>NC_044550.1:173170887-174421142 GCF_007565055.1 Rhinopithecus roxellana
AATCTAAGAAATTAGAAAATTGGCAGGAAAGGCTGCAAAAAAGAAATTATTCTACTCCCAATGACAGGCAATAAGAACCAACCCTTATACAGCACTTACCCTGTACCCCAGCGCCACTACATCAACTCCTTCAATCCTCAGAACCACTGTTAGCAGTTTGCTACTTCTCTCCCTGTTTTCCAGGAACCTGAGGCACAGAGAGATTAGATGAGGTAACTGAGGTTGCACAGATAGTGAGAATGCTGGGATTTAAGCCTGGAGTGTCCATCTCCTGAGCCTCTGCTCTTGAAAAATATGCTATTCTTTCTTTCTAAGGGAACTGGACCAGTTGCCTACAAATTTCTACTCCTCACAGTGACTTTGCTCAACCTCCTTTCTTTTCCTGGAATGTCTTTCCCCAGCTTCTCTGCTTTCCAAGGTGAATGCAGTTCAAGGATCACTTTCTCTATGACGCCTTACCTAATTCTTCCTAGCACTGAGCTGGAATAAGCCTCTCTGGACTTTTGCCTTTCTGCTGTAACACTTACCATTTGTGTTTATGTCACCACATACTTATCTCTCTCCTATAAAGTATAGCCAGCTCCTTCAGGCAGAGGAATACTATTGAATTTTTTATATGTGTATATTCCTGGTGCGAGATCACATGGCACATAGTAAGGAATATATAATACATAGTAATACATATTGTACTGGACATGAATGCATAAAAGTGTTTGGAGATGCCTCTTGGTACAGAAGACTAGGTTTTAAATTTCTTTTAACTCTTTTATTTAATACCAATATCTAGCCTAATATGAAGCATTTTTATTGGGTATTCATTAGACATTTTGACTCTAGACACTTTGACTTAGACTCTAGGCATGAGTCACTGTTTATTTTAAGCCTCAGTTGAAATGACAGAATGGATAACCTTGACTTAGATGAATTTAAGTAGCATCTTTGATCCTGAGTCTGTTTTTTTTTTGGAACTTAATTAGCTATACCCCTCAATAATTCAGCAGTGTCCTGTGGGATATTAAATGGTAAAACAAATAGTATGGTAGTTTCTTTATAAATCTCATGGAGGATCTACATTCCTCACATTTCACGAGACATCATTACTTTACAGTAATCATTTAATCTGAAATAATGGCATTATGTATAAATTGTGTGAAGCTGCTTTCCTTGCCCTCATTAAGTGTTTCTCTGAACACTTAACAATATTGGACTTCTTTTAATTATTTTCTCTGCAACAGAGTTCTCACTTTTTTTCTCTGCTGTTGTTCAAGGTCTTCATGATTGAACAAATCAGTTATTTAAAAGAAAACCATGCTCCTTTTGTGCATTGCCTGGATGTCTTAACAATCTCATTATTTGATGAGTGACTTGTAAAAATATTTAACTCACCCTGTTTGACGTATGTCATGTGCTCAACAAGAACAATGAATGCGCTCTTTGATACTGAGAGGACTGTGTTTGCAGTGTTTTCACTGATTTCAGCACTGCCAGGGGTGAGAGGTGTCTCTGTTTTGATCACAGCCACATTTTAGCTCAAAAGAGTTGAATTGTTTGACCTTGCTAGTCAACTCTATGCGATACATTTACAAACATATATATATATATGTATATATGTGTGTGTATATATATCTATATATGTGTATATATGTGTGTGTGTATATATATGTATATATATTTGCATCAGGTCAAAGTTAATTATAGTTGGTATTTGCTTAATAATTCATCCCCTACCATTCTAGCTTATGACATAAAAAGTGAACTGGAAGAAAAGAAAAGTCAGTGCTATATTCAATTTATTGCAGCAGGTGTACTTTCAATTGGGGAATTGATTAGAAGACGATTTTAATAAAGAAGAGATCCCTTATAAAAGTTTAAGTCACAAAATGCATTTAAGGAATTAATCCTGGCTGTGGAATTAGTTCATGTTTAAAAAAGAAACCTTTAGACCATGTACTCAGTGGCCAGAAACTTGGCCTTCATCTGAACTCTTGATTTCTGGGTCTTGTTTTCAAACTTTGCATAACTGGATTTTCCAAAAGCTTCTCAAGCATGTGGCTCACTTATGGGCTACCCCAATACTCTGCAGCCAGCACGTATCATATCATCGTGCATATCACACCTAGTTATAATGGGGCCTGTTTTCTTATGCTGCCTAGGCCCTGCTGGAAGATCCTTTGAGATGGAAACTGCCTTCTGCTAACATTGTATTTCCAGCACCTGTCATAGTGCCTGGGTCATGGTAGCCATTCAAGAGTAACTACTGAATTGCTGGGTGAAATGGCTCATGCCTGTAATCCCAGCACTTTAGGAGGCTGAGGTGAGTGGATTGCTTGAGTCCAGGAGTTTGAGACTAGCCTGAGCAATATGGTGAAAACCTGTCTCTACCAAAAAGTACAAAAATTAGCCAGGCATGTTGGTGCACAGCTGTAGTCTCAGCTACTTAGGGGGCTGAGGCGGGAGGATCGCTAGAGGTCAAGGCTGCAGTGAGCCATCATCATGCCACTGCACTCAAGCCTGGGTGACAGAGCAAGACCCTGTCTCAAAAGAAAAAATAAACACTACTGAATTAATTTATTAATGATAATAATAATGCTACCTTAGTGTACTAAGGCAAATTTTACGGACTCTCATTTTTTCCCACAAACTATAAGCATTCTAGTTTTTCTTTTAAAAACTCAAACCCGGCCGGGCTTGGTGGCTCATGCCTGTAATCCCAGCACTTTGGGAGGCCGAGGCGAGCGGATCACAAAGTCAGGAGATCAAGACCATCCTGGCAAACACAGTGAAACACCCTCTCTATTAAAAATACAAAAAAAATTAGCTGGGCGTGGTGGCGGGCACCTATAGTCCCAGGTACTCAGGAGGCTGATGCAGAATGTTGTAAACCCAGGAGGCGGAAGTTGCAGTGAGCTGAGATAGCGCCACTGCACTCCAGCCTGGGCAACAGAGCGAGACTCCATCTCAAAAAAAAAAAAAAAAAAAAATCAAACCCAGTTTTTTTCCTGGGAGTCCCTAGAGGTGTTTCACATAATATCCTAATAGTCTTATATTTCTTTGGCTCTGGCACTAGCATGACCCAGTTGATGCCCAAGTCAAGGGTATGTTTTCCAGCTCTCTCCAAGGTCACAAATTTTCCAGGAATTAATGCAGGATTGCATTTCTGATAGTCGCTGTGCTGAAGACATGTATGTCTCTTCCAGAAATGAGAAAAACCCTTAGCTCCACTTTGCCAACTTGGTACTAAAGATAAACCAAACATCATGTATATTTTTTAAAGACAGAGTCTCAGTCTATTGCCTGGCCTCATATCTTTCTATGTACCACAGAGTTACTCAGAAGAACAGCTTTTTATCTCTACCTGAGCTCCTGTCTTCATCCACCTTGGACATGTGGCCATGGTGCTGGGTTGGGTATCAATATCTGGTTCTAATACCATGCTCAGTGCTGACTTTCTATCCTGATTTCCCACCAGACATAAACTTAAATATTTTCTTTTTTTAAGCCAAAAATAGGATTCTCTTTCCTATTTAGCTACTTTGCTGCTTTCCGTATTTCCAATTTTTATTCTTGCAGTCATTCATTCTACATATGATTATTGGATGAATACTGTGCCCCAAATACTCTAATAGATTCTGGAGATAAACTGATGAACAAAACAGACGAAATTTCTACCCCCTGGAGTTTATAATTTTGTTCACTTGAAGATGCCCAGATATACTTTAATTCCACTTGAGACCTAACTTGAATCTATGTTACAGTCTTTCTTTCTAAGCAAGCAAACTTTTCCCTATATTTTACTGGTTAGAGCAAGACAAATATGATGTAGTTTGAAGATTTGTAAATGAATAAGAGTCAGAGAGAAAGAAAGAATGAAGCCAATTATAAGGACCTTCCCTTAGGTAGAGGGCAAGAGAAGTGCAGGAGGAGATGAGAAAGATACTATTTGATTACGTGATTAGAGATCATCATCTCGTGAAAATTCACAAAGAATATATGAAAGTAGAGATGTTTTCAAATAGGAACCTAGAAGACAGAGAAGCAGAATGTGGAAAAACAGAATAACAGAAGGAGATGGACTTCAGAGGTCAACTCCAAAATAAAGACTGCCTCTTCATGGAAGGGTTGATTAAACCTGTCCAAGATCCTAGAGTCACTAATTGATGAGCTGTCGGAGGAAGGAGACATACTTAATAGAATGAATTTTAATATTCTGCAAGCAAAGCCTGAATTCCTGAAAAAAGTGTTACAAAGGATACTTGAAAGCAAGGTGGCCTATTTTCCAACAGTCCCAGTCAATCATGGAGAGCTGCCATTTTTGAAGAGTGACTCATCAGGGAGAAAGTGATTAAGTAGGTGAAAACAGTAAATAAGAAAGAGCTGGCAAGGTTCCCCAAGAACTAAAGGTGGGATACTCAAAAGGAACTTCAAAAATCCTGTTATAACTGCTCATGTTTTCCTCTTTCCAAAGCCTCTTTTCCAAATGGGAAGGTAGAAAGATCAATCAACTAAAGTGTAGAAGATAGAACCAAATGACACCAAGGTTTGAATTGTTCCTGCAGTTAACTCTTGGAAGCTGCTCAACTCATGATCAGTCTAAGAAGTGGGCCATGGCCCAAGGCCATGAACTATAATCAGTCAAACTTTCTAATGACCATGCCACTGAAGGGAAGTATTATGTGGAACTCAGTGCCAAGAATATTCTTCATACAAATTAGATGTATAACAAAGGATATGCTCTTATAGGAAAGCTCTCAGGATAGTATGCATCCCAGAGAGAATTTTGTTCATACTTATAAAGAAGATACCTAATAAAAGTACGTTGTTCTAAAATTGTTCCCCAAATTTTTCTTTTTTAAATAAGTAAAACACTATACCATCAAGTTTCTTAATGGATCAACTATTAGAATAGAGCGCAAATAAATCTTGGGCCCCCACGTGTCGTGATGTATAGAATCCCAGTAAAGAAACAAGTTCAACTACCTAGTGGTCATGAGAATTTGTGTTGACCTAGGGAATGTGAAATGCCAACAAAGCCATTTTGTTCTTTCCCTGATTGTTTTGTTCTATTTGCTCTAAGGGCTATTTCTTTCCCTGCCCCTGGATGAAAACTTGACTTTGTACCATGGCCTTTCCCTCCTCCTTAGTTTTAAGAACTGTCTCCTTTCAGTAACTCAAATGCCCAGCCATCAGTGTAATGATCAAAACTCTGATCTAATAACACATGTAGGGCTACTTACCTTCTATCAGCTTGACACTGCTTCAGATCTGGAAGCCCCATTAGGGAGGAGGCATGCAGTTGACTTCTTCTACCATCTTTGATTATCTTGTTTCCTGCTCAGAAGCTGAGCTTCTGATTCCTCAAGGTACAACCACAGAAAGAGGGGATGAATAAAGAAGGGTCATACCCTTATGTGGCTGTGTGCTCACCATCTGTGACTGTGCCTTCTGCATTTAGGGAAGATTAGAATTGGCTCATTTCTCACAGGACTCATACTGCTCTTTTTAGAGAGTTTCCTGTGGTATAGTTATAAAAAATTATTTATTTCCCAGTTCCTAGCAATAACTCCTAAAACCTTTGGAAGCTCCAAAGTGCTGAGTATTTTTTGTATGCTAATGAGATGACTGGTGACTGGGGAACCCTAGATATTCAGGATGGAGGATGGTCACCAGAAAGACCCAGCCATTTTTAGAGGGTTGGAACTTTCATCCCATCCTTACCTCCACAATCTCTTGAGGGTAGATTGAGTTCAATTACCAATGGCCAGTGATTTTAATCAATTATGCCTACTAATGGAACATCCATAAAGCTGCCTAAATGATGGGGTTTGGAGTACTTCCAGATTGGTTAAGACTTTAAAGTTCTGGGAGGACGTGGAAGCTCTATACACATGCTTCCTTCATACCTTCTATGCATATCTTCCATTTGGCATAGAAATAGAAGAGTTGTCTTCTTTGTAATAAACTGATAACAGGAAGTAAAGTGATTTCCTGAGTTCTTCAAGTCATTCCAAGGAATTATCAAGGCGTGAGGGAGGGGTTAGTCATGGAAACACTAAATTTATATTCAGCTGGGTGGAAAAGTGGGTAGCCTAGGTACCCCATTTATGGCTGGCAACTGAAATGGAAGCAGCATTGTGGGACTAAGCTTAAACTGTGGGGTCTTTGCAAACACTGGGTAGTTAGTGTGAGAGTTGGATGGTTGGACACTCAGTTGGTCTTGAAGAACTGAAGAATTGCTTGGTATGGAAAACCACTGTATTAGTTTGTTTTCATGCTGCTGATAAAGACATGCCCAAGACCAGGAAGAAAAAGAGGCTTAATGGACTTACAGTTCTACATGGTTGGGGAAGCCTCACAATCATGATGGAAGGCAAAAAGGGGCAAGTCACATTTTACATGGATGGCAGCAGGCAAAGAGAGAGCTTGTGGAGGAAAACTCCCGCTTTTAAAACCATCAGGTCTTGTGAGGCTCATTGATGGTCACAAGAACAGTGCAGGAAAGACCTGCCCCCATAATTCAATCACCTCCAACCGGGTTCCTCCCATGACATGTGGGAATTGTGGGAGCTACAATTAAAGATGAGATTTGAGTGGGGACACAGCCAAACCATATCATTCTACCCCGGCCCCTCCAAAACCTCATGTCCTCAAATTTCAAAATCAATCATGCCTTCCCAACAGTCCCCCAAAGTTCTAAATTATTTCAGCATTAACTCAAAAGTCCAGAGTCCAATGTCTCATCTGAGACAAGGCAAGTCCCTTCCACCTATGAGCCTGTAAAATCAAAAGCAAGTTAATTACTTTCTAGATACAACGGGGGTACAGGCTATGAGTAAATACAACTGTTCCAAATGGGAGAAATTTGCCAAAACAAAGGGGCTACAAAGTCCATGCAAGTCTGAGATCCAGCAGGGCAGTCAAATCTTAAAGCTCCAAAATTATCTCCTTTGACTCCATGTCTCGCATCTGGGTCATGCTGATGCAAGAGGTGGGTTCCCATGTTCTTGGGCAGCTCTGCCCCTGTGGCTTTGCAGGGTACAGCCTCTCTCCCTGCTGTTTTCATTGGCTGGCATTGAGTGTCTGCAGCTTTTCCAGGCATACCACGCATTCTGTAGTTTGATCTACCATTCTGAGGTCTGGAGGACATTGGCCCTCTTCTCCCAGCTCTACTAGGGGTAGTGCCCCAGTAGGGACTCTGTGTGGGGTCTCAGACCCCACATTTCCCTTCCACACTGCCCTAGCAGAGGTTCTCCATGAGAGCCCCGCCCCTGCATCAAAGTTCTGCCTGAACATCTAGGCAGTTCCGTACATCCTCTGCAATCTAGGCAGAAGTTCCCAAGCCTCAGTTCTTGACTTGTGTACACCTGCAGGCTCAACACCATGTGGAAGCTGCCAAGGCTTGGGGCTTGCACTCTCTGAAGCCATGACCCAAGCTGTACCTTGGCCCCTTTTAGTCATGACTGGAGTGGCTGGGACACAGGGCACCAAGTCCCTACACTGCACACAGCTCAGGGACCTTGGGTTCGGCCCATAAAACCATTTTTCCCTCCTAGGGCTCTGAGCCCATGCTGGGAGCAGCTGCCCTGAAGATCTCTGACATACACGGGAGAAATTTTCCCCATTGTCTTGGGGATTAACAATCAGCTCCTTATTATTTTTGCAAAATTCTGCAGCCAGCTTGAATTTCTCCCCAGAAAATGGGATTTTCTTCTCTACTGAATTGTCAGGTTGCAAATTTTTTGAAGTTTTATGCTCTGCTTCCCTTATAAAACTGAATGCCTTTAACATCACCCAAGTCACCTCTTGAATGCTTTGCTGCTTAGAAGTTTCTTCCACCAGTTACCCTAAATCATCTCTCTCAAGTTCAAAGTTTCACAAGTCTTTAGGGCAGGGGCAACATGCCACCAGACTCCTTGCTAAACCATAACAAGAGTCACCTTTCCTCCATTTCCCAACAAGTTCCTTATCTCCATCAGAGACCACCTCAGCCTAGACCTTATTGCTCATATCATTATCAGCATTTTTGTCAAAGCCATTCAACAAGTCTCTAGGAAGTTTCAAACTTTCCCACATTTTCCTGTCTACTTCTGAGCCCTCCAAACTGTTCCAACCTCTGCCTGTTACCCAGTTGCAAAGTGACTTCCACATTTTCGGGTAACTTTTCAGCAGTGCCCTACTCTACTGGTACCAATTTACTGCATTGTTCATTTTCATGCTGCTAACAAAGACATACCTGAGACTAGGAAGAAAAAGAGGTTTAATGGACTTACAGTTCCACATTGCTGGGGAGACCTCACAATCACAGAGGAAGGCAAGGAGGAGCAAAGTCATGTCTTACGTGGATGACAGCAAAGAGAGAGCTTGTGCAGGAAAACGTTTTTAAAACCATCAGATCTCATGAGACTCATTCTCACTATCACAAGAACAGAACAGAAAAGACCTGCCCCAAAAATTCAACCACCTTCCTACATGGGAGTTGTGGGAGTTATAATTCAGATGAGATTTGCATGGGAACACAGACAAACCATATCAACTCCCCAGACATTTAAGGTCAGAAGTGTTGTTTAAGGGGAAAAAATGCTTCGTTTGTATTTGTGATCCCTCACAGATTTGCCCTAATGCAGATCTTTCGTGACCTCTCACTCAGTCTCCTTTGGTAATTTTTATGAGCCTTTAGCCCCCAAGGGATATGTGTCAGGTGATTTTAGCGTTCCAGAGTCTACCTGGGCCTCTTCTCTCAGGATGGGCGGGATAACTCTGTGAGCACATAGAGGGCTGAGCCATGGCCACAGGGCGACTGTTTGCAGAATTGGGGGTGGAAGTATGGGTAAAGCATGAACAGGAGGGCTTGGGTGTCCACATGCTTGCTTCTGAAGTCCCTCACAGTACAAGACAGAATGGGGGGTGGAGTGAGAAGGGGACAAGTAGTAGATCAAGGCCCGACCTGCTTGCCTTTCTCTACTCTGTTCTGAGACAGAATTTCAAAGAGTTCATGAATTCCAAAGTTACACCTAGCCTTCCAGGTTTTGCATTTGTCAAAAGGGGAAGATAGGACATATTCCATTATAATTTTTTCAGCTCAATTTATACTTTTTGAATTTCGACATAGTCTTCATGTTACTTTTACCCGAGGTCCATGAATGTTTGGGATGGGCCTGGCAATAAATGTAAATAATGTTTTTTTCTTAGTTTGGACTTGAAGGATCTTCTGTGAACAATTCTTACAGAAACTGATACTTTCCTTGCACCTTGGCTATAGGTAAATTGGCCACAGTAGATTTCACTTTATGGCTTTTCTTCCCCCATAGGACTCATCTTTCTTTTTTTTTTTTTTTTTTTCTTTTTTTGAGACGGAGTCTCGCTCTGTTGCCCAGGCTGGAGTGCAGTGGCCGGATCTCAGCTCATTGCAAGCTCCGCCTCCCGGGTTCATGCCATTCTCCTGCCTCAGCCTCCCGTGTAGCTGGGACTACAGGTGCCCGCCACCTCGCCTGGCTAGTTTTTTGTATTTTTTAGTAGAGACGGGGTTTCACCGTGTTAGCCAGGATAGTCTCGATCTCCTGACCTCGTGATCCGCCCATCTCGGCCTCCCAAAGTGCTGGGATTACAGGCTTGAGCCACCGCGCCCGGCCACTGATCTTTCATAATATCACCTAACATACTGCATGATACACATATGTATTATGCTTATTTTTTACCACTTGTTTTTTTCTATCCCCTGCTCACTACCCTGTACCATCCCTATTTCCAATAAAATATGATTTCTATGAGGTAGGAGTTTTTATCTTTCTGAGTTTTTTTTTTTTTTTTTTTTTTGCTCATTTGCATGTCCCAAGGATTAGAACACTCTTTGAAAAAAGGTAGGCACACACAATAAATATTTGTTGAGTGAATGAATATATATGAACAGAAATGCATTAAAATGTGCATTAAGTATCATTTGTCAGGTGAGACTTGATGACAATTTTTATTTATTATATTTTATGTATCTTACAAATTTTTTGTAGTAAATATATCCACTGTAATCATAAAATAATATGATTATATTAGATTATAATGAATTTTCCCTATCCTTAATCTCTTTTATATTTCTTGCATAATGAATATTATTGTGCACATTTTGTGGATGATGAAATTAACCTCTAATTATAAAAACAGCATATAATTATGTTGTTTTTATCTTTCTCCCCAGGGTACCTTGTGTACCTTGTGAACATGACCAGTTTCCACATGAAAGAGGTTTCTGTGTTCTGCCCCCACTTCCCTTTTCATTTTGTGTTTGCACCTCAGTTGTAACTAAAGTACTCTAGCTGGTTTCTTCTATCCCATCAGCCAAAAGAGATCATATAATAAAATCCACACCTACCTTGTGCTCACAAGTAGGCAAACATAATAATTAAACCACAATTTCTTGTCAAATACTTCATTTGTGCTCAATTCACTCTGTGAAAAGACAGTTCTCTTCTTTTGAGAGCATGCAATCTATCAAGTTGTCATTTTTGAAAAAAAATCTTAAAATGTAAGGATGATAGAGTAGACAACTGCATATGATATACTTGTCTAGAAAAAAAAGTTCTGTGTCTTTGGTGACACCAAAGCACCTGAATGAACATGTTATTCAGTTAAAAAGCTCTGGGGTGTGTGTGTGTGTCTGTGTGTCTGTGTGTCTGTGTGTGTGGTGTGTGTGTCTGTGTGTGTGTGTCTGTGTATGTGAATGTGTCTGTGTGTGTCTGTGTGTGTGTAGTGTGTGTGTCTGTGTGTGTCTGTGTATGTGAATGTGTGTGTGTGTGCATGTGTCTGTGTGTGTGGTGTGTGTGTCTGTGTGTGCGGGGGTGTGTGTGTCTATGTGTGTTGGGGGGTGTGTTGGGGGTGAGGAAAGTCATGGTCTTGTTTTCTTTTGAATGTCAAGCTTTAAGCTGTCTTGAAACATCCCGATGTTTGGCACTATTAGAAACAAACATCCTTCTAAGTGATAGTTGACCAGACTTTTTAATTTTCACCTAGTCATTTGACCATCATAAGCTATCAGAGAATATGGGTATATATGATCAACACAGCAATTGTTTTTCTTTAAATGTGATCTTATATAGATATGACTGAATTTAAGTCATCTTCATTTTAGAAGCATAATGAAGACTGCTTCCATTGTTCTTTGAGCACTTTCGCAGTTTTTGAAATTGCCTGTATTTAAGGAGTAAAATGTATTTTGGTATCTGAATATGTCACTAAATGATTACCATAATCAATCTAATGAATATATCCATCATCTCAGTTATCTTTTATACGAAGATTTACTTTCTTAGCAAGTTGCAAGTGTATAATACATTATTATTAACTATCGTCAACATGCTATAGATTAGTTTTCCAGAACATATTCATTTTATAACTGAAACATTACACTCTTTGACTGAAACCCCCTTCCACTCCCAACTTCCCAGCCCACTTTCCACCTCCCAGCTTCTGGATACTACTAATCTATTCTCTGTTTTATAAACCTAGAGGACATTATGCTAAGTGAAATAAGCAGACACAGAAATACAAATACTACATGATCTCATATGTGGAATCAAAAGAAGTCAAACTCTTGCATTTTAAAAATCCATTGCTTACTCAAGAAATAAGAAAAATATCTGTCAATAGGCTTTCTAGGATATTTCAAACTATGTTGGGGAAATATATAAGTTTCAATAATCTCAATCCATTATTAATGACGTAATTCAAACTGAATTGGAAACTAAAACTCCAGCACATTTTAATTATATGCAAAGAAATTACTCAGTGTCACACTATTCTAGAAAAAATTACGAAATTTAAAAGTTTACAGTTGGATGCAATGGCTCACACCTGTAATCTCAGCACTTTGTGAGGCCAGGGTGGAAGGATGGTTTGTGTCCAGCAGTTCAAGACCAGCCTAGGCAACACAGTGAGACCCTGTCTCTTTAAAACATAAAAAATTAGCCACAAGTGGTGGTGCATGCCTGTGGTCCCAGCTACTTTGGAGGCTGAGGTAGGAGGATCACTGGAGCCCAGGAGGTTAAGCCTGCAGTGCACCATGATCATGCCACTGCACTCACCTGGGTAACAGAGTGATATCCTATCTCAAAAAAAAAAAAAAAAATGTATTAGCCTGGTCTATAAATCACCTCCTTTATTAAGTTGACTGTAATTTCTTCATGTGAAAGAAATGTGTCTTTTAGTTAACTCTGTAATAATGCACCTGGGCTGAATCAGATGCTTCACGTGCAGTGGAGAGAAGGCAGATCCGTTCCCATCCTTGGAAAGCTGATGTGCAACAGTCATTAAACACATAAGAAGTGGATGAATGTTATGAAAATTTAAAAAAAAAATGGTTGTCGGGAGAAAGTCTGCATAATTAACCTTCTGAGTCCTCTAAGGAAGAGACATTTAAGTTGTTAAGTAGACAGAAGTTAGTCAGGCTACGCGTGGGTGGGTGGAAGAAGTGGGGCCTGGGGAGCTGAATTCAAGGCTGAAATCCCTGAAGCCTATGAATCTTGCTTTGTTTGAAATTTTCAGAGGCTGGCTGCCCCACGGTGTGTCATGTAGATTCTTTGGGGTGAATCTTTTTAGAAAGTCCCAGAGGTGAATCTGTCCAATGCTGTGCTGAGAAACACTGGGATCGAGATTGAGCTGTTTTTCTTTTGGGAGTGTCTCAGTTGCATTTCTTGAACTGCACTTTTCCATGGTTCATATGGTGGGCAGAAGTTAATTCAGATCTCTGTGAATGTTTTGTGCAATCGAATCATATTCATGAATATTTTTTTTCAGTGTCTGGTATGTGCTTGGTCCTACTCAGGAACTAATAATAATGTTAAAATCAACTAGAGGTAACAATCATATAGTGTTGCTATGTGCTGTGATATTAATATTCATCGACAAATTATATAGCTTCACTATGTGTCAGAAACACTTTTTGGAATTACATTTATTAACCCTTTTGATCATTATATTAAGTGTATAAGGTTAAATACTCTCATTATCTC
This sequence comes from Rhinopithecus roxellana, assembly GCF_007565055.1. Lineage (NCBI taxonomy): Eukaryota > Metazoa > Chordata > Mammalia > Primates > Cercopithecidae > Rhinopithecus > Rhinopithecus roxellana. Next base: position 173,183,883 of record NC_044550.1, read on the forward strand.
CACCTTGTAATAGAGAAAGGAAGTGAGGCACAGAGAAGTTAGTAACCTTCCCGAGGTTACATTGCGCTACAAAGTAACAAAGCTTGGATTCAAACTCACATACACTGTTTTCGGTGCCCGTGTTCTTATCTGTTATGCTGTGTTGCAACATGAACTAAACATATTTCCAATCCTAAAGATGAGAATGAACGATAGCAACTGTAATATACAGAGCTGATTGTCATATACAGAACACAGTAAGTACCAAATAAAAGTACAGCCAGGCCTCCCAATCTGTTGGTTCTGCATCCCAGGGATTCAACCAATCAGGGATCAAAAATACTTGGAAAAAAAATAGCTCAGTACTGAACATGTACAGATGATTTTTCTTGTCAGTGTTCCCTAAACAATACAGTATGACAACTATTTATATGGGCATTTACAATCTATTAAGTATTACATATAATCTGGAAATGATTTAAAGTATATGGAAGGATATGCATAAGTTAAATGAAAATACTACACCGTTGGATATCAGGGACTTGAGCATCCACAGATTTTGGTATCCATGGGGGCCTTGGAACTAGTTTCTAACGGATACCAAGCGGCAACTCTATAAACAGAACAAGCCATTAATTCAGATGATGGAAAGGTGGAAGTTTGGCAGGAAGCTTGGGATGATAGGAGAGGAATCTGGTAATACTTTATCTATATAAATTTTGTCAGGCTCCCAGCAAAAGAGAATTTAGGAAGTGGGCCAAACTTGGAATACATCTTGGCCAGGAAGTATCCGAACCCACGGGTCAGATCTTGTGGTGAGGGGCATTCATCCCCACCACTATGCTGAGGGTAGTGTTTATGCCTCCCACATGGTAGACAGTAAGGGAAGGTTTGTTGAACGATTAGCAGGAAACATGTCTTCTTGTTTATTGATAAGGAATTGGGTAACAATGGTGGTACTTGGTCCCTGCATACTGATTGCTACAGATGACCAGTTGGGGAGCAAATACATGACAGCACCCATGCTGAGGCCTGGCATCAGTTATTAACATTTTTCAGCATCCACTGTAATGGTTATCATGACTAGCATTCACACAGAAATTTACACGTTACAGAAGATTTTCCAATGGGCTATATCATTTTAATGCCTGAAAATTGATTTATTTCACCATCACTTTTGTAAAAACTATTTTGCTTTTGCCAAAAGTAATACATGTTCATGGTTTAAAAAGTTAAGTGCTCCTGTTAAGCTTATAATAAAAAACAAATATCCTTACAAAATTACTCCCTCCTTTTGATTTCTACCTCTACAAAAGCAATCAGTTTTAACTTACATTTAGCTGCTTCTTTTGGCATGCACCCTCATATATCCAAGTAATATACTTATACTTACATTACTATTTCGTGATTTTTCCATTTTAACTGTTATTCATTGACTTCTTATGAGAGGAGTGGAGGATTTAACTGTTTAACACCTTCCCTCTGCCCTCTACCCCTCCACACACAGACACAGTCATGTGTACACTTCCTTTCTCCCTACCTTGTCAATACAGGTTTATTATACCTTTGGGTTATATCAATATATTTGTTTTAGTAGTATAAAATTTAAATATAACTCATGATTTTACTGTGTATTGTATTATGCATGTTACCATGTATCATTTCTTTCTTGTACCACTCTGCTTGGAGTGGATAATTGCCTTGTTTTTAATACTGAGTTTTCTCCATCTATACCATTAATTCAAAAACTTTTGAACAGATCTTAAATGTTGCTATTAATATACTCATACACATGAAGCAGCATATCATGATGTCTTTTCCAGAGGGATTTATTCCTATAATCCTTTGTCCTTTTCTCTACTCTTGGCCAGTTGATCTGTAGGCCTGCTGCCTCTGGGGAAGCCCCGTCACTTTCACCTGAGAACTCCCTCTCTTCTGAGAGGATTCTGTTGGTTTCTGAATCCCACTTTCTGATTTACAGAAAGCATCTTTGTGGCAGAGCATCTTCAGCAGCTTTCCAAAAGCACTGCAGGATTCATTTTGAGATATTGTTTGTTAGACAGGGTAGGCTATCATGGTTTCTCAAACTCAGCACCATTGACATTGGGGCCAGATAATTTTTTGTTGTGACATTTGGCCTGTGCATTGTAGGATATTTAGTGTCACCTACCAACCTCTACCTGCTGGATGCCAGTAGCATCCCTTCAGTTGTAGTAACCAAAACCGTTTCCAGACTTTGCAGAATGTTCCCTGGGGAGTAATGGCAACATTAATTGAGAACCACCAGGCTTTGTAAACAAATTAACTGCCAAATCTTAGTTGTTTAACTCAACAAATGTCTGTTTCTTGTTCATGGTGTGTGTTCAGTGTGGGCTGGCACAGTTCTTGCACAAGATCTCTTCTCTTGTCTGCTGCCATGTGACACATGTCTTTCACCTTCCACCATGATTGTGAGCCCTCCCCAGCCACATGGAACTGTAAGTCCAATAAACCTCTTTCTTTTGTAAATTGTCTAGTTTTGGGTATGTCTTTATTAGCAGCATGAAAACAGACTAATACAGTAAATTGGTACCAGGAGAGTGGGAGGCTGCTGAAAACATACCCCAAAATGTGGAAGCAGCTTTAGAACTGGGTAACAGGAAGAGGCTGAAACAGTTTGGAGGGCTCAGAAGAAGACAGGAAAGGGTAGGAAAGTTTGGAGCTCCCTAGAGGCTTGCTGAATGGTTTTGTCCAAAATGCTGATAGTGATATGAACAATAAAGTCCAGGCTGAGGTGGTCTCAGATGGAGATGAGGAACTTGTTGGGCACTGAAGTAAAGCTAACCCTTGTTATGTCTTAGCAAGGAGACTGGTGGCATTTTGCCCCTGCCCTAGAGATTTGTGGAACTTTGAACTTGAAAGAGATGATTTAGGGTATCTGGCAAAAGAAATTTCTAGGCAGCAAAGCATTCAAGAAGTGACTTGGGTGCTGTTAAAAGCATTCAGTTTTAAAAGCAAAACAGAGCATAAAATTTTGGAAAATTTGCAGCCTGTCAATGCACTAGAAAAGAAAACCACATTTTCTGAGGAGAAATTCAAGCCAGCTGTAGATATTTGCATAAGTAGCAGAATGTTAATCCCCAAGATGATGGGGAAAGTGTCCCTAGGGCATGTCAGAGACCTTCACAGCAGCCCTCCTGTCACAGGCCTGGAGGCCTAGGAAGAAAACATAATTTCATGGGCCAAGCTGAAGGTCACATTGACGTGTGCAGCCTAAGGACTTGGTGCTGTGTGTCCCTGCTGCTCCAGCTGTGGCTGAAAGAGACCAACATAGAGCTTGAGCCATGGCTTCAGAGGGTGCAAACCTGAAGCCTTGACAGCTTCCATGTGGTGTTGAGCCTGCAAGTGCGCAGAAGTCAAGAATTGAGATTTGGGAACCTCCGCCTAGATTTCAGAGGGTGTATGGAAATGCCTGGATGCCCAGGCATGTTTGCTGCAGGGGCAGGGCCATCATGGAAAACCTCTGCTGGGGCTGTGCAGAAGGGAAATGTGGGGTCAGAGCCCTCACGCAGAGTCCCTACTGAGATCCACCTAGTGGAACTGTGGGAAGCGGACCACCGTCCTCCAGACCCCAGAATAGTAGATCCACCGATAGCTTGTACTGTGTGCCTGGAAAAGCTGCAGACACTCAACGCCAGCCTGTGAAAGCAGCCAGGGGAGAGGCTGTACCCTGCAAAGCCATAGGGGTAGAGCTGCATAAGGTCATGTGAACCCCCTGTTGCATCAACGTGACTCAGATGCGAGACATGGAGTCAAAGGAGATCATTTTGGAACTTGAAGATTTGACTGCCCTGATAGATTTTGGACTTGCATGGGGCCTGTAGCCCCTTTGTTTTGGTCAATTTCTCCCATTTGTAATGGCTGTATTTACCCAATGCCTGTACCCTTATTGTATATACAAAGTAACTAACTTGCTTTTGATTTTACAGGCTCATAGATGGAAGCGACTTGCCTTGTCTAGGATGAAACTTTGGACTGGAGACTTTTGAGTTAATTCTGAAATGAGTTAAGACTTCGAGGGATTGGTGGGAAGGCATGATTGGTTTTGAAATGTGAAGACATGAATTTTGGGAGGAGCCAGAGATGGAATGATATGATTCGATGAAATAGTGAATAAGTCTCATGAGAGCTGATGGTTTTAAAAATTGGAGTCTCCCTGCACAAGCTCTCTTCTCTTGTCTGCTGCCATGTGACACATGCCTTTCACCTTCCACCATGATATGTGAGGCCTCCCCACCCAAGTGGAACTATAAATCAGATGAACTTATTTCTTTGTAAATTGCCCAGTCTCTGGTATGTCTTTATCAGCAGTGTGAAAACAGACTAACACCGGCTCCATTCCCCATATTAATGTATAAAATTATTTAGGGACCAAAGATGATGGACATGCCCCTAACTTTTATTGGCAAAATAAGTGGATCCTAAGCTCAAAGGAGCTGAGGGGTTAAGGAGCAAGAGCATCTTAATTGTTTCCCTTCAGAACTGACAGACTTGACTTCTCCTATTCCATTGGCCACTTAGTCAGATATCCCTTCTTAATTGCAAGGAAGAAAATGAAAAGTGATCTGTACCCCCTCTTACTATTCTGAAAATATTTTCATTTTATCCATATTTGATTAATAGTTTGTCTGGGTTGAGAAATATCCATAAATGTATTAGTCTATTTTCTGTTGCATATAACAGAATACATGAAACTGGAGAATTTATAAAGAAAATGAATTTATTTCTTACATTTAGGAGGCTGATAAGTCCAACATCACGGGGCTGCATCTTGTGAGAGCCTTCTTGTTGTGGGGACTCTCTGCAGAGTCCCAAGGTGGCACAGGGCATCACATGGTGAGGGGGCTGAGAATGCTAATATGCTAGTTCAGGTCTCTCTTTCTTTTCCTATAAAGCCACCTGTTCCCTTCCCATGATAACACGTTAGGCCATTAATCCGTGCATAGATAAATCCATTCATGAGGGCAGAGTCTTATGACCCAGGCATCTCTTAAAGGCCCCACCTCTCAATATTTCCACTTTGCAGATTGTTTCAACATGAGTTTTAAAGGGGACAAGCATTCAAACCTTAGCAATAAGAAAGAAATTTTGTTGTATAAGTATCACTCTTTAACAAATGGAGAAATACCCACAGAGAGCTGCAGAGCTTGTAAGTAGTAGAACTGAGATTGAGTCAATTGTCTGACTTTAAACCAGAGGCAATGTTGTGTGTTCATTGCACCTGTTTTATTTTCCTCCTGGGCAAAAAGATAAACTAGACTTGTCAGCCTCCTTCCATTAGGTTTGGCTCTGTGACTGAATTTTGGCCAGCAGATTGGAGCAGCAGTGATATATCCTACTTCCAGGTCTGGTCCATAAAAATCTCTCACATGCAATTCTGCATCCTTTTTCTCCCCTCATGGTAAACCTGGTAGCTGATACGTTGAACAGTGGCACAATGAAATGAAAAGATCTTGAGTCTCTGAATGGTGTTATGAAGCAGAGTCCTCCTACTCCAACCTCATGGGACAGTGAGTGATTAAATAATAAACTCTTACAGTGTTAAATCACTGAGGTTTTGGTTTTAGTTATTTTACCAGGTAATACTCTTTTCCCTGCCTAGAGAAATAGATCCTAGAAATAGAGTGCTGCCATAATGAATACTTGAAATAAATGTCTTTGATTTGGTGGTCAGGCAGCAAGTGACAAACTCATGACAGGTATTGGAAGGATGATAGCTCATGTTATACAGTAACAAAACAAACTGTTTTGTATAATAACTTGGAAGACAGGCAATATGCCTTCTATTCCAACAATGCTAGGAACAGTATTTGAGAAGAACTTGTCAGTGTGTAAGTTACCAAACATGAGAATTGGCTAGCTTGCCAGCAGAAATGAAAGAGTGTAAAATGAATCCAGAAATGCCAAGTCATGAATAATTGGAAAAACCAGTTGCTTCTGTACCACATAGAGAAGACACAATAAATAAATAATTCTAGTAATAAAATTTTATGAAGACCAAGCCCTGGGGCAAATAGCAGGTTAAGGTTATGGACCATTTTAGCATGACAGCTTCAAGGTAGAAGCCATTCTACTAAGAAAGAAGCATAAAGTGAGAAGGCAGATAAAACAGACTTGAGGGCTATGTTTAGAAAAGGGGATTTTGGTTTTATTAGCACATGAAACTGATTGGGAGCAAATACATGGGAAGTATATTAAGGTTTTGAACAAATTGTATTTCCAAAAACCTCTATCAGCCTGGACTAAAAATTTCTTTATTTGAGTTGTAAAACAAGTTTTGGGATACCTAGTTTATTCCAGGAGTAAGCAGGCTGAGAAAGTTGTGCAGACCCCAAGAAGAGCATACCTTATAATGCTCACTGTCATAGCCCATTTTGTGCTGTCATAACAGAATGCCACAGACAGGGTGATTTATAATAAAGAGAAATGTATTAGCTCGTGGTTCTGGGGGCTGGTAAGCCCAATATTAAGGTGCTGGTGTCTGGGAAGGGACTTCCTGCTGTACCATCACATGGCAGAAGGCAAGAGGGTGGGAGTAAGAGGAGGAAGAACTTGTAGGGTGTAGCCCTCATGGCCTAATCACCTTCTAAAGGTCCCATTTCTTAATACTGTTATAATGGCAATTAAACTTCAATATCAGTTTTGAAAGAGACAAATATCGAAACCATAGCACACACTTAATATGTGACTCAGGGGAATAAAAGACAAGGAAGAATCTCTAGGAAGGCAAAGATATTGAGAAAAACAGAGTAAGTTACTTAGTTCCAGAATACAGAATTGTGACCTAACCAACAAAATTTTCCTACTTACATGACAAAGGGACATCACAATGCCTGTGCCAAAATATTTAGTCATTTCTATGAACTGACCATCTTCTCCCATTTTTCTTTTTTCTACATGAGTGTGTTAATTACATTCATCAATATAGCATTCTGGAAAATGGGATCTCTAATGAAAAAAGCCCTGTTGTATAGCTCTTGCCATTTTCTGTAGTATATATACTCCTATTGCTGATTTTAAGTTACTAACATGATATCATTGAATATGGAGTTGGGAAGATGTGTACACAATTGGTTCTCACACTCTGCGCTGGTACAAGCCAGATCTATCAGGTTACTACAATCATCTGTGCCTTCTCCACTGCAGTATTCTGAGTATACCTGTGAAGGATTCAGGGAAGATAAATTTTTTTGATTCATAGGTTGCCAAAACAAAGCAAGATATATCTGAATGTGATTAATGTAACTGTACATCACTCAGAGATCTTAGGTACTGAGATAGTTGCAGAGCTTAAGTGGCACTTTAGGGTGCTTTCTTAGAGAACTTACATATGTGTTTTATGTGTAAAAGGAAGAGTTTGTCAAATAACTGATGACTAAAAGGACAAACGTGGAGAAAATTTGCTATGTGTTTATCAATTCTATCTTGTTCTTCCTGATATTATTGTTAAATTACATCACTCAGCTCTCTTGCAAACAGGTTGGGACATATGACTGAGTTCTGATTAATTAAATGTGGGAAGAGATGATAGAAGCCTCTTCCCATTCTGGCCCTGTATCAGTTAGTTTTCAATGTATAACCAACTACTCCAAACTGTATGGTTTCAAGCAACACAATCATTTTATTTGCTCATGATTCATTGAGTCTGCCCAGATCTTCAGATGTGAGTCAGCTGAATGATCTCTGGAAGTAAATTTGTAACTACAGTAGGGCTGTAAAGACTAGGATGTCATCACTTATATGTTTAGGCTTCAGCTGGGACAGATGGGATGATTGGGACTTTCTCCATATAGTTGCTCCAGTTAGCTAACCTGGGTTTCTTCACATGGTGGTTTGGGGTTTCCAACAATAAGAGACAGCAAGCCCCAATGCTTAAGCACTTTCCAATCTTCTGTTCGCATCACATTTGTAATAACCCAATGGCCAAAGAAGATCACAGGACCAAATTAAGATTCAAGGGATAAGAGAATAAAACTCTAACTTTGGATGGGAAAACCTTCAAAATCACATTGCAAAGGGAAATTCATAGTGATGTAGGAGATTACTGCAGCCATTGTTTTCAATTACCACAGACCCATAAGAATCTCACACATGTAATATTCTCATAAAAATTCTGTAGTTCTCCATAAAAATCATCATGAAAAGTCTCTTTTACTTCCGTGGAGACTTTAGAGGTCACATGTAGAAGATGTCAGTGCCAGCGAATGGAAAGTTCTGTGTCTCCGATTGACTGTATGGAGCATAACCTACCCTCTTACTCACCAACACATACACTGACACACAGAAACACACATACACACACACACACACAAACATACGCCGATATTGTTGAACTCTGGAATGAGTAATAAACTTTCATTGTGCAAAACCAGTGAGGGTTTGGGGTTGATCATTATAGCACACAGCACTTCTTATTCTGAAGGACTATCAGGAGGTTTATTTCCTACAATTTATCCAAGATACCAGAAGGAAGAAAATTATCAGTGTTTCTTTTTCACATATGTGTCTGCATGATGTGTTGGGACCATTATAGCAAACCCTGATGTGGCCCTCATGGACAGGAGTCAGAGATTTAAATAGTGCATGCAGTTGTTCAACTTGCCTGGAAGGAGAGATGACCAAAATAATGATCAACTACACTAACTCAAGGGCAGCAAATAATGGTTTGTTTATATTATCAGAGATTTGGAAAGACTATATTTGCAGTAGAGTAGCAAGTAATTCTGGGAAGAAATGTATGGGTGTGATACACTTGCTCAACAGCCTAATGAATAAAGTTGTTTGGCAGCAAGAATGGGACTTATACATGGCCTCAAGAACAAGGACTTTCCCTACTAAGAACTATCCTGTTTGTGATTGCTCCTAAGTTACCTGCCTGCAAACAGTGGAGGACTATGCTGTGTCCCCAATATAAAATGATTCCCCAAGTAATAGCCAACCACCAGGAGGGTAATCTTCATTTTCACTGGGAAAGACCCTCTGAATAGGGATCTGCTTTCCCTGCCCACAATGCTCTTGCACCTAGTCCCATCCATGGATATCCTGAATGCCTCATCTGATATCACAGTATCCCACACAGCATTGCTTTTGCTTTACAGCTTAAGAAATGAGGCATTGGCTCACATCTTTAGAACTGACTGACTCACATTCTCAACATTCACCCAATTACCCAGAAGCGACTAAGCAGGTTGATCAGTAGAATAGATTACTAAGATGGCTAACAACAACTTGTATAATTGGATCACTGCCCTACTCAGTGAGATATACTTTTCTACCTTCTGATCAATTTATGGATCACCTATAGCCAAAATGTTTAGGTCTTGGAACTAAAAAGGCAGAAAAAAAATAGCCGTTTCTCATTATTGTCCCTAATGGTCTACTTATAAAATTGTGCTTCTCATCCCTACAATGCTTGGATCTACTGGTTTTGAAGTCTTAGTTGCTAAAGGAGAAAGTGTACACTGGGTAAACAACAAAGATCATACTGACTAAAAGTTGTGTATGTCAGCTAGTGATTTGGTTTCTTTATACCAGTGAACTAACAGTTAAGAGAGGAAGTTACTTTATTTTCTGGGGTAATTGATTCTGCATATCAAGGACAAATAAGGTTGCTGCTGCACAATAGGAATTAATTGGAAGGAAATTTTATGAGACCCCTCTTAGTATTTCAACAATGTCTAGAGGCCAAAGTTGATGGAAGACTAAAGCAACTCTGCAATCAAGACCACTAATGTTTCAGACCCTCAGGAATGGAGATTTGTGCTATTATTTCAAGTAAAGAGCCATTATCTGCTGAAGTTGTGACTGAGAGAATAGAGAACATGGAACAAACAGTTACAGAATTGAGGACCACAGTAGCTATGCACATTTTCTTTTTTCACTGTTAAATATACATTTACCAAATTCTTTTCCCCCTCCTCCTTATATTAAAAGTGTTGGTGGTAGATGACTGAATAGGAACAGCTCCAGTCTGCAGCTTCCAGCATGATCAACACAGAAGATGGGTGATTACAACATTTCCAACTGAGGTACCTGGTTCATCTCATTGGGACTGGTTGCACAGTGGGTGCAGCCCACGGAGGGTGAGCTGAAGCAGGGTGGGGTGTTACCTCAGCCAGGAAGTGCAAGGGGTCAGGGGATTTCCCTTTCCTAGCCAAGGGAAGCCATAACAGACTGTACCTGGAAAAACGGGACACTCCCGCTCAAATGCTGCACTTTTCCAATGGTCTTAGCAAATGGCACACCAGGAGATTATATCCCACGCCTGCCTTGGCAGGTCCCACACCCACAGAGCCTTGTTCACTGCTAGCACAACAGTCTGAGATCCAACTGCGAGGCAGCAGCCCAGCAGCGGGAAGGGTGTCCACCATTACTGAGGCTTGAGTAGGTAAACAAAGTGGCCAGGAAGCTCGAACTGGGCAGAGCCCACCACAGTGCTGCATGGCTTGCTACTTTTATAGACTCCACCTCTGGGGGCAGGGCATAGCTGAACAAAAGGCAGCAGAAACTTCTGTAGACTTAAATGTCCCTGTCTGACAGCTCTGAAGAGAGCAGTGGTTCTCCCAGCATGGTGTTTGAGCTCTGAGAACAGAGAGACTGCCTCCCCAAATGGGTCCCTGAACCCAGTGTAGCCTAACTGGAGACACCTCCCAGTAGGGACCAACTGACACCTCATACAGGTGGGTGTCCCTCTGAGATGAAGCTTCCAGAGGAAGGATCAGGCAGGAACATTTGCTATTCTGCAATATTTGCTATTCTGCAGTCTCCACTGGTAATACCTACGCAAACAGGGTCTGGAGTGGACCTACAGCAAACTCCAACAGACCTGCAGCCAAGGTACCTGACTGTTAGAATGAAAACTAACAAACAGAAAGAATAGCATCAACATCAACAAAAAGGACATCTACATCAAAACCCCATCTGTAGGTCACCAACATCAAAGACCAAGGGTAGCTAAAACCACAAAGATGGGGAAAAACCAGAGCAGAAAAGCTGAAAATTCTAAAAACTGGAGCATCTCTTCTCCAAAGAATCACAGCTCCATGCCAGCAATGGAAGAAAGCTGGACAGAGAATGACTTTGATGAGCTGACAGAAGTAGGCTTCAAAAGGTTGGTAATAACAAACTACTCTGAGCTAAAGGAGGATGTTCGAACCCATTGAAAGGAAGCTGAAACCCTTGAAAAAAGATTAGACAAATGGCTAACTAGAATAAACAGTACAGAGAAGACCTTACATGAGCTGATGGAGCTGAAAACCATGGCATGAGAACTACATGATGCATGCACAAGCTCAATAGCCAATTCAATCAAGTGGAAGAAATGGTATCAGTGATTGAAGATCAAATTAATGAAATAAAGCAAGAAGAGAAGTTTAAAGGAAAAAGAAATGAACAAAGTCTCCAAGAAATATGGAACTATGTGAAAAAACCAAATCTATATTTGACTGGTGTACCTGAAAGTGATGGGGAGAGTGCAACCAAGTTGGAAAACACTCTTCAGGATACTTTCCAGGAGAACTTCCCCAACCTAGCAAGTCAGGCCAACATTCAAATTCAGGAGATACAGAGAACACCACAAAGATACTCCTCAGGAAGAGCAACCCCAACGCACATAATTGTCAGATTCACCAAGGTTGAAATGAAGGAAGAAATGTTAAGGGCAGCCAGAGAGAAAGGTCAGGTTACCCACAAAGGGAAGCCCATCAGACTAACAGCGGATCTCTTGGCAGAAACTCTACAAGTGAGAAGAGAGTAGGGGCCAATATTCGACAGTCTTAAAGAAAAGAATTTTTGGCTGGGCGCAGTGACTCACGCCTGTAATCCCAACACTTTGGGAGGCTGAGGCAGGTGGGTCACGAGGTCAAGAGATCGAGACCATCCTGGCTAACATAGTGAAACCCCGTCTCTGCTAAAAATACAAAAAATTAGCCGGGCATGATCATGATGGTGGGCACCTGTAGTCCCAGCTACTTTGGAGGCTGAGGCAGGAGAATGGCGGGAACCTGGGAGGCAGAGCTTGCAGTGAGCCGAGATTGTGCCACTGCACTCCAGTCTGGGTAACAGAGCAAGACTCCATCTCAAAAAAAAAAAAAGAAAGAAAAGAATTTTCAACCCAGAATTTCATATCCAGCCAAACTAAGCTTCATAAGTGAAAGAGAAATAAAATCCTTTACAGATAAGCAAATGCTGAGAGATTTTGTCACCACCAGGCCTGCCTTATAAGAGCTCTTCAAGGAAGAACTAAACATGGAAAGGAACAACCAGTATCAGCCACTGTAAAAACATGCCAAATTGTAAAGACCATGGATGCTAGGAAGCAACTGATTCAATTAATGGGCAAAGTAACCAGCTAACATCATAATGACAGGATCAAATTCACACATAACAATATTAACCTTAAATGTAAATGGGCTAAATGCCCCAATTAAAAGACACATGCTGGCAAATTGTATAGAGTCAAGACCCTCAGGGTGCTGTATTTAAGAGACCTATCTCACATGCAAAGATACACACAGGCTCAAAATAAAGTGATGGAGGAAGATCTACCAAGCAATGAAAAGCGGAAAAAAAAAAAAGCAAAAAAAAAAAAAAAAAAACAAAAAACAAAACAGGGGTTGCAATCCTAGTCTCTGATAAGACAGACTTTAAACCAATAAAGATCAAAAGGGAAAAAGAAGGGCATTACATAATGGTAAAGGGATCAATTCAGCAAGAAAAGCTAACTGTCCTAAATATATACACACCCAATACAGGAGCACCCAGATTCATAAAGCAAATCCTTAGAGACCTACGAAGAGACTTAGAGTTCCACACAATAATAATGGGAAACTTTAACACCCCACGGTCAATATTAGACAGATCAATGAGACAGAAGGTTAACAAGAATATCCAGGACTTGATCTCAGTTCTGCACCAAGCAAACCTAATAGACATCTACAGAACTCTCCATCCCAAATCAACAGAGTATACATTGTTCTCAGCACCACATTTCACTTATTCCAAAATTGACCATATAGTTGGAAGTAAGCACTCCTCAGAAAATGTAAAATAATAGAAATCACAGCAAACTGTCTCTCAGACCACAGTGCAATCAAATTAGAACTCAGGATTAAGAAACTCACTCAAAACTACACAACTACATGGAAACTGAACAACCTGCTCCTGAATGACTACTGGGTACATTACGAAATGAAGGCAGAAACAAAGATGTTCTTTGAAACCAATGAGAACAAAGACACAATGTACCAGAATCTCTCGGACACATTTAAATCAGTGTGTAGAGGGAAATTTATAGCACTAAATGCTCACAAGAGAAAGCAGGAGAGATCTAAAATTGATACCCTAACATCACAATTAAAAGAACTAGAGAAGCAAGAGCAAACACATTCAAAAGCTAGCAGAAGTCAAGAAATAACTAAGATCAGAGCAGAACTGAAGGAGATAGAGACACAAAAACCCTTCAAAAAATCAATGAATCCAGGAGTTGGTTTTTTGAAAAGATCAACAAAATTGACCTCTAGCAAGACTAATAAAGAAGAAAAGAGAGAAGAACCAAATAGATGCAATAAAAAACAATAAAGGGGATATCACCACTGATTCCATAGAAATACAAACTACCATCAGAGAATACTATAAACACCTCTACACAAATCAACTAGAAAATCTAGAAGAAATGGATGGATTCCCGGACACATACACCTTCCCAAGACTAAACCAGGAAGAAGTGGACTCTCCAAACAGACCAATAACAGGCTCTGAAATAGAGGCAATAATTAATAGCCTACCCACCAAAAAAAGTGATGGACCAGGACCAGACGGATTCACAGCCAAATTCTACCAGAGGTACAAAGAGGAGCTGGTACCATTCCTTCTGAAACTATTCCAATCACTAGAAAAAGAAGGAATCCTCCCTAACTCATTTTATGAGGCCAGCATCATCCTGATACCAAAGTCTGGCAGAGAAACAACAAAAAAAGAATTTTAGACCAATATCCCTGGTGAACATTGATGCAAAAATCCTCAATAAAATACTGGAAAACCGAATCCAGCACACATCAAAAAACCTATCCACCACGATCAAGTTGGCTTCATCCCTGGGATGCAAGGCTGGTTCAACATATGCAAATCAACAGACATAATTCATCACATAAACAGAACCAACGATAAAAAACACGTAATTATTTCAATAGATGCAGAAAAGGCCTTTGACAAAATTCACCAGCCCTTCATGCTAAAAACTCTCAATAAACTAGGTAATGATGGAACATATCTCAAAATAATAAGAGCTATTTATGACAGACCCACAGTCAATATCATACTGAATGGGCAAAAACTGGAAGCATTCCCTTTGAAAACTGGCACAAGACAGGGATGCCCTCTCTCACCACTCCTATTCAACATAGTGTTGGAAGTTCTGACCAGGGCCATCAGGCAAGAGAAAGAAATCAAGAGTATTCAATTAGGAAAAGAGGAAGTCAAATTGTCCCTGTTTTCAGATGACATGATTGTATATTTAGAAAACCCCATCATCTCAGCCCAAAATCTCCTTAAGCTGATAAGCAACTTCAGCAAAGTTTCAGGATACAAAATCAATGTGCAAAAATCACAAGTATTACTATACACTAATAACACACAAAGAGAGAGCCAAATCATGAGTGAACTCCCATTCACAATTGCTACAAAGAGAATAAAATACCTAGCAATCCAACTTACAAGGGATGTGAAGGACCTCTTCAAGGAGAACTACAAACCACTGTTCAAGGAAATAAAAGAGGACACAAACAAATGGAAGAACATTCCATGCTCATGGACAGGAAGAATCAATATCATGAAAATGGCCATACTGCCCAAGGTAATTTATAGATTCAATGCCATCCCCATCAAGCTACCAATGACTTTCTTCACAGAATTGGAAAAAACTACTTTAAAGTTCAGATGAAACCAAAACAGAGCCTGCATTGCCAAGACAGTCCTAAACCAAAAGAACAAAGCTGGAGGCATCAAGCTACCTGACTTCAAACTATATTACAAGGCTATAGTAACCAAAACAGCATGGTACCGGTACCAAAACAGATACATAGACCAATGGAACAGAACAGAGGCCTCAGAAATAACACCACACATCTACAACCATCTGATCTTTGACAAACCTGTCAAAAACAAGAAATTGGGAAAGGATTCCCTATTTGATAAATGGTGCTGGGAAAACTGGCTAGTCATATGTGGAAAGCTGAAATTGGATCCCTTCCTTATACCTTGTAAAAAAATTAATTCAGGATGGATTAAAGACTTAAATGTTAGACCTGAAACCATAAAAACCCTAGAAGAAAACCTAGACAATACCATTTAGGACATAGGCATGGGCAAGTACTTCATGACTAAAACACCAAAAGCAATGGCAACAAAAGCCACAATAGACAAGTGGGATCTAATTAAACTAAGGAGCTTCTGCACAGCAAAAGAAACTACCATCAGAGTGAACAGTCAGCCTAAATGAAACAGAATGTTTCATTACTAAAACACCAAAAGCAATGGCAATAAAAGCCACAATGGACAAGTGGGATCTAATTAAACTAAGGAGCTTCTGCACAGCAAAAGAAACTACCATCAGAGTGAACAGGCAGCCTACAGAATGGGAGAAAATTTTTGCAGTCTACCCATCTGACAAAGGGCAAATATCCAGAATCAACAAATAACTTAAATTTTCAAGATAAAAATCAAACAACCCCATCAAAAAATGGGCAAAGGATATGAACAGACACTTCTGAAAAGAAGACATTTACGCAGCCAACAGACATATGAAAAAATGCTCATCATCACTGGTCATCAGAGAAATGCAAATCAAAACCATAATGAGATACCATTTCACACCAGTTAGAATGGTGATCATTAGAAAGTCAGGAAACAACAGATGCTGGACAGTATGTGGAGAAATAGGAATGTTTTTGCACTGTTGGTGGGACTGTAAACTAGTTCAACCATTGTGGAAGACAGTGCAGCAATTTCTCAAGGATCTAGAACTAGAAATACCATTTGACCCAGCCATCCCATTACTGGGTATATACCCAAAGGATATAAATCATGGTACTATAAAGACACATGCACATGTATGTTTATTGCAGCACTATTCACAATAGAAAAGACTTGGAACCAACCCAAATGTCCACCAATGATCGACTGGATTAAGAAAATGTGGCACATATACACTATGGAATACTGTGCAGCCATAAAAAAGGATGAGTTCATGTCCTTTGCAGGGACATGGATGAAGATTGAAACCATCATTCTGAGCAAAGTATCTCAAGGAAAGGAAACCCAACACCGCATGTTCTCACTCATAGGTGTGAATTGAACAATGAGAACACTTAGACACAGGAAGGGGAAACATCACACACCAGGGCCTGTTGTGGGTTGGGAGGCTAGGGGAGGGATACCATTAGGATAAATACCTAATGTAAATGATGAGTTAATGGGTTCAGCAAACCAACATGGCACATGTATACCTATGTAACAAACATGTACATTGTGCACATGTACCCTGAAACTTAAAGTATAATAATTTAAAAAAAGAAGAAGAAAGGTGTTGGTGGTAGATACCTTATAATTTAGTCAATCAACTACAAAAGAGGAATTTAACTGAACTATGATTTGTAAGAACATGAATGAACATCATTCAGAGGTGAATACAGATACTGACATAACCTGGGTTTCCTCACTTTAGGAGACAATGAGTATGGCATTATTTGTGTGAGGAATAGTTAGATCAGATTTAGCAGAATGATATTGCTGTCTTGTTCTGAAATTTAAACATCTGCGTAATTTTATTTATGGATGCTGAGTGTCCAAAAAGATAGATGATGTCAGACATTGTTGAATCTCAGCACCATTCCTGCCTACTGAGGCCCTCCATATATGCGGGATCTGGTTTACAAAACAGGTTTGGCTAATGACTGGCACTCATCCAAGAGTTGGAAGGTGAAAGGGAAAGATAAACCATTATTCTCTGGCAGCAGCTCCTGGCAGACACATGGGCAGAGAGCGGACATGAAATTTGCAGTAGCTTCCTGGCTAAATCCTGCAAAACACCTGCTTCTGTGCTGCAGGCACAGAAGTCCATCCACGTCAACATCCCTGATTTTCTTTCCTTTCTGAGTTCCTGGACATCAGCAGTTTCTTGACCTCTTTTCTCCTGTCCTTCCAAAAGTTTGTAAGCATTTAATTTACTAATCTTAATTCTCTTCCTGCTTGAAATAGCTACAGCTGACTTTCAGTCTTCTGAGAAACTGTTGATAAATACCTGTTTTCTGTTTTTCCTCCACTATACCTATTCTGTGTTTAGCCCTGTGGGATGTGATTTAGGCATGGCTATGTCTGCTAACTACTTGTAATATAGCAAACTACCCCAAATTCAGTGACATGAAACAACAACCATTTTATTATGCTCAGAAATTCCAGGGGACAAAAATTTTGACATGATACAATATTGTGGCTTGTCTCTGCTGCATAACATCTTGGCCTTTCTGGAAAGAAACATAAGCTGGAGGTGACCCCACAGCTAAAGACTCAAATCAGCTGAGCGCTTGTTCACTCATGTGTCTGGCACCTGGCTTCAGAGGACTTGCAGACTACTGTTGCCAGCTCTAATGTGCACACATGGTCTCTCTGCGTGGTTTAGCTTCCTCACAGCATGATAGCCAACGTCACTTCCACTGAACTACATTACATGATTGCAGTCATAAGCTCTCCCAGACTGAAGGAGAGGGCCATAGACCCCCAGTTCTTGATGTTAGGGGTGACTAGAAAATTGAAGCCATGTTTTAGAACTTTAATACCATCTGATTGAGAAGATAGAACAAATATACTTGCAGTTATAGTTCCTCCTACTGGGAGAGTCTGTTTTATCATTTGGGTCTCAAACTCTTTCTTGAGAGCCTTGATCTGACACCATATAGAACAGTGGTTAAGCACAGTGGCCATGAAGCCAGTATCTCAGTTTATTTTTATTTTATTTTATTTTATTTATTTTATTTTATTTTATTGAGATGGAGTGTCATTCTTGTTGCCCAGGCTGGGGTGCAATGTCATGATCTCAGCGCACTGCCACCTCTGCCTCCCAGGTTCAAGTGATTCTCCTGCCTCAGCCTCCTGAGTAGCTGGGATTACAGGCACCCGCCACCATGCCCAGCTAATTTTTTATTTTTACAAATACATGTAAAATACATGTTGGCCAGGCTGGTCTCGAACTCCTGACCTCAGGTGATCCACCTACCTAGCCTCCCATAGTGCTGGGATTACAGGCATGAACCACTGTGCCTGGCTACTGTCTCAGTTTAAATCCCAACTGCATTGCATGCTAGGTATGTGCCCACAATTACTCTTTGTGTTCTTGAGCATCTTCACATATAAGAAGATAACAATTGTACCCACTTCAGAAGCTTGGTTTAAGCCTTGTAGTGAGCTGCATGATAGACCCCAACAAAAGACACTGTCTACCTGGAACCTGTGAATGAGACCTTATTTGGAAAAAAAGAGTCTTTGTAAATATAATTAAGTCAGAAATCTCAAAATGAGATTATTCTGGATTAGGGTGGGCCTTCATAAAAGAACAATAAGTGCCTTTATAAAGCAACAATTGTGTTTGACTTATAAGAAGTGCTAGGCTGGGAGCGGTGGCTCACACCTGTAATCCCAGTACTTTGGGAGGCCGAGGCGGGCGGATCACAAGGTCAGGAGATGGGCACCATCCTGGCTAACAGGATGAAACCCTGTCACTACTAAAAATGCAAAAAAATTAGCCAGGAGCGGTGGCGGGCACCTGTAGTCCCAGCTACTCAGGAAGCTGAGGCAGGAGAATGGTGTGAACCTGGGAGGCGGAGCTTGCAGTGAGCCAAGATGGCGACACTGCACTCCAGCCTGTGTCACAGAGCAAGACTCCGTCTCAAAAAGTAATAATAATAATAAAAAGAAGAAGTGCTGTATGAGTGTTAACTATCTTTACTTCAAATATCTCCCCTTCTCACCACTCTCATCCACATGACTTTGTTTCACAGTTCCTATCACTAGTTCAAATTTTCTTGTTTCTTATTATCTTCGTTCCTATCCTAGAATGCAAACACATTGATAGCAGAATCCTTGCCTGTCTTTTTCACTGTTGGATCCCCAGTTAAACATGGTGATCACTATGTACTTAATAAATGAGTAATCATATTGTCATGGGGAAAGAAAAATCACAGAAAAAGTAAGCGCTAAACTATATGGTCCAGTGGAATTTCAAATGGGAAGTTCGTGACGGAATAGTTTACAAGGCTTCCTAAAAGAGGTTGAAATTGAGATGGAATTTAAGGAGGATGTGAAGTTCAACATGGGAAACATATTGGAGGCTGGAAATAAGTCATTTATTTTTATAGTCCCTTTTAATAATATGGGTGTCTAGAACATAAAAAATACTCAAAAATGCAATTTTAAATTTAGTTGAATTTAGGAAGGTAGATATTCCAGGAAATGAATGGTATGAGTAATATATAAAGGAATTCTATGAGGAATCAATATATAAGTTCAATGGAAACAAACATCCTGAATCAATTTTTTTGAGAATAGGATTGGAAAATCTTTTTCATATATAAACTTCTCCTACATCTGACTTAGCACTGATTCCATTTTATTTAAAAAGAGCTTTAGTTCTCCTGGAAATATGCCCACTAGGAAGACAAACCCCGAATCTTTACTGAAACCAGTGCTTATTCCAGTTTGGTTGTTATGAAGATAGACAGCGCTTCCAGCATTTCTAATCTCTGCTTACAAAACTAATGATTCTTCATTCGGCCTGTTCATCACGTCTTGTCTCTTTTCCCTGAATCAGGATGAATTTCCCCTTAAATAAATCAAGTGTTTTTTTTTTTTTTTATTTTCTGTATTTTTTATAGTTCTTTCTCTTGGCTGCACATATGGTTATTGCATCATAAGGAAATCAAAGAAAATACCAACTTTTTCTGTGTTTTCTATGACTCCAAGCTATTTCCTTTCATAAACGATTTCCTTTTATTAATAGGCAAGTGAATTGAACTGATTTTTTCAACTCAATTTCTAAGCATTTTGCTACACATCTAATTTACATCTCCCTTTATTGTTATGACAGACTAGAAGACCATTTTCCTTTCTTATCTCAGTTGTGCATGACCTGTATAAACAAAACTACTTTTAAAATATGTCTTAACAAGTAATCAGAATTGTAAACAACTTAAATCAACATACACTGAAAATAACTCTCCAGAAAAGGCAGGCATCTTTCAGAAACACTATGTTAAAAAGGAAATCACAGGAGGAGACGTTAGAGTGTATGATACAATGACTAATTTTGCTGCCTGAATATTTCTCCTCTATTTTATGTTAACTATGTAAAATAATGTTGAATTTTAATGAGAAAAAAATCACATATAACTAATTTAAATATAGGCTGTTTATTTTCCAGCAGCCTCTTTCTCGCCTAAGACTCATCATCTGTAAAATGAAGATATTTATGGTGCTGTGTCCTGGGTTGATTCACTGTTATATAATTTTTTGGATTTTGTTGTTTTATTTTATCTCATTCCCGGGCATGATACTGACCCACAGATATTTACTATAATAAAAGAAAAGGCATATTGATGGCACTGAAAAAGAGCCTAATGATTTATTTTTATTTTTCTATGGGGCACTGGACCCAAGCTTACCTAAACTGGAACGTAAAGAATCCTTTCTTTCTTATCCTTTCTTTTACATCTTCTCTTTATCAAATCCTATAGAGTTGGTCATTCTGGACAGTAGTTCTGCAGAGCATGATGCTGGAAGGCAGAAATGATCACGCAAAGGTGCTTGTTTAATTCACCCTGTTGAGCAATCACCACAAAGAGCCAAGGCAAATCTGCTTGAATGCCTCGTGCCACGCTGGGTTACAGTGATTACTCCTATTCAACAGAGGTGTCTCATGCAGCACACATCTTTTATTAGCTCTGAGATTATTTCTCTCCAGGGCCTTTCTACATCACTCCTTCGTTCTGTAATTAAGTTAGGTACCTAGAGATCCATCTTACTTTTTTTCTACACTGGGATATCACATAGTTGAGATATGCTTTGTTTATTTAGATGGAGACAACGGGGAGCAGAAAACCCAGTATACTATCACCTAGTCTCAGATTTAATTGGCGAATATTCTTTTGGATGGAAGTGCATCTGCTCTGTGAAATTGTAAATGGCCACTTACCTCTTGGAACTGAATCACTTCTAGTCTGCTTTTTCTGTGTCTCCCATAATAGAACAGTAAACAATTCAAGGGCAGGGTTATTTATTCTCTTTTGCTTCCTCGGTGCTTCACCTAACATCTTCTAGCACACACCTACAGTCCTATTTAAATAACAATTATCCCACACTGAGTCAGAGCAAATAACAAAGCTTACTGCAGATTCATTTCAAGCCCCAGTGAACTGGAAGGTCAAAACCTGGGGAAAAAAAAAATCAACCTAAAAAACAAATAACTCAGCCTCTCTCAAGCTCCAATAACAACTTGTAGAACTCAATGGCAGAAACAGTGCCTGAAATATTATTTATCACTTCAAACTATCAAATTACTCTTTTGTTTTAATTTGGAGGCAAATCTCTGAGATTACACATACACATAGTCCACATTATATAGCAATCAAGGAGAGATTAAACAGTGTTAGACTCATTTCCAAACACTTTACCTACACGAATCCATTCAGTGCTTACCACAACCCCATAAGATAGATACTAGAATTATCTCCATTTTGCAGATGAGGAAACTGAGATGTGTAGAGGTTGGTAGTGTGCTCAAAGTCACACAGATAACAACAAGATCAGAGAGGTTTAACCCTAGGTAGTGGAAAAATATGACAAAATAAATTTAACGGAGTTTATTTGTGGAAAGAACTGTTTGTGAATTAGGAAGCCTTCAGCATCAGAAGAGGTTGGATAATTCTATTCTGTAACATGGGCAGTGAGTATTTACAGACAGAAAAAGAACTGAAGAAAGCAGAAAAAAGAACAGAAAGCAGTTTGTTTTTTTCAAAGTTACTTTCCTTGTAAAGGTTAGAGCAGAGAAAATGTCCTTATTATGCCAACTAAAACTGGCCTGTTTTGGAACTTAGTTATTATTTCTCTTCCTCCTGATTGCTCAGAAATTCAGATAAACAACTTAGTTTTGGCTTGGTGATGTTTTATTTTAGCATGAGTGACTCCATTTTGGTTTGGTTTGTTGAGGCCTAGTGCAGGAGCTTTGTCCAAATCAATCAATGGCTTTCTATGAATTTTACTTAACAGTTATTTGGCTCTGAAACCTGGAACTCTTACCAAACAGGCTTGACCAGTACCTACTTATTGAAATGCAAATATGAGGAACATGCTTTCAAGAGTTCTCGCAATTTTGTTCCTTAATCATGCCAGTTTCTCTATCCCCACACCTTGTCTAATATTATGTTCTTAGGAAAAGATGGGGAGTAGGTCTAAGAAGAAGTTACAGTGTAGGGAGCTGCATGTAGAGATTTGCATACATCTCTGCTCTGTGGGCAGAATATAGGTCATACAGAAAGAAGAAGAGGAAAACTTGAGTCTTGTCTTCCTGGGTGAACAGGGAGAGATATAGGAGATAAGACTGAAAGAAGAGTTGAGCCACTTGTGTCTTAGTCTCCCTTTCTGGACTGAAGACTGAGATGGGGAAATAAGTTAGAGAAGATGTGGGAAAACTAATAGCAGGTGAAGTTTGTCCTACATCTAGATAGAAACTTTGGGAGATGAATCTTAAGATCCCCCCTGCAATTACCTGAGGAAACTGCCTGGTGAGATGGAGTGAGAGACTGACTCAGTGTTCTCAATTCGTAGAAGAAACTCTGATGCTCCCCTAAGGCTCATTTGGAAGCTGATTAGAGCCTGGCTGGGTCAAACTCACTAAATGGGGTGGACCTTTAATCAAAGCCAAAACTGCTGGTGGAGTACCTGAGTCCTAGGTTTATATTGGTCTTTTGGGGCACCAGTGAGAATGAAGATAAGGCTGAATCTGCGCCAGAGACTACCGGGACCTAATAAGTTGAATAAGCATGGTCAGGAATTACACAAACTGGCAAATGCCAGCAGTGTACCTACAGGGAGGATCAGAACGACCACACCTCGGCAGCACAACTAAAGACCAACAAGGCACCAGGGGCCTCCCATTTTTGTGTTTTTCATTGGAAAAATTAAAATGGGATTTTTTTAAAACATTAAGTTATGTGCAAATGCCAGCCTGAAGCAGCAGCAAATAGCTAGAAGAGGGGTTAGTCTGAAAAAAAAATTGAGTCATTTTTTTAAAAGACACTGAAGAGCCTAAAGTTACTTTAAATTATTCCATTATGCTCTGATTGAATTAAAATTAAAGTTTTATTTCCTACTACTATTGAAGTGGGATTCAGGAGGAATATCAATAAAAGGGAATAAATAACTACCTTTTCTTCACCTTGGTGTTGTAGTCTTTTAAATTTTGATTTGGCTGCAAAAAAACTTAGCTGGGCATGGTGGCGGGTGCCTGCAATCCCAGCTATTAAGGAGGCTGAGGCAGAGAATGCTTGAACCCAAGAGATGGAGATTGCAGTGAGCCAAGATCACACCACTGCACTCCAGCCTGGGTGACAGAGTGAGACTCCATCTTAAAAAAAAACAAAAATGAAAAAATATGCAAGGTTTTGCATACATCTCTGCTCCATGGGCAGAATATAGTGTAATGTTGCTTTAAACTTATTTTTAAAGGGTAAACATTAGTTTAGAAATTGGCTCCTAGTAAAGGTTGAAAAGTTCTATTTATCCTCAACCCTCTTGAAAAATGTTATTAAAGATGTGAAAAAGCCTCAAAATATTAAGTAAATGCTAAGATTATCTAAATTTTTTACGGGTTAAACTATTGCTAAAATCTAATGGATCATGTAATACATCAATTTGATTGTCTATTGATGCATACTAAACAGCCCTAAAATTTCATAGCTTAAAATAACCATGATTTATTGTTCACAATTCTGCAATTTGAACTGGTTCAGCTGGGTGGATCTTCTGCTGTCCTTGCCTGTGCTGATTCATACGAAGACAAGCCTCTGGTGACTCAGTTGAGTCTAAGATGCAACGTCTAAGTCGGTCTCATTCAAATGTCTAGTGACTTGGTGTTGGGTGTTAGCTAGAACTCTCTCTCCAAGTAGTTTCTCACTATTCAGTAGTCCAGTCTGAGCTTCCACACATTGCACAAAGAATGTTACAAGAGAGTGAAGGGGAATGTTTCAAAGTCTTTTGAGGCCTGGACTCTACTGATACAAAGTTACTTCCTCTACATTCTACTGTCACAGAAAGTCAGATAGCCAGCTCAGATTTGGGGCTGGCAAAAGGAATTCTACCACTTCATTAAAGGAGCAATGAAATATCTTGGGTATTTTTTTCAGTGCACCTCATATACCTCCCACCTGTTCTGTGGTTCTATGGTTAAAATTGAATTTAATACATATTTTAAACTCCATAAGACCTTACTGTTAATTTTTATATATTGACTTTTCACTTAATTTCCTATTTACGTTTTCTATCATTTTTCATTCTTTCTTCCAATAAAAAATATATATGTAAGATCATTTTTCCTTTGTCTGAAGGATTCCCCCAATATTTTCTTTGGTGTGAGTCTGTGGTTGATTAACTCTCTTTGTTTTTCTTGTCTGGAAATGCAAACATTTTACCTTTTGTTAAAAATATACACTGTTCTGGCTTAGGAGTTATTTTCTTTCAGAATTTTAAGCATGTATTTCCATCAACCTCTGACTTCCATTATTGCTAGTGAGATGACAGATGTTAGTCTTATTTCTTTTCCTTTCAAAGGAATGTCTTTATCTCATCTGGTGCTTTTACATTTTCCATTTTTTGTTATTTTTCGTTAGCTTTATTACAATGTGTCTAGATAATTTGTAATCATTCTGTTTTGGCTTCTCAGAACTTGTTTCAGTGGCTTATGATCTGTAGCTTAAATCTATGGATATATTGCATTAATTTTGGAAAAAAAATGTAATTTTTCTCAGCAGAAGTATTTGTAAATTTGTAATTGTCAGAAGTAGAAAAATATTATTATGTCAGGCTTCTGATTCTAATAGTGACCATTATTCTTATATTAGCAACTGAAGCAGACCAGAGAAGCCTAGTTTTTAAAAACCCAGCGGAGAGCTTGCAAACATAAGCTACCTAAATCAGCTAAACTATAGGAAGTGATGAGATCCTCATAGAAGAGAACTATGGTTACTTTCCCCTCTGGCAGAAAAGGAGGAGGAGAAGGAGGAGAAATTCACTATAGGTGAGGATCGGGAAAAACAGTTGAATCTTCAATAAGTATTTAATGGCCATGAGTGACCTGAAATAATACATTACCATTTCAGGGAGCTGTATCTTCATAGAGGGTTAGCACCTTTACACCAACTATATTTCTTACTCTTCACTGAATACTTGAGTATAGTTTGCCAAAATCTGGCAGCAGGATAGGAGAGGGGCATGGGAGATTTCCTAATTGTAAGAAAAGAGAAGGGTAAGAGAGCCAAGGGGTACATTTGTTCTTTCCTTTCTTCTTTCTTTTCTCTCTTTCCATTGCTGTTGTAACAAATTACCAAAAACTTGGTGGTTTAAAATGATATAAATGTATTCTCTTAAGTTCAGAGGCCAAAATTCTGAAATCAGCTTCATTTTGCCAAAACCAATGTGTCAACAGGGCTATGCACCTTCCAAAGACTCCACAAAATAATCTATTTCTTTGCCTTTTCTAGTTTCTAGAGCTGCATTTCTTGCATATATTGGCTCATGGCCCCTTAATCCATCTTTAAAGACTGAAGTGTAGCATCCTTAATAGCTCATTTTTTCTGCTGAGGTTGTCACAGCACCTTCTCTTCTGTCTCTGTCAAATCTCTCTCTGCATCCCTCTTAGTCCCTTATGATTGCATTTAGGACCTATCATCTAGAAAATGCAAGATAATTTCCTCATCTCAAGATCCTTATTTTAATCATATATGCAAGGTTACTTTTGCTATGCAAGATAACCTTCACAGCTTTCAGAGATTAGGACCTGGGTAGTTTTGAGAACTATCATTCAGTTTACAACACTGTCTTTCTCTCTCCATCCTCCTTCTAATCCCTTCTTTTTTCTTATTCCTTTCCTTGTTCTATTACCTCCCTCCCTACTTCTCTGTCTCTCTTCCTTCCTTTCACAATATTTATTAAGTGCCTGCTACCTACTGGGTGATGTACTTGGCATTTATGTACAGTTTTTTAATTACACAAAACAATATCATATGTTGCCTTACGTAGTAATTGCAATCTTCTCAAGTCATAGCTGTGATCATTATATTTACAGATAAAGACATGTTTGTTCTTCTATAGACTGTTCATGTCCCCTCAAATTCATATGTTGAAACCTAATTCCTAATGTAATGATATTTGGCAGTGGGGCCTTTAGGAAATGTCTTGGTCCTTTTTGGCTGTTTAACAAAATGTCATAAACTGAGAAACTTATAAATGACAGAAATTTATTTTTCACGATTCGATTCTGAAAGTTAGAAAGTCCTAGATCAAAGAGTTAGCAAATTCAGAGTGTAGTAAGGCCCTACTCCCTGACTCATAAATGGTATCTTCTCACCACATCCTCACATGATTGACATGAACAAGGCAGCTCACTGGAGTCTGTTTCGTTTCATAAGGGCACTAATCCTATGTATGAGGTCTATGCCCTTATGACCTTATCACCTCCCCAAAGGTTCTGTCACCTTGGGGGTTAAGATCATAGCAGGGAGTGATCAGACTCCAAAGGGGAAACTGAGAGAAAGGGGATTCGTCCCCTTATATAAAGGCCTCAGAGAACTCCCCCTTCCTTTCTGACATGTGAGGACGTAGTAAAAAGATGGCAGTCTATGAACCAGGAAAACTGGCCCTCACCATATGCCAAATCTGCTGTTGCCTTGATCTTGGACTTACTAGCCTCCAGAACTGTGAAAAATAAACTTCTGCTTTTTATGAACCACCTCAGTCTATGACATTTTTTTTTATAACAGCCTGAATAGCAAGACATTTCTAAATGACAGATGAGGTCTCCAAGTTAAGGTGTCTGGTTTTACATGCTTTGACTTTTCCATGCATATCTGCTATATCCTTTCTCTGACTGATTACTCCTCCATAATATGGTTTAACTCAGTTTGACTTGCCTTTTGAAAGTTATATCTTCCCTTAGCTACATGAGGAGCATGTTCTATTCATTTGGGTATCCCAAAATTTAGAATAGCACTTTTTCCATATCAGGAACTAACAGATGTTTGCTAAATTGAATTAAAATGCATATTTTCTAGTCACTTCCATTTCTCTCATTGGTTCATTCCAGGAACACAGGTTGCATAGTTTGCATTATTCAGGGTCTTCTCTTCCCTGTGGTTGACCCATATCTGGATGGTCAGTCTTTGAACTCCAACCAATGAAGAAAGAAAACATTAGAATAAATTGCTTTTGTCTCTCTCTCAACCCTTTCACTTGTTTCACATAAAGGAAAGAATTTCATGAGAGACTGTTAGGTGAAAAGAGCTGTTATCTATTGCTTCTAGTGTGGTCTGCAAAAGCTTAAAAAGAAAGGTCTCTCTGGCTCCCTTTTGGTATTTTGGACATGCCACAGCTGAGACATAGCACATGCTACTATTCCTGATCTCCCAAACATAACACAATTCAGAAAGTCTTACTATTGACAAGCCCAGCTGATCCTCTGCTTTCTTAATGGTGGGGTGTATTTTCCTCCCCTTTTGTTGAGTGGATAGGTCAGCGTTGGACAATTCCGGAAAATGAGAGTTGAAATTACATGTAGAAGATTCCACTATTATCCCTTCTACTCTTTTTTGGAGATTCCAAAACAAATGTTGTCCTTTTTTATATTGAATTTTATGAGCTACAATAGTGGCCAGGACCCTGGAGAAGAGATATGGGAAAATCAGAGATTTCAGACTCCAGCCTCAACCCTGTGCCCCAAGCAGTCATATTACTATTCCCTTGTCTCCTTGTCATAAATTCCCTTGTTTTCCATTCCTACTGTCACTACTCTACTTTTGGTATTCATCATATCACTCCTGAATGATTGAATTAGATGCTTAATAAGCTGTCAAGCAGGTGTACTGTATGATCAATGTAAACTTGCATGTGTGTTTGTGACCTTGCTGCCATTTTTCCAGTTTGGAACACATTCTTCTATGTATTTCCTTGTAAAAGATTTTTTGAAGACCTGATGAAGTCAAGTTAAGTCAAATGTGCTTTATCCATGAACTCTTTCGCAGTAACTCAGTTATGTAGTGAAGTCTTATTGTTCATATTTCATAATATATATAATTTAATTTATATCTGTATATATTTATTTATTACATATATTTCATTCAACCATTTTAAGCATCTGTCTATTAGCGTACTAGATATAAATTACACTTCATCCTTCTCTACCCAAGCACTATGCTCTAAGAAGGCTATCTCTGTGGGCTAAATCAATTATTTCCCTTGACGTTGGGCTTCCAGTGGGATTGGTCAACGGAATTGCCAGTGGGATTGGTCATCCAGTCCTACATAAGAGAGAGGAAAGAAAGTGAGGAAGGGGAGGGTTTTTGGCCTCTGACTTTCTCCCTGCAGGATTGTTGTGGGTTGGGTATGTTCTTCTACTGATGGCCAAAACTTTTATCAAGAAGGCTTCTGCAATCACAACTACTATTTCTGAGTTCTGGAATTTGCTCCCTCTTTGTAGTTTCAGGCTTGAGAATAGTAAGGTGCAGCCACTGAAGTAGCGCTGCTTCTTGACCTTTCACACTGCCCACATGTTTGTAAATTGTCCCTTTGTTAAATTTGTCACAATTAGCCAGTTTGAAACTCCTCTTTCCTATCAATACACCTGCTTTGTTGTAACACGTCTTAGCATGGGCAACACGAAGTGAAGTAAAAAGATAAATGGTTTTCCATTCTCCAGGGTCTTGGCCAATACTGTGTCATACAAGGGCAAAGCACAGGAGCTTACATTTGGAGGAGACATAAAATAAACAGAATAAATATAATACAGCCATAGGTGGAGTGGCTTATAAACAAGAGAAATTTATTTCTCACAATTCTGGAGTATGGGAAGTTCAAGACCAAGGCAGTGGCAGATTCACTGCCTGGTGAGGGCCTCTTTCCTGGTTCATAGATGGCCATTTCCTCATTGTGCTCTCGCATTGTGGAATAGGTGAGATGGTTCTGGATTTCTTTTATAAGGGGACTAATCTTATACATAAGGGCTCTCCCTTCATGACTTAAGCATCCTCCGAAGGCCCCACTTCCTAATACTATCATATTGGAGGCTAGGATTTCAACACAGAAATTTTGAAGGACACACACTTTCAGTCTATAGCAACTAGAATTTAAAACCTTTCAACAGGCAGCTTTATCTGGTTCTGTGCTGTATTTTTAGCTCCAAGAATAGTTCTTGACACATGATAGGTCCTCAATAATTGTTTGTCAGATGAATGAATGAATACACATACATGTGCATTCCTTCATTCAACAAATACTTATTTAGTGCCTACTTTGCTGGGCACTCAGAATAATATAAAATGACAAAGTTTTTGTCTTTAGGAATTTGACAACTAATATTCTTTCGATCCAACAATATTATAATTTCCTTGGCATGCATTTTATTTACTGAATTTCTTTTTATTCCCAGTCATGCTGTGGCCCTCTACACATAACAAAATAAGCAGTAAAATTAGTTGAGTCTTGTTTGTGAATGACCCAATGACTTGTTTTAACAATAATGTGGATTTTATTGACCCACAGGTACAAGAAGTATTTCATAGTACAAATTTAGTTCAGGATCTGGTTGTATCCAACCTCTCAATAAGCATTAGCTACTGGTCTTTTTCTTTTCTTGGCACTCCTCTCCACTTTCTCTTGATGTTAGCTTAATTTTCAACTATTCTTTGCCAATAGTGGTAGATATTTGCTCATATACCACCTCAAGCTTACAACCTTCTGCTTTGCAAATGTCTGCAGAAAAAGCTTCTTTCCTAAGAGTTCCAGCAAAAGTCTTGGGTGTATCTTCCATTGACTCATTGTGGGTCACATGCCTATCTTTGATGGAGTGATTGTAGTCAGAGAGACGGGAGTTTCTGATTAGCTATCTCTAACTCACACATCACCCCTTGAGTCAGTCACTTACCTAAATAACTTGGACTTAGCCACATAGCTAAATAACTTGGATTTAGAGAAAATCCTAAGAAAAATAAAGTTTGTATTACCAAAAAAAAGAGGAATGGACACTTATCAAACAAAAGCAATAGATGTCCCAGACACTCCACTAAAAAGCTTTCTTTTTAAACTTTTTTTTGGGGGGGTGGGGCGGGGACAGAATTTTGCTCTTGTTGCCCAGGCTACAGTCCAATGGTGCGGACTTGGCTCACCACAACCTCCGCCTCCTGGGTTCAAGCGACTCTCCTGCCTGAGTCTCCCGAGTAGCTGGGATTACAGGCATGTGCCACCACGCCCGGCTAATTTTGTATTTTTAGTGGAGAAGGGGTTTTTCCATGTTGGCCAGGCTGGTCTCGTACTCCCGACTTCAGGCGATCTGCCCGCCTGGGTCTCCCAAAGTTTTGGGATTACAGGTGTGAGCCACCGCGACTGGCCCCAAAAGCTTTATTCCTTATACGGTGATATTCTAATTAAAGCTATGAATTTGAACTAATTGGGAGGTGGAAATTTTGGCTAAATTAGTGGAAGCATTTTAAAAATTGTGTTTATTTCAAATAATTTTTTTGTGAACATGCAACAGAACAAACTCACAAGACATTGCTTCCACGTCTATGAGACTTACTGCTGTAAAAAAAAAAAAATACATGGAGTTTGTAATTAGCATACTCTTAATTTCTATAAGAGAAAAGGTGCTTCTAAAGTATTTGAGAATGATTGAAAATTTAGTTCTTTAAGAGGTTTTGAATGCTTCACTGTAATTCTTCTTACAGTATTAATTGGGCAAATTATCAGATTTTGAATTAATGAGGTTTTAATACATATGCAAATGAAAGTCTCTAGTTTGCTTTAAATAATCCTCAAGGCATAGTGTTCTCTGTACAACATGAGGATAGTTTGGCAAATGTTTGCTGAAGTTTTTTTAGAGCAAAATCCTTTAAAGATTAGCCCATGTATTTATTTAAATTTTGTTAATTTGGTTTTAAGCATATATATTTTTTTCCTCAAGGCAAAGTAAGTCTTGCTTATTTTAGATCCCTTCCTTTAACCAGAGAATTTCCTTACTTTTTCTTGGAATAGTGTAGTGTGTTCTATAGCAGTGTCACTAAAATGTGGTCCCTAGACTACTAGAGATATGCAAAAAAAAAAAAAAAAAAAAAAGTAGAGAAATTAAGAGTATTTCAAAACTTTTATAGCAATTATATATTTTTACAATATCCAAATGCATGCTCAGAGGATTAATCTATTTAATATAGAAAAGACCCAATTGGGTAATCTTGAACTTGCATAATGAGTCACACATGCCATGAGTTGCATCCCGGCAATGTACAGTTGGGCATCATATCGTGTGCAAGGGACTGGCAAAAAAAAAAAAAAAAAAAAAAAAAAGGTCTCAACCCATATAATTTAAAAAGAATAATTTTGCCAAAAATATTTATGAAGCAATCAGAAAGCTACCAAGGCAGTGAAGAATTACTCAGCCCAAATATGGAAGAAGAGACCATTGTCCAACGCCTCAAATTATCCTGGCAATTTTTTATTGGTAGCATCTGGAGCCTAAATAAAATCATACAGGCATATGTAGAACAAGAAATATGATTAATAATCAAAATAAGCATTAGATAATATAAATAGATACACTGACAATCCAGATAATGGAGTCATCAGATAAAGAGTTTAAAATAACTATGTTTAATATGCTCTAGATATAAGATAAAATTGGGAATTTTGTCAGAGAACTGAAAAGTATTTTATAAAACTATCAAAAGGAAATTATGGATTGAAAAGATACAACAATTGCAATAAATAATTCAATGAATAGATTTATTGGCAGTTTAGATGTAGCTCAGAACAAAGAAATAGGGAAATAGAAGGTGGCTCAGATGGAAATACATAGAATGAAGCAAAGAGAGATAAAATGATTGCACAAACACATAACTGTGAAAACATCTATGTACATGTAACCAAAGTTCCAGAAGGAGAAGAGGAAAGAAAGTGGAGTCAGAGAAATATGTGAAGAGAAAATAGCTGTGATTTTTCCAAACTGACAAAAGATTTCAAGCCACAGATTCAAGATGCACTATGAAACTTAAGCCAGATAAACACAAAGAAAACCAAACTAAGGCACATCACAGCCAAATTGCTAAAAACTAAAGAAATTAGAAAAATCTTCCAAGCATCTGAAAAAGTATGTCTTGAATGAGCAACAATTAAACTAATACCTGATTTTTCACAGAAACAATGGATAAAGAATAGCAATGAAATAGAATGTCAAACTGTCAAAACAAAAACAAGAACCTGTTAACCTACAAGCCTATACTCTGAGGAAATAGTCTTCAAAAATAACTGTAAAATCAGGGAATTTTTAGACAAACAAAAACAGGGAGAATTTATCACCAGCATATGACCCCAGAGAAAATAAAAATATTCTGCTAGTAAAATAAAAATAATCATAGTAAGAAGATCAGATTTGCAGGATGATGTGAACAACAATGCAACAGAAAATATGTGGGCAATTTAATATTAATGATGAAAAACAATATAATGTCTTAATGGAATTTGAAATGCATAGAAAACTAAAATAGTAACAAGTATATTGTTATAGTCATGAGGAGGAATAAATAGAGATAAATGTTGTAAGTACTTTCCATAGCGAGAATAAAGAAAAAAAGTTCTCATCTACGTGTTCTTATTTACATTAAAATTTTGCTGAGTCTATAGCAATGGTTCCCAACCAAGAATAATTTTGACCTCCTGAAGACATTTGACAATATCTGGAGACATTTTTTATTGTCACGAGTAGGGTGATGTGACTGCTGCTGCTAAAACCTTACAATGCACAGGTAAGTTCCTCTCATAACAAAAGATTTTCTGGCTCAAATTGTTAATAATGCTGAGGCTGAGAAACCCTGATGTAGAATCACCCCTAAAGGATAGAATAAAAATATAAAAATCAAACTGACAGAGAGAGAAAAATAATACATTTCAATGGGGACAAAACATAGGAAAAAGGAAAACAGAGCAGGTGGAACAAGTAAAAAACAAATCATATGATAATACATTTAAATGCATTTAAAATACATTCTATCAATAATCGCATTAGATGTAAGTAGATATTTTTAAACTTCTGTAGTTTAAAAATATTAATTATATTACATAAAATAAGCACTTATAACATAAATGTGCCACTTATAACTATACCTTAAAATAAAATAAATGCATTGAAATGCAGATTTTAAAATTAAATAATGTTGAATAGTTTCTGCAAAATGAATAAGTGAAAAAAAAATTCAGTTTTCTGTTAATCTCTAGAAATAATCATACAGTGTTTTTCTCTTCTCTCTCTTCATCTTGACATGTTAATCAAATTTTTGAACTATGACAGTCAATAGTAACTGTAGACTCAATTTTGTGATAGATTATTATCTCCACACTTATAATAATAATGGGACAGATATTGTCAGATTATTAATTTCACGAGGGGAGAGATTTGGTCTGTTTTTTATCTCCCTGCTGTAAACACGGAATCTTCCATGGAGCCTGGTATATAGCAAATATTCTTTATACAGGATCAATTGAAAATGTTTGTGGCATTTCTTTATGGCATTCATTCATCTCAGTACTTTTCAAACTTTTTGGTCTCAGATCCCTTTACACTGTTAAAAAGCATTGAGGATACCATAGAGCTTGTGTCATATCTGCTAATTACCATATTGGAGATTAAAATAGAAATATTTTAAAACCTTTATTAAAACTTATCAAAAATTGTAAAATACTATATGTTAACATAACTTACATATTTTAATAAAAATAACTATTTTAAAAACATTAATGAGAATAATAGCATTGTTTACCATTTTGCAAATTTCTTTAATATCTGGTTCAATAGAAGACAGTTAGATTCTTGTATCTGCTTATGCATTCCATTAATTGCAATATGTTATTTTGGTTGAAGTATATAGAGAAAATTCAGTCTTACAAAATATACAGTTGGAAAAATAAAAAGAGCATTTTAATAGCCTTCTCAGAAAACAGTTGATATTACCATTTGACAGTATGCCAAAACTTGACAAAGAGTAGTTTCTTAGAGGTTAGTTGCAGTATGCAATAGAAAAATATATATATTAACTCCTCTTACTCTTTTACATTAAAATCTGTGGATCTGGCCAGGCATGGTGGCTCACGCCTGTAATCCCAGCACTTTAGGAGGCTGAGGTGGGCTGATCACCTATGGTCAGGAGTTCGAGACAAGCCTAACCAACATGGAGAAACCCTGTCTCTACTGCAAATACAAAATTAGCCAGGTGTGGTTGTGCACACCTGTAATCCCAGCTACTCGGGAGGGTAAGGCAAGAAAATCAGTTGAACCTGGGAGGCAGAGGTTGCAGTGAGCCAAGATCGTGCCATTGAACTCCAGCCTGGACAACAAGAGCTGAACTCCCTCTCAAAAAAATAAAAATAAATAAATAAATAAAATAAAATCTGTGGATCTGTTTTGCATTTTGGATCTTTTATTTATGCATAATTTTCTAATATCATTGGTCATCTGGAAAAAATTGGCTCACTTGAGTTACGAAGATCTTCCAAATGCTAGCACATTTTATGGTACATTTTTAAAAACACATGCATTAATATAACCACTAATCTGATCAGAAAATAATGGGAAGTAGTCGAGCTCATGATGTTCGGTACAAATTTCAAAAATTCTAACTTTTGTTTGAAAGCTCAGTTTTTATCATTTGAAACATTTGTTGTCAGTTGTTGTCTTTGAAGTAACATGCTCACTTCATTAACATTGAGAAATCTCTAGCAAACGTGGCAAAGTCTGAATAATAATAGTTTGTCAGTCACTTTTTTTCATGTAAAAACGTTCTATGAAGAAAAGTAGCTATTTCAGCTCATAACTAAAACAACCACACAAGTACTATTCCTTGAGATAATGGTTTTACTTCTATAGACAAAAGTACTTTATGCATATTTTCAATTTTGTCAAATAGAATATTTAAAAGACATGTACTCAAGGATCAGGATTTAGTAAAATTAGAAATGTTAACTGCTTCTTCAGGGACATTCTTAAGTGAAACCGAAAAAAAATCATTCATTGTTTCTTTGCGTGTATGACAATGCAGAATATAGTTACGAGCGAACATAGTTTGTTGGTGTGGCCTTAATTTCTACTAATGAACCAGCAGTTTTACTCACCATTGCTTTTGTACCATCAGTAAAAATACAAACACTTTTTTTAACTATTATTATTTTATAGTTATTATGAGAATGATTTTTACCTCATGAATTATCTGAAAGGGAGGGTCTCAGAGACTCCTAGAGGTCACATGGATTTACACTTGGAGAAACGTTGCTTTACATACACACATTGAATGTCACTGCCAAACTGACAACCTGTCCTCTGATACTCCCAGCCTCCACATGTGGTATTATCTTCAATAAGAGTGCCTCTTTCTCTCAGCTCTGCCATTTTCAATGTGGCCTTATTCTCCCCAAGGTGTAAAGCATTGGCTGACCCTCAAAATGGATTTGATCACTCCTACTCCAAATCCTGAAAGTATTTAGAACATGTTTTGTAGTATAATTCCACACTCCATGGCCCCTAACTGTCCCATCACTATTGTACTCTGAGCTTTCTAGAGGGAGGCTCTGTCTGTTATTTATCTTTGAGAACTGCTTAGGGCCTACAAAAGGGTACCAGACATGTCGTATGCCCCAAATAACTGTTTATTACATTGAAATTATTAAAACTCATAGAAGGATCCCTAGGGAATTAGATTAATTTTGAAAACCTGTTTTTATTTTATTTCAGGATAGCTATTTTCATTACTTAATCTAAAAAATTAAGTCTATTAAACTCAATGACCTGGGTGATTCAATGACAAATTAGATGATATTTCCAGAGACTGGATATTCATTCCTCCACTTACTCATTCATTACTCATTTACTCAGTTTAGTTTTTATACAAGGATTTATTTAGCCCATACCATGTGGTAGCCATGGCACGTACAGTTGCTAAACATTACATGGTGCCTCATCCAAAGAGTTTATGTGATTCAGAAACTATATGATGATCACCTACTAAGTATAAAAAGCTTTGTAAACAGAGCTTTCTAAACATTTGCTAAACAGAGTTTCTGTCATCTAAAGTGTATAAAGTATATTTAAAAGCATATGCAAGTCAATAAATTAAAATATAATATGTTGGACACTATTACAAAAATTGGTACAATAAATGGTGGAAGCTCTGAAGAAAGAGCAAATAATTTTGTCTGGAGAAATGAATAAAATTGTCACCAATGAGGTAACATTTAAACTAGATCTTAATTAGAAGGATTGTGATAGATAAAGAAGGAGACAAGGACAATTCTTGCAAAAACTAATGAAAGAAACATGAAATTGTGATTGGACCTATTATATTCTTAGGATGATTAAAGTCCATAGAGATCATAGAATATGCACAGAATGGTGTTGGGAGAGGAGGTTAGAATTAGTTTAGGTTTATATTGTTCAAGTCCAAGTAACCCATACTAAAGAGATTGAATTTTATTTACAAGCATCAGGGATCCAATGCAACTTTTTTTATTTTCTTTTTTTTTAATTTTCTTTTTTTCTTTTTT
The DNA here is from genome assembly GCF_007565055.1 of Rhinopithecus roxellana. NCBI lineage: Eukaryota > Metazoa > Chordata > Mammalia > Primates > Cercopithecidae > Rhinopithecus > Rhinopithecus roxellana. The sequence continues at coordinate 173,220,786 of NC_044550.1, forward strand.
TTTTTTTTATTATACTTTAAGTTCTAGGGTACATGTGCACAACGTGCAGGCTTGTTACATATGTACACCTGTGCCATGCTGGTGTGCTGCACCCATCAACTCGTCAGCACCCATCAATTCATCATTTATATCAGGTATAACTCCCAATGCAATCCTTCCCCCCTCCCCCCTCCCCCCTCCCCATGATAGGCCCCAGTGTGTGATGTTCCCCTTCCCGAGTCCAAGTGATCTCATTGTTCAGTTCCCACCTATGAATGAGAACATGCAGTGTTTGGTTTTCTGTTCTTGTGATAGTTTGCTAAGAATGATGGTTTCCAGCTGCATCCATGTCCCTACAAAGGACGCAAACTCATCCTTTTTTATGGCTGCATAATATTCCATGGTGTATATGTGCCACATTTTCTTAATCCAGTCTGTCACAATGGACATTTGGGTTGATTCCAAGTCTTTGCTATTGTGAATAGTGCTGCAATAAACATACGTGTGCATGTGTCTTTATAGCAGCATGATTTATAATCCTTTGGGTATATACCCAGTATTGGGATGGCTGGGTCATATGGTACATCTAGTTCTAGATCCTTGAGGAATTGCCATACTGTTTTCCATAATGGTTGAACTAGTTTACAATCCCACCAACAGTGTAAAAGTGATCCTATTTCTCCACATCCTCTCCAACACCTGTTGTTTCCTGACTTTTTAATGATTGCCATTCTAACTGGTGTGAGATGGTATCTCATTGTGGTTTTGATTTGCATTTCTCTGATGGCGAGTGATGATGAGCATTTTTTCATGTGTCTGTTGGCTGTATGAATGTCTTCTTTTGAGAAATGTCTGTTCATATCCTTCGCCCACTTTTTGATGGGGTTGAAAACAGCATGGTACTGGTACCAAAACAGAGATATAGACCAATGGAACAGAACAGAGTCCTCAGAAATAATACCACACATCTACAGCCATCTGATCTTTGACAAACCTGAGAGAAACAAGAAATGGGGAAAGGATTCCCTATTTAATCAATGGTGCTGGGAAAATTGGCTAGCCATAAGTAGAAAGCTGAAACTGGATCCTTTCCTTACTCCTTATACGAAGATTAATTCAAGATGGATTAGAGACTTAAATGTTAGACCTAATACCATTAAAAACCCTAGAAGAAAACCTAGGTAGTACCATTCAGGACATAGGCATGGGCAAGGACTTCATGTCTAAAACACCAAAAGCAACAGCAGCAAAAGGCAAAATTGACAAATGGGATCTAATTAAACTAAAGAGCTTCTGCACAGCAAAAGAAACTAACATCAGAGTGAACAGGCAACCTACAGAATGGGAGAAAATTTTTGCAATCTACTCATCTGACAAAGGGCTAATATCCAGAATCTACAAAGAACTCAAACAAATATATAAATTTTCTTTTTATAAAAAATAGAAAGTAGAGACAGAATTTCACCTTGTTGGCGAGGCTGTTCTCAAACTCCTGGCCTCAAGTAATTCATTAGCCTCCGCCTCCGAAAATGCTGGGATTACAGGCGTTAGGCACTACACCCAGCCCCAGCACAAATTTTTAAGAAGAATAGTGATATGAACACGTCTGCTTCTTTTTTTTTTTTTTTTTTTTTTTTTTTTTTTTTTTTTTTTTTTTGAGACGGAGTCTCGCTCTGTCGCCCAGGCTGGAGTGCAGTGGCGCGATCTCGGCTCACTGCAAGCTCCGCCTCTCGGGTTCACGCCATTCTCCTGCCTCAGCCTCCAGAGTAGCTGGGACTACAGGCGCCCGCCACCGCGCCCGGCTAATTTTTTGTGTTTTTAGTAGAGACGGGGTTTCACCATGGTCTCGATCTCCTGACCTTGTGATCCGCCCGTCTCGGCCTCCCAAAGTGCTGGGATTACAGGCGTGAGCCACCGCGCCCGGCCACGTCTGCTTCTTTTATAGGTCAATATGATGATGAAGCAGAAAATAGTGAGTGTGGGTGGATAATGCAGAGAGATTAGTTAAAGCAACGTGGCACTATTCAAGTCAGAAATGATGAAATTGGGACTAACATATTAACGGCAAAGAGTGAAGAGAAAGAGCCAAATTGAAGAAGCAAGTCTGAAGCAAATTGAATTGATATGACTTGGCAACTAATTGGATTGTCGTAGTGAGATAGAGGTAGGAAGACAAGACAAATATTGGTACACTGAGAAATTAAAAATATGTTGATGGCATTAACCAAGATAAAAAATGCAAGAGGTGGAACTGGTTAGTAATATGGGAAAAGAATTTGTATTTTAGAGGGCAGATATATTCAAAAGAAGATGGATTTTGGAAACAAGCAGTCTTATGTCCAACTCTAGTTGTCTTAACTATTGTATATAATATTTAATGCATAAGATGGATATAATCAGTATCTAGTAAAGAACTTGACCTTGCTCAAGGAGAGGTCTGGCCTTTGTCCTTGGCTTCTTGGAGGTAGTCTCTAAGCCTCTGGAATTTCCCAAGCAATAGGAATGTCATTGTCATTCACATTGGGACCTTAGGAAAAAACCTGAAGTTTACGCTGAGAAGGTAACTCATGTATGATCTCCTTGGACAACATCGTATGTCAATCAATCAATCATGTCTGCTTAATGGAACCCCAGTGAACACTCTAAACACTAAGGCTCAAATGAGCTTCCAGGATTGGCAGCAATTGTGCATATTGCCAAGCATCAATGGCAAGAAGGTAAAGCATCCTGAAAACAATGAAATCTTCACATGTGAGACCTTCCTAGGCTCCATCATAAGCATCTCTTTCTTTGCTTCGTTCTAATATGTGGCCTTTCCTTTAATAAACCATATCTGTGGGTACAATAGCTTTCACTGAGTTCTGTGAGACTGTAGCAAATTATTAAACGTGAGGTTGTTGTTGAGAAACTCCTGAACTTGCAGTTCGTGTCAGAAGTGATGATGTTCTTATGTATACTTTCCCCCTAACTTTTAGTTGCACAGTAACTCATTCTAGTTAGAATTGTTGAGCAGACTTGGAAGTCTGGCAGACTGTGCCCTTAACCTTACAGTTGGCTTAACTCCAGGTACTCACAGATTTGTTGTGAAGATTAATTTATTTATTCTACAAATGTTTGCAAAAACCATAGAGTAGATATGGTATCCAGCACTGGAGACATAGCAATGTAAAAACATACAGCGTCTACCCTCAAAGAGCATATAACCCAGGAATAAGTGAGGTAGGTATGTAAAGCTATAAAGAAATTGGCATAACTCTTGATACACAGTGAGGTTAAAATAAATATTAATTCTCCTTGAGCAAGTTACAGTCAGGTAGAGCTGTGTAGTGGAAAATTTGAAATGAGAATTCGGAGAGTGGGAGAATAGTTTGGGGCATAAATTTTAAAACGGGAGTCATCAGCATCTAGATGGTATTTGAATCCATGGATATGGATGAGATCATTCTCGAAAGGTTTAAGACAGAGCCCTTGACTCAAGAGACATGAGTTCTCTTCAAGCTCAAAGAAAAAAAATTTAAAGATCCTGAATGAAATAGGCATATTTTTCCACACCTGATTCTCACTTGTAATCGAAGGTGTGCAGCTGAAACACATAATGTCTACTCATCAAAATAAGCATTTATTCGCAAGTGTGTCTAGGTAAAAGAAACCCAAGTTGATACTTCCTTAAAATATGTGCAATATAGGAGAAACACATATATAGAAAGAGAACTCGCCACAAAGAGTTAATAAGGAGTTTTATCTTATTATTCTGATAGGCTATCCACCTCTGAATTATAATATGTCACAGCTGCAATTACACCTTTGGACCCAATGATCTTCTGGAATGAACACAAACTTATTTTTAACATTTGAAATGCGCATGCTGGCAAGAATAAATTTTCTGAATTTGCCGAAAGAGCTTTTCTGCTTTGAAAGCACTTCAGCAACCATTTCTGATCACTTTATAAATGTCATGCACAAAAATAAAGGAACTTATCATATGTTTCATACTGAACCAGAGTATAATCAAAAGTAAGCCCGTAGAAAGGGAGTCATGGACAAAATTGATTTTTGCAGATGACTTCATGACTGGGAAAAAAATTAATTGAACTCATGTTTTTCATTCTGTGGTTTCCTAGCACCCATATTATAAAAGCCTACAATAGGCTTTTAGAGGTTCTTACACTATGAAAAGAGCGAGCTAGGTTTTATTTCTGAAGATGACAAAGAACGTTCTTCAAGTGATTGCTGGAGAAAATAGACAATTAACTAGCACACCTAAAATGTGGTATTGTTCTTTCCTTCAGGTCTTCATTTGTTCCTTTACTACTAACAATGCTTCAGCTCCATTCAACAAGTGACCCAGAATATGAAAACATTCTTGGATTTGGTCTTATGTACAAAACAAGATACATCTTGAAAACTTACTTTTTAGAAAATCAGTTGCAGAAGGAGAACAATACTGGGAACAGCTTATGATTCACTAGAAAAAAAAAAAACACACTATTTTTCTAGTATGGAAAAAGGTAATGAAACCATATATTTTTTAAAAGAAGGCTTTGTACAATGCAAATTAACCACATTTTCAGCAAATGGAAGCTTTATAAATGCTAATAAAGAAACACTTTGTTCTTCCTGTTGTATTTAGCACTCTCAGTCAGACCTAAACATCCTTAATGAGTATAGGAAGAGTATGCAGTGAAATGAAAATCTCTGCTTTTATACCTTCCTACTAAACTTGCAATTACAGAAATTGTCTTTGCAGGGTTTTCTCTGCTGTGTAAATTTATACATCCCAGTGCACATATTGGCTATATTGAAACTAGATGATTAAAAGTAGACAAATAATTTAAGTGCACATGACATTATTATGTTAATATATTTGTTCCATAAAAATTTATGTCAGAGAATTTTACTAGAGTCTGCATTAGGAAGAAAATTCAGAAGTGAAAACCTCAAGTATACATAATGTCCTTAGAGGGGCATGAGTTCTCATGGCCGGCCTAATTTGATTTTGTACGCATAGTTGGTGAATCAATATCAAAAGTTGCTCAAAACGATAGTAACTTCAGCTTGAATAAGTAGAATTCACTGCATTAGGAAGGTGTATCTTGCAGAATTCATTTCAGTTGTACTCAAAATGATACAAAGGATATCAGAGGTTATCTTTCTTCATATTTTAAAGTTCAATTTATACAATATCAAATTTAAGGCTCTTTTTTTAAGAATATATGTCCATATGTGGGCATATACATACACACACATACACAGAACAATAGTTTATATGCAGTTTCATTTTAATACTTTTTATGAAAGCATTGTAATAATCATTGAGGAAACTTAAAATATTATCAACGCTGATTTTTAGTATTACAAAGGTGATGTTCACAGACTAAATCATTGCTTCTTTACTCTTGATTTACTAAATTTTACCGAATATGGGATATATGCATATCATTAAAAAAATAGGTGGGGTAAATACAATGAATATCCATTTTTTCCCCAGAACACCCAGTTCCTCTTACACACTTCCCAGATGCTATCATTGTCAATAGTTTATTGTGCCTACAGAAATATCCTATGCCTATAAGTTCATATATAATTACTTGTGATGACTAAAAAAATTTGTCTGAGTCAAGGTCTTGCTGTATTGCCCAGGCTGAAGTGCAGTGGCTTACTGCAACCTCCATCTCCCAGACTCAAGTGATCCTCCCACCACCTCAGCCTCCCAAGTAGCTGGGACTACAGGTGTGCACCACCACGCCCAGCTAATTTTTGTATTTTTTGTAGAGACAGGGTTTTGCCACATTACCCAGGCTGGTGTCAAACTCCTGGGCTCAAGCAAGCCACCCACCATGGCCTCGCAAAGTGCTGGGATTACAGGCATAAGCCACCATACCCAGTTTTTAAAAATTTTATTGTGAATTAATTTTAGATTTACTGTAAAGTTACAATTATAGTGCAGATAGTTCATGTATATATTATATTTTAGTTATTTCCTCTCATGCTAACAACTTACAGAACAATGGTACAACTATCACAGCCAAAAAATTAATATCAGGTCGATAATAATAATAAGTTGACAACATAACATTTAAATTTCACCAATCTCTTGTGCTAGTGTCTTTTTTTCTATTCCAGGATACAATTGAAGTTATTGGGTCTCAGTCTCCTTTAGACTTGGGCAGTTTCTCAGTCTTTCCTTATCTTTCATAACTGATTTTTTTTATGAGTTCTAGTTAGTGACTTTGGAAGATATCTATCAATTTGAGTTCCTCTGTTTCTCATGATTAGATATTTATATATCTTTGTCAAGAATTCCAGGTCTGTTTGCATCATATCAGAGGTTCATGATGCAGATATATCTTAGTAGTAGTAATGTTACATACTGACTTTTAAAAAATTTAATGTAGAATTCAGTATATTACACACAACACATTGTTATTTATTTAACTTAGCATTCCATTTCACCATAATATTCTTCTTTATGTTCACATAGTATTTAATTGCACTATAAACCACAATTTATGAGATCAGTCTACTATTATTGAACACTCAGGTTATTTCTGGTCTTTTAAATTTGAAGTAACAATACTGGAAAGAACATTGTTTTAAATACCTTTGTGCACGTTTATGTATAAGCATGTTGGATGAATTTCTAGAAGTAGAATTTCTAGATGGAAGTCTACATGCATATTAATTTTGATAGTACTGACAACTTTTTGGATGCTCGTTTTTAGTCATGTAGAACACTGCTCATTTTCTTATGTGCCAATACTTTATCTTTGCCAATAGGATAAAAGAAAAATGGTACAGTACTTTTTGTTTTAATTTGGATTTCTTCTGTTATGTCTATCTGTTCATAAACTATTGCATTTTTGTGAGCTCTTTATTCTTGTCTTTTACCCATTTGGCAATCAAGTTTTCAACCTTTTTTATATTAAATGAGTGCTTTAGATGGTAATGCAATTAACCTATTGTCATCTGGGTTGCAATATGTTTTCTTCGCTATTTGCTTTATGTTTTTTACACACTTTATAGCCCTTTACTTGTGGTAAACAATATGTTCCTCAACTCAAAAGATGTCCTGAAAACCACCATATAAAATTACCTGTAGTCATGATATAATAAAATTCCTTCCTTTTATATTAATAAATGCATCTTGTTTAAAGCCCATCATTGAATTAAAACATATAAAATAATTTTGTGATTTATTTGTTTTCTTTTTTTAAGTCTGAATAGTCACAGTAGCAAATAATCAGAAAAATAGTAACAGCTTTTTTATGTCAAACTATTTCACCATTTCACTCACATAGACTTTCAGTCCATTTATTTACTATTATGGTTGACTTTAGTCTCCAAACATTTATCCCTCAGCTTGAGTTACAGAGTATATGGAATAATGACTATCTCCTTATATACATATGTGTGTATCTACCTCTCTATATTTAAACATAGATGTTTATGTATTTACATTTATATTTAAAAGTATAGAAGTCATAAGCTGAGAAATGTGTTCTACAGTATTCCTAACCTGGAAAAGTTCAATACTTTTCTTTAGGAAAATATATCCTTTAAAAAAACTAGGTGTGTATCTACCGCTCTATATTTAAATATATAGATGTTTATGTATTTATGTTTATGTTTAAACATATAGAAGTCATAAGCTGAGAAATGTGCTCTCAGATATTCCTAACCTGGAAAAGTCCAACACTTTTCTGTAGGAAAATATATCCTTTAAAAAATACTAGATTGCTGGTGGTGTTCCCCAAAGTGAAAGTGATTACTGCTTAGAAAAGAATTTAGAGGGGGGCGGAGCAAGATGGCCGAATAGGAACAGCTCCAGTCTCCAACTCCCAGCGCGAGCGACACAGAAGACCGGTGATTTCTGCATTTTCAACTGAGGTACTGGGGTCATCTCACTAGGGAGTGCCGGACAATCGGTGCTGGTCAGCTGCTGCAGCCTGACCAGTGAGAGCTGAAGCAGGGCGAGGCATCGCCTCACCTGGAAGCGCAAGGGGGAAGGGGATCCGTTTTCCTAGCCAGGGGAACTGAGACACACAACACCTGGAAAATCGGGTAACTCCCACCCCAATACTGCGCTGTAAGCATACAGGCACACCAGGAGAATATATCCCAATCCTGGCCGGGAGGGTCCCACGCCCACGAAGCCTCCCTCACTGCTAACACAGCAGTCTGCCGCGATCTATCCGCAAGGCAGCAACGAGGCTGGGGGAGGGGCGCCCGCCATTGCTGAGGCTTAAGTAGGTAAACAAAGCCGCTGGGAAGCTCGAACTGGGTGGAGCTCACAGCAGCTCAAGGAAGCCTGCCTGTCTCTGTAGTCTCCACCTCTGGGGACAGCGCACAGCTGAAGACCAACAGGGGAAGTAGCGGGAGCCGGTGCAGACGCGAACGACTCTGTCTGACAGCTTTGGGGAGAGCCGTGGATCTCCCAACGCGGAGGTTGAGATCTGAGAACGGACAGACTGCCTGCTCAGGTGTATCTCTGACCCCTGAGTAGCCTAGCTGGGAGAAATCCCCCACTAGGGGCAGTCTGACACCCCACACCTCACAGGGTGGAGTACACCCCTGAGAGGAAACTTCCAAAGGAAGAATCAGACAGGTACACTCGCTGTTCAGCAATATTCTATCTTCGGCAACCTCTGCTGCTGATACCCAGGCAAACAGGGTCTGAAGTGGACCTCAAGCAATCTCCAACAGACCAACAGACAGTCCTTCTGACTGTCAGAAGGAAAACTATCAAACAGGAAGGACACCTATACCAAAACCCCATCAGTACGTCACCACCATCAAAGACCAGAGACAGATAAAACCACAAAGATGGGGAAGAAGCAGGGCAGAAAAGCTGGAAATTCAAAAAATAAGAGCGCATCTCCCCCTGCGAAGGAGCGCAGCCCATCGCCAGCAACGGATCAAAGCTGGTCAGAGAATGACTTGGACGAGAGGAGAGAAGGAGGCTTCAGTCCATCAAACTTATCAGAGCTAAAGGAGGAATTACGTACCCAGCGCAAAGAAACTAAAAATCTTGAAAAAAGAGTGGAAGAATTGACAGCTAGACTAATTAATGCAGAGAAGATCATAAACGAAATGACAGAGATGAAAACCATGACACGAGAAATACGTGACAAATGCACAAGCTTCAGTAACCGACTCGATCAACTGGAAGAAAGAGTATCAGCGATTGAAGATCAAATGAATGAAATGAAGCGAGAAGAGAAACCAAAAGAAAAAAGAAGAAAAAGAAATGAGCAAAGCCTGCAAGAAGTATGGGATTACATAAAAAGACCAAATCTACGTGTGATTGGGGTGCCTGAAAGTGAGGGGGAAAATGGAACCAAGTTGGAAAACACTCTTCAGGATATCATCCAGGAGAACTTCCCCAACCTAGTAGGGCAGGACAACATTCAAATTCAGGAAATACAGAGAACGCCACAAAGATACTCCTCCAGAAGAGCAACTCCAAGACACATCATTGCCAGATTCACCAAAGTTGAAATGAAGGAAAAAATCTTAAGGGCAGCCAGAGAGAAAGGTCGGGTAACCCACAAAGGGAAGCCCATCAGACTAACAGCAGATCTCTCGGCAGAAACTCTACAAGCCAGAAGAGAGTGGGGGCCAATATTCAACGTTCTTAAAGAAAAGAATTTTAAACCCAGAATTTCATATCCAGCCAAACTAAGTTTCATAAGTGAAGGAGAAATAAAATCCTTTACAGATAAGCAAATGCTTAGAGATTTTGTCACCACCAGGCCTGCCTTACAAGAGACCCTGAAGGAAGCCCTAAACATGGAAAGGAACAACCGGTACCAGCCATCACAAAAACATGCCAAAATGTAAAGACCATCGAGGCTAGGAAGAAACTGCATCGACTAACCAGCAAAATAACCAGTTAATATCATAATGGCAGGATCAAGTTCACACATAACAATATTAACCTTAAATGTTAATGGACTAAATGCTCCAATTAAAAGACACAGACTGGCAAACTGGATAAAGAGTCAAGACCCATCAGTCTGCTGTATTCAGGAGACCCATCTCACATGCAGAGACATACATAGGCTCAAAATAAAGGGATGGAGGAAGATCTACCAAGCAAATGGAGAACAAAAAAAAGCAGGGGTTGCAATCCTTGTCTCTGATAAAACAGACTTTAAACCATCAAAGATCAAAAGAGACAAAGAAGGCCATTACATAATGGTAAAGGGATCAATTCAACAGGAAGAGCTAACTCTCCTAAATATATATGCACCCAATACAGGAGCACCCAGATTCATAAAGCAAGTCCTTAGAGACTTACAAAGAGACTTAGACTCCCATACAATAATAATGGGAGACTTCAACACTCCGCTGTCAACATTAGACAGATCAACGAGACAGAAAGTTAACAAGGATATCCAGGAATTGAACTCATCTCTGCACCAAGCGGACCTAATAGACATCTATAGAACTCTCCACCCCAAATCAACAGAGTATACATTCTTCTCAGCACCACATCGCACTTATTCCAAAATTGACCACATAATTGGAAGTAAAGCACTCCTCAGCAAATGTAAAAGAACAGAAATTATAACAAACTGTCTCTCAGACCACAGTGCAATCAAACTAGAACTCAGGACTAAGAAACTCAATCAAAACCGCTCAACTGCATGGAAACTGAACAACCTGCTCCTGAATGACTACTGGGTACAAAACGAAATGAAAGCGGAAATAAAGATGTTCTTTGAAACCAATGAGAACAAAGATACAACATACCAGAATCTCTGGGACACATTTAAAGCAGTGTGTAGAGGGAAATTTATAGCACTAAATGCCCACAAGAGAAAGCAGGAAAGATCTAAAATTGGCACTCTAACATCACTATTAAAAGAACTAGAGAGGCAAGAGCAAACACATTCAAAAGCTAGCAGAAGGCAAGAAATAACTAAGATCAGAGCCGAACTGAAGTAGATAGAGACACAAAAAACCCTCCAAAAAATCAATGAATCCAGGAGTTGGTTTTTTGAAAAGATCAACAAAATTGACAGACCGCTAGCAAGGCTAATAAAGAAGAAAAGAGAGAGGAATCAAATAGATGCAATAAAAAATGATAAAGGGGATATCACCACTGACCCCACAGAAATACAAACTACCATCAGAGAATACTATAAACGCCTCTACGCAAATCAACTAGAAAATCTAGAAGAAATGGATAAATTCCTGGACACTTACACTCTCCCAAGGCTAAACCAGGAAGAAGTTGAATCCCTGAATAGACCAATAGTAGGCTCTGAAATTGAGGCAACAATTAATAGCCTACCCACCAAAAAAAGTCCAGGACCAGATGGATTCACAGCTGAATTCTACCAGAGGTACGAGGAGGAGCTGGTACCATTCCTTCTGAAACTATTCCAATCAATTGAAAAAGAGGGAATCCTCCCTAACTCATTTTATGAGGCCAACATCATCCTGATACCAAAGCCTGGCAGAGACACATCAAAAAAAGAGAATTTTAGACCAATATCCCTGATGAACATTGATGCAAAAATTCTCAATAAAATACTGGCAAACCGGATTCAGCAGCACATCAAAAAGCTTATCCACCATGATCAAGTGGGCTTCATCCCTGGGATGCAAGGCTGGTTCAACATTCGCAAATCAATAAACGTAATCCAGCATATAAACAGAACCAAAGACAAGAACCACATGATTGTCTCAATAGATGCAGAAAAGGCTTTTGACAAAATTCAACAGCCCTTCATGCTAAAAACGCTCAATAAATTCGGTATTGATGGAACGTACCTCAAAATAATAAGAGCTATTTATGACAAACCCACAGCCGATATCATACTGAATGGGCAAAAACTGGAAAAATTCCCTTTGAAAACTGGCACAAGACAGGGATGCCCTCTCTCACCACTCCTATTCAACATCGTGTTGGAAGTTCTGGCTAGGGCAATCAGGCAAGAGAAAGAAATCAAGGGTATCCAGTTAGGAAAAGAAGAAGTCAAATTGTCCCTGTTTGCAGATGACATGATTGTATATTTAGAAAACCCCATCGTCTCAGCCCAAAATCTCCTTAAGCTGATAAGCAACTTCAGCAAAGTCTCAGGATACAAAATTAATGTGCAAAAATCACAAGCATTCTTATACACCAGTAACAGACAAGCAGAGAGCCAAATCAGGAATGAACTTCCATTCACAATTGCTTCAAAGAGAATAAAATACCTAGGAATCCAGCTTACAAGGGATGTCAAGGACCTCTTCAAGGAGAACTACAAACCACTGCTCAGTGAAATAAAAGAGGACACAAACAAATGGAAGAACATACCATGCTCATGGATAGGAAGAATCAATATCGTGAAAATGGCCATACTCCCCAAGGTTATTTATAGATTCAATGCCATCCCCATCAAGCTACCAATGAGTTTCTTCACAGAATTGGAAAAAACTGCTTTAAAGTTCATATGGAACCAAAAAAGGGCCCGCATTGCCAAGACAATCCTAAGTCAAAAGGACAAAGCTGGAGGCGTCACGCTACCTGACTTCAAACTATACTACAAGGCTACAGTCACCAAAACAGCATGGTACTGGTACCAAAACAGAGATATAGATCAATGGAACAGAACAGAGTCCTCAGAAATAATACCACACATCTACAGCCATCTGATCTTTGACAAACCTGAGAGAAACAAGAAATGGGGAAAGGATTCCCTATTTAATAAATGGTGCTGGGAAAATTGGCTAGCCATAAGTAGAAAGCTGAAACTGGATCCTTTCCTTACCCCTTATACGAAGATTAATTCAAGATGGATTAGAGACTTAAATGTTAGACCTAATACCATAAAAACCCTAGAAGAAAATCTAGGTAGTACCATTCAGGACATAGGCATGGGCAAGGACTTCATGTCTAAAACACCAAAAGCAACGGCAGCAAAAGCCAAAATTGACAAATGGGATCTAATTAAACTAAGGAGCTTTTGCACAGCAAAAGAAACTACCATCAGAGTGAACAGGCAACCTACAGAATGGGAGAAAATTTTTGCAACCTACTCATCTGACAAAGGGCTAATATCCAGAATCTACAAAGAACTCAAACAAATATACGAGAAAAAAACAAACAACCCCATCAAAAAGTGGGGAAAGGATATGAACAGACATTTCTCAAAAGAAGATATTCATACAGCCAACAGACACATGAAAAAATGCTCATCATCACTCGCCATCAGAGAAATGCAAATCAAAACCACAATGAGATACCATCTCACACCAGTTAGAATGGCAATCATTAAGAAGTCAGGAAACAACAGGTGTTGGAGAGGATGTGGAGAAATAGGAACACTTTTACACTGTTGGTGGGATTGTAAACTAGTTCAACCATTATGGAAAACAGTATGGCAATTCCTCAAGGATCTAGAACTAGATGTACCATATGACCCAGCCATCCCACTACTGGGTATATACCCAAAGGATTACAAATTATTCTACTACAAAGACACATGTACACGTATGTTTATTGCGGCTCTATTCACAATAGCAAAGACTTGGAATCAACCCAAATGTCCATCTGTGACAGACTGGATTAAGAAAATGTGGCACATATACACCATGGAATATTATGCAGCCATAAAAAAGGATGAGTTTGCGTCCTTTGTAGGGACATGGATGCAGCTGGAAACCATCATTCTTAGCAAACTATCACAAGAAGAGAAAACCAAACACCGCATGTTCTCACTCATAGGTGGGAACTGAACAATGAGATCACTTGGACTCGGGAAGGGGAACATCACGCACTGGGGCCTATCATCTGGAGGGGGGAAGGGGGAGGAGGGAGGGCTTGCATTGGAGAGTTATACAAGATATAAATGATGAATTGATGGGTGCTGACGAGTTGATGGGTGCAGCACACCAACATGGCATAAGTATACATATGTAACAAACCTGCACGTTATGCACATGTACCCTAGAACTTAAAGTATAATAAAAAAAAAATAAATTAAAAAAAAAAAAGAAAGAAAAGAATTTAGAAAGTATTTTTGCTGTCTTTTTCCTCCATTCTTCTGACTGAACCTTCCTGTATTCATCTGTGCTCATTTATTTTTGACATGATAGGTGCCAGATATAACTGTGCTGAGTTTCTGAATCTGAATCCAGGAAGCACTTCGTTATTGGGAAGAGAGATCTATTAGAGCTGGTTGAATCCTGAACTAGGGTCATTATATTAAATGTGGGACAATGTCTGCATGACATGGAAAGGGAAATTCTAGCCCTTCTTCCTGAACAGCCTTACAGCTTTTCCACAGCTGGAGCCTTTGGCATACTCCTGACAACTCAGCCTTGTTGCAAGCCATAGTACAAATTTGGAGTCTAGATAAAAGAGTGCTCTATAACTCTGTCTCTGTGGTTCTTAACCTTGGCCACAGCAAAGGAGTAGGAGAGCTAGAATTTCAAATTAATAGGAGGAAAGAGACTGCAATTTATTCATTACACATGGCCAAGATGGCAGCTGGTACTTCCCAGGCCCTTCAGAAATTTGCTTAAATTTGTTTACAGTATACATGGCCTGTTACCACAGATATGCCTTTCTAACGTTTTCTGGGACTTCCTACATTTGACATCCTCATGCTTACCTCTGTTCCTATACTGCTTAGTTCTGTCTGTACTTTGCCTATAGAGTATGTATATACTCTATAGTATAGTATAGTATAGTAGAGTATATACATACTCTAGTATAGTATAGTAGAGTATATACGTACTCTATAGGCAAAGTACAGACAGAACTAAGCATGCATGTACTTTGCCTATAGAGTACATATATTCCAAAAGAAACTTGACCCCTTCAAGCATTTAGTGACTGTCTTGTATATGAAGAGAGGGATGTCCCTGAGGTGGGCCATATGAAGAACAATTAGCCTGCTGACATATTCATGATAGTTCTATGAATTTTATATAATTTTTAGTTTTATTTAGAGATAAGAAGATGAGAACCTTGGAACCAGAAACATTAAATACACTGACATCTATAAGATCACAGAACTCAAAAGTGTCAGAGTCAGTATTAAACCCAGATTGTATTCTGGGTATCTTATATTATCTCTCAGCAGTATGTGTCTCTTTCCAATTGTCTTGTTTCAATGTAATGAGATTGACTAGATGCACATGTATCAAATCATAAAATCAGTTTTGAATGAAAAGCATGTGAATATATAAATGTAATAAGAATGTGGTTTATTTCTGCAGGCAACGCTAAAACACACTCTAATGGAAAATCTAACAGGCATCATTTTCTAACTGTGAATACATAGCTCCCTATACATACAAAGCAGTCATGATAGGTTATGTCTTAAAAATGAAAGGAAAAAAATAAAGATGAACTAGGTCACCATGTAAAGAGAGATGTGTTTGAGTATTTTACCAGTCATCATCCACTTAATTAATGAAATCTAATAATATCATAGGTTTTGGCGTAAGCTCTGCCTATTAAGTATTTTCATAAAATATGTCTATGAGTCCCTAGCATCATATTGACTCATATATCTTTCCATGTTAAAAATATTTAGAAAACTCATCAGTTTGAGTACTATATGTAATTTTCCAACCTTCGTGTCCTTACCTAACTTTTTACTTTGATAAAGTGGTTTTCTCTAATGTTCCCAAGAAAGTGAAATATTTAATGTGGTTGATTGATTAATATTATAAACACAAGTAATTTGTGTAGATAATGCACCAGCAAATGGTTCCTGTACTCATCTCTGAATAAACAGCATACTTGTTTTAGTATGAAATTTTACTTTTCCAAGCAGAAGGCTCCCTGGGCAATAGACAGCTGTTTCTATAGGATCGTAATTAATGTTTTTTTCCATTAAAAGGAATTGCTTCGCATACTTAAAAAAAAAAAAAGAATTAGCACAAGGAGTCATCTTACTTTCTAATTTTAAACCAGCTGTACTGAAACATATTAGACATAGCTTAATGTATACAATTCAGGAAAATCGTGCTGAAAAATATGTGGTTCTAACGCAGTAGTTTTCCACCTCACCAAGCCTCAGAATCTTGTAGAAGACCAATTAAAATACAGTTTTTAATTTAGCAGGTGTAGGGGTAGGTAGCCCTGATAATTTACATTTTTAACAAGTTCGCAGGTGATTCTGATATCGTTGGTCCAGTACCACACTTTTAGAAACGCTGCTGTTAATAGAACTGCTTTTCAAATAAATATATCTTATTTTGCACATCAAAATAAATGTCCTTAAAACTAGTATATACTTCTTCCAATAATGGTGTCATGCTAAAAAATCTCTGGAAAATTTCTCTCTTGTAATTGCATTGAGAGTCAGCTCATAAACCAGAACAGAAAATTACTCTCCATATTTAAAAATCACACACTGTCCCCTTCTTTTTCCTCTTCCTGTCCACATTTCTATGAAGGTTGGGAGCCCTGTTGGAATATGCATTTCTGGTCTTTCTCTCCATCTCCTCACTCCCTCCTCTGCTAGGCTTACTCAAGCTCTTAACTCTAGCATCTCCAGCGTCAGCACCTGCACCTACAACTAACTGGATATGCCTGTAAATAAAGGTAGAAAAAAAGTAGGGCACCCTATTTGGGTGTACCCTCCCTTCCACGAGGCGGAGGACAGGTGGAATTTTATGCCTCACAGAGTCCATATTACACAATAGAGTCATACATATTTAGCAGATTTGGGGGAGAAGTTATACCTATTTTTGAGAGTTGCTGAGCCCATGCACAATGGGTAAACATGTAAGTAACATACATCCCATGTTCACACTGGGGTGGCGTTTTAGCATTAAAATGTGGTAGAATTTGCCTCTTTATGTCAAAAGGTGAGCTATGGGACATCAGGGCAATCTGTGTGCAGCCTCTCAAAGCTGTCTGAAACTGACTTAACATCTGCAGTACCTCGTTAGGAAACAATGTTTGTGAGGCCGGTCCTCTGTCCAATCAGAGTTGCAGTGCTCTGGTTGTAAATCAGAGTTAGGAGCAGTCTGATAGCTCCTATTGTTAGGGAGCTTAGAGTCCTGGAAATTTAGAAATTTGTGCTGCCGGTGGGGCCTTGAATTCTCAACTCACAAGTAACTTCGTTTTCTCAACCTTAGGGTCTGTCTTAGTTGATAAAGGGGTTCTAGTTTGGTCTCTCAAATCACAGTTCCATGCCAGATTCTTCAAGAGTTATAAAAGTAAATTAAACATATCATCTGCATAATATTTACATTAGTTCAAGGAAAAGAATAAAAATAACAGTGCTTAAAAGCAGTACTATCAGCTGTGTAATCAAAGAAATTAGGGGAGGTGAGATCATATTCAATTAGTAAGTTCAAGAAAAGTTCTCTGTAGAAGGCAATATTTGAGATGGGCATTGAGTGATCTTAAGACATTGAAACAAAGGGAGCTCACGGGGTTCATAAGATCAAAGAAAATTGTATATGCAAACACAGCACGAGACTTAGGGAGTGTTGTTAAGAGACTCACTGATGTGAGCCAAGCATATGCATTAAGGAGATGTGAAAGACAGAAGGCTGGGAAGTTTGTCATGGTAGAAAGAAGGTTCTCCACCTGCATCCTACTGTGTCTGTGCCCAGGTGCAGGAAATTTGGTTAAAAGACCGCCTCCACCTCTCAGCTGCTTCAAAGGATGCCTCAGTTGTGGAGAATCACTTTGCCCCGGGTCATGACTATTTCTAAGGTGGGTGGTTGAAGGTATTATAAATGTGAGATCATTTAAGCCTGAAGAGAGGCTTCATGGGCAATATTCTCTGGAAAGCTCCCTGATGGGAGGGCCAAGGTTTTGTTAGGCTTGTATTACTTTCTTTTTTTTTTTTTGAGACGGAGTCTCGCTCTGTCGCCCAGGCTGGAGTGCAGTGGCCAGATCTCAGCTCACTGCAAGCTCCGCCTCCCGGGTTTACGCCGTTCTCCTGCCTCAGCCTCCCGAGTAGCTGGGACTACAGGCGCCCGCCACCTCGCCCGGCTAGTTTTTTGTATCTTTTTTAGTAGAGACGGGGTTTCACCGTGTGAGCCAGGATGGTCTCGATCTCCTGACCTCGTGATCCGCCCGTCTCGGCCTCCCAAAGTGCTGGGATTACAGGCTTGAGCCACCGCGCCCGGCCAGGCTTCTATTACTTTCTAACTGATTCCTCTGCTCAATCCTTTTTCGTTATCAGATGTTGAACTCTAATAAATACTCTGCAAACTGATGCCTATGTTGTGGAGGAACTTGAATTCCAGAGTGAGGCACTTTGGCAAGTGATCAGGAATGACAAGTCTATCTTGAACTCAAGTGACAAGCTTAGATGTTAGGAAAACAAATTTGGCAGAAGCATGCACAGATGAGATTAAAGGGGAGGAACATGAACTAGAAACAGAGGTGAAAACTTTTGCTGTAAGCAAAGCAAGTGTAATAAAAGCCTGAAAAAAGATGTTTAAAAGAAAATAAATGTGAGAGATGTTGAAAAGCAAGAATCTGCAAAACTCAGGGAGTGACTGGGTATGAGAGGGGTGAGGCAGAGGTAGAATCTCAATTTTCTTCAAGGTTTTAAATTTGAGGGTCTATGAAAATGGTAGAGCCCTCAACAAAGGTAAGGGAATTGAGTACAGTAGGCTTCAGAATTAAGCAGAAAGATAATCTACAGTTTATACATTCTGGTATGTTTCCGTAACTCACATTCCCTAGGCCTCCTTCTCATATGGGGAATAAATTAATTCATAATAATAACCATAAACAGAATCGTAGCAGCAACTCTTTCTTTTCCAGATATTTCTGAGCATACACAGTGTCCTCTCATGCAGTTAGTAATAGCCTATTTATGCTCCTATGTCTATGATCCTCCCTTGCTGAAGTCTGATATCTATTAAACAACTTCAGATGGCATATGGAGCTCATCCTCTATCCAAGGTGCTGACACTCAGCTCTGGGTGCTGCAAACCCACCCAATGTTGCTGAACTTGCCATTGTGGTCACTTTTAAGTCTACAGTTCTGTGGTGTTCATTTCATTCACAATGTTGTGCAAATGTCACTACTATTTCCAAAACTGTGGTTGTTTTTTAAACCAGTAATTAATTATAACAGGACTTTATTTTGTGGAATAGTTGAAGACTCATAGCAAAGTCAAACAGAAAGTACAAAGAGTTCCCATATCTGTCCTCCCCACAAACACCGGCACTCTCATGAACATCCTGTGCCAGAGTGGTACATTTGTTCAATTGATAAACCAAAATGGACACATTATCACTCAAAATTCATAATTTACATTAGTTTTCAGTCTTGGTTTTGTATGTTCTATGAGTTTTGACAAATATATGATAACAGGTATTCACCATTATAGTACCACACAGCATAGCTTCACTTCCCTAAAAATCACTGTGTTCCATTTATTTTTTCCTCCTTTCCCCCAAATCCCTGAGAACCACTGGTCTTTTTACTGGCTCCATAGTTTTGCCTTTTCCAGAATGCCATACACTGTAATTGTAAACATGTAGTATGTATCATTTTTAGATTGGCTTATTTCTGGTAGTAATATGTGCTCAAGCTTCTTCTGTGTCTTTTGGGGATTTTGTAGCTAATTTCTTTTATTTCTAAAGAAGTATTTTTGTTGTAATTTTGTCCAGCTTGACTGAAGAATAATTGACAAGTAAAAATTGTATATATGTAAGATATAAATTGTGATGTTTTAATAATACATATATATTCTTAGACAATGATCACAATCAAGTTAATTAACGTATCTATCACATCACATCGTTGCTTTTTCCTTTTTGTGGTAAGAATACTTAAAATCTGCTCTCTTGGCAATTTTTGAGTATATAGTACATCATTATTATTAACCATAGTCACGATGTTGCACAGTAGGTCTCCAGAAATTATTAATCTTTTAACTGAAAGTTCGAACCCTTTGACCAACATCATACTTCACACTATTTCTACCACTGCTGCCCCCCAAAACCCGGTAACAAACCTTCCACTTTCTGTTTCTATAGTCTGACATTTTTAGATTCCACATATGATATAGTTTGGATGTTTGTCCCCACCCAAATCTCATATTGAATTGCAATCCCCAGTGTTGGAGGTGGGACCTGGTGGGAGGTGTTTGGGTCATGGGGGTGGATTCTGCATGGTTTGATGCTGTCTTTGTGAGACATGAGTGAGTTCTCACAATGTCTGGTTGTTTAAAAGTGTGTGACCTCTCCTTCCCCCACTCTTTCTTGCTCCTGCTCTGACCATGTGATGTGTCTGCTCACCGTTTGCTTTCTGCCATGATTGTAAGCTTCCTGAGACATCCTCAGAAGCCAAGCAGATGCCAGCACCATGCTTCCTGTAAAGCCTCAGAACTGGGAGCCAGTTAAAACTGTTTTTAAAATAAATTACCAAGTATCAGGTACTTCATTATAGCAATGCAAGAATGGCCTCATCCCACATATTTATGAGATCATGCAGTATTTGTTATCATTCGAGTCTGGGCTTATTTCACTTTGCATAGTGAAATAAGTGTCCTCCAGGTTCATCCATGCTCTCTCAAATGGCAAGATGTCCTTCTTTTTTAAGGCAGAATAACATTCTACTATTTGTGTGTCTGTGTGCGTGTGTGTGTGTCTCACTTTTTCTTTATGTATTCATCTGTCAAGAGACTTAGGCTGTTTTCATGTCCTGGCCATTGTGAATAATGCTTCAGTGAACATGGGAGTGCAGCTATTTTTTTCGAGTTACTGATTTCATTTCCTTTGGAAATACCCAGGAGTGGGATTGCTGGATCATATGGTAGTTCTATTTTTAATATTTTGAGGAATATCTAGATTATTTTCCATAATGTTTGTACCAATTGACATTCCCACCAGCAGTATATATGTCTTCTCTTTTCTTCATGTCCTTGTCGACTCGTTATTTTTTGAATTTTTGATAGCAGCTATCTTAACAGATGTGAGGTAATATTACATTTGAATTTCCCTGATTATAAATGGCGTTGAGCATTTTTTACACATGTATTAGCCATTTTGTATGTTTTCTTTAGAAAAATGTCCATTCAGGTCCTTTGTCCATTTTTTATCAGATTATTATTATGACTAGTACCTGTTGACTTACATTGATTCCTTATGTATTTTAGATATCAACCTCATATCAAGTATATGCTTTCAACGATTGTCTCCCATTTCATAGGTTCCCTATTCATTTTATAAATCTCTTTTTTTTCCTATACAGAAACTTTTTAGTTTGATGTAAGCCCACTTTTTAATTTTTGTGTGCTTTTGGTGTCATACCAAAAAATCATTTCCAAGACCAAAGTTATGGAAATTTCCATCTGCATTTTCTTGTAGGAGTTTGATGGTTTCAGATCTTATGTTCAAGTCTTTAATCTATTTTGAGTTGATTTTTATTATGGCAGAAAATAAGGATCCAATTTTAATTTTTTTGCATGTGGATATCCAGTTTTCCCAGCAACGCTTATTGAAGAGACTATCCTATCCCTGATGCGTATTTTTGACAACTTCATCAAAGATTAGTTGATGATTGATATGGTTTGAATATTTGGACTTGCCAAAATCTCATGTTGAATTTTAATCCCTAATGTTGGAGGTGGAGCCCAGTGAAAGCTGATTGGATCATGAGAGTGGATTCCCAAATGGCTTGGTGCTGTCCTCACAATAGTAAGTTCTCCTGAGATATCGTTGTTTAATCATGTGTAGCTCCACCCCCTGCCACTCTCTCTTGTTTCTGCTTTTGCCATATGATGTGCCTGCTCCCACTTCACCTTCTGCCACAAGTAAAACCTCTCTGAGGCCTTTTCAGAAGCCAAATAGATGCTGACACTATGCTTGTACAGCCTGCAGAACTGGGAGCCAAGTCAACCTCTTTCCTTTGTAAATTACCCAGTCTCAGGTATTTCTTTATAACAATGGAAGAACAGCCAAATACAACAATAAAATCATGTTTATGTTTGGAGTCTCTATTCTGTTCTGTTAATCAGTGTGTCTGCTTTCATGCTAGTATCATAGTGTCTTAATTACTAGAGCTTTGAAATATAATTTGGAATCAGGAAGTGTGATGCCACATGCTTTGTTCTTCTTGCTCAATATTGCTTTAGTTATTCAGTGGTCTTTTGTGGTTTCATAGGAATTTTAGTTTTTTTTTCTATTTCTGTTAAAAAAAAACCCTGGAATTTTGATAGGGATTACACTTAGTCTGTAAATCACCTTGAGTAGTGTGGATAATTTGACAATATTAATTTTTCCAATCCATGGACATGGAATATCTTTTTGTTTATTTATATCTACTTCAATTTCTCCTATCAATGTTTTATAGTTTTCAATGTACAAATCTTTCAAGTTCTTGGTTAAATTTATTCCTATTTAATTCTTTTTGATGCTATTGTAAATGAGATTGTTTTCTTAATTTCTTTCTTGGATAGTTAATTGTCAGTATACAGAAACACAACTGATTTTCATATGATGATTTCGTATCCTGTAACTTAACTTAATTAGTTTATTAGCTCTGACATTTTTAAAAGGAGACTTTAGGTTTTTCTATATATAGGATCATGTCATCTGCAAACAACAGACAGTTTTAGTTCTTCTGTTTTCATCTGGATTTTCTTTTTTTCTTTACTAATTGCTCTGGTTAGTACTTCCATTAATATGTTGAATAGAAGTGGCAAAAGTGGGGGTTCAGCTTTTCTCTATGATATTATCTATGTGCTTATCATACATGGTCTTTAGTATGTTAACATATATTCCTTCAATACCAAATTTGTTGAAATTTTTATATAAAAGGGTAATGACTTTTTTCAAGTGCTTTTTCTGCATCTATTGACATAATCATATGATCTTCATTTTTTATTCTGTTAATACATTTTTTCACAGTTAATGATTTGTTTATGTTAAACCATCCTGCACGCTAGGGATAAATCTCACTTAATCATGGTGTATGGTCCTTTTACTGTGCTGTTGGATTTAGTTTGCTGGTATTAGTTGAAGATTTTTTCATCTATGGTTCATTAAGGATTTGGCCTATAGTTTTATTTACTTGTAATGTTCTCGCCTGGTTTTGTTAGCAGAGTAAAGCTGGCCTCACAGAATGAGTTGGGAATTGTATCCTCTAATTGAATCTTTTGAAAGAGTTTAAGAAAGATTGGTATGGCCGGGCGTGGTGGCTCAAGCCTGTAATCCCAGCACTTTGGGAGGACGAGACAGGTGGATCACGAGGTCAGGAGATTGAGACCATCCTGGCTAACACGGTGAAACCCCGTCTCTACTAAAAAATACAAAAAAAAAAAAAACTAGCCGGGCGACGTGGTGGGCGCCTGTAGTCCCAGCTACTCGGGAGGCTGAGGCAGGAGAAGGGCGTGAACCCGGGAGGCGGAGCTTGCAGTGAGCTGAGATCTGGCCACTGCACTCCAGCCCGGGCAACAGAGGGAGACTCCGTCTCAGAAAAAAAAAAAAAAAAGATTAGTATTAATTCTTCTTTAAATGTTTAGTAGAATTCACCCATGAAGCCATCAGGTCCTGGGCTTTTCATTAATGGGATATTTGATGATTGTTTCAATCTCCTTACTTGTTACTGGTCTATTTAGATTTTCAATTTTTCATGATTTAGTTTTGATAGGTTGTACTCTCAATAAATGAGAGTTCCTGTTGGTTTACATTCTTGTCAGCGTTTGATGACAAGACTTGTCCGTGTTTTAGATTTTAATCATTCTAATCGGTGTGTAGTTCTTTTAATTTGTAATTTTCTAATGATATATGAGGTTAAGCATATTTCCTATGCTTTTTGCCATTTGCACATCTTCTTGGTCTCTATTCATATATTTTACTCATTTTATAATTTTTTTTATTGCAGAGTTTTAAGAAATCTTTGAGTATTTGGCTAACAGTCATTTATCACATATGTGTTTCACAAATATTTCTCCCAATCTGTGGCTTGGAACATGTGGCTTCTTCTTCCTTCCTAAGAGAGACTCTGTAATTATTAAGCAAAAACTCCCCAGCCAGCCCCTGGTAATATCTAATCTACTTTCTGTTTGTATTAGTTTTTCTATTCTAAATATTTCATATAAATGGAATCATATAATGGTTTTCCTTTTATGTCTGGCTTATTTCACTTATAATGTTCTAAAGGTACACGCAAGTTCTAGGATGTATCAGAATTTCATTCCTTTTATGACTAATAAAGATAATTCTATTGTCTGTATATTCCACATTTTGTTATTCATCCATCTGTTGATGAACATTTGGTTTGTTTCTACTTTTTGGCGATTGTGAGCACTGATACAATGAACACTGGCACGCAACTTTCTGTTTGAGTCCCCGTTTTCAATTCTTTTGGACATATACTTAGGAGTGGAATTGTTGAGTCATCTGATAATTCTATGTTTAGCTTGTTGAGGAAGTGCCAAGCCGTTTTTCACAGAAGCTGCACCATTTAACTAAATTCCTATTTTTCTACTCATCTGAAAATGGGATAATGCCCTCTCCTCCACTTGGCTGACATTTGTCAGTACGGACCTTGAAGGAGCCTGTTAAAGCATGGATCTCAAAGGCTCCCTCTTGATATCTATTCCTCCATAGGCCTAGGTCACAAAGAATGTTCAGGAGCAATGACCTATTTTAAATCTACCATCTTTAACCAGCAAACATTTTAATGCTCCGATTTCCAACTAAGGTAGCTTTAATATTCCATTTTGAAATAAAGCTATTTTAATTGCCAGTTTACAATCATTTTTTATTTTATTTAAAAAAAATTTTGGCCTGTCAAATATGGGAGGCACTCTTCAGTGATGAGGAAAAAGCAGTGAACAAACAGAAAAATTTCCTGCAATCGTGGAGTTTATATTCCAGTATGAGGAAATAAAAATAAACACATTTTATAAAAAGCAAGACAATTTTAGGTTGGGATAAGTGTTAATAAGGTGGATAATATAATAAAAGGTAACTCGGAACAAACAATTATAGATAGGGTGGTCAGTGAAGATTTATCCAAAGTGAATTTTAAAACAAGAGTTGAAGGATGAGAAGGAGCCAAACATGTGAAGAAAATGTGGTGGTGGTGGGAGTGGGGTATTTTGAAGCATAAGGAACAGTCAAGACAAAGCTCTTAAGGTTGGAAAGATCTTGGCATGTTTGAGGCACATAAAGGAGGACAGCAGAGAAAATCATAGTGAACAGTAAAGAGAGATACAAAAAGAGTTAGGGTGGCGTGCAAGACTCTGCATCACATCAGAATCTACCAGCAATTTAAAATTTATTCCAAGGGCAATTAGAAGGTTTAGATGGGAGGATAACATGCTGAAATGGTAATATGATATTTGTTTTTAGTACTGAATCTTCTGTCTTATTTGCAGAATGCCAGTCATGCCTATGACAGTCACACTGTCCAGGACATACATAGGGGAATTTCATACAGCTTTATGGTTTGAATGTGTTCCCAAAAAGCAGTGTTGGAAACTTAATTGTCACTGTAACAATATTAAGAGGTGGAACCTTTAAGAGGTGATTAGGCCATGATTGCTCTGCCCTCATGAATGGATTAACTCTGTTATTGAGGAATAGGTTTGTTATCAAGGGAGTAGTTTCCTTCTAAGTAAGGATTTTGGCCCCTCTCTGTCTCTTTCACTGTCTTGCCATATGATGCCTTCTGTTATGTTATGACACAGCAAGAAGGCCCTGGCCAGATGTCAATTCCTTAATCTTGGACTTTCCAGCCTCCAGAACCGTAAGCCAATAAATGTCTGTTCATATAAATAACTAAGTCTGTGGTATTCTGTTATAGCAGCAAAACACAGATTAAGTCAGTGTATTAGTTTGTTCTCACACTGCTGTAAAGAACTACCTGAGACTGGGTATTTTATGAAGAAAAGAGGTTTAATTAACTCACAGATCCACAAGTTTAACAGGAAGCATGAGTGGGAGGCCTCAAAAGACTTACAATCATGACGGAAGAATGAAGAGGAAGCAAGCACCTTCTTCACAGGGTGATGGGAGAGAGAGAGAATGAAGCGGGTAGTGCCACACACTTTTAAACCATCAGATCTCATGAGAACTCACCATCATGAGAACAGATCTGGGAAAATCCATCCCCATGATCCAGACATTTCCCATCAGGGTCCTCTCCTGATACATGGGGATTACAATTCAACATGAAATACGGGTGGGGACACAGCGTCAAACTATATTAGTCAGGCAAAGTGTGTTTTTTCTCTCTTTTCACATTTGGAAATTGGAGAAGTGTTTTAGGGTGGGGTTCCTTAACTAATGTTTAAAAACATTAAAATTTTATGAACTCAGAGCTTATTGTATTATATCCCAAGAAGATATCTTCCACAAACCTAAGACAGTAGAACCAAATAGTACCAAAAAGATAATCCTTTTTTTTTTCTTTGAGAAGAGTCTCACTCTGTTGCCCAGGATGGAGCACAATGGCAAAATCCCAGCTCACTGCAGCCTCAACCTCCTGGGCCCAAGCAATCCTTCTACCTTAGCCTCCCAAGTAGCTGGGACCACAGGCATGTGCAACCATGCCAAACTTATTTATTTATTTATTTATTTATTTAGAGAAGGGGGTCTCCCTATGTTGCCCAGGTTGGTCTGAAACTCTTGGGCTCAGGCTATTCTCACACCTCAGCCTACCAAAATGTTCATATTACAGTCACGAGCCACCATGCCTAGCCAATGTTCTTTCATTATAAGATCTATTCTGGTCATCTTTACTTTTTTGTAATTTTAATTGGCACATTATAGTTGTACATATTTATGGAGTACAATGTGATGTTTTAATACATGTATACATTGTGTAACAAGTCAGAATTATCATACCATCATCTAGCTATTTTGAAATATACAATACATTCTTATAAACTGTATTCACTTTATAACAATCTTTTTTTTTTTTTATTCTTTAAGTTCTAGGGTACATGTGCATAACGTGCAGGTTTATTACATATGTATACTTGTGCCATGTTGGTGTGCTGCACCCATCAACTCGTCAGCACCCATCAATTCGTCATTTATATCAGGTATAACTCCCAATGTAATCCCTCCCCCCTCCCCCCTCCCCATGATAGGCCCCAGTGTGTGATGTTCCCCTTCCCGACTCCAAGTGATCTCATTGTTTAGTTCCCACCTATGAGTGAGAACATGCGGTGTTTGGTTTTCTCTTCTTGTGATAGTTTGCTAAGAATGATGGTTTCCAGCTGCATCCATGTCCCTACAAAGGACGCAAACTCATCCTTTTTTATGGCTGCATAGTATTCCATGGTGTATATGTACCACATTTTCTTAATCCAGTCTGTCACAGATGGACATTTGGGTTGATTCCAAGTCTTTGCTATTGTGAACATTAGTCTAGAGTTGGGATTCAGGGCTCGCAGTTAATTAGTTGCAAATATGATGCTGGGGTGGCGGCTATCCTATATGGTTAATATGTTTAGCATTTCAAAGAATGAGAAGGAGTGAGGGAGACATGAAGGAAGAGGGGAAAGAGGAGGAGGAGGAGGAGTTGGGAAAGGAGGACACATCCAAGACAAGAGAAATAATACAATGGGTAGGGGAAATCTGAGGCTTTGCCCTAGATTCTCCTATAAGTTGTTCCACTTATTCTTAAAATTAAGATGGCTTCTTTCCCTTGCTTTCCATGGAACATCTTTATGATCCACCAATACATTTTGCAGTTAGGCAAAAACTAGTTTAGTAGGTTTATTTTACTTGCTACCCTAATGAGAAATAAGTCAAGGGAAAGGCATAATTTTCATAGAGTGGGATTCTTTGGGACATCTTTATGTATAAAGTTATGACTGGGTACACTTAGAATAAGTAGAAGAAAAAGGAAAGAAATGCCATACATGGCACCAGCAGGTCCCTATATTTAGGATGAAATCTTCCTCAATTTCAGTCGGCTGGAACTCTTCTTGCTATGAAAATATATTATATGAGGAGATAGACAGCAAAAAGGGGAAGGAAAACACCATCTTCTTCCTGGCATGCCCTTGTATGCCCATGAATATTCACTTTCAGTGGAAACTGGAGAATTTCTTGTTCTTCCTATGTGTTACTGTTAGGATACCAAATTGCCACCTGGTGTTCAGATTACTGCTCTGTGTCCTCATATTGGGAACTTAAAAGGACATTGCTTTTTATTTTCAGCTTAGAGTTCAAAATGGTGTGGTATGCCTCTCTTTGGAAAAGTTAGAAGACAAAACCTTCCATAATATGATTATAGATTTTGCTTCTATTGTGGAAGTCCCACTTTATGAGTAATAAAACATATTCAGTTGTGTGGACACGTGAGCATGCGTGTGGCCATTTTGTTTTCATGCTTAGTGCCAGAGAAGGAGTCATTGACCCCAGCTCTCTCCTGAGACATCACTGCCATCCAAATAACCCAAGCAAGGCACATTGCTAATATTCTATGTGATCTGAAAGTAGCACTGATGATAGAAGAGTAATTGTACAGTTATAAATCACAACTGGCTTATGAAGCAGTTAGGCCTTTTCAGGGCACACTTGTGCCAGCTCCCAAACTCCTTGAGTTTTAGAGAGGTTTGTGGTGAACAAGCCAGTTAGAGGAATCTTATTCAGAGCATATTGCTTTTACCCATTTAAAAGTAATGACATAATGTTATACTAATATCAAGAGAAGTTCAAAAATAAATACTCCTACTATTAACTCTAAAACCTTAATATATTCTCATCACTTTCTATGTTCTCTGCCAATATACAGTAATAAATTTACCAAGTGGCATTCGTGGAGTAAGATTTTTAGGTTTTAATTTGAATAAAACCTAAATACTTCTCATCATTAATTGTATATATGTGATTACTTTTATGCTCACAAACTTTTTATTGAAGTATACAAAGCACAGAGAAAGTCACAGCTCTAATTATCCCAAAGTGAACACTCATGTCACCAGCACCCAGATAAAAATCAGAGCATTACCAGCAGCCCAGGTTCCTCCCTTGTACTGCTTCCAGAAATTCTGAATGCTCCCAAGAGTAACAAGTATCCTGACTTTCACGTGCCTTGATTAGTTTTGCCTGTAAATGGAATCACACAGCACATACATTTTGCACTTGCTTTTTTCAGTCAGCATTATTTATGTCAGGTCTACTGCGATGGTCTGAATGATTTTGTCCCCTGCGAGTTCATATGTCGAAATCCTACCCTCAAGGTAATGAGATTAGGAGGTGGAGCCTTTAGGAGGTGATAAAAGGCCATGAGAGTGGAACTCACATGAGGGGGATTAGTGCCCTTATAAAAGAGGCCAGGGAAAGCCCTCTCATACATTTCACCATGTGAGTACACAGCTGGAAGTGCCATCTAGGGCCCAGGAAGAAGCCCCTCATCACACATTGAATCTGGCAGCATTTTGATCTTGGACTTGACAACCTCCAGAACTGTGAGGAATAAATTTCTGCTGTTATAATGTGAGCCCCAAATATCTGAGACACGTCTCAGTTAATTTAGAAAGTTTATTTTGCCAAAGTTGATGATGCATGCCCTTGACACAGCCTCAGGAGGTCCTGATGACATGTGCCCAAGGTGGCTGGGGCACAACTTGGTTTTATACATTTTAGGGAGACATGAGATATTAATCGACATGTGTAAGATGTACATTGGTTCTGCCCAGAAAGGTGGGACAACTCGAAGCAGGGAAGGGGCTTCCAGGTCACAGGAAGGTGAGAGACAAATGATGCATTCTTCTGAGTTCCTGATTAGCCTTTCCAAGAGAGGCAATGAGATATGCAGCATCTATCTCAGTGAGCAGAGGGAGATGACTATGAATAGAATGGGAGGCAGGTTAGTCCTAAGCAGTTCCCAGCTTGACTTTTCTCTTTAGATTAGTGGTTTGGGGGCCCCAAGATTTTTTTTCCTTTCACAATAAGCTACCCAGTTTATAGCATTTTGTTATAGCAGCCCAAGCAGACTAAGACATTCATTTGCAGTATTACAAGTACTTGTAGACTGCTCCTTTTCATTGTTGTATAGTATTCCATCATTTTAATAAATAAAAATTTATTCCAATATTAATCAGCATTTGAGTGACTTCTGGGTTGGGCCATGATGAACAATGCTACCAGGAACACTCTTGGACATTGTGTGTGTGTGAGTGTGTGTGTGTGTGTGTCTTGCAAGTGATTATTTTTTGTGTGTATACCTAGGTGTGGTTAGTTCTAGACAAAGCATGACTAATTGATTAAAAAATAATGAAATGGTTGGTGGAAGAGTTTCCCAAGTATAAACGGTTTTTCAAAAGATATATCAAATGCTCCTTATGGATTATTGTAACATCAAATGTGGTCATACACATACAAACACACACATGTTACTTAGCACAGTGCCTGGAAGGCAGGATGCACTTAATTAAGGTTAATCAAATGGGCAGACATAAACAGCTTAACAAGAAGTTGGTATTAAAGGCAACAATATGTTTTAAAGATTGGCATTTTTTTACTTAAATATACAACTTTGAAAGTTCTCCTCTTACTATAATTGGGAAATTTTTCTTGTTTTATCTTTAAATAAGAAAATATCCTAATTTCTCCTACACTTTCTAATGGCATATTTGAGAATTGGACACAAATAGGAATATGATAATACTGGATTTAATTCTTCTCAAGTAAATTTGCTTAATACTTAGTAGTACATTGTCTAGGTGTAACCTTACTACTAAGCAGAAATAAGGTGGTGTAAAGCACACAGTAGAGATCCATAGGGCCTCTGATTACAAAGTAGACATTTCTGCATTTGTAGAGAAACAGACTGAATGGTGCTGTGTGCAGTAATCTTCCATGGTGCATATGCTCCCTCCCACCCCAACCAGCCTTTGCAACACAATCTCATTGCTCTTGAATTTTGCAGACAGAGTTTTGATTTTAGTACTGGCCCATGAAACAGTGTTCATACATCTGTCCATTTGGAAAGCCTTTATTAGCAGACTAAATCCCTTAAAGCTGGCAAGAAGGGGCTGCTGGCTTTCCAAGTATTGTGGATGGATGGCTGACTGAGGGATCCAAATTTGAAAATTGGCTCCCATCTTCTTATGATGTGTCATTCTGCAAATGACTCAAAGTGAAGCAAAAAAAGAGAATTCTTAGGTTCTGTCCTTTTCCTCTTCAGTTTCTTTAGCTTGCTGTTCAAGCGACCCAAATCAAGCAAAATATAATGAAAAAACATTTTGCATATGTTTGCTTCGGCAGTGTGTAATGTGTAGGATTATAGTTCCCTCAAGAAGGAGTTGTGTTTTTCTCTTGAGTCATTTTGTTCTATGAATTCAGGATCCTGCATATTCAGTGGCCCCCCTTCGCTTTTTGAATGTTCTCAAGGTGTTTGAGGGAATACCTTGAGCAGGACAGCATAACAGGGATATGAAGTCAAATGTCTATAGGGGCCAAGAAGGTGGTAGAAAGGGTGAAATTTTGCATGTAAGCTAAAGGAAGGGGCAGTGGCATTTCCAGTGGAGAATGTATGTTTTCTGTGAAGGTATACAAATGCATTTAAAAAAAACTCTGATATTACATGATTTCTACTCTTGTGTTCTCTCTCTCTCTCTCTCTCTCTCTCTCTCTCTCTCTCTCATTCATACTCATGCACAAGCACATATCCACCAAAGTATTTTACTATATTTTGCTGCTAGTCTGCATTTCTGGAGTGCCATTTGTTGCTCCTTGTTAGGATCATAAAAGTATGATGAAGAATTAGCACAATAGTGTTCAATGGATGTGTGTGTGTGTGTGTGTGTGTGTGTGTGTGTGTTTATAAAATTAGACTGAGTGATATCAGATTGCTTTCCAGAATCCTATACCAGCCATCCTTCTCATTAGTAGTTCACAAGGGTCTCCACATCTCTGCAGGTGCTAGGCAATGTCCAACTTTCTAATCATGGCCAATTTAAAAGGTATAATGGGGTATATCACTGACGTTTTCATTTGCCTTTTCTGATTTCAATTTTGAATGGTCTTTCAAATTCTTGTGAGCATTTAGGGTTTCTTTTTCGGTAAACTGCTTGTCTGTTTCCTTTGTTCTTTTCTAGTTGATTATAAGAATTCCCTGTAGGTTCCAGATAGTGAAATCTTAGTTTAAGGCATTATACCTATCACCTCCCTTTCTTTCACCCATTAACTTCTTCACAAAATTCCTTTATTTCATTGAAATCAGAGTAATGTTTTTTTCTTCATAGACTGTGCTTTGGGAGTTTTATTAAAGGATCCCTTTAACCCAACATGTGCTTAAGAAGGAACAGGCTCCATCCATGTGTCCTCAGAGACTGGAGATGCTCTCAGAAATAGTCTGACAGTAACAAACTTGCAGGCAGTCCTTAATCCATGTAGATGCCTCACCACAAGTCAGTACCCCTCTTCTCCTCAGTAGGAAGATATATTTAAATATGGGAACACTAGTCACAAAAGTGATTCTTTGTGTGCAATATAATTAGAAAATTGTCTATTCCTCTTCTGCTGTGGCTTCCTCTCTCACGGGAGCCTCTCGAGCCATATTGGCACCCACTGCCCTCAGTCATTGAGAAGAACCCTGACAAGGTATAGAGATGCTGCAGTTCACTGTGTCCTCCAGGAGATATTCAAAACCAAAAGATCATGCAAAGGGTATATGGCCATTGTTATTTTGGATCTACTGTTCCTTGTATATTCACAGGTAGAATCTTGGCCCAACACATCAGAGAATGAAATATTAGAATATTCTATTTCTAAATGAAGACTGGGAAAACATAAGCTCATGATGTCGTTTCTAAAATTTGAGACCTATCTTCAGTGATGTTTTTAGAGATGAAAATAGCAGTACTATCCCAAGGCTTGCATGAAATGACTCCTTCTGTTAAGTGATCAGTTGGCATTGGGCATCCTAAGTCATCTAAGGAAAAGCTATTATGTCCCAGGAGAGCCCACACTTGGTTAGCGAGACACAAAGACTGACAGAGATACTTAACTGAATGAAAAATACTGTGATGTAGGTTTAAGGGAATGCTATTGTTGCCAGTGATACTTTTAAATATACAGAAGTTGGTTCTGCTATGAATGCTTCATCACTTTACCTGATGGAGATTATTCATCACCCAAGTAATACTGTGCAGGTTTTTGCAGGTCTTTCAGCCTGTAAACTTAAACTTTTTTTTAAACTCATTTTTCATACTCCCGGACATCCACATTTTACACCCGCTTCCTTTTGACAAAGCATGTCACAGGAAGTTTGCCTCATCTACTGCCTGTCAGGGATACTGAATTGCATTGCTTTATAACTTTGACTTCCTTTTGAATTACTATGCGGTGTATCTTTTCAACAGTGTCAAAAACACTGAAAGTAATGTTTTCATCACGTTTCCTAATACCCGTTATGGTTTAGAATATTAGAATACAAATTATACAAAATTATCAATTATACTCCAAATGATTTGGAAATTTAAAAAATCTCAAATGTAGCTTTTAATATATGAGTAATTGCTAAACTTAATGCTAAATATTTTAGGATGTTCATCATTGATCTAAAAGTAAAAGTGGCATATAAATAAGGTATTATGAGCACTTGGAAGCTGGACTCCTTTTTTTCCTCCAAAAATGAATATCTTTAACATAGGGACAATTACTAACGCAATATCAAAACGGAATATTGCATTTTCTTACAACTGACCCCAACCAGCTGAAATGGTTAAATTAACATGAACTTTAAGTGACTCAGTATACCAGACTCTTACTAGACAAAACTGAAGACATTTTTTTGACAATGAACAATGGAAATTGTTTAGCAAAGCATTTCAGATTCATTTGGTGGTGACATTCAAGTGCAAGCTTTCAATGCTCAATTAGCATAATCACCAGGAAAATACCTTCCTAATTATTCAAACCCCAGTTTCTTCCTCTTTGCAAAACACACCGTAAATTTCTTTACTGGTACTCTCTTACTTGGCAAGTACATTTTGTTTTTTAAATTCTAGAAGTCTTTATTTTATTCTTTGTTACATCTGTGTTGCTGTATCTATAACAATATACCACAGGAAGAAGAAGCAAGATAATTATCTAAGAGTTTTAATTTGAACATCATTAAATACTTCAATTTCTATTCCATTATTTTCTACCACACATTGTATCCATGTGTTAATGGATAGTTGGTGTTGGAGAGTCTTCAATAGTTGTCTACTCTGCCATCTTTCCCAACTTCTCTCCCTCTTGCTTCTCACAGGAAATTTCTTAGTAATAAAACTTGGCAGTGCAGTCAATATGTTGGCACCATTCACAATGAGAAAACTATGAAGTTGTGTACTTAACTAAAATCACTAAAAAAATCATAAAAGGATAGTTGGTGGGTTATTTCTTAGAGCCTGGAAATACAACTGATCAAAATGAGAAACAGAAAGCAGGAATAATGAAAATAAAATGAATCACATTTATTGAATGCTTGCTATTGAATCCTCTTGCGGACTTTGAAAAAAGCTTCCTGAAACCAGTCCTTCACTGGGAAATAGCTACAACCATTTTCTCTATTTCACAGATGAGGAAATGGAGAAGCATGGAGAGAAAGACTAGCTAGCTTTGAATGGTTTAATGAACCAGTTAGACTAGGAAAAAGCCTGATTCCCAAAGCCCTTTATTTAATGGCTACATTTAGTGGTGTATTGTGTTGAGCTTGATTGTGGACAGGGCTGGCTAATTCCTGAAGATGGATTAGACAGAATTCCTAGGCTGTCACATACACACCATTGAAATTGCTTATCTTTAGGAGCAATCAACCATGAATGCCTCTGAATGAGAGGAAGAGTATTGCAGAGTGCTTGAGAAAACCTAACAAATGGAAAATTGTGAAATATGTTATGGCGCGTGTAGTGGACTATGTGTTTTTGTCCTGCACCTCCCCCTACCAATTCATATGTTTAATATTAACCCTAATAGGGTATTATTAGAAGGTGGGGTTTGGAGAGGTAATGAGGTCAGTAGTATGAAGCCCCCATTTTGACTTTAGTGCCCTTAGAAAAGGGATTCCAGAGAGCTCTCCCATTCTCTCTTAATGAGGACAAAGTGATAAGTTGGCAGTTTTCAACCTGGAAGAGAGCACTCACCAGAACCCAAGCTTGCTGACACCCTGATCTCAGACTTCCAGGCTTCCAAACTCTAAGAAATAAATTTCTGTTGTTTGTAAGCCATCCAGTCTACGGTACTTTGTTATAGCAGTCCAAACCCACTAAGACAGTATATATACATTATAGAATATTATAACACTCTTATAATCAAGTAATAGGAGTTGACATAAGGAAATTTCTATAACTGGTATTGGTTTAATAAGAAAGATAAGATGAAGAGTAGTGTTTAATGTAAATTCATATTTTACAAAGCCATTATTTCTTTGTTTCATTCTTTTATTCTTTGTAAAATATAAATTTACATTAAATCCTGCTCTTCATCTTATCTTTCTAAAACTAAAACTCCATGTAAATATTTGGTTCATATACATAGCATGTGTCTGTGCATATATAAGTAAGAAAATGATCAAACAGGTGCTAATATGGATTACCTTAGAGCATAGTTATGGTAGTTATAGTGGATGACATAGTTGGAGAAGAGAATGAAACAAGAAACCGAAGATTACGTTGGATCCAAGTAAACAAACCAAAAACCACAGAAGCACCCGCCATGCAAAATAATCCCATTTGAGTAAAATAGTAGATATATATTGTTATGACTAAATTGCGTCCTCTAAAAATGGTATGTTGAAGTCCTGACCTCCAGTATCTCAGAATGTGAACCTATTTGGAAAAGGGATCTTTACAGAAGTAATCAAGTTAAAATGAGGTAATTAGGGTATGTCCAATCCAATATGACTTGTGTCCTTACAAAAAAGGGAAATTTAGACACAGAAGGAGACACATGTGGAAGGAAGATGATGTGAAGAGACACAGGGAGAAGACAGCCATCTACAAGCCATGGAATGCTGGAGGCTGTCAGAGCTAGGAGAGATGCCTAGAACAAGGTCTCCCCTCACAGCCCTCAGAAGGAATCAGCACTGACATCACCTTGATTTCAGACTTCTAGCCTCCAGAACTATAAGATAATAAATTTCTGTTGTTTGAGTTATCTTATTTGAGGTGTGTTTCTATGACAGCTTTTGCAAGCTAAAACATGGGTGTATACATTCATAATGATATTAGATGAGACAAAGACAGAGTCTAACGACTTTCATTTGTGGAGATGCTTGAGATACACTGTCAAGAGAAAAAAGAAATGGAATCAGGATAACATATGCAGCATGCTTCTGTTAAACAAAAAGTGAATAAGAAAAATATATTTTTAATTAGGTGGGAGTTTAAATACCATCGTTCCTACTTCTTATCTTGTAGGAACTTGGTCACGTTACATTCGTTTTCTCATCTGTTCAGTGGGACTGATAATCCACATGTCTTAAGATTGCTTGAGGAATAAATGGCAAAATGTTGTATGTGGAGCTCTAGGCCTTCTTTGCTCTCCCCTGTGTCTGGAAGATATTGACACAGCTGACTCTTTACCTACACGTCATCACATTGGATGGCTTCTCCTGACCAGTCATTTCCCCCCTCCTTTTTTCTTCCTACAGCACCCAGTTTGTCTTTTTCATAGCACATTTCACAGCCTCACATTTTGTGTTCCTTTGATTACTGGTTTATTTCTTGTTTTCTCCATAGTACATTTACTCCATGAAGGCAATTGTTATTTTTGTCTTATTCACCATTGCACTCCAGTGCCGAGATCATTGCCTGGCACAAAAAAGGCAATCGGAAAATGATTGTTGCAGGAATTTCTGAATGCACACAACTCCTTTGCACAGATTTATCACATTGTAGATTCATAGTAAATGTTAGCTATTATTTTTGGCATTATTTTTATTACACAGGTATATGATCCCCTTGGTGATGTGCCATAATCCATATATGGAGAAAGAGAAGAAGGTTCCTCCAAACATCACCTTGTTCACCTTCAACATGGGAAATGCGCTTCTCCTGACAGAGACAAAAAATTTGGTCTGAGCTCTATTATAGTTTAGCATTATTTGATAATGTATTCATGGGCCACATTCCCCATAATCTATTCAAAATTAATATTATGGAGTTCTTAGGTAGGCAAATAGTTATCCAACCATCTACACATACTTTTTTACATAATGTGACCTCATTTGGCACAGGTAATTGTCAGACACATAATTACGTTTAAAAATAAAATAGGAGGCTGGGCACAGTGGCTCACGCCTGTAATCCCAGCACTTTGGGAGGCTGAGGCAGGCGGATCACGAGGTCAGGAGATTGAGATCATCCTGGCTAACACAGTGAAACCCCGTCTCTACTAAAAATACAAACAATTAGTTGGGCGTGGTGGCAGGTGCCTGTAGTCTCAGCTACTTGGGAGGCTGAGGCAGGAGAATGGCGTGAACCTGGGAGGCAGAGGTTGCAGTGAGCTGAGATCGCGCCACTGCCTGGGTGACAAAGCGAGACTCCGTCTCAAAAAATAGGAACCACTACTCTTCATCCAGAATTTGTAACAACATCTCATCTGGAGGATGATATGGTAGTTGCTGAGAAACAGCCTCGGTAGTAATAATTGTTGGATAGAGTATTAACATGAAACCCAACAAGAATGAATAGATTGAGGTGAGCAAATTATAGTGATCCAAAGGCAATTTGTTAGGATTAGTAATCTAATTGTTAGAATAGGTGTCCTGACTATTATTATTGGCAAAAAGGTGCTTGGCATGTGGCTTCAAAGCCCCCAGCGTTAGCCTTTGCAGGCAATAGTTTTTGCCCTTCCTATAATTTACATCAAGTACACATGACAACTAAGCACATGAACTTGTGTGGTGTGTTGCTGTAATACTCCTTGAAGGAATCAAAATACGTCAAAGTTTTAAAAATTTAGGAGACGAAGGGGAGAACAAACTCAGACATTTTTATAGAATGTCCACAAACTTTCAGTGAGAGAAGGGAACACCTTCTCAATAGTCTTATCGCCATAATTCCTAAGTGCTAAGTAAGAATGGGCACTGTTCGATTGAGTTCCTGTTCATTTATCTGACTTCTTATATATATATATATATATATATATATATATATATATATATATTTTATTTTATTTTATTTTTTTGAGATGGAGTCTCGCTCTGTCGCCCAGGCTGGAGTGCAGTGGCCAGATCTCAGTTCACTGCAAGCTCCGCCTCCCAGGTTTACGCCATTCTCCTGCCTCAGCCTCCCGAGTAGCTGGGACTACAGGCACCTGCCACCTCGCCCGGCTAGTTTTTTGCATTTTTTAGTAGAGACGGGGTTTCACCATGTTAGCCAGGATGGTCTCGATCTCCTGACCTCATGATCTGCCCATCTCAGCCTCCCAAAGTGCTGGGATTACAGGCTTGAGCCACCGTGCCCGGCCTATTTTTATATATTTTTTAGAATGTTTCACTATGTTGGCCAGGTTGGTCCTGAACTCTTGGCCTCAAGCAGTCCTCCCACCTTGGCCTCCCAAAATGCTAGAATTGCAGGCATGCGCCACCATACCCAGCTTTATCTGACTTCTGATTCTGAAAAATTAGAATCTGTCTAGCCCTTCTTCCATTTGACATTGCTTTAGAAGACTGAAGCTTGTAATATGTTCCTGCCTTTCTTTAAGCTAAATGTTTCCAATGATTTTCCAACACTTATTTCTCTTGAAAGTAGAGGCTGAATTGACCCTGGATCCTGTTATGGATTTTAATCCCTTAAATAACTAAAAGAGGCATTTGTGTAAAATTGCAGCTTTAGTCAGGGTGGCCCAAACAAAGCTGGGTTAGATACTTGGACACATACCAGGATTTTCTAACACCCTCCATGGGAGTTGGGGTCGGTACTTATAATACATTCAAATTGAGAGATCATGTGAATATCCACACATAACTCATTTCCTAAATAATTGAAATTTGTGCATCATGCAGACAGGAAATAGGCATTAAATAGATTAGATGATTTACTCATTTAGTAGGACAAAGACATTCATAAAATTGGCCTCGTATTTTAAGTTTTATTTTCAGAATACACTGTAGAAGGATTCTTGTCATCATTAAATCACATTGTGCCAAACTGCACTCCATGCTACACAAGAGACTTGAAGGTATTAGTAGGTAATCCTCAAAATACAGGAAACAATGAACGTATTGTATCTCATGAGACTCGAAGGTCCAGAGAGCTTCTGATCATACCTCTTACTGTCATACCATGTGACAAGTGATATTTTAAAACTAGAGTTAAATAGGAAGGCCATACTATATTACTACCTGAATTTGTTTGTTTCCCAGAGAAATACATTTTACACAAATTCTCTGAATGTATGACAAGAGGTTGAGACATTTTAGTAGTCATCTAGGATGAATTTTGCAAGTACTAAATTTGTATATTTAATATTTCCTATAATAGTACTTCATTATATATTATATTAATACCAAGTTTTTCTTTTTTATTAGTTTTGAATTTTCTTAATACTGTTAATTCTTGACATAATTTAAATACCAAGTATAATACTATCATGGCAGTATATTATACCTACTTTTACTGTTTGTTACATTTGAGATATAATAATATTTAATAGCTTTTTATGTTTTACACTTTTTAAATAAAATTATCTCATTCCTTAATGTCGACTATTTTCATATGAATAATTTAAAATCTTTACACACACATACACTCATTATGAATTGGTAAAACACTTAAAGTCATGGAACAGTTTTTTTTTTTTTTTTTGGTTTTTGTTTGTTTGGTTTTTTGTTTTTAGAGATGGAGTCTCGCTCTGTTGCCCAGGCTGGAGTGCACTGGCGCGATCTCGGCTCACTGCAAGCTCCGCCTCCCGGGTTCACGCCATTCTCCTGC
Source organism: Rhinopithecus roxellana (assembly GCF_007565055.1). Classification (NCBI taxonomy): domain Eukaryota; kingdom Metazoa; phylum Chordata; class Mammalia; order Primates; family Cercopithecidae; genus Rhinopithecus; species Rhinopithecus roxellana. The sequence goes on from NC_044550.1 coordinate 173,260,596, forward strand.
CTCAGCCTCCCGAGTAGCTGGGACTACAGGCGCCCACCACCGCACCCAACTAATTTTTTTGTGTTTTTCGTAGAGACGGGATTTCACCATGTTAGCCAGGATGGTCTGAATCTTCTGATCTCGTGATCTGCCCACCTTGGCCTCCCAAAGTGCTGGGATTACAGGCATGAGCCACTGTGCCCGGCCAAAGTCATGAAACTGTTAATGGGCAATACTATTCTACAATAGGAAATACACACATTTTAGAAAAAACCTCTAGGATATTCTGCCTTTCAGTTTACAGAACAGCTTCAGGCCTCTAAAGTAAAGCAAGTTCCCCAAGAAACAACAAAAAGAAAGTGCTTTAAGACATTTCAATATTAGCTTTTAGATCACTGTACTCTTTGTTTATTTTCTTTGTTTATTTATTTATTTAATCAAGGCAGTAAATTGAAACCCCATTTTGGCAACCACACTCAGCTGAAGACATGAAAGTGTTTTTGCCTTTTCCTTAGAGGAAGGTACTATATAAGCACCTTAAACAAATGGACTGCATATTCTATATTTTTCATTCTCTTTGGACATTGGAAACACATTAGAGTCTGTTTATAATGCAGTTTCAGTGGTTTATGTAGCTGGAACATCTTTATAGGGAAACCACCTTGTACTGAATGAAGTTCTTTTGGTGTTTTCATATAAAACTACTGCTACCATCTAAATATTTGTGTCCCCAAAATTCATATGTTACATCTAATCCCCAATGCAATAATATTACGAGATGGGGCCTTTGGGAGGTAGTTAGGTCATGGGGGTGGGGTCTTCATGAATGGGATTAGTGCCCTTATAAAAGAAGCCTAGGGAGCTCATTTAGCCTTTTCACCATGTGAGGAGACAGCAAGAAAGCATCCTCTTGGAAGCAGGCAGAAAGCTCTTACCAGATACCAAGTCTACTAGTACCTTGATATTGGACTTTCCACTCTCCAGAACCATGAGCAATAAATTTATGTTGTTTGTAAATTATCCAGTCTAAGGTAATTTGTCTTACAAGCCAAACAGACTAAGACAACTACTTTTGTGGGCCCGCAGATAGATGCATTGTCATTCCAAATTCTGAAACTCACATGTGTAATCTAAAGTTCTGTGTATAGCTCTGTCCTGTGACCTGCAATGACTCAAAAGGCACCTATCCATTGCCAGAAATAAGTCAACTTTATTTTGAATTCAGTGGATGCTATGAAACATATCTTCACTGTTCGTGTTTGTCTCTTTCTGAATCCGCAAGTGATGGACACATGAATCTACTACTATTGTTCTCCTCTTTTCTTCTTTTTCCATCTTTCCCTCCCTTCCCACCCCTAGTTCCTGATGTTTGCCTACTCTATCATGTCTGCTGAGGTCAGGAATATTCATTTATCTTCATGCTCAAAGTAAGTGAAGCCATTAATGCTGAAAGTGTTGCATACCACTCTGCATCCTCATCTGTCTGAGACACATTCAACCACTAGGTCCTCAACTACTTCACTGCTGCCTGATGTTCTTTGAAGTCCAGTATAAGAGAGAACATTCTATTTTGCTAAAACTAAAAGACTATCCTTTATCTTTGCTGAGAATATGTAAAGAAAAGGGGATGACTAGATCGGAAGGCTTATTCTGAAGTATATAGTACTGTTAATTTTTAAATAATTGTTATGTGTTCTTCTTCATTAGGTATTCACCTTTAGTTTTCTAAGACTATGGAAAGCACCATTGGTGCATGTAGTTAACAGCAGCTTGACTCAGACGCAGAACTGCAGCCAGGACCCATCTGTTCCCATTACTCCTGCTGCCAGTTTTGCAACCAGAACTAGAGTGATTTATCCATCTCAATTTGCTCAGGACTCAGCAGAAGAGGATCCTGGGACACAAGACTTTCAGTGCTCAAACTTGGAGAGTTCTTGGCAATCACAGTTTGACTATGACTGAGAAGATTCCCAGAAAGCAGGACTTTTATTTCAAACTGAGAAAGTCCCAGGACATGAGTTGTTCACCTTACTTGCAACCAACATATGCTTTAGGACTAGTTGAGTCAGTCATTGCTTCAAATTAAGTAGTGTGGCAAAAGTCTGTTATTTTTCAGGAAAAGTTCAGGTCTGATTGCGTTAATCATGGTTGCAATAACTTATCTCATTTCCCCATTTTCCTGTGGAAAAATTCCCAATTTCTCAACCTGGCATATTAAGCATCTGAATAGTGGCCTATGCCTTCATCCCTGTCACTGTTTCTCTCTACTTGCCACTATGCCCCAGTCTCTTTGAACTTTGTCATTCTCCTTCAAAACTGGTGATATGGCTTGGCTGTGTCCCCACCCAAATCTCATCTTGAATTGTAGCTCCCATAATCCCCAAGTGTTGTGAGAGGGACCCAGTGGGAGGTAATTGAATCATGGGGTAGGTCTTTCCCATGCTGTTCTTGTGATAGTGAATAATTCTCATGAGATCTGATGGTTTTATAAAGGGCAGTTCCCCTGCACACGCTCTCTTGCCTGCCACCATGTAAGACGTGCCTTTGCTCCACCTTCACCTTCTGCAATGATTGTGAGGCCTCCCCAGCCATGTGGAACTGTGAGTCATTAAACCTCCTTTCCTTTATAAATTACCCAGTCTTGGGTATTTCTTCATAGCAGTATGAAAATTGACTAATACAACTGGAGACCTGAGAACACAGACATTCTTTCATTCCAGATTCTTTCTTTCTCTGTCTCCCCTACTGCTTCCATCCATTCAGCATAGTCACGTAAGAAAATTCAAGCATCATTGACTCTGAATAACTGCTTTCATCTTCCTCAGGAAGTTATCTCCCCATCCTTTAAGTGCAACTAATGCTTTGTTTATATCTTTAAAATAGAATTATGTACTATATCAAATACATATGCTTTAGACCTGTCTCCTTTACTAGACTATTTCTCTGTTTAGTAGACTTACTTCTCAACAGTGATAACTTATTTTTCCTTTTATCTCTAGTGCTTAATCTTTTGCCTGGTGTACAACAAAATTTGTTATATGAACATCTAAGTGGATACATTTTTATATATTTTAAACAGATGAGAAAACTGAAGCTTAGAGTGGTTAAATGATTTCACCAAGATCAATAGCTAGGAAATGACTGAAATGGGGCTTGAACCAAAGTCTTCCAAATCTAACACCCATGCATTCATCAACCCCTCATTTGTATACATGGATTGCCAATAACACACTCTTAACTTGCAGTGAAGAATGCCTGAAAGGGTCAGAAGAAGTATATTTCTGGTGAAAGAGAAAGGAAGTACGTGTTTTAAGGCAACAATTTGCAACACTTAATAGAATTCCTCAAAGAGAAAATGGTCCATTTGGATTAGAATAGTCTTACATTAAAAGTCACTGTTTTCTGCATATTTTGGTTAGACTTAGACCTGACTTAAGTCAGCTTGCTGTACCCCAGATTACATTAACTAATATATAATATTTCTCAAACAAATCTTAGAGTACTGATTTTTGGTTATAATATCTTTTGTAAAGAAAGGTATTTTAGTAAAGGGAGATTACCATTCTGATATATCAGATCATTCAGTTAGCACTAAATTTAAAGTCCAAGATTTTGTCACATTCCTGTCAGATTCAGTTCAGGGACACTTCATATTTTCCTCTGTTACTTTAAGCTTCAATAATTAAGATGAAGAGTCAAAGTTTATGGTTGTATTGAGTCTTGTGTACGTCAAACCAATATTAAGAGTTAACATCTCATTGGAAATGAGCTAGAGAATCTCAAGAAATAGTCACTTACTTTTATACTGAGTTAAAATAAGAAGTCTAGTGGTGAATTTTCTCTGCTTTTAAAGAAACATCCATGTTCCTAGTTTAGCTGAGATTTATTCTGTGTGCCTGGAACATATTTCCTGACTTTTTAGATGCTTTGTTTCTCCCGCAATTAGAATAACTAAGTACTCAGTTGTCATGGAAATACTCCTCTCCATAAAAATCTTTAAAACAAAAGCTCTCTTCATTTGTCTCTCTTTGCAGAGAAGGCAATTACTACCTCTACCTTTATACTCCTCTCTGTGTTTCTCTTTATATCTCCTGGTACTGGTATCTTCCAATTCAAATTGTTTTGTAGCAGTTTCTTTGGGCTTAATCTCTAGGTGAAAATGCCCCTTTATTCATGAGAAGCCGTAATAATATTCATATCATGTTCCAAGATTGTAGTACTTGACAATAATTACTGAAAAGGTGCGGATATGTAACAGAGGAATTGTTAGGTTGGCTGCTTTGAATTTAATCCATTCTCAGAATATTCTAGTAGTTACAGTCAGCCCTTCATATCTATGGGTTCTGCATCCAAAGATTCAATCCACCCCAGATTGAAAATATTTAAAACAATTGTGTCTGTATTGAACATGCACAGACTTTTTGTTATTGTCATTATTCCCCAAACAATACAGTACAACTATGTATATAGCATTCACATGGTATGAGGTATCACAAATGAAGTAGAGATGTTTTTAAATATACAGGAAGATGTGCATAGTTTATATGCAAATAATACAACATTCTGTATCAGGGAATTGAGCATCTGAGGATTTTAGTATCCTAGGGGGGTTCCTGGAACCAATCTCCCAGAGATACTAAGGGTTGGCTCTACTCAGAAATAGACTGTTGTGCTCCAGAGGTAAAAGCTGACACACCAAACCCAGAACTACACCCCATTCATCTCAATAAGGAGGTTTTGTCCCACACTAGTTGGTAAATCAACTGACATATAACCAGCGCACTTATCAGGGTGGGCACTTGATAATTATGGGTTCAACCAAAGGAATCACTGAGCAGATTCTGAAATTACAACCTATATTCTGGGGGTGTGAAGTAGGTAAAATGTTGACCTTAGAGAACTAGTGGTTTAGTGAAAATGGCATGTAAATGCAACCCATTATTTTACCTCTGTTAATTAATTTGTTTGTTTATTCATTTATTCAGCATCAGCAATATGCTAGGCATTGTGCTTTGTGCTAAAAATTCAATGGTGACATCAAAGTGTGAGACAGAAGTCCAGCATAGTGGCTTTAGGCACAGGATCTGGATCCAGATTACCTGTGTTCAAATCTAAGTGTTTTCATTTGTTAGTTCTGTAGCCTCTGTCTTCAGTTTCCTCATTTGTAAGAAATTATGATTTTACCTACTTTATAGGGTTGCCATGGGGGTTAGATGACTTCATATCTGTGTTTCAGAACAGTATGTGGCACATAATAAATATTCTCTGTTTGTAAGATATAAATAAAATAAGACAAAATGTTGAGCAAAAGAGACAAAGTTCCTAAACTCAGGGAGCTTAAGATATTGGCAATAACTCTTCATGGTCTATATCACTCTTTAGGCACAGTATAAGCACCAGATAAAACATGTCACCAAGGCAGCTTGTGATAGAATAAATGCAAGAACAATGGGAAAACTGAACGGGAGAGAAGAGTTCACCAACACTGAGATGTTCTTCACTTAAGCACCCACACAAAATTTCCCCTTATATTCACCAGTGCCCTTGAAGGAAGGGTGATAAGAGAAGTGGATTATAATGAATGCACAAAATTGTATGTATGAATCATGGAGGTGACTTGGCAGATACAGATGCATCTCACTCAATGTAATAGATGTTTTCCTAAAAGACTATGGATCAGCTGAGGGTCTTTACATGAAATTGTATTCATGTATTCAGGAGAACTTGTTTAAAGGAACCTATCGTGAATCCATTTATAAAGGGACTATTTATTACCTAATTTATTCAGTTTTTGTATTTTGGCTTTTGCAGTGGATTTTTAAGTCACATTTTATGTGCTAGGTTTTCTTGAAAGGTAGATACTTTTAAATAACTGAATTTGTTCAAAGTTTCTGACAGCAGATGCTCTCCTTTAGTAATATGAGCACTGGGCATATAAAGACATTCAAAAATTATTTGTTGAAAAACGAGTATCTAAATGCAATATCATTTAAAATGTGGAATATGTAAAATTTAAGCTGTTTCACTAGCTGATGAATTTATCTTTAAATGAAGAAGAATTAAATATTTTATTAAATGTTCTAGAGAAAGAGTCAGAGATATAAATACTTTAAAAACTGATTGAACACAAATGTATTATCTCTGAAAAATGTAAGGAGATGAGCCCAGGCAAGAAAGACACAAAGTTTAGAGCTATCCATGATTTTATTCCTTCTTCCCTTCTCAGGCTGCTAATTTCTGTTATTCCATAGCAGTGTTACTTAAAAATCTAGAGTTAACACAAGGGCACAGCATGTAAATACAGATTTCTTTCATGTTGAAGCAATACCCTAGGGAAAGGTTTGAGTCACCACGGAGAGGGAGGTCAAGAGCCCTGCAGAGTGTTAGAACTCTGGAAGGCACACTGGGGTTGAATGTGGTCTCTAATCCAACAGAGCACTCAACTCTACTCAGTATTCTTGTATTTTCCAATCCAGCTCTCTTCCCTAAAATCCACATGACCATTGAAATCTTCTTCAGATGACTGGAACCTTCTTACCACTCTCTGTTTCCCAGCTCCCACCATACCCAAAGTCAACAGAAAACATCATTCCTACTTCTCAGGAAAAATGTAGAAGTCCTCATATAGAACTCTCCTCAAGCTCTTGCTACCAGAACTCTTGCACGGACACAGGTTTTCAACATTTCTGCTATAACAATGTCCCTTTTCCTAAGACAAATCTCTTTAGCTGTGCTATGGAGCATATATTGGTCTGCTTCTTTAAGCAAATAACTACAGTGATTATTCCTTCGTTTTGCCATATCTCTGAAAGAAAGGCAAAAGTTTCCAGACTTCATGTCTCTTTTCAGCTATAACTTCTTCCTTCACTGCCAACATGGCTAAGATTCTTTGAAGAGTTAAATGTTCTGTCTATACATTCTCTTCATCATTTCCTCTGTTTAAGACAACTCTTTTTGCCCTTGCCACTCTATCAAAATGTTCCTCCAAGGACACCAGTGATGTTCCTGTCACAAATCCAGTGGAAACATTTCAGTTCTTACCTTGTTTAATATCTCTACAACATGTAACATTGTTGACCTCTCCTACTTTTTGTTCGTGGTTTCATTCACTCTGTACTCTTGGACTCTTTTCTACTTCTATTCTCCATCTCATTTCTCTTAACTATTCCTTAAATGTTGATAATTCTCTGCTTTTGCCTTCAGCCCTTATTCATGAAAGGTAAATATTGACTCTCTTCTATGTGCTAAGCACTGTCTAGAACCTACTTTTTTCTTTCTTCTAACCTACATACTGTCCTTGCTAATACCATCCATTGCTATGGCTTAAATTATCAAGTATACTTAATGTTGGCAGCTTTGGCAAATAAAACTACAAGAAATTCTTTCAAAGCCACTCAAATTTAATGGGGCATCATATATTTTATTCTGTAACCCTAACTGTATCAGAAGTCACACACCCAAATGCCTTCAGGAGCAAGTTAGTTAATAAAATGTGCAAACCAGAAAGGGAAAGGACAAGTAACAGTGGGGGTCACAGCCAACTGAGGAGCAAATGCCCCATCAGAAGACCTTATAATTCAGTGTCTTTTACATCCTTGCAGGCAAACAAATCAAGTCTGTGGGCCACATCTGATCCAAGGTGACACATTTGGAAATCCTAAAGTCTGTACCCCAACTATTTCTTCCATTCCTATGCATACAACTATATCCTGTATATCTTCACTTGGATACCCTCCCGGTAATTCAAGGTGTACAAAAAAAAGTCTTTACACTACAACCAGAGTTATCATTCCAAAGTAGAAATTAGGTTATGCCACTTTCCTATTTAAACCCATAACTCCTTCTTCATTGCCTTCAAGATAAAATTCAAACTTCTTGATAGGTTTTACAAGGAATTTTATGTGTTTCCAGGTTGCTGCCCTTAGAGTCATCTCTTATTTTCGTTATGCTATTCAATACTTAAACTCTTACCAAACTAACCTCACTAACCTCAACAAATGACTTTCTCTCTGGCATCTGAGACGTTGCTGGTTGGAGCCATTCCCTCTGCATGTGTCCAGTCTACCTCTGTTGCCATGTGATTTGTTTTGGCCAATTAGATATGAACCGGAGGGACATATGTAAATTCTGGAAAGAAGTATTAAGCACTATGCATGCTTTGCCATGCCAGCTTTTCTCTACCTCTTTAGGAACAAGTCTTTTTCTAGGTCAAAAGTACTCAGGAAACTAAACAATGCTTCTTTGGATTAGGGCCTGCATAGGGACAGTGAGAGGTTCAGTGTGCATCATAGGTGCTTGTTACAAAATGTCTATTGCAAGCCACAGATGTCACCTCAACCAGAAAAGACAAAGAAAAGTTTTATACTTCTCATGCACTTAAAATATTATATATATTTAATATTATAATATTATATATATTAGATATATGTATGTATCCTGAGGATCATTGATTTCATTTCCTGTGTTATTATTATGAAACAAAAAATGTTGGGATATAATGGGGGCATTCCATTACCACAAACACATGCCTTGGAATAAGTCAGACAAATTCTCATGACAAACTGGAAGAATTTTCTCTAAGGCAGTTAAATTTCTTATCATACTTTTTAAAAACTTTTAAGTTCAGCAGTATATGTGCATGTTTGTTACACAGATAAACTTGTGTCTTGGGGGTTTGTTGTACAGATTATTTTATCACCCAGGTATTAAGCCTTGTACCCATTAGTTATATTTCTTGATCTCTCCCTCCTCCCATCCTCCACCTGCTGATTGGCCCCAGTGTGTGCTGTTCCTTTCTGTGTGTTCGTGTGTTCTCATCATTTAGTTCCCACTTATAAAAGAGAACACATAGTATTTAGTTTTCTGTTCCTCCATCAGTTTGCTAAGGATTATGACTCCTAGCTCCATCCATATCCCTGCAAAGGACATGATCTCATTCCTTTTTATGGCTGCATAGTATTCCATGGTGTATATGTACCAGATTTTCTTTGTCTAGTTTATCATTGATGGACATTTAGGTTGGTTACATGTCTTTGCTACTGCGAAGAGTGCTGCAATGAACATACAAGTGCATGTGTTTTTATAACTGAACAATTTATATCCTTTGGGAATATACCCAGTAATGGGATTGCTGGGTTGAATTGTATTTCTGTTTTTAGGTCTTTGAGGAATGGCTACATTGTAGCCACAATGGTTGAACTAACTAATTTACACTCCCACCAACCATGTGTAAGTGTTCCTTCTTCTCAACAACCTTGATAGCATGTTATTTTTTGATTTTTTGATTTTTTAATGATAGTCATTCTGACTGGTATGAGATGGTATTTCATTGTGGTTTTGATTTGCGTTTCTTTAAGGATCAGTGATGTTGAGATTTTTTCCATTTTCTTGTTGGCTGCATATAGGTCTTCTTTTGAGAAGTGTCTGTTCATGTCCTTGGCCCACTTTTTAATGGAGTTTTTTTTTTTTTCTTGTCAATTTGTTGAAGTTCCTGATAGATGTTGGATATTAGATCTTTGTTGGGTGTATAGTTTGCAAATTTTTTTTTCCTATTCTATAGGTTGTCTGTTTACTCTGTTGATAGTTTATTTTGCTGTGCAGAAACTCTTTAGCTTAATTAGATCCCATTTGTCAATTTTTGCTTTTGTTGCAATTGCTTTTGGCGTCTTCATCATGAAATTGTTGTATGTTCCTATGTCCAGGATGGTACTGCCTAGGTTTTCCAAGGTTTTTATAGTTTTTGGTTTTACATTGAAGTCTTTAATCCATCTTGGGTTAATTTTTGTATATAGCGTAAGGAAGGGGTTCAGTGTCAGTCTTCTGCATATAGCTAGCCAGTTATCCTAGCACCATTTATTGAATAGGAAATCCTTTCCCTATTGCTTATTCTTGTCAGCTTTGTTGAAATCAGATAGTTGTAGGTGTGTGGTCTTATTTCGGGGTTCTCTATTCTGTTCCATTGGTTTATGTGTTTGTTTTTGTACCAGTACCACGCTGTTCTGGTTACTCTAGCCCAGGAATATAGTTTGAAGTTGGGTAGCAGGATGTCTGCAGCTTTGTTCTTTTTGCTAAGGATTGCCTTGGCAACTGGCTCTTTTTTGGTTTTATATGTACATCTTCTTTATGAGGCTATTTTAGCACTGGGTCCTAAAGAAAAACGGAGCTCTTAAATGAGCCAGGTTCTATGCTAGGTATTTTTTACCACTTGATTTTTACAACAGTGCTATGAGACAGAAATTATGTCTATTGAACAGATGAGAAAACCAAGTGTTATAGGGGTTAAGTTCACTGCCTAAAGTCATGTACCTTTTACAAGTCAGAGCTGAGGTTTGAATTCAAGTTCATCTGCTTTCTTTAGTGGTCAACTTGCTGCTAAACTTGATGTCCCCTCTGACTCACACTGAGAGTCTAGCCAACAATAGATTTTCATTTAAGATTCATTGACTTTTCTTTGTTGAAAATCTAACCATCAGTATCTCACTCTTCACAGTGAAGGCAAAATTAACCTTTTCATTGCATTTCATTTTTTAATTCTGCTCCTCATCTCCAAGACTGGATTTTTACTCACATTGAATGTCTCTTTTCAACTGTCAAATGACTATAATAATTCTTTCACTGACACAGATTATTATTATCCAAATACAATGTCAGTACTTAATAATTAAACTGTATTTTTTCTTGAAATATCAGTTGATCCTGAGCTTATCACCTACCTCTCTGGAGAAAAGGCTTGAAATCAGTAGCTTCCAACCCTAAAATTTCAGCAGTTCTAAAATAGGGATCCATCATCCATATATGTGAATATTTCCCCATTCAAGTCTGCTATCATCTGGGTTTAGGGATGTAAGCTTTAAAGGATATCTAGTAATATTCTTTAGTCCATATCACTTTATTGTGAGGTTCCTCATAAAACATTTCTCTCTACATTGTGGAAATTCAAAAATGCTTAATAATAAACGAGTCTAGCAGTATAACTTAACTGATAGCATTCAATGTTGATAAAATGTTAGAGTGTGACTCCAAAGGAAAGGGTAGGGGATAGATTATGGGAGGCCAGGTACATCCTTCACAGGAGGGTGGGCTTCATCCTGAAGGCACTAGAGAGTCCTTGAAGGGCTTTCTGGATGAATGAATGAGATGACAATAAACAAAAGGGGAGAAACTATTGAGAGTGAAAAAATTTAAGTTGTTTCATTTGATGTACCAAAAATAAATTATTACATCTTTTTGAGGTGTGATCTGAACTGTAAATTCCACATTTGCTAATTCCAAGTTTTGTCTACTGCTGTTTTCTGGCATGTGTATTCAAATGCTCATCTGCATTATCTCAATACTTTTGCTTCCTTGTTTACCCTCTTTGGAGGAAGTGTCACCCCAAGGTGACAAATGTAGTACAATGGCATTTTGATTTTTGGATGCCTTTCATCGTTAATTAATTCCTTTGATGATCAGTGGAAATACTTAGAAATTTTCAGGCTAACCTATGACTTTATAATGCCAAAATGATCCAGAGAAATCAGCTGACAAGCTAAATGCATCATCAGTTATCTTTTTATTGAAGGGAGACAACTGTGCATTGTTTTGCACAGAAATGATAACCCTAGGAAAAAAAAATCCAACCTTTTATTCAACCAATCTTTATTGAGTAGCTATTTTGTGCTAGACACTGAGCCTAGCACTCCATATCTATTTGGAAAAAAAATGTAGTGCTGTCTTCTAGGAGATAACAGGTGTGTGTTGGGGAGGAGATAATTATTAAACAAATAAATACACACCCAAAAATATGTATTTGCAATTTGTGATAAAGGTCATGAAAGAAAGGAACAAGATAGTCTGAAAGATAAAGAAAAATGAGATCATAAGGGATATATACTTTAGCCCAGGCAGTCAGGAATTTTCTGAGGAAGTGATATTTGTAATAAAACCTGAAGAATGGGAAGGAACAACTTAAAAGAGGAAAGGAGAACATTCCTGGCACAGGGAATAATGTGGAAAATCGTGAGGTTGGAAAGGAGACCAGTGAGCTGGAATAAGAGAGACACAAGAGGTATGCGCTTGAAGAAGGCAAGGAGGGTCAAGGTCCAACAGCCGCCAAATTGTCTTGGCTGCAACTGGAACTAACTGGGCCGTCTTGATCAAGTTGCTCTAAGTCATTGTGATGTTGGTACGTTGTCCGTAAAAGTAGGTATTTGAACTCAATGCTAAGACCTTGCAAAAAAATAGGGCTTATTAATTATATTTTCATATAAAGAGTAAACTGATAAAGGAATGAGCTCTTTGGATTGTCGAAAGCCTTGGCTTTTGGCAAATATTTTTTGAGGACTCGATTTATACAGAGTGCCAGGGGAGCTGGGAGAGTAAAACTCATTGGCATCTGCTCTCTGAGCAAGGCTGTCACTTCTGCCCCATCGCTCATGCCTCTGGAGGCTGTAGTGGGAAGGATCCCCAAATACCACCACCCACGGACAACTTTTACAGGATCACTGAGAAGCTCTGTGCAGCTTCTGAATATTACAACTCCTCCCCACCAAGACCTCAAGATGTCACTTGTGACTTCTTGACTTTCCCTCTCCAAAGACTGGATATGATGCACTTGGGGGAGTGTGGGAGATGGTGTTGCTTTATGTCCCTGGTCACTCCAGTGCTCAGCTGCTTTTGCAATGTTTGATCTTCAGGTTGGGAAAGGTGAAGAGTGGGAGGAACTGGTCAGTGAAGCCTTAACACACTGAAAGTTTTCTGCAGTGTCTGCTGTTGGGAAGTGATTTAAAATAACTAGATGTAGCTGAGAATGATTTCTGGAGAAAACCATGTGATTCTCTCCAACACCTAAACATATCCCAGAAAAAGAGAATCTGGATGGTGGGTGGAGAGACTGCTAACCAAAATGCCTCGAGAGTGTGTGTTCCTTGACATAAAGAGAGAGAATTTAGCTCAAGATTGTTCAGATAGGAATGTCAGGATGTAAAGTTAATCTTTGACGTTTCCATTTGTGTCACACTATTTTCATCCTGTTGTCCCAGTCATCATGTGGCAGGAGGGAGTACATTCAGCTGCCTCATTTGTTTTTTTGTCTGAAGTGATGTTCTAAATGGGACCTATTTTCTTGCTCTTCATTGCTAAATGACAATCACGTGTGAGGAAAGGCAGACGATCATTTCTATAGCAGTCTTTACTCGTGTTCTTATTAACAAGCCAAAGAAAGCACATATTAAGTGAATGTGAGGTGACACAAGGCCAGAGATAGCCCTCCAGGGATAATGTCTAAACTCTTCATTCCTATTTGATTTTCTTTGCCTTTACAATTTTATTTGCTGAACTATAAAATTTCTTATTATAATTTCCTAATTACAAATAAATATTCTTCTGGGAAGGAAAATAGTATTATGAGTGAAATTAAAAGTGAATATATTAGACATAGCCTAGCAAATGTTAATGAAGGCAATTTCTCAACACTTTATGTGTATACATGTATATACACATATATATTTTCTCATGTGTATAAAAAACAATGAGATTGACTTATTTTTAATAAGAGTCATGAAAAAAATCATAAAAGCTTCCCAAAACAAAACAACCTAGTTGGAACTTCAAAACAACAGGCTGTTTTGAAGTTCCAACCAGGTTCTGACCTGTCAAAGTTTTGTCATCCAGATTGATAACTCCTTTTGTCCTGTTTTTTAAACGATATTTCCTTAGGCTTTAAAACTAGTTGTTGTAATTCAGATGAATTTATGCCAAAGGCATGCTGAATCCCTGCCTGGTTAAGAAAGGAGCAAAACAAGGATGAGGCAAGCTGGAGCCCCAGAAAACAAAGCTTCAGCTCTGATCCCCAAAGAAGAGTGTTAGATAATGCACATGATAGTGTCTAATGGGACCCAGGAGTCTGGGCCTTGAGTTAGCACTTGACAAGCCATAAGAGCCTTTTGAATGTGTTCATATGAGATGCCAGGCAAAACAGAAGTTAATTTTTTTCTACCTCATGAAGCTCTGTCTGCACAAGGTTTTCTTATGTTTGGTAAATCATAGTCTGATGTTAGTTGTTCTCTTTTTCTGTTTCTCCAAGTATTTCTGAGATAAACCTGCCCTTATTTACCTGCAACTCTGAGGGTATCTAGTCTTTTTATACCTTTCGGTCACAGTTCTAGTAATTATTCCCTGCTCTGAGAGGTGGATAGAAACATGGGAAGCATTTAGAATTGGCAGCATTTCTTTGGTGGATCATAAAGAGTCATTTGGCTTATTGAGATGAGGATGAGAACACGGAATTTCCCAGTAGATATTGCAGACATTTTCATTAGGATCCAATTTCAAAGAATGCTGTTAGCATAGTTGTATTTCAGGAGACAAAAATCTCTTCCTCTCTTGAGGAACAGGGTTCTGATTTTCCTCCTGATGATACTAATTTAGGCCATGTGTGATCAGAACCTTCCTGATTATTCACCAAATTTTGATCTTAGAGACAAGAAGATAATAAGAGGAAAAATATAAGATATACCCTGGGTAGGGACCTGGGAGGAAGAGATTTTAGAGGAAGCACTGAGATTATGAGGGGCCAGGAAAGTGGTCAGAAGGTAGTGCTCCCTACCAGCATATCCCAGGTGAGTCAGAAGGACAGTTGTTAGGGCCACTGCTCATGAGTTCAAGACTGGATTAGATCATTGTTCTCACCTGAACTTCACCCAGGTCCTTGTTATTCATCCCTCTAGGCTTCTTGTAAATGGGAACTTTAATATCTGCATCTATCTTTGCCAGCAAAGCAGACAGTAACTTGAGGAGAGAGAATAACCATCAATGGCTGTTCAGAGAGGATGGTCTTCAATGCCTCCAAGACAACAGTACGATAAAAACGAAACTGGGCCGGGCGCGGTGGCTCAAGCCTGTAATCCCAGCACTTTGGGAGGCCGAGACGGGCGGATCACAAGGTCAGGAGATCGAGACCATCCTGGCGAACACAGTGAAACCCCGTCTCTACTAAAAATACAAAAAACTAGCCGGGCGAGGTGGCGGGCGCCTGTAGTCCCAGCTACTTGGGAGGCTGAGGCAGGAGAATGGCGGGAACCCGGGAGGCGGAGCTTGCAGTGAGCTGAGATCCGGCCACTGCACTCCAGCCTGGGCGACAGAGCGAGACTCTGCCTCAAAAAAAAAAAAAAACGAACCTGGACATACAGTTCTGGGCTGGGGAGAGGCACCTACACTTGGAGGTTGAACTGAGCATGCCACAACTGAGTTACTGGGGACTGGGCATCTCTGTTAATGCTTCTTTATGTTCCCTGAATAGTTCTGGGAGGTTAGCACTCCACAACACCCTCCCCACCCACCACCGTCCATCTACAATCAGTATGCCCATCAGTCTCAATAACGTTTTCTGTAAAGCTTACAAAATATTGTATGTTCACTGTGTGAACATAGTGAAATTGTGTCCTTGTCTATGCATGGTGCCTTGAGGTGTAGCAGAAATGATAACCCAGAAACGGAAGACTCATTCATTCTTTTACTCAGACTTTTATTGAGTGGATATTTTGTTTTAGGCACTGAGACTGGTATTAGATATTCATTTGTCAATAAACCAAATGCGATTTCAGCCCTCCCAGAGACTACAGGAGTGGGTGTGTGTGTCTGTGTGTGTGTCTATGTTGGGAGATGACCACTAAATAATTTGATATACAAAAGATATGTATTTATAATTTGTGATAAATCATAAGTAATAAAGGAAGAAAACACTGTGATGGAGAATAAAATGGAGTGAAAGGGAGGGTGGCTCTGTCTACTTTAGACTGGGCAATCAGGAATTTTGCATTGATTTAACACATTTACTTGTTACAATGCTGACATCATGCTTTTCATCTCTAGTATATTTTTGTGCACTACTATTCACTATCAGAAAATGACCTTTACTCCCAAACATGGTTTGCACTCATTTCTAATATTCTAAAACTATTGCATTTGGGTTGATTACCAAAAACAATAATGATTATGTTTTACTTTTACCATCTGCTTAGTTATTGATTCATGATGATGTGCCATTAGCTAAATTTCTATTAATTAAAAAAATTATGTTCTCATGCTCACCTAGCTTCACAAATTGTCTCATTATCATTATTCTTTTGATGATAGAATAATCATCAACTTTAATTCATTGGACAGATGGATCATACTGAATTGTTCTAAGATCTAACATATAATAATGTCCAAATTACTAAGTACTTTTTCACATACCATCACACTTAATTCTCATTTCACCCTGGAGATGTCTTGCTACTCCCACATTACAGATGAGAAAACTAATAGTAAAAGAAGTTAAACATCAGTTCAAAGTTATACCAATATGACTGGCAAACATAAAAACCCAACTCTTTTCACTTCAGAGCCAGTGCGGGTTCCCTGTTGGCCTAGCTTTCTCCACTACTCGTACTGGTTTGCTTTTGGGCCCCACCAATGTTCTGCTTCCACACACTGGTTATTCTTACCTTGATATATTTTTAACATTTTTTTGTTTTTTGGACTTAATCCTGTATGTCCACTTGTTTGGTATTTCTGGATAATCACCTGCTCAGTGGAACTAGCTGCATTGGTAAGATACTTCTACTTCCCTTGCCTCAGTCCTTCCTTCTGGAAAGTGAGAATTTGGTAGCATCTTCCTCAAATAAGTATTCAATGAGGTAATAAATAATACATATAATATATATCTTTTTAAAGTGCCTGCCACGTAAGTGTTCAGCAAATACTAGTTTTTAATCTCTTCTCTCAATACGAGAAATAAGACTATTATTTCTTTTCAAACATGGCTTTGCCATGTCTACATAGTATAAAAAGCTCCATTATGCAAGAAGGAATGCTCCATATTAGGGATTATCTCCTGTTCACTGTAGATCTTCCACCGTTCAAGTGCCATCAAAATGCCCTCACTGGTAAGCACAGGAACTGGATAAAAAGGCACTGAGGTCAGGCAAAAGGGATCTTGTAGTTAGCAAAAGCTCCAGACTCCACTTGCCAACATCCACTTCAGAATTCCTCTTTGGAAAGTCTTCTCAGTTCCTGATTTAGTTGTGTAAATGAACTTCCCCTCCAAGTAGTTTTAGACGGGAGACTGGATTTGGACAGTTGAACTGGCCACATCATAAAATATAGAATGCTGGTTTCAGTAACTGTGCCTCAGCAGGAAAGCGACTGGCAAGAAGCACTGTCCTCCCTTTTCCAGCTCTCTCTTCTCCAACAAAAGGAATAAGACATCAGTATCCTTCCTTCTTCCTTATCCTGTCTTCAGCTTTTGACCTTTTTATTACTTATTAAAACATCTCCACAAGCAAAGGCAGAGAATGCTTGAATGTCTATGCTTTAGAAACGCCAGCTAAAATTGTGGAGGCAGCCTACATTGGAAAAAATTGATTAAAATGAGATCCTTGAATCAGCAGATACGACTTATGACATTCCTTCTTTTCTCATAGGAATGCAAGGGGGACTGCAGAGTGTAGTGAATAAACAAAACTAAACAAAAAACAAAGCCTGTGAACCTGGTGAGTTTTGAAGCAGCATGTTAGTTTTGTCAATGATCAGACTTGTGATTTCAGATAACTGCTCTAAGCCTAGGTATCTTCACTTGTCAAATGGAAAGGAAATCTGCTACATTGTAGGTAGTTGTCAGACATAATAAGAAGTGCCAATTACAGAACTTGGCATATGATAGGTGCTCAAAAAACGGTAGCTCTTAGTATTATCTGGAAATACCAATTATACACAATGATAGCCTGGAAAATAAAACAATGTTAACTTTCAGAGCACAATCTTAAATATATGAACAAGGAATTTCTTGCTAATCCTTGTAGGAAGGTGACTAATGATATCCTTATTCCTAAATACTATCAATAAGTTATTTCAGGTTTTGGTGTCCTTGACATCTTGTTACCTCTTGTAACTAAGCCTCCTTGGAAAATTCTCTTTGCTTGGTTTCATGGCACAGGGATAGCCAGAATTCTGATAAAATTCATTTAAAAATTGGCTCCAATCCCATGCCCCCTCCTGGTTCTTCAGTGGGGCAGACTAACATAATTATCTTCTATGGAGGAGCAATAGATTTAATGGGATGGAATTAAAAAGGGCTTCTGCCCTCCGCTTTGGGGTTATTTGTGACTTTTTCAGTTTAGTGTATTATCTGTTACTGTAATATAATTTTCACTATTTTGTGTGTTTTTTTTTTTGTGATTGTGCATAATGAATGAGTGTATATTTTTTCCCAGCTACTTCACAATGATACAACCCTACATTTCTCACCAACTGACATTTTTTGAAGACTGCATTTTTGTACCTCGTTCACCACAGTAAGCCAAAGTTAGTATTTGTATTGTGCAGTATTCTAAAGTAGAATCCTTCCTCATTCTGTACAGAGGAGCGGTGTAACTTCATGATTAGCAGCATAAGCTCTAGAGCCAGATTACCCAGGTTTGAATGCTGGCTCTACCACTGTGCGCCTTAATAACAGTGTGCCTTAATTTTCTCACCTGTAAAATGAGTATAACAGTATTACCTCATAGACTCATGAAAATTAAACTAGTTAAATAATGTAAAGTGTTTTGAAATTGTTCAAGGTACAGAAAAATGCCTATTAAATGCAATGGATTATGGACATACACTTTCCCTAGACACTCTTCTGTATACTGGTGTATTAGTCTGTTCTCACACTACTATAAAGAACTACCTAAGACTGGCGAATATATGAAGAAAAGAGGTTTAATTGACTCAAAGTTCCAGAGGCTGTATAGGAAGCATGGCTGGGAAGCCTCAGGAAACTTAAAATCATGGTGGAAGGGTGAAGGGGAAACAAGCGCCTTCTTCACATGGTGGCAGGAGAGAGAGAGAGAGTGAAACAGGAAGTGTGATACACTTTTAAACCATCAGATCTTGTGAGAACTCACTCACTATCACGAGAGTAGCAAGGGGGATTCTGGCCCCATGATCCAATCACCTCCCACCAGGCCCCTCCTCCAATTTGACCTGAGATTTGGGTGGGGACACAAATTCAAACCCTATCAACTGATGACATTTGGATCTATTTCTTCAACCCAGTCTCTCTCTGGAACTCCAGGGTAATTCCCATTTCACAGTTGAATATATTCATTTTCATATGCAGATGAGAAGATGTCATTTCCTTCTCTGAAATGCCTTTATTTGTGACCTCCATGGTTCAGGAAATGTACCCTCATCCAAGCAGCATCTCAGCCAGAACTTGGGCATCATCATTCTGACTCCTTCATCACATTTACTAGTCATTATGTTTTGCCTTCTAATTATCTTTGTAGTGTGTCTTTTTTTAAATCCCCATTGCCTCTACCTTACTTCAGGCCATCAGACTTTATTGTTTAGTCACTGGATGACCCTTGGAAATGAATCCACCCGTTTGCCCCATGTTGCCTGATTCCATTCTTTTCATGACTGCCAGAGTGATTAATCTAAAGCCACAATCTAAACCTATTATTCCTTGGACTAGATTTTTTCAGTGGTCTGCTGATGTCTCTGATTAAAACTTAAGTCCAAAGCTTGGTTTTAAGACTGCCACAGTCTGGCCACAGCTCACCTCTCCTAATACAGAACTTGCTCTCTAGCCCAGGGAACTATTTGCAGCTCTCTGCACCATAAACTTTTTCAACCTCTGGTACTTTGCATATGTGGTCTGTTTTAAGACAATGTTTCTCCTCTTTCTTCCTTCTCAAGTGGTTGATACATGCTTGTCCATTAGGATTCAGAATTGACATTAGGTTCATCTATGAAAGCTTCCCTATTACCCAAGATTGAATTGAGGGCTTTTCTTATGTGTTCTCACAGCACAGGAATCAGCTCTTTGTGGCATTTGCAATATAGTACAGTGGGTAGCTTCTTGGTGATGAAGTCAGACTGCCTTGTTTGAATCTTGGCTTTGTCACTTAGTAGCTCAATAAGCTTTAACTTAAGCTTTAAGTTCTTTAACCTCTCTGTGCCTCACGGTGATATTAATAGTTCCTGGGGTAGATGGAGAAAATGATTACAAATTCTTCCCTTCTCTGTATCTACCTTGACTTAGATTTTTCAGGCTGTTATAACAAAATGCCACACATTGAGTAGTTTAGAAATAACAGAAATTTAATTCTCACAGTTCTGGAGATTGAAAAGTCCAAGATCAAAGTGCCAGCAGATCCAGTGTCTGGTGAAGTCCAGATTTCTAGCTCATAGTTGGTTCCTTCTCGCTGTGTCCTTACACGGTAGAAGGAATGAGTTAGTCCTCTGGTCTTTTTTTTATAAGGGCATTAATCCCATTTATGAAGGAAGAGCCCATATTACCACATAACCTCACAAAAGACCACCTTCAAACACCATTGCCTTAGGGGTTGGGATTTCAACATATGAATTTGGGGGTACACAAACACTGAAACTATAGCATATCCCTTTCCAACATGCCATTGTAATTTCCTCCATCAAAGTTAAACTCTTTCTTCCTCCCTTGAATCTGGGCTGGTCTTGTCATTTGCTCTGGCCAATGGGACAGTAGCAAAGGTGTCCCAGGCAGAGGCTTGGAAAATGCTGTACCATGGCACCTACTCCCTCTTGCTGCTCTTGGGAACTCTGCAGCTACCATCAAATGAAGAAGTACAGGCTAGTTATCGGGATGGTGATAGAGACATGGTCCAGTTGTACCCATTACTCCAACCACTTGCATGACATGTAAGATGACCATATCATTGCCAGCTGGCCACAGATGACTGAGTGATCCCAGCTGAGCACAGCCTACATTGGCGGACCACAGAACTGTGAGCTAAATAAATAATTATGTTAAGCCATTACGTTTGGGGGAGGTTTCTTATATAGCAAAAACTAACATATGACTCATGGGTCATGAATATTGGATAAGTTCACACATACAAAATACATAGAGAGTGCTATATAAGCATTCATTTTTCTTACTAAAGTTGCTTATTTCCTTGTGCAAATCTACCACTAGAATGCTGGCTCCTTGAAGGGACTCTTTCTTTTCCCCTATTACATCTTCCCCACACAGTGCCTGGCTTGACATGTGGTAAGAATGATTCAAGATTCTTAGGTCGTTGTCAAAAATCAACAAAGGAAATAAAATATATCAGATGACCTTGTTATCCAGTAGTCCATGATCTTATTTCTTTATCCCCACTCCCCTCACCACCACCATCCCTGAGTTCTTACTGACAACTTGAAACCTAATGAGATAATAAACGGTTCTATCCATATGAGTACAACTGACACAAAAGTGAAACAAAGTTGTCTCACTAAAGTGCAGTGAATTGATCGTGATTGTGTCTTTAAAACTGTGTCTATTTCCATGATTAGGGGTGTATCTTTCATTGCATGTTCCCCAACTCTCCCTAAATCCAAATGTGCTTGTTCTGTAAGTATTCACTCTTCCAACATAGTTAGGTTTTCTCTCATTGATACCATTTTATCACATCACCTATCTTAAAAGACTCTGGACTTTAAAAAATCTAATGGCGTTGACACTTAGACAGTCTCAGTCTTCCTTTTCCGTTATTTTCTTCATTTGTTGGCAGGTTGTTAACTAACACCTGAATTTGAGTGTTCTTCATCTGTTTTAATGTGTACATGCGGCAGTTTCACTATTCAATTCTGACAGACTGTTAGACAGAGTTTTGAATTTTCTAGGCCCAGACTGTGGCATTTTTGTTTTTTTACCTTACTCTGAAGAAATGGGTTCTCAGTCTTCCTATAATACCTCTAATTTGTATAAAGAATTTTAATTTCACTGATGAATTTTCGAACAAAACAAATTAAACATTAATTCCCCAAAGTACCAATTTAATGAATAAAGCTTAAATATACCGAGATAATTAACTTCCTTATCAACAATATTATATAGGGCTTTGAGCCACGCACGCAACAGGAATACGTATTTCTCCTATTTCTTTTTTCCTTTTCAAAGACTTGATATCTTTCAATTAGATATTAGAAGAAAACAGTCATTTAGAATAGCTTTCAGCTATGTCCAACTTTTGGTTAAAAAGAATATTCTAGGCCTAGTCCGGTGGCTCATGCCTGTAATCCCAGCACTTTGGAAGGCTGAGGTGGGCGGATCGCCTGAGGTCAGGAGTTTGAGACCAGCCTGGCCAACATGGAGAAACCCTGTCTCTACTAAAAACACAAAAAATTAGCCAGGTGTGGTAGCGGGCACTTATAATCCCAGTTACTTGGGAGGCTGAGGCAGGAGAATCGCTTGAACCTGGGAGGTGGCGGTTGCAGTGAGCAGAGAGGGCACCATTGCACTCCAGCCTGGGCAACAAGAGCAAATCTCTGTCTCAAAAAACAACAGCAAAAAAGAATATTCTAGAAATGGATTCATTTAGTTATAACAAAATCTCTTTGGGACAGGTTTATTCAAATTGTTAGCAGACAAACCAGTAAATTCTTACTTTTCAAGGATTGACTTTTAGTCTTCATGCAGGAAAATGAACAATTAAAGAAAATACAAGGATGAAAGGTATAAAGTGATTTGGAATTTAATGAACCTATCTACTAATTATAACATATTTAAGTATAGAACCTAGAGATATGGAATTTAGGTAAAATCTTTTCGGCATTAACCTCATTAATGATATTTAAGATTTTGCAGAGCTGTCTGGTTAAACTAAATCTCCATTCTGAAGCGAATCTTCTAATCACCTCTCCTGCTACCTACAGAATGTAGCCAGTGGATTTCCTGAAGTCCACAAGTCAGGGGTCATTGCAGTGAGGTGAAATAATGACTTTACATTTGTAATATGGACTCATCCTGCAAGACAAAGTTGCAAGGCAAACCTGAATTTTGGTGGTTAGAGACTTACACTTCATTTGACAGTATTCCAGCTTTTATAAACTTGGCAAACCTTATAGAAGCAAGTGCTGAAAGATATCAGACGATGAAGGTTTGTGACCTGGCTGCATCCCATGTGTCTTGTGAAAATAAGTCTCTTAATCTCCATGGGCTTCAGTTTCTTCTTCTGCAAAATGGGGATTATAAAATTTGAGCTGTCAACTTTTCAGAGTTGTAAAGATCAGATAAGGAATTGAATATAAAAATCCCACAGGAAGGTTGGAATTAACTTGGCAGCTCTAAAATGTTTACCTCATTTTTGTTTGATTATGGTATATTAATATTTCCTTTAATGTTAGGATCTCGGAGAAGATTATTTTACCTGATTATTATAATACAAGAGATTAAGAACCATAAATTTGCAAGTGCAGTCCAATGATCAAGGTTAGGTTGAAACCTAATGAGATAATAAGTGATTCTATTCGTGAGTAGGGCTGGCATCAAAGTGAAGCTGGATTGTCTCATTAGGGTAAAGTACAGTGAGCTAATTGTAACCCTAGCCTCTTTTCTGCTCAGTGGGCTCTGCATGGCTCCAAGGGAGCCTAAGGTAGATAAGTAAACAAACACAAAGCTGTGTCCAGTGTGCTGTTGAGCAGGATTTCCCACTTTTTTTTTTTCTTTTTTTAAGGCAGGGTTTTTCACTCTGTTACCTAGGCTGGAGTGCAGTGGTGCCATCATAGCTCACTGCAGCCTCGACCTCCTGGGCTCAGGCAATCCTCCTCTCTCAGTCTCTTGAGTAGCTGGACGCCACTACGCACAGGTGTAAGCCATTATGCCTGGCCAATTTTTTTTTTTTTTTTTGAATTATTTGTAGAGACAGGGTTTACTATGTTGACCAGACTGGTTTCAAACTCCTGAGCTCAATCAGCCTTCCTACCTCAGCCTCCCAAAGTGCTGGGATTACAGGCATGAGCTACCATGCCCAGCCTTCTCACAGTGTAATACGCTTACCTGGAACCACCTGGGGATGTTGTTAAAATGATGATAGTGATTAAGGAGATCTGAGGCAGGGCCCCAGATTCTGAATGCCTGACAAGCTCACAGGTGACACAGATGTTGGTAGATTTCAGACCACACTTTCTTGCCTCTAGCGTAGAGTAGCGATTTCTCAAAGTATGATCTTAGGGTATGTATTAGTCTGCTTAGGCTACCACAACAAAATATTACAGGCTATGTGGTTTAAACAACAGAATTTTACCTTCCCACAGTTCTGCAGGCTGGAAGTCCAAGATTAAGGTGTCAGTAGAGTTCTATTTATACTGAAGGCTCTCTTCCTGACTTGCAGATGGCTGCTGTGTCCTCACATGGCCTTTCTTCTGAGTGATTTCTCTTTTTTCCTCTTCCTCTAAGGCCACCTCTTCCTCTAAGATTAGGCTTCCTATCTAAACGATGGACTTCAGTTAAAAATAATGTATCATTGGCTCAACTGTAAAAACATACCACACTAATACCAGATGTTAACAATGGGAAAACTCGGGGAGGGGTTCCTGGAGAGGGGGTATGTGGGAACTCTGTACGCTCATTTTTTTTTGAAAACCAGAAAGTGCTCTAAAAGTCTATTAATTAAAAAATAAATTACATTCTAAGACCTCCCCGCCAAACTCAGTGAATCCATCCATAGGCTGTAGCAGAGGAGTTTTTAATCTAACAGTTTAGGTGATTATTATGTATGTTAAAGTTTGAGAACCATCAAGAAGCAATTGGAAGCTCTCGTGTTTTAATCAGATGATTTTAATCAGATGATGTGAGTTCAAATCTCAGCTGCACCTCTTCACAGCTGACTGTCCTTGGGCTACTTAACCTCTCTGAGTCTCAGTCTCATTTTAAAATCAGGGTAAGAATAAGTATGTATGATGATTTTTCTTAGAACGAATTCATACAATGACACAGAGTTTTTAACACAGTGCATAGATGCATAGTGTAAGTGCTCAACAATTATGAAATAATAGAAGTTTTACTGTTACTGCCTAAGTTATGGTGAGCCGGGGAGAATTGTGCCAAAATGTAAGGGGCTTTCAGAAAAGACAAAGCAATAAAGGTAATAGGCAATACACAATCAGAAAATAATAAAAGTAATCCTGGTTGCTTCTATAACATTCCATTGTTTACATATAGCTTTCACTTTCATTCCCTGACTTGATCCTGACAATGACCTTGTGAGGCAGAAATTCCCCTTTTTACAGAAGAGGAACTGAAGCTTAGAAATGATCAGTGACTTTCTGGAGGACGTAGAACTAGGAAATGTCAGAGTCTAGAGCATCAAAATTCTAGTCCAGGGTGACAGTACAGTGTAGTAATTAAATTTGGGGACTCTTGAGTCAGACTGTCAGATTCAAGGCTCAGAGATACTGATTACTATTATAAAACTGGCAAACCAGTTCCCTTCTCTGAGGCTTAATTTCTTCACTAGTTAAATAGGGATAATAACAGTACTTATCTCCCAGTGCTTTGTAAAGATTAAATGAAATAATGTTTATAAAGTCTGAGATTCATGGCTGGCACATGGTGAGTCTTCTATTTCTGCACTCAATTTTTAATATGGTTCCTTGAGGGAAAAATATGCATCCATGCTATACAGAGAGTAATCTAGGATTAGTCAGAGAAGGTGGAAATCTGTGTATGTGTCTTGAGGATGGGAAGAGGGGCTAGGATTGCTACAGCCTTGGAGGAGTAATAAGATGCTGGCACAGCATGCTGTGGCCTATGAAGCTCTTCTCTATAACCATTTGAAGTACTTAAAGAGCCAATAAAGAGAGAGTACAAGCAAGACAGAGACATCCTGGACTTTCGGTCCCAAATATCAAAAATGATAGTAAATGCGGCAGTAAAAAGATAATTATTCTGTGATGTTTGACAATGACTAAGAATCCAAGTAAAAAGGTCTGGACTTGGAATTTATAGTAGATAAAATCCCATATGAATATTTTGGAAATATATTAATGTATTATTAATATTATATATTAATTATATTATATAATATATAATACAATATATATTTATATATTAATATATTACAAACTTCTTCACCACAGTGTCTACTTTACATGATTTGGTTGTCTTCTTTATAATTAGTCAAGGGGTAAACATTTAGTAGGGCCAACGTGGGCAGTTATTCATTGGATAAGATTTGAAAAGTAGTTTGGTCCAACAAAATGTTCTGCATATTTTGGAGATGAAGAAAGAGCTGTGTATTACCTCCCACACTGTGAGGGAAGGTTGCTTAGACCCGTTATAGAATATAGTGGTGCCATTTCTTCTTTGAGTACATCATGACAAAATATGATGATGATGATAACGGTGATAACTATTACGATGGTAGCTCTTACTGACTCTATGTGCCAGGAGCCATCCTAAACGCTACATATGCTGCCTCATATAATCTTTCCCAACAGTTAAGTAGGCCCTCCCCTCCCCTTTCCTTTTTTTTTTGAGACGTAGTCTTGCACCGTTGCCCAGGCTGGAGTGCAACAGCATGATCTTGGCTCACTGCAACCTCCGCCTCCCAGGTTCAAGCAATTCTCCTGCCTCAGCCTCTTGAATAGCTGGGATTATAGGCATGTGCCACCACACCGGGCTAATTTTTGTATTGTTAGTAGAGACCAGGTTTCACCATGCTGACCAGGCTGGTCTCGAACTCCTGGCCTCAGGCGATCCCCTCATCTCGGCCTCCCAAAGTGTTGGGATTACAGACGTGAGCCAGCTTGCCCGGCTGACACTATTATTTTCTTCATTTTAGATTGAGAAAATTGAGGCAGGTTATTAGTCCTCAAACATACAGCTTGTTCACAGTTGGAACCAACCCAGCCTGCAGAATCCAAACCAGCATGCTCAGGTAGCTTTAGCTTTAGAAGTCATCATATAGAAGATAAAATTTTGAGTTGGACAAGTATTAGTGATTCAAAGTTGTGGGTGGTTTCTGGAAAGACTGCTAGTTACAGAAAAAGAGAAAGAAGTAGTTGGTCAGTAAGTTGGAAGTTTGCTATGAGAGGTCTGCAAAAGAGGGAGAAGGTGGCATGTGACAGAGTCGAATGATTAAATCTGATAGATTGGGCAGAAGAAGACTTGTTATAAGGAAGCTGGCAAGTGGGAAGAATGCATTGGCTGTAAAAGTATGCAGACAAAATTCAATAAACGTTTGCACTGCATACGATCCCATCCTCTCTGACTCTCTCTTCTGTTACCCTTTCCTTCTCTCAATGTACTTCAGCCCTGTCAGCCTCCTAGCTGCCCTGCAAACATGCTGTTCTTACGTTAGTTCTTGCTGTTCTCTCTGCTTGGAAGTTCTTTTTCCCTTGAGATGTCCACGGCTGGCTCCTCACTTTCATCAGGATTCCACTTAACTGTTGCCTCTTTCATAAAGCCCTCCTAGACCCCCTATATAAAAGTGATCTCCCCAGCAGATCACTTCTGATTCCTTGATTTATTGTCAGTCTCTGCCTTCTAGATGGAAAGCCAATAACTGAGGGTCTTTGTTGTATTCATTGTGGTATCCCAATGCCTATAACTGTGCCTTGTACACAGTAGTTACTAGATGTTTGCAGAATAATGAAAAAACAAATGTTTAGGGAAGACTATGTGCAAGGAACTTTTCTAATTGCTTTGTCAATATAATATTGTTCTCAACTTCAAGAATCAGGGTTGCCTATCTTTATACAGTGATTGGCTACATGCCAGCCATAGCCCTAAGCCCTTTGCATCTATTCATTTTCTTAAATCCTCACAACAAAACAATAATGTAGGTACCAGTTATAGCTGATATTTGTATCAGGCGACACGATTATGCAGTAGTGGAACTAGGATTTGAACCCAGACAATGGGGGTGTCAGCATCTGTTTCCTTAACAATGAACTATAAGGAGGAAGAGGCTCTCAAGAAATATACAAATACAAGCTATAAGGGCTCAAAGGACTAAGTAAATCGTTCGTGGGTTTGGGGATGGGGAGAAGGGTAATAAGGTGTCAATTGAGACCTACTTGGAGAAAGGGGGAAGACTTCACTCGGTGACAGTGTGTATAAATAATGCCGCAGCCACAGGGAGGGCAAATAGTTTCACAAACACTTAGAAATGGCTTCCACCCAAGTCATGGCCAACTGGCCTTGCAGCTGAGAGTGAGAGGGAATTTTAATTCAGTTTGCCTGGAGAACGGGTCAACTTGACCTTTCTTCTGAAAAGAGAGGCTTTATGCATTTGACTCCTGGGGACACAGAAGTCTGCATTTTAATTTTGACTTCTCAAACAGTAACCATGGCCACAAGTGGTCTATTGGTTTCTCTTTACCTTCCCAACCATTCCCGGCCTTACTGTGCTTCAGAAGGGCAAATGACCCTGGGGGTGGTGAGCGATACCTCCTGGTTGACCTGCCTGGGAGATCTCAAATGAAACCCCTCACAAGGATGCTTCTCCAAAATGCCACCGGTCTATGCCACCCCCTCTCTCCAAGGTGGTATTCTTCACCTCCGCCCTGCCCTGCGATGCTCACCTGGAGTCTAGAGCCAGTGTTCCCCCACACTTAGCTGAGTCGCATGACCGGTTCTAGCTTCAATGGGAAAAGTTTCCTGTCTAGGAGTTCCTGGCGCTCTGCCCGGCCCGGGAGAAGGGCATCTCCTTGAGCTTCCCCTCTGGTGTCCTTCAAACTCAGCCTAACTTTGGCACCAGTATTTCCAGTCTAGCTGTTCGAGTTGGAGCCCCTGGGGGACGCAGCGGCGTTCTTCGAAAAGGCGCGGCGCCTTCGAGCCCCTCCCCAGAGCAGGCGCTGCTAGCGGTGACAAGGGGTCCTAGAGGCACACACTGAGAGCCGCTGGCAACTCCAGGGGGTGCCCTGCCCAGCCCGAAGTCACCTCGGGTCTCTTTCAGGTCCATCTGCTCTGTCGCCAGAGGCACCGCACCACCAGCTGCGTTTTCCCATCCCCGTACCCCCACGCATCCCCCAGTCCGGTGACTCGGCAGCAGGTGGCAGGGGCGGCGCCCACGCGGCCGAGGGGCTGGGGTCCCCGCACGGTAGCCGCCCGTGCAGCTCGCCCGCTTCCAGCAGCAGGCGCCGAGCTGCCAGCACCTCGGCCGCCCCCGCGCGCCCCGCGCGCCTCCGCCGCCAAGGGCCGCGCAGCGCCCCCGGCGCCCCCCGCCGGCCTCCGCCTGCACCTGCAGCCGGCTCCGCGCGCCCTGCCCGCCGCCGCCGCCGCCGAAGCTCTCTCTCCCAGCTCCACGGACGCCCCCGGGCCGAGCGGCGGTGCGCTCCCGTGCAGACCCGTCGACAGACGCCCCTGGCCGGTGGACTCCCGAGTCTCACTCCTGCACCCTGCGTCCCCAGACATGAATGTGAGGAGAGTGGAAAGCATTTCGGCTCAGCTGGAGGAGGCCAGCTCCACAGGCGGTAGGATGCAATAAGCTTGCGAGCGGGCGCCCGCTTCCGCCCTCCTTCCCTCGCCAGCCGAGACGGCTGCCCCTTCCCTTCCTCGGCTAGGGACGCTTGTTGCCTTCTCTGCATGAGACACAGTCACCTGGCGGGACTGGGAAGGGGAGGTGGGAGCGGCGGGAATGGGGTGCAAAGGAGAGGGGGGTGCATGCAAGATCCAGGTCGGGGAAGAAAAGATGTTTGAAGTGTGTTTGAAACTCGCCGGTGGCAGGGTCCCCTGCGATCCTGTGCGTACTTTTGCCTTCTCTGAAAATTTCCGAGGTTGTTTATGCATCTGCCAGGTAACTCCAGACCGCACGCTTCCTTCCCCTAACACCTGGGGGATTAATGAGCTGAAATAGTATTGATCGTCTCCTTCCACTTTTCCTTTATGCCCCCAAACGTTTCTTTATTACAACTGTATTTTTGTCCCCTGGTAATATACTGGCGGTATCTTGCCCATGTCGGATTCTTCAGCCGGAGCGTATGGCTTGTTTTATGGCTAGCGTCAGTTTAGTGTGTTCAGAGAAAATGGTCCTCAGTGACACTTGGAAATAATTTATATACAGAACAGCCTTGGAAAGGTATCGGGCACTGTGTTAGGATCTTGGCTTTCAGAGAAATGTGCGTTCTGCGAAAGCAGGGAGAAATGTTTTGCTGTTTGGTGGGATCCATAGAGAAATAGGGGACGATGCCCTCCCACAAAGCGTCTTGGGTTGCATCGATTTGTTATTAGGTGGTTTTGATGTGTACAGAGTATTTTACAGGAGCCAGAAATAGAATGGAAGTGATTTTGGGGCACATGAGAGTGATAAAGGGCTGGACCTCTCCCGGATTACATAAGCTAAGGGGTCACATATGGCTATAGCATAGTTTGGGTTTAGAGGGTGAAAAACTTGGACTTGAGGGCTGCAAACTTGAAGGAAAGAGGTGTTTCCACTTGCTGCATTCTTTACTACTCAGGGAAATGGAGTCACCTCAACAACTTGAGTCAATCATTCAAATTTATGGCCATGAGAAATGGAAATGGACACTCTCCCTTTCTTTTCTTCACTCCAATAGTTAAGGTCATTGTAACTGGGAGGACACTAGTCTCACTTGAATATGAAATTTTAAAGAGAATAGTCTTAATCCTTTTGGACTGGAAAAAAGTAGTATGAACATCACCTGTAATGCCCCACATTTGACTTGTAACTGTATTTAGTTCTGTTTTCACTTACGCCTAGAGATGCCCACTCATTATGAGCCAAGCATATGTAGAATATCTCTTGTGAGAAATACAGTCTTTAAGAGATCAAATGGTTCCTGAGTGGCATATTTACTGTAGAGAGCTGAGTAGTTGTTGGGTGTTGAGTTGAGTTCGTAGGGTCTCTGTCTTGGCGGTTCTTTAGAATAAACATAGGGTAGAGGGCTAGGTGTCCTACTAGAGACTCATTCACACACATGGCAGCCCAGGGAACTCAAGGCTGGAGCAGATGGCAGGAATGTCGTCTCAGGAACTGGAAGGCTTGCATTGCTTGGCTCCTCAGTGACCACAGATTTTTGACTGTGCCTGTTCTTCCAGCAACTGGATGGGGATTGAATCAGCATGTCTAGTGTATGCACAGGGCCATAGGTGGCCATAATCACTATAAATGAGAAATGAAATTGAGGTCACACCTGGGGAGTACTATACATTTAAAAAAGCAAACCTTTTAGTGCTATCTCCAGAATCAGCATGTGTTCACTGTTTATTTAGAGAACAGAAATATGTTGATGTATACCTTGGCTAAGGTGAGACCAAAGTGATTAGCTTTCTGGCTGAGAATTGATTTGACACCTGTTTCTTGAATTGTATTCACAAATTTTTAGCTAGTTGTCATATGATGGGAAGAATAAAGATAAAATAGTTTGGTTTATCTTTTTTATTCTTGTTGATATTGCTTCAAAGCTAATACTAGAGAATGATCCCCAAATATATAATATTATTTTCACCAAACATATACATAAGTACTTTGCTTACTTGTAATCAGATGTAGGGTGGTCTTCACTAATCCTGGGGTGAGAAAGGATGATTTTTAAAGGCTTAAACTCTATCTTCCATAGTCCTGATATCTTGTTCTCTTTCCAATAAGTAGGCTGTTTATATAACTTCCAAACTATCTTGTACTTGATACAGTTTTTCCTGGAATATATATCTCTGGGATGGAGGTTTATAAGATGATTTATCTGGAATCTAAGCAAAATTTAACTGGAAGCTCTAACTGAGAGAAATGTATGTATTTGATAGAGAAATCGGAAATTGGAGAAGTGTGAGTCTGTGTGTGTGTGTGTATGTGTGTGTGTGTGTATTTTACTACCTGACTTAGAGATAGAACACTGTGAAAAATGGTTTGCTGA
Organism: Rhinopithecus roxellana; assembly: GCF_007565055.1. Lineage (NCBI taxonomy): Eukaryota > Metazoa > Chordata > Mammalia > Primates > Cercopithecidae > Rhinopithecus > Rhinopithecus roxellana. The sequence continues at coordinate 173,292,207 of NC_044550.1, forward strand.
CAGGCAAAGGATGAAACTACCTGAATGGAAAGTAGAGAGGAAATGTTGGAAATGACAGAATAGAGTCGAGTTGCAATTCTGAAACTTTATAATAATTTAGTTTAAAAAGTTCATTCCATACTCTCTTCTCAACAAGTAAAAGCATCTAATATGCTAACTGATGAGCACCACCTGTAAATCACTGTAATTGACATTGTTAATGCCAGAGAGAACAGAAAATGGGCGAGTTGTGCATAAATACATATAAGTAGAGAAGGTTTCTTACAAATTAGAGTGCTCACTTTTGCCCCGCTAGCTTCCATGTTAAACCCAAAGCCTGACCAAAATACATTTTTTATTTCATTGTCTAATCCCATTATTTTGCACTCCAGTGAGGTAATCCTGCTAACAGTGGAGAGAAAGAGGGCGATGATAATTCAGCTGTGTGTTTGAAAGATAATCAGAAATAAGGTCAGAGGAAAAAAAAAACCTACAAAATTATTCATTGGTGTCCTTAATTTGTGCCATCTAACTTAGGGATGGCAGATGTTATGTGATGTAATCTACAACTAAAAGTGAGGAGGAAAATGTATGTTTCAATAGTAGAGTAAAAAAATCTCTTCAATTTTGAATTGTCATTTGATGGATGTATCATGGCTTTGGCTTAAGTTTTATGTTTATTAAAAATAAGGCAAACTCAAATTAGTGATTCCACAAGGGTAATATTGAAAAAATCCATTTATTCTGAATCCATGAAAAGTTTTTCATCATACAATCATTACTTTATTTTCTTTATGTCATATAAATGTAAGGGGTGTACTAAACAAATGATAGGATGAAGTGTTGAAATTCAGCCACCCCCTCTCCCCAGGCCTAAAGCTTATGCCATCTCATAAAATAAAGCTATGGTTGGTTTGGAAATTAATGAGCCATGCAATATAAAATATGCATGCAAGATTTCTGCAGAATTGTGGACCAGACAGTGGTTGATTGTTTTGAAGATATATTTCTGGGCTTAAATTATTAAGCCCTTACTATTTTTTGTCCTTTTATTTATTTTTCGTGTTCTCACTTTTTCCAGAACATGTGAATAATATTGCTTTTCAATAATACATAGCAGAATGTGTTTTTTTTACTAAATAGCCTCTCTTCTTAGCGACTATTTCAAATAGATTCATGTGTGAGGTGGGGAGGGTGTTGTAGGGAGATGAGTATTTTATTTGTTCAAGGAACCTTTGCAAGTCTGAAAAATCTTTTAAAATTCTACAACTGCACCCATTATTATAAATTAATTCACCCTTGGGCATTGAATCACCCATTTGTTTTCCAAAAGTATTCATTTGGTTTAAGTTCCTGAGGGCCTTTTCTCAATTCATATCCTCCTGAACTCACTGGGCTGTTTCATGCTGTTTACCAACATGTCTTGGGAAATTGTGAGCTCTGTGAGAGCAGAGGTTTTCTGTCCTGTTCACCACTTCATCCCCAGTATTGAGCATGAAGTCTGACTTGTAATATTTGCTCAACAACAGCTACTGAATGGAAGAAGCCTTCCCAACTTGCATCGAATTATTCTATTTTCTCTGATCTCTCTTGGATCTCGTTTTTCGTTTGTTTGTTTGTTTGAGATGGAGTCTCATTCTGTCACCCAGGCTGGAGTGCAGTAGTGTGACCTTGGCTCGCTGCAATCTCTGTCTCCTAGGTTCAAGCAATTCTCCTGCCTCAGCCTTCTGAGTAGCTAGGATTACAGGCGCGCCCGCCACCATACCCGACTAATTTTTTTTTTTTTTGGAGTTTTAGTAGAGATGGCATTTCACCATGTTGGCCAGGCTGGTTTTAAACTCCTGACCTCAAGTGATCCGACCGCCTTGGCCTCCCAAAGTGTTAGGATTACAGGCATGAGCTACCGTGCCCAGCCAGATCTCCTTTTATGACACTTATTTCCTCTTTTTTGCCCATTTTGTGCAGCCTTTCACATGGTTGTCTTTCAATTGTCTTCTCCCTCTATACTCTCTTCCTAATCAAAGTGTGGCTTTGATTCTTATTTTGAGGGGGGAGTATCTCTTGAGTCTATAGTCTGCTCCATTCCTCTTCTGCTGGTCAGACTCATAAGAAAGTTTTACCAGCACCTTAAAGTCAGTGTGTCAAAAAGGACAGACATCACGCTCTGTCTTCTAAAAACAATTATTGTGGCAACATTTTTTGAGACATGTTGTAAAATAAACAAACAAACAAAGCAAAAGAGTCTCTTTCTTTATGGTATTCTCATGATGATGAATAAGTCACCAAGACTTATTGGTTCTCTTCTGTGTTTTATGTCTGTCTCTTCCTTCAGTTTCCATTTCCACCACCAAGATTTTGTTCTCAGCATCCTTTCTAGGCCATGATGGTTACATCCTATTTGCACTGACTGCTACTCCCCACTCAAAACCAACCAAATTTACTGAAACCTAACTTGAGTCATAGAATTCTCCTGCACAAACTCTTTTAATGCCCCCTCATTACTTATAGAATCAAAAATACAAATTCCTTAGCTTGATTTTCAGGACTCCTAGAATGCAGTGATAGCTCTCCATCCTAACATTTTCTTTCATGATGCTGCTAGGTCTACACCTTGATCTGGCTAAACTGGACTGTTCCCTCGTCTCCAAACATATCTCTTTTTTTCTTTTTTTCACTTTCTTTTAAGTCAGAGTCTCACTCTGTTGCCCAGGCTGGAGTGCAGTGGTGCCATTATGGGTCACTGCAGCCTCGAACTCCTGGCCTCAAGCCGTCCTCCCACCTCAGCCTCCCAAGTAGCTGGGACCATAACCAGCTGTATCTCCTGTTTTACCCACTGCTTCGAATTAACTTCCTGCCCTCACATTGCCCGGTGAAAATCTGTATATCCATCAAGACACATCTGAAATGTAGTGTCCTTCTCTTGCAGCCTCACTGATTTCTCCCTGACTCCTCCCCAAATAATTATTCTTTGAATTTTCTTAACTTGCTTTGCTTTTATTGTTGATATAGATCTGAATGACAAGGCAGAAGTAACTAGACATAATTTGTCTCATTTGCAGATGTTCAGTTGTAACTTTTTGATGGCAAGTAGTACCATGCAAGAATTACTAATTTTTGTACCCCTAGTAAGCACTTGTACAATGCTTCATAAACTAGTAGACATTTAGACTAGGCATGGTGGCCCACGCTTGTAATCCCGGAACTTTGGGAGACCGAGGCTGGCAGATCGCCTGAGGTCAGGAGTTTGAGACCAGCCTGGCCAACATGACGAAACCCATTCTCTACTAAAAATACAAAAATTACCTGGGCATGGTGGCAGGCACCTGTAATCCCAGCTACTTGGGAGGCTGAGGCAGGGAGAATCGCTTGCACCCAGGAGGCAGAGGTTGCAGTGAGCCTAGATCGTGTCATTGCACTGCAGCCTGGGCGACAGAATGAGACTGTGTCTCAAAAACAAAACAAAAACTAGTAGACATTTAAAACTATTGATGGAATTAAATCACATTGTCCCATGGTAGACCCACCAAAGACCAAAGTTACAATTCACATTTGATTGCATGTTAAGCCGTTGGCTGGAAGTGACTTTTGGCTGCATGTCTTTCCATTTGGTGGACTAAGTTTATGAGCACAGTACGTGACACCAAGATAATGCTCCTTTGAACTGTGCATGTTCTTGCATCTATAGCACCATGACTATCAGAGTGCACACTGTTTCTGAAAAAGAACTTAACAGATGCCCAGTGATTTTGTACATTTAGGGCAGTCATCAGTGTCATCTTTGGATGTTGTTACTGTGATGTTCCCTCGTTCTTACTCCCTTCCAGGTCGATGATCACCTCCAACGTCGGTAGTCTGAGGGGCCTCACATCTCCTGGCCCCTAACTCCACAAATGGTCCTTTGTAAATTTCCCCTCAGTGAGTGAATGCCTACACCACTACATCCACCACCATTATTCTCATCAGATGATAGATCCTTGCATTATGACAGTGGATGTGGAAAGGAATGGGAAAATTTAAAAGGCATGGAGACGTCATTCAGTGTATACACACCCGTTTACTTACGTGTACTTCCTTTTACATCAGATTTCACAGTGAAAAATCAGGCTGTATTGAGAGGGAAGTAAGAGGAAAGTGAAAAGTGTGTCAAGACTGAGAGAGGCAGAAGTTCAGCTCCTTTGCTGTCATTGCTGTGGCTGTACCTCCTCTTCTTGCCCAGTCTTTTCACTATAGGCTGTGCTATGTGTGCACACATGCGCATGGCATTAGAGAACCTGAAAAAGGGCTGTCAGTATTTAAACATAAAGGCTCGTCACACACTCTGACAATATAAGGAATAATTTGAACATGGATATAAATATAGAATTTTCCATATTGAACATTTGGCCTTCATGCTCATGTTAGGGGCTGATTTTTCTTCCTGAACGAACACAGCCAGTGTGGTTGAGTGGCTCTCTCATTGAAAATAGGTTGTCAGTTTAAATACCCTTTGGATATGTTATTGACCTTTTAGAAACTTCTCTCCCTCTACCTGCCCCACCCAAACTATTTATTTAGGTAAAAATAAGTCATCAAAACATTTTACAGCAACAATGTATAACTTTTTGATTACCTGAAATCTGTATTGGCTTAGGGAAATGTCCCCTCTTGTATTCAGGCAGCATCTGCTCATGAAAAGTCTTTAGGGAATTAGATCTGGATTTAAAAAAAATTTTTTTTAATAGGTCTTTATTTTAAAAAGGTTTTGGAGGAAAAATAGACTTCCATCTCCAGATGTCAACAGTTCTTAATATTTTGAAGGATCTTTTGAGTTAAGCAGTTTAAGCAGTGACATTGCCCAGATGGGAATGAAAATCAGATTGAACTGATAACAGTAACTACTGCAGTCTAATGACGATTTCCCCACAATCCATGCCTTTTTTTTGTTGTGCTGTTTGTACATTGTTACATATGGTAAGATGTCTCAAAATCTTATTATTTTGTTTTTTACGAGAAAAGACATGACTTCTAAATGTCTTCATGAGTTTCATAATAATATCGGGTACATATAGCACATGCAACTCTTAAACTGATCTATATCTCCAAATAGATATTCTGCCAAGGCTTTTGTTTTGGGTTATAACTTTTTATAATTTAATGAATATTCATTATGATAGCATGAGAAACTACTTTAAAAAATGGTCTAGCCCATACCTTTTATCCATTCTTTGCATTTGGTAATTCACTCCATGAATAAAAGTGTCTTATGGTTACATCTAAAGGCAAAGATACAGGGTTGTACTCCAACCCATTCTACTGTAGTGGAACTGATCCCCCAGTCTTCTTGTGTCCACAGGGAATTTGAGGGAAAAAAGGTAATATAGAACTAACTAACAGACATTTATAAAATAACTCCGTGAGATATAGTATGAAGAACAAGTTAAATTTGGAGAGAAGCTTAATTTAGAGAAATTTTAATTTAGGAAGGTGAGAATATATAAAGTAGTCATTGAGTTTAATGTTGCTGTTTCTTTCTTCCACTATACAGTGGTGGTAATGATATCTACTTGTAGCTTATAAAGATCCTGTAATGATGAAATGAGATTAATTCAGCAAATATTTACAAAGAAACTACTTAGTATTGGGATGACTGAGACGTAGAGTCTGCTTCTAGAGAGCTTACTGTTTATACAAGAGTTAGTAACTGAATGTGCACGAGGCATTGATAGTCAAGTTGAGGAGAAAATAAATGCCTAAACATGTTTATTTTAAAATATTCATTCCCGTAACAGAGTTAAGGATGAAGTGAGATGGATGTTTAAAAGCAAAATTATTTCCAGTTGGTATAAGTGCTGTTCCTTTCCAAATGGAAGCACATAGTGATATTGAACTTGACCTTTTCCTCTTTGGGGTCCTGTAGAATAAAGCTATGAGAAGAACTGGGCTTGAAGTTCTGTGTTTGTTCTATTGTCCATTTCTTCCCGCCCTCTACCAATATTTCTAATTGTAATCTGGGTTTATCTTTCAGTCGCCTAAAGACATTACATTATCTAAGCTATTTTAAAGATTTTGAAAACCTTCTTTGATACTGGAAGTCTGTAAAAAAATGCACTTTTTTCCTAAAACAAATATGATTTGGAAGCTTGGAGAATGCAAATGAGCTATATCTTCTGTTTAAAGACAATCCTAAAGGAATTGAAAATGCTCAGGTCTGGTACTGGGAATTTACACGATGTTCTGATGTAGGCAGAGGCACTTCAAATTGGTGTAGGAATTTTCAAATTAAATAGGATGTTTCTCTAATTTTTAAACTTAATTTTGGGGATCACTTATTATAAGGATGTTATACATCATCAAATATTTCAAGCACTTGTGAAAGTCACATTCTGCTCAACTTTTCTCACATCCTTTCCAAGAATTTTAAATCACTTTTTCCATATCATCTATTTTAATAAACTTCCTTTAATTTGCAGATGAGCTTTTTATACTGTGATGCACAGTATTATTGCAGTGGTTATCCGTTCCTTGTCCGCTCGTGGTCCAGTTTCATCAGGATTTTCTGCTGAAGTCATGATATCTGAGAGAGTTGGCACAGACTCTGAAACGCAGGTGCACTGCGTTAATTTAAAAGTTGTGGGGAGGAAAATTTTGGGGACAAGTATAAAACAATCAGACTATAGAGCCAGGCATTGAGAAACATGGAAAAAGGAAGCAGGAAACTGTAAAATACAATATCCAGGGATTTGGAGTGAGGGAATTCTCTTGCTGTGGGTTTATAGAATAAATCTCATTTTTTAAATGGAGATGTTGTAAGGTAGTTTTTAAGAAAGGGCACACATCTAAACTGGGAAGCTGGAAGGTAATAAATGCTAGCACTTCTAATGTAATTTAAGTACAGAAGTCACCGCTACACCCCATAAGTCCTCCTAGTTAAAGTTATGGATGTAACCTCCAAATGAAAATTGATCATTAAAAAGTACTTTGAAAATTGTTGTTCACCTCTCAGAATAAACAGTGAGAATGAAAAATCCACCACCTCTACACTGGGAAGATTAAACTGTAAAATTAACTTGTTATAAGCATTGCAATTGAAAACATAGCTTTATTTATCCTTGGATCCCTGAGCACGGGATTGTGGCCTTCCATAACTATTATTAGAGCAAAATTTTAGATCTCAATGACAGTTATAACTTCAGCCTTAATGCAATTTGTGTTGTAATAGTTTTAGAAATATTTTTGAGAATGTTATTAAACAATCATTCATTTAAAATGCATTTATCAATCACCTACTATATGAGAGACACTGTGCTAATAAATATTTCAGAATATAAAAAGATATGTTAATTGTTTAAGTTATAGGAATTAAACATTTAAATCATATCTTCCTTCTCTACCCCAGACTTCTACTTGACCCAAATTGTGTATTAATTACATAGTGTATGTTAGTTTACTTCATCTTCAAAGGCATGTGCTAAATACCTTCCTAGGACCCCATCATATGTTCTTAATGAAGAATATCAGTAGCTGTAGTCCTTGTCTTCTGTGAAATAATAAGCTGAAGGAACACTCAGTAAATCTATCAGAATCACATGGTTTGTTATTGAGTCATAGTGGTTTTTTAGAATCATGTATAATACAACACAATCATGTATAATACAGAATCGTGTATAATACAGAATCATGTATAATACAACACAAACCTTATGTAGAAAAAGAGCATTATTCTGTAGACTAAATAATGTTACTACTCCTTCATATCAGTGGGGGTTTCCCCAAATGTGAGCCAACTGATTCTTTCACAAAACATATACTGAACATTCATTTCCCAAGTATTCTTCTAAGTACTAGAATGTAGAGTTGAAAAATATCCCATGGAAAAGAAGCCCTGAATCTAAAGAGATAGACATGAGAGATGAAAATTAGAACTTCAAAAGCCCTGTAATAACACCAAGCACAGATTGCTTTGGAAACAGATGTAAGTCACACTATGCAAGCGGGACAGAGTCATAGAAAGTTACTTAGACTAGGTAGGACTGGAAGATGAGAATGAATTTTTCAGGGAGAGATGGCAGGTAAATTATGAAAGTTTCAGGCAGGGAGAGCTGTGGTCCCAAGGCTGGACCAAGAGAACATGGTACTACAATCGGGGAACAGTAAGAATTTTGTGTGGTTTTGTGAATGTGTGGGGAAGAAGAAAATTGTGAGATGGGAAGCTGGACAGTAGTCACGGTCAAGATGTGATGCAGTATGAAAACTACTGATAGATTTCAATCAAGAGCAGAGCGTCACCAGTTTTGCACACTGGGAAGATAACTGGTGATGTAGCCAATGGACAAAAAGGGAGTAAAACAGCAGGCAGAGACCTGCTGTGGCATAGCTGCAGGTGAGACATAATGAAGGACAGAGCAAGGCATTGGTCATGCAGTGGAAGGCAGAGAGTACACATGAGACAAATAGAGGACAAGAGCAACTCTCAGTTTCTGGCCAAGGGAACTGTTGCATGGCATACATTTACCAAGATGGGAAATACAGAGAAGGAGGTTCGGTTGAAAAAAACCTGAATGGTCAGTTTTGGAGAACAATGAAATTTAAGGGCTTCTTGGATATCAAAGTGGAGAAGATGCCCAATAGGTATTGGGCCATATGGGTTGCAACATGATGCTGAGCTTAAATTTTGTGGATAGAAGACCATCAAATTTCACAAAAAGTGACAGAATGAAAGAAATTAATTTTGCATAGCTGTGTAGGAAGTACCATCAGTTGGGATATCTTGAGAAGGCAGTCCCATTAGTCTAGGCAAGAGAAAACAAACGTTTGAACAAGGGTAAAGGCAGTGGAAATGGAAAGGTGAGATGGCTGTTGTGGGGGAGAAAGATGGCAAGGTTGGTGACTGTGATACTTGGTGGTGCTGCTGTGAGTGACAAGGAATATAGGAGGAGGAACAGGTTTTGGATGGAAGATAATGTGTTCATTTTTAGAAATATTGATTTTGAGATGCTGGGAAAACATCCAGGTCAAACTGTCCCAAAGGCAGATGGAAATGTAGAGTTCAAATTTGATCTATTTCAGAGAGGCACTCGTTTATTACACATCTAGCATTGTGATGAGTATTAGGAATAGAGAGATGAATGAGGCACAGTCTTGCAGCCAAGAAGCTGGCCATCAAATTAAACTGGGACCCCAGTTTAGGAATTAGTTGCAGAAAGATAATGGTAACTGAAGTCACGAACTGGATAAGGAATAGAGTCTAGAGTCAGAACTGTAAAGAATAAGGGTGGGAGATGAATATGAAACCATGGAAACGTGTTATACCTGGAGAAGAAATTAGAGTGGTAGATGACTTCTGATGAATGGAGGTCAGTGCCTGGCATGTAGAAGGTCCATATTTGTTAACTAATGGGGAAAAGGGGAGTTTTAAAAATCCAAAGCTGGCTAATAGAATGAACTGCTGCAGAACATTAATGGAAGGTGAGGACTGGTGGCTAAGGATAAGACTTTGGAGTCAGAATTAGGATTCACATACTGTGCCTGCTATCGTGTGACCTTGAGAAGTCACATGGCCTCTCTGTAGTTTAGTTTCTTAATGTCTTCCTGGACCATTCTCACCGCATAATTCTGTTGACTTTCTTCCTCACTTCCTTTGGGTCTCTGTTGATATGGTACTTCTCTGATGACTTCATCTAATATAACAACCCATCCTATTTCTCTTGTATTAGCCTGTTCTCACGCTGCTAATAAAGACGTATCTGAGACTGGGTAATTTATAAAGGAAAGAGGTTTAATTGACTCACGTTCCACATGGCTGGGGAGACCTCACAATCATGGCAGAAGGCAAGGAGGAGCAAAGCCACATCTTATATGGTGGCAGGTAAAGAGAACGAGAGCCAAGCAAAAGGGGAAACTCCTTGTAAAACCATCAGATCTTGTGAGACTTATTCACCATCACGAGAACAGTATGGGGGAAACCACCCCATGATTCAGTTCTCTCTCACTGAGTTCCATGTGGGAATTATGGGAGCTACATTTCAAGATGAGATTTGGGTGGGGACACAGCCAAACCATATCATCTCTCAATCCCTATCATCTTTCAATCTCTTTACCCTGCTTTACTTTCCTTCATAGTTTTTATATACTTTGTAAAAGAAAAAATATAGGCATATGATATATACTATACTACTATTTTATAATGCTGTTTTATATATACTATATGTATGTAGATATACATGTGAACACATATATATCTATCTTTATTTCTTTGGGGTTTATTTGTTTATTTTCTATTATCTTTCTATGAAAATGTACTCAAGTCTATGCTGAGTTGTGAATCACTGAAGAGAATCTATATCACCAGGTTGCACTGAGGATTAACTGAATTAATGCATATGTAGTGCTTAGCACAGTGCTTGACAATTAGATACGGCCCTATAAATGTGAGTTGTGGTCATTTTTATAATTATTTGGCCTGAAAAAAATGTTCTTTAATCATGAGGATGAGAAGTCAGGAGAGAGGAAAAACTGGGAATATTTGGGGGTCATGGAGGGAGGGAGTTCTAAGGAAGCGACATTTGCCCTCTGGAAGGGATGAATCTGGTCCTCTAGTGCAGAAGGGAACAGGAAGTCACTCTGGGGTGACTTGTTGGGGAATATTCTGTGGAAAAGCTGGACTCTAAATAGCCAGCGGAGTTCAGAGGGATTGAGAAGAAGCATTTAGTGGGGAGGCATGAATAACTGTGTGGGGACAGTAGTTTGGATGGCATGGATGGCGACCTGAGAAGTGATGAGGCTGAGACATGAGACTGGAGAGTCTAAGAAATGTGGATTTTATGCAGTGGGTAGGCATTTAAGGTTTCTGAGGACAATAATGGCATAATAAAAGTGATGCTTTAGGAAGAGTCCTCTTGTCTGATGTAAATGGAAGATTAAAGAAGGGAGAGTCTCCAGGTGGAAAGGTCACTGAGAAGTCATCAAAGTTGTCGAGGCATTAGGTAGGAAGGTCTAGTTCGAGAAGGGTGTTGGTGGCAGGTTCTTAGGGCATTGTGATTGGTCTTTGTAACTGAATGTGGGGGTGGAGTTAAGTGGGAGATCAAGGAGGAGTAGGGGTCAAGGCATGCACCTAGGCAGGCTCTGTACTCCAACTGGGGTGACTGATGAAGGCCTTTGCTTATGGTGATGGGAGAATATTATTCACATAACAGAAGACAGAAGAAGGAAATTGTGTGTGTCTTTGTACATGTGCATGCACATAGGGTCAAAAGCATTGAGTTCAATATTATATTTGGGGTGCTAGAGGAATATCCTGGTAAGGGGGACCCTCAAGCAGTTTTGAATATCCTTTTTACTGATAAGTAAATTGAGGCTCAAAGGGGTTAAGCAACTTGCCCAGAGTCACACATCTGGTGATTGAGAGAGTGGGTGTATTTATCAACCAAGGCATCGTGGCTCCACAGCCTGTACTCTGAACTCTTATTTCTCGACCGTCCTGCCTGGACAGGGAAGAACAGGGTAAGAGTGGAGGGTGGCACGTGGTACTCTGAGCTGAGCTGGAATTGCTCTGGGAGGGCTGGGCTTGGCTTAGTTGAATTAGTGCTTGTTGTCTAGTTTGGTGGTACATGCAGTTAAAGAACAAATGAACTGGAAAATCTCCCTGTGGGTTTCTGTATTATATACAGTATAGAGAGGTCTTATATAGTTTGTATATTTCTCCCCTTCAAATCTTACGTTTATTTGTGACCTCCAGTGTTGAAGGTGGAGCCTGCTGGGGTGACTGGATCATGGGGCAGATCTCTCATGAATGGCTCAGTGCCATCACCTTGGTGATGAGTAAGTTCTTACTCAGTTGGTTCATGTGCAACTTGGTTGCTTAGAAGAGTGTGGCATCTCCTCCCTCTTCTCTCTCTTGCTCCCACTCTTGTCATGTGATGTGTCTATTCTCCCCTTTTGTATAGCAATGCACAAACAGCCTAATACAAGATCAAGACCATACCAAGTGCTCTTGCATGGGAAGAGGAAACCTTAGTACCTAGCTCTGTGGGTTGGGAAAAAGAACCATTAAATGCTTGAGGGGTTTAGATGGCAATGAAGGTAAGCTGCAGGGCCTCCCTGAGCTTGAGTTGAAGGAATTGATGAAAATGACCACTGTGGACAAACTAGTGCCTGATAAGAGTCTGGGGCAGCCTAGTCGTGGGAAGTGCAGTGCATAGGCAAGCTTCTGAAGGATGTATCTCATCCTGTGCAAAGAGATTTTTATCTGGAGCATTGCATTTGCATAGCTGCTCAGACTCCCTTCTCTCCACTGCTTGATCATGCATTTCCAACCCCCTCCAAGGACAATGGGCACAGGGAATCTTGCTGAGACTAACCAACTAAGAATATATAATATTACTGCAAGCAATGAACTTGAGCCATCCTCTGTCCTGCCAGAATAAGTCGTGAATCCTTTCAATATTATGCCTTAGTGAAAGCAGTTTTAATCAATTGTTTGGTGTCTGCCAACCCAGAGTAAAGACACCATAGCACTTTCAAGACCCATTGAGGCACTCAAATATTTGTTGACCAGTGGAATATGAAGTGCCTTTAAACGTACTGATAAAACAGCCATCAAATATTATTTTAACGATTAGGTAAGTATCATATTTCTGCCATCATCATATTAAATTAGCAAGTACGTAGGCAGCTCAGAGGCAAACTATTTTTCTCTCTGGGTGTCAGGACACATTTCATTCAACTTCACTCCAGTGAACACATTTATTTATCACTTCTTATAAATCAAACATTGTGCTGTGTGCTTTGGGGTTACAGATACCTTCCCTATCCTCACAGATGGCTAACAAGGAAGAAAGACCTTGAAAAATACATTCTGAGTATGCTGAGTTTCTCAGAAAAGCAAGCACAGGAGGCTATAGGAACATATGGGAAAAAGACTCAATATATTTTAGAGGTCAGAGAATAATGATTAAAGGAATTAGAAATTGGGTCGACATTTGAATTACACTTAGAGATGGACAAGAAAAGGTTAGAGAACATACGTGAAATGAGGAGATCCTTCCCTTCCCCCCATTCTACCCCTGCAAAAAGACAAAGTTACAAAAGATAATGATGGAGAGGCAGGCAAGGTCCAGATGGTTGAGTGTCTGAGTTTTATTAAATATTTGGACTTTATTCTAAGAGCAATGAGAAGTGATCACAGGTTTTAAGCAGGGGAACAAGATAACCAAATAGTCACATCACATTATCTGATCTTGGTCCCTGCACCCAGCAAAAAACAGAAGACAATATTTCTATAATCAGCAAACTGTGGATCGTATCTTTGCACTGCTTGCCTTTGTGATATCTGGAATAATTTTTTCATTCTCTCTATTTCGGTGTTCTGTTTTTGTTTTTTCCATTTACCTATTCTTTTCTGCTTTGCTTTACCTCTGAAATCTGACTGTGGTCTCTTACTTAGAACTCACGATTAGTCATCTGGTGTCTAGGTCAGCAGTCTCCAAAATGTTTTGATCATGAACCTCTATCTGTAAAAAATCTAGGGCATGTTCTTCATTTTTATAGGTTTTTTTTCATTGATTATACATGTATACATTTAGAAGTATGTATGCTAATTAGTAATAGAGCTTGTCTCCTCTTTTTCTTAGATAATAATAGACACTATGGCAGTAGTAATATTTTATTGCTGATTCCAGATGTACACATCCAGTGATTATCACACCAGACTTAGGATTCCACTGCTCTGGTTCACCTCATCCTTGTATCTGACCTTTAAAGTGAGGCATGCTCAGTTGACTGGCCCGAAAGTTTTGATTTCTGTCAGGACACCAGTAAAACGATACTGGTAACCTCTTCTACAGGCCTTTCTCTTTATGCTTTACTAGTATAAAGAGAAAAGTCTGATATAGAAGACTTTAAAGCCTAAAACAAACCAGTGAACGGCAAAGAACTATCAGCAATGGGCAATTGTATCAGCAGGTAACTTCCCTATATATTTATCTGTTCGCTAACACAAATAGCAAGTATCACAGAGGTAATGCTACCTTGCGATCTCTTATTAACTGTTCCTCCTTCCTCAAGGCTTCAGGCCAGTTGCTGTTGTTCCTGTTCCAACTGAGAACTTTTCTGCATGGATCAGACTCTGCATTGTCCTTTTTTGTTAGTGGCATATTCTTTCTGTTTTCTGAGTTTCTCACTCTTTCACTCATGACACATGTACCAGTTACAGAGAAGCCTAAATCTCTCTGTCTACAAAATACTCAAAGATTACATTAGATACTCATGGTACTAGTGCCTATTTTAAAAAGGCATGTGGTATAGGTTACCACTCTAACATGTGGACATTTTCTGACTCAACCACACAGAGCTTGTCTGCGGTTATTTCTGTTTCTTGAATCCATGCAGTGTGGGTCTGATGTCTGCTGACTTGTGGAGAAACTGAGTCAATATTGGTCCATCCAACTACAATGTGCAATTGTATACCGTCTCTTGGAAAGGTTCCCACAGGCATCTAAAGAAAAGGATAGTTTTCATTAAAAAAAAAAAAAAAAAAGCTGAGCTTCAATCATTTAAAGCTCCTATAGTATGTGCATATTTCTGTCACTGGTGCAAAGAAGTAAGAGATGGGCTCTAGCTAGAGGAGTTGTGCTATAATGACACACAAAAGCTACCACAGTAAGACTTGTTAACACTCTGATTTTGTAATGGCCTTACTGATGTTTTAAAAATCTCCAAATCATAACTGAGGTTTCCTAATCATAATTTGGTTCTCAGAAATTTAGACTCCATGAGTTTAGAGTTTGTCTGTTTTGTTCAGTATATGGCATAAGCCTAGAACAGGGCCTCTTGATGGCTGGCTCTCAAATACTCATTGAATTAATAAACCATCACAAAAGCCTAGCACCTGCTTGCATTCATTGGGAAAGAAGGGACATGTGGACAAGTAGCGCTTAGAAAAACATGACGTAAGTGCTAAATTAGAGCCAGCTACAAAGTTTCATGGAAGCAAAGGTGCAGGAATAACTACCTACTTAGAGAAGCTAATGAAACATTGCAGAAGGAAATGACATCTCAATGGAATCTTAAAAACCTGTGTTGAGATGTATCAAGTGGAGGAGAGAGAAAGGAATTTAGAGGTAGGATCAGCCTGTACAAAGGCTCAGATTTGTGTGAAAAATCACACCATAGTCAGGGAATGGTGAGAGGTCCATGTGGTTTGAATCCTGGCAGTCTAGAAAGATATATCCAAAAGGAAGATTGGAAAGGTAGATGGTAGTAGATTATTTCAGAGCCTTACCTTAATGACTGAGGAGTTTAAACTAAAATCTGCAGGCGCTTGAATGGTGTTAAGCAAGGTGAAGTTAATTGCTTCTCTTTAGCAGGAAATTATGAGGCAGTTCCATAGAAGTCTTGGAAACTAGTTAGAAAAATGGTACGAACAATGTGGACCAGGAGACCTGAATTAAAGCAGCGTGGAAGGTAGAGAAGAAGTGTTGCATTCAAGAGATACAGTAGCAGGTATAATCAAGAAGACATTCTGTATCAGAATAAGAGGAAGAAAAGTAGGAGTAGAGACGTTTTCTGCACGTCTAGCTTAATCTTCAGTGGAATCTTTGAGGACACAGCTACTTTAGTACATATTGAGGTTGGGATACTTGCAAAGAATGTAAGCTAGCCAGCTGACAGTTGAAGGTGTGTGTCTTGATCCCAGAAGGGGCTAGAAATACACATTTAGGAGTCAGTGGATTGCAGATACGGCCATGCGAACGGAAGAGGTCACTTAGGGAGATAACGGAACTTAGAATGTACTACTAGAGGAAGCAGACTAGAATTAAGTGACTGCAACAGGAGATGGAATCAGAGATGGAACATGTAGGGAGGTAAAAGGAATGACAGCCAAGAGTAGAACTGTGGACGCCAAGGGAAGGGAAATTCTCCAATATTTGGCCAATTATCTTGAGTGCTTTGCATGGTTAAGTAAAATGAGAATGGAAAGGATTTGGCAGTTAGGAGGTTGAAGCAATTTAAATGGGGCAGAAGCCAGATTGCAGTGGGCTTGGATATGAGTGAGGAGATTAAGGAGATGTGGGAGAGCAGGTGTAGACAATTCCCTTAAGAAGTTTAGCTGAGAAAGAAAAGGAATAGAGTGAGCAGTTCTTAGGAGTAACTACTGGCAGATTCATTTTGTTTAGCTGGAAGATTTTGGGCATGTTTATAGGCATTGGCCTCATTAGAACAGTGGTTGAGTAGTGGAGAACGGTGGCATAAAAGCACAACAGAAAGAACTATTGTTCTTTTAGAGCACTATTGTACCTTGTATACCATATAGACATATGGTGCAATTGGCTATTTCAGTTTTAACTACTTATAAAAATACTGGAAAATGTAGACAGTAGCAAATACCTGGGGATTCCTGCCCCAAATTGCTAGTTAACAGTTATCAAAAAATATTTGCCTCCAGCCTTTTTTCCATAAAATAAATAAAATGTTAGCAATAAAGTTGACATATTTATTATCACCTACAATATTACCTTTTCAATCACCTCTCCTCTGCCGTTACAACCACTACCATGAATTTGGTGTATATCTTTTCAATTAATTTTAATATCCTTTATCTGGACATGTCAGTATGCATGAGCAGTGTTTAATATGTTTTATGTGTATTTTTAAAAAATTTTCTAGGAAAATACAGTTTACTAAAATTGACCTTAGTATACATAGAAAAATTAAACACACCAATATTCATAGACAAAGTAATCAAAATTATCAAAGAACTAGTTAACAATGCCCCTCCCCTCAAAAGAAAGAGAAATACTAGGCCCAGGCACTTTTACAAGAGAATTCTAACAATCTTTCATGGAACAGATATCCCCAATGATATTTATTTATTTATTTATTTTTATTTTATTATTATTATTATACTTTAAGTTCTAGGGTACATGTGCACAATGTGCAGGTTTGTTACATATGTATACATGTGCCATGTTGGTGTACTGAACCCATTAACTCGTCATTTACATTAGATATATCTCCTAATGCCATCCCTCCCTCCTCCCCTCTCCCCACAATAGGCCCCGGTGTGTGATGTTCCCCTTCCCGAGTCCAAGTGATCTCATTGTTCAATTCCCACCTATGAGTGAGAACATGCAGTGTTTGGTTTTCTGTTCTTGCGATAGTTTGCTGAGAATGATGGTTTCCAGCTTCATCCATGTCCCTACAAAGGACATGAACTCATCCTTTTTTATGGCTGCATAGTATTCCATGGTGTATGTGTGCCACATTTTCTTAATCCAGTCTGCCACTGATGGACATTTGAGTTGATTCCAAGTCTTTGCTATTGTGAATAGTGCCGCAGTAAACATGCGTGTGCATGTGTCTTTATAGCAGCATGATTTATAATTCTTTGGGTATATACCCAGTAATGGGATGGCTGGATCAAATGGTATTTCTAGTTCTAGATCCTTGAAGAATCGCCACACGGTTTTCCACAATGGTTGAACTAGTTTGCAGTCCCCCCAACAGTGTAAAAGTGTTCCTATTTCTCCACATCCTCTCCAGCACCTGTTGCTTCCTGATTTTTTAATGATTGCCATTCTAACTGGTGTGAGATGGTATCTCATTGTGGTTTTGATTTGCATTTCTCTGATGGCGAGTGATGATGAGCATTTTTTCATGTGTCTGTTGGCTGTATGAATGTCTTCTTCTTTTGAGAAGTGTCTGTTCATATCCTTTGCCCACTTTTTGATGGGGTTGTTTGTATTTTTTTTGTAAATTTGTTTGAGTTCTTTGTAGGTTCTGGATATTAGCCCTTTGTCAGATGAGTATACAAATGGTGCATTTTAAGACTTTTTCACTTGGCGTTATGTTTTTGAGATCTAGCTGCATTGGTGGATATAGTTTACTCTTCCTAATGCTGAATATTATTTGTGCAATACTTTTTTGCTCTGTATGTCTCTCTAAGAGAGTGAGTTGTTCTTGGGCAGGGATGGGATGTTGTTCATGTTTGTACCCTCAGTTTATAGATATACATTGACTAAGTTAATAAGTGGGTAGTTAGGTTGATCTTGGGAAGGAGTATGGGGTATTGAGGCTCTTCTTGGAGACATTAGGGAAGAAATTTGGTTTGGGGAGGACTGATGCAACATATTTGCATTCTGTGAAATAGGAGGAGCATCATTTTCAGGAAAGGGGGATTAGAATTTGAGAAGTGTGTCATGGATTTATAATCCTTTGCTTAATCAGGGGGAGATTATCCCAAGTAGATACTGTTTCTTCAGGAGTCAGACATACACTGTAGGCTCTCTTCATTTGGGCTTTATGAATGATTAGAACTAGGAAACACCAACTGGCTTCTAAAATATTAGTTTGTTTGCCACAAACTCTTCTAATTTATATGTTCTTTTAGCATTAGGTAAAATTGTGACTTATTCTTTGGATATAGACTTTGTTGTGATTTAAATCTGTCTTCAGTTTTCTGGAAAGCATTCATCTAGTTGTCACTTGTACTCTTATTAAAGATATTTTTATGCTGGATGTGATGAATTGGGCTGTTTCATGTATTTTAATCTATTTTGTATGTTAATAACCCACCATGGCTTATATGCAAGATCATTTTTAAGTTTCACAGTCTATGTGTGAGTATTGTGAAGTCATCTAGCAGTGTTCCATTTAGCAGGGCTCCAGAGGGTGTCTGAGGGAATTAGGTCTTGCTAGCCCAAGCTGAGTCTTTAATTCATCACTGATCCAAACCAGGGGTTTATTCTCTAGATCCAAGGGAAAAGAAAACTTCAGTATGGTTTTATATGTATGTATATATATATATAATGTCTAATCTGGACTAGGCACTTTTCCAGTTACTGAGTGGGTGAGAAGAGAAAGGATCCAAAAATGAAGATCACATTTTGCTATGATTATTATACTTATAACCTATGTAGGCAGACTGCTTGGAGAGGGCTTAACATTTATTTTGCTCTCGTAGGTGTCAGGCCCTGTTTTAGAGTGTACATGTATAAATGGTTTAGATCCTTACATCCACATCGTGTGGGTGAGAATTGTCATCATTCCACAGATAGAGGTACTGAGGCTCATGCAGCAATTGTTAGAGCATGTGGATAATGGATTTAATGTCCATCTGACTCTGAAGCCTTTGTTCTTTTTACTCTTCATCAGATTCTCCCAAATTTGTATAGAAGATTAATAGATCTCCTATATTCATTAGAAACAAGGTAATGCGAGATGAATATTACACATGAAAATAAAAAAGGAAACCGATTACTTGTAACTCATTCTCTAGCTACAGCAGTATAAATACACTATGTTGAAATTTGTTGGGATGCCCCACCTCTAAGGTGGGTTATAGCCATTCATGAGGCCAAAACATGGATACACGTCTCCAGGAGCCCCCACTTTTGCTATCTTTCTAATTTCTAGGCCTCCTCTGCTGTGTCTTGAGGGTTCCATTCAGTCCCTGGTATTTGAAGGTTACTGAGTATTGCTTTTCTTCCCAGAGAGTGATGGGCAGACTCAAGGACCCCTACAGATGTCCATATTCCTTATTCCTGGAACTTGTGAATATGTCACCTCGAATGGCTAAAGGGACCTCGCAGATATAACCAAGTTAAGGACCTTGATATGGGGCAATTACCCAGGATGATCAGGTGTCAGTGGGCCCAGTCTGATCACATGGGTCCTTACAGGTAAAAATCCTTTCCTGCTGTAGTCAGAGAAAGATGTCACTAAAGAGGAATGCTTAATGAGATTCAAAGTTTTTGGCTTTGAAGATAGAAGGGAAACACAGGCCCAGGAATGTAGGTGGCTTTAAAAGCTGGAAAAGACAAATGAGTTCTTTCCTAGAGCCTCCAGAAAGGAACCCAGCACCAGCACTTCAAATACTTTAGTCTTAGTTCAGTGTTAGAATTCTGACCTGCCACGCTGTAAGATAGTGAATTCGTGTTGTTTTCAGCCAGGTTTGTGGTAATTCTTTGCAGCAGCAATAGAGAATGAATATACATGGCCACACGGCTATCTGTTTCATTAGTATTTTACAATAATATAAACAACATATTTAGAGAAAGGATATACGTCTTCATAATGGATATGCTTTTCTTAAAGATAAATGTTTTGATAAGGCTTCTCAGTATAGGTTCTTAGAGGCAGTCTAAGATGTAGTAGTTCAAAGAGCACAGCTTTGGAGTTAAGAGAGGTAGGATCAACCCTAGCCTTGAAGCTCAAGTTATAGGAAGACAGATTGTTTGATTTGTTCTTGCAGAGTCTCATTTTCTCATTGGTAAAGTGATGGTTTTGGAGAAATTTAGGACTGGACACTGTAAAGTGCCTATCCTGGAGACTGGCACAGAAGACTCACTTAACAAATGGTCACAGTGATTATGAGAGTTCTTTAAAATGTTGGATTCTTCTCAGTGATTCAGATAGTGAAACCACCTTGCTTATCAGCTTTATACTAGCCTCGAGCAAAGTTATAGTTTGTCTGCTACGAAAACTGAACTCTCTTCTAAGAAATAGAGTTGAATTTGTAGTTATGGGGGTAGGCTTGTTGTGGTCTCACTTAAACTTTGGCGTCTGTTGTAATTTGAATCTCAGATTCATCACTTACTTTGTGACTTAATTGTCTCCGCCTGTAAAGAGGCTTCATAATAACAATACTGACCTAGAAGTATTGTAAAAGTTAGCATTATGGGAGATAATGCATAGCAAGCTTTTAGCCACAGCAATTGCCTATTAAGTATTGGCTCTATATAGCTCAGTGACTCTTATGGCTATCTGTAGTCAATTAAAAATAATAGGTAAATTGTATAAATCTTTCCAAGTTACCAACTGTTTGACTGAATATATATCATTTTGTTCTTTCAGTATACTAGAAGTGGGTGATGGTAATGCCGTTTCTGAAGATTAAGACATTGAGGATCTGTGAGATAAGTGATTTGTCCAAGGTCACAGTAAGCAAAAATGGGGCTCCAACCTAGGTCTTCCAGCTCCAGCGTCCCACTATCATTTATTAATTCAACAAATTTCTTCAGTATGAACTATATGCCAGACACAGGAATTTGCTGGGATCGCCAATCACCAAGAGAGACACAGTCTCTTTTATCTTGGGGTCTTGATATATAGTGAACCTCTAGATATTAAATTATTTTTATTAGTATTACCAAAGAAAGTTCATGATCGTCATTAAAGACTATATCAGAGGAATCTAAAGTTTCCTGGAGACCTTCATGAAGAAGTAACATTTAATTGGAAGAAGTGAGAGTTAGGCAGACAGTAGAGGGTGGGGGGAAAAGGAATTTCATGTGGTGGGAATCTCCTGAGTGCAGCTCTGGAGGATGAAAAAGAAATGACATATTCTAAGAGTTGAAAGAAATCAAGTATGACTGGAGTAGAGTGAGTGAAGAGGAGAGAGAAGAGAGGTGATGCCAGAAAGATTAGGAAAATGCATGCTAGAGATCACTGACCACTGTCTTTTTTTCTTTTTCTTTTTCTTTTTTTTTTTTTTGAGATGGAGTCTCACTCTGTCGCCCAGGCTGGAGTGCAGTGGCGCACTCTTGGCTCACTGCAAGTTCCACCTCCTGGGTTCACGCCATTCTCCGGCCTCAGCCTCCCAAGTAGCTGGGACTATAGGCTCCCGCCACCACACCCGGCTAATTTTTTGTATTTTTAGTCGAGACGGGGTTTCATCGTGTTAGCCAGGATGGTCTCGATCTCCTGACCTCGTGAACTGCCCGCCTCAGCCTCCCAAAGTGCTGGGATTACAGGCATGAGCCACTGCGTCCGGCTCACTCACCACTATCTTAAGGACTCAGGACATTTCGCTTAAGAGCAGTCAGAAGGTACCAATGGAGTAGCATAATCAAATTCAACTTAAACAGTTGGGAGCGGGGGAGGAGTGGTAGGTTATGGAAGAGTGACAGAGGAGGATAGAGGAGAGAGAGGAGAGGGGTATAGGAAAGGAAAGGGACCCTAGGGCAGCAGCCTGAATAACTCTTTCCACTGTGAGTGTTGAGAAAATTACTTGAAATCAACAGCTTATCTACTCCAAATCTATGCTTGCGGAGTCAGCACTGACCCTTGTGAAACTGGTGAAGACAGCAGCCAATTGCTCTTGCAGATAAGAGAAACAGTATTTTGTTTGTTGTTAATCCAGAAGCCTAATCCAAAGACCATGTGGCTGAATTACATAGAAATGTATTCATTAATAGAAATTGTCCTCCTTGTCTACAGAAACCATTTGCAGTTACATTACTATTCAGTTAAAGGAGTTTATTTTTCTTTCTTCAACAAGACACATTCATTTATCTCAGAGAGTATTCGTATCTGCTAATTTTCTGGATATGTGATTATTGACACCTAAAATGTTTGGTCTAAGTGTAAAAGAAATTGCATTGTAGAAGTAGAGACCCAATCATTGGTTTAACCTATACCTGTCTCCCTTTTGTGGCACCATGACAAAACATGTTCATTTGCAGATAAAATGCTGGGATTTGGGAACTGGTCACTTCCACTGTAGACAAGAACTGGAAGACAGAGCCACCATAATTAAAAATTAAATAATCGAGTTAGGAGATTGTTAAAACTCAGATAATGAACATTTAAACAATTCCAGGAGGTTTGTAAAAAGCTGCAAATAGCCAGTAGAGGCAGTGAATGCTGTGGGTGGTTGGAGAAGAATGAGTTCATGGTGGGCTAGAGTGGCTGGAGGGGAAGGCTTCATGGAGGAGATGAGCCCCTTGAACTTGAAGAATTGGTTAGCATTTGAATGTTAGAAGCAAGAAGGAAAAGTATTTTATTCTATTTTATTTTATTTTATTTTATTTTATTTTATTTTATTTATTTAGGGACAGAGTCTTACTCTGTCACCTAGGCTGGAGTGCAATGGCACAATCTTGGCTCACTTCAGTCTCCACCTCCTAGGTTCAAACAATTCTCCTGCCTCAGCCTCCCAAGTAGCTGGGATTACAGGCATGCACCACCATGCCAGCTAATTTTGGTATTTTTAGTAGAGATGGGGTTTTACCATGCTGGCCAGGCTGGTCTTGAACTCCTGACCTCAGATGATCCACCTGCCTCAGCCTCCCAAAGTGCTGGGCTTACAGGTGTGAGCCACCATAGCTGGCATAAGAAGAAAAGCTATTTTAAATGGGTAGTTGGATTGAGAATGTGAGACTGAGTAAGGCACATATGAAGGCCAGTGGGCAGGCCAGTCTGTTGGTAGAAGCTTAGTACTATTTCCTTTAGTACTATTTTCTTAGTACTATTATCAGAGATCAGAGTGTAATCGGAAGCCATGGGACACGGGCAGTGGGTGGTGATAGAGAGGTGCAGTGGAGGCTGGCAGAGAATAGGGTGACAGCTGTGAGAAGGAGGATAAATTGAGAGAGTATCTATTTTATGGCAGTTCTATGTAATCTCTCACCTTGCATTATGATAATATAGAATTGTGTGTAATTGAATCACATAAGATCCTTGGAAGCAGTGTCCTTGAATTCAGTAAAACTTGACTTTCAGGTTATAATAACATTGTGACATACAAAGAAAAATCTCTCCTTCTGTAATTGTGACTTTGGAGGGCATCACTGTATGGGATTGAGAAACTAAACAAATGCAGTCTTTTCTCCTTGTAGCTTATAGAACTCAACCTCTGACTCATTTATGTATAGCAAATGCCATCCTTCTTCTGTATTCATTACTGATTTTTGTTTCACTCCACTTCTGGCCCCCTTTGCACAAGGCCACATTAGTAGGTATCTTAGTAGTTTGATTGATCTCAGTTTATATTGTACTTACTCATTTTCATGCCATTCTCTACCACTAGATAATGAATCTGCTGTCTCATTTTTCTTTGTATAGCAAAATGTTTGGCACAGTAAATATTTCTTGATTGAATGAATAAAGAATTGGCTCCAAAATGTCTTTTCTGATTAATCTTAAAACCATAAAGAATATAAAAGAAAATACTTTTCCTAAGGCAGAGGAGCTAAGGGAATTTTAAGAAGAGGTTCCCTAATACATAAGAACCCAATAAACGTATTTGCAATTCACCAGATATTTATTGGGCATCTGTAATGTGTCTAGGAAAAAGGCACACATCAATGACAGAGTCAGGCAAAGTCCCTGCTCTCAAGGAGTGTAGGTTATTTTGGAGGCAGACAGTGCTTGCTGGGAAGAAAGGAAGGAAAGCAGCATCATGGGCCAAGAGCAGTAGGGTGGCTTGTTGAGGTTTATTGGTCAGAGAGGGCTTCTGCGAAGAGTTGACTTTGAGCAGAGGCCTAGATTATAAGTAAAATTCATCTATATGACTCTCTGGAGGAAAAGTTTTCCAAAGAGAAGACACAACTCATGCAAAGACTCCGAAGCAGAATAAACTGGGATTATATGAGGATGAGAAAAGAGGCCAGAGAAGTTAGCGCATAGGGAGTGAGACAGAGAGATGTGAGATGAGTCAGTGAGGTAGGTGGGAGCCAGATCATCCAGAGAGAACCTTGGAGGCTAGAAGACAGCATCTGGATTTGAATCTGAATGTGTTAGGACACTATAAGGAGGGTTTTATGCAGAGAAGTGATGGGATATAATTTACATTTTAAAAAAGACCACTCTGGCTCATTTATGGGAAATGGATATTGAGATGGAGAGAAAAGAAGCAGGAGGATGAGTTAGGAAGTTATGGTGGTATCCCAGGCAGGTGGTGTTGGTGGCTGAATTAGATTGAGATGTCAGTGGAATTAGGTAGATTCAAGATGTATTGTGTGGGTAGAGTAAGCAGACTTGTTGATGAGTTAAATGTGAACTGAGAGGAAGGAAGGATGACTTCCAGGCATTTGGCTTGAGCTACTGCATGGGTGGTGGCCTTGTGTACTGACATGGGGAAAACTGAGGGAAGAGAAGAATGGAAAGGGGCTGAAAAACCAGTTCGGTTTTGGATATGTCAGAGTCAAGGTGTCTCTAGATATCTGAGTAGAAATTTCAACTAGGGAATTGGATATATTAGATAATATATTTTAGAGTAGAGATTAGGATTGAAGATATTAATGTTTAGTCTTATAATGTATATTTTCTTTAAAATTGGAACAGAACATGATTACTCATGGTAAGATCATGCGTAGAGAAGAGAAGAAGATGAGGCATATGTCTTGGGACTTCTTAACATTTAGAGATAGAGCAAAGAAGGACACAGCAAAAGCACCAAGAGTAAATGTCAGAGTTGGAGAAGAAAAATCAAAAGAGTGTGATGTCATGGAAACCAAGAAGGAAGGCGTGACAGCTGAGTCAAATGCTAGTGAGAATCTTAATTAGTTAGAGAAGAAACAAACTGTTAAATAAAAATGAATAGATAAAGTATTAAGCAGAGTAAAAGAAGTAAAATTGAAAAAAAATCAGAGAAGCTAAATGAGGAAAACTCAAGCACTTAAAGGAAAATATCTTCTAAAACTGGCCTTAAAAGTAAAAGTCCAGGCCGGGCGCGGTGGCTCAAGCCTGTAATCCCAGCACTTTGGGAGGCCGAGACAGGCGGATCACGAGGTCAGGAGATCGAGACCATCCTGGCTAACACGGTGAAACCCCGTCTCTACTAAAAAAAAATACAAAAAGCTAGCCGGGCGAGGTGGCGGGCGCCTGTAGTCCCAGCTCCTCGGGAGGCTGAGGCAGGAGAATGGCGTGAACCCGGGAGGCGGAGCTTGCAGTGAGCTGAGATCCGGCCACTGCACTCCAGCCCGGGCGACAGAGCGAGACTCCGTCTCAAAAAAAAAAAAAAAAAAAAAAAAAAAGTAAAAGTCCAGTGATTAGAGAGACAGCACTTAGCAGGATGCATTCTGAAAGTCTGTAAAATTCTGTGGGATGTGAAAAGATTAACATGAGGTAGAACTAGACAGCTTCTAGGAAGCTGCTTTTAAGCAAATAAAGAAAACGTATGGTATACTTCTTAACAGGTTTTCAACTGTAGGTGTCCATTAGTATCTGACTATATCTGCAGCCTGCCGGTAACAGTTCAGTAAATACAGTTGTCCCTTGTTATCCATAGGAGATTGGTTATAGGATGTCCATTGGATATCAAAATCCATGGATGCTCAAGTCCCTGATATAAAATGGTGTAGTATTTTTGCATGTAACCTATGTACATTCTCCCATGTACTTTATTGTTTAATTATAATTACTTTTTATTTCAATAGGTTGGGGTACAAGAGATTTTTGGGTACATGGATAAGTTCAGTGGTGTTGAATTCTGAGATTTCAGTGCACCCTTCACCAGATAAGTGTACACTGTACTCACTATGAAGCCTTTTTATTCCTCACCCACCTCCCAAACAACACCCCCAAATCTCCAAAATCCACTATATCACTCTGTATACTTGAAGTCATCTCTAGAGTACTCATAATCTCTAATACAGGGCAAATTCTGTGTAAATAGTTGTAATTCTATATTATTTAGGAAATGACAACACATAAAAGTCTGTACATATTTAGTACAGACACTTTTTAAAAATATATTTTCAATCCTTGGTTGGTTCCAAGGATGTGGAACCTACAGATACAAAGAGTCAACTATACTCAATTCTATTTAGTAAAGTGTTTTGTCTGTTTTGGTATGATTTGACTCTTTGTATATTTATTAACAGTTCCACATGCTACATAAATTCAGCATCAGTTTAAAGAAAATACTGTGTGAAAATAACAGTTTCAAGAACGGCATAGACAATAGTCTTTAAATAAGTCAGGATTCAGAAAGACTTGATCATCATCTTTGCCCCCTATTCTTCAAATATGTGTCCTTCTTCCATATGCTACATACAGTTTATGAATTGATTTTTTAATTAGACCTTTTTTTACCTGTAACATAAATCTCTACTGTGACATCAATTATAAAGTTGATTTACTTAACAAGAAATCTGATCCAGATTCTCTCACTTTTCTGCAATCTGCAGCATGTGAGTTTTTTAATCCTTGCGTTGATTGCTTGCTTCATAATCACAAAATGACTTCCACATTTTTCTAAGTATAGAAAAGAAAGGGAAATATTCCCTTTATCAGAGTATAGAACTTTTCCACCCTGATATTCTCACCCTTAGGTCTCATTTGGCTACCTGAAGCTGCAAGGTGAGTGGGAAAGTGGGTATTTGGCAAAGGGCTATGGGAACCCCATGATTTATCTAGATAGACTCATCATAATATATCCCAGGAGCTGGGCATATTGCCACCTTAAACATAACCATATTTCTGTTATCAAGGAGGAAAGGAGAAATGGCCATTGGGTAGGCCACTAATGCTGAATGCTATGGTTCATCCATTGGGCTATCTCACATCCATATCAAAGCTTCTTCCCAAATGCATAATTACCATTACCAAAGCTACTTAGAATGTGCTTACCCTCTCCTTGAGAGTGACAATCCCAAGTTTCATCCAGTTGTTTATCTTAGAATCCAAGATCTCTGGGTGTTTTATGGTCATCTCAATCATAACTGGATATGGATTTTCATAGTTGTTCAATGTAGTTAAAAGTTAATTGGCCCCCAATATTCTGAGTATGCAATTGTAAACTGCAATTAGATTCCCATTTGGAAAAAGAATACAGGAAGGGAACACACTATAGTCTACAGTCTGCAGCACACACATCTTGCTGCACAGGGGCAGAACTGTTAAGACAAAACTCTCTACCATGACAGTAGATTAAATTCTGTAGTCAGTTATGAGGCAACCTAGGTGGTCTGCTTTCTGGACGGATCTCTTCTGTTCATCATCCTCTTTGGTATCTGGTTCTGTCTTGTAAGATGTTCTTTGTTTATATTTCTCCATGGTCCCAACTGGGGTCAATTATAGGTAAGGATATGCTTCACAGGTCTACCCAGATATAACAGCACAGGTCCCCAAGAAAGGAGTTCGAAGATCTCAGGAATGACTTAGGGAAAGGTGGCTAGTTTTGGGGTTTCCTTGGCAAAACGTTTTCCTCATATACTTAGTAGGCTTCCAGTGTATTTTTTCACCCCTGAAAATTTCATCCCCTAATCACCATCGTTAGTGATCTGAACACACACTGTCTTAAAGCCAAAAGTTTCTTTTTTTTTTTTTTTTTAGCTGAATGGCCGCTCCCTAAGAAAACTAGAAATTTGTTTTAAATGAAAAGCACCACTGTTATTTCTGTATTTGCTGGCAGGGCATCTTACTCTGGTTAGTATTCTTCTACCTTGGTGGGCATAAGATCTCCAAGTCAAGGTAAATCGGGTGACAATTTGACCAACCATGTTACCGTCAGTGAAGGGGGGTGTCACTGTCCTAGCCTGGACCACCTGACTTGCCCATGTTCTTCAACCCACTGACTCCACTCAGCAAATCCACAGTTTCGTGTCTATGCCTGTGGAACTCTTTTTCTAATACGATGTGCGTGGAAATAACTAGTTTTCCAATCTTACCATTTCTACCTCCTGTTGAGCTCCAGTTTTCCTAAATCTCCCACTTACTGTGGGGTGGTACAAAAATATACTTTCTTCATCTAGCAAGATTCCAAAGGTTGAGATGTACAGCATTCAAAGTGCCTGTTTTTATCACAATTATATTTCCACTATTTTTGGTTTCGTTCTGATGTAGGTTCATTTCTCTTAAAGGACATTTCTGAAGGCTGAAAGATAGCCAATATGTTTGACTTTTTCCTAATACTGTGACCTTGGTGGGCATAAGGCCTCTAAGTCAAGGTAAAATAGACCACAATTTTACCAAACATGTTGCCACCACCCAATGGGGGTGTCAAAGTCCTAGCTCTTCCCTGTTCTTGAACCCAATAACACTGCTCAGTTAATTCATATTTTAGTGTCCATCTTGTAGCACTCTCTTTCTAAGAGCCAAATGCACTGCAAGGAGGAGTGTCTACTGTATCTATCTAATAACAGAATTTGAGATCACTTCTGAATGAGAGATTTCAGTTGATTACTGAGAGAAACTACCATGTACCTTTTACTTTTGCCAATCCAGTACTCATTCATTTGTTTTGTAATTGCAACCTTCTTTCGTTTTATTTGCAAATTGACCCCTCTTTTATTAGATATAGTGTTAATAAAACTGTAACGGAAGCTGCCTTATTCTCTCTGGCAAAAGGTGGAATCTGACCTAAGCTATATCAATCAGATATTGTATCTGAGAAATAGAAATTTTGCATGGAATGACACAACAAGGTGACATATGGATTAGAGAGTCCAGGGTTGGAATCCTCAATCTACCCCTTAGTAGCTCTTTGGATGTGGTCCAGTTCTTAACTTCTCTAAGCCTTTTTTGTTTTGTTTTCATTTGAAAAATGTCACTGATAATGGTTTGCGGTGTATCTGTGTGCCTTTGAATTTAATTAGTAGTGCATAAAAATACGTGTACTGTACCGGGTATGGTGGTTTATGCCGTTAAATCCTAGTACTTTGGGATGCCAAGGTGGGTGGATCACAAGGTCAGGAATTTGAGACCAGTCTGGCTAACATAGTGAAACCCCCTCTCTACTAAAAATACAAAAAATTAGCCAGGTGTGGTGGTGTGCGCCTGTAATCCCAGCTACTCAGGAGGCTGAGGCAGGAGAATCTTGTGAACCTGGGAGGTGGAGGTTGCAGTGAGCCGAGACCACACCATTGCACTCCAGCCTGGGCGACAGAGCAAGACTGTCTGAAACAAACAAACAAACAAAAAACCAAAACTGTACTAAATAAATATTAGTTCTTATTAATGACATGATCACACTAGTCGATTATTTAATGAATGGACCACAGAGGAGCAAACCTGAAGGAAAGAAGCCACAAGGTTGATGAATCTGTTGCATCTATGCTATTGAGAATTCTCAGAGGCCTCAGGTGGTAGAAGAGAGAGGTGCAGGAGGAGAGGATGGAAGAACAATTTAGGATGTAAGAAAGAGAACTTAACAGTTAAGTTGACTCCCTTGACTCAGAGGATGAAACACAGGGAGAAGCTTTGATATTGCTGATAGGAAGGAGCATCCTAATTCTTGATTGGCCCCAATTCTGCTGGAGACAGAACTCTGGCCAAGGCAAGCTAGGTAACAAATATGTCATTTGAGTTGTTATTTGAAAATCCTCAAAGCCCAGCTTTTTCCCAGAACAGCATTCACTTTGATTTACAACACAGTGACCCATGCTAAATACTGAAAGTGGTGGTTCTTTGAAAATAACAGACAAAATATTCCCTATACAACTTTTTCTTTTTATGGGTAGAATAGGATATTGGTAGACCGTACACTGATAATGTGAAATATTGATTGCTTCTGTTGAAACTGTAATGGGATAAGGAAACATGTAATCATGGAGAATTTCTGTGAAATAATCCCATACCACAAATTGTATAGGTACAGGCTGCTGAATAAAGTTTTAAAAGTGAAGAATAGTCTCAGATTGCTTATGACATCAGGACTTTTTCCTTTTCCTCAAACAATTTTCTCGAATATTGATGTTATTGAATAAAAAGTAACTGGAAAAAAGGCATAATTGTAACTTGGAGATATAATTTTAATAACTAGATAAGAAATACAGGAGATTTTTATTGGTTAAACTCTAAGTCACACAGGACAATGCCGGAGAGAAGCAGATATTTTAAAAATTGGACTCAAGTGGCACATATATTCACATCTTTACTCTTAAACCTGTCTGAAAAATACTTAGAGAAATAGCATTCTTGATATTATGTTGGTCCAGTGAGGATGAGAAAGTATTTTGACCCAAACATATGGATGCAGGCTTCAAGGACACAGTGAATTATACCATCTGAAAAAACAGGAAACAAAAAGCTGTGTGGCTGGGAATCGGCAGTTTGTAACAACAGCTGTTGCTGTGGGCAGCAGTCTAATGGGGAAACTACTCAGCAGCAAGCCTTGCACACAGACAAAACAAAATCCACACCTGTGGTTGTTTACAAAGGGCAGAAGGGGCCACGGAAGACACATCATTAATATGGTGGAGAGCACCATTAGCGGTTCTAGCAAAATAAAAAAGAACATGACATACTTTGAAATTCAGAGCCTGACATTAACAAGCTACAGTTTTGACAAATCGTAGAGAGAGATGGTCTCTACAATTTTGAATCTCCAGCACATTTCACAATGCCTGCCTGACACATGCTATGTACTAGGTAAATGTTTGTGGAATTGAAACCAACGTATTTATGTCATATGCACAAATGTTTATACCTCGCTCCAAAAAGGGATAGGAAGGTATTTTGTGGCTATAAGGGAAGAATTGATAAAACCATAAATGTTGATCATGGAGATTTGGAGGAGAAAGACCTCCTGGATTTAAAGCCTGACTCCTTAACTGTATGACCTAGATAAGTTATGTTTCCTCTTGGAACTCTTAATTTTTGTAAAATGTTCATAATGATGCTTATCTACTGGAATTGTTAAAAAGATTGGATGCATTTTGTAGACAAAGGATCTTGCAAAAGGTCTAGCAACATAGAAGATTCTCAATAAGATTAGGTCCTCTCCTTTACATGCTTCAATTGTGTGTCACTCTTTTTTACCTTTATTAGATTAGTCTAAAGCAGGAGTCAGCAAACCATCCCTCTCTGGCCAATTTCAACCTGTTTTGGAAGTAAAATTTTATTGTAACACTGGCATGTCCATTTGTTTATGTGTTGTCTGTGGCAGCTTTATGTTTATAACAGCGGCGCTGAGTAGTTGCAGCAGCGTCCTTACGGCTTGCAAAGCCTAAAATACTGACTCTCTGGGCCTCTACAGTGCCCTGGTCTAAAGTAAACATTTTATTAGAAGATTCAACTGCTCTCATTTTTGTCTTTTTCTTCTTTTGATTTTTTTTCATATGCATACCTTTCTGTTTTTAATTTGTGTGTCTCCAAAAACAAGAACCTTTTATATTTGGCAGCTTCACGACTAAGCTTTAAATCCTGTATGTAATTTGTTACCCAGTTCCTCTGCTCATCCATCCATTCATTCAAAAAATATTTATTGAGGATTTGCAAGGGGCTGGAAACAGAGTGGTGAACCTTGAAAGTGAGGCTGCTGCTCTTGGGGAGCTCAGTGACGACTCTCCCCATATATGTAAATAAACATGTAAGCAGAAGTGTGGATAAACCAACTTCTGAGCAAATTAACATGTATGTGATTTAAAAGTGAGATGATTTGCAAGAGAGGAGCTGGTGAAGGCGTGTTATCAAGATTGGCCTAGGATGATCAGGGAAGCCCTTCCTAGGTGGGTGACATGTGAGCAGAAAGACCCGCCTGAAGAGAAGGGATAAGCCAGCAAAGGCCTGGGGGAAGCATTTTAGACAGAGAGACACGTGCTGCAGAGACCATGAGCCGAGAAGGAGCCTGGCATGTTCAGGGGCTGACAGAACACTGGTAATGTCACAGGGTGTGGGAGCACTGGCACAGGTGAGGTCAGAGCATTTAAAAAGGGCAGGTTGTAAGGGATTTTGCATCTCACAACGTGGTCCACTAGACTGTTCTTCCTTCCACCACCCACCCCTATGCACACATCCAAGCAGTGATAAGTTCTGTCCATTCTACATACTTGATATCTCTCAGATTCCCCCTTTTTCCACTACTTTAACGGGCACCATCATCTTTTGGCTTATGCTCAATGTCTGCTAGCTGACTTCCCTGTCTCCCAGTGACTTCCTTCCTAACCATCTTCCACAATGCCAAACATGATAGTTCTAATTTACTCACCTGCTTAAAGCCCTTTGCATAGCTCTTGGATGAAGAGCCAAATTCTTAGCTTTGCACAGGTCTTTGTTTCATGCGGTAGCCTCTGCTGGCTCTAGTCTTGTCTTCCTTGGCTCTCTACACTGAAACTTTCATTTGAGCCCTGGGGATGTGGTTCCTGAAACCTTCTTCTACATCTGCTTTCCGACATCCCTCCACCCCTCTTCCCATCCTTATATTATTTGGACTATCCCACTTAGGCTCAAGTGTTTTTTTCTCTTCTCAGAAGTCTTCATTCCCTCCCCAGGCTGATTTAGACCACTCTGTGATTCTCTGTTACACTCAGAGCATAATCCCATCAACACTCCCAAATGCTATAATCTCTTACCCTGCCGTATTTTTTTCAACAGTCCTTGTTATCACACAACATGCAATGCTTATTTGATTACTTCAGTTGTCTTTTGTTTCTCCAACGAGACTGATGGCTTTCTCATAGCAAGGAGTTTGCCTTATTCAGTGCTAAATCCTGGTTCAATGCTTGGCACAAGAAATTGCCTATCTTAATTTGTCTGTGTGGTTATAACAAAATATCTGAGATGCATAATTTATAAAGAACAGAAATTTATTTCTCACAGTCTGGAGGCTGGGAAGTCCAAGATCAGGGTGGTTGCTTGTGAAGGACACTCTCTGCTTCCAAGATGGCTCCCCTCACGGTGAGGAGGAATAGTGTGTCCTCACATGGCAGAAGGCAGAAGGGCAAGACAGCCAAATACTATTTTTTTTTAACAAAAAGAAAAGGAAAAAGAAAAAAAAAACAAAATACAAATCAGGGTCTCACTCTGTCACCAGGCTGGAGTGCAGTTGTAGCATCATAGCTCACTGCAGCCTCCAACTCCTGGACTCAAGCGATCCTCTTGCCTCAGCCTCCCAAATAGCTGGTCTGCAGGCATGAACCACCATGCCTGGCTACCAAACCCCTTTTTTATAAGAAACATTCAAAGAAAAGCATTCTTATGGCCTAACTACCTCTTAACGGCTCACTACTTAATACTATTAAAAGGCAGGTTGCAACAACTGCATTTTGGAGGGGATGCATTCAAAAGGCACCATAGCTCAGTGATTGTTTTTGCTAAATAAGTAGATGGTCTGACCCACCATTATTACCTAGATTACCACAATAGCCCCCACTCCTCTCTTCTTCAGTTTACTCTGTACATGATATTCAGAGGGGAATTTTAAAAATATGTAAATATAGTACACAACCTAAAAGAATGTCAGTGGCCTCGTATTGCAATGAAGGGAATATATATTATGTCATTGTATATATATATTATATAAAACATATATGTTTAATATTATATTAATAGTATTACATTATATATAATATATTACATATACTGTTACTATTACATTTATAATATTAATATTAATTTAATAATATTACATTTTATATAGTATATATCTTGCACCACTCTTTGCTTTCTCTGTTAAGCTTTAATCACACTGGCCTTAGCCTTCCCCATCCTGAGCTATAGCCTTCTTTCAGCCTCAGGACATTTGTACATGGCCAGCTCATTCTATGTTTCCAGATCTGCTCCTACCTCACCTTCTTGGGGGAACCTTTATAGCCGTCTCACTGTTGAGCCCTACCCCTTCCAGTATATTGTATTTCTTTATCCACATTATTTCTGTCATAGCTCTGACATCGATTTGACTTTTAAAATTGTTCTTACTTGAGTGCTTATTGTTTGTTTCCTGTACTAGATTGTAAACTCCATGAACATGTGGACAAAGACCAGAACTGATTTCTTCGCCATTGTATACCTGACACTTAACATGGTGACTAATGCGTATGAGGTGCTCAAATAATTGCTGAGTAAATAAATGATGAAACTTTTCATACACTACTAAAAACATCAATCAGATTCTCCATTTTCCTGACTAGATAATAAACCCCTTGAACACAGGGACAGTACCATACTCATCTTTGTATCCCCAATGCCCATAACAATATTCAGCACATAATAGGGATTTGATAAGTGTTCATTATAGTCAAAAAAAAAATGAGAGTTTTGAAAAACCAGGGATGTTCTCGATGTGTTATCATGGAAATAATGTTGCAGTTATGGTTATGGCACAAGTCAATTGCTTGATGTAAAAGAGATAAACAAATGTTACCACCTAATTTTTAGGAAGCCAGGAGATCAGTGAGGGCGAGTTAGTGCTTTGCAAATATTGTAGAATTAGTGACATGAAAGTATATATTAGTATCTTCAGATGTAAAGGGAATTTTTATGTGGAAGAGCGAGAACTAAAAAGAGAGATTATTATCTTGGCCAAACAGGCAATGATGATGAAGAATCCATGTCTGTACTGAGGAAGACTGGAGGGCTGTGCCTGAATTAGGATCCATGAAAACATTAATGACTGAATTACAAAATGGAACCAAGCACCAGCTACTAAAGGACCCTGCTATTGCTGATGATACTGGGCAGGGATCTGGCAGGTATGTCACCAGGAAATCCCATCTCAAAAAGTCAAGTGCCTCTCAGGATTGGAATTGTAAAAAATTCTCACTCTCTTTTTCTCTTCATTTGAAAGCTCAGGTGGTTTCACTGCATGGACATAGACGTTAGGAAGTACTAGACAGTTAAAATGAGAGAATCTTATAACCAGCTTTCTTTTTCTTTGTAAAGTCATTAAAACATTTTTGTAGAATGTGTAAATGCTGCCACGTTATGCACAGAAAACTTGTATCTTGTCTACTTGACAAGTGTAGGAACATTGCAGTAGATGTTAGGGGTTGGCTATCTTTTTATGAACCTTCCATCTTTCACATCTTAATTAAAAAAGCAGCAACACTTTAGCAGAGACTATTGTTTGAGCTCCTTTTTGTACAGAGAACTTTTTGATTTGAAGGTTCTAAAGTTGCCAAAATTGATTCTTTTTAAAAATTAAATTAGTTCTTTGGTTTGCTGAGCTTGTCAACTCATTGTATGCACCAGAAAAAAAAAAAATTAAAAAAAACACTGTAAACAGTCAATAAAAAATAAGGTTGCTTTCTACTTCTATTTGGAATAGCTATTTTAAAAAGTGAATAGCAGATTTCAGCTATTTATTATTTATTATTTTAATTAAGGCATCTTATTGATTAAGCTAGGGTAAATCAGAGTAAATGAATGACCTCGGCTTCTTAAAAATACTAATCACTTAACAAATGATCTTAAAAAGCAAATTCAAGTTCAAATCTACATTTAATAATAGTTCATGTGACTTTTTTAATCTTCTGAGAAAAAGTAAATTAAACACAGAAGCTGAAAAGTAACTGGCCGAATAATCAAATTTCATTTGCCTCTTAACTCAGAGTGAGTTAGATTAGAGAGTAATGAAAAGCCTCCCTTACATAATTTGGTTCCTTATGGCTTTGATTTTTCCCAAATTACAGCTTTATTGGAGAGCAGGCATCTGTAGATGTCATGCTTAATCATGGTTGTTTTTAGAACTAAAGTCTGTAATTTCAGAATGAATTTTGAGGGAATCTCTGGGGCCTCACAAGATCCTCCTAAATGAGGCCTTATATTTAATTCTACCATGAAATCAGGAGACTGGATCTGTAGAAGCCTCCAGTCTGCTTTGGCTTTGTTTTCTGATGACCTTGAAAAGACCCAGAATTTCATGAGAAATCACATAAGCTGCTTGGAATAAAATACTTTCGTATGTTTTGCTTGTGTATTTTTCTTGAAAAATGTTTTAAATTTTAGTTTGATGGTAAATTGATGTAATTTAGACCTTATAGACAACACATTTGCATTGATGCTGATGACTCCAGCTGGCTGTCCTGCTGGCTGGAAGAGAAGATTGAATACTACCTGACAGCCTCTTCTCTTTCTTTTGGGTAGATGTGTCAGTGTTTGAGCCTTTTATCAGAGAGGGACACTGTAGTTCCTCTGAGTTCTCCTTATGGGCTCTGTGCCCTCTCCTGTACAGGTAACTATGCTTTCAGGGTAGAATCATCTCTGTTTGTTTATTCACCTAATGTTTATTAAGTATGTGATATGATTTGGCTGTGTCCCCGTCCAAATATCATCGTGAATTGTAGCTCCCATAATTCCCACATGTTGTGGGAGGGACCTGGTGGGAGATAATTGAATCATAGGAGCAGTTTCCCCCATACTATCCTCATGGTAGTGAATAAGTCTCATGAGATCTGTTGGTTTCATGAGGGGAAAGTCCTTTCACTTGGCTCTCATTCTCTCTTTGCCTGCCGCCATGTAAGACGTGCCTTTCGCCTTCCACCATGATTGTGAGGCCTCCCCATCCACTTGGAACTGTGAATTCATTAAACCTCTTTTTCTTTATAAATTACCCAGTGTCAGGTATGTTTTTATCAGCAGCATGAAAATGGACTAATACAGTATATGTTCTGAACCAGTTATTGTGATAGGAGTTGAGAATACAAAGAGGTAAGCCTTCATGCAGCTTACATACATAAAGAAATTAACACACGAGTAAACCCAAAGCAAATTAAGAAACACGTTCTGAGCCTAGAATGAAGAGTGAAATAAAAAGCAGCAGAAAGTAGTAACTGGATTTGGAGGTTTCAGTAGGTTAGGCTTAAATAGGCTTTTCAGGTAGAGTTTCTCTGAGGAGGTGATGTGTGAGACAAGGTAAGAAAGATAAGGAAACCCTTAAGTAAAGATGTGGGAGAAGAAAATTCCAGGCAGGGAGAGAAGCCTGGGGTGACTAAAGAATTCAGAGACATTTACTTGGCTGGAGGATGATGAGTGAGGGGCACGGGAATATGAGATTGGAGAGAGGGTAGGGATCATTCATTCTCTTAGAGGGTTTAGAAAGGACTTTGAAGCTTATCCTAAATTTAATAATAAAGTGTATTATTTCTGTAGTGTCATATTCTCTTTTTCTCTCCCAGCAATTAACTATTGATATGATTCTTTTTTTTCTTTTCATTTCCTTTCAACCAGTGATTACTGAACATTTACTCTGCATTACACCAAATTCTACCTTCTTGAAGTTTAATTTTCAGGTAATCAGATGGACATTAATCTAATGACACATAAACTAGAGTTCGTATGGACTAAAACTCAAGAAAACTTATCCCATAACACACAAACTCGGAATTGTAGAACCAGTTATAACATAGTTGACTTTGATGCTTGATCTGGTGTTCATTCTCCATTCTCAATTTCCAGTTCTTAATTTCTTAGGGCAAACATCATTAAGAAGTTGAAAGGAAACTTCAACTCCTTAATGAGGTTTAGTAGTTCAGTAGTTTTTCCAACTACTTTATGATTGGGGAAGAAAAAAATAATAAGACACTGTAGAAATAAAATGATTTCTCATTAAATTGAGAATAAGCTCTAAAATCCTTCCTAAACCTTTTAAGGAACGGAATGATCCCTAACTCCCTCTCCAATCTCATTATTGTTTGGAACTCTTAGTTTAGTCCATTGTATTCCATATACCCTTCACTGTGCTTATCTTTCTGCTTTCTGTGACAGTAAAGAGAAACTGAAAAGTAATATTTTTCCACAAATTTCACTCTAACATGATCCCACATTTTATATGATTGAATGGCAAACCTGATTTACTGCCTAATGATGGACTTGACTGTATTACAGTGATGGACTTCCTGTGCTGCACAGGAAGCCATCACAGGGGAATTTGGTCTTGATGGGGAGCTTGGGGAAGGATTCCTTAAACAGGTGGCACTTGAGCCAAGACCTGAAGGAGGGTAAGGATTAGCTAGGGCCATACAGGGGCAAGAATGTTCCCTCTTGGAGCAATAGGGAATGAAAGAAGGCCAGGATAGCTGGAGCTGAAGGAATGAGGGGAAGTGTGGAATAGTTCCTGCTTTATAAAGGTAGGCAGATACAGCAGAAAACCACCCAAAGGATATATGACTCTTTTGTGCCAGTGTCCATATATTCTGAAGAAAAGAGGCATTAAAGTGATAGAATTGCCAGTTTTGCTTGGAATTCTATTTATTTTTATTAATTTTTATTACAGGCGGAGACTTTTGGAGCAGGAAGGGGCCACAGAGAGAGTAACCTCCCTTTTAATGCACAAAAAAAGTTTGCACAAGAGTTAAAATGGTCGACCTAAAGTCACACACAGTTAATCCAATGATTTTTTGCCAATACTCCAGCTGCATACCAGATACAATTTAAACATGTCTTTAAAAATTCTTTTATTATTTTTGATGTTTTTTTTCTATCATAAACTTGCTTCCTTATTTCCACTGTGAGTATGAAGTTGGGGAGTTAACATTTATTAAACGTTGTTGTTGTCTACTACGGCAAGCTTTACTCTAAAGAGCAAATGCTTACTTCATACACATGGAAAAAATATTTAAAAACCTGCTTATGTCAAGGGTTGGTGAGGATTGGGAAAGCAGGAACACAGAAACGCTACTGATTGCAGTGTAATTTATTGAATTCCTTTCAAAGGCAGTTAAAGCTGAAGAGACACATTCCCTGTAAAGTTTATTTCTAAATAAAAATCCTGGAGTTATCTTTACAATTGTGCATAAGACAGATGTATGTAAGAAAGTTCATAATAGTACTTGTCTTCCTCTGTTTTCTGTTTCTGTAGCAATACCTGAGGCTGGATAATTTGTAGCGATAAAAAAGTTTATTTTGGCTTGTAGTTCTGGAGGCTAGAAAGTCCAAGAACATGGTAGCAGCTTCTGGTGAGGGCTTTCATACTGTGTCATAACATGGTGGAAAGCAGAAGAGCAAGCTAGTGTGTGTGAAAGAGACAACACGTGAGGGTCGGCCTTGCTTTATAGCAACCCACTCTTTTCAGTAACTAATCCAGTCCTGCAAGAGCAAGAACTCATTCACTTACTGCTGTGAGAATTAACCCAGTCCCTCAAGAGTGGCATTAATTCCTCTTAATGCCCTAATCACCTCGCAGCGACCCACCAGCCAACATTGCCACTCCAAGTACCCCATTTCCAACACATGAGTTGTGGGGGATACACTCAAAGTATAGCAGTACTCTTCATCATAATGAGAATGAGAAATACTTTAGTGTCCATCCATAGCAGAGTAAATAAAGGAATTGTGATATACTAAAACGTTGAGAGAAACTAAAAGCTTCGTGTATCAAAGGGATAAATCTTTAAAATATTGTAGTGAGCTAGAAAAGCAACTTTTAGAAGGTTACATAAAGATATACATTTTATGTAAAATGTAACATACTCTAAATGATACTGTTTTGCTTTGGATGCATACCTTATTGATATATGTAAAAAGATATAGACAGGCTTGGTAAATATCACATTTAGATGTTATCAGGGAGGGGTATGCAGATGGCTTTTATAGTGTGTGTAAAGATTTTCTTCCTTGTGTTGGGCAGTAGATATATGCATTGATTGGTACAGCTTTCGCCTGTTGCTGAAAACTTTTTCTATAAAAGGCCAGAGTATTAATGTCCTGGGACCACTTTAATAAACTACCCCGAACTTGTTGGCTTCTAACAGACAGAAATTTATTCTCTCACAGTTCTGGAAGCCAAAAGTCCAATATCAAGGTGCCAGCATGGGCTCTGAAGGGCCAGCATCCTCCCCGGCAGGCTGTGGGGGAGAGCACTTCCTTGCCTCTTCCAGAGTCTGGTGACTGCCAACATGTCTTGACATTCCTTGGCTTGTGGCTACATTACAGCAATCTTTGCCTTTATCTTCACATTAGCTTTTCCTCCTCTGGGTGTGTCTAATCTCCCTCTACCTGTCTCATACAAGGACACTTTTGCTGTCATTTAGGGCTCACCCAGATACACCAGAAGGATCTCACCTCAGGATCCTTGACTTACTACACCTGCGAAGTCTCTCTTCCAAATAAGGTAACATTCACAAATTAGAACATAGCACTGACTTTGGGAGTCATTATCAGATTACCACAACTAGGTAGTAAAAATTTTAGGATTTGTGGGTCATATAGTTTCTGCCACTTAACACTGCCACTGTAGCCTGAAACACTCAAAGATGAATGAAACAAATGAATGTAGCTATGTTTCAATAACACTTTATTTGGAAAAGCGATGAGGGTCTGGATTTGACTGGGAGTGAGTGGCCTGCTGAAGTTTGCAGTCCTGTGGTCTATGGAAACAAGTATTACGTGTGGCAAGTCAGCGGGATCTATTGGGACATTAC
This sequence comes from Rhinopithecus roxellana, assembly GCF_007565055.1. Classification (NCBI taxonomy): domain Eukaryota; kingdom Metazoa; phylum Chordata; class Mammalia; order Primates; family Cercopithecidae; genus Rhinopithecus; species Rhinopithecus roxellana. Next base: position 173,332,964 of record NC_044550.1, read on the forward strand.
TGATGGCTCACTACTAATGTCACACTCTAATGCCCATGGGGGAGTCTGATACAGTCAACTTACATATAGATATAAGTTTTGTTTTTATAATACATTTCTAACTTTCAGAGAAAGTCAAGAATCTACTAACTCCATCCTAAATTTTGCTATCAGTTATTTGTGACACCTGCACTTTTGAAGCATACACAGAAGATGTGCACACATGCTGGTCACATGGTAGATTTGGCAGAAGGCTTTTTGAAAGAAAGGAGAGCCCGAAAGAAGTGGTAGCCATGTGCAAGCTGCATCAGCCCTGCATGAAGCCCAAGCTGGTATAACTCAACACAGAGTTGAGCTATTCCCATTGCTCAGCCTGCTTCCTGAGCAGCATGATGTAACCTTGCTTTCAGAGACACAGCATGGCACCAACTAGGAAAGACAGGATGCTTCCTAGAAGGAGGTCAGGCAGAGCAGGATGCTAGCATCACCTTATACCCAAGGTCCAAATGAGTATTTGCCCCAAAAGAATTGTATTTAATCATTTTATTTTTGGTGGCTTTGGGGTCATTATGGAAAGATCTGGCTCCTCTTTCAGTAGTTTCTTTACTGTCACCGATGCTTATGTGTAATATTGAAGAGATAACATAATCAGAAATGCAGTCCTGAATTTTATACCTGGGTAAAAACTAACATCTATTGAAAATTACTGTGTTCTAGGTACTATGTGAAGTAATTTTCAAGTTACTTTACTTATTCAAATCCAGTAGTTCTCAATGGAGGCTTAGTTTGTTCCCCAGAATAAATTGGGCAATGTCTGGAGATGTTTTTGGTTGTTATGACTTGGGATGGAGCTACTTACACCATCTATTGAGTAGAGGCTGGTCGTACTGCTAAATATCATAGAATTATCAAGACAACCCTCTACAACAAAAGACGATCTCATCCAAAATGTCTATAATTCTGAGGCTGAGAAATTCTGCTGTCACCCAGCGAAATAGGCTGTGGTACTGTTCATCTTACTGACAAGGAAATAGGCTTTGAAAGTTTATGTCTTCTCTGCAAGAGAATTCAGGACGACTCCACTGTTTTGACCCTAAACTTCTGAAGTAGATTTCTAGAATTTGAAAAGGTGTTTGGTGAGACACAGACTCAATCAGCCGGATTCTGAAAATGTATGCCAACTGACTTTTAAGGAAAGCAAAATGAATATTTATGGAACAGCTAATGTCTGCTAAGTATTATATTAGATCCTGTCACATACACTGTATATGGTTCCTGTGGGATATCTTTGTGTCTGTTTTCCGGAGTAGAAAGCTGAGGCCCACAAGTGGTTAATAACTTATTTACTGAAGCATATAATTATGGTATTAATAAATGGAGGAACAAGAATTTGAATCCAGGTATGTCTGACTCGGTAAGAGGTGAAGCTAGGGAGGGGATTGAATGATTATTTTTCCTGTTTATTTTTAATGCAATGTCCCTATGACAGGATTATATCAAAGAATATTCAGGATGTCTGAAATTTTGGAGTATCCATGGCCTTTTCTGTTTCCAGTCTTAAAAATTGTAATTCCTAAAGGTGAAAGATAACAATGAAGTAAAGCAAAATCAAGTTAATCCATTTTCTATGTTGTTAATTGCTAGGCAAGTCCCATTTATTTTTAACAAACTGCAGAATATATTTTGAAGATATGAGACTATAAAGTTGTTTAATTGTTTAAAATGAAAATAAAATGCCTTGGAAATACGTAGTGAAAGAATGAGACTTCTGAAATTTATGATAATGAATAGAACTATTAGGGCGTAGACATTAGGGTGATATGGGATTTATATTACTCAAAGGGGAAATGTTTACATAACTTCCTAATGGTTCTTCCATTTATGATTCAATAGTTCTTTTCCCATTTAAAAAATAGATTGCATATTTCATGATAGCCTATTATCTTTCCTTCTGTTGATTTTGTAAGATTTCTATAATTTACTCTATATTAAAAAAGAATAATAAATGAGTTTAATAATGTTCTTAAGCCTCTTAGCATTTACTTTTTCTCTTTTCACGACACTATTTTAAAAAATCAGTGCCTGTAGTCTTCCTAAATTAATTAAAAATAGCCATTTCTGTTCAAGCTTTGAAAGACCAATTAATATTGAAATAACTTCATTCAGTCTTTTCTGCACTAATCTTATTAGTAGCAGAATTAGTGTAGCAATTAAAGTGGATTTTCCATATGGTTAATAACATTATATCATCAGATTTTCTTTTTGGCTCAAGATTGAGTTGAATTTCAGTTATTTGTTATTTATCATTCCTATACTTGGTCTATTCAAAGAAAAAAGAAGGGTTCCTTCTATGACCTGCATTATCCATGTCAAAAAAAATCTCAAATTGAGTAGAAGATGGCTTCAGAAGAAATAAAGAAATAAGCTATCGTTCTACACTTCTATCAAATTTAAACATACTGTGCATGTTGTAGACACAATCAGAGATTAGAGACACTGAATTTCATTTGATTAGCAGTTTGCACCAGTGGCTGCATGATAAAGTAGGATGTAAATGACCAATGATCACTCTGGTTTACTTGGTAAACCATGCTCTGTCATGTTGCTTAGTCATTAGACATTATGGGCAGGCTGACCATTTGATAGCCTCTCCCTCCAATTCCTGCTACCTAGGACTTATGAAGATGCCCAGAAACAGTGACATTTATGACTTCCATGTGAACTCACCTTTCTGGGTTCCTCTCTTCCAAGGGAAAATACGGTAGCTTCCTATATGTACTGAAGTCACGGCAGTCCTGCTTCTACGAAGTCCCTCCCATTATAACCTTTCCCAAATCCCTCCAAGCCTCAACCATATATTTCTGTCTATGGGTCTCCAGATATCTCTCTACTTGATAACTTAATTTCTACCCACCTTTCCAAATTCATTCTCACACCATTCTCCTACTTGTTCACTTCATTATAGCCAGACGATCTCTCAGAGCTTCTCATGCTACCAGTCCTGTGTCATAGCCTCTCACTTGCCATTTCTTGACCTGAAAGTTTTTCCTGTCACTCTATAATGTCTAGCACCTTTTTGCCCTGGGGTTCAGCTGGAATGTCTCTTTCCCAGAAGGTCTTTCTGTGAACATCTCATCTTACATAAGGGCTCCTAATCTTTCTCTCTCAGACCACCGTGTTCTTTCATATTATAACACATTTGAAAATGTGGATTTATTTACTTTATTTTCTCATTTTATTGACTTATTAAATTATAAGAGCCATGAGGACAAAACTTCAAATACTTAATTCACTTCTATGTACCCAGTATAACTTTATGTTTATAACTTACCTGAGTATACCAAAAATATTTGTAATATAAATAAATGGATGATGACGTCCTCTGTATGATAAAGGAAATGCCCTGTATTCATGAGGCCTCAACTCCCAGATCTTATATGACACCACCCGAGCAGGCATCACTTCTGTTCATTCCTTCCCTCTTGGCAGAAATTTCTCAGAGAATTTTCCCATCCCTTCCCCCAGGTTTCTAACAAAGCACATGTTCTTCAAACATTCAGTAGTTGAAAGAATATAGCTGATGACTTAGCAATGGCTCAGACACAGTTTGTAACATCCTCAAATCCTCTTTGTAATTGTGATTCTATTAAATTTATAAAGTATCTATAGTTAGTTGTATCTGAGGCATTCCACGACACTTTTTGAGAGTGTGTATTTTGACAGACCAGTGGGATCAGGGGAGGGAATAGGAGGGCCTATTTTGAACATGGAAACTTCCCCAGATTTTTCAACCTACATTCATCAATTTGAATTTTTGTATTGTCTCTCTTTGGGCCTTTCAAATGACCCCTTGTATGAAAACAAAGGTTTGTGGAGGGAGTAATGAATCTAGTTTGCAGTATTAAATAATGAGTAGTAATAGATTTTATCATAGCAGTTTTAACTTCTAGTAATTAATGCATTTGTTATTATTCTAAAAATAAAAATGATTTGTTCATTTTTGCAAAATGTGGGCACTGCCAATATGTAGAAGAGAATAAAAAATCAGCCATAATTCCAGCCCCACTTTACTTCTGGAGAGCATGAACTTTGTCTTATTTGACATTCTGTCTCTAGCACCTCATGGGGTGTGGGCATATGAAGAACACACAATACATATTGTTTAATAAATAACCTACACATTGCTTGTGTCAACAACTTGATATATGGCTCTTACTTTATGTATATAAATTTATGTAATTAAAAGCAGTGGCCCCCTCAGGTGTAAGCACAAGAGGGTGTGTTGTTTGAAGGGAATTTAATAGCAATAGTAAAACCAGCTAACAGTGGGTCTGCTTTTTGTTATCACCATGCTTGGGCAATTCTAAACAATGGCAGTGATAAAATCGTTCTCCTCCAGCCAGACCACTCCCACCCCCTCACTTTGTACTTCACAGGTTAAGTGCACACTGTATGTTAAATTTTATCCTCAGCTTTTTAAATAACATTTTATCATAAGCAGTTTCCAGCTGAAAACTTTTACAACTTCTGGTGAAAGCACTTGGCAATATATCTCAATAACTGAAAGTATTCATGATCTTTGAATCTTTCTGCTGGGATTCTACTTTAAAAGTAGCATAAAATTCAAATGAAGATGTATGGAAAATGATATTCATGGAAACAGTATTTATTATAACAAAAGAGTAGAAGTAGTCTGAATGTTGAACACTGAAGAAATGAGCTATTAATGGTACATTCATAAGATGAACTATTATAGTCATTAAAGTGACATTTATGCACGGAAAACTCAGTATATTTTGAAGTGGATCTGAATCTGAAGCATGTACTTACTGGTCAGAATTACATGCAATGGAGAACACATAAAATAGAAACATGACAGGGAAAAAAGTATAAAGGTATAGATTATTGCTAGAGTAACAATGTTTACACTATTCCTAGGGACTAGACATGCAATCGGAAATCAGAACATAAGATGCACATTTTTACAAATGTAGTGTATTCAAAGTATAGTTGTAGAAAAGCTTGAAAATGACATATTTAGTAAAATGCAGTTAATCCACTATATATGGAAAGTTCCTGGTTCTCAGTCTTTTGATGGCCTATAGGACACATCCCAAAAGCTATGGCAGCATTGATGCAGAGGACCAAGTCCATTGCAGCCTTCTGGATTGGCACTACTTTCTCATTTTAGGGAGCCAGGCAAGAAGGACTTTTCTCTTGGCTAAAGTAAAGGCAGGCAAAGGTGAGGATTACTCATTCAGAAAATGAATCGGTCAACCAAATTAGTGGAGAAGCTCTATTATTTTCAATAGGCTTCCATCAGTCTTACCAGATAGGACACTCTGGTTTTCTATTCACATGATTGCTTTTTTCTGTTAAATTAAAGTGCCTCCAAATTTTCTAATTACTTTTAAGTCAGACTTATTTTAGTAAACCATCTGCAAATTCTCTTAGTGGTTAATTTTGTGAACCCAGATTTACAGAAACAATGAAAACTTGATATGTTTTCACATTTGAAATATATGTTGAGATTTTTCTATCATTTAAAAAGAAACTATTGCAATTAGAAATGAAGTCAAAGAATCGAAAACAAAATATCCCATAGGTCTATGTGTCTGCTTTTATGCTAGTACCATACTGTTTTGGTTACTGTATCTCTGTAGTTTAATTTGAAGTCAGAATGTGATTCCTCCAGTTTTTTTTTTTTTTTTTTTTAATTTTTACTTGTATTCAGGATAGCTTTGACTTTTGTGGTTCCATGTTAATTTGATGAAGAATGTCACTGATATTTGAATAGAGATTGCATTGAATCTGTAGATTACTTATGTAGTATAGGCATTTTAACCAAGTGATTCTTCCAATCCATGAACATGGGATATCTTTCTGTTTTTGTGTGTCCTCTTTAATTTATTACATCAATGCTTTGTAGTTTTCAGTGTAGAATTCTTTCCTTTCTTTAATTAAGGTTGCACCTAAGTGCTTTACTTTATTTGTAGCTCTTGCAAATAGGATTACTTTTTTTATTCCTTTTCCAGATTGTTCATTTTTGACATATGGAAATGCTAGTGATTTTTCTGTGTTTTGTATCCTGCAACTTCGCTGAATTTTTATCAGTTCTAACAGTTTTTTTGATGCAGTCCTTAGGTTTTTTCAACTATAAGATCGTATTATCTTCAAACAATGATAATTTGACTTCTTCCTTTCCTATTTTGATGCCCTTTACTTTTTTCTCTTGTCTGATTGCTCTAGCTAGGACTTCTAGTACTATGTTGAATAACAGTGGTGAAAGTGGGCATCCTTGTCTTGTTCCAGATGTTACGGGAAAAACTTTCAGTTTTTCTCCATTCAGCATGATACCTTCTGGGGATTTGTTCTTCTTTTGGCTTTTATGTGATAAGGTGTATTCCTTTTATACACAGTTTTTTGAGGGTTTTTATCATGAAGGGATGTTGATTTTATCAAATGCCTTTTTGGGATCTGTCAAAATAATCATTTGGATTTTGCTCTTCATTCTTTTGACATTATATATCAGATTGATTGATTTGTGTGTGTTGAACTATCCTTGCATCCCTGGGATAAATCCCACTTAGTCATGATGAAATTTACTTGTTGTTCTATTCTACTGTGACTAAACTGACACAAATCACAATACAAATTCATTCCCACTTTTTTTCTCCCCTTTCCACATGCAAAGGTGCCTCTCCCTATGACCACAAACACCATCAGCTCATGGTGGGGTTCTGCCAGGCCAGCACCATTCAGGGCACTGGGCTTCCCTCTGGCCCAGGGCAGGTCCGGAAATGCTGTCCAAGAGCCTAGGCCTGTACTTGGGGACCACAAGAGTGTGCTTGTTGCTGTACCTCACTGTGGCTGAGCTGGTACCCAAACTGTAAGACATAGTCCCCTTTACTTCTCTTTCCTTCCCTCAAACAGAAGAAGTCTTTTCCCATAGCCATCCCAGCTGGGATTATTCTGGGTCACACCTGAAGTTTGCACAGCCCTGAGTCTCACCCAAGGCCCTCAGCAAGTACTGCCTGGGTATGATTGCTGATTATTCAGGGCCCAAGTGCTTATTAGTCAGCAGGTGATGAATCCTGCCAGGACTGGCTCTTTCTATTCAAGGCAGTGGGTTCCCTTCTGGCCTAGACTGTGTCTAGAAATGTTATTGCGGAGCTAAGGCTTGAAATGGGAGTCTCAGGACTCTGCCTGGTACCCTGTCCTGCTGTAACTGAACTGGTATACAGGTTGCAAGACAAAGTCCTCTTTACTCTTCCCTCACCTCTCAAGCAAAAGGAAGGAGTCTCTCCTGGAACTGCGAGCTATTCTGCCTGGAGTTGGGGAAGCATGATGATACAGTCATTCCCTTGGCTGCCCCAGCTGGCATCTCACTAGGTCATGTGCCTCCCAAGTCCACTGGCTTCAAGCCCAGCACAGCACCAGACTTGCCCAGAAATTGCAGTACTTGGGGCCTATACTGCCTTTCAAGTTGATTGAGGACTCCTGGGCACTTTAATCCAGGTGGCAAGGCTTGCAGGAACTCAGGGACCACCGGGATAGACAGTTTGCCTCTGGCTAAGGCTTGTCTAGATGCTCCCTCCATCCACACTGGCTGAGTTCTTCCTTGTCCTGCTTTCTGAGTCTGCTTTCCACTGTGACAGGGCAGCACTGCATTTCTTTTTTTTTTTTTTTTTGAGTTTGATGGACATGAATTTTTTTTTTTTTTTAATTTAAGTTCTAGGGTACATGTGCACAACGTGCAGGTTTGTTACATATGTATACATGTGCCACGTTGGTGTGCTGCACCGATTAACTTGTCATTTACGTTAGATATATCTCCTAATGCTATCCCTCCCCTCTCCCCCCTCCCCACAATAGGACCCAGTGTGTGATGTTCCCCTTCCTGTGTCCAAGTGATCTCATTGTTCAATTCCCACCTATGAGTGAGAACATGCGGTATTTGGTTTTCTGTTCTTGCGATAGTTTGCTGAGAATGATGGTTTCCAGCTACATCCATGTCCCTACAAAGGACACTAACTCATCCTTTTTTATGGCTGCATAGTATTCCATGGTGTATATGTGTCACATTTTCTTAATCCAGTCTGTCACTGATGGACATTTGGGTTGATTCCAAGTCTTTGCTATTGTGAATAGTGCTGCAATAAACATACGTGTGCATGTGTCTTTATAGCAGCATGATTTATAATCCTTTGGGTATATCCCCAGTAATGGGATGACTGGGTCAAATGATATCTAGTTCTAGATCCTTGAGGAATCGCCACACTGTTTTCCACAATGGTTGAACTAGTTTACAGTCCCCCCAACAGTGTAAAAGTGTTCCTGTATCTCCACATCCTCTCCAGCACCTGTTGTTTCCTGATTTTTTAATGATTGCCATTCTAACTGGTGTGAGATGGTATCTCATTGTGGTTTTGATTTGCATTTCTCTGATGGCGAGTGATGATGAGCATTTTTTCATGTGTCTGTTGGCTGTATGAATGTCTTCTTTTGTGAAGTGTCTGTTCATATCCTTTGCCCACTTTTTGATGGGGTTGTTTGTTTTTTTCTTGTAAATTTGATTGAGTTCTTTATAGGTTCTGGATATTAGCCCCTTGTCAGATGAGTAGTTTGCAAAACTTTTCTCCCATTCTGTAGGTTGCCTGTTCACTCTGATGATAGTTTCTTTTGCTGTGCAGAAGCTCTTTCAATGCAAAGTCCCGTAATCACTGTGCTTTCCCTCCCCCAAACACATAGATTCTCCTTCCGCACCACATGCCTGCTGCCAGGGGATGGGGATGGAGTGGTGTAGGCCATACAAGACTGTCTTCCCTCCTGTATTCAGTGCCTGTTTCCTTAATATGATGTTAAAACCAGGTGATGTGATTGCCCACCTGATTTTTGGTTCTTATGAAGTTGTTTTTTTCGTGTGTATACTTGCTCAATTTGGTGTTCCTGTGGGGAAGAGGCTTCTAGTTGATCATCCTTCTCTGCTCTCTAAGAGCGTTTCATTTTCATTCCTGGAAGTCCTTTAGATTATTCATTCTAAAGCCCTTTCACAGTTATTAGCCCTATTTTTTAATTTTCTTGCCCTCCAAATTCTAAATATATCTCTTTCCCCTTCCTATTTCACACTGTGGCATGTTGCCTAGCACTTAGGTATAAAGGAATTAAAATCACACTGAATTATGACTAGGTCAAAGTTTTAAGAACATTGTGTTACATAAATCTACTCTTCGAGGATTTTTACAGCAAGGGCAAAAAAAACTCTGACACTTGTTTTGGAAGAAATAGAAGTTGAAGATCTCATGACCAATTAAGTTGGTATGTAAATTAGAACCTTGCTTTTATAGGCATGCTATTCTTTTACTGTCTTATTAGAACTTCTGAAATACTAAAATGTAGGCAAAAAGGAAAAAAAAATTATTCTTATTCTCAAATCTCTATTTCTATAGGCAATGCCTTTACTATCTTTTCTTGAGGATTATAAATATCCTTTAAAAAGGAAATGTGGCTAAAGGTCTTACTGTTCTCTTATGGTAAAAATAAAGTATAAATTTTAAAGTCTTGTATAAAGCTTTACACAAAAATATCACAAAAGAGAGGCCGAAGAGTTAAATGCAAGAGAGAGGGGCAATATCCAATCTATACACTATAGCCAGGGTATAAACAAATAGAAGCATGTTATTTCTGTGATTAAAATATTTATTTATTTATTATTTATGTATTTTTTTGAGAGTTTACTCTGTTGCCCAGGCTGGAGTACAGTGTCACAATCTTAGCCCACTGCAACCTCTGTCTCCTGGGTTCAAGCAATTTTCCTCCCTCAGCCTTCTGATTAGCTAGGATTACAGGTATGAGCCACCACACCCAGCTAATTTTTGTATTTTTAGTAGAGACAGGTTTTCACCACGTGGCCAACCTGATCTCGAACTCCTGACCTCAAATGATCTGCCCGCCTCGGCCTCCCAAAGTGCTGGGATTACAGTTATGAGCCACCGTACCTGACCTGATTAAAATATTTAAATGGCTGTGAATTGTCGTATGCATCATGCCTAAAATATTTAACGTGATCCTGAGGCCTTTCATGATACCCTCAACAGACCACACTCACATTTTCCTTTGTCCTTACTCCTCTTCTCTCTCTGACTTCCAATAAACCAGGTCTTCTGTCATATCCTAGAATGTGCCATGATACCTTCTACCCCAGCTTCGTTGCAAACACAAGTCCTTTTTCTTAGAGATCCCCATGGGCTACCAACTATATGTTTACATATACTTTGTCCTTCTGTAGTCTCTAAAACCAGGTTTCCATATAATATGAACTGATAGTACCTTGTGGAGCTCCTTTAGGTGTGTATAATAATTTTAAGCACGTTATTTTATTAATAGGGATAAATGTCTTTTCTCTGTGAGAGTGTGCATTCTAAGAGAGTGGTGACTATATCTGGATAATTTTTATCTGAACTTTAAGTGCCTGGCAAATAGTGAACTTTCATAAGTAAGATGGAGAAAATGATGAAATCTGTTCCATAGAGTACTTATAAGGAGGAAGTGAGACTATGTATGGAAAGGTCTTAGCATGGATTAGAGCAAAGAAACTTATAGTAAAATATCTGAAACCCTGGATTAGTGATGGAGTTGGCAAAGCCTCATCAGTACAGACCAAACAGCTTTCCACCAACCCTTCATTTATTCGTTAGGAATGTCTGGATGGTTCAGGCACCCTAGAATCACCCTAGAACTTAGCATCACTTAACAGCATTGAGGCACCTTGATAGAAAAAGAGAGGTATAAATCAATCTGAGTTTTATTGAATGTTGTTAGATGGCCACCAATTGGAAGAGTACAGGGGAAGGGTCTTTTCCCATTCCCAATCTGAGGACAGATACTCTGGGCCACTTTCTAATTAGCTCATTTTTGTTCATGCAAACTATAGTGTAGTCACTTTCTTGTTGTAGTTCTCACTATCCAGACTATAGATACTTATCTTACTTTTGCTGGCCTAATGAAACCCAAAATATATTAAAATAATTTAATATTTGAACATTTATGTTCTGCTAGGGCCTATTCTAGGTGCCTTAAATGTGTGGACTTATTTAATTCTTGTGGTGAGCCTACAAAATAGGATTTATTATCATTCCTAATACTGACATAAAGAGGTAGCTGTGGTTACACAGCTAATAAGTGGTATAGCTGATGTTTGAATGTTGATAGTGTAACTCTTAGTATTCTCTGCATTATGTCTTTGATGACATGATTTGTTGAAAACGGAAAATGGCATTATTTCTATATTACTACTCGGTTTCTTTTTTTGTAAGATCTGTGTTTCCTTAGATAGTCACAAATGATGTACCTATTATTTTTGTAGTCCCTTAGTTTTTAGAGCAGGTAAGAATTAATGAACCATACCTAATGAATTATAAGCAAGTTTCTAAGAAAATTTTGAGGAGAGATTGCGTTAAAAAGTAGCTTTTCTTATTCATTCATTCATTCATTCATTCATTCATTCATTCATTCATTCAAGACCGGGTCTCACTTTGTCACCCAGGGTGGAGTACAGTAGTGCAATCTCGGCTCACTTCAGCCTCTACCTCCTAATTTAAGTGATCCTCCTGCCTCAGCTTCCCAAATGTCTTGTACTACAGGCACGTGCCACCACACACAGCTAATTTTTTTTTTTTTTTCTATTTTTAGTAGAGACAGGGTTTTACCATATTGCCTAGGCTGGTCTTGAACTCCTGAGCTCTAGCAGTCTGTCCGCCTTGGCCTCCCAAAGTACTAAGATTACATGCATGAGCCACCCTGCCTGGCCTCATTGTTTTATTTTTAAAAAATTCAGAATGTGATCTAGGTGACAGGTTATTCCATAACATATATGTGGTAAAAGTGTAGAATGATACTGGACTAGATTATTTTCAAGGTTATGAATAATGCTAACCAGGATCCTAAAGCAGGAAGTCAGGGAAACCTTTAATATGCACACAGCAGCACTGAAAATTCAATTCAGATGTAATCCTCTCTAAAACTATATGTTGGCCAATAAAAATATCATGCAGGTACAGCTTCATGTATTTGAGGAAGAGTTGATTTTAACTGCATTTCAACAACAAGGCAACATAAAATCTAATATCTTATTTTTGTCTATAGGAAATGATCTAGTCTCAAAATGACTAATCTGTTAAATTCAATCATTATTCAGTATGTACTGTTGGGGCAACATGTACACAAGTAAATTGCAAATGTTGAATTGCCTTGCTCTGAACTGTTTCTTGTGTGTAATGAATTTGTCTAAGGAGAAAATTAGGGGGAGATGAATGATGCAATTTGAATGTCATAGGGATTCAAAGAAAAACTCCAAACCATTCTGATTTTATGCATTTTACTCATTGATGGGAATTGATATACTTCTTGAGGTCTAGCAATTTTGTAAGTCTAAGAAGCCTCATTGTTTGAACAACATACTATTAAAAACATGAAAAGGATATCAAAAGAAATGTTATAAAAAACTGTTTTGACAACTGGTGTTCATTTCTCAAGTGGAGGGAAAACAAAACCAAAGCATAAATTGGATCATGATTTGTGGCATAGATATACAATGGCATGTACTCAGGCTTTGGATATTACTAGGAAGGCATTCTGCCCTTATAATTTATTTGTGAGTTTTACACACACACACACACACACACACACACACACAATTTTTGCTTCTGGGTGCCTGGTTTAATATGAGATATCTTTTTGCTCATTAAGGCTCTTGCTTACCCATCAGATATTTGTTATCTAAATGCATTAGACTTCCTGAAATGTCATTGTGTCTGTAACTTGTGATTGGCAAAATGTAGATGAGTTACGCAGATCTCAGAAACAAAACTGAAATGGGGTATTAACTTTTGAAATAAGAAGATATTTTCTAAATCAATGGCCCAAAGCTGTGGCTATATTGCCTGTGGAACTGCTGAAAATAGAGATGCACTGGCTTTTTTCCAGACCTAGAAAATCAAAATCTGTAGGGTAGTGGGAATAACATACCTAACGGGAAATCAAAATCTGTAGGGTAGTGGGAATAACATGCCTATTTAGTTGTCCCTGTTAATCTTCTTAGGTGAGTCTTATTCACAGCAAGGGTTGCAAACCACTGGTCTAAATAATTAACAGTTGTACAGAACTTTATAATTTACAAAGCATATTACAATTTGTAATCTATTTTAATCCATTGTGATAGGCATCTATTTTATAGACAGCTTAATTAAGATTTACAGAGGTTAAGTGATCACCTAAGATTCTATAACCTGTTGGGTCCTAATTTTTAAGGTAGACTTTTGATGCAAAATCAACAGTTTTATTTTTTGCTTTTGCATTTTTTTTTAAGTCGTAGTATACATACAGAAAATGCCATGCCATTAATGTAGAGCCCCAGGAATTTTCACAAAACGAACATACATACTCTAACGAGCACCACAAAAACTTCCCTATTGTTCTAGAACAGTCACTAATTGCCCTGCCCTGTGAGGGTAATGGCAATGCTGACTTCTAGCAGCCTAACTTAGATTCACCCCTTTTTTTTTGTTTTTCTTTTCTTTCTTTCTTTCTTTTTTTTGTATTTGGATAAATCTAATCACCTAATACAAAGTCTTTCGTGTAGGCCTTTTTTTGTTGATCATGACGTCTGACATCTGTCAGATTCATCCATGTTGCTTTATGTAGCAATAGTTAATCTACTCCTGGTTCTTATAGTGAATAAGTTCTTGGTTCTTGAATATTGGTTTTGGAATTGCCGGTGGCATTGATGAATTTGTTGGTGGTATCCACGATGGAATTGGTGGTGGTACTGGCGATGGAATTCTAATGGGATTGCTGGTCATATTGATAGAGGCATTGTGGTAGTACTACTATTCACTAGAGTAGAAACACAGTGAATGTTTACTGATGATCCCCCTCTAAATGAAGACTTGTCCTTTTTTTTTTTTTTTTTCCTTTGAAACGGAGTCTCACTCTGTCACCCAGGCTCAAGTGCAGTAGCGCCATCTCGGCTCACTGCAAGCTCTTGGTTCTTGGTTCTTTACATGAATATACAACAATTATTTTATCTTCTAGTATCAGTGGAAAAATTTGGCAGTTTCAGCTTTTTAACTATTGACAACAGCGTTCTCTTAACAATCTGGAACATATCTTTGGTAAGCATGTACATATTTCTGTTAGGGATTTAACTGGGTAAATCCAGAGATTTTCATACTGTAATTTTTAAACTGTAAGTTGACAGAAATCACCCCTAGCCTTTCCCTTCCAAACTTTCCCCTTCTTTATTAATTATAATTCTTACCACAACTCTCAACTTAATTAATCAAAGCTGTTCTGAAAAAGAGACAAAGGCAAATTAATTTACTGTATGTTATACCATGCCTAGTAATTCCTAATTTATTTGTAAGGCTAGTGCTTTGATTTAAAGGGACAACTTTCTGATTGTAAAATTTCAGAAACCAGTGAGCCAGGCATAAAAGACTTATTGGTAGAGTTCAGCAAATGGTTTTCTCTTATTTGGTACAGATTTTTGCATGAAATTCCTTTGGACAAAATGTTATGAGAAAAACAAAATGATTAATGAATTAATGGGTTACTCGTTGAGGTTAACAGATCATTGTTTGACCCTGTGCACTTAGGTCTTCCATTCCCTCCAAGTCCTGGCCTCACTCTACACAATACACTGGTAAAAATCGGTCACCCTGCTCAGAGAGGGTGTGCCCATATGTACTTCAGAGTCATCACCAGTGTCTATCCTTCAGGTGTTTCTTTGTCCCTGACTCCTTTCTTAGGGATCCGAAGAACCATATGGAACTTTCCTATGGAATTCTCACCCATAGACCCTGGATCCTTAGCTTTAAGGTTCATCAATGTACTATGCAATACTTAAATATTTCCCAGGGTCTTTATACAAGGAGCAAGGCGGGAGATGAGATGCATGAATGGCAAGTTGTATGGCAGATGTACCTGACAGCGGTCACTTAATTTAAGCATACCCTGAATTCTATTCTTAGACCCTATGGGGAGTCTGAGAAATCTGAGAGTCATCAACCCAGGGATTCATTCCTTATCTATGAGGAACATCTAAGAAATCCAAAAGTGTTCAACCCAGGGATTCATTCCTTATCTATGAGGAACATCTGAACCTCCACTCGTCCCTTGGAAAACAGGCCATACAGAGTATCTAGGCTGTTTGTTTTGGATTAAATGAAGATTGCCAGGTGGAGGTTGTTGGAAGAGAAAGGTAAGTAAAAATGCTGTATAAACTGCATGCTGTTTACAATTGGTCACAGTTCTCCTGTCTACCCTGCCACCACTGAACTGCCCTGTATGTAAGTCTCCTCAATAAACTCTATGTTTCATTCTCTGGCTCTGGGTTTCTTCTTCAACTTCTTGAACATTATACCATTGCTATTGAAATCCATCGGGATCTGGCTGACATAAACCCATGCTTTTCCCAAGAGGAAAGGCAGTTCTCTGGGCCTCAGTTTCCTCAAATATAAAATTGGAATAATAACATTTCCATTAGATTAAATAATGACATGATGTGCTTAATACAAGTATGTAGTGCTGAATAAGTGGTATCATTAGATGAATATAAAGTTCAGGGACTGTGTCTTCCTCATCCTTGTAGTAGTATCCGGTATGAAGCTGCCTGTAAATTTTTAAGGGAGTTTGTGATTTATAACATTCTCATGAAAGAGGATATTTTCTGGTCCTTTTCCCCATTTGGATGAATACCAAATTACTAATAGAAATATAAAATTGATCTTTAGGCTCTTCAAATCTGTAATTTCTATGAAGAACATTCACAGATGACATCACACTTAAGGGATTCAAGGAGAGTCAGACTGTGTTTACACAAGAGTTAGAGCATATTCCAGAAGTACAGAAAGAATTATGCTGGGGATGTGGTCATTAAGGAACATAAATTATTTAAATTCAGCTTTTCCAAATTCTTAAGTCTGCCTCTGGTCAAGCATGTTAATAAAACCAGGTGAATCATTTTAATTGCTTTTCACCTTCTCATCGAGGCTTCAGTGTTAATGATCATTTGCCTCTGAATGATGTGAATTATAACATATGGTGCATTAAGACAGGTCTTCCAGGCACCTCTAGTCCCAGCTACTCAGGAGGCTGAGGCAGGAGAATGGCGTGAACCCGGGAGGCAGAGCTTGCAGTGAGCCGAGATGGCGCTACTGCACTCCAGCCTGGGTGACAGAGCTAGACTCTGTCTCAAAGAAAAAAAAAAAAAGACAGGTCTTCATTTAGAGGGGGATCATCAGTAAACATTCACTGTGTTTCTACTCTAGTGAATAGTAGTACTACCACAATGCCTCTATCAATATGACCAGCAATCCCATCAGAATTCCATCACCAGTACCACCACCAATTCCATCGTGGATACCACCAACAAATTCATCATCAATGCCACCAGCAATTCCAAAACCAATATTCAAACTAACACTAAGGGTGAGCAAATATGCTAGACTCTGGGAGCCCACATGAATCAAACGTGGAAACATGGTTTATGGCATTACTGAGTACATAGTTGAGTGGAGGAAATACGTCATGAAGCCAGCATTATTCAGTCTTGCCTGGCCTGCATGGTCCCTTCTTGGGCCACTCTGCTACTCTGCCCCTCACAGGTTTTTCCCTAGCCACATTAGCTTATTGTTAGTTCTAGGTCCTACTTGAAAACCTTTACATGTTCTGAACCATCTGCCTGGGGTAGTTGTTTCTAGTATTCATAAGTTGAAACCCTTTTCGTACTTAAGCTATTGGCTCAAATGTCGTTCCCCAAGAGAAACCTTCTCTAGTCTCCCTTTTGTATTAGGATCATAGGGATGATAGCTCTTGCCTTGCGTGGTTGATCTACGTTTGAGGTAAATGAGTGTTGAGTACCTAATGCAATGCCTGCAGCTATTAATAGTACAGGTTTAGTATCCCTTATCTAAAATGCTCAAGAGAGATCAGAAGTGTTTCAGAATTTAGATTTTTTTTTCAGATTTTAGATATTTACATATATATAATTAATGAGATATCTTGGGGATGGGATCCAAATCTAAACATGAGATTCATTTATGATTTATATACACATTATACACATAGCCCAAGGGTAATTTTATACAATATTTTATATAATTTTTGTATATAAAACAAAGTTTCTGTACACTAGCCTATGGAAAAGCGAAAGCGTCACTGTCTCAGCCGCCTGTGTGGATAACCTGTGGTTGTTTGGCACTGCTGTCACTCCTGACTCTAAATTTATATTGTACCTATAAGCAATCATTTTCTTACACTCATTCACACGTAAATACTTAGCAATAAAAATATGACATGCCATTAATATAATGAAAAAATAGTGCATTCAGGCTAACTTGTCGTGTCATGTCGACGTTCAAACAGTTTTGAATTTTGGAGCACTTCAAGTTTCAGGTTTTCAGATTCGATACGCTCAACTTGTAGTAGTAAAAGTAAAACTTGATGGGTGATCCATGTGACTGTATAAAAGGAGCTAAACTGGATATGAAGCCAAAGACCAAAAAGGCTCAGCGAGATAGAAGTTTCAGATTGGAGATGAGGAAGCAAAGCCTTGAGCTTTGCTTGAGTCATGAAGAGAGTAGCTGTAGGCCAGCTCTGAGCAGGATCAGAAGCCTTTCAGAAGGTGTGGACAGTTATAATAGCATGGTGAATGCAATGAAACAGAGCATACAAAATATGAAAGCAGCAAAGGGGAGGGTACAGAAGTAACTGCTTCTGGCATGATTGCACCTGAGGGCAAAGGAAAACGGTTGAGGAGAGTGGCTCCTAATCACCCTTATGTGTCCTGGTCTTTTTGAAAGTCTTGTTTCTTTCTAGTTTCCTTTTATCTTCTTGTGTTTGCAAGGCTTTGAGTGCAACATTATTATGGAAATACGAACCCGAAGTTTTGACTCATTTTTATTGCTTCTGAATCCTTTGAGTCTAGGCACAGGGAGAATTTAGTCACCAGTTCTACTTTGGTTGTTAAAAGATAAACATTATCCAACACACTTTGCATAATGTTCCACAGAGAACCTTCATAAGTAATTCTTGTGGCCTGCACCAGTTTTCCCTTACTCTTCTTTAAGTTATTCTGTGTATGAGTCAGAGTGTTAAATTTGTTTTATTTATCCTTATTCAGAATCGATTTAGTTTAGTGAGTTTAAGAGCAAAGATTGAATCCCAGCTCTGTGAGACCTTGGGGTAAGTCGCTTAACTTCTCTCTGTGTTAATTTTCTTCCCTGTAAAGCGATGATAAGAATCATACCTAATAATGTGTAAGTCATAAAGTTGTTGTGACAATAAAATGAAATAATGAACAAGAATGAGAACAGTACCTGGCACATAATAAGTGTTACATAAATATGAACTATCATAGTTGAACAACTAATGATAAAACACTAGGTAGAAAGTTTTACCAAGAGTTTCTTTTTTTTTCAGTTGCCCTAAGTTTACATTTGAAATTCAAAAAGTAATTGCAAAGACTTTTTATGATCAGCAAGTATTCTGCAAAATCAAGTGGTTTCAATCATCGGCAATATTTTCTTTATGAGTTAGAATATATCAAGGATGGTTACAACCTCTTTTAAGCTTTTCAATTATATAACCTCATCTAAAATAATAACTGTGTTAGTTAAGAAAATCATTCAGAAGGCTGAATCATCTCCATGCAAATGAGTTCAGCCTAATTTCCTTAAGCATGGCAGTAACTAAAGAAAATATTCATTTTCTTTCGTAAGTCTCCGTGTTTGAAGCAATTTAGGAAAGTAAATGGGGGAAGGGTGAAATTCATCATTTGAAATCTCTTTGGAGCATCCTGTCCCCAGGTGATATGGACTAAATGTTTGTGTTCCCCCATAATTCATACATTGAAATTGAATCCTGAATGTGATGGTATTTTGAAGTAAGGCCTTTAAGAGGTGATTAGGTCTTAGGGGTAGAACACTCATGAATGAGATTAGTGTCCTTGTAAGAAGAGACCAGAGAGCTAACTCTTTCTCCTCCCCTCCAACTGAGGATACATCCAGAATATGGCCAACTGCAAACCAGGAAGAGAGTCCTCACCAGAACCTGACCATGCTGGAACCCTGATCTCAGACTTCCAGTCTGCAGAACTATGACAAATACATCTCTGTTGTTTAAGCCACCTTGTCTGTGGTACTTTTGTTATAGAAGCCCAGACTGACTAAGACACCAGGCCAGTATCATATACTCTTAAAGACAGCATCTTCTATGTATTTTGTGTCTGGAGTCTATCTTTTACACAAAGTCAGTTTTCTCTTTTAAAAAAAATTTGTACTTTATCTTTGTTCTGAAGCTGACAGTGATGTCAATAGGTTGCTACTTAGTATATTTTTAATTAAGACCGGGCTTTTAGCCTATATTCCTGACTGTTTGATTTCATGCAGTTTTTTCAGTGGTCTTCAAACTTTTGTAATTGTGTGTCCTCAAACTGTAATCGTTTGAACACTCATACCCTATAAAGCAAAAGCATTTATCATACACAGCTTAGTTTCCTAATATAACAAACATTTTAACATGAAGAAAAATGAAGAAGGAAGAAGAGCTTTTGTAATTTAGCCAAATGTAATCTGTGTGTGTGTGTGCCCTCAATGATTGCCATGGGTATCAGGCGCATTTGCTTCACTGAGAATATCACTGATCTTGAAGTCAGTCTTTGGAGATATTTAAAGTTATTAAATGTCACATCTCTTGGTAAGACACAAAGATCATGATCACACTTTTCAATATGGAAAACCTTTGCATTCACAGATTTGGGATTTACAGTTTCGATGGAAGCTTTATGTAGACCCTGTCTCTCACCCCCTGTGGGAACCGTTTTTAGCTCCCTGGTGCTGGCAGAAACCCATCCGCTTACTCCCTTTGTAAAAATACATTGGGGTTAAGTGTTGAAGAGGGACAGTACATTTTAGTAACTGAGAAACCTACTCTGATATAATTAGAGAAATGGAAGGACCTTCAGAAAACAGCCTTGGAGAGAAGATAGGATGTAGTGTGAAAAATGCTTGTGTTGGGCAAAAACATTTCCAAGTATCTGCTTTTTATTTGTTTTCTAGCATCTTGAAAGCTTTTGGCACTTTTGGAGCTTAATTTCACCCCCAATGAATTGGAAAATTATGCTGTATAAATCAGTTTATAACATAACTTTTCAGTCATAATGATTAGATTCTAAACATTAAACCTGGAAAATCAAAATATTTCAGTAAAATTTCCAAAACATTTCTAAAACTGCATGGATCTCATTCATTCCAAACAATGCAGAATTTCATGTTCTAAAAAACTGCTTACTTATGTAAGAAATACGACATATTATATAATAGTAAGAACAAAAATAATCCACAAGCCTCATCCACACGAGAAGGGGATTATGGATTGTTGTAAGAATGAGTAATGATACTTGAAAACTGCAGACGTAATAGAAGACACAAGCCGATAGATCTGCCTTTTAAGAACGTATGTCTATCCTTTGGATTTCAGTGCAAATATTCTCATCTTCGTGGCAGTCAGGACAAAGAAGCAAGCTTCATGTGATCATCAGGATGCCCATTAGTAGCATATGGTAAAAAACATAATATTCTTAGTACTTTCCACAAACTAGCAATCTATTTTATTGGAAGGAAGTGTCTCCTCCCCCTTAATTATTCCGTCTGAAAATCTAGTCCTGACATTTAAAGCAAAGCACGTTCAAATTTCCTTTGAAATTTAAAGTTTGTGCTAAATTAGGGTTGTTTGGTGGGAAGTGAGTTTTGCATTTGTTAGGGAGATTTGGTTATAAAAGTTTGATTGACTTAAGATGCTTAAGTGGGTGAATAGAACCCGTGGCAAGAAAACAAGAAATAGAAGTTGGTGGGGAAGTGATTCATTTCTATTTCCTGCAGTTCTTAGTCTACAAGACAAAGAGTTGTAGATCAGGGGTCAAGAAAAGAAGATGTGGCTGCATTTTTTAGTATTTTGCAATAACAATGAAGCAAAATACTATTCATGTACTAAATATGGCATCTGTATTTTTCATGAGACTTTCTTCATGGATAGAAGAGTAGTCAGTTCTACAAAATGCAGTGGCTTCCTGCAGTCAGTAATAATTGCTTAATAAATGAATATTGAATGAAATTATGGAAGACTTTTATAAAATAAGATAAATGATGCAAATATTTCTTCCTCGGCCTCTGTTTCCTTTCCTTCCTCTTGCTTTCTGTATTTATTTATTGGACCTCAATTACATCCCAGGAATTGCAGAAGGTACTAGAGATGCCATAGTGAACAACACAAAACTGTGCTTGCCCTCATGGAGCTTATATTCTAATGGGCAAAGTGGAACATAAGGAAGTAAATGGATTAAACATACAAATTGTGACAAGTGCCATGAAGGGCCCAATTAAATAATCAAGTTTGAAAATAACAGTAGTGGAGGGGAGGCTACTGTACTTTGCTTGGCAGAGAATCACTGAGATGGACTCCTGAGTAGTGAGCTGGAGCCAGGAGCCATTGAAGACCTGGGGGTAGAGTTTCAGGAAGAGGGAAGGCAGTGACTGTGGTGGTGATGTCATCATCTTTCAGAATCTGCAAGAGAGACAGAATGACTAGAAAGTAGTGAGAGAGGGGGACAGTAGCAAGTGATGATGTTGGCATTCTTTTTCTTCTGGTTGGCCCTAGCAACATGTCCTGAAGACAAGTTGTCTAAGCCTTTATCATAGATCACCTGGTGAGTGGATTCTCTCCATCCCTCCTTTTCTTCTTTTCTCTTTTTCTTCCTGCTTATTTGATTATTGTAAATAACAAAATTTAGAGCCCTCAATGGTAGCTTCATTGGGGAATTAATAAGAAATAAGTCCCATTTATCCTGTTTGGAATTTTGTAAAGATAATGAGTTCCATCCATCTGGCCGTCTTGGGGAACTACTGTGCTGAGACCAGACCTCTAACTGTGGGGCTGGACAAGGAAGGCATTTCTTCTAAGGAGAATGGCTCCATTGTACTTTCTTGTCTGGAAGTGCTCCTCTCAAGGTTGGTGGGCATTGTAGCACTCAGAACTGAGTGGCCGTCTGAGTACAACCTTTCTCCATGCACTATTCCCCATCTTCTTCCTTTGAAATAAAGTGTTATGCTGCATAGTAGCCTGTCATCAAGAACTGGCCGTTACGCCACCAGCAAATAGGAAGTACTTATGCTTTGAAACAAATGTATGTTATTGTTATTGGGCTTATTATCATCCTAAAATATATCTTCCTACAACTCCCTTGGATAGATTAGGTTCGTTTATGCTATTAACAGTAAATAGGATGAAGGGCTGTCAGTTTGGAGGAAGCCTACAAAGCAATTTTGATCTATTAATTACCTTACATTTGAGTTCCTGCTACTATATTCCTAGCAAATGATGATGTGACCTACTCCTGAATATTTCTAACTACAGAAATGTTTAATGTGTGTTTAGCTTATTCCAAAAAGAAGTCTCTATTGGGCCGTTTATTTGGTTACCCTATCCATTCTCCATTCACTTCATTCATTCATCAGTCAATTGAAAGGTTGTTTCATCAGTAAGCTATTTAGTGATTGCTATGGGCCAGGAATTTGTTAGTTACTAATGTAAACACAAACACCATAGAAAGACCTCTACCCTATTTTCAATAAGCCTATAGCCGAAAAAAGATACAGAATGTGGATAGTCAGTGGCACTGTGGATGACATTTGCTAAAATGGAAATATGTTCAAAGTTAATTGGGATTATTGTCTGCCAAAGTAGTAGTCACAAAGAAAGTAAGTTCTTTGCTTTTAGATCAAAGAGAACACAGGAGCAATGGTTCATCACACTTGACAGTGTATCTAAGATTTTTAAAAAATAAAATCTTATATTAATATACCTTTGTCAGTCTAACTGAACTCTCCCCAACTTTAAAAATGTTTTAGACCAGATACCGTGGCTCATGTCTGTAATCACAACACTTTGGGAGGCCAAGGCGAAAAGATCACTTGAAGCTAAGTATTTGAGACCAGCTCAGGCAACTAGTAAGCCCTCGTTTCTAAAAATTTTTTAAAAATAATTAGCTAGGCATGATGATGCTTGCCTACAGTTCTAGCTACTTGGGAGGCTGACGCAGGGGGATCTCTTGAGGCCAGGAGTTTAAGGCTGCAGCAAGCTGTGATTGCCACTGCATTCCAGCCTGAGTGACAGAGGCAGACCTTGTCTCTTAAAAAAAAAAAAAAAACCTCAAACACAAAATTTTAGTTTGTCCATTTAAATGTCTTTTATAAAGCTTATTTGCCTTTCTTTGACATCTATATTTTGGTCTTAGAATGTTATTTCTTGGGCCTAGACAGCATAGAATATAAGGTCTATTCAGGGTACATTTTAATTTTATTTCCATATTCTAAATAACTACATGGAATTTAAGTGAATTTCAGGGAAAAAAAAATCAGGTATTAAAAAGTTTTATTGAGCTCTTTAATATTTGTTTTTACTACATTAGCAAAACTATAGTACCTTAGAAGGTCACATGGCAATGTCTGGTTATTCTGGAAAAGAAGTTCTCAAGACCTTCCTTAGGAAAAGCCACTCATGGATGAGGCTTCCATTTCATTTGTGCTGATGAGCTCTCCATGCATTTAAATAAAGCCCAGGCTTCCTGAAGTCCACACTAGTTCAAACTCCCTCTGCTCTTTTCCTACAGAAGTCAGGGACTCAGCCACTTGAAAGACTGCTCTAGGCTACTTTTGGTGCAATCTCTCAGTTTCTATTTTGATTCTGTCTGGTCTCCTACATGCTTCCGTTTCTTCTTCTGCAAGCTTTTCCTCTGCCCATCTACTTAGATTTCCGTGTCCCAACTCCAAAAATTCTTCTTCTTTTCTTCTCCTTGAAATGCATATTTTTCTTAGCTTTGAACTTTGCCTTGGAGACATTAAAGATAAACTAAGTCTCAAAACCCAAAATTTGAAAAACTCTTCATGTTTTGTAAAATGCTTTTTTCACTGTCTTCTGCTTCTTTCTATCTTCTTTAGTGGCTGTTCAAGCCCTTGCCTACCAGATTTGAATGCTGTGTGACTTTGAGCAAATTAATCACTCTGAGCCTCATGTTTTTACTCACAGTGGTGAGACAGTAATACTCACTTTATGAGTCAATTGAGCATTGAATAAGCCAATGTTAAATGTCATAACACAGTGCATTCCTTCTTATGAATCTTACTCTTTGATGTCTATTAAACTGTGCAGTAATTCCAGAGAGAGGAGGTAACATCTCACATACATCCTATACTTAATTGCACTCACTTTCATATGAGAAAAGACACAACTATAAATGTAGCAGGTACAGTTTCTGCTTAATAAGTATTAGTAGATTCAAATATCCCTTGATTGGAACCAGCCTTGATCCTTCCCAGTTGGTGTGGAAGTAATCTTGTCCAGGCGTAGTATCTTTTTCCATCTTAATATGTTCATGGGATATGGGTCTATAGTAAATGAGAGTGGCAGGTTCTCAGATTTCTGTGAGTACCTGGTAGCGTTTGTTTTATATGAAGCAGCAGAAAAATATTGAGCTAAGTTTGGGTTAAGGCTAAGATGTCTCAAAGATTTTAAAGTTGATGTTTTGGGAAACCGTCATTAACAATGGGCTACCTACAACTCACCCAAAACATATTTAGAAGCTTATTAATATTTACAGTGTTAGTTTTTATTACCAGGCAATTTCCACAAACCCAGATATACTACTGCTTTATAACTCTGCTTAATACTGGTGTGTATCAATGTGTGCAACTTAATGATTACTATATAGTTGTGATCAAGGCAGTTTAGTCTATTTACTAGAATCATTAGATCAGGTCAAAAGCCCTTGAAAACTCAAGGACGGTGACCTAGTTATAGTAGTATATTTTCCTGAATGGGTTTGAAATTAAGGTTTCTAATACTTATCATAATTTTATAGATTGAAAATAATATTTACTATTTTATCCTAGGGTACTATTTTTCTTTCACTGCCTTCACATTTAGCTTCTAAACCCTATATATAATCCAAAATATTAACATTAGGAAGAAAAGCTGGCTTCTCTACATTTACCCAATTATGACAGCACATTTATTTATTTGCATTATTTTGATATAAAGAGTTAATTTATCTTTGAATAACGTCTTTAGCGAAAAACAAATGATAGCCATATTTGCAAGAAAAATATTAGTCAAGAGAGAACAGCAAAATTTCTCTAGAGTGAAATAAAGGAATTTATTTTAGAATAACGCCAGGAAATTAAGAACTTGGAGATTTTAAAAAATATTGTAATTCACTCTAAGGATTTAAAAATGAACTATATTCCAATGACAATTACAACTTAACAATTTAACATAGCAAATGTGTTCCCAAAGGAAGAAGCAGGTATTCTTGGGAAAGGAAGAATGGAAAACTATCAATTAATAAGGGTTTTATCTTTATTTTTGCAACTTCTGGTTTAGTATTACCCTTGACAAATCCACATAAGAAGTAAGAGGTTAAAACTATAGAGGCATTGTTAAGTTGCATACATTGATAGCATTCCTGGAAGTGTACCAGACTGTGAAGCTCAAGGTTTTCAAGACAGACACACCTGGTTTGGATTCTAGTACATCAGTTTACTGGGAAACCTAGATGGCTATCCACCAGAATAATTATGAGTGCTACTACAAGACTGGAATAAAGCTCTATACATGCCATACAGTACATTCTCATTAATATCATTTTATTCTCTTCCTTTTCCCTTAGAAATAAACAGAATAACAACATTATGTTGAAAAAACTTCATTCAACCTGTATAACAATGACCAAGGAAGAGCTATGACTAATAAAGATCAAATATGTTCAACCTCAGTAGGTTTTAATGATGAAAATATAAAAATAACTAGCTACTGGCTTTTCAGTTTTCAAATTAACTATGGTTAAGAATAGGTACCAATATGGGAGATACAGACATTCTTATATTGATTAGGAGAACTAATGTACATTGACTACATGGAATGCCTTAAAATTTCATACCTTTCAACTCAATAATTCTGCTAATTTGCTTACCATGATAATTATGTTTTCTCACAAAGGTTTGGAAACAAACATTTCCATTAGGCTATTTTTAAATAATAAAAAAAAAAATTGTATGATGAAACATTTTTGGTCAACAAATGCAGTTATTTCAGAGAATTCTTAATAGCATGACAAAAGTCTCCCCATGCCATATGTCCTTAAAAAGCAAGACAGTCAACTATACATAGATGTATTAGTCCATTCTCACGCCGCTAATAAAGACATACTCAAGACTGGGTAATTTATAAAGGAAAGAGGTTCAATTGACTCACACTTCCGCAGGACTGGGGAAGCCTCAGTAAAACTTACAATCATGGTGGAAGGAGAAGCAAACACATTCTTCTTTGCATTATGGCAGGAAGGAGAAGTGCAGAGTGAAAGTGGGGAAAAGCTCCTTATAAAACCATCAGATCTCGTGAAAATTTGCTCACGATCATGAGACTAATCTGGAGGTAACTGCCCCCGTGATTCAATTACCTCCCACCAGGTCCCTCCCATGACATGTGGGGATTATGGGAACTATAATTCAAGATGAGATTTGGGTGAGGACACAGCCAAACCATATCAATAGATTATTATTCAAATTATATAAAAATAAAAATAATATATGAATTATCAAAGCAAGAAAATCATAAAGGGAAAAATTGGTTGTCTTTAATGGTGGGTTATTGATGAGTTCCGTTTTCCTTCTTGATACTTTCCTGTGTTTTCTAAATCTTCACAATACGCAAGACCTGATTTTATGTTCAGGAAAACAGAACAAAATGACGAAGTCAGTCTGTTGAGTTAAAGTTTGACAAGAAGCCTGAATGCAGGAGTCCAGGGAACTCTTCAGCCGACAGTCAGGCTTGCCTGAAGGGGACAGCCATGCTGGTCAGATTGGCCTCTAATTTGAGAGGAGTGACCCACAGGTCCGAGGCCTCTGACAAGGAGGTGATGCTGAGGGATAGGGGTGAGAAGCACTGCCAAAACATTCCAATTCATGGGGTTTTCTTGGTTTCAATATGATACCTCTGAGCTTCCAAGACAACTAAGAGTTCAACTATGCTCAGAAACTGTTTTGCCTTACAACAAAGATCTAAGCTTTTCAGACCTCTCTAAGTTCCTTGAGGGCGTGGAATTTTTTAAAAAAGTGGACCGTGATCACATGGCATATGTTCATATTTTCATTTTGTAATATAAAGGACCTAATGGGGGAAAACTACTATCTATAATCATAATGATTTTATAAAAGAAAGAGCTCTATCCAAAAATGTAGGCAGCACATGATAATCTAAGGATGCAAAACAATATTTTAGTTGGATAAAGTTTGTCTTCTGAAAAATTCATTGCATATTTCTTTGAATTTCATCATAAGTACGTGAAAGTATTGCCATGGACCCACAAGGGTCTAGGAACTCCCACTTAAGGAACCACTAAGTAGTATTCAGCTCACTTCTTTATTTTCATCTCACTTCATTCTAATAACATCCACTGTCCTTTTGTAGAAATGAGAGCACTGAGGCCCACAAGGTATAGGAAGTACAAGTAGCTTGCTTGTCTGACCATATTTCATTGTATTGTCTATGAGTCTTCATGTATGTGTTCATGTTGTCCAGAATAAAAATAAAATAAAATAATTGATTTAAATATAGAAATTGCCTTAAGAGTGACCTAAACTTTAAAGTAGTAAATTTGCTAAATTAAATTGTTGAAAGCATTGCTCATTGTCATCTTGGGTATTGCTAGGTTTAGCTGGAAGGGACCAGGAACATTAATTTACAAAGTACATACTTCTTGAAAGGGTGATGGTAGTAGGTGAAAGGATGCAGACCAATAGCAGAAAACAATATGAACTTAATTAATATAGGCAGAAGATGCAAAAACTATTCTGTATGCAGAAAGCGTTGATCAGAGGACACAGTGATCTTCAAAACAAAAGGGCAAGGCCAGGTACTGTGGCTCATGCCTGTAATCCCAGCACTTTGGGAGGTCGAGGTGGGTGGATCGCTTGAGGTCAGGAGTTAGAGACCAGCCTGGCCAACATGGTGAAACTCCATCTCTTCTAAAAATACAAAAATTAGCTGTGCGTGGTGGTACGTACCTGTAATCCCAGCTACTTGGGAGGCTGAGGCAGGAGAATGACTTGCATCTGGAAGGTGGAGGCTACAGTGAGCTGAGACCATACTACCGGTTACAGTGAGCTGAGACTGTGTCGCTGCACTCCAGCCTGGGCAAGAGAGCGAGACTGCATCTCAAAAAACAAACAAACAAACAAACAAAACCCAAAACACAAACTTACAAAAGTGCAAACTTCCATAGGCCTTGTGTTTTCCAGAAGTTCTTAACCTCTTGTTCTCAGAAATCTCTCTGTGCTCACTCAGCATATCTGAATTGTTCTAAGAAGGCTCTGTCTCTTTGTTCACAACCCCAGAACATTCCCCAGTGTCTACTATGAGATTGTGTGACATGGAGAGAAAAGGCCTTCTAGGTTTTTGCTGGACCAAGAATTAATATCTAAGAGATATTCTTGTAAAATGAGAAGGGTTAGAAACAGAAGCGGGACTAGAGAACACCTGGGGGTCCAGAAAGAATGGAGGCATCTGCCGGGTAATTAGTCATGTGTACTAAAATGGCACAAAGTTCTTCAGGTTAGAGTACGCAGTGGTGAAAAATCAGGTAGGTGGGAGGGCAGTCGTTGCCAGAGAACAAAGGAGAGTGGTGGGAAAAACTAAGAACCCCGAAATTCACTGTGGCCATTGAAAAGAGAGAAATTAGGAGGAGAGACTTAAGATACAGAAAAACTAGATTGTTACTGTGGTGACCATTTGGTCTTGTTAAGTCATACTTACTATGTTCCTTCTAAATTCCTGATCCATTCTAGGGTGACACTATAAAACCAACCTTGGTACTATGTTATACATTTAATGAGAATGGTAACTCAGTATTTGGTTTTATTATTTATTTATTTATTTTTGAGATGGAGTTTCGCTCTTGTTGCTGAGGCTGGAGTGCAATGGTGCCCTCTCGGCTCACTGCAACCACCATCTCTTGGGTGCAAGCAATTCTTCTGCCTCAGCCTCCCAAGTAGCTGTGATTACAGGGACCCACCATCACACTAGGCTAATTTTTGTATTTTTAGTAGAGACGTGGTTTCACCATGTTGGTCAGACTGATCTCGAACTCCTTACCTGAGGTGATCCACCGCCTCGGCCTCCCAAAGTGCTGGGATTACAGGTGTGAACCTCTGCACCCAGCCCAGTATTTGGTTTTAATGGACCTATTTTAAAATCTGCTGATATTGTTCTTGGTCAGTGTATTTTTGCTGATCTTTAATCCTTTTTTTTTTTTTTCCTGATCCAGGCAATTGAATGGTGCCTGTCTAAGATTGTCTGGCCACTAACAGATGGGCTGGCTTGCACATGTTATCACTACAAATTTGAGAGTGTGCTAACATAAATAATCCAGACGCAAGTCTCCCATTGACAAAACATGTTTGCTTTTATCATGTATATAAAATAAGTGTATAATCCTACCATTTTCTTTCTTTGAACTTTCATTCACTTTTTATGATGAAATATACATTAGAAACTTTAAAAAACACTTCATCCTGTCAATCACTTCAAAATTCAGCACATTCTGTTTTCAAAGACTTTCATGAGGCAGTCTGCTTGAAATCTATTTTAACTTATTTTTTTTAAATAGCATTTTATTTTGCTCTGTGGAGCAAGAGTATATTTGGCTCTACAATTAATTCCACTCGAACAGCCCCAGTTTTCTTTGCACTTAGTCTTGGAGAAAGGAAGTATTTTCTTTCCCCCTCTCTTTCTGATTAATGTATTTCCTCATTTAGTACTCCACTTAACGATCCTGCTTCTGTTTCTTAACCTAGGACCAACCAATAGAATTTAAGGGTTCAGTGAACTTACATAGGAATAAAAATTTCATCTTTATTTTACTAACTTCTACTTAATTTAAGATCCTTAAATTATGGGTATGTAAGCAAAAAAGCACAGAAATTATGTGTAAGTTTGCCTCCAGTAAAATCATGGATAGAATCATAACCATAATATCACATTGCAGCTGTTGCAGATATAGTTAAAAATTACGGTATTTGACCCACTTCTACATGTTGATAGTTAATACGTTTATAGTAAAGTGTATCCCTATGTAACAAATTACTTTTGTAATATTTTTATAGCTTTTTTCAATATAATTAATTTTCTTTGTAGACATACGTATTTTCTTTTATTCATTGGAAAACATTGTTTTGAGAAGAAGGTCATAGGCTTCATAAAACTGTGAAAGGGATCCATGGTTCAAAAACGATTAAGAACTTAAATTGATTTTTCTGAAGTCTCCTTTTTCTATGTGGACCATAATTTGAATGTATTTTACTTGTCCTGAAATGCCCCTAAGTCAATAAGCTTGTATTTTCTTCTGAAATTCTATGATCTGAAATATTTTCATATGGCATGTGAAGTAAAAGCATTTCTAGTGCCAGTTAGAAAAAATGCATCTGACATTAAATTAGCATTTATTGTGATGAAATCAGACCTGTGTGATTAATACAGTACAATTATACTCATGTGAAAATTTGCTATATTTACTTTTTCAGCATCAAATAACCAAAAATCTTATTTGTTCGTGAAGGATAAAATGTCCTTATCTAAGTGCTGAACACTGGCATTGATTTCTGGTGACAAGAAGGCTTCTATAACAACTTAATTGATTATAATATTTATTAAGTGCTTACAACATACTGACATTGTGCCCAAAAAAATCACTTTTACTGGTATAGAAATGCCTAATCCAACTCACAGATATGAAGTGGTAAGTGCAACTTGCCCAAATCACCATAGACTTTCAAAGTAGAAAAGCATTTTATAAGTAAATAGATGAAAAAAAAAAAAAATGAGCCACGGAAATACTTATTTCTATCTATTTATTTGTCTGAATTTAATTCCAGAATTAATCAAATCCTATCTCTGTTGGCCACTGGTGACTCTGTGTCTAATGAAGAATCAGCTCCATTTGCAGCAGCTGGCTCACTGGAGCAATAGTCATGGTGTCCATTTTGAGTGATCATCTCAAAGAGTGGGAAAGGGCCTGAACTCAGGAGTCAGAAAGACCCAAGTCGGCATCATGGCTTTTCTACTGACTAGTTCTGTGACCCTGTTTAAGTTACATTTGTGCCTCAGATTCCTTATCTTAAGAAAAGACAATAATAAGTTATAACTTACAAGGTAGTTATGGAAAACACAAGACTTACAGGGAAAATGTCTGTCACAGTTGTCTAGCAGATACTGAGCTCTCAACAGTTTTTAGTTGTCATTGTTTGTTGTCAGAACTCTACTCAAATATGCCTCCTTCCCAGTAATAACAATTCAAGAACCACATCAATTCCTACACTTTGTTGAAATCTTATCATAAGCCCAGAGGCACACTCCTTGTCTCAGAGAAATACAATCAAGTTAGAAATTACAAATTTATACAGGCACACTGCTTGTCTCAGAGAAATATAATCAAGTTAGAAATTACAAATTTATACAGGAATCAGATGGGAAATATGGAAAGGTAGTAATAAATAGTAAAAAATGCTAAATATTGTGATCCATATTTATATAAACAGAATCCTGGCATGAAATAGGGTGATTGAAGGTTAAGTGAAAGAACAATTTACCAATATGTGGGTAAAAAAGAGAATCAAATTTACCAATATGTGGGTGAAAACAATTTACTGATATGTGGGTGAAAAAGAGAATCAAAATAGAGTGAAGTAGCACCCAAGGAGTAGCAAATATCAGGAGCCATTAGTACCCTATGGAACTGGGAGGGGAAGAAGCCTTTTCCAGAATCTGGAGAGAGCTGTGGCTATCACTGTAGGGGAGTACCTCCTGAGAGGAGTTACAGCCTTTTTCTAAAGGAGTACAGCCGTTCTTTCTCCCTCTGTGGGTCAGATCCCAGAGAACATACATTAACGTCTGTCTCCTTCAACCCCCAAACCAGCTGAAAGCTAGAGAGCTCAGGAACCCAGGTAAAGCAGTCTGGACAAATGGCCTCATACAGCATGATGGAGAAGGACAGAGAGGAATGTGAAGAGGCAATCGAGATTAGTCAGCAAAATATTGTAAGATTCATTTAGCAATTTAGAGAAGGAGGGAGCAATAAGGATTCAAGCAGTCTTAGGAAGCTGCTCTAACAATGAAAGTTGGGTTCTATAAATAATTTGTGCTTTAGACTTAACATGTGTGTACATTGTAATCGAATGTGACATAATCATTCTGCTCCAACAATTCCACCCAACGATATGGTTAGGTGCCCCCTTCGAATAACAGTGCTACTCCTTGTTGCAGCTATGCTTATCAGTCACAGTGAATGTAATACAGCTTGGCAAGAGCCCAGGATTTTAGCCTTGCAAGTCTTCAGGAAATGTAGAGAGAGCAAGCAAATGATCTTGTGTGAGGAGAGTGAACAAAATGCATGGGGAGGTAGAATTTCAGTTAGCTTGACAATAAGTCTCAGCCTTGTTCACCTTCCTGCCCTCAAATGGCCAAGGAATCTGTTCAAAGATAAATGCTCTGTGTTGTTCAGAAGCCTGCTGAATCTTTCACCCGGATACCATTGATTACTCGCTACAAGACCTATTTATTTGAAACTTCCTATTGATCTGTTTACAGAATTCACTTCAGGACTTATTTTGTAACCGGGATGCTTTCAATTAGGGATTCCTTTGGGTCTTATTTTTATAATTTTGTTGTGGTTAGCAAGGCTGTTTGTATGTTCAATAGATTGTCCCAAATGTTTAGTCTCATAATTTTGTCCAATAGTAATAATTCAGTCTTTCAACAGTCAATTCAGTGAATCATTCATTGGTCAAACATTTTCTCAGTGACTATTTTGTGCCAGGCACTGTGGTATGTGTGTATTAGCTAACTCTAAAGGGCCAAATTATTTTCATTTCTTTTAATTCTGATGGACTGATAATACTGTCTTTACATTGTTCTCTTGAGGAAGATTTTCAGGTCTATCTAGGACTCAGCAGAAACGAGTTCTGTAATTGATGGGCATGGCTATGAGGCAGTAAGTACTTTCAACTGTGGGTCAGCTGAGTGGTTGGTTTGCATAATGCATTGTATCGTTTAGGTTTAGTAACACTCATTTTCTATGAGAGGAAACCTTTTACTACAAGCTCATTTCAAGTATACATCACCTTGTACCTGGAAGGCTCTCTAAATCTTTGTTGAATAAATTAATTTAATCTTTAAACGTTCAAAGAGATTGGATTTTATTTGGACAACATATGATTCTACTTTCTATTTCTGTCATACTTTGAAAAGTGGCAGAGAAAATGCACGTACAAAATGGTGGATACCTTTCTGTGGTTCACATTTCTAAAGATTTTTACTAATGATATCAATGTATCTATATATGAATGTTGGAGCTAATGGACCTTGTTGGAAATCATGAGTGATTAGGTTTTAAGCTCCGGACCACTTCCGAGTGAAATCTAAGAAACAATTGTAAGGTGAAGGTTACATTTTCTGTCTGTGACAGCTATATGGATGTGTTCTATATTGGCTTCATTGAAAAAGTTAATGCTGTATTTGCCCTTTGGTTAGAAATAATGAAGCTTTACAACCGCAGGACAATTTTAACAATTCTTGAAAAATATTTGCCAATACATCTCTTCAGGCATACTCACCTTGCTGAAATGAAATAAATTAGATCTTAGGGTTGTATGCATATTCTTTGAGACACAGAAAGAGTGAAATACATTCATGGTAACTGAATCTATTATCTGTTCCTTCTTAAGATAACTTCTATCAAGTGGTCTTTGCATCTCCTTTCTCTCTGCCCCTCCTTTCTTCATGTATTCTAAGGCATTATACAAATCTCATTTTTGGATCACTAGCCTTTGGGTCACGATTCTGTGCTTCAACCTGGGATGAAACAAGAGTCTATTCATACCTACAATGGTCCAAATGCCTGCTGTTTCTCTTTAGCCTGTGGATCACTCCTGCCTTTAGAGGGGATTATTAAAATATTCAACACTCTGAAGGACAAAGGCAGCAACCTGATAGAATAAATGCTGACCCATAGCACTGGAGTAGGAGTTCAGAAGCCCCGAGTATGAATGATGAATGCCAGACATTTACATTTCTCAGGGGACCTGTGAGAAAGAATAAGGTAAGTGGGTTGGAGGGGATTTTGTTCCTGGGGATAAGACAGTGACTATGAAGTAGTTCAGAAATATCAACCTTTTGTAGTCAGGATCAACTGGGTACTTCTGGCTCTTCCCTTCTCTGAGGGCTGCAGAGATGTCCAGGTCAGGGAACTGCAGCTGATAGAACACTTAAACTCTCTCTTCTACTAGGGGACAAGGCGTCATCATTTCTCATTGCATTTTCTCTTTCTCCATGTTAAAGAAAGATTATTCAGACACTTGTTAAAATGGTAAGGCAGACTTTATTCAGGAGTATTCCAATAGGTACAGGGACAACTGCGGTGCAGTTTTGCGGCAGGGGAGAAAGACTGGGTTGAACCCTGAATATAACAAGAAACAATGGGAAATCAAAGCTAAGGAGAAGAGTGGAGGAGAGGGGATCAGTTAGCAGAAAATTACTAAGAGGAAATCTCAGGGGTAAGAGGGGAATCTGGCTAAACTGGCCTAACAGGATTATTGCTGAAGATCAACCTGGGTGATCACATTCACTGGGAGATGGTGGAGGACGAGAAATTGGATCAGATATTGAGGGTGATAAGATATTGATGGATTCTGGCAAAAGCAACTGGAGAGGAATCTTGCTAAAACTGGGCACTTTGTTCAATTCCCACCTATGAGTGAGAACACGTGGTGTTTGGTTTTCTGTCCTTGCCATTGTTTGCTCAGAATGATGGTTTCCAGCTTCATCCATATCCCTACAAAGGAGATGAACTCATCCTTTTATATGGCTACATAGTATTCCATGGTGTATATGTGCCACATTTTCTTAATTCAGTCTATCATTGATGGACATTGGGGTTGGTTGCAAGTCTTTGCTATTGTGAATAGTGCCGGAATAAACATACGTGTGCATGTGTCTTTATAGCAGCATGATTTATATGGGGGAACATCACACACTGGGGCCTGTCATGGGGTGGGGGAGGGGGGAGGGATAGCATTAGAAGATATACCTAATGTAAATGATGAGTTAATGGGTGCAGCACACCAACATGGCACATGTATACCTATGTAGCAAACCTGCATGTTGTGCACATGTACCCTACAACTTAAAATATAATAATAATAATAATAATAATAATAATAAAACTGGGTTCTTGAAGGACATGCTCATGAATGGGCTTAATTGGGCTCAGAGGATCCTGATTAAAATTTAGTCAAGGAGAGAATTTTTGTCAACCACATGTTTTTCTGTCTATTCTTTTTTTCCTTTACTTGTATTTGCTATTTTTTTCTTACCCAATTTTAATTTGGTTAGCTATTATTTATTTTTATTAATACTTACTCTAATTCATGTAGTATGTTAATTGCTTTATGTTCCTCATCTTGTTTAATCCTGCCAACAAATTTGAACTATGACTGCCTCTGTCATAAATGAGCAAATGAGTTTCACAAAGGTTCCCAAGATATTACCTTGTCCAAGAATATGTTGTTGGTGGGCTGGTTCAGGTTCTTGACTTTGCCACACAAAATAATTTGAGAGCGAGTCCAAAGTCAGAGTAAACAAAGAAGCTTATTGGAACACAAAAGAATACTCTGAGAGATGAAGCAAGCTGCTCACAGGGAGAGATGGCAGATAGTGCCTTAAGAGGAATTCTTTTTATGGCAGCTGTTCATACATACCCATACTGATGAGGTCAAGTATGCAAAGGCAGACCTGCAGTTGGAGCATTTGCTTGGCATCTACATGTTCTAACATGCATCACATGTATCAGTAGCATGTAAAATCTCCACCTAGAGGTGTGTTTTTTACTATTATGACCTAAAGGTTACTATAAGCTGGACCTTGAGACTAGCTGTGCATACGGGACCCCCGAGAAGTCCCTAGCCCCCACAAGGCAGAAATCTGTAACTAATAGTTTCCTGGACTTTCAGTGCTGATGGGCTGGAGATTGGAGAAGTTATATCACAAATAAGAGACTTTTATTCTCTTTCCTAGGCCTTACTAGGTGTTGAGAACATGTAACCATCTGGTGGTCTGCTGGTATCCTATAGGAATGCTTACCTTGCAAAGGAGTTAGATGCTGACACACTAAGGTGACACTAAGGTGCAAGGGACCTAGATTCCTCTGGGCTTCTTCCAAAGGGAAAAGCCAGTATGGCCTCCTAATCTTATTTATCCTGCTGCAGATACACAGCTGGTGTAAGACCGTCCTGGGATGTGATCCAGCCAGATTTTGCTGACTAAAAAGCCCATTTATTTACTATGACAGAATATGCAGGCATTTCATGTGTTAAATTTAAATGCATTTAGACTGGCTGGTTATCTCCCAAATATTCCTCATGGCCTAAGCCAGGCATCAGGCTTGTATGTGTGTGGTATGTGTGTATGCGATATACCTATCTATAGTGATTATCTATCTATCTATCTATCTATCTATCTATCTATCAATCAATCATCTCCTTATCTCTCTATGTGGGGTTGGGGGGCGGGGAGGAGCGAGAGAGAGAGAGAGAGAGAGAGATATTAAACAGGTGTAAGCCCTAAAGGAAAAAAAAAAAATCCCTAAAAGTGAAAACATAAGAGAGAAAGAAAAGAATTGTTTTGTGTAATACAGGAACAGGGAATTTAGGTTCACCCTGGCTGTTCAACAAAGTCTGGGGCCCTGGAATTTGGGAAGAAATAGGGGACTTGAAAGGTTTTTAGAAGGATCATGGCCCAGGTTGAGACCTAGGAGGAGAATGAATAGTAAGAAAGAAAACCTTGAAGACAGGAAGGCCCAGAA
Organism: Rhinopithecus roxellana; assembly: GCF_007565055.1. NCBI lineage: Eukaryota > Metazoa > Chordata > Mammalia > Primates > Cercopithecidae > Rhinopithecus > Rhinopithecus roxellana. The sequence continues at coordinate 173,369,964 of NC_044550.1, forward strand.
ACTTAGAAATGTCAAATAATACAGTTTAGATTTGGTTTTGTTTTGGATTCTACCTCAAGTGTCATTCTCAACCTTCTAGGAGCCTACTAGGAGGAGGATGTGCTCTGGAGAATAAAGGAAAAGAAATTCTCCATACTCCACACATGGGTTGAGTCAAGGAGCTATGAGAGGAACACAGAATGTGTACATATCAATGAAGATCTAGCTGGGAGGAGAAAATTGGGGTAGAAATGACAAGAAAATTTAGGCTCCCTCCCCAGGATGCTCAGAAATAATAGCAGCAGTGGAGGACGTCCGCTAAGCAAATAGGATAGAGAATGGGGTCAGGTTGCTTGGATAGTAAAGAAACTCGCTTGGATATTAAAGACTGGAATAGATAGGGTCAACTTAGGTTACAGGGTTTTCAGTGTTCTGAGAAAGTGAAGAGTTGCTTCTCCTCAGGCTTATTTTGGAACTTGTACTTGTCCCAGTGAGAACATTTAAACAAATACTCCTTTTGGCGTCAGCCTATTTTATAAACACCTTTTGCTATCAACCTGTCGTGTAAATATCTGGTCAAAGAAAGATCAGTTCCAATGGGCTTTTATCATTTTTCTTTATGGTACTGTGTTCTGGAGGTGTGAGATGAAACCACCCCATGCTCTATACCACCTGCCTTTGTAAATATTTTCTAAATTGTATTCCCTGAAATGTGTTTCAGGATGGATTCTCATTATCTCCAAATCAACAGTCAATTACTACTTTTTAAGGATCTCAGCACATCTGTGTTTCCTTGAGGAAATGGAATTAGATTCAGTAACAATAGTTAGCATTTAACTGGGTGCCTATGAGCCAGACGCTCTTTCAGTACCTTAGTGTTAACTATCAAATAGTAGAGGTTGCTACTATTCTTACTTCCATTTTACTAATAAAGAAACCAAGGGTGTAGAAGTTAGGTCTTCTGAAAAAGGTGTCATAGCAGTGATCAGTAGAAGACTTAGTCATAAATTTCGGCTATCAGGTTCCACTCAGCCTATATACAACCTCTTTTTTAAATTTTAATTTTTAGTTATTATGGCTAAATAATTGTACATATTTATGGGGTACAAGTATACACATATAAAATGCACAATGTATATATCCTTTTGATAAAATAACTTTGGGTTATTGGCAATAGTACAGTTTTTGATAATCCCATTTTATTGTTCTCAAGCCCTAAACTTTCAATAAAATATCTATGCTATTTTGTCAGTGGTGGTCAGGGATGAATGTGTTCTGATGTTGGCCTTTGTGAGTTTAAGTTACTGAATACACATGAAAATGCTATCCATTGGAATTCAGAGACTGAAAAGATTAATTATCACTTCCCCTCTGATTATACTGGGAGCAATTCAAGCAAGACTTCTAGGTTGAAAAATATTTTTGGCTAGATATGGAGTTCTCAGTCTTATTTTTTTATTGCAGTGAAGGATGATTTTAAAACTAACGTAACTGACAAAAATATAGGGTGCACTAACTAGGGAGAATGACCCGAAAGGATTCTTGAAGATCATTTGGACATCTTTTAAAAAAAGACCATCTCTATAAATTAGGAGGTACAAATGCTTTTCTTTTATTGGCTCACTGTGATGAAAACATGCCTCTAAAAAGATTAAGAAGATTGATATTGATGAAAAGATTTATTTAGAACATGTTATTAAATACGAGGGATTCCTGTAACTATTGTTTCTGTGGTTTAGGGGATTCTCACTCAACTGATTGGGTGAGAACCATTTTTCCATGTAGAGATTTTGGCCTGGTTGTGACTTGTGCTATGGGATGTTCCAGCATCTCTGCTTCCTGTCTTGAGAAAACTCAGTGACTAGCTTCATCAGTGATCCTTTGCTCTGCAGAGGTCAGTCCTGTCCTAACCTGTGGTGTGATCTGTTGTAAGGAATTGAAAGAATGCTACTGGTCTGTAGAAGCTGCCATCCAGTATTGTGCACAGTTTGGATTCTAGAGACAAAGAATGTAGTAGTAGAGAATTTGCAAGCTAACTCTGACTCTAGTAATTCATATCAAGACTTTATGATGGGAAACTTGGTATACTTGCTCTCCACAGCCCCCACCCCTGGTAAATTTTTTTATGAAAAGTGAGACTCATGTCTACTTCTACATTGGGTGATTTACTTAAATGAACCCTTCCTTCAAATTGTTGCACTGAATTCATTACATTAAATTCAACAGTTTATTGCACCTCTAGTATTTGCAATATGTCATGGAAAGCAGACCTTGGTTTAGAATACAATTTTTAATAAAATTTAGCAAGAAAGACACATAGTTAAATTTAATTCTGATACAAATTAACACTAAAGTTGAAGCATTAGAATTCCAGGCTGAGCTATGGAATTCACTTTGAATAGGTGTGGAATTGGATTGAGAGTTTTACATTTTTCTGAAACAGAAATATAGTTTGACCAGTATTTATGGACCAAGTACTTTGTTGCCATTGTCGATGTGTGTAAGGACAGCATACTTTATACCTGCTTTTCCTTTCTTTTCTAGTATCTTGTCTGCATTATGCACGTGATCATTCCTACTCTTTAAGTGTAGATTCCTAAAAACCAGAAGAGACTGTCTTTCCTAATTCCTTCTACATTTCATGGCCAGACTACACCTCATTTGGGGTGCCTGTCCTATGAATGGGGGCAGCAACTGCCTACAGATATGGCAAAAGAAAACAGGTTTATTTATGGTAGTGGAACTGCTTTCTGCTTTTTCCCCTGCATAAACAGAGCTTGACCCTGGTCCACCTCAGAGAAGTGGAGAAGGCAATTTTACATAACAAATTTCAGTGACTTGTGCAAATGGAGAAGACTTGCTGTGATTTGCCTGAATCTAGAGAAGATGTGCAAAGTCTCAGTGTTTGTACCAATTTCAATTTAAGCTGCTGATTATCTGTATGTTTTTATAACATTTAGAAAAAACAAATGATTTCAATTACTAAGCCTTAGGAATGCAACTCTGCAAGTTTTATTTAAATCCACAGTGCAGCCATGGCAATCATTTCTGAAATAACCCTTCTAGTTTCATTGCATTTATTTTTGTATTGGTATTTATTTTTTATTAAGTTTGTCAAAGTCACTTCATAGATAGATGATATATATATATATATATATTTTTTTTTTGGTTACTGTATGATTGAAATCTTTCTGGTTGTTTTAAAAGAGTCTCTTTTGTTGGCCAGGCACCGACAAATGGTGGCTCACGCCTGTAATCCCAGCACTTTGGGAGGCCAAGGCAGGCAGATCACCTGAGGTCAGAAGTTCAAGACCAGCCTGGCCAACATGGTAAAACCTCATCTCTACTAATAATACGCAAATTAGTTGGGTGTGGTGGTGCATGCCTGTAATCCCAGCTACTCCAGAGGCTGAGGCAGGAGAATCACTTGAACCCGGGAGGCGGAGGTTGCAGTGAGCCGAGATCATGCCACTGCACTCCGGCTTGGGCAACAAGAGCGAAACTCCGTCTCAAATAAATAAATAAATAAATAAATAAATAAAATAAAAATTAAAAAAGAGTCTCATTTGTCATATTTTGATGTGAAATTCAGAAATCAGTACAACATTATGAGTTAGGTTGATTTCTTTTCCGTGTACTTTTCCTTTTTCCTTTCCTTTCCTTTTCTCTCCTGTCCTATCCTGTCTTGTTCTATCCTGTCCTTTCCCCTTCCTCTTTTCCTTTCTTCCTCCCTTCCTTACCCACTTATTTTTATTTCTTTTTTGTTGTTGTTGTTTGTTTGTGTTTGTTTTTGTTGATGATGGAAGTGGTCATGAATTGTGAGTGAGCCACTGAATCATCTTTTGCTTCCTATAGGGATCTATCTTTCAAAAGTCAAATAGATAAATTATCATCTTGAAAAGAAAGTTACTTGTTATTTAAGAGTTATTTTCTCTCTTCTCATGAATGAGCTGTTTTATTTTATTTATTTTATTTTTTTTAATTTGACTTAAATTTTTCAAGTATGAAACAGCAGGAAAAAAAAAAAGAGAGAGGCAATGTTCTCTTATAGCTCCTTGGGACCATGCATGGAGTTCCATCACTAAGTGGTGATGTTTCTTTTCAACTTTATTTCAGTCATCTAGTTTATTTCAGCATCACCTTGTCAATGTTCAGATCATCAGCATGTGGCATGTGCTGAACTGAGTTGCTTGCTGCTTCTGCATATGTCTGGTAGGAAACCCAACTTTCTGCATTTATGCCTATTACCCAGCATTCTTTCTCTCTTTTATTTCACTGTAAGGTAATTAAAATTGCTTTCATCAACCAGTCTTCACGGGGCTTTCGATTTTTGCATAAGGATTTGGTGTTCAGTATGAGGGATTCTGGGAGCTCTTTCTTTTTGACAAATCTAAATTCTAGCCCTGGCACCCTTTTCTCAATAGCAGACATGTGGAAAAAAAGTAGATGCTTGAGAGAGGGAAGGAAATATTTCTCATCCCTCATCAACTGAAAAATATATAGCTTGTTCTAATCCTTTTATCTTCTGGAATCCCAGGAATGAACATGTGTGACAGATATCTAATAACTGTAGGAATCCTGAGATTTTTCAGTCTGGCAGTTTTGATGTGAGTCACACAAATGAACATTTTCTCATTGTTTTTTCATATAAGGCATTATCATGTTCAACCCAATTTTCTTAAAGCACACATGCAAAAATGAAATGGTCCTACAAACCTGCTTGTTATGGAGAAGCATGTTTCTATCATTATGAGACAAAATAAAATGTAGTGATCTTGTGAATATCCTTGATAATAAATAAAATAATTCTATATTACCTATTGTGTTTGCCTTGCTTATAAATGTTTGAGAATATTTTGGGTTTATGCAGAATATATTGCGATATTATCCATGGAAATTAAGAAGCAGCAAAAATGGAATTTAAGCAGTTTAACCATCTCATATTGAGAAAGTGTGCTAAAAACTATAATCCATCTTTGGATTATTATATTATGACAATGAGTTCATGGCAATATGGAAATATTAATCTGATGCTAGTCATGTAACAAAGTCACTGTTTGCCAGAGTTTCATAGAATTATTACATTTCCACTGTGGAAAAAAATTACTTCAGGCCTTCATTAGTATAATATGGGAAAATCAAAGACTAATTTTTTTTTGTTAAAAAAAATTATAATTGTAGTTTGCTTAATATTTGCATTTGCCAAGGAAAACCGAGACACCTTAGCCTCTGCACATATAATAAATAATCCTTTATTTTGTAAATGTGTTCATAGGACAGCTTTAGTCACAAAGCTCAGAGACCAATTTCAACTTTCACAGCTAATAGAGGAAATGGATCTGTGGTTATACTTGCAGGTATGGTTGGATCTAGGAGTTCAAGCAAGATCATGAGGGTTCTTTTTCTCTTTTTTCCCCTTTCTGCTTTTTGTTTCTCCATTTCTTCTCCTGCTCTAAACCCCATGTGTCAACGCATTGCTTTGGGTCTGGCCTCATTCTCTTCATGCATTGGGTAAGATGGATTCTAGCATTGTCCTATTTGTTGCGTTCCTCTCTTCCTTCTTCAGAAAAGAGAAGCAATGCCTTCCCCCTCCCCATCTATATATCAAAAATAGTGGCAGGGCACTGATTGTCCTTACTTAGTTAATGAAGCCATCCCCTTACCGACAAATTGAGAGGAGAGAGTGCATATTTGATGGTTCAGGTTTATGTGACATACTCCCACAGACCAGGAAGTGGAATGCTGTTGCTATCTACTTCATCCAGGAATATTTAAAATAGTCTTTTCCATCTATTTCTATCTGCTGAACTCCTTCTAAATAGACCATCTGCCAAAAAAAAAAAAAAAAAAAATCAATCAATCCGTGGGATTTATTAGCCATATATATGGGTAACACACTTAACGAAAGCTGCCTAGGAATTACCTGAAATGATTCTGAATTGCTTTTGATAAAGAATAACGACTTCATAGAATAACAGTTTTTTTGTTTTGTTTTGTTTTGTTTTGTTTTGTTTTTTGCCACTTCAGCAAAAATAGTAGTATGAACACTTAATTTTTTGCCCTTATTATTGGCGATGATGATGAAACTGGTGGGATTAACAGCATCAATACATGGAAAAAAATCACTTAGGGTGAATGTTTGAGAATTCTACCTTAATTCTGTTTATGTATTCATTTAACACATATTTATTGAACACCTACCATCTGGCTGGGAATCACCAGTGATCAAGACAAATACAGCCCTTCCCTTACTTAAATGTCACTTTCTTTTTTTTTTTTCTTTTTTTTTCTTATACTTTAAGTTCTAGGGTACATGTGCACAATGTGCAGGTTTGTTACATATATATATACATGTGCCATGTTGGTGTGCTGCACTTATTAACTCATCATTTACATTAGTCACTTTCTCAATGAAGCTTTGTGTGTCTGCTATACTGAAAACTCCCACCCATCTGCTCTGCTTTTACCCATCAGCATTCTCTATTCTCCTTTCCTGCCCTTTTATCTTTGTGGCAGTTTCCACCATTCGATTGTATTTTACTTATTTATTCTTATCTCTTTTGATGAGAGCTTAAGCTCCTTAGAACAGAGAATTTCATTTTATTATTAGTTATATTGTCAGCATCTAGGACTATGCCTGGCACAAAGAAATAAATAACAATATTTATTTCTTTTTTTTTTGAAGAATTGATGAAGTCTTGCCTGTGGTCTCCCTGTTTCTGTTGCCTATGGATGGACACTAAGCATGCTAACTAGATAGATGCTGACCTCCTTCTAAGAAACAAAGTAAAGCAGCCTAAAGTAACAGAGCATGATGGGAAAGGGGCTAATTTGGATTAGATGGCCAGAGAGGTCTTGCTGTTGAGTTGATATTTGGTCCTGAATGATGTGAGGGTATGGTCCAGTCTACTTCTTGGGGAGGAGACTTCACAACAAAGGGAAGAACAGATGAAAAGCTCAGAGGTGGAATTGTCCCTAGCTGTAGTCAAGGAGCTGCAAGATGTTTAAGGAGGCTTTGAGGGGGGTGGGAGTCAGTGAGAGGCAAAGAGAGAAGAGAGAGAGTAGGGGCCAGATCAAGCATGCTGTGGTTAAGATGGGGTTTTACTCTGAGTGAGATAAGTTATAAAGAGTTCTTGAGCAAAAAAGTGACATGACCTGACCTGTGTTTGCTGGGACTATGTTGGTCAATCCAGAAAGAAAAATAGTTGGAAGAAAGAACAATAGTTGGTGGCTACTGTATGAGTCCAGGTATGAGACAGAGGCTATGGACTCCATAATAGTGGTGCCAGCAGTGAAAGTAGATTCTGAGATTTTTTTTTTTTTTTTTTTTGAGAGAGAGTCTTGCTCTGTCACCCAGGCTGGAATGCAGTGGCATGATCTCAGCTCACTGTTACCTCCACCTCCTGGGTCCCAGTTCAAGCGATTCTCCTGCCTCACCCTCCCAAGTAGCTGGGATTACAGGAACAAACGATCATGCCCAGCTAATTTTTGTGTTTTTAGTAGCGACAGCGTTTCACCATGTTGGCCAGGCTGGTCTCAAACTCCTGACTTCAGGTGATCCACCTGCCTCGGCCTCCCAAAGTAGGGAATATTTTTAAAGCTTGAGCTAAAGAAATTTCCTAATAGATTGGATGCAAAGTGATAAAGAGCGCACTCAAAGGTGACTCCAAGGTTTAATTTGACTTTTTAATTTGAATTATTATATAAATTTACCAAAACATTAATATCCCTTGAAACAAGTGAGTTCTGTTAACTCCCTTTGTGTGGTTATGCTTGAAAAATATCTTTAAGGAAATAAGTTGTACTTTGTAATATTTGAAATATGAAAAGCCTTGCTAGAATGAGCATGTGAAATTATCGAAGAGATGAGTTAAGTTCTGGGATTTTACAACTTGAATAATTGATGACAAAATACTCTGTCTTTAATATCTATGTGCATCTGACAACTGCCCCATTTTTGATATTCTTGAATAGTTTGTTCTGCTCTGGAAAATATACTTGCCATTTGTAGCACTGAGAGTTTTTGAATGGAGTGGCTGTTGCCTGAGTGGGAGGAACAGGCAGTTTTGGGGGTAAGAAAAAAATTTCAGAATTTTCTATAGGGGAAGAAATTAATCAGTTTCAAGATTTAGCAAAATAAAAGAATGAATATTTGTAGACTATGACACTAGCACGTTATTGGAGCCATAGTTATGTCACATGTATATCTATACATCTACATAGGCTATGTGTATAACTTCAGTTGTGTATACGAGCATCCATGTTGAGATCTGGGCTCTAAATATCCTTTAAAAACAAAATGTTGTATCTGATTTTTTTTTTTTTTTTATTGTCAGTAGAAATCTGAGTCTATATGACAGGCCAATTATCTTAAAAGTGTTTTAAGAGATCTCAGAATTCAAATTCCACTATTCAAGTATCAAACTTCTTTTTAAACATATTTAGGTGAGATAAAATAATTATATTCTTTTAGCAAAAATGGGGAAAAAAGTCATAACATTTAAAATTATAGTCATCTCAAATATGAAACATTTTGAACTCTTCCTAATTCTTGACAAATCTGGCCAGGCACAGTGATTTGTGTCTGTAATCCCAGCACTTTGGGAGGCTGAGGCGGGCGGATCACTTGAGGTCAGGAGTTGGAGACCAGCCTGGCTAACACAGTGAAACCCTGTCTCTACTAAAAATACAGAAATCAGCCGGGTGTGGTGGCACATGCCTGTAATCTCAGCTACTCGGGAAGCTGAGGCACAAGAATTGCTTGAACCCAGGAGGCAGAAGTTGCAGTGAGCTGAGATTGTGCCACTGCACTACAGCCTGGGTGACAGAGTGAGACTTCATCTCAAAACAAAACAAAAATTATTGACAAATCTTCTCCTTGATCATAAATACATGCATTTAGAAATTATGTTTGATTCAATACTCTTTTGAATCAGTTGATGTTTTTTAGATAGCGTCTCTCTCAGTTGTCCAGCCTGGAGTGCAGTGGCACTATCACAGCTCATTACAGCCTAGACCTCCAGGGCTCAAGCAATCCTTCCACCTAAGCCTCCCAAGTAGTGAGTAGCTGGGACATGCACCAGCATGTTTTTTTTTTTTTTTTTTGTAATGGTTATTATTTGTAGAGTCTCACTCTGTTGCCTTGCTAGTCTCCAACTCCCGGGGTCAAGTGATCTTCTCACCTCAGCTTCCCAAAGTGCTGGGATTTTTTTGTAGTGGTTATTATTTGTAGAGATAAGTCTCTAATTTTTGTAATGGTTATTATTTGTAGAGATAAATCTTACTCTGTTGCCTTGCTGGTCTCCAACTCCCAGGCTCCAGTGATCTTCTCACCTCAGCTTCCCAAAGTGCTGGGATTACAGGCATGAGCTGCCACTCCCATCTGAATCAATATTTTTTTTTTTTTTTTTTTTTTTTTTTTTTTTTTTTTTTGAGGCAGAGTCTCACTCTGTCGCCGGGGCTGGAGTGCAGTGGCCGGATCTCAGCTCACTGCAAGCTCCGCCTCCCGGGTTTACGCCATTCTCCCGCCTCAGCCTCCCGAGTAGCTGGGACTACAGGCGCCGGCCACTTAGCCCGGCTAGTTTTTTTGTATTTTTAGTAGAGACGGGGTTTCACCGTGTTAGCCAGGATGGTCTCGATCTCCTGACCTCGTGATCCGCCCGTCTCGGCCTCCCAAAGTGCTGGGATTACAGGCTTGAGCCACCGCGCCCGGCCCTGAATCAATTTTTTAAACTCCCTTCAGATACTAACTGATAGCTGTACTCTCTAGTTGCAGAAGTAAACCTTTTAACATGATTCCTTAGGTAAATGAGAGCACTATTTTTTTTTTTTTTTTTTTAGGCAGAGTCTCGCTCTGTTGCCTAGGCTGGAGTGCAATGGTGTGATCTCGGCTCACTGCAAGTTCTGCCTCCCAGGTTCATGCCATTCTCCTGCCTCAGCCTCCCGAGTAGCTGGGACTACAGGTGCCTGCCACCATGCCTGGCTACTTTTTTTTGGTATTTTTATTAGAGATGGGATTTCACCATGTTAGCCAGGATGGTCTCGATCTCCTGACCTCGTGATCTGCCCAAGAACACTATTCTTGAGAAGTGGTTAGTCTAACAACACCTTACAGGCCAATTAAGCCAGGTGAAAAAGTCTTCAAAGGGATAGCAGGACAGAGATGAAGGGAGTCAAGTGTCTGTCTCTCTCGACCATTCTGACTGCTTCCACAGAAAATCTGGAAATGTCTTGCCCTTTGCCAAATGTACATAGGGATGACTAGTCCAGCAATTTGTGACAAGTTGCTGGAAGATTGTTTATTTATGTTTGGCTGAAGTTTGTTACTCATAGTTATTCCTTTTGGTCTTATATCCTATGTCTGATAAAATTCCCTTATCTAAGAGCAGTGATTATGAGGATCTTCCTTGTGTCTGATTTTGCCGTGAGGGTTGGATAATCCTGTACATTCCCATCTCTTCTCCTTTACTCCCACCCAGTTTTATTATAACACTGTGTTTGTTTTTCCAAATTTCCTGTGTTTTCTAAATTTGGAGCCTAAGAACTATAAACAATTCATACTCTGTATGAATATGGCTTAGGATACTATGGTTTAAACCAACAGCCACAATAACTTTAAGTTGTCTTAAAACTGTAATCAGTAGGATTTCCTAAATACTGTTTAAAAAGGAAATTAGTTGATTTTGATTTATGAGAAAATTTTTAAGCTGTGTTAAAATTTTATCTAAAAAGCACATACAATTAGGACTGATAGCAAGTTACCTTGCTTTTAACTTTATTTTGGTGGTACCTTATTATAAATTAAATATATTAAAAATGTCAATGTGCTTGTAAAAGTAATTTTTATTGTAATATTACAGTGAACCTTTTGAGTTGAATTCTTCATTGCATAACCATAATTTCTACATAAACTCCATGGAAAGTTAGGGAATGAAATGAGGGAGAAATTGGGCCACTAGGGTTTTAAGTTAAATTTCATTTCAGAGAAAGCTGAGACACTTTCATTTTTTCTTGTGCTAGTAATCAATCCAGAAAATGACAAGAAAAGCGCTTCTTAGAGTTATCAAGAAATTAAACTTTTTGCTAGCCATTTTTCTTCTTTGTTCTCTTTCATACTGAAAATATCCAATTATGGAAATGACCGTGACAAAACTTGATAATGTTGTGAGATCCCTGGGGTGTCACTTCACCAGCTGGAAACCTCTGTGGCCAGTGGCGTCTTTGCCTGAGTTTTGCTCTTGCCCACTGGGCCCACTCGACCTGGCAGGCTGAGCTTAGCTAATGCTACTGGCCTGGATCCCATATCTGCCAAGGGTGTGTGGAGTGGCAAGGGTCGTGTGAGTGAGTGAGCATGGGGTCCGGCCACTGTGTGCAGCCAAGCATGCTGGCTGCCGGTGGGGCGGCAGCTCCAGGCACCACCACGGGTGCTACCTCCCTGCGAGGCTGCTGTTGGACCAGAGGTACAGCAAGCAGCTTCCACAGCTGGCACTGGGGAATGTGGTGGCACTCAAGCTTGAAGACACCAGGAACTGCAGAAACCCAAAGAGAGTGTCACAGCCCTGGCTTGGGGAGCTACTAAGTCTGACCTCCCTGAAGGGCCACAGCCCTTCTCTCCTTGTTGCCTGCAATGTGGTGAGCAAGGGGTGGTGTTTCAGCCCTGTTTGTGTTACAGCTCTTTCAGCCCCACCATTCAGGGGGACCTGAGTTCTTGTCCTGCAGCCAGGAAGAATAAAGTATGCAAACAAGTGGAGAATGAGCAAGGCAAAGAGGAGCTTTATTGAGTGATAGAACAACTCAGAGGAGACTCACAGTGGGTAACTCCTTTCCTCAGGCAGGGTGTCCTGATGAGTGTTCAGCTGTCAGCAGAGAGGAGGCCCTGGAGTGGGTAGCTCCTCTCCACAGGTCCATTTTCCCATTGTCTTCTCAGCTCTCAAGAGAGAGAAAACCCTGGTGTGGGTAGCTCCTCAAGAGAGAGAAAACCCTGGTGTGGGTAGCTCCTCTCCACAGCTGGTCATTCCATAATCTTCTCAGCTCTCAGCAGAGAAGATACCCTGATGTGGGTAGCTCCTCTCCACAACTGGTAGTCCTGTCATCTTTTTTCAGCTCTCAGCAGAGGAGACCCTGGCATGGGTAGCTCCTTTCCACAGCTGGTCATCTTGTGATCTCTTTTTAACTCTCAGCAGAGAGGAGACCCTGGGGTAAGTAGCTCCTTTCTGCAGCTGGTGGTCATGCCATCTCTTTTTGAATCTGGCTAAGTCCTGGGGTTTTTATGGACTTCAAAAGAGAGGAAGTATGTGCTGATTGGTCCATGTGAGGCCATGGGCAGGCCCAGAAAAAGCATTATAAGTTCCCACTCTGCAGGACTGGTAGCCCTGCCCCCAGGCTTCAGGCCTTTCCCCACTTGAAGATGGGGCTTTACCAGAGACCCGTGTCTTTCCACCCAGGAGCCTATCTGCCTCCTATTGCTGTTCATGATGCCAAGACTGTTTGTGTTGAGGGGTGCCAGCAGGCCAGCTCTGAGCTGCCTTCAGCCTGCCTCAGCCTCTATCCTATGCTCCTCGGTGCCCAAAGCCTGGAGGAGTCCAAGGCAGCAGGGGCCTGGTGTGTCAGTGCTCCCCAAGAGTGCACATACCTAGCCAGGTTGCAATGGCGCCCAGGTTCAGCCTCCACTTTGCTCTGAGATTGGAGTGGGTGCTTGGAGTGGGGAGAGGACAGGCAGAAGGAGCAGGCACCCTCAGGCGCTTGGAGTAGGGAGAGGTCAGGCGGTGGGAGAAGGCCTTCCAGGGCTCCTGAGAGTGCAGAGATGCTCAGATTTACAGCTACAGCTTGGGCAGCTGCGGGTGTGCCAGGGAGGGTGGGGCTCCTGCCTACTTCCAGCCCCCAAGAGCACAGGCATGCCCAGGTCTGCAGTCACAGCTGGGTGTCACAGCTGCACCTGGGGAGCGTAAGTCTCCTGCCCTGCCAACTCAGAAGGGGGTAGAGCTTCCACCTGTTCCTGGCTTTCGCTGACTCCATGGTGGCAGCCCTGGCCAGTCCTCTCCCACTGTTTCTGGCATTGTGGCAGCAGCCACTCCAGATGGGCTGCCACTGGCGTCAATAAGATGTTTACTAAAATGTCTGTAAAGAGAGCCACTCACAACTTTATATTCATCTACAAGAACCCTCAAATAAATTTAATCCCCATTTGGGCTTATCCCTCAAATGTAGCTCTGAGTACTTATTAGTTATTATTCTGGTATCCCTACATCTAATAAGATGTAGAGTGGAGTGTACACAGTCTCCAGGAACCAACCAGTTTGTAAATGAGTGAAGTCTTCTGGTGATACATCAGCACCATGATAAATGGCCCCACCCAAGGTGATGTCAAAATATTAACGTTAGTGAGTGAGGCAGACCGTGGCAACAGGAACAGCTTCTGTCCTTTCCTTATGGGGCAGCTGCTAGTCAGCTCCAGCCAATTGTGACCATATAGGAACGGTGGCCTAGAATTACCAGAACTGTTAAGTAAAAAATCTCATTTTAATGGAAATACTCTGATTTTTCAATGTTGTTAATTGATTTAAATTTGAAAAGAATGTATGTGGGCTAAAAGGTTTCATTGACAATATTTGAAGGAAAAGCCCAACTAAATAGAATCTTGTGGCAATTCTAGTAAGTATGTGGAAGATGGAGAGAAGAAGGGCAAGAGTGTAAGCAGGAAGATAGTTTCAGACTCTCCAGATGGATTATAATGGTGGCGAGTACTGGAACAGTAGAAAGCATTCTGGAGACAGAATAATGTAAGAATAAAGAGTGGGCTAGCGACTTTCAGGAGATAGAACACGTAGAACCCAGAAGCCAATTGTGTATGGATAAGAATTTATAGAAGAATAGAAGTTTCAAGTTTCTCTAGAGTCCCAGAAAAAAGAAACTGCTAGGGCTCAGGTGGAATGTGCATATTTTTAACAGTACTCTGAAATCCAATTATCTGCCTTCTGCAAGTGCAGATATCACTCCTGCACACACAGAATAATTATACTATCTATGGACTCACTTTTTATTTTTCAATCAGAGGATGCACTGGTACCATTGCTACATTTGCTTGAAAGGTCACAGCTTCAGTGGTTTGACGCTGGAAAACAAAGATGAAAACAGAATGCCAGAGCGATTTTGTAAAACAGATTGAAGAAAAGCTAATGGAGGTCAGACTACAGTCACTGGCAGGAGAGAAGAGTGAGAGAGGCAAAGTCATAAACTAAAATCTCTGATGTAGACTGTGATGCTAGAAAAATGGGAAAGTGGAGATACAGGGACAATTCTTCCCTTTCTGAGTTAGCTAGATACTGAAAAATGAACAACGGATGGATCTCCATTGAACTCCCTGTAGGGGGAAGATTTTGTCTGTTGCTTAAAGACGATGTTTAAATGACCTTTAAAATCCTGGGGATATCTGTCATCTCTGTTCTAAGACAAGAATAAAAAGAGTTGGCACGGGCAAATGATAGAACAGTGAATGTAAAGCAACAGCCATTTCCATTCAATAGTATTCATTGGAAACTGTCAGATACAAGAAAAGGCCCTAATGATCCACTATCGATTAAAACACAGTCCAAACTCTCAAGGCAGATACACATTTAAGTGTCTAATAGGAATGAAATAGAACGAATATTGTATTAGCCCTCTTAGAGAGGGTGACCTTCAGAGTCCCAGGAAGAAATAATGAGATCCAAGTGGCTATGTCCAGTTGTTGGAAAGAAGGGCCTGGTTTCCGAAAGAGACGTCAAGGCTCAACACAATCGCTTAGAATATGGTTTAGGAGTTAATTCTAGCAAACATTAGAGATGACTGGTATTTCTCAAAGAGAAAATGTACAGCACAAAGAATGCTGTACCAAGGGTAGATCCCAGACAATTCTCAAAGTCTGGTAGACAGGGGTTTACCAGATTCACACAGGATAGGCAATGCCTTTGTCATTCTTCACCTGTACATTGAGGGAAATTTAAGCAGCTGGGGTCATAAACACTCAAAAGTGGAGAAGACCAATATAGGTTTGGGAATGATTAAGTTAAATATAACATTGATGGCAAAAAAAGTAAAATCTCTGCTCTGCAATTAATATGTGGGATGAGAAGCAGTTTGACATGCAACATAATTTTATATGTTGTACGGAATCCCCTCCATTTAGCTATCTCATCTTCTAGGTTTAAATTCTGTCCCAACTCCTTCATGAAGCCTTAGATAATCCAGAAAACAGGTTGTTAATTTTTGCACTGCTGAGTGCAGGAGCAGTTATGTGTGTCACTTTCTTGATAGTTACCATTTTGTCATCTTGTCTTATCAGCTTGTACGTATATGCCTGATTACTAGGGTGATGGTTATATGTGGGCATTCAAACTGGAACACTTTGGAGAGTGAAACCTGGAAAGAGAGAGTGCTATTGGGGCTATGAACAGTTACTGAGGACAACAGGCATAAATAGACACTGCCCTGAGCAACCTAGGCTGTGTGATCCCTGAACTTATTACCATACCTGGGTCATATGATTCTTCTGTCATCTCAAGGCCTTGCACAGAGCAGCACTTAATGACAACATTGGATGCTATTAAAAGGACCATGGATGGCACATGACCCCAAACTCTTTATTTGACAGACGAATAAACTGAGGTCCAGGGAAGTTAAGTGACTTGCCTGTGGCTGCACAGCTAGTTCTTACCTTGAAGGTTCATTATCCTCATGCTTAACTTTGTTTTCTTACTGATACCCTAGACATAGCTTTTCTCAGATATTCCCCTATGCTTATGGCCTGGTGGATTAATAATGTTTTCTTGACTCTGGTCAGATTCTGATGTGTAACTTTTGCATGATCTGAGTGTTTCTGTTGTATCCTTCAAATTCATGTGTTGAAACCTAATAAGCAATGTGATAGTATTAGTAAGTGAGGTTTAAGGAAGTGATTGGGTCATGAAGGTGCTCAGAAAATGTTAATTGAATTAACAAATGATCATGGAAACACTGATTCCTATAAATGAAAGGGACTTAAAAATAATGTAGTCAGGTTCTCTAATAAGTAGGAAGAAACAAGCTCAGAAAATATTACATGACTTAGTCGAAGGTCAATGAGCCACTGACAAAACTTTTCATCAGCCACTGATGAAAACTTAGTTCTCCTGGGTCTTTTGTTTCCCAGACCAGCGTTTTGCCTACGATGTCCCACTGTTTCAAAAGTGATTGACAGTAAAATATTAGAGCCCTATATTTTACAGTGACTTCATAATCATTTTTGTTTTTTCTTACGACTTTCCAAATGCTGCCTTATGTTACTGGACTCCCCACTACAAACCTGTAAGTCTGGCAGGAAGCTGAATAGCTTTACAAATTAGGCAATCAAGACTCAGGATTTAAGTGACTTGGACCGAATTGGCTCAATTTCTTCAAATATAGAGAGCACAAAGAAACCTGGTCAATCTTACTACTGTCCTTGAAAGCATGTTTTTTCCTAACTCAGCAAGGCAAAACTGTTAGCAAAAATGTTCTTCAACAAGGGATTTGTGAATGTATGTTAAAAAGCTTTCTCTAAGGTACCTATCACTTAAGTAACAGTGACCTGATTCAGTTTTGTTTCTGTGGGGGATTGTAACAGTAGGGAAATCATGGTTCTTCACTGTTTCAGTGAGATAGGTGAATTTGGAATTGTCTACCAACTGAGCTAAGGCAAAGGTCTACAGTAAAACAGAATTCTAATTAAAGATATGAATAGAAAATGCAGAAAATAAGTAAATTAAAATAAATCTACAGATCAGTTGCATGCAGAGTGAGTATGAATGTGGCATGTATGATGCTGAGTTACTGATGGGACTCTGAGCACACGTGACTCTGTGGGCTCACCCCACACAACTTGGTATTTTCTGCTGGGTTCACACTATCTCTAATTAGGGAACATTTAAGCTTGTGTTTGCTGTGTTAGAGAGCATCGACTTAAATCTACCCTATTAACAAATACAGTTTCCCAGGTTGTTTTGTTGCTTTGCTCTGCTGAAGTTCGATTTAAACTATTTCTAATTAAATTAAACATGAATGAGAGAAGACTGTTAGAAGAGGTAAACATTCTCAGTTCTTCCAGAATCCTTCCTAAAAAGTAGCTGAACCACCCTTTCCCTAGGGTTTAGCAGAGATTGTGAGTTGCCTCATGGAAGGCAGGGGCCATGCTTTGTTGACAATCTTTATTTCCAGAACCTCAATGAGGACAAAGCTTATAAAAAGCACTCAGTACACACTGGCTGAATAAACTAATGAGCTGCAGTCTGGAAGCCTTCCCGGGACAGACTCTCTGGACTTTAGTAAGATGGAGAGCTTCCTTGGAAGTCCCCACACACTTACCTTGACAGTGACCTTACTGGTTTGTAATGAATTGTTGATGTTTCTTTCCCACTAGAAAGTTATCTCCCAGAAGTTATTTTTTGCCAGCTGTGAATCTCTGTAACCTGTGAACACACACACACACATGCACACACACACACACACACACATTTAGTATATTAATTGAATTGTAGAGGTTTTATATGTCTAGACTTCTTATACTAAGAGGGCACCATAGACAGCATATAGGCATGCTACGATTGACTCAAAAGCAAAAATATTATTAAGACAGAACTGAGATGAGGGTTCCAGTATCTTGAGAGTCTCCCCTGGCCAGTGTTTCGTCTCCTTCACCTGTGCACCCATCTGACAATTTAAAAAACGAAAGCTTAGAGATTCATGTTGGCAATTTTTTATTATTAGTGTATGTGGTATATATAGCTTTCCCCTAATTTGGTTGGAGATATGTTTTGCTAGCTTCCCAGAAACTAGCACCTTTCACCAAAGTGGGAGCTGTCTTAAGGTGTGCCCCCTTACCTTGGGATAAAGCTATGGGCTATGGAATCGCACAAGCCCATGTTTGTATTTTTTTTATTTTAATTTTTAAACACTTGTATAAAATTAAGGGGTAAAGTGCAGTTTGGCTTCCTGGATCTATTGCTTTAGAAGTCTGGGCTTTTAGTGGAACCATCACCTGAATAATGTACATTGTACCCATTAAGTAATTTCTCATCCCTCAACCCCTCCCACCCTCCCACCCTTCTGAGTCTCCAGTGTGATTGTTCCACACTCTGCGTCCACATGTATACATTATTTAGCTCCCCCTTATCAATGAGAACATGCAGTGTTGGATTTTCAGAAAGCCTTTCTGAGCCTTGGTTTTCTCATCTGTGTAACTGGGATTTGAATGCCTTCCTGAGGGACTCTCAACCCTGGCTTAACCCCTCTCCCCTCCTCCCTCCCTGCACTAATGCCTGTGACTCTCTTCTGTCTGCTAGGGCGGGATCAAAAGTTAAAAATATCAGCATATTTCAACCTTATTTCAGTGTTCTTGATGTTGTTTTCAAAACTTGAGTGTCACTCCTCCCTTTACCACAGCTAGGTTGTCGTGTTCTTTCACAGTGCTTCTAGTGTTGCTTTTTTTTTTTCCCGTGTCATTATGTTCTGTGTTAGTCTGCCCTGTAAGACTCTAAGCTTTATGATGATTAGAGACTTTGTCTGCTTTATTTATACATGACTAACAATCAGTCTTGAATCTTGCACAAATGTTGAGTGCCCGGTTAATGAGGGAATATGTAGTGTTTGGGTTAAAAGGCATGAGCTCCACAGCAAGCCTGAGCGTGGGGTCAGTGAGCTGAGGTGAATGGGACCATCTCCAGTTTCAAGATGATCTTATCGGGATCAAACTGATGTAAAAAACCTTATTTTTACTGCAATAAAAGTTTAAAACTCAAAAAAAATCATAGAATTGAAATTAAATGAGATTAATCTGTTTTCTGTGGTTCATAACAAAATACTTGCAACTGGGCAATTTATAAAGAAACAGAATTTATTTCTTACAGTTATGGAGGTTGAAAAGTCCAAGGTTGAAGGCCCTTCTTGCTGGTAGGGACTCTGTAGAGTCCCGAGGTGACATAGGGCATCATACAGTGAGGGGACTGAGCATGCTAGCTTAGTTCTCTCTTCCTCTTCTTATGAAGCCACTGGTCCCATGCCATTAAAACCCATTAAACTATTAACCCAGGAATTAAGTTTCAACATGAGTTTTGGAGGCGATAGATATTCAAATCGTAGCATGAGCCCTACACCAAGGCCACTGTGTCACCCAGGTTAGTAACCAATAACACGTACATTTTTCATTAGCATCTCTCAGTTGCTGAAGTATGAGGACCCTGCCTGATACCTTTCGTCTGTATTATTGGTGGTCGGGATGATATTATTTTGTATGTCCTAAATAGCACCAAATATAAAGATCTCTATAATGCCCTTAATTTCTTTTTCAATTTAGCTTTTAAAGTTATTTGAGGTTTGTAGATTTTGCTGTTTATCTCACAAAATAACTCTGTTTCAGTTACTGCGTCTTGAACTTACTATTTTCACCAGTTTAAATGTGTTGTAGGAATACTGGATTGGAATTCAGCATATGTAAGTTCTAGGCCCACTTTTCTTTTTTAGTCAATAAGCTTTGCCATTATGCTTATATTTACATTGCTTATGCCCTCAAGGCCTAAGTCTTATTTGTGTAGTGAATAGGAATACACACACACATACACATTTATCAAAATTTGATAATATATAATTAATTTAGTATTATCAACTTGGGAATTACTGAATTCTCTTGCTGTGCATAAAGATTATTGAAAAGCAGCATCTACTCCCTTAGAATTTTCACATCTAGTATTCTTTTGTTAAAATAATTTTAATAATGATCTAAATTGGATATAAATTCAGGTAATTATTGCCATCATTTTGTATAAGGACTGTCATATCTGGTACTAGTTGTCTCTGACAGCAAAATAAAACATGATGATCAATATTTCTGATTGATTTTTGTTCCACTGGGATGGTGTGAGCATAGACTGTTCACAGCTGATTTTTGCTGCTGATCAGTCTCTATGAGGCAAAATTTCAATAATTGTTTTGTTTTTAGGTGACTTTCTTCTCTGATGTCCAGACCGATTTGCAGATTGCAAAGATCCACTTCGATAATAGAAAGAGATGCCATTAGATTAGGAAAAAAGCCAAAGCCACTTATCGCAGGAATTATGTGCTAACACAGTGGTTCACCTTAATGTTCTCTCTTTATAATGCCCCCTTTCAAGATGTGCATAATTGATATTGCCGTAAGCACTCTCCTGTTCTTTTTGCACAGCTAAAAGAATAGAGCGGATTAGAATACAGAATAAAGTTTCAGGATTGCACAACGGAATTACTCCTGTTCTATGTCATAAAATATTGCATTCATTAGAAATGAATATTTTCATTGCAAGTGAACTGAGACAGGCAGGTAGACTGAGTGATTCCTTTTATTTTGTTTCTCTTAGAAGGAATGATTCCAACAGCTGGTAAAAACACAACTAAGGTTTGGCATGTGCCAATCAGCTATTTCATAATATTTTTTTTTGGAGGAAAACATGTATACATCACAAAGTAACCCTTTTCTCTTGTGGCAATCTCCTTAGGTCCCATTCATTTTTAGAAACCACATGTATTCTTAGCACCCTGTGATACTTGCTGCCAGAGTGAACATATTTTCCCAGCCACAACCTGATTGCATGTTCTGGATTATACACATATTCTTCAGAAATAATTTAAGGATTGAGATCAATAATGGTGCTCCTGAGGTGGGTGCCATCTGAAATCTAACACATAATGTTTACCTGTAGGGATGATCAAGAACCTCTCTTGAAAGAATTAGGCCCTTATGGATATTTTAGAGCAACGTTTAGATTTTTTAAATAACAAAAATGATGATCAAGAACCTCTGTTGAAAGAATTAGGCCTTTATGGATATTTTAGAGCAATGTTTAGATTTTTTAAATAACAAAAATGATAATGAGCATGATGATAGATTCTGCTTGTTGAGTGCTTTTTGTCTTCATAAATTTACATGAGAAAGGTGTTAATGTGTCCATTTTATGAATTAGTCATCTGACCCTCAGAACACCTAAATAACTTGACATAGCTGGGTGAGCAATGGAGCCAGAATTTGACCTCCACACTGCCTGATTATGAAGCTGTGTATTCTGTCTGCTTTTAGCTGCTGCCTCTTATTTCCAGTTCCAAGGTCAGTCTAAAACAGTCCTCCCAAACACCCACATATGTTGAATCCTTGTGCTGAAGGCAGGTGGTGCCACGGTTCAGGGTGAGTGCTTTATTTTTCAAGAAGCATAGAGAATTAATTCATTAAGTGGAACTTGAGAGGCTACTTAAATATCTGAGCTGCTGAGAAGTTCAACCTTTTTAATTATCTGGAGTGAGACTTCCCACAATGTTAAACCTTCGGAATGGTGCCAAACTCAGAAGCTCCTCTGCAGTGATTCTGAATTGACTGAATAGAGTCAAATAGCTGAGATGAAGTCAAGATCTGAACATTCCAACCGGCATGTTGCAGTGGTTCTGCCACACAGGAAAAAGGAAAGGTGGGCTTTTGTTGCTAGTGAAGAGATAATGACCAATGAAAAAAATAAAACTGAGCAAAGAGAGACAAAGAAGGAAATGAGACAGTGAGAGAGAGAGAGAGAGAATGTAGAGATGAGCATAAAATCTGCAGAGAAAGTGAGTAAATGGTGGTGTCAGAAAAGGTAAAAGAAGGTGAAATATTTTGTGTAAGGGATGACAAGAAGGTGCCATGTGACAGCTATTCTAAGAGCAGAAAAGAAATCTAAGACTAAAGAAAGAAATCATTTTTGTGATCACGAGAAGGATTAGGAAACAAGAATTTAATTATTACAGATAATATTACTAATTATTTTCATTACACATACAAAGTACTTCCGCATGTAATATTTAATCCCCTCACAATATTCCTGTGTAATTGGTTAAGTGGATATTTCAGACTTTCTTTTAGAAATATGGAAACTTAGTGTCTGACTTACTAATTTCTTATTTTTTTGGAAGATAAATATATTTTCTTACAGCTTCAAAAATCACCAACATGGCACGTGTATACATATGTAACAAACCTGCACGTTGTGCGCATGTACCCTAGAACTTAAAGTATCATTACAAAAATAAATAAATAAATAAATAAATGACTTGTCTAATTTCTAAAATAAGTGGTAGAGTTGAAACAAGAAAATGTGTGTGTGTTTTTTTTTTTTTTTTTTTTCACTATGTGCTGCTGGACATTGTTGTGTGTTGTTAAAAGTACATGTACCATAACACGACTTTACCACATATGCTTGGGGGCATTTAATTACTGGGCTAGTCTGGTCTTCATTTGAAATACCCCTAGGGGATAGTGACATGTAAAATGTACAGCACTAAGTGTATTTCAACTATTGCATTTTACTAACCTGAGACTGTCGGGGTGCTTTTATTATAAAATGGAGATCAAGTATGGAAAAAAGGTATTACTTCTGTTATTACAGCTTTGGTGGTTATAGAAGGTGATGAACTGAAACATCAGGACTTGTGGATTTGGCAATAGAGACAAGGCCAAACTGACTCACCTGCAGAATAAAAAAAGGGTGATGTCTATAAAGAGAATTGTGAATAACTGTGCTCGTCTGTTGTTTCTGTCTACCCAGGATCTCTTTCCTCATCTTCTTGGTTGTGAATACATTAGGTGGTATTGACTTATCTCCCCTTCTCTATCCAACATTGATTGGCATATGCTTTGCACTGGGCCAGGGTTCTCCTTGGCTACTTTCTGCCAGAATACATGGAAAAAACAGATATTGCTCAGTTGTATATGGGTCTGGGGTGGCCACTTACCATTTTATACATGTCATGGTGGGAGCCTGATGGAAAACCCAGGACAACTGGAACCCTTGGCCCCACTAATTGAGCCTCTAGAAAACAGAATCACCTGAATCCATGGACTTGCCATTTGGGGTAACAAATAAATCCTCAAGCTGGTGTAGGTTGAGATTTGGTCACTGTAAATCAGTCAAATACAAGTGCAGGGAGTTGGTGCATCATAATAATAACCAACATTTATTGAATGTATGCTATGCTAGTAATCATTCTTTAATCATTTCATTCTCATAGCAATCCTATGGTGTGCATGTCATTACTGTCTCCATTTTGCAGGAAGAAACAGAGACAGAGTGGTTAGATGATTTGTTAAAGATCAGAGATAGGAAGAAGCAGAGCTGGGATTTGAACTCAGGAAGTCTAGCTGTACTCTGTGGACTGTAGTCATTACCTGTCTCTCTTTGTGTATATCACCTTGCCATATATGTGTAAATGTCTTTCTGTATCTGTATCTGTATCTGTATCTGTATCTGTATGTGTATCTGTCTGTTATCTCTCTGAAATATGCAAATTCTTGGCAAGAATGGAATTTATGTTACAAATTAGAATATTAATGTTGGTTCTGTGCATGGAAATTAGTATCTCAAATTTCATCCCAGTGTTGTGGACAATAATAGAAATTACTATTAGAGCTTAAAAAGAAACTGTAGATCTATGAGTGTTTTCAAAAGAGTATAATAGGAAAATTAAAATAATTAAATATAATATTGAAGCATCCATATTATATGACATTAAGTCTCAGTAAGAGACTGAGTTGGTTAGCTGATCCAATCTTTTTGCAGTTAAAACAAACAAAAAAACAGAGGCAATCACGTATAAGCACTAGGGCATATTTAATATGACTGTTATTGAGGAGAAGATTGCAGTAGGGAAGAATCTTTGAACAGATACTTACTAAAAACTAAAATTTCTGTGAGTTAGAACATTTAGCCAATCCAGGTACTAAGATATTTCAAAGTCAGATGAGTTATCACAAAGGTAGGAGACAAAAAACACTGTACTGGGGAAGCTGTCTAATTTAGTTAATCCTAACTTAGACAGTTAGTGAATCCGGTGCCAAGATAACATGTAGAATTGAAAGGGTTAACTTTTTCCCCGTGCATCACTGATATAAGGTGCTCAGAAAAATAAATTTTATTACTAATAAGTGTCAAGGTCCTATGTAACTTCCTTTTGCAAGAAAAAAAAGCAAAAAAACGAGGTAAACACTTAAGAAATCTGTTCTTATGCTTTTGGAAAAAAGAATTGTCTAAGAATCACGGTTATAATTTAGGACAGGGGTAGGCAAATGGGCCAAATCTGGCCCACCACCTGTTCTTATAAGTCCTGTATACTTGGAATGATTTTTATGTTTATAAATGGTTGATAAAAGTCACAAGAAGAATAATATTGTTACTGGTGAAAATTATATGAAATTTAAATTTTAATGTCCATACATAAGTTTTATTGGAATATAGCCACAGTAATTTCCATATTGTCTATAACTGCTTTTGTGCTATGCCAGCAGAGTTGAGTAATTGTGATAAAGATTGTATAACCCGCAAAGCCTAAAACATGTACTGATCCTTTACAGAAGCAATTTACCAATCTTCTATTTGGATAATAGAGCAATGGTATTGGGAGGTATTTGAAATGTTGTAAGGAAGCAGAGTTAGTGCCTAGAAACAAACAAACAAAGTGACAAATAAGTGAGTATATGTGGGTAGGTTTTAAACATCATTCCCATTGTCTTGATATTGCTTCCTAAATTAAAATGATAAACCAAGATTGCATCCAAATATGCAGTGCAGTTTTAGAACTTCTTTTTTTTGTGACAAGTTTACACAACCTTCTTTGGGAGGTGATGTAGTGGGTTATCAATTTCAGCATAACACAGAACACATGGATTTAATAACAGAATGACTTCATGAACACTACGTCCTGTTGAAATATGTAGTCTCGTAAAGATAAAGCAGGGACACATTTGGGTTTTGAAATGAGGTTTTCTTAAAATACCTGTGTTAATTCTGAAAACGTAGCCATTCTTGGACTTCATTCACCTCATCAATGGACTTGGAAAGGGAAGCAGGATTCAAAAAATGCAGGTCAGCTAGCAGAAAGATTATGATCCTCGTTCACCATTGTACTGCAATCTAGAAATTGCAGTTAGAATGGTGTGGACATAGGAGGGGCAAAGAAAAAAGTACTAAAAAAGGGCCAAGTAATTCCATATTTTGGAGTTGACTGTCAGATTGTTGTGCTTATGCTGTTTGTCTGTTTATAATTACCAACCAGCTTTTTTTCTTATATCTACATTTATAAATTCTACCCATGTATTATATTTATTTAAAAACAATTGAAGCATATACTATATGCAAAATGTATATCTCACTGTGCAGGCTGAAGAATGACAATCAACTTTTTCATGTACCCATCTTTAATGTCTCAAACACTGTTTCCTCTGTGTTCGTAGGAAATACTTTTTCTATTTTCTATTTTAATTGCTTGTGCATATGAGTCCTAAATTCTTCTGAAATACTGTGAGTTTCTTCAATGCATGATTCTTGACTCATTCATGTTTGGTTCCCATTACCTTCAACATGTAAGGATTTAAATATGTGTAGAGTGAGTGAGTGAATGCATTGTAAGCTCTCTGTGGTGAGAAATCATTTATTATCTGACTATTCCTTGCAGTTACTATGCTTAGGGGCAATTAGCAAATGTTGGAATTGAATGCATTGAAAGATCCTGTTAGTCTATCTAGGCAGCTCTTGAATGTTTGTGCACAGGTACTGTGCTGTGTTATGTGTTGTTCATTCATTTTCATGAGAGTAATAAATAAAATATAAAACTTACTGAGGAGTTTGAGACTACCCTGCCTGTTCATTGAAGACCTCATATTGTCATATTAATTGCAATTGTAATTGTCATATTCTTTCTTTCTCTTTCTAACTATTTCTGGTAGTCATGTCAAGTTGAGTTTATATGCTGGGTTTGATGAAGAGGTGGGTAGCCATGGAGTGTGATTGGAAAAATGGAGTGTGATCTAATGGAAATAAACTGGGGAGAACTTAGCAGGGCTGGTTGGTCCAGATTCTCTTCTGCATCCTGTTTCTTCAGAGATAGGATTTTCCTTTCTTCTGGGAATATGGAAGACACCTCTGGAATGAGGGTCTTAGGACCTGCTTCAAGGGAAGGTCAGAAAAATCCTTCCTGGATTTTAGGACCAAATTTGAGGGGAATATGAGAATGACTTTCCTGCTTCTGCTATAGTCTCCAGTGTCAAGGTGTGATATTTTGGGGGGAACATGTCTTAAACCCCATCAAACTGTATTATCTAACCCTTGGTTTCCTCATCTGCAAAATGGAAATGAAAACATCAGTTGTATAATGCTAATGGAAAGATTAATCAAGATAAAATATAAGATCCTTGACAAAGTCCTCGTAATATAAAAGGTGTTCAAGAAGTGGAAGCTATTATTGGTAGTTGAGTTTTATTTTTTACATTCTCCCAATAAATAACAACAGCTTTTAATAAGTGTTAATTTAGTTTTCTGAAGATGCTAATTTACAGGATAAATCACATATTTTGTACAAATTTGGGGCTTTTACCCTTCTTTAAGAGGATTTGAGTAATATCTACTTTAAAATAATATAAAGCAAAACATTTATTTTCTGATAATAAAGTTTTAATTCTGAAATATGGGTATGAAACACTAATTTTTACTGAGCACTTATTATTTGCCAGATACTGTTCTAAGTACTTTACAAGGAATTAACTCTAAATCCTCACAACATCCCAGTGA
This sequence comes from Rhinopithecus roxellana, assembly GCF_007565055.1. Lineage (NCBI taxonomy): Eukaryota > Metazoa > Chordata > Mammalia > Primates > Cercopithecidae > Rhinopithecus > Rhinopithecus roxellana. The sequence continues at coordinate 173,396,543 of NC_044550.1, forward strand.
GGTTGGTAGAATGGCTGTCTTTACAGATGAGGAAATTAAGGTACAGAAAGGAATAGAAATGGCAGAGCCTAGAGGAGAACCCAAGCTGTTTTACTCTTAGTCCTACATTAATAATCATTGTAATAATGTTACCTCAATATGAAAGAAAGCAGTATTTTAAGTAACAACTATCAGAGACAATTTAGAAGACTATTACTTCTTAAAAATCTATAGTAGGTGAAAATATATGCCAGATTGAAATGACAACATACAATATTTAGAAAAAGCAAAAGTATCTGCACAGAGCTCTAAAAATTTAGTGTTAAAATATTTGTACATAAAATGTGTAAAAGTATTTGCACATAAAATATAGTATTTGTACATAAAACCTAGTGTCAAAGTATTTGTACATAAAAAGCATTTGTACATCATTGTGTACTGTCAATATAGGAGAGAGTAATATTTGAAGTAATGACTTCTATTCAGAGACAAATATTACTTGCTAGGAATCTGTATTAGGTGAAAAATGTGCCAATTTGAAATGGCAACATAGACTGTTTTAAAAAAGCAAAAGCATCTCATTGGAGCTCTAAAAATCTAGTGTAAAAGTATTTGAATATAAAATGTAGGTCAAATTAGTAATAAAGTATGAGGAGCCTCTTGTCAGAGACATGTATGGTAGGCATTTAAAAAATCTTACTGAACCCTGAATCAACTTTCTGCATGTTATGGTTATTACTTTGAAAATTTTCAAGATATGGATAATTATTTTGGGGCATGAATTAGCAAATAATATATTTTATTGATGAATAATAAATCCTGGCAAATGTTCAAAGTGCTTTACTTTTTCAGCACTTACAGATTCTGCCAAGGTGTGTGCCATCAATTTCTGAGAGAGGGGTTCCTAAAAAGGAGGAGAGTTTCCAGTGGTCTTCAGCATAGACTTTGCTGCCGAAGGACACCACTTTTAACCAGCTGCTGCACAAAAGAAGCAACGTTTTTTGAGAGCCTGAAGTTATAACTTGTTTTCAGATAATCTTAAGTGCACTGACTCTTAGGAAATGATTGTTTTAAGGGAACCACCACAATATTTTACGAACAACGAATCCTTACTCGTTGTTTATTTTGGAGCTAATTTTTAAAAAATATCATTTAGGTTTTCTGACACCCTGTATATCTCCAATCACTTTAAGAACCCTTCAGAAAATTTCAAAACAACCTATAGATTTTGACCTATAGATTTCGTGTGGTTCAAATGATTTGCTTGGAATACTTTTAAGAGAACAGGGATATGTTCCATGAAATTGGATAGTCATCTTAAAATCTTTGAAGGGTAGCCAGATGCCAGTGATCACTTACTCAGAAATAAAATTTATAGGCAGAAGTTCCTGGATGCATATGAAGAGGAAAAGAGGCATTGGGAGAAAGAATAAGGTTGGAAATCACATTCTTTTTCAACACAAGGAAGAACATTCTCATGATAAAATCTTATAAAATTGTGATGGATTGGTCAAATAAACTAATAGTTTCCTGCTAACAAGTGTTTAAAAAGGGAACAGTTAACCATCTGTTAGGTATAATATGGGAAGAATTCCTTTTGGGCTGCTGAGTTTGGATTAAATGATCTGTATGGACCTTTTCAAATGCAATGACCTGAGAAAGCAAAATGGTAGAATGTTCTGATGTTTAGAATGTTGATGATCTCTGCCTTCGTTCATAAGCATTATGAGAATTCTAAGAAATAACATGCCTCAGAGTTCTTCCTACAAGTTTCCAAGGATGGCTTCAGCAGGACAAAATAATTTTATAGTTATTTTAAAAATAAATTTTATGAAACAAACATTAGGAAGACACATAAAAAGCAATTTATAATGGTTTCTTTCACATATTCAGTAGCAACAATTCATTTCAAAGCAGATGGAGCTCTGTTAGGAAAATATCCCCATGATATAAGTTAGTCTAATTTGGTTGTCAGCAATAGAAACTGGTAGTGCATGACATAATCAATAAAGAAATTTATTGATGAGACAGGATAGCTCACAGCACTGAAGAAAATTCTGAGACATTGACTTTCAAGTAAACCAGAGCCTTTATGCAGATTTGGCTATAACAAATTAATACATCGTGTCTTCAAGATGCCATTAAGGTGATGATTCTGGGCATTTTATGTGTTTGTTTCACTCTGTTCAAGACTCAAGTTTTAGTGAAAAAGTATTAAGAGAATGTAGTTTCAAAGCCTTGCTCATTTCTTGGTTTGGGAAAGAAAAACTCTTTAACAACCCCACCAACATATTATTCAAGGGGCAGGGATACCTTCTCAAAGCAAAATTGGGGTGCCATTATTGGAAAAAGAGGGATGTAAGTTGGTCAGAAGAAAACACAGATGTGCACCATCTTGAGCCACTTTGGTTTGAAATACGAGTTTTCAACCCTACTTAACTTCTTTCGACATTGCCTCTTCCTCAAAATGCCTATTTAGTAAGAGCAGGGAACAACAGAAGAGAAACAGCTGTTCTGCACATAAAATAAAAGGCATTTAAAATTCAGAGAGTAACTTGTGCAGCGTCGTCTACAGTGGAAGACGACAGACTACAGGGGAGACTCACAGTGTGGTAGAATGTATAGGCTGTAAGGAGGGCGATCACCGGAATGGCATTCTTCATGCTGGGGATGGTTGATGGAGTTTCAGCACAGTTTTATCTAATATCCTCTTTCAAGTTGTTGACTGTGCTTGCCATGCCCTAACCCATCTCCATTGTCCCAAATGTGCCCTACACAACTGCTGTGCATGATGAACTTACCTTCCCGGTACTTTGTAACTGTAAAGAACCAATGTGTAGTGAGGAATTGTCGTAACAGAAGAAGCTTCTACAAAAGCCATGGAGTATGTGTGGTAAGTAAGCTCTTGATTAGGAAACTATCAACTATCCTGGAATTTATGAGAGTGATAAGATGTAGGGTGGGGAGGGAGAGTTTCCACCTTATGTGAGATGGAGATCCAAGGCATCTTACTTGCATAATAACCCATATACCAGCATTTTGTCCTCTAGCTATGATTCTTGTCTCAAACTTGATTCCATGTTCAGCATTGGTCCACATTCTTCAAAAAAAAAGAATGTACTTATAGAAAAGCATGCTATTTCTTCTCCTTTTTTTTCTTTTGAGATGGAGTTTTGCTCTTGTTGCCCAGGCTAGAGTGCAATGGCATGATCTTGGCTCACCACAACCTCCTCCGCCTCCCAGGTTCAAGCAATTCTCCTGCCTCAGGCTCCCAAGTAGCTGGGATTACAGGCATGCACCACTACACTTGGCTAATTTTGCATTTTTAATAGAGACGGGATTTCTCCATGTTGGTCAGGCTGGTCTCGAACTCCTTACCTCAGATGATCCACCCACCTTGGCCTCCCAAAGTGCTGGGATTACAGAAGTCAGCCACTGCAGCTGGTCTTCTTCATTCTTTTATAGGAAAGATAGGGGAAGTGTATCACCTGACATATATTACAAAATATTTTTCAAATACTTGGCATTGTTTTAAAGTTCCTCTGGAAGACTTAGAGACATCTAACTTCAGATTTCTATAATCTGACTTATGTTTGCATCACGTGAACTTTAATACAAATAAATCATTGTTAAATTGAGATAATACCTTGCAAATTCTAATGGGATATAATACTATTTATTAAAAGTTTACTTTTGATTTATTACTTATTCAATTACATTTTATTTGTGAATATAGATACTAGGATTTCTATCCTCTTATATATGCTGAAAAACTTTTAAATATAATAAAATTCAGTGTTGAGAGAATATAAATTTCAATGAAATGGAGCATTTTGTCTTTATCTTGATCAAACTTGCTGGAGGCATATTTCCTTCTAAATGATTATTTTAATGTAATTCAGAAAACACAATTGTGCCCTCAAAAATGACTTTTTTGTCTTGCTTACTATATTTTAAGTAACTGAACTATTTGAGTAAAGGACATTCATAGCAAATCATATGCAACAGTAAATACCATGTGGCTATTATGAGTAATAGGGAAATGAGATATTCAAGAGAAAGAATTTAGTTTATTACTTTGATTGATCAAATATATGCGCAGAAAATTTTGTAGTCCCGTGAGTAAGTACAGATGTGTTTTTTTGTTTGTTTTTTCTGAGGAGCTGTAGCCCCAAGCTGTTTGTACCTCACTATAGATACAAGTGTATACTTCTTTACACTGGTGAAAGAGAAATGGTGGGAAATTCAGCACAGAACATAGTGCTGATGGCTGTACTATCTTTCTAAGTGATATCATTGTTAATATATAGCCCAATACGAATTCATAAAAGTCTTGTGTGGTCATAGCATTAATGTATCCATAGATATAAAATGATGGCAGACCAGCAGGTAACCAGAATACATAGAAGAAATTCACTAAGGAATTTATTTCGTTCTTCCGTGGCTGGGGTGGAAAGGTTCTCCATGAGACCACGCCTCTCATTATTGTCCACGTTGGGAGTTATAAAGCCCCATGTGAGCTACTAGTCCATGGAGAGCGTTAGGAATTGTCCATTGCAATTGTCCCACTTGTACAGCACAAGAGTGAGAGTGATTTTTCAATACCATGAGAATAATTAGCTTGGCGGAAGTTCTGACACTCTGCTCTCCTGACTTTTTTTCATGTCACTTTCAGGGGGTTCCTGTTAGTTATTGCTAGTCAAGGGGGGTTGAAGATTAAAGCATTTTCATTCTTCTTTCCGCCCTTTGGAGCCTGAAAGGCAATAATCAAGTGAAATATTTTCTTTTCCATAATATAACAGAAGATGCAGGCCTTATTATTTAGTGTAAGGAATGTGAATTCGGAATTACTTCTTTTTCCTTAAGTTTTATATTTAATATTTTATAGCTTTTAAGTAATAAATTATTTTTGTAGTAATTCATTATTTATGGAATATTTTTAAACAAAATTTAATGTAATTCCACAAAATGACAGGCATAGGGCAGAAATCGTGCATGGAGATAATTGGCCCAGTGCTGCCCAAAATAATTTAAGATATTATTTTAGTAGAAATGTTGATGGAATTTCTAAGAAAAGCCTTTTCACTAGCAATGGCAGATAATCAACTTGGATTATTCAGGATCCCAAACTCCAATTTATAAAATTTTCTTCCTATCTTTTAGCCATCTTAATTAAATGAATTTAAATTTTGGAAGCTAACTTATTTTGAGCAACTTCTATAGACTTATAATAATGAAATTATTTCATTGTCTCTGAGAGGCATGAGGGAGAAAGAAATAGCCTATGGAAACCCTAAAAATGAGCAGTTGTCAATTTTTTTTTCTATTCTATCTATCTGCCTCTTTCTTTTCTTTTCTTTTCTTTCTTTCTCTTCTTCTTTTTTTTCCTTTTTTTTTTTTTTTTTTTTTTTTTTTTGATGGAGTTTCGCTCTTGTTGCCCAGCCTGGAGTGCAATGGTACGATCTCAGCTCACTGTGAGCTCTGCCTCCGGGTTCAAGTGATTCTCCTGCTTCAGCCTTGGGAGTAGCTGGGATTACAGGCGCCCACCACCACGCCCAGCTAAATTTTTGTAGTTTTAGTAGAGACCGGGTTTCACCATGTTGGCCAGGATGGCCTTGAACTCCTGACCTCAGGTGATCCACCTGCCTTGGCTCGGCAAAGTGCTGGGATTACAGGCGTGAGCCACTGCGCCTGGCCATGTCTCTTTCTTTTGAAAATTTTATCCCAGCTTGGCTGGGTGCGGTGCTTCACGCCTGTAATCCCAACACTTTGGGAGGCAAGTAGATCACCAGGTCAGCAGGTCGAGACCATCCTGGCTAACACAGTGAAACCTCGTCTCTACTAAAAATACAAAAAATTAGCCGTTAGGTAGGCGTGGTGGTGGGCACCTGTAGTCCCAGCTACTGGGGAGGCTGAGGCAGGAGAAGGGTGTGAACCCGGGAGGCGGAGCTTGTAGTGAGCTGAGATAGTGCCACTGCACTCCAGACTGGGCGACAGAGCGAGACTCCTTCTCAAAGAAGAAAGAAAAGAAAAAAGAAAAGAAAAGAGGAAGGGAGGGATGGAGGGAGATAGGAAGGGAGGGAGGGAGAGAGATAGGAAGGAAGGAAGATAGGAAGATATTATCCCAGCTTATTTGAGCTTCCACAACTTCACTAACATAATAATACCTCTGCACTTTGAGAAAAGACAAATCCATCCGGCTCCTAGATTAAGCCCATTAATATATCCCAGTTGTCTGACCACAATCCTGGTTTCAGGGCCCTGGAACTAGTTGAAACCCAGGAGACATTTGCTGGGCTCTTCTGGGAAGAGGTTCCTTTGCTTTTAGAAAATAGCGACAAGGGATTTTCCATTCTTCCTTCCCATAACAACACTCCCCTGTCCTGTAGAGACCATCACCTTTTACAGTGTGAAGTAAGATACCATGTTAAAACATCATCATATTAGAGAACTAGTTAACTGCAAATTTTCCAACAACCATGTTTTGTGTTTTTTTCCAATTTTTTTTTTTTTCTGGAAAATGTACATTGAAGTAGAATAAATTGAAGGGAGTATAAACACCATTCTCTTGTGTTAAAACTTGGGAAAAAAATAGGACATCTCTTGGCATCACTGCACACCTGGGTTTTCCCAGCGGGTTATAGTTTCCCAATCACAGATAGTGGAGAGGCAATTATCTCCTTTCTAGGCTTTCTACTTTCAGGCAAAAGCTGTTGATGTACAATAATTGAGTTTTCCCAGGGTGTCTAAAGAAAAGGCATGTCATCAAGAAGTGCAGCTGAGTCCTTCTTGTTTATTTCTCTTTGTAATTTAAAAAAATTTGTTATGGAATATGTAAGACACAAATGATCTACCACTTAAACTGAAGAACTTAAGTGAAAACAGTGCACCCACTTCCCAGCTCAAAAAAGGAAACATTACAGGTAATTTAGGGGTGGTGTGCTTCTTGCCAGCCTCACAACCAGTCCACCCAAAAAGGTTCCTACCATCCTGAATTTTGGCTTCGTTTTGCCCTGTTTTTTCTTAGTGTTTTACCGCCTGTGTTGGTACCCATAAGCCATATATTTTTAGTTTTGCTTATAGTTGAATTATGTACAGTTGAGTCATACTGAATGTATTCTTTGTTACTTTTATTTGCTAAATATTGTGTTTTTGATGCCTATTCTTGCCGAAGCTATTTTCTGTGGCTTATTCATTTTCAGTGTTAAACTGTATTGAATCAAATACACCTCATTTGATTTATCCATTCTGTCTTTGATTGGTATTTGTTTGCTTCTAGTCTTTATAAACAGTAGAAATCATTCTCATGCATGGCCCCGATACCTGAAGGCTTCTTCAGAAAGGAATTCTGGGCTGTTATGAAAACACCTATAATTTAATTTGTAAATGTAGGAAACATATACAAGTAAGATTGTTAGTTAAAAACAACAACAACAACAGAAAACCTAACAAAAAAAAGTAAGAAAACATTTGGCAAAACTTTTCCGAAGTTGGTGCACCATTTTTCACCCTCCTAATCATTACTTGACTAATAATTATTGAGAACTTGGATTGATTCATAGGGTCATCCATGGTTAGTATTGGATAGTTGAAAATTTTTTTAGAAGCTAGTAGTTATATATAATGGTATTTAATAATTAAATTGCATTTACCAAATTACTAATGAGGTTGATCACCTTTTTATTTTTTTATAGACAATTTAAAATTTCCTATTATGTTATTTGTCTTTCACTTTTTAGTCATGGGAGTTTGCAAATATTTATTAGTGTAAGTAGCCTTCTGTCATGTCTGGTTTGTCTTTTCACTCTTTAAACTGGTATGTAGTAGAATTTATTATCATCTTTCATAGTTTATGTTTTGTGTCTTTTTTTTTTTTTTTTTTTTTTTTTTTTTTTTTGAGACGGAGTCTTGCTCTGTCGCCCTGGCTGGAGTGCAGTGGCCGGATCTCAGCTCACTGCAAGCTCCGCCTCCCGGGTTCACGCTATTCTCCTGCCTCAGTCTCCGGAGTAGCTGGGACTACAGGCGCCTGCCACCTCGCCCGGCTAGTTTTTTTGTATTTTTTAGTAGAGACGGGGGTTTCACCCTGTTAGCCAGGATGATCTCGATCTCCTGACCTCGTGATCCGCCCGTCTCGGCCTCCCAAAGTGCTGGAATTACAGGCTTGAGCCACCGTGCCCGGCTGTGTCTTGTTTTTTAAAATAATCTCACCCTACCGTAAAGTAGGGTGAAACTTTTTTCCTGAAAGTTTTAAAATTTTGCTTTTTCACATTTAAGAATTTAATTCATCTGGAATTGTTTTGGATTGAGAGCGGGTTTCAAATTGATGATTTCCTCGCATGGGTAATTAGTTGCCCCAGTACCACTTTTTCCCTCTAATTGACACAGCTCACCATCTTTCCATATAGTACTGAGTCTGTATCTGGCATTCTGTCCATCCTTATGTCAGAGCCACAATACGCTAAATAGCACACCCTTATAAAAATAGAATAGAAGCAGCAAGAGTGGGCATCTTTCTCTTGTTCCTGAAGGATAAGCTCTCAGCTTTTCACTGTTGAGTATAATATTAGCTGTATGTTTGTCATTTAAGGCCTTTATTGTCATCTATACCTAATTTGTTGAGCGTTTTTACCATGAAAGGATATTGAATTTTGTCAAATGCTTCATTTTTGCATATATGAAAGATTATATGATTTTTGTCTTTCGGGTTGTTAATGTTGTATATCACATTTATTGATCTGTGTATGTTGAGCCATTGTTGCATGCAAGGGATAAATTTTACTTGATTGTGATATATGTGCTGTTTTAATGTGCTGTTGGATTTGTTTTGCTAGTATTTGTGAAGGAGTTTTGCGTGTAGGTTCATCAGGGATTTGTGAAATATGATCTTTGTAATGTGCCATTGAATTTGGTTTGCTAGTATTTGTTAAGGATTTTTGTATCTATGTTCATCCAAGATATTGGATATTGGTCTGTAATTTTCTTTTCTTGCAGTATCCTTGTCTGGTTTTCGTATCTGTGTAGTGATGGCTCTATAAAATGAGTTTGGAAGTGTTCTCACCAACTCAGTGTTTTGGAAGAGTTTAAGTGGATCCAGTGTTAATTCTTTAAATGTTTGGTAGAATTCACCAATGAAACCATCAGGTCCTGGGCTTTTTTTGTTTTTGTTTTTGATGAAAAATGTTTGATTGCTGATTTAATCTACTTATTATTGGTCTGCTCAGATTTTCTCTTTCTTCATCATTTTGTCTTGGGACATGTATGCTGCTAAGAATTTGTTTTTTCTTAGTTATTCAGTTTGTTAGTGTATAATTGTTCATAGTAGACTCTATGATCCTTTGTATTTCTGTGGTATCAGTTGTTATGTGTGATTCCTCTGTCACTTCTGATTTTATTTGAGTCTTCTTTTTTCTTTGTTAATCTGGCTAAATGTTTGTCAGTTTTGTTTATCTTTTCAAAAAACCAATTATTGGTTTATTTAATCTTCTCTATTGTTTTCCTAGACTCTATTTCATGTATTTCTTCTCTGACCTTTATTTCCTTCCTTCTTTAGGTGTAATGTCAGATCCTTCAGGTGTAATTTAGATTCCTTCCCTGAATTCTTTAGGTGTAATGTCAGGTTATTTGAGATCTTTCTTCTTGTTTGATGTCAGCCTTTATTGCCTTTATTGCTATAAACATCCCTTTCAGAACTGCTTTTGCAGCATCCCAGAAGTTTTTGTCTGTTGTGTTTCCATTTTTTGGAAGTCTCAAGATATTTTAAAATTTGGCTTTTAGTTTTTCTATTTGACCCACTGCTTGTTCAGGAGCATGTTGTTTAATTTCCATATAGTTGTGAATTTTCCAGGATTTCTCCTGTTACTGATTTCTAGTCATACCACTGTGGTCAGGAAAAGAACTTGAAATGATTTTAAACTTTGAACATCTCTTAAGACTTGTTTGGGGACCTAATATATGAACTGTCCAGCAGAATATTTCATTACATTCTTGAGAAAAATGTGTATTCTGCTGCAGTTGGGTGGAACATTCTATGTATGCCTTTTATATCCATTTGGCCTAACATATACTTTAATTTGGATGTTTTATTATTGATTTTCTGTCTGGATGATCTGTCCATTGCTGAAAATGTGTATTGAAGTTTCCTACTAGTATTATTATTTGTTTGTTTGTTTGAGACTGAGTCTTGCTCTGTCATCCAGGCTGGAGTGTAGTGGCATGATCTTGGTTCACTGTAACCTCTGGCTTCCAGGTTTAAGCAGTCCTCTTGCCTCAGCTTCCTGAGTATCTGGGATTACAGCACAGTGGCACCCAGCTAATTTTTGTATTGTTTGTAGTAGAAATGGGGTTTCATTGTGTTGGCCAGGCTGGTCTTCAACTTATGACCTCAAGTGATCCCCCCCATCTTGGCCTCCCAAAGTGCTTGGATTGCAGGCATGAGCCACCACGCCTGGCCGGTTTCCTAATATGATTGTATTAAAATCTACTTTCCTTCAAATCTGTTCATATTTGCTTTATAGGTTTAGATGGTTTTATTCTGGGTACATATATATCTTTATAATTATTATATTCTCCTGATGAATTGAGCCATTTTTATACTAGAATAGCCTTTTTTTTTCTTTTTACAGTTTTCGACTTAAAGTCTATTTTATCTGGTATAGATTTAGCTCTCTATGCTGTCTTTTTATTTATATTTGTGGAAAATATTTTTCCATCTTTAATATTTATCCTGTGTTTCCTCCAAGAAGAAGTGAGTCTCTGGTAGGCTACATGTACTTAAGTTTTGGGTTATTCCTTCAGCTAGTCTGTGCGTTTGATTGGATAATTTAATCCATTTAAATTCAAAATAATTATTGATAGATAAAAACTTACTACTGTCATTTTAAACAATTTTTTTCTGGTTGTTTTATAGATCTTTTGTTCCTTTCTTCCTCTTTTTCTTTCTTTCTCTGCTATTAGGTTAATTTTTATTGGTATGCTTTGATTGCATAGTTTTTATTTTTTATGACTTCTATAGATTTTTGCTTTGTGGAACTGTGAAGCTTATATACAATATTTTGTAGCAGGCTATTTTAAGCTGAGGACAATTTAATTTGAATTTTTTTTCTATATTATTGTGCTTTTTCTTAGTTCTTGTATTCTATTCTTTAAAACTCATTCTTGCTGTTCTTTAGGTTTTTCTTTTGATATTCCATTTTTTCCCCTACTTTTTTGGAAAATCTACACTCAATTTCTATTCTTCTAGTAGTTACCTTTATACCTTACCATTTATTACTTATGAAATCTGATTGATAGATATGTGTACCCATCTTTTCAAGCTATACAAGGATTTAAGAATGTTTGAATGACCAACACCCCCTTTCAGTGTCAGTGCTGTTTTCTCTCTACAGATGGTTTCTGACATACAATGGTTTGACATGTGATTTTTTGACTTTATGATGGTTATCAAGATGTAACCCTATCATAAATTGAGGAGTTTCTTGTCTTGTGATGGGATTATGGTTTCTATTGAAACCAGTAACTGATCCAAACCCAAAGATTGCTTTTGCACCATTGTAAAGTAAAAAAATGGTAAGTCAAACTATTGTAAGTTGGGGACTGTCTGCTGTGTTGCCAGCATTTAATTTTTTTTTTTTTTTTTTACTTACAATATTTTTAATTTATGATGGATATATTGGGATACAACCTCATCATATGTTGAAAAGCATCTGCATTTCCATCCCATATTGCTTTTCTCCTATATGTATTTTTGCAGAGTTACCAAAATGGTAAGCAATGTGTTTATCACGGTTTCTTATTGCATTGCAAAGCTCTCATTGGGCAATATTTCCTTCAGCCTTAAAAATATTTGTTATTAATTTAGATAGTGTGTGTTTGTGGTAAACTCTACTTGGGCATTTGTCAGAAAATTTATTGATTTCTTTTTGGTATTCAACAATAAAATTGAGTATATACTTCTATTTTGATATACATTTTTTTCTTTTCAGCCCTTGGAGACATGATTTCATGGTGCCTTTCTATTATTTAGAAGTCAGTCATCATTCTAATCACTGTTAGTCCCTAAGTGGTCTGTTCTTTCTTTTCTTTTTGTTTTTTATTCTGTTTTAAAATCTTGTTATGGTCTGGCATTTTTTAGGTTTACTGTCGTGTGTCCAGGAATGGATTTATTTTTATTTACATTGTTTTCCATTTATATTCCTTTCTAGATTTTAAAGTTTATGTCTTTCAACAGTTTTGAAAAGTCTTGTTATTATGTCTTTGAATATTGTTCCTTCTCCATTCTCTCCTATTATCTTCATCTAAAATTCAGTTATGTTGTTATTAGACCTTCTTACACTACCTTCAGGGTATCTTAAATTTTTCATATTCCCTCTCTTTGTTTTTCTGTCCTTCAATTAAGATGACTTATTTAAATCTGCTTCCCAGTTTACCAGTTCTAATATTCTGTGTCTAATCTGTTTAATCATGTTATTGAGTATTAATTTCAATTGTTATATATTATTTTAAAAATTCTATTAGATTTTTAAAAATATACATACCAACTTTTATAGACTTTTATTCTGAATTTGTATTTTTACTTTTTACTTTATTTTCTCATACTATTAATACATGTATCTAGCATCCAATGGAGATAATTCTAAGAAGTGAAATATTTGTGGTCTTGTTTCTACAGGTCGTTTTTTTTTTTTTTGTTTTTTGTTTTTACATGACTCTCATTAATGGTACCTTTTTTCCTATTTATAAGTTAGAGCTGCTCACTTTACCCAAAATTTTGTATATGAGAATTATTTCAGCCCTGGGTTGAAGTAATTTGACTCTAGAGAAAGGTTTCTTTTGTTATTTCAGACATCAGGGAGCACCACCACACCTGGAAAATGTTAAGTGAAATTCTTAGCTTGCTGTTTTGTATGACACAGTAGTGTAAATTTAGATTGTAAATTCATAGGAGGTTCAGCTTATGGTTAGGGATTCTTAGGAAAGTGTATTCATTTTTTCTTAACCAAGTGCCAAATTCAAAACCAGCAAATTTGCTTGTTGTCTTATTTTTTGTGGCAAGATTATTTCTTTTGTGGTTGTGTGTTTATGTCGGGGTTTCTGTCCTCTGTGTTCTGTACATCTTTCACAAAAGAATCTCATCGTTTTCAGAATTTGGCAGAGACCTTGAATATGTAACCAAACTTGATGCTTGATTATCTACTAGTTTCTGCTTTCACTTTGTTTTTGGCCTTTCTGAAATTCTTCCTTTTTGTTTCAGCAGATCAGTACCTTAGAAATTTTGAAAAGTATTTTGTTAAACCTTAGGACTGTTTCTTCCATACTGCAAAACATTGACATTTTTCAAGAAGTATTTTTTACTCCATTGATTTTACTCTGTGGTTAAGTCTCCTAGGTTGTAGTTTTATGAATTTTTACTGAGGAGGCATTTGAGATGCACAAACTGTAACCATTTTTCTTTTATAGCATATTGTAGATTTTATGGTTGAATAAAACCAACCATACACTGTGGATTTTTATAAGTGAGCACCTCTTTTGAGTGAAATATTTGGTCACAAGTGGAATTGTTATGCCCAGACCGTTTATTCCCCGAAGAAGACCACCAGAGTCCAGAGTCAAAGCCAAGCGGCAAGGATCTTTAATGCAAGTTCGAACTTGGTCCCTCCGTTCTACAACATACAAGAGGGCCTCGAACAATGCGTGTGCTTGCTTTTTATAGCCTAATGTAAACAGGACTTGTAAAGTTGCAGAGGAACGAGGGAGTTCTCTAGGTTACAGCATTACAATTGGTTAACATTTTAAGTTTATACATTTAGCAGTTTTTTTATTGGTTCCCGCGCTTTCACAAACGGCTGTGTTCTTATCGGGGACTTTCCAGGTGGTGTCTTTCTAAAGTTGAGATATATGGTAGTCTTTGAGTTGAAAGATATATGGTGGGGAGACATATGGTGGGATGTGCCCAGGAAGTTGAGAGACATATGGAGGGGAGACATATGGTGGGATGTGTTTATACGGGGCTCAGGAAGTTGAGAGATATATGGTAAGCACTGGTAATTAGAACAGAAAAAGAACAAGACAGGGACTTTCACAATGCTTGTCTATACAACGTCTGGAATCTATAGATAACATAATCGTTTAGGTCCGGGGTCAACTTTTAACTAGGCTCAAGGCGCCGCCCGGGCTGTCTGCCTGTGGATTTCATTTGATCTTTTTCAGAATTTATTTTGTGTTCTTAGAATTTATTGCTTGTTCACATTATGTATTCAGCCAATTGTATTATTATTTAAGATACAGTGTTAGGTTTACTTTTAGGGGTAATCTACTAATATTACCAAAATATTGTATGTAAAGAAGCAGTAACACTACACATCATTTATTCAGATTTGTTTTCATGACTATTTTCTGTATTATTTAACTGTGTGTATTTTTAAAACTCCTGTTGTAGAAACAGCCTCAGAAAAGTTTTTCAAGCTCCCTTCTGCCATCCTTTTTAGGTTTTCAGTATTTACTTGAAATCTCAACTTTTCAATCCTTTTCAGCTAAAACGTGACCTTTTCTACTTGTTCATTCAGTTTGCATATGTAGATGATCAAATTTATACAGTTAATTTATAGAGGGAATAAAATATATTTTGCTATTTATAGCACAGACTTTTCTCCAACTTACTATTATTTGGGTTTTAGTAGAGTAATTGGCCTTCTGAATTACTTGCAAATTTTTATTTGTCTTTATTTTTTTTCATATGAGATCATAGCTTTAATCAACACCAGTTTACTAAAACAGTCCTATTTCAGTGATCATTTAAAATTTTTTGATTAAGTCTTATAGCTTTTATCCTAGATTTAAGTTCTTGAAAAAACACTTTGTTGACTAGTTTTGTATTTTTTAATTGTTGGTACTGTTTTAGTGATACACAAATAAGCTAAGATCAAGATATCTGGGTGTGAAAAGTATAGGAAATATTTAAAGGGTTTTAAAACTGAATCTTTTGTGGAAATATTCTGCCTTTCAAAATATTTCCGGAGTCTTACTCATTTAGTAGTCAGTTTAGAAATTATTATATTGCTTCAGTTAACATTCCTTGCTTCCTGTATTCTTATGGTGGATTACCAAAGTTGAGTAGGCAGGCAAAATCCCCACGTATCTGTCAAAAATGACTTACGTAGATTTCATACACAGACATTTAGGGTAAGATCCAAATGACTCTGCATGGCTTATGAAATGCTACATACTCTGCCCACTGCACATCTTTCTAACCTTATCCCTGAGCACTTCTTTTTTGGCTCACTGAGTATCGGCCATGTTGGTCTTTTCCTGGAGACTGAAAAGGCCACTTCCATTTGCACTTTAGGTTCTTTGAGCTTGCTGTCCTCTCTTAGTGAAATACTCAGCTCTTTAAAATTTGCATGACTGATTCTATCTTTTTATTCAGGTCTCATCTTAAATGTCGTCTCCCTAAGGGGTCCCTGATTCTCCATGCTAAATTATCTGCCATCCTCTTTCACATTTTCCTGTTTTGTTTTATTCACAGAACTTATAAACACCTGAAACTATCTTGTTTTCCCTGCCAAAATATGGTTTCCATGAGAGCAGGGAATTGTCTACCTTAGTAATAACTTCAGTATACCTAGTAGGTAACCGTGAGCCAGGCACAGAACAATGCTCTTATGTTAAATAAATCAGTGAATAAAACTAAATAGTGGAGGTCTCCTTCAAAGTAATATTTTTGTTGCTGTAATAATATGCAATGTTTTTTAGCCCTTGAAAGCTTTTAAAGCATCTTCACATGCTTCATGTCATTACCTTCAATCTTGTGGAAACCATTCTAATTATCCTTTGAGTGTAATAAAATCTTTATATACAAGCAGCCTGATGATCTGACTTTTAATATGTCTTACACAAGCATTATGATGAGAACTTTCCTATTCAACAGAGTTCATATCATCATCTACAAATACCTTTATTGGGAATAAAAATGATGTGTGAGGAAGTAGTTACCATGGTAAACTTAAATTTTCAGTAATGCAAGTGAATTTCCTTTGTAAAAGCCAAAAATAAATTTCAGAGCTGGTTTTTCCAGTTGCAGGGGTGTTTTTTTTTTTTTGTTTTTTTGTTTTTTCATGTTTATTTCTACAAAGTATTTTGTTCATTTTATATATATTTTTTTCTTCCTGAATTGGTCACATCTCTCGGTGGCACTTGATAAAAAGTATGTTTAAATTTCTTGAATTCATCTAGTTCTGTACAGATATGTTTACCACTTACGTCAAGTCCTGAAAACATGTGAAATAATTCCAGAATATGGTAAAGCTTGAATACTACCAAAATTAACATCAGAAACATCATCTTCTATTTGCTTTTTTTGTAAAAGTGGTGTATCATTTAGCTTTTGCTACAAAACAAAACACCTATAATACTAGTGGTTCACACAACATGCCTTATTGCAATACTATGGGTTGGCCATTTTGGTCTCTGGGGCTCACTAGCAGTCAGCTAGTAGATTGGATGGGGACAGCATGGCCTCTCTCACACATATCTTGCTGTTGATTGAATGATGGAGGCAACTGGGCCCTGTGTCTCTAGCATCTGGTGTAACAGCCCAACAGATTCTTCTTGATTGCTACCCAGATAGAGCCCATCTAATCAAGACAGGGGAATTGCAATAGAAAAATAGTTTAATTCAAGCAGAGGTGGCTGAACAGGAGACCAGAGTTTTATTACTCAAGTAAGACTTCTGAAAATTCAGAGACTGGAGTTTTTAAATGATAATTTGGTCGGTGCGAGGCCAGAGAGTGTGGAGTGCTGATTGGTCAGGTTGGAAATGAAATCATAGGGGATCCAATTGGAGTTTTCTTGCTGTCTTCTCTTCTGATTCTGATCACAGAATTGGTTGAGCCGGATTACTGATCTGGGTGGTGGCAGCTGGTGCATCAGAATGCAGATTCTGAAAAATGCCTCGAGCACCAACCTTAAGTTTTAACAATAGTGATTTTTATCCCTAGAAGCAATTTAGGAAGTTCAGATTCTTGCAACCACTGGCTGCATAACTCCTTAACCGTAATTTCTAACCTTGTGGCTAATTTGTTAGTCCTACAAAGGCAGTCTGGTCCCCAGGCAAGAAGAGGATTTGTTTCGGGAAATAGCTATTACGATCTTCGTTTCAAAATTAAACTATAAATCGAGTTCCTCCCAACATTATTTTGGCCTATATCCAGGAATAACAGGAGCAGATTGGAGGTGAGAAGCAAGATGGAGTTGGTTGGATCAGAGCTTTTCTCATTGTTATGATGATTTGCAAAGGTGGTTGTTTTACTGGCAGGCTAGCCCAGGCTTCTTCACATGGTAGCTAAATATAAAAAGCAGCAAGCCCCATTGCACGAGCTCTTATTCACTCTCTGTTCTGTCGCATTCACTAATGTCCTGTTAGCAAAAATATGTCACCTGATCAAAAACGGATACCCAGAGGTACAGATATACATTCCATCTCTTAATGGGAGGAGCTGCAAAGCTGCATTGTAGAGGGGTGTTTGTATAGGAATGGGAAAAATAGATGGTCATTTTTTTTTTTGTAATGTACTAAGAGGCATTCCTAAAAATCATTTGTTTTTAGAATTAGAATCTCAGTAATTTAAAAGTTCAGTCACTGACTGCCTTCTAACTATTTAGCCTGAATTCTCAGGTGAACAGTCATTCTCACATTTTGGGTTGTATATTGAAGCACCTTGTATGCCCACTGTTGTGTAAATTTCAGCATCCTTCCCTTACCCTATTCTGATTTAGTGTCTTCGGGGTGGGGACTAATAATCTATTCTTAAAAAATATACAAATGTATTGAGATGTAGAAGATCTGGAAGGACTGTAGTTTTTTTTTAAGACAAAACAAAAATGGCATGCACATTTATGTTTGGACAAGAAGAATGCGGCTGTTGAAAGCTTGTATTTCTTTGAAATTTTAGAATTTATTTTTAAAAAATTGAATAATATAGTTTTCTTTAACCCCTCTAGCATAAACTTAATTTGAAACTCTGGTTTAACCATATAACAAATTTTCTTTCATGTAAATAAATAATATTTTAAAAGTTTGTTAAAGTGTATATTATAAAATGGCAAAGTACTGCTTAATTGATAATATGCCTTCTATGAAGTTGGCAGTAGCTCTTGTATGAAAGATTTGTCTAGAAACATCTTTCTAATCAATTTTGAACATTGTAAATTTCAGAAAAGAAAAGAAGGTGAGATAGAGAACTAGCAAATTAGATATTTTTATTTTAAGGGATATGTGTGCCATGTCTAAATAATTATAATTATAATCAGGAAAATTATCTTTAAGTTTAGCTCTTTGGCCAATTATTTTATTTATGTAAAAATTATTTGATCAGCTCACGCCTGTAATCCAGGACTTTGGGAGGCCGAAGAGGGTGGATCACAAGGTCAGGAGTTCGAGACCAGCCTGGCCAACATGGTGAAACCCCGTCTCTACTAAAAATATAAAAATTAGCTGGGCGTGGTGGTGGGCACCTGTAATCCTAGCTACTCAGGAGGCTGAGGCAAGAGAATCTCTTGAAACTGGAAGGCAGATGTTGCAGTGAGCCAAGATCGCACCACTGTGCTCCAACCTGGGCGAAAGAGTGAAACTCCATCTAAAAAAAAAAAAAAAAAATTTAATAATATACTTTGTACTGGTAATGAGCTTGTGTTTTCTTTTGTAAAATCTTATTCATATCTGTTCAAATGTATATAAACCATCTGCTGGGCAAATAATCTCTACCACTTTATATTCCCTTCATTGTAATCCCATGAAAACTACCAATTTACCATGAAACAAATAGAAACTAACAGGAAATAAGTTTAAGTATGAAAATAATAGAGAGTTACATTTGTTTCTGGATAATATTATCATGGGGTCCTGGATGACATTATGGATTAGTACCCTGTGGCTATATCTGCTTGTTGGATTATTGGGTTGAGACTCTGGATTTGTCCTAATAAAATCCCAGAGGTAAGAAAATTTCTCCCTTAGGAAACCTCAAGAAGACTTCTGCAGAACAGCTCTGCCTCTGGAGACTGACTAATTACACAATTTTACTATCATCTCATAACAGATTCCCGGTATACTCTTTGCCATTGAATTTTCTGAAAGCATAATGAAAATGGAAAATATTATTTGTTCTATTTTATGTCCTGTGAAGACAATATCAGTATGTCTCTTGGTAAATCACATGTTAGGATGCCAGGTAGAAATCCTAATGAATTCATGTGTAATCCTGATGCAGAGGCAATGATTACTTTATTTTGTAGATTGTAGAATGGAAGCTAAATAAGTTGGAGACATCTTCTTTGCACCTGTTTTTTATTTTGTAAATATTAGCATTAGAGCTTCATCTTGGTGAATTTGTCAAACATGCTTCTCCTATGGAAAAGCATTGTAAAAATATGAGTTAGAAAAGATGTTGTATTCCAAGGGAGAAGTAGTAGTCATCACTATTTAAGTAAAATTGTTTCATTGTGACATTTTATAAGAGGCTTAATGAATAGGGTATAAAATTTTAAATTTAAATGTTTTAAATATGAGGTTTATTACAAATATAGAACAATGTGGACAACTGGTAAGACTTCAAGTATTCATTCATTCATCTAACATCATTATTGATAACCAGGTAATAGTGAGGCTGTGATGATTCCCAAGAAAACCTGAAATTGAGATACTTCCATTTATCTAACCACATATTCCCCTCTACAGTTAAGAGTTTATTCAGCCCACTGAAGCATTTTCATAACGTACATTCTCAGGTTTGCTAATTCTGTGACTAATTTTAAAATCCCATATGATAGTAAGCTTCAGCCACTATTTAAAATTTTAAAATGTCCCTGCTCAATTTCAACTGCAGGTAACATTTCTGAAAAGAGATTTGATTTCTTTTTAAATGGAATGGCTCTGACTTCACTTTCCCCAGTGAAATGTATCATCTTTAATGATATATGGTGGAAAAATTCGGTGACCTTAAAAGTACATTTCATGGGAATCTTTTGGGCCTCAGTGACACCTACAGGAAGATGCTTTGATCTTAGAGAGAGATTGGAATTGAAAGGTGCCTCCACTTTTTGCTTTACACTCTTGCTTCATAGGTGGGTCAAGACGTACAAGACAATTGCCAGCAGGTCAGGCTATCGACCTGGGTATCTAAACACCTGAGTAGCAGTGCCTTCTATATATATTACATAGAAATTAAAGAATAGTGAGTTTTCACTAGCTAACAATTGCTAACACTGAGAACTGCATTTTATTATTAGGAGATGTAAATTAAAACTGTCTTTTCCTCAAATAGCAACAAGGTACTCACTATGAATTGCATAACACAGCTGAAAATATGTTTCAGTGTCTTCCAAAAATGAATATGCCTGATGTTCAGTTATCAGTGATAACCACGTTCGGTTATCAGTTGCATAATGTTTAGTTAAAAATGACAATTATTTTTCAACCTCAGTGTCTCAAAGTAGAATGACTGTACAATGTGGAAATCAGCATTTTCTGATGAGTTTCTTTGCATATGAACAGCCCTATGAGCATGACCCAAATGTAGATTAAAGAAAAAAAAAAAAACTTTAATGATCATTGAAGCTAACTGAAATGTCAGTGAACTCAGAGAAATCTAATTATGATGCAAATGTGAAATTATCAGCAGAGCAAAATAAACAAATCATTCAAACCTTTCTTTCTTTTTCTTTTTTTTTTATTATACTTTAAGTTCTAGGGTACATGTGCATAACGTGCAGGTTTGTTACATATGTATACTTGTGCCATGTTGGTGTGCTGCACCCATCAACTCGTCAGCACCCATTAATTTGTCATTTATATCAGGTATAACTCCCAATGCAATCTCTCCCCCCTCCCCCCTCCCCATGATAGGCCCCGATGTGTGATGTTCCCCTTCCCGAGTCCAAGTGATGTCATTGTTCAGTTCCCACCTATGAGTGAGAACATGCGGTGTTTGGTTTTCTGTTCTTGTGATAGTTTGCTAAGAATGACGGTTTCCAGCTGCATCCATGTCCCTACAAAGGACGCAAACTCATCCTTTTTTATGGCTGCATAATATTCCATGGTGTATATGTGCCACATTTTCTTAATCCAGTCTGTCACAGATGGACATTTGGGTTGATTCCAAGTCTTTGCTATTGTGAATAGTGCCGCAATAAACATACGTGTGCATGTGTCTTTATAGCAGCATGATTTATAATCCTTTGGGTATATACCCAGTAGTGGGATGGCTGGGTCATATGGTACATCTAGTTCTAGATCCTTGAGGAATTGCCATACTGTTTTCCATAATGGTTGAACTAGTTTACAATCCCACCAACAGTGTACAAGTGTTCCTATTTCTCCACATCCTCTCCAGCACCTGTTGTTTCCTGACTTTTGAATGATTGCCATTCTAACTGGTGTGAGATGGTATCTCATTGTGGTTTTGATTTGCATCTCTCTGATGGCCAGTGATGATGAGCATTTTTTCATGTGTCTGTTGGCTGTATGAATGTCTTCTTTTGAGAAATGTCTGTTCATATCCTTTGCCCACTTTTTGATGGGGTTGTTTGTTTTTTTCTTGTAAATTTGTTTGAGTTCTTTGTAGATTTTGGATATTAGCCCTTTGTCAGATGAGTAGATTGCAAAAATTTTCTCCCATTCTGTAGGTTGCCTGTTCACTCTGATGGTAGTTTCTTTTGCTGTGCAGAAGCTCTTTAGTTTAATCAGATCCCATTTGTCAATTTTGGCTTTTGCTGCCGTTGCTTTTGGTGTTTTAGACATGAAGTCCTTGCCCATGCCTATGTCCTGAATGGTACTACCTAGATTTTCTTCTAGGGTTTTTATGGTAATAGGTCTAACATTTAAGTCTCTAATCCATTTTGAATTAATTTTCATATAAGGAGTAAGGAAAGGATCCAGTTTCAGCTTTCTACTTATGGCTAGCCAATTTTCCCAGCACCATTTATTAAATAGGGAGTTCTTTCCCCATTTCTTGTTTCTCTCAGGTTTGTCAAAGATCAGATGGCTGTAGATGTGTGGTATTATTTCTGAGGACTCTGTTCTGTTCCATTGGTCTATATCTCTATTTTGGTACCAGTACCATGCTGTTTTGGTGACTGTGGCCTTGTAGTATAGTTTGAAGTCAGGTAGCGTGGTGCCTCCAGCTTTGTTCTTTTGACTTAGGATTGTCTTGGCAATGCGGGCTCTTTTTTGGTTCCATATGAACTTTAAAGCCGTTTTTTCCAGTTCTGTGAAGAAACTCATTGGTAGCTTGATGGGGATGGCATTGAATCTATAAATAACCTTGGGCAGTATGGCCATTTTCACGATATTGATTCTTCCTATCCATGACCATGGTATGTTCTTCCATTTGTTAGTGTCCTGTTTTATTTCACTGAGCAGTGGTTTGTAGTTCTCCTTGAAGAGGTCCTTTACATCCCTTGTAAGTTGGAATCCTAGGTATTTTATTCTCTTTGAAGCAATTGTGAATGGAAGTTCATTCATGATTTGGCTCTCTGTTTGTCTGTTACTGGTGTATAAGAATGCTTGTGATTTTTGCATATTAATTTTGTATATCCTGAGACTTTGCTGAAGTTGCTTATCAGCTTAAGGAGATTCTGGGCTGAGACAATGGGGTTTTCTAAATATACAATCATGTCATCTGCAAACAGGGACAATTGGACTTCTTCTTTTCCTAACTGGATACCCTTGATTTCTTTCTCTTGCCTGATTGTCCTAGCCAGAACTTCCAACACTATGTTGAGTAGGAGTGGTGAGAGAGGGCATCCCTGTCTTGTGCCAGTTTTCAAAGGGAATTTTTCCAGTTTTTGCCCATTCAGTATGATATTGGCTGTGGGTTTGTCATAAATAGCTCTTATTATTTTGAGGTACGTTCCATCAATACCGAATTTATTGAGAGTTTTTAGCATGAAGGGCTGTTGAATTTTGTCAAAAGCCTTTTCTGCATCTATTGAGATAATCATGTGGTTCTTGTCTTTGGTTCTGTTTATATGCTGGATTACGTTTATTGATTTGCGAATGTTGAACCAGCCTTGCATCCCAGGGATGAAGCCCACTTGATCATGGTGGATAAGCTTTTTGATGTGCTGCTGAATCCGGTTTGCCAGTATTTTATTGAGGATTTTTGCATCGATGTTCATCAGGGATATTGGTCTAAAATTTTCTTTTTTTGTTGTGTCTCTGCCAGGCTTTGGTATCAGGATGATGTTGGCCTCATAAAATGAGTTAGGGAGGATTCCCTCTTTTTCAATTGATTGGAATAGTTTCAGAAGGAATGGTACCAGCTCCTCTTTGTACCTCTGGTAGAATTCAGGTGTGAATCCATCTGGTCCTGGACTTTTTTTGGTTGGTAGGCTATTAATTATTGCCTCAATTTCAGAGCCTGCTATTGGTCTATTCAGGGATTCAACTTCTTCCTGGTTTAGTCTTGGAAGAGTGTAAGTGTCCAGGAAATTATCCATTTCTTCTAGATTTTCTAGTTGATTTGCGTAGAGGTGTTTGTAGTATTCTCTGATGGTAGTTTGTATTTCTGTGGGGTCTGTGGTGATATCCCCTTTATCATTTTTTATTGCGTCTATTTGATTCTTCTCTCTTTTCTTCTTTATTACTCTTGCTAGCAGTCTGTCAATTTTGTTGATTTTTTCAAAAAACCAACTCCTGGATTCATTGATTTTTTGGAGGGTTTTTTGTGTCTCTATCTCCTTCAGTTCTGCTCTGATCTTAGTTATTTCTTGCCTTCTGCTAGCTTTAGAATGTGTTTGCTCTTGCTTCTCCAGTTCTTTTAATTGTGATGTTAGAGTGTCAATTTTAGATCTTTCCTGCTTTCTCTTGTGGGCATTTAGTGCTATAAATTTCCCTCTACACACTGCTTTAAATGTGTCCCAGAGATTCTGGTATGTTGTATCTTTGTTCTCATTAGTTTCAAAGAACATCTTTATTTCTGCCTTCATTTCGTTATGTACCCAGTAGTCATTCAGGAGCAGGTTGTTCAGTTTCCATGTAGTTGAGCGGTTTTGATTGAGTTTCTTAGTCCTGAGTTCTAGTTTGATTGCACTGTGGTCTGAGAGACAGTTTGTTATAATTTCTGTTCTTGTACATTTGCTGAGGAGTGCTTTACTTCCAATTACGTGGTAAATTTTGGAATAAGTGTGATGTGGTGCTGAGAAGAATGTCTATTCTGTTGATTTGGGGTGGAGAGTTCTATAGATGTCTATTAGGTCCGCTTGGTGCAGAGGTGAGTTCAATTCCTGGATATCCTTGTTAACTTTCTGTCTCATTGATCTGTCTAATGTTAACAGTGGAGTGTTGAAGTCTCCCATTATTATTGTATGGGAGTCTAAGTCTCTTTGTAAGTCTCTAAGGACTTGCTTTATGAATTTGGGTGCTCCTGTATTGGGTGCATATATATTTAGGAGAGTTAGCTCTTCCTGTTGAATTGATCCCTTTACCATTATGTAATGGCCTTCTTTGTCTCTTTTGATCTTTGATGGTTTAAAGTCTATTTTATCAGAGACTAGGATTGCAACCCCTGCTTTTTTTTGTTCTCCATTTGCTTGGTAGATCTTCCTCCATCCCTTTATTTTGAGCCTATGTATGTCTCTGCATGTGAGATGGGTCTCCTGAATACAGCAGACTGATGGGTCTTGACTCTTTATCCAGTTTGCCAGTCTGTGTCTTTTAATTGGAGCATTTAGTCCATTAACATTTAAGGTTAATATTGTTATGTGTGAACTTGATCCTGCCATTATGATATTAACTGGTTATTTTGCTCGTTAGTTGATGCAGTTTCTTCCTAGCCTTAATGGTCTTTACATTTTGGCATGTTTTTGCAATGGCTGGTACCGGTTGTTCCTTTCCATGTTTAGGGCTTCCTTCAGGGTCTCTTGTAAGGCCGGCCTGGTGATGACAAAATCTCTAAGCATTTGCTTATCTGTAAAGGATTTTATTTCTCCTTCACTGATGAAACTTAGTTTGGCTGGATATGAAATTCTGGGTTGAAAATTCTTTTCTTTAAGAACGTTTAATATTGGCCCCCACTCTCTTCTGGCTTGTAGAGTTTCTGCCGAGAGGTCTGCTGTTAGTCTGATGGGCTTCCCTTTGTGGGTAACCCGACCTTTCTCTCTGGCTGCCCTGAAGATTTTTTCCTTCATTTCAACTTTGGTGAATCTGGCAATTATGTGTCTTGGAGTTGCTCTTCTCGAGGAGTATCTTTGTGGTGTTCTCTGTATTTCCTGAATTTGAATGTTGGCCTGCCCTACTAGGTTGGGGAAGTTCTCCTGGATGATATCCTGAAGAGTGTTTTCCAACTTGGTTCTATTTTCCCCCTCACTTTCAGTTACCCCAATCAGATGTAGATTTGGTCTTTTTACATAATCCCATACTTCTTGCAGGCTTTTTTCATTTCTTTTTCTTCTTTTTTCTTTTGGTTTCTCTTCTCACTTCATTTCATTCATTTGATCCTCAATTGCTGATACTCTTTCTTCCAGTTGATCAAGTCGGTTACTGAAGCTTGTGGATTTGTCACGTATTTCTCGTGTCATGTTTTTCATCTCTGTCATTTCATTTATGACCTTTTCTGCATTAATTATTCTAGCTATCAATTCTTCCACCCTTTTTTCAAGATTTTTGGTTTCTTTGCGCTGGGTACGTAATTCCTCCTTTAGCTCTGAGAAGTTTGATGGACTGAAGCCTTCTTCTCTCATTTCATCAAAGTCATTCTCTGACCAGCTTTGATCCGTTGCTGGTGATGAGCTGTGCTGCTTTGCAGGGGGAGATGTGCTCTTATTTCTTGAATTTCCAGCTTTTCTGCCCTGCTTCTTCCCCATCTTCGTGGTTTTATCTGCCTCTGGTCTTTGATGATGGTGACGTACTGATGGGGTTTTGGTATAGGTGTTCTTCCTGTTTGATAGTTTTCCTTCTAATAGTCAGGACCCTCAGCTGTAGGTCTGTTGGAGATTGCTTGAGGTCCACTCCAGACCCTGTTTGCCTGGGTATCAGCAGCAGAGGTCGCAGAAGATAGAATATTGCTGAACAGCGAGTGTACCTGTCTGATTCTTACTTTGGAAGCTTCCTCTCAGGGGTGTACTCCACCCTGTGAGGTGTGGGGTGTCAGACTGCCCCTAGTGGGGGATGTCTCCCAGTTAGGCTACTCAGGGGTCAGGGACCCACTTGAGCAGGCAGTCTGTCCGTTCTCAGATCTCAGCCTCCGTGTTGGGAGATCCACTGCTCTCTTCAAAGCTGTCAGACAGAGTCGTTCGGGTCTGCACAGGCCTCTGCTGCTTCCCCTGTTGTTTTTTAGCTGTGCCCTGTCCCCAGAGGTGGAGTCTACTGAGACAGGCAGGTTTCCTTGAGCTGCTGTGAGCTCCACCCAGTTCGAGCTTCCCAGCGGCTTTGTTTACCTACTTAAACCTCAGCAATGGCGGGCGCCCCTTCCCCAACCTTGCTGCTGCCTTGCGGTTAGATCACAGACTGCTTTGCTAGCAATGAGGGAGGCTCCATGGCCGTGGGACCCTCCCGGCCAGGTGTGGGTTTTATAATCTCCTGGTTTGCCCGTTTGCTTAAAGTGCAGTATTGGGGTGGGAATTACCCGATTTTCCAGGTGTTGTGTGTCTCAGTTCACCTGGCTAGGAAAAGGGATTCCCTTCCCCCTTGCGCTTCCCAGGTGAGGCAATGCCTCGCCCTACTTCAGCTCTCGCTGGTTGGGCTGGAGCAGCTGACCAGCACTGATTGTCCGGCACTCCCCAGTGAGATGACCCCAGTACCTCAGTTGAAAATGCAGAAATCACCGGTCTTCTGTGTCGCTCGCGCTGGGAGTTGGAGACTGGAGCTGTTCCTATTCGGCCATCTTGCTCCGCCCCCCTCATTGAAACCTTTCTAAAGCCCCTTCCAGTTCTAAAATTACATTCGATTAAGGTCACAACTTGACTTATGAATTTAAATGGCAGAGAAAGGTAGCAGAATTCCTGCCACTCTGGTAGTAATTTATATGTTTTGTTCAGCTGAATTCAGGGACCTTAATTCGTATGGTTTTGCATAACTTAAGTACTTCTCCAAATTTGTATATATCCAATTGTCTTATTTTCAAAAAGGGATTGTCTGACTATGGATAAACCAACTCTGCATGTGGGTCAACATATATAGGAAATCAAGTTTATACTACTTCATGCCTGTATGTGTGTGTGCGTATGTATATATGTGTGTTTATATATATCTTATAATCTAGTGTCATTTAAAATAATTTATTCTACTGTATATTGTTATATAGATATGTAATGTGATTTGCACAAGAGTAAAAATAAGTTCAAGAAGATATCTAATTTTTTATAATCATTTGATGTTTTCTTAGTGTATCTGCCTTATTTTATTTTTTTAACTTTCGAATCCATTCAAACTAATAGAGTGAAACAATTCATTATTTTTAATGAAAATGCTTTTTAAAAAGTACTCAGAGGACATTTAGAGAGCTATATCAAACTTAAATATCTTGCCACTTTCCATCTGGGCATCGCTCCAGTATTTTAAGCCACTAAATTTAATGAATATTTAAGATTAAATCTTAGTTCACTATTTCCCTAAAAGAGACCAAATCTCATATTGCACATCAAAAAGGACTGCCTCATAATTTTCTAACAATATGTAAGTGTCTCTCAAACCGTACAAATTTGAACAAAGGATAAATTTGATAGTTTTATGTGATATTTTCAAAATTAAACCTCCTTCCATCTTCTCTCTCTCCCTTACCCCACAGCACACATAAAGGCAATCATAAAACTAAATTGACTTAAAATTCCTTTTTTAAAAACAAAAATCATTATTTCCTTCAACAAAATCAATTCTCTGAGATTCTGCTTCTTTTTTTCATTTAATAGACATGTGTTAAGTATCTAGCCACTGCAACATAAGATGCTGGGTAAATAGTGGGAAATAAAAGAGTTTAGTTCTGGCATTCACCAAACTTAATGTCTTCTGCAGGATATAGACAATAAACAGATAAACAACAAACATCATGTTACACATGAAGGAAAATAACAAGTTACTGGAAGAAGTGATCAGGCAAGACAGCTCTGAGGAAGTGAAAATCAAGGTGAAGACTGAAGAAATCTGGCTTGCACAGTGTACGTTGTGCAACGTGTATTGGCTGGGAGGGGTGGGAACCTGCCTGTTTCCATGAACTGAAGGAAGGCCAGCATGGCTGTAAGCCAGCCAGTAACAGAGAGAGTGGTGACAGATGAAACTCAAGAACATTCCAAAAGGCTTTGACTTGATTCTAAGTGCAACAGGAAGCCCTGGCAGGGTTTTAACCTCACCTAATATCAGTGCAAAGAAAATATGTAGTTTTAAAAAAAATTTCCTGGAAAGAGTCTGTTTGAAACTTTATGAAGAAATTTAGAAATCTGAGTGAGAATTTTGCATGAATTAGCTATGGCTTAAAGTGTGGTCATGCTAGAACCAGAGTAGGCAGTTTCCATTATTCTGAAAGGGTGCAATGTCTTTTGTATGTTTTAAGCTGTTTGCCTGGCTGCAATGTGAAACTGGTTTCTGGTTCCCTCACTACTACTCTACGTGTAGAAAAAAAATATGGTTTTTTGTTTCATTTTGTTTTGTTTTTTACTAGTCTTACAGAATGAATTATCTTGATGACCTAAATCTTATTTTCATTTTCAGCATTTGTTTGATTAAATCTCTGATGAGATATAAACGTTTCTAGGAGAATAACATTTCTAAAATACAGAGGGGATTTAAAAAACATTTATTCAAGTATTATCTATTGCAGCAGTATCCAACAGAAGTTTCTGTGGTTATGAAAATGTTCTATATCTGTGCTGTCCAATATAGTAGCCAGTGCTCACATGTAGCTACTGAGTATTTAAAATCTGGCTAGGGTGACTGAAGAGCTGAATTGTTCATTAACTTCATTTTAATTTGTTTAAAATCCATACACCGCTAGTGGCCATGAAATTGAACAGCTCAGATCTACTGTATATGTATCAGGGGTTTTCAACTGGGGCAGGCCACTGGGAAACATAGACACAGCACCTACTCTCTAGAAATGTACAAACATATAAATATGACAAGACATGAACATGCATCTCTGCAATATAAGGTAGAAAATATGAAGCTGAGATTGGGGTTACCCCCTGGGATTTCAGAACAGGCATTGATGCTTTTTGAGTGAGAAGCTGAGGGGCATATGGTGGAATATTGGGGGAACCCAACCACAATATTTCAATGTAGGTTCTTTCTGTTTTCCATAAGTGTCGGCCGGATGAGAAATAAAGAGAGATAGTATAAAGAGAGGAATTTTACACCTGGGCTTATGGGGGTGACATCACCTATCAGTAGGACCATGATGCCCACCCAAGCTTCAAAACCAGCAAATTTTTATTAAAGGTTTCAAAAAGGGAGGGGATGTAAGAACAGGGAGTAGGTACAAAAATCACATGCTTCAAAGGACAAAAAAGCAGAACTATTAATAAGGGTCTAACAAAGATCACATGCTTCTGAGGGAACAGGACAAAGGGCAAAAGCAGCACTACTGATAAGGGTCCAAGAAATATCACAAGACAAAGGGAAAAAGCAGAACTACTACTAAGGGTCTATGTTCAGCGGTGCACGTATTGTCTTGATAAGCATCTTAAACAACAGAAAACAGGGTTCGAGAGCAGAGAAGCAGTCTGACTACAAATTTACCAGGGCAGAGTTTTTCCCCACCCTAGTAAGCCTGAGGGTACTGGAGGAGACCAGGGTGTATCTCAGTCCTTACCTTAACTGTGTAAGACAGACATTCCCAGAGTGGCTGTTTATAGACCTCCCCCCAGGAATGCATTTCTTTCCCAGGGTATTAATATTAATATTCCTTGCTAGGAAAAGAAGTTAGTGATATCTTCCCTACTTGCACGTCCATTTATAGGCTCTCTGCAAGAAGAAAAATATGGCTCTTTTTGCCTGACTCTGCAGGCAGTCAGACCTTATGGTTGTCTTCCCTTGTTCCCTAAAAATTGTTGTTATTCTGTTCTTTTTCAAGGTGCACTGATTTCATATTGTTCAAACACACGTTTTACAATCAGTTTTTACAGTTAACACAATTATCACAGTGGTCCTGAGGTGACCTACATCCTCACCTTGTGAAGAAAACAGGATTAAGAGATTAAAGACAGGTGTAAGAAATTATAAAACTATTATTTGGGAACTGATAAATGTCCATATTAAGATGAAATCTTCGCAATTTATGTTTCTCTGCCACGGCTCCAGCCGGACCCACCATTTGGGGTCCCTGACTTCCTGCAACAGTGGAAGAACTGGCAATAGTCCTGGGCCTTGAAGGATGGGCAGGGTTGTTAATATGTGGAATTGGAATGAAGATAATAAGAGCAAAGGAACCAATAGAAGAGGAGAACACAGGATCAACGTTAGTGACATGAAAATAATAGCTCACATCTGTCAAGCACATATTATGAAACGTTTTTCTAAGAGCTTTACATGCATCAATTAATTAATTCTCACAACAGCTTTTAAAGCTAAATGCTATTGTCATGATCCTTAATTTATAGATAAGGAAACTGAGGGCAGTGAGGTCAAGCACATTGCTCAAGGTCAAGCTGGTAGTGACAGAACCGAGATCTGAACCCAACAAATTTGCTTCCGGATTGGACAGCTTTATACTGATTTTGCTACCTGATTTAAAAGTTGGGCATAGAGTATCCCTAATGAAAGCTTTGGGGTCAACTAATAACTATATGGTTGGGATGTGGAGATCACCTGTGATGACCAAACACAGGTCCTCATAACAAATCCTCATCAGAGGATGGCAGGAAGATGAGAAAACAGTAAGAGACTTCCCAGTTTAAGGGTTAATGGGAGAACAAAGGTGGTGCTGTGTACTGGGAGAAAGCTGGGGTGAGAATGCAATGCAGATGTGAGCAACTGACTCGATGTCTGAAAGGCCAAAGCTCTTTGACTTGGCTTTTGAAGTTTTCCTGGTGGTCCTGAGTCATCTTTTTCTATAGAAATTTTATTTGATGGGGGAATTATTTCACTTTTTTAGGTTCTTACCCTTTCTCTTCTTTTTAAGTGTCTCCCTTACAAAGATGAGTTATGTTATAGCTTGGTTGTTGAATTCATACTGTTTAATCAAATGTCCATAGATATTCAGAGCTATGTTTAATCCTATCTGGAAATGGTTAATTTTATCTTGGAAAGCCATCATGTTTGGTACAACAGCATTATGTACACTACGTTAGGGTACATTTTTGTGGTATCCATTCTTCTGGTGATGTCATTATCACTTCTTCTAAACCTACACTTGCTTCTGTTACAGTTGCTCTTTTAAATGAGTTCATAACTCTGGCTTTCATTTTGTATAAGGAAAAATGTCTCAGAATTGTCACAAGCAATAGCTTTGATAGTAGAAACATTTCAGCCATCCCAAAGGACCTGCCTGTGAGATTCACCCTCATTATTAAAATCAAGTCACCTGCCACAAGGATGAAATTAAAATTTTTGTATTGGTAAATACAGTTAATCTACAATGTATACATATGGAAAACCCAATTAGTACCTACAGTTGAGGAATATTTCTGGAGACCATACCAGCTGGTAGTCTAGATGGGACAGATGGCCTAAAGCTCTTTAATGGGGAGAAGATAATGTGCTGGCTTGGAGAGATCTGAATAAAAGACTTCATGAACTCTGTTTCTCATTTAAAAAGTATACTAGGATAATACTTTTATAGGCAGTACTTTTATGAGAATGGAAGTTAGCTTTACAAACAGGATAATTTGCATCCAGCTTATATCAAATTATAACAAAACATAGCAATTTTTTTTCTGTCTTGGTAGGTCCTTATAGATGTCAGTCTGCACACCCACAGGAAATAATTATGCTGTAAATGTTAAAGCTTGAGGTCTTTTTGCTTTTTTTCCCTTTTATCTTGTTTGAAAACTCTGAGGACCCCATCACTTACATAGCTCTTAGACCTTTAATAATCTTTAGTGATAATGGTGCTAAGAGTGATCATGGTGGTGGTGGTTTTGGTAATGATTGATATTAACTAACAATGTACCTAACATAACATTACAAGAGTCTTTACGTATATTATCACATTTGTTCTTCACAACAATCCTTACTGGTATCCCCATTTTACATTATCATCTTCATTTTATATTAGCACATTTGATTCTCACAAAAGATGATTTCTATCACCTTTTTACAAATGAGGTTGGGGTACACACAGATAGGCAAAGTAGCTTACCTAAGATCATCTAGCTAGTTGATGGCTGAGATGAAATTCATCCAGGCAGATGGTTTTAGAGTCCACCTTAACCTGGTGTACACGATCCTCATAGCATTCCTTATATAACTTTTAAATGAATTAATAACAGGCATAATATGTATATTGTTCTATTGGTTGTCTAGTACTTTTGCTTACATTATCTGACTCCCAGCAGCTCTATAAAGTTGTTGAAAAATGGCCTTAAGAAGGAGGATGTGATGTTGCCAAAGTTGCCCCGGTAAGATTGTTAGAGCTCAGGCTTACTCCTTAGTTTTATGGAAACAAGTACCATATCAATTTTAATTGTTGCTGTCATATCAGGATGGTATTTCCTGTGGAACTGAACACTGAGACAGCCACGGAGCACATCACATGCCTGGGAGAAGTGTTACCTGCCCTCCTAGTCTGAAGGTAGTGAAATGACTTTTGAAGCTTGGGCAAATGCATGTCCCTCCTTTCCTTAGAGGTGTGTGAGTCTGAAAATGTCCCTCTTTTGCCTTTTGCTCTTAATGGGGCTCAGTCAGTTCCTCTGATGCCTAGAAAGTACATCAGTGTACTAGTCTCTTCTCACGCTGCTGATAAAGACATACCCGAGACTGGGTAATTTATAAAGGAAAGAGGTGTAATTGACTTACAGTTTCCCATGGCTGGGGAGACCTCACAGTCATGGTGGAAGATCAAGGGATGTCTTACATGATGACAGGCAGGAGAGAGCTTGTGCAGGGGAACTCTCCTTTATAAAACCATCAGATCTCGTGAGACTTATTCATTATCACAAGAACAGCATAGGAAACACCCACCCCTGTAATTCAATTACCTCCCACTGGGTCTGTCCCGTGACATGTGGGAATTATGGAAGCTACAATTTAAGATAAGATTTGGGTGGGGACACGGCCAAACCACATCAGTCAGATTTCATTAAGGTTTTAGGTTAGTATTTTTGCTCAAATATCCCTTTGATTTAGATCGATGGTATTTCATAGGGTCTTAGGTCAGAAAAGGTTAGATTAGAAATATGTGAATTATAACCTCATGATTCCCAATCACTAGCAGTGTGACCTCGAAAACCTGACTTATCTTCCAGGAAGCTTGGTTCCCTCACCTGTAAAATAATGATTTAAAAAAACTGGCATGACAGAATTTCGCTGGCTATTACATGAAATGCTTCATGTAAAGCACCTAACTCAATATCTGGATAGGAGACACTCAATGCATTTTGACAGGTACTTTTGGTATCATATTTAATTCAGAGATGGCTCAGATCTAGGACATGAATGATTCTACCTTTATGCAGAAACTGGCAACAGTGATTCATGCAACTCTGTCAGGGAGCTTTTCTGTTTTGCAGTAAGTGCTCATCAAATGAAGGATAAATCACAAGGGTCTAAAGGGGAGACTTCCTATCTCCTATCATACCTTACTGCATTCGATGTGGGAAAGTATATGGCCTGGTAACATTTTTGACATTTTTGAAATGTTTATCATTTATTTTAAAGGGTTTTTGTATGCAACTACGTTATTATATTTGCATTAGTTTGCCAGTTTCTCTTCTCTGTACTCTTCATTTACTTATGTTTATTTATTGTTTTGTACTCATGATAACTGGATCTTTGCCTCAAATTGCTTTACTTGTGTTACACTTCAAAGTTCGTCACCATTGGGCAAGTTTCTGAAAAGTTTTTCTCTAGGATGGTGACAACTCCTTGTTGAAAGATGGGTGATTCTATCTTACCTATATATTTGTCTAGATGTAAATATTATTAAATAACCTCTTCTCTGTGTTGTTGGTAGCAGGAAAATCTATGGTAATAATTTTAAATTTGTGTTGTTAACACTATTTGTTCCTGTTAAAATACAGTTTTTCCCCCTTTCAACCAGATAGCTAGGTTCTCACCTTGAAGATTTTGCAAGACAAACAATAGAAGCTGTTTGATGCTAGAAACTCTTGGTTTCTTCTGTAGAAGCTTGGATTTGTTGCAGAAGTGATATGAATTGTTCTAAAAAGGGAAAGTAGAAATAAATGAAAGGGACTTATTTTTCTTTCCAGACTGGCAGAATCCAGAGGTTTTCAGTATTCCAGGAGTATCAGGAACCTTTGCAGATTATGGCAACATCTAAAAAAGTTGGAAGTCATTAGAAGATGTAGCCTCTTGGGGGCACCTAGGCAAGCTGGATCTAGGCACAGGATTTATCCTGAGTATAACACAGAAGACTGGACATAGGTACAGGAATCCTGTATCCCAAGTCTTATGTGAAAGCCTGGATCCTGGCATAGGAATCCTATATCCCAAGCATTACACAGAAACATCAGAATTTCTGGCTGTGGATAGGCTTATCCTGGGTGAGATAGTAGATAAACCAGTGATTTTGACCAATAGTCTTACTATTGTAGGCTGTTGTCAATAGCCTACAAAGTAAGGAAAGCACCCAATTCCTTAGCATTGTGTAAGAGCCTGGGATCTTCATATGATCTTTGTATGTTCTTGTGGTTGATTTTCTATCATATGGTGTGATGCGAGAACACAGTCAAATTTAAATTGGTTTTAAGAAAATAAAGAAATTGACTTATTTTTTGCAATTTGAGTTTGTGGATTGGGATTCATTTTACTACAGCTTCATGTATGTACAAGCAAAATATTTAGCTAAACAACTCTTATGGATCCTGACATTTAATAACTAGCCCAACCTCTTGACAGCTGATAGCTCATGGTATTGTTTTATAGTGTTGTTTACTTTTTTAGTGTGTCTCTTTTTTTCCAGCTATGGTATGAGCTTCTGGAATACAGAAATCTTGCTGGCATTCCCTGTAATATCTACAGTATTAATTTAAATATCTGTGCCTGGATTCCCACCATTATATTTGTTCTGGAGGGTATTAGAAAAGAACAATATTTGTTTTTAATACAATTCTTATTTTCTTAGATTCTCAAAGGATGATGTTAATAATTAATAGACTGTTAGTAGTACAGTTAATAGTATTCATCTTAAGGGAAAAAATTAAGTAATAAAGGATGATAATAATTTAAAATAAAGTAGCCTCTTTTTCTAGAACTAGATGCATTAATTTTTATTTTCTCAAAAATAGTTATTGTGAATATGCCAATTTGTTTGGTATATGGGATACCTAGAGATATTTTTCTTGAGCCAAGCATGTATGAATTTATCCAGCACATGCTTGCTTATAAGTATTTCAGCTTAACTTTATTCACTGAAAAATTGGTATAGTTCATCAAACAGTAAGAATGTTTGTGGATGTTAAGAATTTCAAGGCAACCTCCTCTATTAACTGCGATTTGGCCTTATTTGCAACCATGACAAGGGATTCTCACGAGGTCTTGCCTGTATTGGTTGAGACACATTTTGCAGCTTTCTTGGAACACTCTTTCATGGGCCTAGTTTAAAATCTGTCAAGCATCATGCTAGCTATACCTTTATCCTGTCATTCCACACATGCCTTTTCTTGCTTAAATCACACATACTACATTCATTTAATCTTACAGGAAAGAAAAGAAATGAAAAAAAAATATGCCACTCAGATGTGTCTGCAAGGCTGTTTTATCTCTTCTTTCTCCAGTTATTTACTTTTTAAATTCAGTGGCCATATATGAGTAGCTCCCATCACCACATGAGTGGAAGGCTCAGCGAATCCTACCCACTTCTCTTGAGTTTTGCTGCAGATACAGAAATCCTGATGTGGGATGATAAAAGGCAAGGTTTTATTGAAAATGCCTGGGTAGCATTACATTGTTATCTATTTCATTTTGTTAGCTTAGAAACTTTATTTTAGACATGAACTGTGGCTTAATTAAAGTCTAAAATATTCCTTCACTATTCCACCCAAATCCTTATATAGTACCATATACCCTATGGCAAATAGTGGATGAGAGAGTTCATGGAGTAATCAGACGTTGGGTTTTACTCTTATCCATCTTTAACCTTGGAAATGGAGACAGGTTATCTAAGTAGGATTGAGTAGCATGTTTGATCTTAGCTTTTTAAAGTATTGTAAATCTGAAATGTGTTGCTATTTACTAAGGAATCCCTGATTCTCTCATTTGTGTTACTTTTGCCATGTGTTTTCCAGCCAGAGGGCTCAAGTCAAGCATGTGGTAAATGTCTTTCTCTGTTAGTTAAAGGGGGGCTAATGCTGCCTACTCTGTCCTGTACTGTTGGGGTCTGCATGTTTCCTAAACAAAGGAATGAACACACAAGACAACATAAGACAAGACAAACATGGCAGCCGCCCCCAACGACACGCTCCGCTTTATTTTATACAGTCATTTGTGGAATGTTACCAAGTCACAAGACACATTGTTGTTTTTCTGACCTTTCCTCGACTTTCTGGATTTTCAAGATGTTTACACATAAACAAGCCCCCAGGGTCTGCTGTTTGCAACTGGCTCCTTTGTCCTCCCTGTTTGCAGGGAAGGAACGCCCTGCTTCGTTTGCAAGAGCAGGACTTATCAGGAACGTCTCGTTTGCGAGCACATAGTCCTCTACACTGTACAGTAAGAGAAAAGTGGGAATGGAATATGTTGGTGCTAAAAATATTTTCTTGTTAACTTAATAGTTGGTATTAAAATATAACAAAACCTGTATTTCCCTTCCCTATTTTGCAATGAGCACAGCTTTCTGAATTTGTTTACCTCATTCAGACTCTTACTCAGTTAAGAGTTTTTTGTCTTTGGTGTTTGATGTATAAGGGAGTCCATTGCCTCTCTTTGGGGAATACACTAGCCCAGCAATAGGCCATTCATCTCTGATAATAGTCCTTCCTTCTCATAAAAAATCTATGGGTACTAGGAAAAATTCTCTCTGATTTTTAAGAGGTTTGGGCAAAAAGAAGGTGGGAGGGTTAGGGGGAGGAGGAGTTGATAGAGATTTTGAGGAGAGATCACACTTCTTGGAGTTGTAATCTCTTACCAGTTTTCTGATTTTGTGTTATTTAATATTTCTATGCATTGTCCTTGTTTTATGTACTTGATAGGATAATGAGATCACATTGTAGACATGTGGTATTAAATGATTCTTTGTTCTTATCCTCATCCCCCTTTCCTAACAGGCTCAGCAGTCTCTGTTGGTCTCCGTCCCCTCTTGTTCAACCTTCATAGTGTCTTTCTTTGTCCACTTGGTGATCTAACCTTGGCCCTTCCCAGTGAGCTATCTGAATGGAGACTCTGGAGTCTTTGCTTGTAAAACGTTGCTTCCATTTACTATACCTTAAAAGAATGACACATGTTCTAAGCATAGGAGGCCATTACATGATCTTCGTGATAATTAGATTAATGCCTTACTTCTTTCTACAATGTCAGTTCTAAACAGGCAGGAC
Organism: Rhinopithecus roxellana; assembly: GCF_007565055.1. NCBI lineage: Eukaryota > Metazoa > Chordata > Mammalia > Primates > Cercopithecidae > Rhinopithecus > Rhinopithecus roxellana. The sequence continues at coordinate 173,434,151 of NC_044550.1, forward strand.
CCTGGACTCATTAATTCCCTTGTGAATCCTAAAAGGCTAATATAAGTCTGACCTATCAGAGATGCTCTACAAATTAAATAAACTTATGACTGAAAATGCCGATCATTAGAGTAGCATTTAGAGTGTGTAAAGTTCATATGTAAAGTTAAATAACAAAAAATAATTAAACTTCTTGTAGTTTAAATTAGTAAGGAAACTGTAGGCACTGTAAACCTATTAGGTATACGCAAAATAACACCATTAGTTTCTTGTATCATGCACTACACTAGATAACTGCCCAGGTATGCATGATGAAGCCTGGAAAGATGAGCTACCTACATTAAAAATGTTTTAGGTGAACATATGCATATTAGCGTTCTCCGGAGAAATAAAACTAATAGTGTGTGTGTTTAATTTATGCATTACGGGAATTAGATCATGTATTATGGAGGCTGAGAAATTCCGCAATCTGCCATCTGCAAGCTGGAGAACCTGGAGGTCCAATGGTGTAATTCAATTTGAATCAAAGGCCTGAGAACCGAGGTAGGGGTTAGTGGCACTGGTGTAAGCCTTTGAGTCTGAAGGCTTGAGAATGAGGAGCTGTGAGTCTGAAGTCTTCAGAACGAGGAGCTGTGGTGTCCAAGAGCAGGAGAAGATAGATGTCTTAGCTCAAGACAGAAAGTGAATTTGCCCTTCTTCCTCCACCTTTTTGTCTTATTTGAGCCCTTAACAGAATGACTAATGCCTACCCACATTGGTGAAGCTGATCTTCTTTACATAGTCTACTTATTCAAATGCTAATGTCTTCTGGAAACACCCTCACAGACACACCCAGAAATAGTGTTTTACCAGCTACCTGGGCATCCCACAGTCCAGTCAAGTTGAGACATAAAATAAACCATCACAAAATGCTTTCAAATTCAGAGCAATTTATCATGGACTTTACTGCTCTACTGAGAAAACATGTATTTTTTGAAATCTTTGAGCTGTGAAGTCTGGCATGGTGTGTCAGGAATTCTCCATCTTGGAGAGTTTCTTCTCAGACCCACTCTCTCCTTGAGAGCTCTAGCCAAGCTTTTGTAGCTCCTCTCTTCTAGTGTTGAGTGCAGATTAGATGAGGGAGTCATCCCCAAAATTATAGATTTGAAGCTAAATGGAATCATGTTCATGAAACAATAAACTTGGAGAGAATTCCAGAATTTGAAAGTGATCATTAGCGTGTTCCTCACACATCATTTAAGGCTAGCCATCCATTTCATATACAGTTTACCTTGAACAATGTAGGAGTTAGTGGTGCCAAACCCCAATGGAGGCAAAAATCTGTATATAAGTTTTGACTCCCACAAAAACTTAACTACTAATAGTCTACTGTTGACTGGAAGCCTTGCAGATGGCATAAACAGTTGATTAACACATATTCTGTATATTATGTGTTTTATATACTGTATTCTTACAATAAAGTAAGATACAGAAAAGAAAATATTAAGATAATCATAAAAGAATATATATTTACTATTAAGTGGAAGTGGATCATAATAGAGGTCATCATTCTCACTGATTTCATGTTGAGTAGGCTGAGGAGGAGGAAGAAGAGGAAGGATTGGTGTCCCTATCTAAGGTATGGCAGAAGCAGAAGAAAATCTACATATAAATGTACCAAGCAATTCAAATGTATGTGTTCAAGGATCAACTATTAACTATGATCTAAGGAAGAAGGGAGACTAAAGCAAATTCCTATTCCGTGTTGGGATGTGACAATATCAAAACTACATCTCAAGTCAAGAAACCACTAATTATTATCCCTTCTACCCTATGATATATGATATACATATGTCAAAACTATACATTCTGAATGAAATAATTTTCTTTGTAATTAAATGTATGCATATATGTTAATTTTAATACAATTTTTATTTATTTATTTAACTTACCAAACTCCTTGGCCAGTCATACTCAACATAAACCTAGCTTTAAGGGAAGTATTTATTCCTCCAGCTTTATTCCTAATTTTACATAAAGTTCTGCATATATATTACTTAGTTACAGAAGCAATATTAAAGAAAGGCTCCAATTTGCTAAATTTACCCTTGATTGATGATGCATGAGGATCCAAATTTTATTTCAGTAACTCATGGATGTAATTAGTTGTATGTGTAATGAGGATTAGGTAGGTCAGAAATTTTGTCCCATTAAGTGGACTGCTGAATAACAGAGAATTTTAATTCCAATCGGGCAATGAAGGAACACTAATACAGTATGGTCAAGACACATTGTTGAATGTTCTCATCAACCTTAAGCCACAGGTTATTAACATGTTTTTGGGGAACAACTCATGTATTTTCAGAACTTGAAAGAATAAGTTGTTGATGAATCAATAAGTAGCCATTAACTTTTATTAATTATATAGGTAACCTGAACTTAATTTATTGATATGCATGGTAAGCTGCCCTAGATTGAGTGACCCCTCATCCTTCTCATAGATTCACAGATTAGATGTACACATGCCATCAGGTAGCTGGCGTCCATGGAGATGCAGGACGGAATTGGACTTTCAATGCAGGGGTCCCCAGTCCTCAGGCCACGGACCAGTCACAGTCTGTGGTCTGTTAGGAATCAGGCAGCACAGCAGGAGATGAGTGTCAGTGAGCAAGCGAAGCTTTGTCTGTATTTACAGCTGCTCTCCATTGCTTGCATTACCTCCTGAGCTCTGCCTCCTGTCAGATTAGTGGCAGAATTAAATTCTCATAGGAGCATGAACCCTCATGTGAACTGTGCATGTGAAGGGCTCTAGGTTGCATGCTCCTTATGAGAATCTAATGCCTGATGATCTGTCACTGTCTCTCATCACCCCAAGATGGGACCATCTAGTTGCAGGAAAACACGTTCAGTGCTCCCACTGATTCTACATTCTGGTGAGTGGCATGATTGTTTCATTACATAGTATAATGTAATAATAATAGAAATAAAGTGGACAATAAGTATAATGTGCTTGAATCATCTCATAACTATCCCCTCCAACCCTCCTGGTCTGTGGAAAAAAATGTATTCCATGAAACTAATCCGTGGTGCCAAAAAGGTTGGGGACTGCTGTTTTAATGTCTTTAGATTCCTATTCGTCTTCATGGAAAGATACTTTAGCCATATTTGATACTTCTCATATGTTTTCCCTTTCAACTTCTGATTTTTTTTTTAATAATTACTTGTTTAATGTCTAAACCCAATAGGTCATGAACTTTGAGAAGGTAATCGTATGCATTTATGCACAGTTGCATTTGAGTGCTGAATACGGTGCCTGAAATGTGACAGGTAGTCTACATATTTATTGAAAGAGTATAACTAAAATATTAATCAGTCATCTCCTTCTTTTGCATATGTCATAACAGGATTCTTCTGTACAAAAGTAATTGTTTCTGGTTCTGGTGACAAATTTTTACTACAATTTTCTCACACTTTTTTACTTCTGAGTACACAAGTGACATTAGTATAATAACTACAGGTCACTGTTGAAACAATAATAAATACAGAATTGTAAATGGCAAGACAGAAAGATGTAGATGTTCTTTTCAGGGAAGAAGTAACTAAATACTATATGGGGTGCTATATTGTACTGAATAAACACCCTGCAATGCTACATGAGCCAATGTGTGTATTTTATTGTCCCAGCTTGACTTTTGTGGGACTGTACCTTAGAAAACATTGACCTGAAGCCTGTAGTGCAGCTTCATTTGGAAGAGGTCCAGAGAATATAATGTTTTGGTAACATTTAAGCATATGAAGGGTAGAAAAAAAAAGCCTTAACTACCATGCTGTTTCATTGACTAACTCTGTCACTTATTTCCTAGTTTATATGTCAGAAGAAAACCACGAGACAATTGATGTGTCCATCTAAACAGAAAACTCCTAAAGGAAAAGCAGCTCCATTTGTGACCTACATTCTTGAAACATTCATTTTTTCATGCCTAATTCTTAACACCACTACTATCAGTTATTGAATTGCTTAATATGCGCCACACCTGTATCATGCCCTGCCAAGCGCAGGGCCTTTGGATACGAAGTCCACAGTCTGGATGGTTCAAGTGTTCAAGTGAGATGAACTTGCTTACTGGCCAGGGCTCAGGAAGGGTATAGCTGGAAGGGTGAGATATTTCACTCCCATTTTGCTTGATAAATCTTCCATAGAGGGGAAACTTCATGGAGGCAGAGAGCATAGAGATGTTACAGATGAAGGTGTTTTCAAGAGTGAGACTGCAGTTTATTTGTTAAACAGCCTTGGGTTGCTGTTAGGTGGATATACATGTATTAGTCCATTTTCATGCTGCTGATAAAGATATACCTGAAGAAAAATGTTTAATGGACTCACAGTTCCACATGGCTGGGGAGGCCTCACAATCATGGCAGAAGATGAAAGACACTTCTTACGTGGTGGTGGCAAGAGAGAATGAAAGCAGAAACCCTTTATAAAACCATCAGATCTCGTGAGACTTATTCACTACCATGAGAACAGTCTGGGGGAAACTTCCGCCATGATTCAACTATCTGTCACCAGGTCCCTCCCTCAACACATGGGAATTAGGGGTGGGGGGATACAATTCAAGATGAGATTTGGGTGCAGACACAGAGCCCAACCACATCAATACATCTAGATGGAGTTCCACCAACTTTTGTTTGGTAATAGCTTTACTATATAAATATAGTAAATTTACATACCATGAAATTCACATACCATATAATTTACATACCATGAAGTCCACCCATTGCAAATGTAATATCCAGTGATTCTGTATAGATTTCTATAGTGCAACCATTACCACATGTGGATGTTCAAAAGGCTGTGTGTCCTTCCACCTCCTCAGCCCTCTTCTGCAATGATAGTGAACTCTCACAATGAGATCCTAATCTCTATCTCTTAAACCAGTGAAGGAATATTTTTAGTTTGTGGTCTTTTTCTTCTCCATTAAATTATATTCATTCCTCTGTTGTCAGGTAAACATCCTAATTTGTTCTTAGCTTTCTGTAAATTTGTTTGTAGCTTTCTAACATTTCAGCTTTGTTTCAATATATTGTTTATTTGTGGGTGGAATGGCAGTGGAATGCGACAGAATGAAATTGTGTGTTTAGGAATGCTTGCCTGTGTGGAGGGAGATAATAAAGTTTTTATTAAGTCACAAAATTCTGTGACTTACCTTTGTCTTTATATTTATGATAATATATACATATGCTGTTATATGAATATTCAAGTAAATTTTGAATATCTTAGAATTATAGGTTTTTAAAGTGGCAGTGGTTTAAAGTTATTTTCTGGTCTAATTTTTAGCAGGTGAAATGTTATCCCCCAAACATGAAGCAGCTGACACTAAGAGTGGCTAAATTTATTCATTCACGTTTTCATCAATTATTTGATGAATGACTTCTACAACCAAGTCACAGGATTAGTTATTAGTGAGGAAAAAGAAAAAGTGAAGTCTTTGTGGTCAACTGAGCTGGCTTGGCTGTGACTGCTAATTAGATGTTTGTTCATCAAATATATAATTTCACAGAATATCACACAAGGTCCCTGTATGATCGTGATGGAGTGAGACAAAAAACAAGACCACTCTATGATCATGTCTGATCACAAACCAAACAAGAACACAACCCAAGCCATGAAAATGACTATGTGCACTCAGCTAACATGACTGCTGTTTCTTTACCAACCCTCATTTTAGCCTTGCATTGTCCTTCTTGCCTTCTAAATGAAAACTACTAAGATTCACAGATTATATGGTCATGTGTTAACCCTACACATGACATCAGGTAGCTGGCATCCATGGAGATGTGTAAATTACCAGATGCAGGATGGAATTGGATTTTTAATGCAGGGGTCCCCAACCCTCAGGCCATGGACCAGTCACAGTCTGTGGTCTGTTACGAATCAGGCAGCACAGCAGGAGATGAGTGTCAGTGAGCAAGTGAAGCTTTGTCTGTATTTACAGCTGCTCCCCATTGCTTGCATTACCTCCTGAGCTCTGCCTCCTGTCAGATTAGTGGCAGCATTAGATTCTCTACATCACAAAGGTCACTGTATGATCATGATAGAGTAAGACAAAAAACAAGATTCTAAGATACCCAATCATAGAATTGACCTTCCTTTTCAACATTCAACAGAAAAATCTAATTCATAGTCCCCAATAGATAGGAAAATTAGATTTCTCTGAATCTTCCACAAAATCATCTAACACAAACCCACATCTTGTACCAAGCCCCTCTTAATAACCTCTACTGAGACCTTTCCTTCATGGTTCCACATGGTTGCTCTCTCCCTTGTTGCAATGAGCCTGGCTTTGTTTGACTCCTGATCTATTCCTGGTGATCTTTGGCTGGAGGTCAAGTACTTTAGGTTTGGAGGTAAAATGGATATAAAGAGACTTTGTCTCAGTTCTCATGGAACTTGTATTCTGTTCAGAGAGACAGACATAAGATAATTTGCTAATTAGTAGAAAATTGCCAATGAAATCAGTGCTCTGAAGATAGGAATTTGCCTGTTTGTATAACAGGGATCTGGAAGCTTCACTGGGGAAGTGTCTATTGAACTGAGAGGTAAGAAGGACAGACAAGGGGAAAGGTGAGAAGGGCAAAGGGAAAGGACCTGAGACAGCAGATCGGGTAGCACTTTGGAGAAACTGAGAGAAGGCCAGTAGCAGTAGAGGGCAGGGTAATGGTGGGGGTTGGGCAGGTGAGGTCCAGTGTTAGAGGTTCTGAATGTAGAAAATCATGGTCGTTTTTTCAAAGAGCTGAAAGAAAGCCATTGAAAGATTTAGGGAAAGTAATGGTGTTATCACATCACAGTGTATTGTACAAAGATTTTTGGATGTTGTGTGAAGAACATATTTGGGAAGATCCACATTGGATGTGGGAAGACTGGCCCAGAGGTTTATTTAGATGAGAAGTGATAAAAGCTTGGGTTACAACAGAGGAAGTAAGAATGGAGAGATGTTGACTCTTCTTGGATATACTTTATTAAATATACTTTATCTAAAATAAATAAGACTGTATAATGGAGTAGGATCAAGGAAGTGGGAGGGAGAGGGAGGTGTTCTGGCTTAGGCAACTCAAGAGATGCCATGACATATACCAGCTTGATGCATGGCACGTTTACTACCTTTCCTAACGTCAAAAACCTGCTCAATATTGGAACTAAAATTCACTTTGTCTGTCTTCTGGAGCAGGCCTTCTTCCCTTTACTTTCAACCTTTGTGTCAAAAATGAAGTACGAGGGATGACGTGGAACTGGGAGAATTTCAGGAAGGTTAGTTCAGGAATTGATTTACAGGAAGTTTTGAGATATACCATCATGTTATAATAATTGGTCATTTTAAGGCCCTTTTAAAAAATTCCAAGATTAATAATTTTAAAGTTGACTCAGTTGAATGGGAAGGTTGTTCTCTGGGAATGAAATTTGGGGTGCAAGGTTGGAGCGAGAATGCGATTTAGGAAATGTGATGATATGGATGAAAACCATCTCTTTTCTTTAGATGTTATTGGAACCGTGTCTTTATTTTTGTGCTGTTTTGTTAATAGGTCAGCCTTGCATTCATCCACGCAACCATTATTTTCATTCAAAAACATGTTCAGAGAGTGATTAATTCCCATGTCTGTTGCTAGAAGCTGAAGATAAATAACAATGAATAATTGTTGTAAGATGAAGAGAATATCAGTCCAGGAGTCAGGAAACCTGGTGTTAGCCCCAGATCTGTTTCTATTCTTATGTACATTTCTTTAAATACTTCATTATTTTTTGAGCTTTGTTTTCTTATCTGCAATATGGAAATAAAAAAATACTAACCCTGATTACCTTAGAGGCACCAACCTTTATTTAGGGAAACAAAAACAAAAATTATGCTCCCCAAACTGCAAAGCAACATAAGGGAGGCAGAGAGACGATGAATTTTGGTTCCTTGTAAAGTGAGGATAATATTAGTGCAGGCCTAAGGTTTTCAGGATTAGTAAATGAGATAAGACATGGAAGGTCTATTAAATACTAAATATCCTAAGTGAAAAATACTATTCATACTAAATATTAAGACTGTAAAAACTGAAATGTTCACTTGTTGTTGGAGAAAGTCAGATTTTAACATTCCTGGCATAGTGGTCAAATACTGTGGTTTTGATTTGTAAGACAGGCAACAGTCTGCACTTCAGTCTCAGTAGCCTGGGGTTAAGAAAAATTGAATAATATTAATAATATTAATTCCCGTTCTCATTAAACATTTTCTCTCCCATGAAGAACTTCAGGACCTTAGCCCCTTCTGTGCCCTACCCTATGCACCCCACCTAAATTTATTTAAAAAAAAAAATTACCTGAATTCTGTTTATGTTCTCTATCCCTTTCCTACTACTTTTTTTTTTTCTTGATGACTTCTGTCTGTATAGCTCTTAAGAAGGACGTTTTATTACGGCACTGTCTAAGAAGGCACTGCTTCTCAGCCCAGTAGCTATATCCTGGTGCTGTGCAGCTGCAAAAAAATAAAAATTCTTCAATTAGCCAGGCATGGTGGCACGCGCCTGTAGTCCCAGCTACTTGGGAGGCCAAGACAGGAGAATTGCTTGAACCCGGGAGGCGGAGGTTGCAGTGAGCTGAGATTGCGCCACTGCACTCCAGCCTGGGTGACAGAGCAAGACTCCATCTCAAAAAAAGATAATATTAAAATAAAATAAATAAATAAAATAAAATAAATCTTTCATGTATCACTTACCACCATTTTCTAAGCAGTGTTCTGGGCAGATGCCTCCACAACTTGGTGGTGTATGTCATGACTTGCGTGTCTCAAATTAGTATTGTTTTGGTACCAAATCCATGGCACACTTTCTATATCCACCAATCTAACTCGCTTTCCCTTCTTTCTCTTGCCAGGCACAAAGCCACTCTTGACAACTAGAGGTTTGTCACTGGTTTCACATGACCAGTGATTTTTAAATTCAACTGGGTCTCATCTACTGCTGCACATTTATCAATGTATTTTAGAGGTTTCTTTTTATTCCTTGACTATTTAACATAAATTAAAAAAAATTACATGTCAAAATACCTTTTATTGCTTATGTAATAAAAGTGCTTTGGACATGAAGCTATGAAAACTGGTGTGAGAATATGTTCTGTCTCACACACTAGTTAAATCTTCTGAGGGAAAACATTTAAAAGTCTCCGAACCTTATTTACCTGTAAAATGGACATAAAACCTTACTCGATTTTTCTGAGAAGATGCCCTCAAAAAATCTTGCACAGTGCCTTGCAAAGTTTCCGACTTGGAGAATGAATGTAATGAAAGTGTTGGCCCCAGTTTGACTAAAGAAGACAGGAGAGACTTCTCATGAGAAATGCTGGCAAATGTGATGACTAGAATCTCTTTTTGAAGCTATAGTGTGCTTGATTACCTGAGGCCCTGGGGAGAGTTTATGTTCGTCATCATAATGTTACATGCTATGTTTGGCAGTATATTATATTCTGCTATACCTGCAATTTATTTTGGAAAGGAGTTTGTATGAGGAATTCTATATTAATGTAAGTAGTATTGGATTTTCCTTCAATTCCTCTGGGTCCTGTTTTATTAATGCCTCAGTCCTTTCTTTTTAGATCATCATGTGAATGATGATGAAAGTAGAAAACATTCATTGAAAACAGAAAATGGACATGATTGGGGAGGAGTGAGTTGTCTCAAGGCAAATAATTCACTTGCTTCTTTTGACTGTAAACTTCTATGTTATTTGAAAGTATTTTGCCTAGGGAGTCACTGTTTTATTTTAGTTCTTTAAAAATGTTGGTAACTTTACTATATGAATTGATCTGATTTGGTTCATTTTTGTAATCCTTGCTTTGGCTAGAAAAGGAAAGAAAATGACGGTAAAGGCCCTTTTGCAAAACAAACCAAATCTAATAAGAAAGCAAATGTAAAACAGTGAATTGTAGCAAGTCTTCAGTGTCTCTTAATATTTTAGTTGAAAACCGTAAAATCAACCGTGAAAACTGCGTTACAGAACCCGTAGCATAACCAAAATTCCCAGTGGTCTCGAAATAATGTAGTACCAACTTGATTTAAATAATTTGGTCACTGATAATTTGATTCCTTTAACACACCCATAGAATGGACACTTAAGGTGAAAGAACTCATTTCTCCTCAGGATGCTGGAGAATATTCAGGATCTTTCTACAAGCTTAGCTATCAAAAGTGTGTACTGTATATAGAGATTATCTTTAAGTAGATTCTTATCCGGATTGAGTGGAGGGGTTGGCAAGCATTTTCTATAGTAAGCTCCATGTAGAAATTTTAAACTTTGCAGTCATATAGTCACCATTACAACTACTCAACTCTGTCATTGTAGGATGAATGAAACTACAGACAATAAGGAAATGAATGGATGTGGTTTGTTGTAATAAGATTTATTTACAAATATAGGCAGTGTGTCAAGTTTACTCCATGGAGTGTAGTTTACTAACTTCTGTTCTGGGGAGAGGGAGGGAGGGAAACTTATTTGTTAAATGGTTAACATGTGACATAGAAATCACAGCTTTCCAGAGTTCAGAACTGCGTCTTCATTGCTGTTCTAAAGGCCTGAACATGAAGTCTTCATCCCTATCCAGTTCTGTAACTCCCTTGCACCTGGCACATTCAACAAATATTTACTGTCTTGTTATTAACCTGTTAAAGTCATAACTAAGCAATTTGAAAGTGAATATATATTAATATTTTAGTGAGTGCTGTTGTACTAATTTCTTAGTCACTACCTCTACCTTCCTCCAACAAACAGGTATCATATAGCTTTCGACCAATATTAATGTCAAAGATTACGAAAGCTAATACAATAAGCCAGGATTAGCACTTGGAGAAGTCTTTTAAAATGTTAGTAATATAAAGAAAAGTTTGAGTGTGGTGTTTGGAGTTACCCATACTTAGATTCAATTTCTGGCTTTGTCATTTACTAGAGATAATAGACCTCAGCCAAGTAAGTTCACCTCTCTAAATCTCAGTGACCTCATCTGTAAAAGAGAGAAAATAATGTGCCTTCTTCGTTAGATTGTTGCGAATACTATAGAAAATTCTTCTTGGAAAGCACTTAACATGGTGCCTAGTAAGAGCTCTATAAATAGCACCTCTTATTATTATTAATGGTATATCATTAAAGTACCAAATTCTTGGTATGCTCATACTTTCAAGAATAAAAGAGTTGAAATTATAGAGGTTTTTTTTTTTTTTTTTTCCTTTTTTATTCCTGGATGGACTGTTATGTAAAATCAATATTTCTTCTAGGAAAATGTCAGCTCATAGTCAATTAATTAAAACATTTTGATAATGTAGTCAAAGATTGGAAATGAATTTTATTATATATGGGTGAAAAGTATTGATATACCAAATATATAAGCCAAATATATTAGTAGTTTTTAACCAACGGAAAGAACTGATTATTTTGAAGCAGGGTAGCTTTTACTATCTTTACCTTTTTTGTTTCATATGCCTTCTAAGCGTGCAAGAATACAAAACATTCAGATAGTTTCTGAGGAAATTATAAATGTAAAGCTGAAATCTGGAATTGACAGTAGATATTTCTTCAGTTTCAAACTAGATCACCTCCAAAAACCTTAAAAGCTTATTTTTTTCTCATTCTCTTAATCTATTGCAGAATAGCTTAAAAGAATGACTCTTTGCTCTCGCTCTCTATCTCTCTCCCTCTCCCTCTCTTTATCTCTCTCTCTCTGTTTCTCTCTCTCTCTCTGTCTCTCTCTCTCTCTCACTCTTTCTTTCTGTCTCTCTTTCCTTTTTTTTTTTTTTTCAGGGTCTTGCTCTGTCACCCAGGCTGGTAGAAACAGGGTTTTGCCATGTTGCCCAGGCTGGTCTCGAATTCCTGAGCTCAAGCAGTCTTCCCACCTCAGCCTCCCAAAGTGCTGGAATTATAGGCGTGAGCCACCATGCCCATCCTGCATTTTATTTTATTTCTCGGTTTAACTGGTTCATTTCAGACATCTTTCTCTCACGCAACTTAAATGAAGATTTGTGTCTGTATGACCAGAGAGAGTCCTGGATTTTGAGATGCCAGAGATCAGACAGAGAAGGACCAAGCCTGACAGTCTGGAGTAGGAAAGACCTCATTGGAAGAGGTCACACCAGTCAACACCATGAAGAGTTGGAAGAAATGGGGAAGGCTTGGACTTACAGGGAGCGAAGAAAGCTAATGTAGGGAGGGAGTTCTGGAGAACGAAAGGTTGGAGAGAACCTGTGCTATAGATAATTGAGAAAGAGAAAAAATTGCGTAAGAGGTACATTACAGGCCATATGAAACAATTTCTGTAACATCCCATGAGAAACCAGAGTAAAGAACAAAACTTGCTTTAAAATAGTGTAATGTGATATTACGTAAGGACTAAACCACAGCGCTCTCCATGTTTATTAGGGTTTATTTTAATTTTTATTTATTTATTGAGACAGAGTCTCACTCTGTAGCTCAGGCTGGAGTGCAGTGGCACTATCTCAGCTCGCTGCTCCCTCTGCCTCCTGGGTTCAAGTGATTCTCTTGCTTCAGCCTCCCTAGTAGCTGGGATTACAGGCAAGCACCACTGGACCTGGCTAATTTTTCCTTTTTTAGAAGAGACAGGTTCTCACTGTGTGTTGGCCAGTCTGGTCTTGAACTCCTGGCCTCAGGTGATCCACCTGCCTCGGCCTCCCAAAGTGCTGGGATTACAGGTGTGAGTCACCACACAGGGCCATTTTTTTTTTTTTTTTTTTTTTTTTTAAAGAGAGTGTGTTTCAGTTGCAAATTTACCAGAGATTATATAATATACCCTTGCATCTCTTTTTACTAATTTATATTTAAGAAAATCAACTCAGAAAGCAACAGAAAAAAGTATTGTGTGAGATGTCCCGTATCAATGGCATCTGAAACAGACAAACAATTCCAATGAGAAGAGTATTTCATGTGGAATTTTCACTTACTTACACAAATCCTACTTGACCTATTTGTTTCAAATTTTTTCCATGTCTGAAAAGTACGATTCTATATTAGTATCACTTTGCTCATAGACATTACACAGGGTGATTTATCAGGCAGTTTTCCCTTTGAGAACTGTACTAGATTGCTGGGGCTGCCATAACAAAATACCACAGACTGGGTGGCTTATGCAACAGACGTTTTCCTCACAGTTCTGCAGGCTGGAAGTCCAAGATCAAGGTGTCACCGGGTTTGGTTTCTTCTGAGGCCTTGCTTTTTGACTATGCTACTGTCCACGTCCTCACACTGCCTTTTTTTCTGTGCACACGCTTCCCTGATGTCTACTTAGGCGTCCTAATTTCTGCTTCTTAGAAGGACACCAGTTGGACTGAATCAGTGCTCACCCCAGGGGCCTCATTTGAACTTCATCACTTCCTTAAAGCTCCTATCTCCGAATACAATCTCATTTTGAGGCATGGGTGAGTTAGGGCTTTGAATTTTGGGGGAACTGAAAATTCAGTCTCTAGCAAGGACCACGGCCTATTTACTGAGTACTTGAGGGTAAACATGGGTTTGATTGGAGAGACGAAGGGAACTTCAGGTCTCAGTGAGATTTTTGTTTGTTTGTTTGTTTGTTTTGAGACAGTCTCCTTCTGTCACCCATGCTGGAATGCAGTGGTGCAATCTCGACTCACTGCAACCTCTGCCTCCCTGGTTCAAGCAATTCCCCTGCTTCAGCCTCCCGAGTAGCTGGGATTACAGGTGCATGCCACCACGCCCGGCTAATTTTTTGTATCTTTAGTAGAGACGGGGTTTCAGACTGGTCGCAAACTGCTGACCTCAGGCAACCTGCCCACCTCGGCCTCCCAAAGTACTAGTATTACAGACATGAGCCACCGTGCCCAGTTGTCTCAGTTTGAGTTTTTAAGCCAGGGTGTCAGATTCTCCGAGCCTCCCCAAGAATTATAGGTGAAAGCCTTCCTAGAGGGCAACCCTGTATTTCCAGCATGCATCATGTTGCAGTTATTGCTCTACATACTCGGATGCCTTCAGGAAGCTGTCAGTGCTCATGCTGTCTACCAGGTATATATTTTCATGAGACAAAACAATTGATTGAGAACGAACCCATCCAATTAAGCAGTTTATGAGTAAGTGGCCCCTGACAGGATAAAATTAAGTGAAATCTGAGATAATCCAATCAATGTTATCTTCCCCTGTGGTATATTTTATGTATTTTTTCCTTGAGTGGCAATTGGGCCCAGACCTGGAAGACAGCTTTTATGGGCAGATTTTGTGTGATTAAATGGAATTCAATATTTTAATATAAAAAAAGGATTCAGGTAGTATTTATTATTTTCTTTTCCAAACTCTGCCTCTTAAATCATAAGATATGTGTTTGAATTTTATTTTGTTTTTCTCTTATTGAAAAACTACTTGTCAGACCAATCATGGTGATTCACACCTGTAATTCCAGCAATTTGGGAGGTCGAGGTGGGTGGATCACTTGAGGTCAGGAGTTCAAGACCAGCCTGGCCAACATGGTGAAATCTTGTCTGTACTAAAAATACAAAAATTAGCTGGGCATGGTGGCACACACCTGTAATTCTAGCTACCGGGGAGGCTGAGGCAGGAGAATTGCTTGAGGTAGAGGTTGCAAGGTTGCAGTGAGCCGAGATGGTGCTACTGCATTTCAGCCTGGGTGACAGAGCGAGACTCCATCTCAAAAAAGAATAACTACTTGTCTTCTTAAAGAAACCAGAACATGTCAAGGTGCACAGGTTTCATGATAATTCCTACTGAAGAACTGATACTATTTTATATTTGATGGGTATACAAATTTCCATTGATACATGGATAGATTTCTTAAACACTCAGTTTAGGCTTTGGTTTTTTCAAAGGTACAACAAAAACTGGGACTGCCCATGAATGTTGACCATCCTTACCTCAGTTTGCTTCTCAGGAATGGAAAATTTCTGCCCCTAAACACTTAAGGCAGTAGCTTTCCTTCTCTCATCTGTTGACTCCGAGCCAGAGGATTCTTTCCAAATGTTTCTCACATACTCTGAGTATGGGGATACAAATGTATGTCTGTAGCCCTGTGCACTCTCAATGTGGGAAGTCCCAGCTTTTCCCTCTGCTGGCCTCGGCCATCTCCGAAATGCCCAGCTGTGAAACCAAGTCCTTAAAGTTCCTCTGACCTCCACCCTCACTCTTGATGCCAGGCTTCTGTTGTGCTTATTCTCCGTCTAGTGAGTTTTGCAAACCTCTGTTATCCATGACCACTTTCACATGTATTGACATTTACACACAGCATCTGTTCTATTATTTACTTAATAGTTTTCTTTAAATCAGTAAGTTTTGACTTCATTTACTATATGAAGACAACTTTATGCCATTAGCACACACTTCAAAATCTATATCATATGCCATTAGTGTAAGGTAAATGTAAAAATTAACATCACAGAAGCAGAGTATAGTGGAAATTCTCATGACTGACCATGTGTTGAGTTCAGGGTTAGTATTTTGGCAGAGCTCCATAACATCCCCTTGCTGATTCCTTCAGCTAGAATTTGTTGTGGGCCTGCCACATTCCAGACCCTGGGAATGGGGGAAAGGATAAGACAGATGCGGTCTATGTGCTTGTGAAACTTATGGTTATTGAAAGAGAGAAACAAGAGAGATAAATAAGGAACTAAGCAAGCCAACCCTTCCCGCCAAGAAAATCAGAAAGCAGTGTCTCAAAAAAATAGAGAGAGTGTAGGGATGAAGAGTGCCTATGAGGTAGTTTTTTGTTTGTTTGTTTGTTTGTTTTTTTGAGACAGAGTCTCATTCTGTCACTAGGCTGGAGTACAGTGGTGCGATCTCGGCTCACTGCAACCTCCGTCTCCCGGGTCCAAGTGATTCTCCTGCCTCAGTCTCCCAAGTAGCTGGGATTACAGGCATGCACCACCGTGCCTGGCTAATTTTTGTATTTTTTAGTAAAGACAGGGTTTCACCATGTTGGCCAGGCTGGTCTCGAACTCCTGACCTCAGGTGATCCGCCCACCTCCGCCTCCCAAAGTGCTGGGATTACAGGCATGAGATGTAGTTCTTATTATTGTTTGCTTTCTACAGCTGACGAATGGAAAGACAAAGTATGTTAAGGAACCTACTCAAAGCCATAAAAGTAGGAAAGAGCAGAGTCAACTTTCCTAGTTAGGATGAGTGTGGACACGGACATCCCACTCACCAGAGTGAGTCCGGTGGTTGTGTTCATCCCCTCTGCCCACATGAATTCTTGTTCTTGTCTTGTTTTCTGCAGTGAACAGGAATTTCTAAAAGAAGCACCCTTCCCATTCTTTCTCCTTTTCTTCTTCAAACTCTCACTCGTCTGCTTTATTTTTCAGTTACTCAAATGCTATAGAATGACTGTCCCCTCCACCCTCTGCCGCGCAATTCCTGTGTTGTAAATCCTAACCTCTAATACCTCCTGATGGTATTTGGAGGTGGAGCCTTTGGGAGGTGACTCAGACATAAGGATGAAGCCCTCATGAATGAGATTAATGCGCGCGCACACACACACACACACACACACACACTCCCAGAGCTCACTTGCCCCATCCGCCAGTCTTACGAGTATATAGTGAGAAGTCAGTAGTCTGCAGTCCCAAAACCCAACCATGCTGGCAATTTGTCCTTGGACTTCCAGACTCCAGATCTGTGAGGAATACATTTCTGTTTGTTTTTTTTTTTTTTTTTTTTTTTTTGAGACGGAGTCTCGCTCTGTCGCCCAGGCTGGAGTACAGTGGCCGGATCTCAGCTCACTGCAAGCTCCGCCTCCCGGGTTTACGCCATTCTCCTGCCTCAGCCTCCCGAGTGGCTGGGACTACAGGCGCCCGCCACCTCGCCCGGCTAGTTTTTTGTATTTTTTTAGTAGAGATGGGGTTTCACCGTGTTAGCCAGGATGGTCTTGATCTCCTGACCTCGTGATCCGCCCGTCTCGGCCTCCCAAAGTGCTGGGATTAATAAATCACCCAGCCTAGTGTAGCCTGTTATTGCACCTTACACTAAGATACCAAGAAAAATAGCAATCTTTGTAAAATGTTGTATTCCAAGATAGAGCTTTTTTTTGGTGGCACACACAGGCAAATAAAGGAGCCACACATTTCAGTTGAGTGAATGCAACAGCTAAGCATTTTTAAAAGTTATACATTATGAAGATTGTGACGCTACAGAATGATACCTTTTCAGCTTCTGTTGTCATTAACTTGGATTTATAATGGCTACTCTGAGTATTGTAAATGAGGATATCGTGCAAGTTGGTTATTCTACCCTTCAAAGATATGGTTAGGGTTCTTTCTAAGATTATAATGCAGTGATTAAACTGGATTATGCTGAAGCATCTTTCAGAATTGCAAAGGTACTTTATCAATAGAGTGTGGAAGTTTTAAGTTTGAGGATAGCGCCCTCTTCTGGTAATTAAAAGTTCTCTCTTTTTTTCTTAATGTGTTTTCTATTTTGTGTTCAAATAGAATTATAATGCAAAACTTGTCCTGGGAATTAAATTTTTAAAAAATTTAAAGCTGAGGAGTGGAACATAAGTTGTCATAACGTGAGGTTTTGGAAAGGGAAGTCCCACCTCTAAAGCTTCTGAAATTCCTCTCCTATTCTGGTGTATGTGAAATTCGAGTGTACTCTGTAACATACTCTAAACACAGGATACAATGAGTGTGTATAGTTAAAGTGGTTGCTTAGATTTCCAGCATTGATGAAATATGTTTTTAAGCGTAAGTAATTTCAAAAATGTTTTAAGGTTTATACTCACTTATCAGGGAATGACTGTTCAATGACTGATGCTACTGAGCAGCACAGTGCTTAGTTTGGATCATTTTTTATTTCTTCTTCCAGCCTCTCATTCTCTCTTCTCATGGCTTAAACGTAATACTCACGCAAGCAGTATGCGATTTCTTCCCAGCCTCCTCTCATTTGCCCATCCACATAATAGCTTTGCCTGGAGCTCTTTCCGTTAAATGACATGCTGAGGCAGATTTTCATGGCAGTTTCATAACCAAAATAGTATTTCCATGCTTTTCCCACTGTCAAATGTATATGGAGATGGAAAATGGGAAGACACCGGACTTCAGTTCTGGGTTCCTATTCAAATCAATTTCCTTTAAAACGAACGCAAACTGAATCTGATGTTCATTTACATAAGTAATAGTTTTGAAGGCCCAGTTTGGGTGAGTTGCCTTAGACATCATATTTACTTAACTAGAAGGAATAACATAAGGTTCTGCCTCCTTTGATTTCTTTCTTGTAAGAGCAAGCACAAATATCTTGCTTTTTATTGGCATAAAAATAATGATCTACACAGACATTAAATCTTTTGTTTATGCTTTGTTTTAGGAAACGATATAAGAAACTTTCAATGTCTTGACGACGAGCTAACTAGGAAAGACACGTCCTGTTCTTCACACAGATGTAGCAAAGACGTTACGTAGTCTTAAACCTCCATCCCTTTGTGACCCAGTTGCTGTACCTAATAATAATACAGAATTTCGATTTTTAAAAGAAGCCAACCGCTTGCTGAAAAGGAGACCATGTTCCCTACTGTCCTTAGAATAACTGTGTAGGTACCGCCATCTAGTGGTGGTTATGCAGGAGACTAAAGCAAAATAAGGTTTCCATTGTCCAACGTGAAGTAGCTCTCTTCCGTTAGTGATAAATTATCAGCTGAGATGAAATAGTGCACCTGAAATTTACTTACATTTTAAATTAAACTTTAAAAAACACAATCATTCCCAAAGTAAATGAAAATGTATACAACTAAGATGGATTTATTAAAATCCTCTGTGGGAGGTGGCATGAAACCCCGGGACGGGTAGAAGAAACCTTGAACTTTGGAATCTGTTAAGTGTGAGTTGTAATACCTGCGCTAGCTGTGTGGCTTGAGGCAAAACACATAGCCTCCCTTGAACCTCAGCTAGACTTATTTATTTATTTATTTTTTGGACAGAGTCTCTGTTGCCCAGGCTGGAGTGCAGTGGCGCGATCTCAGCTCACTGCAGCCTCTGCCTCCCGGGTTCAAGTAATCTTTCTGCCTCAGCCTCCCAAGTAGCTGGGGCTACAGGCACGCGCCGCCACGCCTGGCTAATTTTTGTATTTTTAGTAGAGGTGGGGTTTCACCATGTTGGCCGGGATGGTCTTGCTCTCCTGACCTTGTGATCTGCCTGCCTCAGCCTCCCAAAGTGGTGGGATTACAGGCATGAGCCACCACAACCAGCCAGCTAGACTATTTTTAACATGACAATGACATGAGCATATCTACTTTAATGGGTTGTTGTGAATATGCCAAGGGCACATGTAGGTCCTGGAAGGGGCTTAAGGAATGGTAACTATTTTTATAGTTATTCTGTATTAAATAACTAAAACATCAGTGTTTGTTTGTAGGGATTTTTCTCCACATCAGCTGTACATTTCTGGAGGGTGGAAGCTGCCTTAGCTCCCCTTTTGATCTGAGATGTCTGGTGACCTGCCTGAGGCAGAGTACATGTTTGTAGGATGCATGCATCTTGTTCCATCTTGCAAGCCAGGCTGTAGTTTTATGAGGTTAGAGGCTGGGGGTGAGACTCCTTTGCATTCCTCATAATTCATAGCATAGAACTTAAAATAATTGATTAGAACTTTTTTTAATGAATCTTTGACGAATATGCTGACACTTGTGCACCATCTACTTTGTCATTTAGCTATGTGTTAATGTATCTTTCAAGTAAGGAAGTCTTTAATCCCAGAGTTTTTTTTTTTTTTTTTTTTTTTTTTTCATTCTCCATTTCCCATAAAAGTCTCAACTCCTTGTTTATATTGTCCATTGCTTAATAATCTCTAAGAGCATTGCTTTTGAGTTTATATGAAATTTCTCTGTGGAAAATAATATGACTACTACTTCTTTACCTCCCGAATTTTGAAATGTCCAGTGTGCTGTACTTGCAAAAGAGTGAATGTCTTCTGGTTGAAATTTAATTGACAAGGCCTGCTGTTGGCTTCTGGACTTGACTTTAATTTTCTTTTGGGAAATGTATCAAGCGGCCTGCCTTCAAAGCCATCCTTTTTTTTTTTTTTTTTTTTTTTTTTTTTTTCCTTTTTATTCACTTGCTCCTACCTGGAGCAAGAGACAAATAATCTGAAGGAATTTTCACATGGCACATTTGATTGGTATCTGTCTACCCCACTAGAATATCAGCTCTGGAAGAACCGATATACAATTATATGCCAGTGTGTAGCAGACAATCAGTGTCTAATGTTGAATGAATAAGCACATAGAGAAAAAAGGAAGAATTAATGATGGAGGCAAAAATGCAGATTTTTAAAAAATTTAGTTTTTAAAATACAAGATCTGCCCAATGTGGTTTCAGCTGTATGTGAAATGTTATAATGGGAAGGCAAGCAAATTAGTGAGAAGATCAGTGACTTTGGAGTCAAATAACCCTAGGAGCAAATCTTGGCTCTGCTATGAGCAAGGACTATGTGTAAATTAATTATTTAGAACCTCAGCTTCTTATATGTAAAATTAGGATAGTAATAACTTCTTCATGGGGTTGTTGTGAAAAACAAATGACAAAGCACATTTAGTATAATACCTGGAGTGTACTCACTTTTCCCGTGTGGGCATAAATGAGAAAGCATCTAACCCTAGTTGGAGAGACCAGACTTCATTGAGGAGGAGGTGTTTCAGCTGGAGTTTGACAAACTGGAATGTATGCAGTAGATTATAGTCCAGTAAGAAGAACTGACTGAAATGCTTGGGACCAAAAGTGTTTCAGATTTCAGATTTTTAAATTTGAGAATAATTGCATATACATAATGAGAATCTTGGGAATGGAATCGAAGCCTAAACACAGCATTTATTGATGTTTTATATGCACCATGTATACATAGCCTGAAGGTAAATTTAAATATTTTCAAATGATTTTGTACGTGAAACAAAATTTGTACTAGATACTTATGCATAGAATTTTCCACCTGTGGTGTTGTATCAGGTGTTCAAAAAGGTTTAAATCTTGGATTTTAGATTTTCATAATAGGGATGCTCAAACTGTCTACATGCACATTTATCTCACTTTATCACTGGCTTATTTGGTTTACCTTCACCTGGCAGAAATGGCTTCCAAGTTCTTAGGCTAGAGACATAACTTTTATTCTCTTGATTATATGAGGTACTTTCTGATAGAGGCTAAAAGAGTGACTATCTTGGTTTTAAATCACTCAATGTAGACAAATAACATATAAGTAAATAAACATACAGTCTGGGTACAACAGCTACACCAGTTGAACCAAACTCTCTGGGAGTACATGCCAGTATGGCAATAATAAAATGACTGATCAGATTATAACAGGTGTTGGCAAAAATGGAGAGATTAGAATCTTCCTACACTGCTCATGGGAATGTAAAATGCAGCCACTTTGGAGAGCACTTGGACAATTAGCTCAAAAGGTTAAACACAGGGTTACTATATGACCCAGATATTTCAATTCTAGGTATATATTTAAGAGAAGCGAGGCCGGGCATGGTGGCTCAGGCCTGTAATCCCAGCTCTTTGGGAGGCCGAGGCAGGCAGATCACGAGGTCAAGAGATCGAGACCATCCTGGCCAACATGGTGAAACCCCGTCTCTACTAAAAGTACAAAAATTAGCTGGGCGTGGTGGCACACGCCTGTCATCCCAGCTACTCGGGAGGCTGAGGCAGCGGAATCGCTTGAAACAGGGAGGCGAAAGTTCAGTGAGCCAAGATCGCGCCACTACACTCCAGCCTGGCAACAGAGTGAGACTCCTCCTCAAATAAAAAGAGGAGTGAAAATATATGTCCACACCAAAACCTGTACATGAATGGTCATGGCAGCATTATTTGTAATAGTCAAAAAGTGAGAACAACTCGAATGTCCATCATCTGCCGAATGGATAAACAAAATGTGGCATATCCATACAATGAAATATTGTTTGAAACAAATAGAATGAAATGCTGTTATGAAATGTGTGCTAAGTGAAAGAAACTAGACACAAAAGGTGACATTTTGTATGATTCAGTATAGCCAGGCAAATTCATAGAAACAGAATAGGTTAGTGAATATTTAGGGCTGGAAAAAGGGAGGATTGGGGATAATAGCTCATGATTTTTATTTATTTATTTTTTTTTTGTTTTTTATTTTTTGAGATGAAATCTCACTCTTTCACCCAGGCTGGAGAGCAGTGGTGCGATCTTGGCTCACTGCAACCCTGCAACCTCTGAGTAACTGGGATTACAGACACGCGCCACCACACCTGGCTAATTTTTTTTGCATTTTTAGTAGAGGCAAGGTTTCACCATGTTGACCAGGCTGGTCTCAAACTCCTGACCTCAAGTGATCAGCCTCCCTTGGCCTCGCAAAGTGCTGGGGTTACAGGCATGAACCACTGTGGCCAGCCAAGGTTTTTTTTTTTTTTTTTTTTTTTTGAAGTGATATAAATGTTCTAAAATTAATTGTGGTGATAGCTGCACAAACCTCTAAATGTACTAAAATGGATTGAATTGGATACTTTAAATGGGTGAATTCTGTGGTATGTGAGTTATATCTCCATAAAGCTACTACAAAAATAATCTCTGGGGATGAGGTCTGAGTGATTCTGATAAATAGTGAGTGTTAAAAACCACTATTCTTAATGGACCAAAGTAACTACTCTTTACTGCTGTACATATAGTTTAAACCAGCTATTGACTGCAAGAGATAGGTGAGAGTGGGGACAGTCAGTAATATATCTTCATAGTTCAAGGACAATTTAATTTCTGCTGTACATCAGTTAATTTAGCTTAAAAGACTGGATGCAAGAAATGACACTTGGTCATGAAGGTTTTGAAAATAATTAATGTCAACTCAACATTGAATCGAATATAGTGTAATCAAATTTACTCTGATAAAGAGTAGAAAGAAACTACATATAGAACATGATCATGATAAGATAAATGAGAATGCTGTGTGAAGGAGCCAGGAGGTGTACTCTTTGATGGTAAATTCTGCATTTTTATTTGACCTAGTTCGATTTTGATCAGAATGTTCCCAATAAAAATATATCTTTGAGGATAAAATGTTTGGCTTCATGGTAACACCCTTGAGGTTTTTGACATCTACATATATTTATTTTTTCAGATAAATATGGCATTATGACTAGTTTCAATAAAACATTCTTGTGCAAATGTTTCTGTCTTTGGCAGGTTGACATATTAGAATATGAATTCAAAGATTTCCATAAAATATTTTTATAACTCCTTGTTTTTATTTAAAATATAATTTTTTTAAATAAAAAAATTTTTTTCTAGTGTTAAGAATATTTTCTTTGGGCAAGAAAGTTTTTGTTTTGTCATTTGAGAGGTTTTTAAGTTGCTGTTCTGTATATAGTGACAGGGCACAGAATTTGTTGGAGTTGAGTATGTTTCTGTTTTCAATATGTATATTGATATAGTTTGGCTCTGTCCTCATCCAAATCTCATCTCAAATTGTAATCATGGGGACGGTTCCCCCATGCTGTTCTCATGATAGTGAATGGGTTCTCACGAGATCTGGTTGTTTGATAAGTATCTGGCACTTCGATCCCACCCCCGCACCGCCTCGTGAAGAAGATGCCTGCTTCTCCTTTGCCTTCTGCCATGATTGTAAGTTTCCTGAGGCCTCCCCAGCCATGTGGAACTGTGAGTCAATTAAACCTCTTTCCTTGATAAATTACCCAGTCTCAGGTAGTATAGCAGTGTGAAAACAGAGTAATACATATATGTGTCTGATTAAGTAGATATTTCTACAAAGCTTATTATGAAAAATGTTTTAGGCCAAATTATGTAATTATGCTGCTACTTTTTGATATTTCAGTTTTGTACCTTATCTGTTGATATGTGCAAAACTGATGTGATCTGTTGAAGTTGTAAATTAATAGAAATAATAATGGAAGATAGGGATTAAGCTCTGTTTACCCCCTCCTCTGATATGTACATTTATAATATGCTCATCTTTCTATTATGTGATTGTTTTATGTAAATAAGTCTTTAATGTTTGTATTGTTATGACTATAAACACTAACTTCAGAAGATTCATGTTATTGTGCTTACATTTCCTTTTTTGATGTCCTACCTTTATTTTTTTCTGGAAAAGACATCTGCTTTGGGTTTACTTTTGATTTAATGTACTTATTACTAATTTATCTGTAAACTCGCTCCCACTTTTATAATAATTTTTCAATGTGATCAAGCACTTTGGATAATTTATCAGTTTCATTTTGGAAATATTTCTTCTGTAGTTTCCTGCCTGCCCCAATCCACATTATTCATATTTAGGCCTGTTAAAAACTTTTATTTTTTTAGTTTATCTTTATCTCTCTCTAGTGCTTGATTTCCTGTTTCTAGGATCCTTGTCTGCCTCTTTTTAAAGGTAGTTTTAGTTTTGGCTTTGTTTAACCACTTAATTTGAATACATTATAAATTAATAGAAAGTTTCAAAGATAGCACTGAGAAAACTTGTGTACCCATCACTTAGTTTCCTCCAATTATTACCTCTTATGTAACTAAAGTGCAAAATCAAAACCAGGAAACTGAAATTCTATAATGTATGTAAGTAGTTCTATGTCATTTCATCACATTTGCAGATTTCTTTTACTGCATGATCAAAATACCTAACTCTTCCCTTTCAACAAAAATCCCTTTATTCTACCTATTTATCATTACATCCACCCCCTCTTCACCATCCCTCACTGTTGGCAACTACTAATGTGTTGTCCCTATCTATAATTTTGTCATTTCAAGAATTTTACCTACATGGATCATATAATATTTGAGATTGGCTTTTTTTCTGTAGGCATAATGACTCTGAGATCCATCTAACTTGCTGTTTATAGTAGTAGTTGGTTCTTTTTTATTCCTGAATTGTATTTCATGGCAGGGATCTATTGCAATTTGTTTAACTATTCACTTATTGGACATTTTGCCTGTTTCCAAGTTTTTTGGCTGTTACAAATAAAATTAAGCAATTGTGTACAAGTTTGTTTGTTTGTTTGTGTGAGACAGGATCTCTTCTGTCTCTCAGGCTTAAATGCAGTGGCACTAACACAGCTCACTGCAACCTCAACCTCCTGGACTCAAGTGATCCTTTTGCCTTAGCCTTCTGAGTAGCTGGGACCAAAGGTGCATGCCACCATGCCCGGCTAATTTAAAATTTTTTTTTTTTGTAGAAATGGAGTCTTACCATGTAGCACAGCCTGGTTTCAAACTCCTGGGCTCAAGTGATCCTCCTGTCTCAGCCTCCCAAAGTGCTGGAATTACAGGCATGAATCACCACATCCAGCTGAGTACAGGTTTTGATGTAAAGATGAATTTTCATTTATTTGGCATAAATACCTAGGTGTATGATTGCTGGGTCATATGGTAAGAATTTGTTTTGTATCTTATGTTAAAATAGCCACTCCTGTTTTCTTTTGATCATTGTTTGTATGGCATATCTATTTCTATCTTTTTACTTTCAACACATATATATACAGTTATATTTGAAGTGAGTTCCTTGTAGACAGCTTGTAGTTAGGTCATGTTTTTTCCCTCCACTACATGAGTCTCTTTTACTTGGTGTATTTAGAATATTTGTATTTAATGTAATTGTTGTTATGTTTGTGAATGCTTAAGTCTTTGATTGTATTTTTTTTTTAATTTTTCTATCTCTCCTTTTCATTTCTTTATTTTTTTATCTGACTTGCTTTGGGTTACTTGAACATTTTTTGAATTTCATTTTGATTTTTCAATAGTACCTTTTGAATCTCTTTTCCTATTGGT
The DNA here is from genome assembly GCF_007565055.1 of Rhinopithecus roxellana. NCBI lineage: Eukaryota > Metazoa > Chordata > Mammalia > Primates > Cercopithecidae > Rhinopithecus > Rhinopithecus roxellana. Next base: position 173,459,896 of record NC_044550.1, read on the forward strand.
TTTCTAGTGGTTGCTCTAGCTATTAAGCGATATATGCATTAGTTGAAAAAGTTTACTGGTGTCAACAGTTTACCAGTTGGAGTGAAATATAGAAACCTTCCCTCCCTTTAGGCCCACTTACTCTCCACCATTTATTTACCCCATATAATTGTTTTTAATATCTCCTGTATATATGCTAAGAATAATATCAGACATTGTTATAATGTTTGCTTAGACACAAAACAAATTAAAAATTCAAGAGGAGGAAAAAGTCTATTTTATTTATAATTTTTTCTTTTCTTTCTCCTGATGTCCAAAGAGTCCTTTGTTTAGTATTTCCTTTCTGTTCGATAAATAATAGATAAATAATTTCCTTTGGCATTCTTTTGGTCTAGGTCTGCTGGTGACACATTTTCTTAGTTTTCCTTCATCTGAGAATGTCTTCGTTATGGGTGAATAGTGACTCTCAAATCTATGTGTTGAAAACCTAACCCCCAGTACCTCAAAATGGAAATATGGTCATTGTGGATGTTATATTAGTCTGATTTCATACTGCTCTAAAGATACTACCTGAGACTGAGTAATTTATAAAGGAAAGAAGTTAATTGACTCACAGTTCCAGATGGCTAGGGAGGCCTCAGGAAACTTAAATTATGGCAGAAGGTGAAAGGGAAGCAAGGACCTTCTTCACAGGGCAGTAGGAGAGAGACGTATGAGCAGGGGAAATGCCAGATGCTTATAAAACCATCAGATTTTGTGAAAACTTACTCACTATCATGAGAACAGCATGGGGGGAACCACCCCCACAATCCAATCACTTCCCTCCCTCAATATGTGGGGATTATGATTCTAGGTGAGATTCAAGTGGGGACACAGAGACCAATCACATCAGGTGAATTTAGGTCAATTAAGATGGGGTCAGACCAGAGTGGTGTGCGCCCTTAATCTCAAGTAACTGGTGTTCTGATCAGAAGAGATACACACTCAAACACAGGAAGAGAACCCTGTGAAGTCAGCAGCAAAAATTGGAGTGATGCTGCCACAAGCCAAAGGATGGACTAGGGTTACCTGAAGCTAGAAGAGGCAAGGAAGGATTCTTCCCTAGCAGCTTCAGAGGGAACATGGTCCAGGCAGCACCTTAATGTTAGACTTTACGTCTTCAGAAATGTGAGAGAATAATTCTACACAGTTTTAATCCACAGGTGTGTGGATACTTTGTTTCAGCAGCCCTAGAAAACTAACACAGGGTGATTGGTACATGTCTGAGCAAAGTATCTTTCAGTCTTAAGCCTGTAAGTTACCTTTCGGGCTGCCACTGCTGTAAACTGAGATTCATGTGAAGGGGAGGTTGGAGCAGCCTGAGGAGTCTCAGTGTTCAGGATATAACTTCCTCAGAGTCCCCCTTCTGTTTAGTATGGTACCTTTCCCTCCAGTGCATGTGGTTTCCTCTAATCCTGAAACCATCAGTTTCACCCTCTCCAAAAAAATAAGTCACGAGTCTTTGGCAGATGAGAGTGGTGGAGGCGGTGGATTACCCAGCTGTCATGAGTAGGAGCATATGGAATGGGTCTTGCTGATTATTCATGGGACTTTCAAGCAATCTGTTTATTTTTTGGCCCCTTCCCTACAACTTCCAGGTGGCATGGGGAATTTTTGACCCCTTTGGAGTTGCGCAAGCAAATCATATTGCTTCTTGGTGTTGTACTGCCTACAAAGGTCAGGTGGCAACGTCAGATTCCATACGTCCTCACAAATTCCTGCTTCCAGAACCTTATTCCCCTCTCCTGTTCTGGGTTATTCTCTGTTCATACCATTATAAAACTTGTATGCTCTCATTTTAGTGGGTGTTTTGGAGGAACTGTGTAGATTTCATCCATTATCTTCATCTGGAGGCTCAGAGTTGTTTTCATAATATTTACTAAGCATCCGAGTTCCTTCTTAAATCACTGTGTCTTCCAGCCATTGTGACATGCCATTTCTTGCAGACCTCATTTTTCAATAATATTCTTCTTCTTCTTCTTTTAAGAGACAGGATCTTACTCTGTTGCTTAAGCTAGAGTGCAGCAGCACAATTATAGCTCACTGCAGCCTTGAACTCTTGGGCTCAAGTGATCCTCCTGCTTCAGCCTCCTGACAGGCTGAGACTACAGGAGGAAGTGTGCCACCATGCCTGGCTAATTTTTTAATGTGTAGTAGAGATCTCACTATGTTGCTCAGGCTGGTCTGGAACTCCTGGGCTAAATGATTCTTCTGCCTCAGCCTCACAAAGCACTGGGATTACAGATGTGAGCTATCATGCTGGTTCCATTTTTGTATATTCTTGTTTTTCCTCTCCTTGTCCTCAAGCTTTATTAGAATATAATTGACAAATAAAAATTGTGTATACTTACGGTGTACAATGTGACATTTTGATATGCGTATACATTGTGAAATAAAGCTAATTAACATGTCCATTACGTTATATGCTTACCATTTTTTGAGAAGAGCATTTGAGTTTTAATCTGTCATCAATTTTCAAATATATATCATTATTAATTATAATCACCATACTATTATTCTTAACTTCAGGCTACAGTTACTATAGTAGAAAAATTTGTGCTTATCAGTATTTTTATGCTTTTTAAATGCTAATAGAGTATCATCTTTGCTGCTGTGTTTTGTGACCCTAAATATATATTATACTTCAGAATTACCACTGCAAGTTTATAATATCCTTAGAATTACCATAAATATAAAGATGAAAGCCGAATGTTTACATATTTCTAAATGTCTTTCTGAGGAAACAAGATACATTTTTTTTCATCACAGTGGAATCCCTTATGGTAGAGAAATGAATGGAATAGAAAACAGGAAGAGGCAAGATTTATTTATATAACAATATATTCTTCTCTCTCTCTCTCTCATGCCCAAACACATGCACATTCACGCACACCACACCCATACTTTAAAACCTCACAGTAATTCTAGGAAGTGGGTACTAATGCAATTAGTACCTTCCTCATTTTACAAAGAGCTACAGATTGCCCAAGGTTACACAGTCAATAAGTGACTGAGTTGGAATTTGCACACAGGTAGCCTGGAGGCAGAGTAGCTGGCACAGAGTGACAGCTCAGTAAATTTAGTTGATGTTATTATTATTATTTCATTGGAATATATTTGTATCATATTAGCTAGCTCCTCCAAGAATCCTATTTTTACATTATGCCTTAATTTTTATCAAAGGATACTTCTAGGGTTACATAAAATGTGCTTCTACCTTTGCTCTAAAAATGCTATTTGTAATATTTTATGTTACCATATGCAGTGTCTCTTCTGCAGAGAAATACAAGAGACGTTTTCTTTTTGACTTTAGGTTCAAACAAAAACAAACAAAAGATATATAGACCTGGTGCAGTAGCTCACACCTGTAATCTCAGCACTTTGGGAGGCCAAGGTGAAGAGTTCAACCCAAGAGTTCAAGACCAGCCTGGGTAACATGATGAGATCCCATCCCTCCCCCAAGTTTTTCTTTTTTTAATTGCCCAATGTGGTGGCGTGTACCTGTGGTCCTAGCTACTCAGGAGGCTGAAGTGGGAGGATCACTTGAGCCCAGGAGGTTGAAGTTGCAGTGAGCCATGTGTGTGCCACTGCACTGCAGCCTGGGCAAAAGAGTGAAACTCTGTGAAAACAAAACAAAGAAAGAAAGAGAAAAGAAGGAAGGAGGGAGGGAGGGAGGGAAGGAAGGAAGGAAGGAAAATATAAACACATTTGCTATTTGGCTTCCTTTTGATCATAGGAGTTATGAAAATTATACACCAATTTGTTTATTTTTTCCTTCTCTGAAACTCAGTCACAGAGGGAGAACTGACAGTTTCACCTGGTAAAGACAGATAAGTTGTCCTATATTGGTTTTTGGAGAATTATGACCTTATTTTGTTGTTTATAATGATCAAACTATTATTTATTTTCCCTAAATGAGTTTATAGTCAAAAATTGATTATATGCTTATGGTCAAAACTTACAAAATTTTATAAGCAAATGTAACCTTGGTTTAGGTATTTAAAGTAAAATTTCAACTCTTATTAATGGCTATATAAAAGAGGAAAATCACAGAAAGTGTGTAAAATTTGTATAACATTATTCAAGAGGTAAAGAACTGAAGTGCTTAAAAATATAAACAAGTAAAGCTCTATGTTTTTAATGAGCTGATTAAGATAGTTGAGTTGCTGAGTATCTCTTTCTTTGCCTATAATTATATCAGTCATGTGCTAGTGGTAGAGTTCGTTATAGGAGTTTTGATGAGTGTAAGATTGTGAGTGTCCCTCTCTCTGTATATGTAATTCTGACCAGAAGTGCCACCTATTCCATCCATTTAATGATGTGTTTGGTAACGTAAGTTATTCACCATTGTGTCCTACTGTAAAAATTGTACAGTTTCTTTGCTAAGTCATATTACATCTGGTATAAAAATGTCCCATTTTTATTTCTGTTTCCTCAAAATGGTATGCTTTGTGGCACCACATGATGGTGCTTTAATGATTATTGTATATTATAGTGATCACTGTTGATTACTGTATTGGCCCAATTGAGATATTATCCAAGTGTGTCTGAGAAATATAAATTTGTGGTAAGTTAGAGAGTGAAGACATCTATATTAGTTTATTTTCTCACTGCTGTAAAGAACTGCCTGAGATTGGGTAATTTATAAAGGAGAGAGGTTTAATCGACTCACAGTTCTGCATGGCTGGAGAAGCCTCAGGAAACTTACAATCATGGAAGATGGGGAAGTAAACACGTCCTTCTTCACAAGGCAGCAGGAGAGAGAAGAGTGGCAGAGTGAAGGCAGGAGAGCCCATTATAAAACCATTAGATCTTGGCCGGGAATGGTAGCTCACGCCTGTAATACCAGCACTTTGGGAGGTTGAGTTGGGCAGATCACTTGAGGTCAGGAGTTCAAGACCAGCCTGGCCAATATGGTGTAACCCTGTCTAACCCTGTCTCTACTAGAAATATAAAAATAAGCTGGGTGTAGTGGTGGATGCCTGTAATCCCAGCTACTTGGGAGGCTGAGGCAGGAGAATTGCTTGAACCTGAGAGGCAGAGGTTGCAAGGAGCCGAGATTGTGCACTCCAGCTTGGGTGACAAAGGGAGACTATGTCTCAAAAAATAAAATAAAATAAAACCATTAGATCTCATGAAAACTCATTCACTATCATAAAAACAGCATGAAGGAAGCTGTCCCCATGATCCAGTCACCTCTACCTGGTTTCTTCCTCAACACCTGGGGATTATGGGATTACAATTCAAGATGAGATCTGGGTAGGAACACAAAGCCTAACCATATCAACGTCTTTGAAGTCATTAACTCAAGTTCCCTCATTTTACATCAGAAGTAAAGGAAACTTGGGAAAGGATAAATTAGATGATTTTCTGTGGGTTGCAGTGTTGCCAGGCCTGTTCACTACACTTTCTGCTTCACCATATTATAAATGTAGGAAAACTCCAAAATACGTGAACCATGTTCAAGAAACTTCTGGGGTGGGGCCAGAATGGCTGACTAGAAGCAGCAGTGTTCAGAGGCTCCCATCAAAGAAAAAAAAAAAAAAGAAGAAACATAATAAGTATGTGAATTCTTCACCGGCAACCGAGGTATCCAGGTTCTCTCATCAAAATTGACTAAAAGGCTGGTGTGACTCATGGAGAGAAGGAAGAACAGTGGGGTGCGGCAGCTTACCTCAGAGCCACACAGGTAAGGGGAACCTCCTCTCCCCAGCCAAGGAAGGTGGTGAGTGAGCATGCTACCCAGCTGGGGAAACTGCTTTTTCCACGGAACTTTGCAACCCATGGACTGGAAGATCCCACTTGCAAACTCATGCCACCGGGGCCCAGTGTCCCAGCCCCGGAATGGTTAGATTCTTACAGCCTCTCAGCTGGAATCAGCTTAAGCCTACTGAACTGGAGCGAGGGGCGAGGGGCGACCTGCATCAGGTGCGACTGCCTGCTGTCTAAGCCATTTGAGCTCCTTGTGGGAGGGGCAGCAGCCAGCACTGGGACTCACAACTACCTAATACGCTAAGCTCCCTGGGCAGGGGAATGACGAAATGCATTTCTATAGCTCCAGGTTGTGCTTTTCCCCTGCTGGAAACAGGGAGGCTGGGCAGCTTGGTCCCAAGACATGTCCCCGCAACCCAACATACGAGTTGTGACCAGAGTGCCTCTTCAGGCATGAACCTTACCCATCCTTCCTCATTGGGTGGGGCTTCTCTGCAAGATCTCCAATAACTCCAGCCAGAGGCTTGGGGACAGAATTCGGATCTCCCTGGGCCTGAGCCCTTAGGGGGAAGGGTGACTGCATTCTCTGTGGACTAGCAGACTTAGCCTCTCTTCATGGTAGTTCTAAGGAATCTGGGCAGCCTAGACAAATGGGATTCCCCTGAAGAAAAGCACACCCTCTCCACCAAGGGACAAAGTGCTTTGATAAATGGGTGCTGCTCCCTGTGCCACCCAGCTGGGTGAGACCCTCCAAGAGGGGTTTCAGACACCCTATACGGGAACAGTCCTACTGGCATCAGGTTGGTGCCCCTCGAGATCAAAGGTCCCAGAAGGAGCAGGAGTCCATCTTTGCTCTTTTCCAGCCTCCTTGAGTGACATCTCCAAGCTCAGGAGCAAATCAGATGAATAGGGCCTGAAGTGAACCCCCAGCAAACTGCAGCAGCCCTACAGAAGCCCTACAGAAGCCCTACAGAAGACTATTGAAAGAAAAACAAAAAAGCAGAAAGTGACAACAACAGCATCAACAACAGCAACAAAAAAGGCCTCCACAAAAACCCTGTCCAAGGGTCAGCAGCCAGAAAGACCAAAATGAGACAAATTCATGAAGATGAGAAAGAATCAATGAAAAAAATGCTGAAAACTCAGCAGGTCAAAACGCCCCCTCTCCTCCAGATGATCACAACATCTGTCCATCAAGGACACAGAACTAGACAGAGGATCAGACAGATGAATTGACAGAAGTAGGCTTCAGAAGATGGGTAATAAAAAAGTACACTGAACTAAAGGAGCATGTTCTAACCCAATTCAAAGAAGCTAAGAACCTTGATAAAAGGGTTAGAGGAATTGCTAACTAGAATAAGAGGTTTGGAGAGGAACATACATGACCTGATGGAGCTGAAAAACACAGCACGAAAACTTCATGAATCATACACAAGTGTCAACAGCCGGATTGATCAAGCAGAAGAAAGGATATCAGAGATTGAAGACTACCTTACTGAAATAAGATATGCATTTTTGTCTAAGAATAGAGAAAAAAGAATGAAAAGGAAGGAACAAAGCCTCCAAGAATTTTGGGACTTCGTAAAAAGACAAAACCTACGATTGATTGGAGTACAAGAGGGAGACAGGGAGAATGGAAACAAGCTGGAAAACGCACTTCAGGATATTACCCAGGAGAGCTTCCCCAACCTAGCAAGACAGGCCAACATGCAAATTCAGGAAATACAGAGAATACCATTAAGATACAACATGAGAAGATCAACCCGAAGACACACATTCATAAGATTCTCCTAGGTTGAAATGAAGGAAAAACTTTAGAGAGAAAGGCCAAGTCACTTACAAAGGGAAGCCCATCAGACTAACAGAGGACCTCTCAGCAGAAAATCTGCAAGCCAGAAGAGATTGGGGGCCAATACTTAACATTCTTAAAGAAAAGAATTTTCAACCCAGAATTTCATATCCAGCCAAACTAAGTTTCATAAGCAAAGGAGAAATAAAATCCTTTCCAGACAAGCAAATGCTGAGGGATTTCATTATCACCAGGTCTGCCCTGCTTGAGCTTTTGAAAGAAGCACTAAATATGGAAAGGAAAAACCAGTAGCAGCCACCACAAAAATACCAATATATAAAGACCAATGACACTATGAAGAAACATCAACTAGTGTACAAAATAACCAAATAGCATCATAATGACAGGATCCAATTGACACATAGCAATATTAACCATAAATGTAAATGGGCTAAATGCCCCTATTAAAAGACATAGACTGGCAAATTGGATAAAGAGTCAAGACCCATTGGTGTGCTGTATACAGGAGACCCATCTTACATGCAGACACACACAGGTTCAAAATAAAGGGATGGAGGAAAATTGATGAAGCAAATGGAAAGCAAAGCAAAAAAAAAAAAAAAAAAAAAAAAACAGAAGAAGAAAAAAACAGAAAAAAAAACAGGGGTTGCAATCCTAGTCTCCAACAAAACGGACTTTAAACCAACAAAGGTAAAAAAGACAAGGGCATTAGATAAAGATAAAGGAAATAATTTAACAAGAAGACCTAACTATTCTAAATATATATACACCCAATACAGGAGCACCCAGATTCATAAAATAAGTTCTTAAAGACATACAAAGAGACTTAGACTCCCACACAATAATAGTGGGAGACTTTAACACCCCACTGTCAACGTTAGACAGATCAAAGAGAAAGAAAATTAACAAAGATATTCAGGACTTGAACTCGGCTCTGTATCAAATGGACCTAGTAGACGGCTACAGAATTATCTACCCAAAATCAACAGAATATACATTCTTCTCAGTGCCACACGGCACTTATTCTAAAATTGACCACATACTTGGGAGTAAAACACTCCTCAGCAAATGCAAAATAACTGAAATCTCTTGTATGTTAGATTTGTTGAAATCTAACAAACAGTCTCTCAGACCACAGTGCAATTAAATTAGAACCCAGGATTAAGGAACTCACTCAAAATCACAAAATTTAATGGAAATTGAACAGCCTGCTCCTGAATGACTTCTGAGTAAATAATGAAATTAAGGCAGAAATCAAGAAGTTCTTTGAAACCAATGAGAACAGAGACAACATACCAAAATCTCTGGGACACAGCAAAAGCAGTGTTAAGAGGGAAATTTACAGCACTAAACACCCACATCAGAAAACTGGAAAGATCTCAAAATGACACCCTAACATCACAATTAAAAGAGCTAGAGAGGCAAGAGCAATCTAATCTGAAAACTACAGAAGACAAGAAATAACTAAGATCAGAGCAGAACTGAATGAGATAGAGACATGAAAAACCCTCCAAAAAATAAACAAATCCAGAAGCTGATTTTTTGAACAAAATAGATAGACCACTAGCTAAACTAATAAAGAAGAGAGAGAAGAATTAAATAGATGCAATAAAAAATGACAAAGGAGGTATCATCACTGACCCCACAGAAATACAAAGCACCATCAGATAGTACTGTAAATACCTCTATGCAAATAAACTAGAAAATCTAGAAGAAATGAGTAAATTTCTGGACACATACACCCTACCAAGACTAAATCAAGAAGCAGTCGAATCCCTGAATAGACAAATAAAAAGCTCTGAAATTGAGGCAGTAATTAATAGCCTACCAACCAAAAAAAAAAAAAAAAAAAAAAAAAAAAGCCCAGGACCAGATGGATTCACAGCTGATTTCTACCAGAAACACAAAGAGGAACTGGTACTATTCCTTCAGAAACTATTCCAAACAATTGAACAGGAGAGACTCCCTGACTCACTTTATGAAGCCAGCATCATCCTGATACCAAAACTGGAAAGAGACAAAACAAAAAAAGAAAATGTCAGGCAAATATCCCTGATGAACATTGATGTGAAAATTCTCAATTAAAATACTGGCAAACTGAATCCAGCAGCACATCAAAAACCTTATCTGCCATAATCAAGTCAGCTTCATCCCTGGGATGCAAGGCTGGTTCAACATACACAAATCAATAAACGTCATCCATCACGTAAACAGAATCAAAGACAAAAACCACATGATTTTCTCAATAGATGCAGAAAAGGCCTTTGATGAAATTCAACATCCCTTCATGTGAAAAACTCTCAATAAATTAGGTATTGATGGAACATATCTCAAAATAATAAGAGCTATTTATGACAAACCCACAGCCAATATTATATTGAATGGGCAAAAACTGGAAGCATTCCCTTTGAAAATTGGCACAAGACAAGGATGCCCTCTCACCACCCCAATTCAACATAGTGTTGGAAGTTCTGGCCATGGCAATTAGGCAAGAGAAAGAATTAAATGGTATTCAAATAGGAAGAGGAGAGGTCAAGTTATCTCTGTTTACAGACATGATTTTATATTTAGAAAACCCCATCATCTCAGTCCAAAAACTTCTTGAACTGATAAGCAACTTCAGCAAAGTTTCAGGATACAAAATCATTGTGCAAAAATCACAAGCATTCCTTTACACCAACAATAGGCAAGCAGAGAGCCAAGTCATGAATGAACTCCATTCATAATCACTACAAAGAGAATAAAATACCTAGGAGTACAGCTATCAAGGGATGTGAGAACTACAGACCACTGTTCAAGGAACTAAGAGACAACTCCCATTCACAATCACTACCAAGAGAATAAAATACCTAGGAGTACAGCTAACAAGGGATGTGAGAGCTACAGACCACTGCTCAAGGAACTAAGAGAGGACACAAACAAGTGGGAAAACATTCCATCCTCATGGATAGGAAGAATCAATGTCATGAAAATGGCCATAATGCCCAAAGTAATTTATAGATTCAATGCTATTCCCATTAAACTACCATTGACATTCTTCACAGAATTAGGGAAAGAAATATTTTCAATTTCATGTGGAATCAAAGAATACCCCGTATAGCCAAGACAATCCTAGGCAAAAAGAACAAAACTGGAGGTAACACACTACTTGACTTCAAACTATACTACAAGGCTACAGTAACCAAAACAGCAAGGTACTCATACCAAAACAGACATACAGAATAATGAAGCAGAACAGAGACCTCAGAAATAACACCACACATCTACAACCATTTGATCTTCAACAAACGTGACAAAAACAAACAATGGGAAAATGATCTCCTATTCAGTAAATAGTGCTGGGAAAGCTGACTAGCCATATGCAGAAAACTGAAACTGGACCCCTTCCTTACACTTGTACAAAAGTCAACTCAAGATGGATTAAAGACTTAAATCTAAAACCAAAAACCATAAGATCCCTAGAAGAAAACCTAGACAATATCATTTGGGACATAGGCATGGGCAAAGACTTCATGCAAAAATGCCAAAAGCAATTGCAACAAAAGCCAAAATTGACAACTGGGATCTAATTAAACTAAAGAGCTTCTGCACAACAGAAAAACTATCGTCAGAGGGAACTGGCAACCTACAGAGTGGGAGAAAATTTTTGCAATCTACCCATCTGACAAAGGGCTAATATCCAGAATTTATAAGGAACTTATACATATTTACAAGAAAAAAAGCCATCAAAAAGTGGGCAAAGAATATGAACAGAAACTTCTCAAAAGGAGACATTTACGTGGTCAAATAACATGAAAGCTCAACATCACTGATCATCAGAGAAATACAAATCAAAATCACAATGCAATACCATCTCACGCCAGTGAGAATGGTGGTAATTAAAAAGTCAGGAAACAATAGATGCTGGTGAGTCTGCAGTGAAACAGGAACACTTTTACACTGTTGGTGGGAATGTTAATTAGTTCAACCATTGTGGAAGACAGTATGGTGATTCCTCAAGGATCTAGAACCAGAAATACCATTTGACCCAGCAATCCCATTACTCGGTATATATTCAAAGGAATATAAATCATTCTACTATAAAGACACATCCTCACAGTATGTATTTACAATAGCAAAGACATGGAACCAACCCAAATACCCATCAATGATAGACTGGATAAAGAAAACGTGGTACATATACACCATGGAATACTATGCAACTGTAAGAAGGAATGAGACCATGTCTTTTGCAGGGGCATAGATGAAGCTGGACGCCATCATCCTCAGCAGACTAACACAGGAACAGAAAACCAAACACCACATTCTCACTCATAAGTGGATGTTGAACATTGAGAACACATGGACATGGAGGAGGGGACCAACACAAACCAGGGCCTGTTGGGGGGTAGTGGGTGAGGAGAGGGAACTTAGAGGATAAGTCAATAGGTGCAGCAAACCACCATGGCACACGTATACCTGTGTGACAAACCTGCACGTTCTGCACATGTATCTTTTTTTTTTTTTTTTGGAAGAAATAAATAAAGAGACCCTTCTGATATGAATTGATTGGCAGCCGGCCAAGCTGTCCTCCTCCTAGGTCCCATTCTGATTTTAGTAACCTCACAATAATAGAAGTCTGCTTCTGTTTGTGGTTGAATTTTATGGTGAGTTTTATTTGATGTAAAATATGATTTTTACTTTTCATTGACAATTGAACAGAATTTATAAGTGTGGAATGCTGTGGAGGAGAGATGGCTAGCCCATTAATAGACATACTAAAGGATTCCCTATAGTGTCCTCAAAATATTTTGCAATCAGTGTCATAAATTCCTGTAAGTAGAGAAAAAACAAATGGTGTAATGTGATAATGACTCATAGATCAACCTTCCGTCTCATGCCAGGCAACTTGGTGAACTGCCACAGGAAAAATATCTAGATAAAAATCTTCTTGCATGAAAGAGGGAATTGGAACAGTTTCCTTCAAGATAAAATAATGAATAATTCTAAGAACAAAGAAGTTATTTCTAAAACATAAAACCACAGGCAAACAACATGAAGGAAATAACTGATGTATTTGATTAAATCAATATTGAAAAGGTCTATTGTTAAAAATACCACAAATGAAATCAAATAATATATGACCAACAAAAGTATTTGGAACATACATGAAAAGTGATTACTTCCTCTTTTATACAAACACTAAAATAGAAAACCTGGCAGAGGAACATAAGGCATCTTAGAAATGCAAAAATAGAAATGGTTAATAGATATGAATATAAATGTTCACTCCCAATAAAATAAATAAAAATGATAAAAGTATCCAATTTTCCTTCAGGATATGATTGGAGTAGCTTTTTAAAATACTTAAGAGGAAGTGTTGATGATAGTGTGGAGAGAGTAGCACTTTTATAGGAGTGTGAATTCGTATAGACTTCTGGAGGTGAACTTGTCTGTACATGTCAAAAGCCTTCCCATTTTGAAGTCCTTTGATGTACTAGCTATATTTCTAGTAATATTTCTTATAACTTAGAGATGAGTCTAAGGTTTTAAAACCAGGATATTGCTACATCAAACAAATAACAACAACAACAACAAAATTCCAAATATTTGAAAATAAATTGGCATATGATTACATGTAATGTATCCAACAAAGAATTATTAAATGACATCACATTTGATTTTAGATGATAAACATCACATAACCCAATTGTGTGTTCTTGAGATTATACCAGAGATTATCTCTGGGAGATGGAAATGCGGCAAGTATTAATTCCTTATTTATGTTTTCTATATTTTAATGGTTACATAAAATTTTCTATCATGAGAAATAATTAATAATTGCAAATGTGAAAAAACTTTCTTAAAACTGATAAAAGTCTGAGAGTGTAATATCACCTAAGAGTGGATGTGTGTAGATTTCTCATTTATAAAAATAAATGTTGATGCTTACCAGCAGGTGGCAGTACAAAACAAGCAGTGATAAATCCCTTGTAAACAAAGGTACCTCAAGACTGGAAAATGAGAGCAAGACTTGGGAGTGAAGCATGTCTCTTTCTCCTTGACATGCAGACTTGTATCCACAACATCAAGGCGAAGGTCTGCTTTATCATCATTTGCGTACTTAAATCGGAATTTCCCTTAAAATATTAACGTACTCAGAGATCACAAGAGTCAAGCAAAGCACTCCTGGAGTTTCTGGTACTGTTTAGAGAGAAAGCAGAATCTATACTTCACATGCTTTCATAGTTATTTTATTATTATTAGTCATCAATATAGAATTGATGATTTTTGTGTTAAGATGCATACTATATCCAAAATCCTACGTCTTAAAAAGCTCTCTAAAGTGCTGTTTAGTCCATCTAATTATTTTACTAAATATTTGTTTTAATCACAAATCATAAGTTTAGAAGCTTTTGCTTGGCGGTTCATAGGCACTAGTTGGTGGTGTAACTAAGATTGATATCCATGTCTGTCAATTTTCCTTTAAGGAATGATGTGTATAATAAGAGCAAATTCTTGGAAGTTTTGTCTTCAGCAGGATCAGTTTTGAAACAAGAAGTACGGCTTCTCTTCTTCCTTTAGGGGATTTAGTTGGCTTTCTTAACTGACATTTTATCATTTTTCCCATCTTTAATTTATTTAACCAGAACCAAGAGCTCTGTCAATACTGAAATAGATAAGCCTGTGATAAATTTGGTTGCTTTGGCACTTACAACTATTTGATGCTTGCTTTCAGGAAATCGTGTGTATATTTTAAATCCATTTCTGAATCAGCTTCTGTGCTTATTAGGTTCCCACTGTGTATATTTTCTCTATGACAAGAGAAAAACAATTTAACGTTTTATATATTTCAGGATATGTATTTTTTTTTTTTGTAATTTTGCTTTCATTACAGACTTGTAAGGATTTTAATAACTGTATTTTGAAATACAAATAAACTAATGAACCCCAAAGAGGTTAATTAAACTCAAGGTCATAGAACCTAAAAGTATTGCATAGTTGGCAATAAAACCAGCTGCAGTTACCATTCTATTCTTAGCCATCAACCTCTCTCACCTGTCACTCCATCTGCTTCCTAACCCCATCTCCTTGATTTCTCTCTGCACTGCCTCCCCACCCCACATCCCTGAGTCAAATTTCCACAGAGCCATGGAAGTATCCTTTAAACATGTATCAGCCCTGCTCCACCCTGCTCTGAACCCTCCCATGAATTCCCATCATTCTTGGAATAAGTCTCCCGCACTCTCTACAAGGCATTTCAAGCTCTGTGTAATCTGGCTGTCTCCTCCTCCAGTATCTTCTGGTAGCACTCGTCCTTGCTCACTGGGCTCCAGTCACACTGGCCTCCTCATTCTTTCATAAAGCAAATTCCCTTCTAAAGCTTTAATGCATTAAGTCTTCTCTCCAGTCCTCTTCCTCACCTCTTCTCAGATGTTACTCTGCAAAGAGATTCCCCGACTCCCTTTCTTGTGGTCTCTTTATTTTTCTTCATTGCCATGATCACTTCCTGACACTTGATCTCAAATCATTGTTTCCTTGTGCATTTTCTGTTTCTTTCACTAGACTGCATTCCCTAAGAGGACAGAGTCTTTGTTTTGATCACTGCTATATTTCAGTACCTAAAATAATGCCTGGTAGGTAATAGGCACTCAATGGATTTGTAATTACATGAGTGAATGAATGAATAAATAAAACCCACATTTTCTGACTCTCAGTCCATGACTATACCGGTCAGTTTAACAAGGAGTGAAATAAATGTATTGTTGACAGATGCCAGACTTTGAAATAAGTACATTAATTAGTGCCCTACCTGCCTCTGATATAAAATAAGATAATAATAACCTTTATTTTACCCATCTTATGAAATTGTGGGAAGACTGAAAAGGAAATTGTTTTCATAAGAACTTTATAAACTATGAGAAATTATGCAGATCATTGCTGTTAGAAAATTTTAGTTTCACCAGTCAAGCAAATTTGCTTTATGCCAACAGTGATAGCAGCAGAGGGAAGCCAGGGAAACATTTATTTTAAGACTGTGGTGGGGGATCAAGGGGAACAGAGATTGGAAGCCCAGGATTTTGAAGACAAATGAACTTGGATGTGAGTCCCAGCTCAAACTCTTACAATTGAGTAATCATTGTGCAAATTATTTGAACTCTCTGACTCTTAGTTATTCTTGCATAAAGTGGAGTAAGAGAAACTGTCTCGAGGGTTATTATTGAGATATTAAATGAGATTGGTGCATGCCAAATGCAGTGCTACCTTCTTATGGAAAATAGGATGGACTAGAATAAACCTTGTAGAACCCCAATAATTACTTTCTCACATTTGTTAAAAAATGTATTGTTCAAACCGCCACCTGCTCGGTTAGCAGGAAGACATCTGAGTTTTCCTATTCTTCCACCTTCTGCTGTCATTCCTGTGTAATTCAAGAGCCCTCACCCAGAGAATGTTAATTAGGGGTTAAAAGTCGAGGGAAGAGATAGCTACAATCCTAGTCCACTGCTGCTATGACACATTATTACCACATGGTGCCACTATTGCAGATGGCTTCTTTCTAATCTAACGGCCACTTGGTTTATTGTATACCTTTTACTAAGTATCTTTGCTCCTGGGCTCTGGGATTCCTTGATCTGTCTCTCTCTTTCTGCCCTCACATACACATCTTCAGTTTTTGTTTTATTTTTCTCACAACCTGGTGTTAAGGTCTCTGGGTCCTGAGGGATTCTGTGGAAGGAGCCCTCAGCCAGGCGGGTGGCTTGCACCTATAATCCCAGCTACTAGGGAGGCTGATGTGGGAGGATCGCATGAGATCAGGAGGTCAAGAACAGCCTGGGCAATAAAAGAAGACCCATTTATATATAATAATACAAGAAAAGAAAACAAAGAAAAGAAAAAGAAGAAGGAGCCCTGTTTCTGACCCCAGAGTCCATCTTTAAGCTCGAGTCACCATCCTGATTCCATGTCCCTCCAGGGGAACAGGTCCTCTCTTTCAAACAGCCCCTAACTCAGAAATTGCCCACTTTTCCCCCAGGGAGCAAGTCTGCATAAAAAAGGGATAAAACAGTTTTTGTTAAGCAACATGGACATGTGCACACAGTTACACACACTCATACACACATAGTCATTTACCATTGTCTTCTTCTGGAGCAGTGGGTACCATTTACATAGTTAATACGACAGTGGCCCAATAAAACAAAAATGATTACATTCTGCCCTAGATACTTGGAATGTTGAGATAGGAGTATCACTTGAGCCTCAGAGATCAAGGTTGTAGTAAGCTGAGAGCGCATCGCTCTACTCCAGCCTGGGTGACACAGCAAGACCCTGTCTCAAAAAAAAAAAAAAAAAAAAAAAAAAAAAGATAGGTTCTCTTCATAATAAAACAGTGACAAAAGCCATTGCACTTCCCATCTTAAATTCCTACTAATACTATTATTATTTGACTGTTGTAGCCACAGTGTATACTCACTGAGAGTAGCTCAATTTAATCTGGGGAGGAAACACTAGGCTCCATCCCAAGTTGACACAGCTGTGATATGGATCTCATAGAGCCTTTCCTCCAATACACAGCTTTTAATGAGAAGAGCAAAGGGGTTATGAATTGAACTTACAGGGAAAATCCTCTTCTTCTCCTGACTCTTCAAATGCCTCTCTTCAATGCCTGTGCACTCCACATCTCCCCTCCAGCTAGTCTGGGGGGTTGGAGGAGGCCTGAGGACTTCCCAGTCCTAAGGAGCACAAGGGATAACAGACAAGCAAAAAAGGACAGGGCAGCAGGTCCCTTAGTCTTGCTCTCATCTGAGCCCTTGGTGGAAAGGGCAGAAAAGGTTTCTAAGCCTCCATATGGCCCTTTCCTTCCAGGGATGTGGAGCAAAAGTCCAGTATTAAAGAACAAAGCCATCACCATCCTCTCATGTCTTCTGGGAGCCAAGGCATTAGCTGGCAGTGGTTTATATAGTCCAGTTTCTGATCCTGACCAGACATAATTAATCATCACCAACTATGGGCACCAATATGACACACCTTGTTTCATTTTTATATAAATATTTCACTGAAAACAAATGCCCTAGTGTCATGATATAGCCCAAGGCTCACTCTTCTTCCATCTTCTCTCCAAGTTGAACTAGCTCGTTTATGAACTTTCTCGTTGGACTTTTCTTATTTCTCTTCTGAATTGCAAACTTTGCACATTAATTGGCACTCACTCAATATTACCACCTCTAACATCTTTGCCTTTTCTGTTCTGAACTTCAAAGTTTGTCTCCCTGGCTGGTATTATGGCCACATTCTGATAATTGCCAGTCCGTACCCTCTGTATCCTCCACACCATTGTCTGAAATCATTTGCTTGTTATCTCCAGCCATTATGCAAAATGCCTGCTTATGATGCATATATGACTTCCCTTTCTGCAGGTCTATGAAGCTTCTGTACTAAATTGAATTTCTTCTTACTGCTTTCCTTCTATTGTTCTGGCTTTACCATTCTGTTCACTACTAAAATGCATAATCACATTTAGACCAAATGATCTAATTGCATAAATTTTCTTGTGATCTGGAGTTCCTGGCACTGAAACCCATTTCCTAGCAAACCTATTAAAACTCCCAGGCTGCTTCCAAATTCTGTGTGTTGGCTGAGGGTTCCTTTTTCAAGCTATAGCAAGCAAACCTGGGAATTTTTGCAATCTGAGGTAAATCAGTGATTGTTTTTCTTCCCTTTGTCACCTTCGTTTTTCAGCAAAAAGGAAGATGTGTATAACAAGACTGAAATGAAAAATTTAGCATATACAGTAGAAGAAGCATTCTACTTATGTTATTTAATCCTCAGAATTACTGTGCTGGTTTTTCTGTATTTCCTTTTGCTGAGAAAGTTGAGACTAAGAGAAAAGAAATAACTTGCTCAAGATCAACCAGCTCAGGGTACAGACCCAAGCTATTATATACCTACCATTGCCAACAAATGTCCTGGCTCTCAGAAGACACTCTAGAATGGCACGTTTACCCTTTGATACTAGCTAAGGCTTTTGCTCCACACTTTTGAAGACACTGTTGTTTTTATTAGCCGGTAGAATCATGTTCAAAATTCTACCCAGTTCTTTTTATTCAGTAAAAGAAAAAGAAGAGAATTATTAAAACTTCATTATGGAAAGAGATACAGCCAAGTGTATTTGTGAGTTATAACTAGGCTGAGCTAGTTGCCCATTTTGTCTCTATGTATATAACCATAATCACCAGCACCTTGTGTATAATAAGCACTGGATGGCATGTACCTGTTGTGTTAGAGGAATCCACAGCCCTGGGCTTTGTTTCTTACGATACACAGACCGCAGCTATATTTAAAATGATAATCTGGGTAATGTTCTTCACATTTTATTTGTGTGAACTCAACCATGATGAAGGAATTATTATCTGGTGAACCTGTGCTCGTTGTTAGGAATGCATTCCTGAGTGTCCTGATGAGGAAATTAGACGAACCATGCATATGTCCATTCAATCTAGAAGCGGTTATTGAGCATTCATTGTATACCAAGTGCTGTCCTTGACCAGAAGACTTATACCCAGTGGTCCCAGAGGGAGACTTAGGAAGTGGGAGCACCTGTCAGATCATCATGTGAATCCTTCCCTCCAATTCCATCCATCTACAACCCCCTCCCAACCTTCTGGGATTCTCCTTTCCTGTTTCACACTTATATATACACATTCTTCATGTGAACATTTATTCAGATAAAGAAGAGTCATGACTGGAAGAGGGTTTTGATGACTGGTGGAAGAGTCTCGTTGACCCAGCCCACTAATGACACTGGTAACGTGTTTAAATGTTGTCTTGTAGATGCCATCTTTGCTTATGATGGTTCGCTTTAACACTTCAGAATAAAATAAGGGCAGTATCCTTGCTGGTTTGTTTTATGTTTGCAGATGAAGAACAGTATCCTTGGCTTTTTTCCTGAGATTCTTCTAACTAACAGCAACCAATTCTGTTCAAAATTAATTTTATTAGTATTTTTATAGGTTAAAGGCAGCCCAGATTTATTGAGCCTAGCAGTGTACTAGGCAATGGGGAAAATATAAAATAAGGAAACTTGTGCGTAAGGAACGGGAAAAACATATCAAGAAAAGACAACAATTTCTAATCTTCTTTGTTTCGTTTCAATGCAATGCTGTCCTTTAGGGTAGTCACAAGCCACATATGGCTAATGAGCAGGTAAAATGTAACTGGTCCAAATTGGGATGTGTGGTAAAATAATCATATGAAAGAGATCATGAATAATTTTTTATGTTGATTGCATATTGAAATGATATTTTGAATATAGTGAGTTGAATATAGTATTAATTTAATTTCACCTGTTTCTTTTTACTTTATAAAATGTGGCTAATAGGAAAATAAAATTATATATGTAGCACATATTGCTTTTTAAAATGTGGCTAATAGAAACATAAAATTACGTATGTGGCATACATTATATTTTTGTTAGAAAGTGTCATTGTAATATTTCCACTAGTCGTATTGGGGATTATATAGTGTATAGTGATTTATGATTTTTTACATTTAAAATTATTTCTTTAAATATTTTTCTCAAATAATGATATTTGTGTAGCCACCTTGAATGTTATCATAATTATCCCATCATGGAAGTGTTGAGGTGTGTGTATAACTGGGACTTCCTGTTCCGCATCATTTAGCCATTTAGACATTTAGGTCATTTGCAGTTTGCAAAGTAAGGAATTTTTTTTAATGTTAAACAATACAATCTTCCCCTCCCTCTATGGGAGTAAATTTGGAAAAAATAAATATGGAAGAAATAATTAAAAATTAATTTTGTTATAAGAAACATTTTTAATATTGTGGTATATTTATTTTGAGAGTTTTTTTTTTGCTTTTTTGTGCTTGTTTTACAAATTTATGTTAATATTATATATTGCATTTTAATTATTTTTATGTGAATGTAAGAATTACATGTTTTAAATTTAATTATAAGATGATTGTAAAAAAAGAGAGAGAGGTCATTGTAATGCCTGTATAGTGTTCAACTGAGTGAATATGTTATTTATCTCTGCTACTGGCCTTAGAGATTGAATCAAATTTTGAATCATTACAAATAATTCATCGTTTTCTCCAAATTTTAGATTATTTGAACTTCTTCATCAAACAGGTCTCAGATGGGCATTTACAAAAAAGTACACAAAGAAGTACTGTGTATCACACCTTAGTAACCACCATGGTTCAATTTAGAAGTTATATTGTTGAAAAGATTATAGATAAGTCCTGTAGTACCAGCTACTTGAGAAGCTGTGGCAGGTGGGTCACTTGAACTCAGGAGTTTGAGGCTATAGTGAGTTATGATCATGCCACTGCATTCCAGCCTGGGCAACAGAGTGAGATTCATCTCTCAAAAAATTATTACAGGATGTTCTTAATAAAGTACATAATTAAAGAAGAGGTACACACTCTCTCCTTGCAACCTGTTATTATAGTCAATTGTTACACGTGCGAAACGTTATTTAATTTTATGAGATTCATAAGTTCTTTCTAATATGAGCAAAATATCAGACCTAGAACAGTGCCTGCCATTTAGTAGTGTTGGTGAATGAATATCTGTTAAATGAATAAACTTAGCTTATTAAGGTATGTTTTGGTCATTTCATGCTGGTCTTGCCATAGAATGCATTGGGAGTGTGGATGGAAAATAGTGGAAATGGCATCCCTGACCATTCTGTGGCTACCCTTGAGCGATCTGTTTGCTTTGCAAAGCAATAAATAATAGAAATATTTAAAATTTTAGAGTTTTAATAGTTGAAAGAAATTTACAGAGGATTTCTCTAATTGATGATGTACTCAATTTACAGAGGAGAAAACAGGCATGGAGCTATTGTGTACTGAAATTGATTCAGAAAAGCCCTAGAAGTAAGGCCCTGGGCTTCCGAATTCTGCATTTCACATTGCTGTGCTGCCAATAGAACACAAATATTTTAATAAAGTCAGTCTCCAAACCCATCATTTTCCTGTTTTATTGAACAAATTTAGAGAGTTTTACTTTAATAAAAACATGTATCTAATTGAAGGTTGAATTTAAGCCAAGGTTTTCATTGTTAATAATTAGCAGCATGAATTTGTGGGCGTGGGATTGGGTGTTTTCCCTCATTTTGTTGGCACGGTTATTACTAGGGTTTTTCTTGTGCTGACATGCTTTATTATTGGCATCAGCAGAGCACTCAAGATTTTCAGTCATTCATGGAACCACTAGATTCTAGTCCCTGAGCTTAGTTAATTTTAGGCTCTGGAAGTTGAATGTTAAGAAAGGAAGCTTCGAGGGGAAGGAGTAGCAAGGGAGATAAGCTTTCAGCAAAGAAAACCATGAGTAATTGAGCTGTACAGGAACATTATGGATGAAAAGATCATTGTTCATATTTATATTTGGTATTTCTATTTGTAGGATGCTGTTCTTGAGTATGAGGGCAGCTGAATAGAATAGTTTCACACCTGTAGTACTTTCTTTATCAGTTAGCTATAACAGAATATTTATGTCAATGAAAATAGAAGAGCAAAGAAATTGAGAGCAGAAATCCAAAGGAGCAGTATGTCAAATTCAAGCAGAATTGAAAAATGAGGACTTTGACCTGTGTTATAATTCCGTTCCTCCTGTATCCAGAGCCGTGTTTAGACAGGAATTTAATAGCGGGTTACAAGGACCGGTGGCAAGATCATGGGCATGAGAATTTTGGAAATGTAGGTTGTCATTCCAGGTCTACTGCTGTGTGACCTCAGCAAAATAAATTCATCTACGAAGACTTCAGACTGCCCTGAAGTCACCTCAGAAGTGAAAAGCTGATACCAGGTTAACAGGTCTCCTCTTCCACAACTCAGTCTAGAAACGACTTCCCAGAACTCACGGTCAGTTACAGAATAAAGAATGTCCTGATCAGTTGTGGATGTCGATGAAAAGTAGCATGATTACTGTTCTTAGGTTCTATAATTCTTTGACTACAAAGGTTTCTATGTCCTGCTATATGGTAAAACCACGAATATTCGCTTGAAGATGTTCATTTCTTTTTTACTTGGCAATGAGTTCAAATTACTTTTGTGATTTGTTAATGACACAGGAAATACAGCCAATGTTGATTGAAGAGGCATGTGGTGATAATTGGATTCAATCTTAAGAAATGTGTAAATTAAAAGAGCAATCAAAATGGGTAAAATTATGCAAAGCAAGTGTTCCTATTCACTGATCATGTCACTGTGTTGAAATGTTTAATCAATATCTTAAAATCTCCAGAAGATACAAAATGGTTCACATAATTGTTCTGTTAGGGAAGATTTTCATGGGAACAGCTTAGTTCAGCTTATTTCTAAGTCAATAATCTTTTCTCTCACAGTGGTCTTTGAGCCTGTGATTAGTAATTCATGATGTCAATGTCATGAGTAATACTAACAAGGAGCACTTACTGAGTTTGCTCTTTGCCAGAACCCATTCAAAGTGGTGTCTATAAGTCAGCTAATTTCTCACACAAAATTGATAAGTAGGTGTTATTATTGTTGTTATTATCCTTATCTTACACATTAGTACACTGATACTCAGAGAAGTCACACAACTTACCCTAGGTCACATTGCAAGTGGGCAGTGAAGGTCTTACCCAGGATATTTCTCTACTGCTAGTGGTGACAATAATTACCATACTTTTCTGCATCACAGACTCTGGCAGAAGCAGCACATATATGACTTTGTTTCATGGCTGTTTTACAGATGGGATAAGTAAGGCTTAGGGTGCCTATGTAATGAGTCCACTATCACCCACCCAATAAGTCTTATGGCTGGGTTTCTGTAATTCCAAAGACCAAGATGGATTCACCACTTAGGCAACTGTGGATGTCCCTTTTGTTAAAGTGAACAAAGTATGCCTATTAAAATCTGAATCCCATTTATTACTTGGGTTTAGAGAAATGATGGATTGCAGGAAGTGAAAATGCGTCTTGAGTAAGCATGTGCCAAACTCCTACAGAAAGTCTGCACAGGGCGCAGGTCAAAGCTCAAACCTTACTTCCTCAAGGAGACATGTGGATGTCACCCTGTTTTTAAGGCACTTTCCAAACATCCACTCTCCCATGAAACCATACACACATCTTCAGTTACTCTATTCACATTATTTTGTTTTGTTGTCTTCAGAGCATTGACATTGTCTTGTCTATTCTTTACCAGACATAGTTTCATGAGAACAGAGAGGTTGTTGGTTTTATTCACCTCTGTGTCCCCAGTACCTCCAACAGTATATGGGACATAAATTGTACCCCAAAGCTTTAATTGAATGAATGATTTTGCTTATGGTTTTTATTATACATATCAATAGCAACAATTTTTATTGACTGGTTTCCTGTGTTCCTTTCTTTGTAGTAAGTACACATTTTCTAAATTTATTTCTTACAATAAAATTAGGGAGTTTGTCTTATTGTCATACCCATTTTGCAGACGTGGAAAATAAGGCATACTAAGGTCAAATTACTTGCATAAGGATACAAACATAGTAGTTAGGAGTCACACCCCAACACATGTCTTTTCATCTGCACAGGCTGTACTCTCACGCCCAATACTCAGCTCACTTGTGACTACAAAAAGTTCTGAACAGGTCTATCTTTTCATTGGTTGATTTTCCCAAGATGTAATTTATGTGGCTTCATCGCTGACTTTGTAGATAAGATTTAAATTCAATGAACACTTATTGAATGGAGTCATAGATTATATGGTAAGCATCACTAGTTCTGCTTTACAAGGACAAAAAAGGAAGTTCAAATAAGTGATATTTGTGTTGCTAGAAATTGGTAACGCCAGAATTTAAACCCAGGACTGTTAATTCCAAGTCTTTGGCTCAATCTGTAATAAATGATGAAGACTTCTCTAAAAAAGAGAAATAGCATTCTCAACCATGTATTTCCAAACAAGTGTTTTCAAATTGCATATAGAGAGGAGGCATTACATCATGGTAAATATTGTGATTCTTTTGCTAAGTGCTCTCTTGGGACAGATAATATCTGAAATAGATACTTGATCATTATTTAGTCCAAACCCACATTTAAGCCTATGTCCTCTGTTGTCAGAGATCTAACCCACAAAAAGAGGTATCCTGAATGATTTTGTCTTAGTTTCCTTTCTTTCTCTTTCTCTTTCTCTTTCTCTTCTTTTCTTTTTCTTTTTTTTCTTTTTTTCTTTTCTTTTCTTTCTTTTTTTTTTTTTTTTGATACAGGACTCTGTCTCTCAGGCTGGAGTGCGGTGGCTGGATCTCAGCTCACTGGAATATCCACCTCCCAGGTTCAAGCGATTTTCCTGCCTCAGCCTCCCAAATAGCTGGGATTACAGGTGCCTGCCACCACACCTGGCTAATTTTTGTATTTTTAGTGGAGATAGGGATTTCACATCATGGCCAGGCTGGTCTCGAAATTCTGTCAAGAGATCTGCCCACCTCAGCATCCCAATGTACTGGGATTACAGGCGTGAGCCACTGCGCCTGGCCTATTTTCTCTAAAAAGCACGTTTTACATTTGCTTTTCAGTATCATGAAATGACAGTGGCAAATTTCAGGAGTGTTCATTGATTTTTCTTTCAGGGTAAAGAATAATTTCAGAAGTAATTCAGAAATATCAAGGTAGATTTGTGCCCCTTTTAAAGTGGTTACATAGTTACTAAGCTGATAAACATGCATTTGGACTTCTTCCATCTGAGAAAGAAAGAGGCTGCAGTTGATAGATATTTCCCTTTTTTTTTTTTTTTTTTTTTTTTGAGACAAAGTCTTGCTCTGTCGCCAGGAGTGCAGTGGTGCAATCTTGGCTCACTGCAACCTCCGCCTCCTGGGTTCAAGCAATTCTTATGCCTCAGCCTCCCGAGTAGCTGAGATTACAAGCACACGCCATCACACCCAGCTAATTTTTGTATTTTTAGTAAACATGGGGTTTCACCATGTTGGCCAGGCTGGTCTCTATCTCCTGACCTTGTGATCTGCCTGCCTCAGCCTTCCAAAGTGGTGGGATTACAGGCTTGAGCCACTGTGCCCGGCCAATAGATATTTCTTATAATACTTCAGCTATTTTAAAACCAGCACTTAAATAAACAGACAAAGACGAAAACCATTTAAAGATCTAAACTGGCCAAATAGAACAAGGAGAAATGTATCTGCATTTCTTTAGGAAGTGGGAAAGAAAGAGAGAAATAAAAATCCATGTTTTTAGCTATAAAATATCAGTTGATATTTCTTTAGGGAGACTAAAACTTTTCAGTTTTCAAGCAAATATTCTGATTCTAAAAAAGGAGAGGGACTGATAAGATTAAAAATGTGTGGCATGACCTATGTTGTTTCAGAGGTGATAGAGCCATTTATAGTTTCTAATAAAATCTAAGAGAAAATGCAAGTTATTGTATCCATTCAACCATAACACAACAAAAGATCATTACTGCCCTATCAGCAACTATATAAATTGTGACAAACTAAAAACCGTATTAATACCAAGTCTTTGATGAATATGCACAGAATGTTACCAATACTATTATTAAAGACATTTGATACACTACAGGTTTTTTTCTTCCAGATATTGACCAGTTAAGTGGTTTCTCTATCCATGCTTGGGAAGTCCATTAGTTATGTCTAAATAAATATTTGGGTGCCACTATGCCTCCTTCCACAGCCTGATCAATTGATCGGTATGAGCAACAGCAAATAAACAAGTTTAGAGCATCTTCCCTGGGATTAGGGACCATTGTTCCTGACTGTCACTAGCCCCTTGTCCTTCAGTTTCAGTTGCTCTGGGGTAAGTCTGCCTGTTCCTTTGTGATGCCCAGCACTGCTGTTTTTATGCATTAATAGATCCATAACTGAAACCTAATTTTATTTGTCTATTTGCTTAGGACTGATTAGAGTAAATAACTAAATGAGTCATTCATTTAACTTAAAGTTTTGCCAGAAACTTTACATTCATTATCTAATTTTCTCCTTCTGCCAACAACTTTGGTGGGTAGGCATCAGTCTTACCTTATAGATATGAAAGCTGAGGTTGAGAAGGTGAACAAATTACTGGCAGAGACAGGCTATCCATGCTCAACTCTAAAGCTTTTCTTCTTTCCGTGTTCTATTTCTTTTCTTTTTCTTTTTTCTTTTTTTTTTTTTTTGAGACAGTGTCTTGCTCTGTCTCTGCTGGAGTGAAGTGGCACCATCTGCTACCTCTGCCTCCTGGGTTCAAGGAATTCTCCTGCCTCAGCCTCCTGAGTAGCTGGGATTACAGACACATACAACCATGCCTGGCTAATTTTTGTATTTTTAGTAGAGACGGGGTTTCTCCATGTTGGCCAGCGTGGTCTCGAACTTCTGACCTCAGGTGATCCACCCACCTTGGCCTCCCAAACTGCTGAGATTACAGGCGTGAGCCACCACACCCAGCCACCCATATTCTTTCAATAGCATGTTTTGTTGTTGTTTGTTTTTTTTTGTTTTTTGGGTTTTTTTTTTTTTTTTTTTTTTTTTTTTTTTTTTTTTTTTTTGGTTTTTTGGAGACAGAGTCTTTCTCTGTCACCCAGGCTGCAGTGCAGTGGTGCAACCTTGGCTCACAGCAACTTCTGCCTTCCAGGTTCAAGCAATTCTCCTGCTTCAGCCTCCCAAGTAGCTGGGATTACAGGCCTCCGCTACCATGCCCAGTTAATTTTTGTATTTTTAGTAGAGACAGCAGGGTTTTCCCATGTTGGCCAGGCTGGTCACTAACTCCTGACCTCAGGTGATCTGCCCACCTCAGCCTCCAAAAGTGCTGGGAGTACAGACGTGAATCACTGTGCCCGGCCCAATAGCACATATTTTTATGTTAACTCTGTACAAGATAAAACTGTCCTAAATTTTACTCTGAAGTTTTTCAGAATTACATTAGTAGTTTTGTATTTTTATCTTTATACGTTGTTCAGTGGCATTTCTTCTGTTTAATGTCTTCATCCCATCCTAGAGTTGAGAGTTTAGGGAAACTTCTACTATTAGACATGTTAAAGAAATGATCCCTTGAAGTGGGACAATTTAGAGTAATGATCAAGAGGCCAGGCTTTCTGCTCCAGAAGACCTGGTCTGAGCCCTACTTTCACTGCTTACGTATCGGGTGACTTTAGACAAATTTCTTATCCTCATTAAGTGTAAATTTCCCATTTGAAAAACAGGAATAATGATCATACCTATTGCTTATGGTTATTTATGCATTAATTAATTCAACAAATACGTATTCATCTCTTATAATAAGCCAGGTACTCAGTAATGAATTAACCAAGTTGGCTGCCCTGAAACACTTTATATTCTAGCAAGAAAAGACACACACACAAAAAACTGATAAATAAATAAGCTTAGTCCAGTAGTGCTAAGGGCTG
Source organism: Rhinopithecus roxellana (assembly GCF_007565055.1). Lineage (NCBI taxonomy): Eukaryota > Metazoa > Chordata > Mammalia > Primates > Cercopithecidae > Rhinopithecus > Rhinopithecus roxellana. Next base: position 173,487,789 of record NC_044550.1, read on the forward strand.
TATAGACAAATAAGGCAAGGTAGAGAGAGGTGGGTGTGGAGTGGTAGTAGTTGGAGAAGGATGTTTTTTAGAAGGAGAACTTTCCATTATGAAGTGACAATTGAGCAGAAACCTGAAATAAATTTTATTGAGCGAATTAAGAAAAAACGACACAGAAAACCAAATTGAAGGTACAATGCTTTGTAAGATGCCTGCTGTGGAGAGATGCAAGCCCTTACCACAGGCTTATTTTAAATCACTAGAATTCGAGCTCCCTAAGATGAGGGCACACTTCTGTTTCATTCGTTGCTGCATCACAAGCATGCACAATGCCTGTTAGATTCTCAGTACAACTAAGCTATAGCTCTTCGAGTCTCTGTCTATTTCCTGGTGGAGATAGTAGGATGAGGGGGTCAGTAGATGGAGAGAAGAAGCTGAGAGTAGAACAGGAATCTCCACGGTAGCAGTCACCTGCCCCACCTCATCAGAATGTCATCAGAGGTCTAGACCTAGATGGCTTTCGGGCATGGGCTTGACTATAGTTTCACAAAAGGCACGATGCTTCAATAAAAAGTTTTATTGACAGCAGCTATGAAATCTACAGAAAACAGCACAGGTGATGGCTTGAGATTCGAAGACAAGTCTGGGCTTCCCTACATGGAGAGAAATACACAACAGGACATTTAACCTGCATAAACTGCCAGTCCTGCTGCAACTCACATATTCCATTCTGATTTGCTGTTGCCTTACTGGAAGTAACCTAGGGCATATTTTTTTTAGAGACCAGGAAGAATTCTCTTTTCTTTTATTCACTCATTCAACTAATAGTGTCCTCAGCTCCTGGTTCCAAACTCTGCCTGAGGCTTGAGATCTGAAACCTCATACTGTTTAAACATGGTATCTTCCGTGAGGTCTGTGCTGTTTTACTTGGTGATATCCAATAGAGGTGATTGTCTCTAAAATAACCCAAAGATAGCCAGCACTTAGTGCACCCAGAGATTGTCTGACAAAGCTGAATGATTTATAAGGCAGTCTTTTAAGTGAATTTGCTCCTGATTTACTTAGTGAACATTTTTTCTCTAAAATCTCAGATAGTGTGAAAAACCTTTGCAGATTATGCATGAGGAGCCTCACTACGCTTTACCCTGCCCTGCTTAATTGCAGATCTTGGAAACACTCACTCAGAGATGCCAGATATTTAACTGAACTTCCAATTCACTGTTGCTAAATTGCAAACATCCTTGAAAAACTGATCAACAGAAATGAGCTTCCAAGTGCCTCCAGAAAGGCACAATGCTTGGAAAAAAAATAAAAATAAACCCTCTAATTGCAGCAGCACATTTTATGGTCAATAAGGTATTCAATATGCTATGCAGCAGGGGTATCTCAACTGAGAGTCAAATAAAAATAACTGTGCATGTGATAGCTCAATGAAAACTTTCTTTTCTCAGCAAGAGATAAAAAATATCAACTGTCTCCAGCCTGGCATTTTTGATGAATTGCTTGCACAAAAGAGGATGTGTGGGATTTAGCCTAGCTAAAACAAAACAAAACAAATTCCTAGTAACAGGCTCCTAAAGAAAGGTAGCACCTGATTCTGCTTGGTTTGGGATTATTTACATGAAATCTTTCTTAAATATCAGTCCCAACCCTCTGCCCTCAGAATTTTTCTTCCCAGGAAAGAATAGAATTTTTCTTCTTCTTCCGTCCCACTCTTTTTTTCCTTTCTTTAGTACCCATATGATACGGTTAGGCTTTGTGTCCCCACCCAAATCTCATCTGGAATTGGAATCTCCAGGTGCTGAGGGAGAGACCTGGTGGGAGGTGGTTGAATTATGGGGGCAGTGTGCCCCATGCTGTTCTCATGGTAGTGAAGTGATTTCTTATGAGATCTGATGGTTTTATAAGGGGCTCTTTCCCCTTTGCTGGCTCACTCTCTCTTTCCTATTAAAATGTGAGAAGGTACAAGCTTGCTTCCCCTTTGCCTTTCACCATGACTGTAAATTTCATGAGGTCCCCCCAGCCATGCAGAAATGTGAGTCTATTAAACCTCTTTGTTTTGTAAATTACCCAGCCTCTGATATTTCTTTATAACAGTGTGAAAATGGACAAATAGACCATGCATCCATTTCTTCCACTATTTATTAAGTGTATACATATATGACATTCCAAGGCAAGTGCTAGTCAACATCTCTTCCTTTATAAAGTGTAAAAAACCTGAAAAGTATGAACAAAGCTTTGTGGAATCTCATGAGACAGCAGCTAACAGCCTTGGGGAGCTGGCAAAGGCAGCACTGTTCTATAACTTTTGATGAGTCTTGAAGGAGGAGGGCAATTGTACCACCTGCAGAACAGTAGAAAGACAGTTTCTATTAGTTTGGCCACCTTTTTACTTGAACTTCTCTTTCTTGGAGTTCTTTCATTTCTTTCATATTGTGACTATGCACATAATTATTGATTGTTCCATCAGATGTTGTTTTAATACTCGTACTCCCTAAGTCTTCTTTTCTTCTAGGCTCTGTTTGCCTTTTCTCTACCTGTGTTCAACCCAGTTGTGATTTCATATAAATTTAAATTGATCTGGACATTCCAGTTACACTTCTAAAACTTGGACACATTACCTGGCAGGCACAAATGTCTCTTCTTGAGATAAAAAGAATCAATGAATTTGCTTTTGGTAAAGCTTGTTATTATGAAAATTTCAAACACAAACAAAAGAAAGTGAATAGTACAATAAAGCTTATGCACCCTTTACCCAGCATCAATAATTGGCAGCAATTTTCCAATCTTGTTCCATTCATTAATTTATTTGAGGAGGTCATATTTTAAAATGAATGTTAGATGTAATGCTTTTCTCCTGCAGATTCTGAAGTATACATGTCCAAATGTTAAGAATGTGTGTATACATAAACACAATGTCATTTATAATGCCTAGCACAATGAATGACAATCCTTTAATGCAATTTAAGATTCAGTTCATATATCCATATTTGCATTTCCTCAATTTTCTCAAGAAGTCTTTTAATTGTGTGTTTATTTGCATCAGAATCCAAACAAAGTCTTTAGAAGTCTTTATATGGTATTTACTGTTATGTTTTCCAAGTCTCTTTAAATGTGTAACACTAGCTCTGCCTCCTTTTTATTCAAGTCATTGATTTGTTTGAGAAAGGGGATATTTGGTCTATGGATTTGGCTAAGAGCTTCCTCCAGATGTCTTCACCCAATCTCCTCTTCCCTACCTACCTGTGTAGAATTTCCATTAGATCAGGTTCAATTTATTTTTTGCAAGGCCTAAATAATCAAGACACCCCCTACATCCTACAGTAGGACCCCCTACTTCCTACAAATGGATAGTCTTAAGTAAAAATAGATGATTGCAGTCTTATCTAGCTAGAGGTGTGGCAAACTAACTTAACTATAGGGCTTTTATGTTGCCTAATGGAGTAGTATGTTTGGGGCCAGGGCTGAATTGTTTGAGGCCATTTAGGAGCAATGGAATGCTCACATTAGTAGCCTACCTTCTCCACCTTCCCATTCTGCAGCCCACAGCTTCTCCTCAAAATAACTGTTGAGCATCTGGAAAATATAGTTTGTAAGGGCAATAGATTATTAGTCTTCTCAGGGCAATCACATGGTTTGAACTTACAGGTGCCTAGAATTAGATTAGGATGATATATATAAAATATGTAATAAACTACTTAATTCTTGGTCCTAGTAAATGCTGAATAAATGGTAGCATTTATTTTCAAAATATGTTTGTAATTAGCCACTTTCCTCAAAGGATGTTAGTGTTTCACTTACTTGATAGTCAAACCGTCATCAAGCTCAATCACTACACCCTCATTCCCAAACTGGCATCAGACCTTGAGCTGGGGAGGCATATTTGAGGGAACTGGAAATGCTGGTGTCACTCCAGTTTCATGGATAGAAGATGTGGTCATACCATAGACCTTAGCTACCTCAACATAAGTTTTTGTGTTCTTTATTAAGTTTAGAACTTTTAAGTTTTCACTTTAAGGAAGCGCTTTATGGCTTCTTCTTGGTATATTTGAATTGCCAGCATCACTACTCTTGTGCTTTGGGGCCATTGTTAAGAAAAATAAAGGGTTTCTTGAACATAAGCCCTGTAATACTGAGACGGCAGATCTGATCACCAGTGGCTACAAAGTGATTTATGGGCAGGCAGCTTCTACAATGTGGAAACCCAGGACAAAAGGAGTATTCACATCACTGGAGGGAGGGAGCAGGATGGACACAAGATTTCATCATGCCACTCTGAAGGGCGTGTGATATAAAACTTACAAATGGTTTATTTCTGGGATTTTCTATTTAATGTTTTCAGACCACCACTGGCAGCTGGTAACTGAAACCACAGAAAGCAAAACTGCAGATAAGTGGGAACTACTGTATAGCTCCAGCCTTATCCTGGGATTAAGAAACTTAGACTCTAAGTATGGAGTATGAAGTGATGAGACGTAGTCAAAGGAGGCAAAGAGAAGAGCAAGGAACTCAGCACGAGGGTGTTTGGGCAAGGATCTCCGATATGTGTGCTTCAAAGAGGCATGCCCTGCTGTTCTCTCTACCCAAAGATATGGAAGAGTGAAAGGGCCCTGACCCTCAGTGTGACGGCAGTATAGCACATGTGGAGGGCAGTGGTGGGAGATGCGGAAGTAGGGTAAGCACAAGTCCAAGGATGACAGGTCTCATTAACTGAATATTGCAATGACTCATCCACGATTGGGTGACGATATGAACTTGTGAATGGGGTTAGAGAGAAATGCCTAGGGTGGTGAATTTTTTTCCACCATCACCACTATCTGCACGTCTGGGAATGGTGTCAAGTGGGGAGAGGGCAAAACAGTGAGGAATTGGCACTTACCACATTGGTCCTTCATTGGAACACAGAAGAAGACTGGAGAACAATGTAACCAGCTACGCAGACCCAATGAAAGACAGCGATGATCATGGAAACTAATTACCCAACGTTGACAAAATGCTTCTAAGGAGTTGAGCTTTGGAGAAATTGTTTGCTGTCAGTGAGTTTTGTTCACAGCACCTTAGGTTTGGCATCAATTTTCCGTTGAGAATGAGCTTGGAGGAATGAGTCTTGCCTTCTGCTCTAATAGGAGGAAAGCATTAACACAGAAGCCTTCAGCCCATCTTCTATTTAATTTTGAAAACATGTTTGGATAACATCAATTCTTAGAGATAATGCTTGAAATAATTTGCCACAGTATATTTTTATTGAATAAGGGGATTCACAATCAAGAGTTACACATTTAATCTTCTGAATGGTACACCAAAGCTGTTACTTTAAGAATTGAGTAATTTATTCTAGTACTTATTACAGCCTGGAATGTTATAAAAGCTGTATTGTACTGTGGTTATTACTTAAATAACAGCAATCAGTTTTCTTGCCTTTGTTGCCACCCATCCACCACTTTTCTCAAATAGGATGGTGAATGCCATCAAAACTCAGGGACTGGACATTGGTGACAGGATTCTTTGTCCCTAACTTTTTATTTTTCTCAATCAGAAACACTAAAAATCTGCCTTACCATGATCAGGACTAACTATTTATTTTCTTTTCCAGTTCAGATGACTGAAAGTACAAGAGATGATTATTAATGACAGTACAACAATCCTAAAAATAACAGCCCCATGTTACCCCCCTTCTGAAACATCGCTAATAATTCACCTGTCTGTGTGATAAATGATTCATATCAGGGTCCACATTCAGTCTTCACGATATAAGCCCACCCTTTAGGGAAGAAAGATCCTGTAATAAAGAAAGAACTGAAAGGTAAACCACACATGTACTTGTGTAAATATTTTTTGCTCTGTTTTCATATTTCCTAAATAGATATTGAGTGTAAAATTGGCATTTACTCTAAACCACTAACAATAACAACAAAATCTGAATTTCTGTCTACACCTTATCAAATGCTTACTATGTATACCATTTCCTTTGTCTTGTTAAGAATCCTATTCAATTGAGATGATAATCATGTCTATTATGAGCAGCTATTTGCAGAGCCTCTGTTTTGCCTAGTGGAAAGTTGTAGCATGGAGCCAATACCCAACCCTTTGACTCTGCTCTTTTGGTGCTCTTTCCACCACACCCTTCTGCCTCAATATAAAAGGACAGTTTTGTGAAATGTGGCATCATTGTCTTCATATAGCACTTTATTAATTTCCCAGGGCTGTCATAACAAATCATCACAACTAGGTTACTTAAAACAACAGAAATTTGTGTTCTCACAGTTCTCCAGATTAGACATCCAAGGTCAAGGATTCAGCAGGGTCAGGGTCTCTCTGAAGACTGTAAAGAATCTTTCCTTCCTCTTCCAGCTTATAGTGGCTCCTGGTATTCCTTGGCTTGTGGCAGCCTCGCTCTCACCTTAGCCTCTGACTTCACATGGCTCCTTCTCTGTGTGTCCTTTTATGTGCGCCTTGTAGAAACACTTTCACTGCATTTAGAGCCTACCCTAATCCAGTATGAGTTCACCTTGATCTTTACCTTAATTATATTTGGAAAGACCACATTTCTAAATAAGGTTACATTCTGAGGTTCCAGGTGGATGTGAGTTTTGGTGAGACACTATGGAACTCGTTACAATTATGTTTCTTATTTCTAGTCTAGTAGGAAAATAAGAGTCCCAATTAAGATCCATCAAATTAATGAACACAGTTTGAGTCCTGCAGTTTTGATTGGCAATCAGTTGCTCAAAGTTTACAATTTGGAGCTCCTCACAAACTCCAAGATTGAGTGTTCTTTGAATCTCGGTATTTTACCAAAAAGTAAAATACAACATTTCGTAGGTTCTTCTGGCACAGTACTCTATACCCTGCACTTAACTAAGAGTTGAGATGCATGTGTTAGAACTTGCCACACCTTTGCTGTATATTTCTCACAGTCACAGAGAAAGGCAGCAGAAAGGTAGTGTCTCATGTTATTGAGGCATCTACGGAACGAATGCCTCTGATCTTTAGGCAGATAAAGTGGATGATCTCAGGTAGAAAAACTGAACAGAGAGTGATCTTACCAAGGTTTCCTGAAAGGCGAACTTGACCTGCTAAGGATTCTCAAATTCTTATAATCGGGATTTCCATCTTTTCCCATAGAGTGATCTGTTTTTATTTCTGGGGCATAAGTGGGTTGGGTTTGAAATGGGTGTTGAGTGAAGGTATCACTTATGTCAACATAAAAGTTGGTTAAAAACCATGTGGCAGAGTGAAAGCAAAGCATTAAAGTAAGAAGCTGACCTTTTGACCTATGCTTAATAGAATTGAAACTAAATTTTGGCATATTCAATCCAATTTTACTCAAGCTGAAATGATCATGTTTTTATTGTAAATATAAATGCATGTTGCTTTTTGGAAATTTTAAAAGTATAATACCAGTAAATAAAAACAAATAACAACAAGCAATTCTGTTATCTTAAAGAAATGACTGTGGGTATATTTCCTGCTCCTTTTATTCTGTATTTTTACTATATAGCTTTGCATACTGCATTTTATAAAACAAAATTGTAACTATTATATATTTTTGGTAGTTTTTACACACACCATTTTAATGGCTGCATAACAGCTTATGAAGTGTTGAGTTTACATTAGAGTTTCTCCATTGTGAGCATTTAGATTGGTTCAATTTTTTTTTGGTATTATGAATAAGACTCAGATAATATTTTAGTAAAGATCTCTTCCTAGAAGTTAATATGCTCGTATCTAAATATGCATTTTCTTATTTTTTTGATTATATTGACCTAGACTGAGTATAATATTTTTTATAATCTTGATTAATATTAAAAGTTTGCTTCCCAAAATGGTTTGTCAGGTTACACTCCTGCCAATAGCATTCAAAGTTCTCATTGAACTGAAACCTTGCTAGGATTAAAATGCTTTTAAAAGACTTTCAAGTCTTACTAGTTTGAAAAATGAGGCCGAGCGCGGTGGCTCACGCCTGTATTCCCAGCACTCTGGGAGGCCGAGGCGGGTGGATCATGAGGTCGGGAGATCGAGACCATCCTGGCTAACACAGTGAACCCCATCTCTACCGAAGAATACAAAAAATTAGCCGGGCATAGTGGCGAGCACCTATAGTCCCAGCTACTCGGGAGGCTGAGGCAGGAGAATGGTGTGAACCCAGGAGGCGGAGGTTGCAGTGAGCCGAGGTTGTGCCACTGCACTCCAGCCTGGGTGACAGAGCGAGACTCCATCTCAAAAAAAAAAAAAAAAAAAAAAAAGGAAAAATGAAAAGTATAATGATATTTTACCTTCAATTAGCATTCCTTTACTTATTAGCAAATGTAATATTTTTATGTGCCTGTTTCAGACATTTCTGTTTTGAATTGTTTGTGGTTTGTTATGGGATAAATTGTCCTTCCCACCTCAATACATATGTTGAACACCTAAATCTCAGCATGATACTATATTTGAAGATAGGGCTTTAAGTAAGTAATTAAGATAAAATGAGGTCCTATGGGTGGGCCCTAATCCAGTAGGACTGTTGTCCTATAAGAGGGGGAAATTAGGACACAGACAACACAAAGACTTGAGGACAGCTATGTGGGGACACAGCAAGAATGTGGCCATTTGCAAACCAAGGAGAGAGGCCTCTGAAGAAACCAAACCCGCTAATACCTTAATCTAGGACATCTAGCCTCTAGATCTGTGGGAAAATACATTTCTATTGTGTAAGCCCTGCAGTCTGTGGTATTTTGTTATGGCATCATAACAAACAAAAGCACTGTTTTTTGCCTGTTTATTTATTAGGGTCTTATGGCTTTTCTTAGTAATCTATACAGGCTCTTGTTATATTAAACATACTTATTGTTTCCTTCTTACATTTGCTGCAAAGTGGTTATTTGTCTTTTGAATATTTTCTTATTTTTTAGCATAGAGCATGTGTATATTTACTATTATTCCACAATTACTCATTTTCTCCTTTGTGCTTTTGTTTTCATAGTACTTCAAAGCTTAGAAAGTCCTTTTTCCTTAAGAGTTTTGATACATTGTCAGTTTATTTTTTGTGTTTCTGTGGTTTGATGTGGACCTGTATAATGTAACTATTTTCCAGGTATTAGAGTACAGACTCACAAAAGTAGGTAAATTTTAAATTTACAGAGTAAAGCTTTCTTTAAGATTTTTATGCTCTCACCTGTCTCATGTAAGGTATTTTCTATAGATATTACATCCTTTTGAAAATGTTCACTGTCTAAATTGAACAATAACCTCATTTAAAACAAATCTTCGGCCGGGTGCGGTGGCTCAAGCCTGTAATCCCAGCACTTTGGGAGGCCGAGACGGGCGGATCACGAGGTCAGGAGATCGAGACCATCCTGGCTAACATAGTGAAACCCCGTCTCTACTAAAAAAAATACAAAAAACTAGCCGGGCGACGTGGCGGGCGCCTGTAGTCCCAGCTGCTTGGGAGGCTGAGGCAGGAGAATGGCGTAAACCCAGGAGGCGGAGCTTGCAGTGAGCTGAGACCCGGCCACTGCACTCCAGCCTGGGTGGCAGAGCGAGACTCCGTCTCAACAAAAAAAAAAAAAAAAAAAAAAAAAAAAAAAACTTCTGTTTCACAAATTTCACAGTTATTAAGGCAAAGAACCTAAAGATAAAGAGTAGCTACTACTTTATGAAATCTGCTAAATATCTTTGAAGTTCTACTGGAATCTTATTTCAAGTGAAGGACACTTATCTTGCAAGATGAAAGAAACATTCTCCTCTGTTTTTTCTTTTCACTTGTAATTCTTCTTAAAAAATGCTTAAAGTCTTCCTTTGTGGAACTTTTTAATCAAAGATTTCCAGTTTATTTCTTGGGAGATCTTTCTAGAACCTATTTAGACATGTCTCTCTTTTCCATAGCTTTATGCTTATTTCATTTAGTTTTGCTGTCTGGTCAATCAAAAATGCCATCTCTACAAGGCGCCATTTTTTGTTCCTTTGCTGGTAGCGTTCTTTTTAAAGCATAAAACTGTTTTCATTTGTGAGATAAAATGATTATTCTGGAATCTCTCTTCAGTGGGACCACGGTAGGTTGGTGCAAAACAGTAGAAAATATCGTTTGCAAAACTACGTTAAATAAAGATTTGAATGACCTTCTGTGAAATTGTGAGGAATGTGTTTTGTTTTTAATTTTTTTTGTAGCAAAATATATTGACATACAAGGTATGTTGATAAGATTCATTCATTCAGCAGATATTTACTGAGTGCCATTATAAGCCAGATACTATCCTGCAGTTTGGGAATGCAGTCAAGTTTGTGGAGCCTGGACACTGACCAATTAGAAGCGGCCTTGGCTGTGGTTCTACAGCAGGGTCCCAGAGGCTCGCGGATGGCCCAGGCATCACTGTTTTAGTTGCTGGGTTGAGAGTCCCAGGAGAAAGTTCAGGGAAGCAGGTGTTCATTGAAGCATTTCAATATTTGAGCAAGTGGGATAGCTCTTTCAGACTGTAAACTTTTTCCTGGCCTTATGGTTATCTTTACAATGGTTGAAATAAGTCAAACCAATTCTCACCTCTGGATATTAATGTGGGGATGTAGACCATGCAAAGATGAAAGTCACAAAAGTTGTAAGTATGTCCAGTGGAATTCCAGGGAGGCAGGGGTCAATGTCATTTGAGATGATAGAACACAGAGACAAAGAACTTCACTGGAAGGGCAAGAGGGTGACTTTGCAAAGTTTTGGAAGTTGCTCAAATATTCACCAAGGGGTTGTAGGCAGAGGGTGAATCATGAGCAAAGACCGAGTCCTCACTGTATACATTGTGGTCACAGTTAGATTTACGAGGAGATGCCAACAACTTCAATGTGAATCGGTCTGCAAAATGTTTATTAGAAAAGTCAGTCCTTAACCTTACGTCATTTGACATTACAGTAGTAGTTCATTAATAGCAGTTGAGCTTGGTAGAATTCTTCTCCAATATTTGATTGTCAAGAAGGTTATAATCTAGATTTTCTGTTCCATGGATTTATTTCTGGTGTAGCTTTAGCAGGTCTAGCCACTGGGGTAATCAGGCAAAGCATTACTTTATAACATCAACTCCCATGACAATGACTCCTCCCATTTTCAGAATTCCATTAACTATGGATGAAGAACATAATTTCTCATCTAGGATGCTCCTGTAGCTAAGAACAAAGCTGCATAACTTGCAGAGAATAACCTCTGCATCTTCTCTCTTGTTATCTTGGTGGTGAGTTACAAATTTGACATTGCTGATTTTCTTATACCACTCAAGTTGAATTATAATATTTTTAAAAGTGGTATATGGAGAAAAGGAGAAAGTGTGCATCCCCCCTTCCCCCTCCAAAAAAGGAATTGTGTCAAGGAATGTGTTTATTTCTTAAATATTATTTTGGTATTTAAAATAATCTACTTACCAAAATGTCCATGTCCTAATTCCTGGAGCCTATGAATATAATGCTGTACATGGTAAAAGATTTTGAAGATGTGATTAAGTTATGGATCCTTAGATGAGACTATTTTTCCATACTTCCTGGGTGGACCTGATATAATCACAAGATTCTCTATAAGTTAAAAGAAAATAAGGGGAGGGGGGCAAAAGTATTGATGTCCCAGTGACATAGTATGATAAAGACTACACCAGACATTGCTGGTTTTGAGGATGGACAGGGGCCATGAGCCAAGGAATGTAGGTGGTCTCTAGAAGCTGGAAAGAGCAGTAAGTCAGATTTTCTCCTGACCCTCCAGAAGGAATGCAACCCTGCCAACACCTTGATTTTATCCCAGTGAGACCAATTTTGTACTTCTGAACTCCAGACCTATGAGATAATAAAATTAGGCCATTTTAAACCAACCCACCAAGTTTGTGATAATTCATTACAGTAACAATAGGAAACTAATACAAGTATTTTTGATGGTAACTTAATCTTGGTGACTACTAATTATATCTCTACAGATCCACAGTAAATCCGAATATAGATCTTCCTACTCCAGCCTATGGTAGCCTATTATACTCTACAGATAACATTTTAAGTGTTTTTATTATAAAAGCAAATACGTGTGTACTATAGAAAATATAAATGTAATAAAGGCATATCTATCCCACTACCCAGAGATATCCTTCTAATCTTTTCATTGTAGGTGTATGTGTATGCTCTTCATATATTTATATGTCTTATAAATCTCCCTATTCTGCTGGGCCTCAAACTGCCTTCATGTTTTTTTTCTATTTTCCCATGTGTATATAACTTACCTCCTCATCTGGTTTGGAAACTCCTTGAGAAGTGAGACTAAGTCTTGTATTTCTCTATGTCTGCCATGCTTTGAGGAATGATTTGCATATACATACCAGTAACTTGACAAATTTACCAGTGCATCTGGTTGGCCCTAAATCTCACATGCTTTAGTAATTCCATCTTTTCTTTGTTGTAGGTAATTGGAACTTGAAATGCTGATTCATACTTAGAAAACTCATAAAAGACTGAGGAACGTGAAGTAAAATGCCAACTTTCTACTTTGCAATGAGAAATATAGTTGTAAAGTGAATCAGAGGCCTCCCTTAATCACAATGGAAAATCCATGTAGGGAACTAAATCTCAATCAGTAAGGTTGTTTGGAAAATATAGAATCAGTCTGATTGGAAATAATTGCTTATTTTAATACTTAGGGACAACAAGCCCTGACCATTTAACACGTCCATCTGCAAAGGAGACTGTCTCAGTAAGGAACCCTATTAGTTCTGGGGACCCTCTCTCTATGTAGTGCATGGTTGAACAACAAAAACATTGGAAGTGTCATTTTCACATAGCCCTGTACAGAAATCTGACTTTTATTCAATGGACTTTCATTAGGTACAATAATGCTGTTTCAATTTGGCACTTGAGTTTTTTATTTATGGAGAAGAAACATTTTTTCTAGTTTTTTTGTTTGTTTTTGTTTGTTTGTTTGTTTGTTTTGAGACAGAGCCTCACTCTGTTGCCCAGACTGGAGTGCAATGGCGTGATCTCGGCTCACCACAACCTCCACCTCCTAGGTTCAAGCAATTCTCCTGCCTCAGCCTCCCGAGTAGCTGGGACTAAAGGCGTGCGTCACCATGCCCAGCTAATTTTTGTATTTTTAGTAGAAATGGGGTTTCACTATGTTGACCAAGCTAGTCTCGAACTCCTGACCTCGTGATCTGCCTGCCTTGGCTTCCCAAAGTGGTGGGATTACAGACGTGAGCCACTGCTCCTGGCCTACTGGGTTTTTCAATTACATTGATATCAACAGTTAGGAGTTGATTTTACACTTTAAATTCCAGTGTTTCAAAAGTGCTCTACCTCTCACTTTAAATCCACTTCTGTCTTTGCTTTATTGTTTTCATAAAATTGCCTATTTAAAACTAAGACTACTGGATTCAGCCAGTTTCTGGAATTTTATAGCAAGTAATGGTGAGGCTTAAAGTATAGATGATGCTGGGTTCCACTGGAGTCCATTGTTTTCAAATCTCGTTTAGAATCATCCAGCCCATCCCAGAGATAAAAGCTTCCTTGGGGAGTAGAAGCAGATAAAAGATGGACCAGGACATGCCTTGGATTTCTGGAATATGCAGTGTGTTCCTAGAGGTCAGATCACTTCCTCGTGAGAATGTCCATTCTGTTAGTTGTTTCCATGGTGCTATTTGAATTTCCTGCAGACCTACTTCCTTCTCGAGCTTATCTATCTTTTCATGCACCAACTTATTTCATAGAAACCTAGAATATTACCTGCCATGGCTGGAGGCCTACTTGCCATAGCTCTCTTCCCAGTAAATGAAAACACCTCCTTCATAAAAATGGAAAAAAATAAAATTGCGTTTGGAAATATTATAAGCCAGCATTACAAAATGGTGCCTCTTATGTGAGCAAGGAGGATGAACCAGTCACCTTTTAATCTGCTCTATTTATTAAAATAAGCCCACCATGGGCTTGTTTTTCCAGTCTCTCCAAGTCTCTGTGTCATTGCCTCTGATTTTTTTTTTCTCTCCCTCTGTTTGGTAATACCAACATATTTTCAACCAGTGTTTATTCAGTACCTTTTCTGAGTAAAATGTTTACTTTAGAGCAAGGTAATATCCTGAGCATATTTTCTTTTCTTGACCATCTGTGAACCTGCAACATTGCAACTAAGATTTAACTGCAATTTAATGTTAAATGTATATGGGGAGAATAGTTACGTAGCATTTATTGAACACCTGCTAAATCCCAGATTTTCCACCAGATTTTTACATTCATGATTTTATTTAATTCTCAAGATAAATGATGGAATTAAAATTATTGTCACTTTCCTTTTGAACAAATGGAAACTTAGCAAAGTTAAGTAATTACCCAAATAAGTGAGATAAGTGATGTTATTATGATTTGAATGTCAGTCTATCTGATTTGAAACACTATGATTTTCATTTTTTTCAGTGGATTTACACCCAGCACAATCAAAGCTCTATGAAGGGGAGTTCTTTCTCTAATTGCTTACCATTGAATCTTCTGTATATACCAGTTACTGGCACATGTGATATGATTAATACTTATTTATGGAAAGAAGGAATAAATTGATAGAAAAATGGAGGGAGGATGACAGGGAAGAAAGGAACAAAAAGAGGGAAGGAAGGGAGAAAAGTAGGAATGAATGAAAGGAGAAAGGGTAGGTCTTTGAAAATACTTGAGTTTCAGGACTTCAAGTGTTTCTTCTATAGAATATAATCATTTTTATACTTGTTTACGGTGCATATATAAATATTTCAGAATTGAAAACCATAACTGTGTATGTATATTTTGTTTATGTCTATGACTGTATATATGCCTGTGTCAGTACATATATACACATATTTTCTTATGTGGGTATTCATGTGTATACATATATTCATGTGTATACATATATTCTTGAGTATTTGAAAAGTTGCTTGGCTGTAGTTACTCAAGTGTATGCAACGTCATCCACATTTTTGAAACCCTTTTGGACTAAGCCCATATACAAAGATTAAAACCAGTTGCTTTAATGAATATAAAAGCAAATTAAATCAGAAATTTCTGCTTCCTTGTAGATACCATAGTTTGCTTTTTCTCTGAACCAACCATTGGATACTTTTGTTTGAGCATTTTTATATATTCATTGTTTTCTTCTTTTGCATAATAGTAGTTATATTTTAATGAGAGAAACAGAAAATTGGTGGTGACATAAAGGTTGTACTTCAAAGGAGGTATTCGCGACAACCTGGCAAATATTTTTGGACGTGACTGTATTTTAACAAGTATAATTTTTTCCTTGTATCATGGTGGTATGTGTAACATAGGGCGTTTTCTGTGCATATGTAATTCATTTATTTCTTGAAAGTAATGGTTATTTTGTGACAAAGAAATTCGTTTGTAACAATTAGAAACTGTCATGTATCTTTAGTAAGAAAATTTTCAGTGTAAGTTTTCATGATACTTCTTTGAAAAACGTCATTTTCTCAAGTTTTTTGTCAATATCATGCCTAAATTGTTTTAAGAAAAAAAGAGATGAAACCATCTAAGAGCTGTAAGCTTTAAAAAGTATCCTCTTTGAAACATAGATTGAATTTTCAAATCCTGAAGATAGCCTTTTAGGGTTTATAATTTATTTAAAAATGCAATTATTTACTTTATTCTTATTAAAACATATATTTAAATACATTTTAGAGCAAATGTTAGTGCATCTTCCTATAACACAGATCTATGGTCTTAGGGTAATACGTCAACAGTTTTTGGAAGATGACTATTAAAATATTACAGGAAAGCTCCTTCCTCAGTTTAGAAAACAAATTCAGAGATTCAGTCTTTTATGATGAGCAGGTTTAACTTAATTTTACAGTAAGTCTATGTATGCGTTTTTACCTTTCCTTTCTTTTCTCAGCAAAATGTAGTGGCCAGTCCAGCACTCTCTATTGTCTAAGATAATCGAGTCAACAGTCTTTCACTCCTTAATTGCTTCCATCTGAAATATATGTCTATGATTTCACTATGATTTTAATGAAAACTGAATCAAGGTATTTATATCTTATAATAATGTTGTTCAATAACTACAATTTCTATTCTCGAAACTCTTCTTCCCTTTTGTTTAATGATAGATCATCATGTATGTCTGTATATCTTACGCTGTTGTCTACAGAATTATAAGTAAGCAACCTACATGCTGCTGGAGATTGAGAAGAAAGTGGGGAAAACAGGGGAAATGACCAGACAAAAGCATAGACCTTGATATTTGGAGGTGTTATGACAAGTTTATTGCATTTAACTGACCATAAAGCCTGGATGGAATTAGATACATGAGAATTAAAGGCAGCATTTTAAAAGCTTACATGAATTCGACCAGAGACACTGTGAAAAGCAGGACACATGTAAGCATAAAATACATTCTTAATTTATCAAACATTTATGTAGCACAAGCCCTAAGCAATGTTCTGAAATTCATACTGTGATGCTTTCTAGGAATTAGAGGTTTTGTTTCAGGGACTCTTTTTAGAAGACTGAGATTCATTTTGTTTAGGCTTAAGTTATTAAGTCAGCAGTTTCCCATTTACTTCGAACATGTAACTAAATACAGAACTCTACTCTAATCCCTCTTGCAGTTGCCTTGAATGGATGATCAGGTCATTTCATTTAATTTAAACAGCTTGCATTCCCTTGTCTCACATGTTTTATTTGAATGAACATTTTACTGTGGGATTTTCTTTTCAAATCCTACAAGTAGATTATAAAAGAGGAATAAAAACAAATAGATTTCAAGTATATGCCTTTTAAAATATTAATACGTTTGTTAGATTTGACTTTTAAGTCTTTTTTATTTTTTTTAAGACAGAGTCTTGCTCTATTGCCCGGGCTGGAGTGCAGTGGTGAGATCTTGGCTCACTGCAACCTCTGCCTCCTGGGTTCCAGCAGTTCTCCTGCTTCAGAGTGGCTGGGATTACAGGCATGCCACCACACCTGTTAATTTTTTTTTTTTTTTTTTTTTTTTTTTTTTTTTTTTTTTTTTTTTTTTTTTAGGAGAGATGGGGTTTCACCGTGTTAGCCAGGCTGGTCTCGATCTCCTGACCTCGTGATCCGCCCATGTTGGCCTCCCAAAGTGCAAGGATTATAGGCGTGAGCCACCAAGCCTGGCTGACTTTTAAGCCTTTTATTAACTTAGGTTTTAGGTTCTACAGAGTATTTTCCTTTATTTTTAAACGTTTGTATTTAAATAAATAGGATTTCACTTGTATTATTAATTTCAGCCGCAGAACTGGGGACCTAAGCTGTAAGGCAATAGTGGCCATGGTTACTGGCAAAAAAAAACAAAAAAAAAATCCTGCATTCTACTGGAAGATGGCTCCTGGCCTGGGAGTTGAGAAATCTGAATGCATTCTTGCTTTGACCACATGATAGCTGTGTATCCTTTAATAAATGATGTTATATTTTAGGATCTCATTTTAAAAACATTGTCAAAGGGGAAGTTTGCACTGAATGATTTTTCTGGTCTCCTCCAGTTCACAAATTCTGATTTTTTTCCCCCTTTTCATTGAATGTCCACTTCAAGACATATTTTGGGCCATTAAAAAAAAAACAAAACAAAACAAAACAAAAAGCAGAAAAAGTATGTGAGAGGTAAGAGCAATGTGTGTGAACATAGCCTATGGAAATAAATTGAGAAATACTAGAAGAACGGTGACTATATTTCTCAGGCACAGTTTGATGTGAATGATGAGAACGTGAAATTTTGGTTAGTGCACATAAGGATAACATTTTAGTACCACATCACACTCAAGGTAGGTAAATGACTACACCTGGGGGTGAGAAGACCTTAGGTGTTATTTCTGACTTGGTCACTAAATAGGCACCAGGTCACCCAACATCTGTAATCCTTGGTTTCTATCCCTCAAGTGAAAGGATTGGAGGAAATGATTAGGACTGTCTTTTAGAGTTCTAGCAGAAGTCTAAGATACAATCTTAATTACAATCAAAGTCAAGAAAACCAAAAGGAAAATTCTGTGCTAGCTGACCATATTTAGTAAATCAAAGATTAGTCACTCATATACATCGAGCACAAGCTTTTAATGAGCCCTGTGTGTCAAATCCCTGGGATACAAAAATAGATTCCAGAAAGTTAAATCTAGATAGGGAAATATATAAAATTATTTATAATGTCGTAGGATCCTTGCTGTCATGGAAGTGTGAGCAAAGTGCTACTAAAAATACAGAGAAGGGAAGAGGTAGCTGATGTGACTGGAGGTTACACTTATGAAGCGACATAATACTTGGTATTTGATGTTTAAGTTTGAGTTTGTCAAAATGAGGAATGGGATGATAACGTAAAGTCTCAAAGTTTGAGCATTCTGATGCCAGGAAAACTGTTTGAGAAAGTGACAAGTTCAGTGTGATTGGGACACAAATCCCTGAGGACAGATCATGAAGTACTTGTTGAATATACCGTTCTAAATTGTATAGATTTATTCTGTGTGTCACGAGAATATTTTAAAGATGTTTAAGTCGAAGAGTATTTGAGGGCCCTGTCTCCCTACAGTACAGAGGACAGGTGGGAGATGCTGAGACTAGTCGTAGGGAGGGAGGTGGCTAGTATTGTGGTTCTAGTGAGAGATTAATAGGGAGGTGAATTGAGATAGGATGGGCCATGCTGGAGTGATGAATAACCCCCAAAATCTCAGCGGTTTCCTTTTGCTCAGTATACATGACCAATCTAAGTTTATTTCTTACTCAGTGTAATAACCAATCCAAATAGGAGTTGAGAGACTGCTCATTAAAGGCATTCAGGGCCTCAGGCTGACAGCTTCCACAGTCATCACAGTAAGGTTAAATGAGCACACTAAGTCACACGCTGTCTCTAACAGCTTTCACCTTGAAATGACTGATTTCATTTCTTCTTGCATTCTCTTTGCAAAACCAAGTCACATGGCCATGCGTGACTTCAAGGGGACTGAAAAATGCAGTCCCATAAAGGCTCTGAAAGTGAAAACTAGAATATAGGTGAAGAGCTCTCATTAGAGATACGATATGATCGCAAATGATCACATTTGGAAGACATAAGAGTAGAGAAGTTAGGATAACTTCAAAGGTGTTTCTAGTTTGGAGTCTTGTTTCTGCAGGTTAGCCCCCATTCTTCATGTGACAGGTTTTACTTATCTTTACTTCCTCTTCTTCCAGGAAGTCTTCTCTGACCAGGAGTAGATAGGGACCTAGGTTCCATGTTGTCAGTAGCATGATGATATGTGTTTAACAACAGGCTCTCTGTAGAAAAACAAAAACAAAAGCAAATCTCTATTTTGGAGCCTTTGCTGAACTCCCGAGTGCACATCCTCCCGCTAAGACAAATTTCAGGCTACTAACGTGGTGCCAGTGAACACGGAGTTGGTAACAGATGCACAGCAGCATGCCATTATTTGACATTTCCATCATATAGATGTAGCAGAACTGAATAAGGTAAAATGTACAGATACTATTACGCCATAGTAAAATAATTAGGATGCAATGAAGCTTTAAGCATTTATAATCTTTGTTTTAAATCTAATTTATTGAGTTATAACTTTGTCCAATTTAATTTTTAATAATGGCTATGTTCAGTGAGTAGCTTACAAAATTTCTGAAAATTTAGCAATTGGCTCTCACAAGCCAGTTAGAAGCCGGCACTAGCATACCATGAGTGTCTTCTTTTTCTGTGCACTCCCACACTTGGTACTTGCCCCATTATGACTCTTATCAAATTTTATTTCAATTATTCTATACTCATCTGCTTGTCTGCTGGACAATGAGCTCCTCAAAGAAAAGGACATTATTTCACTGTTGAATTTCTCAGGACTTAACATGGTACTTGGAACACAGAAGAAATTCAGCAAATATCAGTTGAGGCAATTAATGAATGAAAACATTTTTTCATGAAATAAGAAACGTATCAATCTCTCTTTACACTAATCTTTGTTTGTAGGAGCCAAGTTTTATAAAGAAAGAACCACTCCAGGCAATTGGTCTTATGTGAATCTCACCTACTGCCAATACTCAGCTATTAAAAAAAAATATCTTAGAGCCTGGCTTTTCTCCTCTGGGTGAATGCCAATGTCTATAGAAAGTATCTCGAGTTAAATGTACGTTCAAGACCTAGATTGTAGCTTTTGAAAATTCTGCTGTATTTTTGAAGTTTTATCATACATTTACTTATGTAAATAATCTATTTATATTTATAACCACTTAAAACATTTTTTATCTCCCAATTGAGTCAAGTGATTAAAGATAGCAATTGTATCTTGCGCTATATTTGTATTCCTTTCACACAGCACAGTATTGGTTAAAACAGAGTGACTCCAATTATTTAAGAGTTTGCATTGATTGTTTTACTGCTAGCTCAAATACCAATATAATAAATCCAAAATTATTTTCTGAAGTTTCCTATAGATCTTATGTATAAGATCGTATACTCACTCATTTCAGTGAGTTCCCTGGATTGAAGAATGCCAATTTTCTGAATTCCACTGAATTCTACTTTGATATTAGTAGGTGAAAATCTGTTTTGTACATTTTTTAGCTTTATTAAAACTCACTATCTTGATACTGAGTCACGTTTGTCTTCCTATGTACATTCCGCTGAAATAGCACTTCAAGGACAACAGACTGTTCCACCGAAGAATAAGAGCACCAAGCGACAGATTGCAGACACTTGGTATAGCTGGATTATTAGACTCCTTATCTAAATTGTTTACATGTCAGGTTTCTTTGGTAGCCCAGAAAAATTTAGATAAATGAGCCTTCCCACTGGTAATTACATTTTCTTAACAACATTTTGGAGAATGTACATAAAAGGTAATAATAGCTCCTACCAGCTCCCTGTCCTGCAACATGTCACAGCCTCAGACTCTGATAGTGTCTGACACTTATTACTTAAGTCATATATTTCTAAAAGCAGAGACCTCTGCAAGGTCTTTTCCTGAATGATACTCTCTCAAGCTGCAGAGTCAAAAATCTGATTATGTTTCTAACTTTCCATGGATGTCATACGCATTGATGGGAATCACTCAACAATAAGGAATTATTAAGTAGGGAATACGATATAGAATCTCTAAAATGGGAGATTTTTTTTACGTCCCCTTTTTAAGATACTGCTATACCCTCTGGGGAAGTTATCCTTCGCACTCCCCACAAGAATCTCCACTCTTCCTGCAGTAGCAACACATGGATATTCATGAACAAGTGTTTTCTTGTTCAGGTGCTTAAGGACAGAAACGATTCAAAAACGTCATTCCACCGTTCCTCTTATCAAAAGAGAAAATTATTGACTTGCAAAAATTATACTGCTATTTCCCATGGACATGCATTGTCTTCAAAATTCTACCATGTGGAATTTTGCTATACTATAGTTTCGAACATCTGTGTCCCAATATATGTCCCACAGAGCACTAATCTTATGCCATGGTGCATGTATGTGTGTGTGTGTGTGTATCTGTATACAAGCTTGCAAAACTCTGTATACAATATATTCTTCTATTAAATTTGTAACTTGTATTAACATACTTGAGACCCTCTGAGAAATCCCCGGGTAATAGATCTGTATCTGTATCTTTATACAATTCACTGTTTTTCAAATTCAGTTCACTGTGTGTCTAAGTCATGTCCCAATCAGGAGATAGAAACCACACAGTAATTTGAACAGGGAAGCTGAATATAAAGAATTATTAATTACAACAGGGTACTGGAGTAAAAATTGGGATTCGCTCATTAAAAATGAAGAGAAGTATAAAGCACAAAGACATAGCAGATCAAATCATCCATGAGTGCCCAAGGAAAGTCTTATCCTCTTACTCAGGATTCAGATTCATGCTTTCCTACCTGGAGAGAGCACAGTTTGTGAAAGTTTTCTATTTTCTATTAAAAGTTAAATAGGAAGTTTAATTTTCTCTTAAAACGTGTTATCTTTAATATCAATATACTTTTTAAGTAATTTTGGTTAGGTGAAATTATACAGAAATAAAACAGAAATAGAAGAGCAATGTTTTGTGATTGGAGTAGGTGTGTTAAGCTTTTATTTTGGAAATTGTATTTCTCTCATTTACCTTTATATGATTTGGACCCTGCTTACCCCTCAGAGTCTGAACAGACATCAGTAGATGGCGCATCACTTTTCCACACTGGTGTTATTCGTCCCCTGATGCCACCTTGAGAGGCGAATGTATTGAGGCCGTCAGAGCTGAGGCAAGAACTGAATACCCCAGATCAGTGCTGGAGTGGGGTGAGGAGAGTGGAGGCAGGGGCTCTTCATTAGGAGCAGGCTCTGGGAGGCATCGGTGAAGGGTAGGATGCCCCTGAGTTCTGGCTGTCCAACTCTGCGTTAGGCTTTTTCCTGCTTTGAAACAAGCTGGGTTGACTTTGGGCAAGATTAACTATTTTAGTTATTGTGGAAATTAAATAAAAATGCAGAGCTTCAGACTAGCCAGAAAGAACACAATAGGTGATCATCCATATTACGCCTCTGCTTTCTCACTTCTCGGGAATTGAATGTAGTAATTAAGGAGAGATGGGCAATCACTTAGTATGCTTTGAAATATTTCTTATTTTAAGACCTGGAGCTATTTTTCTGATGTCTTGTATTATTTGCTCAATTATATATCATTTAATCCTAGCATGTAGCACTGAAAAGGTCCTCAAGCATAATCTAATGTAATTTATAAAGGGAGTTAATGAATAATAATTATTTTTACTAGTAGATTTTCCAAGCTATCTCATTACTGGACACATTACACCTATTTTACATATTTTAAAATTTATAAACTGAAGAAGTAAGTGACCAACTCATGATGTATCTAAAAACTACGCCAAAATTATACAATCAAGTTTATTCAATTAAATATGTATTTTTACATATATGTAATTTATTTGTATTTGGAACTATTGGAATACCTGAAGCATATATAATAAATATGGAATACTAGTCAACTCATAATTCTGAGGTTTCTCATTGAGCCCTGCCCTTTCTTTCAAGTTGTTCTTAGCTGTTCTGATTTTTTGGTGGAGGTTCGTATCTATTTAGCAAAGTTGTCTGGTATTCTTTTAGTACATGGAAAGAAAATGGCAATCTTATCTCTTGATGGCATATGGTGACAATATTATGTAGATAACCACATGATTACATTAACCATGAGTTATGTCCTGTGTATCAGAGGACTATGCAAAACCTCACTAGTTACAGACTTGTTCCCAGAAAGCCCTAATAGTGCAATCTTCGATTGGGTTTTGAAGATCAGTAAAATTTTCAGATTTTAAGCCTTTAGGATGTCAGGGGTGAAGTACTGGGATTTTGATAAAAAAAATCTTAATTTAAGAATAACTTGGGAATGTAAATGAGCATGAGATTTCTGGCATATTGTTTGCCATATATTCTTAGAACTTTCTAGTCCACCTAAAATACAGCATGATTAGAAGCAAAGTACTCTTCATATAAATATTTTACTTTTAGATCTTTTCACCCCCTCCTCCTCCACCTCTCCTTCCATCCTCTACTACGTTGAAAGCGTATTTCTGTATGTCTAAACATTGTGACAAAGATCTGCTTTATCTTTTGTGTATAGCTCTCTTGCTCTCTCTCTTTGTGTGTATGTACCTTCTCTTGATGTATGAAGAAGCTAGATAATACGAGAAAGAAGATTTCTACCAGTTAAAATTGTCTAAAAGTGTGACAGTCTCTCTCACCAATAATGGACTGCTGTTATTTGGAGGATTTAATCATAAGGCTAATGTCTGTTGTCACAATGGATTTTTTTTTTTCTTTTCTTTTCTTTTTTTTTTTTTTTTTTTTGAGACAGGTTCTTACTTCAGTTGCCCAGGCTGGAGTGCAGTGGCACAATTAAGGCTTACTGCAGTCTTGATTTCCTGGGCTCAGGTGATACTCCAACCTTAGCCTCCCAAGAAGCTAGGACTATGGGAGTGTACCACCATGCCTGGCTAATTTTTAGTATTTTTTATAGAGATGGGGTTTTGCCGGGTTGCCCAGGCTTGTCTCAATATCCTGGACTCAAGGTATTTGCCTGCCTTGGCCTCCCAAAGTGCTGGAATTACAGGCGTGAGCCACTGCTCCCGGCCCAGAATGGATTCTTAAGTTGCACAATAACCAGAATCAAGTGACCTATGTAGTAATATCTTCCAGTGTATAAGTTTGTGATCCTGAACAGATGTCCATTTCAGAGTAAATCTGAATCAAAATAACATTTCCGCTTAGCAGATATCTAAACAAAGTTGGCTGACACATCTGTGACTCCTACATCCCCTTTACCCATTACAATGTTTTTTTATTTTTCCCCCCATGAAACTTATTTTTCATTATGGTATATTAATATCTCCAAGACCATAGCCTTGCAAAGGCATCAGCCCCAATATATATCCTTTCTGACTGTCACTGGCATGATTTTGTGCTTTACCAGAACCAGTCCAGTAAGCAGCTCGCTTACCTGCCGTCATTCATTCCTGAGCATGTCCTGAATGTGCACCAACACTGGGCTATACATGGACTTAGAGTGAAAAACAACACGGAACTATTTCCTCCAAGGAGGTCAGAGTCTAGAAAAAGGAGATTTTAGTTTGAAAAATTATAATACTAAGTTGCAAATGTTAATGAGAGTTTAAGAAGAAGCAGAGTATTACTGTGTTTAAGATCTGGGATGTGGTTGTTGATCTCTCTTTCCCAGTTTAATCACTGGGTGATATTGAGCCAGGCACTCATTTTATTTTATTCATTTCTAAATAATAATACATCCGTGTTGCAATACTGAATATTTTTGACATCTTCTTCTAGCAAGGAACCAGATTCACCTCCCACCTGAAACAAATGATGAACAAGCAAAACCATAAAATAACTGTTTTCAGACATTGAGTATCAGGCATTGAAGAACAGTGTTCCTGAGGTTGGGAAGCAAGGCAACAATTTCTGCTTCAGGGGGAGTTTTCTAAACCAATTGTTACTAATGAGTCACGTGTCATATCTGATTTATGATTTATTAAACTTTGTGCATTAAATATTTTTCAAACAAGACAAGTTTTATAATGTGCCATACATTATAAAATGTGTTTATGTTTTGTAAAAGATTCAAATGAAATTAGAAAACTTAGTGTGTGAAATATGTATTTCATTTTTAAATAAAACAACTGTCGATTTAAATAGTTTCTTGATTAAAATTAAAGTTTGCAAAGTTCTGTTTCATGTGTAAACTTATAGGAAACATTCATGGGAATGAAGCAGAGCCATACCTTTGCTTTTAGAATTCTTGTGTTAATTCCTTTCATTCACAGAAGTATTACTATTTATTTCATGCATCCTTCTCATTTAAAAAACACTTGAGGCTCCATAGAATATAACAAAAATCTTTTTACTGTGCATTTGTGTGAAAGGACATAGTGAAATTCTTGTCACAGAAGTCTTGCATCTTACCTGAAATAATTGTTTCTAGAATAATAATATGCTTCCAATAAATTATATTCCCTAGGTTAGTACTAGGGCCAGAAGATTTATAGTAGCATCTATTCTAAGTCATCACTAGTGTATTCCTTGTTCCTTTTTAATTTATGTTAAGCCTGGTAAATTAAATGCAAAAGTGTTTCTAATAATGAAATAAGAAGATTCTGTGTCTAGTAGGATATTGATGGTGGAAAGTGACTAAGCAAAAGGCAACCTAACCCCAAATGATTCCTATTGAGGTATACATATATAATTTTTTAAATTAAAATTGTATTCAGTATGGGTAGGGAAAACCCTGCGGAAGGTGCTCAGATTAAAGCACTGAGCACAAAGATAAAAGCCTGTGCATCATGGAGTTTAGGTTCTGGAGGAGAGAAATCATTATTTGCAAAGCGGCATTATTTGCCAAGAAATAAATGCTAGAAACAAGCGTGTGCGTGTGCATGCGCACACAATGTATGAGTGTGTATATGTGTTGCATCATATTGGAAGAAACTATGGAGTAAAATAAACCAAAGAAGGGAAAAAGAAGAATCCAGTGTGATGAAATTTGTTTTTAATAGGGTGGTCTTGGAAAGCCTTATTGAAAAGTTGAATCTTGAGCTAAGAGCTGAGGGGGGTAAGACAATGAGACATAGAGGTCTCCTTAAGAAGGGCTTCCCCAGGGGAGGATCCTCAAAGGCAAACTCCTGAGGAAGGCATATGGAGTCTTTTAAAAGAGCATCACATCTGTATGATCCAGAGTGAAGAAGAGGCCAGTAGTTCAGATGAGGTCAGATCGCTTCTCAGCCTTTTGGCCAGGATCAAGTGCAGATGAGGTCAGAGAAGAAACAGAGAAAAAAATGATGTGGGTGGTTTAAGTGCTTTTCCCTTGAATGGAATGGGTAGTCATTGGAGAGATTTGAGCAGAGGTGTGACATGATTTGAATTATGTTTTAAGAGGATCACTCTGGTTGCTGCATTAAGAATAGACTGTAAGGCAGCAAGGGCAGAAGCAGACACCCAGTGAAGAGGTTACTGCAATAAATAGGCCATAAATCACAGCAGCTTGGCCTGCAGTTGTGGGGTGGCAGTGGTGGGAAGTACTTCAGTTTTGAACATTGAGCCAACACCATTTGCTGATGGATTCGATGTGGAGTTGGAGGAAAAAGGCTTATTTAACTTAACCTGAGCACCTGGAAGAAGGGTATTGCCATTTGCAGAGATAAGAAAGACTCTGTGGAACAGAGTTGAGGCAAGGAGAGATTTGGAGTTTGGTTTGGTCATTTTTGAAATGTTCCTTATACATCCAGTTGGCTAGGTTGATATATAAGTCTCAAGTTCAGGGAAGAGACTCAGGCTGGATATTTAAATTTGGAAATTGTCAGTGTTTACTGGGATGGAATTACCTAGAAAGTGGGTGTAGATGGAGAAGAAAAGCGGTCTAAGGCTGAGATTTGAAAGACAGGAGTCCAGAAGATAGAAAGTGTAAGTCATTTGGGTAGGAGCAAAACTAGTACAGTGTAGTAGTAGATACTATGTGAAAAAGTGCAAGAAATGCCTGGCCTGTTTATTAGTTGCATTTTAGGTTGTGGCTTGTGTGTAGGCTGCTGTTCTGAAAAAATAGGCTGAACAAAGGTAAAATAACCATTTTATTTATTGTTTTTATTCTTATTATTTTAATTTTTTGAGAGGGAGTCTTGCTCTGTCACCCAGATTGGAATGCAGTGGTGCAGTCTCAGCTCACTGTAACCTCTGCCTCCTGGGTTCAAGTGATTCTCCTGCCTCAGCCTCCTGAGTAGCTGGGCTTACAAGTGAGCACCACCATACCTGGATAATTTTTGTGTTTTTAGTAAGGACAGGTTCTTGTTATGTTGGCCAGGCTTATCTTGAACTCCTGACCTCCAGTGATCTACCCACCTCGGCCTCCCACAGTGCTAGGATTACAGGCATGAGCCACTGCACCTAGCCACAAATAACCATTTTAAATGTAGGGTATTGTCTTGGTTTGTGCTGCTATAATAAAAACAACACAAATTGGATGAATTACATATAATTTACTCCTTATGGTTCTGGAGGCTGGCAAGTCCAAGACCAAGGCACCAGAAGAATTTGTGTCTTTTGAGGGCTACTGTCTGTTTCCAAGTTAGTACCTTCTTGCTGTATCCTCACATGGTGGGATGAATGAAGACTGTGTCCTCACAGGGTAGAAGAAATGAAGATTGTGTCCTCACATGGTAGAAGGACAGAAGAGAGAAAAGCATACTCCCTCAAGCCTTGTATAAGGGCACTATTCCTGTTTAGAAAGGAAGAGTCCTCATGACTTAATCATCTCTTAAAAGTCCCATGTCTTAATACTATCACATTGGGTATTTGATCCCAACATGAATTTTGGAGGAACACATTTACATTTGGAGGTTACATAGCACATGTGACCACTCTATGTGTTTCAGTATTCTAGAGTACTAACCAACAAAACATTTGAGAAATCAGTTATCAGATTACCATAATGTTTGCACTGTATAGTGCCAACCATAATAAATAGATTCCCCTTCCCTAGATAAATTGAGCCTGTGGCTAGGGGAAATAGATTTCTCCTCATAATAATGAAATAATCTACTTTCCCAAACCTACGGAAAGATAATTTAGAATTTATAGCTATGTTCTTATGCATGATTGACACAAATCAGCATTGATCCATGGATTGAAGTCATATGTATAGATTATCTGCTTTGTGTCGGGCACTGTGCTAGCCACTGTATAAATGCTGGTGAACAGGATATTTTGTCAGTGAGCAAACATTTGGGGGGCGAAGTAGACAATTAAAGAAGCAATTACAGTGCAGAGTGATATATGATTTATTTCTGAAAGCATGGGGAAATAAGGGTGTTCACAGGCACATGGAATCTAATCTTAAGGTCTTAGCAAACATTTCCTGAAAGCAGGACTCAAATATTGCTAACCTAAATGACAATATTCTCCAGGACCATTTGAACACATTCCTAGGTTTCAAATTTCTGTCTTGTTATGATTTCTCTAACTTGTACTCTAGGCCATCTTATAGTTAGGCAAAAATATTACTCACCCTCCTCTGCTACATGAGACTCATCTTTATGATTAGTCAGTTTCACATTTGGTGTTTCATATGCTGCTTTTTGGGCAGCTTAAAATGCAGTTTATTAGTAAGCAGAAGACATGCCTCTCTGAGAGACTGTAAAGGCTGTTGAAGCTGGGGGAGCAACTGCTTCATTGCTTGCCCCAGAAGCAACTCATTTCAGTAGTACTGATTTGTTATTTATCCATGAGGAGTCTGAAAGGAGAAGTAAACATCTCCAGGCGAACAGTACATTGATGTCCTAGTTGCTTTGAAGCTAAGCATCAAAATTAATGACGTTATGAGACATAATATTGCTGTCCTTAGACTTCCTACTCTATAGATTCTAGGCAAATAAACTTGATAGGAATCGAAATATTTCCATATATATACCTCTAACCTACATAACATTTGTTTGCTGTAGATTAAGAAAACACATATTGCCAAAGCAGTACACATCAGTGATAGATTTCCTTTCATTTTATTTCTTCCAGAAACAGAATTTATTTTCTTCTTTTTACAGTACCATCTCTCTTTTAGTGCAGAAAAGATCTGATAATTAACTAATCAAATTCATAACATTTATTATATACCTGCTATGTGCCAGCTGCTTTTAACTTGAAATCACCAAGATAAAAACAGTCTTCATCAGAATTTAACAATTAATATTGAACGTTGTTCTAAGGGAAATAGACACTAATGAAGAAGAAAAATATTGCCAAACAAAGTTGTTTTGGTGTCCTCTATTTTCAGTTACAGAGATGGTAAGATAGAATATCAAAATAATAAGGTCATTTGCTTCAGATATACTAATGCAAAGATTACAGGGCCTTGTTCCAAAGCTGTAATCCTCTCCATCTCTCAGAGCTGAAGGCTTATGTCTATCATTCTGCCAGAGCCAGATGCGTCATAGATAGCAATGGTGTCTTTGAATGTCTCTTGTCTTTTCTCATGATCCACTGGCAGTGGCTTTACTTCGTTTTGATGCCTTTGTAACCAATGGGTTTCATTGCCTCTTTTCCAGTGAGTATTTTATGGATGACTTCTAAGTGAATCTGAGGTATACAATTTTTTAGCCTGACTCTAACACACCAGCTCCAGATTGTTATTCATAAATGGTGTGAATGTTGTGACAGGAATTCTAAGAAAAGAAAGCGAGCTGGGGATTTTTTTATATATGAAGTTTTGAAATATTTACTGAGAAGTTTGATTTTCTGGATTTGTGTTTTGATGAAGAATGATTGTTTTAAAAGACATCTGTGATGCCTTAACCAGTAATATTAGGAATCATAGGTTTGTGAAGGCAGAGGTGTCAAACAAATGATATCCAAAATTTACTAGGTTTAGACGCAATTCAGGCTGATTAAATACAGAGATGAAATATTTTGACATCTCATAGGAATTTCTATGAAGCTGAAGTGTTTACAAAGCAACTCCAGAAAGGAAAGAGTAAGGACTGAGTAGAGGAAACTCAAAAGATAATGTAGGCAAGAGAATGTCAGGATAGAAGTACAAAGACCTTTGGACACTGTATGGTTAGGTCTGTTATGCTGCAGACTGTCACACACTCCTTGAGTCTCTTAAGCATGACCTGCAAGCTGTCTTTTTCTTCACTGAGCAGAAGATATTTAATGGAACCTTTCGGTCTCCATCATCTCTTCATTTCAGAATGATAATACTTTGAAAAGTTATGTGTAAGGTGCATATATTTACTAAATGAGCATAAAACTGTATGTGAAATTCAAGAATTTAATAGTAATTTTTAGACCAACAGAAGGAAATACAGTACTTTTTTTTTAGAACTTTAAAGATTTAAAGATATTCAAGAGGTTAAAAGAAAAAGGTCCTCACTGAGCCTATGTAAAGTGATGAGTAACCCCACAAAGTGATGAATTGCTCCACAAGCACCATGCAGAAATATTGCACTTTAGGGTTATAACTCACATTTCTAGATGCTGTTCATGTAATAATAGTTCATACATGTTGAATGTCAAACATATGCCAAATATCTCACTTGTATTATTTATAACTTTTTTCCCACAACACTTTGGGGTTATATAGATGACTTTGAGACTGAAAGAGGCCAAGAAAATATTTTGTGGGTGAATAACTAGTAAATTGGAAAGCCAGAGCTCAGACTTTTGTTTACATGACTTCAAAACCCATTCTCTTACTCTGTACCTCATTGGCTCTCTGGGGTCTTTCTTAGACACCTCATTATCTGTGCTCTGTGATAATTTGACCAGTTGTGTTTGATCAAAGAGATAGAGATGTACAGATCCAAATCTGCAAATCTTTGACCACGTACCCTCATTCATGTAGGTTCTGTTCTGATTCAGGACCTGCTTGGAGCCTTTTCTCCAACTCATATGGCATTCTCCCATCCTGACAATCTTCCCTGATTCTTCATGTTGTAGCATTGCTCCTCCCCCTTTGCTATAAGACCTGCATCTAGGGGCGGAGCAAGATGGCTGAATAGGAACAGCTCCAGTCTCCAACTCCCAGCGCGAGCGACACAGAAGACCGGTGATTTCTGCATTTTCAACTGAGGTACTGGGGTCATCTCACTAGGGAGTGCCGGACAATCGGTGCTGGTCAGCTGCTGCAGCTTGACCAGCGAGAGCTGAAGCAGGGCGAGGCATCGCCTCACCTGGAAGCTCAAGGGGGAAGGGAATCCGTTTTCCTAGCCAGGGGAACTGAGACACACAACACCTGGAAAATCGGGTAACTCCCACCCCAATACTGTGCTTTAAGCAGACAGGCACACCAGGAGAATATATCCCACACCTGGCCGGGAGGGTCCCACGCCCATGGAGCCTCCCTCACCGCTAACACAGCAGTCTGCAGCGATCTATCCGCAAGGCAGCAGCGAGGCTGGGGGAGGGGCGCTCGCCATTGCTGAGGCTTAAGTAGGTAAACAAAGCCGCTGGGAAGCTCGAACTGGGTGGAGCTCACAGCAGCTCAAGGAAGCCTGCCTGTCTCTGTAGTCTCCACCTCTGGAGACAGCGCACAGCTGAAGACCAACAGGGGAAGCAGCGGGGGCCTGTGCAGACGCAAACGACTCTCTCTGACAGCTTTGGGGAGAGCCGTGGATCTCCCAACGCGGAGGTTGAGATCTGAGAACAGACAGACTGCCTGCTCAGGTGGGTCCCTGACCCCTGAGTAGCCTAGCTGGGAGACATCCCCCACTAGGGGCAGTCTGACACCCCACACCTCACAGGGTGGAGTACACCCCTGAGAGGAAACTTCCAAAGGAAGAATCAGACAGGTACACTCGCTGTTCAGCAATATTCTATCTTTGGCAACCTCTGCTGCTGATACCCAGGCAAACAGGGTCTGGAGTGGACCTCAAGCAATCTCCAACAGACCAACAGACAGTCCTTCTGACTGTCAGAAGGAAAACTATCAAACAGGAAGGACACCTATACCAAAACCCCATCAGTACGTCACCATCATCAAAGACCAGAGACAGATAAGACCACAAAGATGGGGAAGAAGCAGGGCAGAAAAGCTGGAAATTCAAAAAATAAAAGCGCATCTCCCCCTGCAAAGGAGTGCAGCCCATCGCCAGCAACGGATCAAAGCTGGTCAGAGAATGACTTTGACGAGAGGAGAGAAGAAGGCTTCAGTCCATCAAACTTCTCAGAGCTAAAGGAGGAATTACGTACCCAGCGCAAAGAAACTAAAAATCTTGAAAAAAGAGTGGAAGAATTGACAGCTAGACTAATTAATGGAGAGAAGATCATAAACGAAATGACAGAGATGAAAACCATGACACGAGAAATACGTGACAAATGCACAAGCTTCAGTAACCGACTCGATCCACTGGAAGAAAGAGTATCAGTGATTGAGGATCAAATGAATGAAATGAAGCGAGAAGAGAAACCAAAAGAAAAAAGAAGAAAAAGAAATGAACAAAGCCTGCAAGAAGTATGGGATTATGTAAAAAGACCAAATCTACGTCTGATTGGGGTGCCTGAAAGTGAGGGGGAAAATGGAACCAAGTTGGAAAACACTCTTCAGGATATCATCCAGGAGAACTTCCCCAACCTAGTAGGGCAGGCCAACATTCAAATTCAGGAAATACAGAGAACGCCACAAAGATATTCCTCAAGAAGAGCAACTCCAAGACACATAATTGCCAGATTCACCAAAGTTGAAATGAAGGAAAAAATCTTAAGGGCAGCCAGAGAGAAAGGTCGGGTTACCCACAAAGGGAAGCCCATCAGACTAACAGCAGATCTCTCAGCAGAAACTCTACAAGCCAGAAGAGAGTGGGGGCCAATATTCAACGTTCTTAAAGAAAAGAATTTTCAACCCAGAATTTCATATCCAGCCAAACTAAGTTTCATCAGTGAAGGAGAAATAAAATCCTTTACAGATAAGCAAATGCTTAGAGATTTTGTCACCACCAGGCCTGCCTTACAAGAGACCCTGAAGGAAGCCCTAAACATGGAAAGGAACAACCGGTACCAGCCATTGCAAAAACATGCCAAAATGTAAAGACCATCGAGGCTAGGAAGAAACTGCATCAACTAACGAGCAAAATAACCAGTTAATATCATAATGACAGGATCAAGTTCACACATAACAATATTAACCTTAAATGTAAATGGACTAAATGCTCCAATTAAAAGACACAGACTGGAAAACTGGATAAAGAGTCAAGACCCATCAGTCTGCTGTATTCAGGAGACCCATCTCACATGCAGAGACATACATAGGCTCAAAATAAAGGGATGGAGGAAGATCTACCAAGCAAATGGAGAACAAAAAAAAAGCAGGGGTTGCAATCCTAGTCTCTGATAAAACAGACTTTAAACCATCAAAGATCAAAAGAGACAAAGAAGGCCATTACATAATGGTAAAGGGATCAATTCAACAGGAAGAGCTAACTCTCCTAAATATATATGCACCCAATACAGGAGCACCCAGATTCATAAAGCAAGTCCTTAGAGACTTACGAAGAGACTTAGACTCCCATACAATAATAATGGGAGACTTCAACACTCCACTGTCAACATTAGACAGATCAAGGAGACAGAAAGTTAACAAGGATATCCAGGAATTGAACTCATCTCTGCACCAAGCAGACCTAATAGACATCTATAGAACTCTCCACCCCAAATCAACAGAGTATACATTCTTCTCAGCACCACATCGCACTTATTCCAATATTGACCACATAATTGGAAGTAAAGCACTCCTCAGCAAATGTACAAGAACAGAAATTATAACAAACTGTCTCTCAGACCACAGTGCAATCAAACTAGAACTCAGGACTAAGAAACTCAATCAAAACCGCTCAACTACATGGAAACTGAACAACCTGCTCCTGAATGACTACTGGGTACATAACGAAATGAAGGCAGAAATAAAGATGTTCTTTGAAACCAATGAGAACAAAGATACAACATACCAGAATCTCTGGGACACATTTAAAGCAGTGTGTAGAGGGAAATTTATAGCACTAAATGCCCACAAGAGAAAGCAGGAAAGATCTAAAATTGACACTCTAACATCACAGTTAAAAGAACTAGAGAGGCAAGAGCAAACACATTCAAAAGCTAGCAGAAGGCAAGAAATAACTAAGATCAGAGCAGAACTGAAGGAGATAGAGACACAAAAAACCCTCCAAAAAATCAATGAATTCAGGAGTTGGTTTTTTGAAAAGATCAACAAAATTGACAGACCGCTAGCAAGACTAATAAAGAAGAAAAGAGAGAGGAATCAAATAGACGCAATAAAAAATGATAAAGGGGATATCACCACTGACCCCACAGAAATACAAACAACCATCAGAGAATACTATAAACGCCTCTACACAAATCAACTAGAAAATCTAGAAGAAATGGATAATTTCCTGGACACTTACACTCTCCCAAGACTAAACCAGGAAGAAGTTGAATCCCTGAATAGACCAATACCAGGCTCTGAAATTGAGGCAACAATTAATAGCCTACCCACCAAAAAAAGTCCAGGACCAGATGGATTCACAGCTGAATTCTACCAGAGGTACAAGGAGGAGCTGGTACCATTCCTTCTGAAACTATTCCAATCAATAGAAAAAGAGGGAATCCTCCCGAACTCATTTTATGAGGCCAACATCATCCTGATACCAAAGCCTGGCAGAGACACAACAAAAAAAGAGAATTTTAGACCAATATCCCTGATGAACATCGATGCAAAAATTCTCAATAAAATACTGGCAAACCGGATTCAGCAGCACATCAAAAAGCTTATCCACCATGATCAAGTGGGCTTCATCCCTGGGATGCAAGGCTGGTTCAACATTCGCAAATCAATAAACGTAATCCAGCATATAAACAGAACCAAAGACAAGAACCACATGATTATCTCAATAGATGCAGAAAAGGCTTTTGACAAAATTCAACAGCCCTTCATGCTAAAAACGCTCAATAAATTCAGTATTGATGGAACATACCTCAAAATAATAAGAACTATTTATGACAAACCCACAGCTAATATCATTCTGAATGGGCAAATACTGGAAAAATTCCCTTTGAAAACTGGCACAAGACAGGGATGCCCTCTCTCACCACTCCTATTCAACATAGTGTTGGAAGTTCTGGCTAGGGCAATCAGGCAAGAGAAAGAAATCAAGGGTATCCAGTAAGGAAAAGAAGAAGTCAAATTGTCCCTGTTTGCAGATGACATGATTGTATATTTAGAAAACCCCATCATCTCAGCCCAAAATCTCCTTAAGCTGATAAGCAACTTCAGCAAAGTCTCAGGATACAAAATCAATGTGCAAAAATCACAAGCATTCTTATACACCAGTAACAGACAAGCAGAGAGCCAAATCAGAATTCCATTCACAATTGCTTCAAAGAGAATAAAATACCTAGGAATCCAGCTTACAAGGGATGTAAAGGACCTCTTCAAGGAGAACTACAAACCACTGCTCAGTGAAATCAAAGAGGACACAAACAAATGGAAGAACATACCATGCTCATGGATAGGAAGAATCAATATCGTGAAAATGGCCATACTGCCCAAGGTTATTTATAGATTCAATGTCATCCCCATCAAGCTACCAATGAGTTTCTTCACAGAATTGGAAAAAACGGCTTTAAAGTTCATATGGAACCAAAAAAGACCCCGCATTGCCAAGACAATCCTAAGTCAAAAGGACAAAGCTGGAGGCGTCATGCTACCTGACTTCAAACTATACTACAAGGCTACAGTAACCAAAACAGCATGGTACTGGTACCAAAACAGAGATATAGACCAATGGAACAGAACAGAGTCCTCAGAAATAATACCACACATCTACAGCCATCTGATCTTTGACAAACCTGAGAGAAACAAGAAATGGGGAAAGGATTCCCTATTTAATAAATGGTGCTGGGAAAATTGGCTAGCCATAAGTAGAAAGCTGAAACTGGATCCTTTCCTTCCCCCTTATACGAAGATTAATTCAAGATGGATTAGAGACTTAAATGTTAGACCTAATACCATAAAAACCCTAGAAGAAAATCTAGGTAGTACCATTCAGGACATAGGCATGGGCAAGGACTTCATGTCTAAAACACCAAAAGCAACGGCAGCAAAAGCCAAAATTGACAAATGGGATCTAATTAAACTAAAGAGCTTTTGCACAGCAAAAGAAACTACCATCAGAGTGAACAGGCAACCTACAGAATGGGAGAAAATTTTTGCAACCTACTCATCTGACAAAGGGCTAATATCCGGAATCTACAAAGAACTCAAACAAACATACAAGAAAAAAACAAACAACCCCATCAAAAAGTGGGCAAAGGATATGAACAGACATTTCTCAAAAGAAGACATTCATACAGCCAACAGACACATGAAAAAATGCTCATCATCACTCGCCATCAGAGAAATGCAAATCAAAACCACAATGAGATACCATCTCACACCAGTTAGAATGGCAATCATTAAGAAGTCAGGAAACAACAGGTGTTGGAGAGGATGTGGAGAAATAGGAACACTTTTACACTGTTGGTGGGATTGTAAACTAGTTCAACCATTATGGAAAACAGTATGGCAATTCCTCAAGGATCTACAACTAGATGTACCATATGACCCAGCCATCCCACTACTGGGTATATACCCAAAGGATTATGAATTATTCTACTACAAAGACACATGCACACGTATGTTTATTGTGGCACTATTCACAATAGCAAAGACTTGGAATCAACCGAAATGTCCATCTGTGACAGACTGGATTAAGAAAATATGGCACATATACACCATGGAATACTATGCAGCCATAAAAAAGGATGAGTTTGCGTCCTTTGTAGGGACATGGATGCAGCTGGAAACCATCATTCTTAGCAAACTATCACAAGAAGAGGAAACCAAACACCGCATGTTCTCACTCATAGGTGGGAACTGAACAATGAGATCACTTGGACTCGGGAAGGGGAACATCACACTTCGGGGCCTATCATGGGGAGGGGGGAGGAGGGAGAGATTGCATTGGGGAGTTATACATGATATAAATGATGAATTGGTGGGTGCTGACGAGTTGATGGGTGCAGCACACCAACATGGCATAAGTATACATATGTAACAAACCTGCAAGTTATGCACATGTACCCTAGAACTGAAAGTATAATAAAAAAAGAAAAAAAAAAAAAAGAAAAAAAAAAAAAGACCTGCATCTATAATTCGTTGAGGAAAGTACTTGGCTCTTTTCCTAAAGATTATAAAATGATCATGACCCCATGAGGCCTTAATGCCCTACAGAGAGAAGGCCCTAAAAATCTAAACTCAAGGAAAACTGTGTTTTTCATAGTCCAGACTCATTTATATTAAATAGATCACAACCAGATAATCCCTGAGAAATTTATTATATCAAAGTTTCTCCTTTTTGAGTTGATGTAAAGGCTAGGAAGAGCCTTGCACATACCTTAGAGGATAGACTGTGTGTATGTGTATGGCTAGGAATTTACATGTATTAATTCTTTAACCATGTATGACTGAGCTCCCATATGACACCAAACTTTCTTTTTCTGAGCCATTTGTTGTGAGTTCTTTGTGCTTTTTTAACCTTGTCTCCTATGTTTTCCTACAAACCACTTCTCCACTAGCCATGCAGAACTCAATATTTCTTCTTTACATCATTTTAGGTAAGCTATACATTACTGGAAATAGATGATGGGTAAATATACTAGGTGAAGGCCTAACGTGATTTAGCTAGCTATGGATTCAAAAGCTTATCAGAAGTGAGTTTACTGCACAAAAAAAGGAGAAGCAGCAGTGAATATTAGCAAAATATTCTCCAAAAGCTCTTCTTTTCTCATACGGGTCCTGGGGACCCTGTCAACTCAAAGGAGGGTCTTCAAATTTGGGAAATAAATGAATTTTAGCAGCATCACAAATATTACTTTAATTGTTGTTGTTTTGTTTTTAGTAAGTGAAATCTGAGTCCACATGCCTGAAGAACTTATACCATCTATGTGAAATTGTGTCTTGGAGAAAATGAATAGGATTGGGGACAGTGACAACAAATCTTTTCATAGATCCATTAGACCTTTCTATATTGTTAAATTTTATTCTATAGAAATATATGTAAAACAAATATCTAGGTAAATAGCTAGACGGTGAGAATCCTTAGGGAACTTCTGTTTTTTGTTTGTTTTTGTCTGAAGACCTCACTTTCCTTACCATGTTGTTAACACCCGAAATCTTTGTAAAACTATTCCCTTGAAGGTTATACATAGTGAATTGCCAATATATATATAGTCACAATAGTTAAAATTATGTTTAACCATAGAATGGCACAAAAATATTACCATAGGATGTGGAAAGAGCAGAATGTAACATGCACAGTAAAAAGGCAGCAATAATACATTTTAGCAAGAACTCACAAAGCTGTAACAAGCCACATCGAAGAGAACTGGCAGGAGAACCAGATGTCCATCAGCTCCCTCTAGCACGGCAGCAACCACATGATCTTGCCAAATTTGCTTTCATAATTTGAATTGACTTGTGATTTCTGTCTTCTCAATTGAAAATTCTAGTGGTTGCCCAAATGACGTGTTGAATTAAATCTGCATATACTAACTGAAAGTAACAAAACTTTTGGCTGAGGAAAAAGGAGTATTTTTCTTACAATGTCATTTTCTCTCCTTGCTCATTCGTGCCTCGTTGTTCAGGTATTCTGTTTCTCTTTAGAATGTGGGATTTCCTTGTTGTCTGTCCTACCCACTGGCCAAAAACCTACTCATTTCCTGAAACTCATTGCAAACTCTTCTTAGTAACATCTCTCCTGAACACATTTTCTGTCTTCCCTATCTCCCCCGCCTCACATGCCTAAAGTGTGGATAAAACAGCCCTGCATACACTGGAATTGTTTTCATACCTCTCTTCCCAGTTGAGCTGTGACATCCCAAAATGCAGAGTTGGCTTAGATTTACTTTTACAGCTTTCTTTAGCACTAGCAGTAGATTGAATACAAGAATGGCTTCCCACAAAATAGTTCTTGTTTGTACTGGTGAAAGACTGAATAATGAGCTCAATAGAATGGTACTATGATTGAATAAGAAATTTATGATCTTAAGAAGTCTAAGTTTTTAGTGCAAATCAGAACATAGATACCTTTGAAATAAAAGGCTGTCTCTTTTTGCATCAGTGATGTTTACACATAAATAGAACATATACACAGGCAGTGTTCAGAGCCCCTTAACAGATAAGCATTGTCTAAATGCACAGTCATGTCTTATGGACACAGCATATAATTTGGGGGAAATTCACTTTAATATGGCCATGAGGATGACTTTATGTTGGTGTAGTATTATGGAGATGGGCAGAATTGTGTTAGCTGTGTGAATGGTAAGTGCTGAGTTTACAACCATGTTTTATTGATGTAGCAGCAAAAGTATTATTGGATGTATCAGAACATTACCTGTAGGCCAGAACTCAACATTGCAATTATGAAAACCAAATAGTGTTTGATAATGAGAGGGTGGGAGAATTTTTATGTGACATTTTTAGTTAGTTGATCAAGAACTTCAACTCTGATATATACTTGCCCCCAGAAATTATTTATAAGCAAAAATTGAGTGGCTGATTTATGCTTTCTGCTAACTGATTAAAATTAGAAACTATGTTGATTATAGCTGAAGTCGAACTTCAGTGTGGCATTTAAGGTGTGGCATTTAAGGTGTGGCATTTAGTGTGGCATTTAAGGTGGTACCTCATGTAATGTTCATTTTTACTTGATACCTTGTCACCAACTGAAGTTTCTTCTTTAAAAAAAAAAATCTGTTCACTATAGGAATTATAGAAAGCAGAAAAATAAAACATAAACAAGGAAATATAAATTACTATAGATCCCGTGAATGCAGAAATAATCATACATAATCTTTTGGTGACAAGTAACTTGGTCATTAGTACACAGCTATTAAAGGCAACGTTAGGGTGGAAATCCAGGTGATCTGTCACTGAATCTCTACTTTTAGAATCTCTCCTTTTAGGTCATTACATCACACTGTTTTCACGAAAAAGTACTATCTATGTAAACATTGGAGTTAGCTCACTGAACAGTTTAACCAAACTCTAAACTAAGGCTCTAGTGTTAAAGAACAGCTTTGAGTCATTCTTTTTTACTATAAAACAAATAAAATAAAATAAAATATGAAAAAAAGCTTTCTAGCACTTAGATATGAAAATCAAGAAGGCAGAGTCTAGGTTGAATTTTCTTAATATCTGTCTGCTCTGAGGCTCCACTTATCTTTGGAGTTTGAATATTTTCTTTTGTCACACTGATTTTTTTTTCAATTTATATTTTACATGAAAAAATTGCAGAAATACATACTGTACTTATGATGGAAAATCTTGTATGTGATATTAAACACAACTGGCCTAGTGCATACTTCCTGAGGGTAAGAGAGAAGTAGAGACATGTTTCAATGGAGCCTTGAAGATTAAGAAGTCCCTCTCATCACCAGCTGGTGGATGCTAGCAGATATAGAAAAGGTATCAAGTAACTGGCACTGGCCCTGTTTTTGATTTTTCCTCTTTTATTTATTTCTGCTTCTGTGGCTGCTGCTTCTTCTTCTGCTTCTGCTGCTGCTGCTGCTGCTGCTGCTGCTGCTGCTGCTGCTGCTTCTCCTACTCCTCCTCCTCCTCCTCCTCCTCCTCCTCCTTCTCCTTCTTCCTTCTTCCTTCTTCCTTCTTCCTTCTTCTTATGCTTCTTCTTTTGTTTTTTTTTTTTTTTCTTGAGATGGAGCTTCGCTCTTGTTACCCAGGCTGCAGCACAATGGCACAATTTCAGCTCATTGTAACCTCTGCCTCCTGGGTTCAAGTGATTCTCCTGCCTCAGCCTCCCAAGTAGCTGGGATTACAGGCACCCATTACCATGTCCACTTAAGTTTTTGTATTTTTAGTAGAAACAGGGTTTCCCCATGTTGACCAGGCTGATCTTGAACTCTTGACTTCAGGTGATTCACATGCTTCGGCCTCCCAAAGGCTGGGATTACAGGCTTGAGCCACCATGCCTGGCACCTATTGTTTCTTCTTTTTCCTGACACAAAGATTTCTTCTTGCCACTGCTTATGAGAGGTCATGGTTCAATACTAGACTCTACTGCACCACACAATGGATTTCTAGGGAGTTTTGGAATCACTGCACTGTTTATTTATTCAGCAAATGTTCATTGAACTTTTACTTTACTTAGCTCCGTTGAGATGGTAACAGAAAACTTGGTCCTGATGAAGTACCGTATATTCACATTTACATTCATCCTCAACACCCTCACCCCAGCTTCTTACCAGGAGAACAAATAAAAATGCTTTTCTCCCCATAGGTTCTCTGTGGAACG
Source organism: Rhinopithecus roxellana (assembly GCF_007565055.1). Classification (NCBI taxonomy): domain Eukaryota; kingdom Metazoa; phylum Chordata; class Mammalia; order Primates; family Cercopithecidae; genus Rhinopithecus; species Rhinopithecus roxellana. Next base: position 173,529,084 of record NC_044550.1, read on the forward strand.
TCTGTTAGCAGCAGCTGAAACAGCAGCAGGCAGATAATAAATTTAAATGGACTCCTCTACATTTCTTTATGTTCCTCTGAGATGAAACGAGTTCATTTCAGAGTTCCTGGGTGTCTGATATAATTAGGTTTCTTTCCGTCTCTTTTTTCTTCTCCTTACTGACTTTCTGTCTTATATTCTATCTCATGTATTGAAGATGTGTATCTGTTATTGGTTTCTAACATGAGCTATCATCAATTATTAGCAACTATAGGGGTTTCACTGCAGAAAATATTACTTTAATGATCGCTTGCTAAGGTGGCAGTTGCGTACTGAAACTTAATGATTCTTTAGCTTGTTTTGTTAGGTTCTTGCTGCTGAGTGCTGTCATCTTAAAAGGACAAATGCAATGCACATTATTGATTATGCTGCTGGAGATTAGAAACCAAAAAATGCAATTGTTGACATTTGCAATTGAAATGCACTAAACATAGCAAAACAGAAACTTAAGGGTCCGTGAAGGGTCCTTTGCAAATAGATTTGCTAATTAAAATAATCACCTCATTCTCTTATTTAATCCATTAGCTGCAGAGTCATTACTCGCATTGTCTTGTGGAGTCATTACTTGCACTGTTTTAGTTGATTGTTCAGTTAATGTTCCTGAGTTTCTGGAATCATGAAGTTATCCATGCAAGAAGGAAGCATTGATGAAACCTTAGCAAAATGAAAATTATTTTTATAATATTTTAAGTGTACTTGGCTTTTGAAGAAGGCGTTGCTAGTTTGTACTGTCTTGCATTTAGAGAAGTTTCGGACAAGATCGGGCATGTTCAGGGTGGTATGGCCTGGCACACGTTTACCTATGTAACAAACTTTCACATCCTGCACATGTATCCTGGAAGTTAAACAAAAAAACAAACAAACAAAAAAAAAATTCCGTATTATTTTGGTGGAATATGTAATTGTTAATATTTGTGAAATATTTAACAAGTTTTATAATATTTGTAAAACTAGCAATCATATACAATTCAACATAAGCATAAATACAAATTGGCTAATAAATACTCTATTTAGGTAACATAGTGTTTTACATAAATGAGTTTTGCAGAAAATTCGAGCTTATCACTTCAGATGTTGCAACTTCTATATTAACCAGATGAGATGAAACTATTTCTAAATATAGTATGTTTTTTCTTCTTAAGGAGAGCACATATACTCCTTTATTGAAGGCTCAAAATCATTACTGCGAATGACACTTGGCACACTGTCGTGGGATAATGTGGTGTCCTCAGAAGTTGTGAAGTTTACATGCTTATTTCTGAGAATGTATGAGTTTCTATTTTTGCCCCTTTGTTAAACTGCCTTCCCTTACTTTTTCATGTTCTAAGTGTTCTGTCATGACATGAAATGAACAGGTTCAGAACAGAGGAATCAAAAAGATGTAGGATGACACTAGTGAATTGAGGCCAACTGGGTACCATAGGTCTAAGCTGGTGATGCATTAAAAGATGAAAGAGAAAAGTGATGATCACAGATTTGGAATATAAAACAGAAGTCGGAGTGAGAAGTATATTAAAGAAGGAACTATTACGCAGGAATGGGGCCAATGAAAATGACAGTGATCAAGAGCCTTGAAACAGAAAACATAGGAAGAAAAGAATCAGGGTACATAGGCTAATATGTGCAAAGTCTAATAAGTTCACCCCAATAAAGAAACACAAGAAACAATCAAGGGTAAAATTAAGAACTGATAGCTGTTGGCTCTTTGCTCCAGTCCTAGGCTACCAGTTGAATAAAGGTGGTCATAACTTGCAAGATGGGTTTTATATTGGGGAGGTATGGTCTCATTGGTTCTGGCATAGCCAAATTCTTACAAAAACAAAGGCTCAGCTTTTTCTTGAGGGGTATAAAATGCTCAATGCTAAATCCAAGTGCATTTGATTTATTGCTTATAAGCCAATGTATTCTAGGGAGTGATATAGTTAATATATAGCAAATTATGTAGTTAATATTGTGAAAATCACGTGTAAAACCTGAATCACTAAGGCTGAAATCAAGAATCCATGGCACTCTCATTAATCAAGTTCATAGACTTAGTAGAGTGGTTCTCTATCCAGGGTGATATTACCCCTAGGGGACATTAGAGAATGTCTGGCAACATTTTTGTTGCCACAGTGGGAGAATACTTCTGACATTTAGTAGATAAGAGACCAAGGATGCTGCTAATCATCCTACAATACACAGGGTACCCCTCCAAAACAATCCAAAATATTTGCCCCAAAATAGTGCTGAGTTTGAGAAACACTACGACAACGATGCATGTAAGAGAGAAAGGTGAGATTTGCAAGCATCCCTGAAACCCGTCAGATGGGGAAATAAATTAAGAAACTCCAATGTGGTAGTTTGACCTTTGGAAGGACAGTGGGCACACCGTCCCAGCATGAGAACTTGCTTTTCTCCGTCTACCTGGGTATGGAGAGAAGTGGCTTCTGTATTTCTAAATTTACCTACACTTGAGTTCTTAATAGTCAGTCACCCCCAAAGGAGGAATGGCTGTAGGAACAAAGTGATATTAATATCAGGTCACAGCCATTTGTTCCCTTCAACAAGGCCATTTTAGCATGGGATGAGTCACGACCAGCTTTGGAGGTGAGAAAACAAATAGGTTAACAATCAGGCTGGAAGGCAGAAACTGTGATCTAAACTGACTCACTTGTTGGGGTAAACATGTGCATCAGACCATCTTATGATTAAGCTTTCTAACTTTACCCAATAACTCTTCATTACAGGGTTTCAAGAAACTAGCAGTTTCTGCCTCTTCTTAGAAACTAAAGACTACTGGCCCGGCATGGTGGCAGTGGCTCCTGCCTGTAATCCCAGCACTTTGGGAGGTCAAAGCGGGTGATTACCTGAAGTCAGGAGTTCGAGACCAGCGTGGCCGACATGGCAAAACCCTGTCTCAACTCGAAATACAAAAAATGAGCCAGATGTGGTGGCATGCACCTGTAATCATAGCCACTCAGGAGGCTGAGGCGGAAGAATCGTTTGAACCCGGGAGGCAGAGGTTGCAGGGAGCCGAGATAACGCCATTGCACTCCAGCCTGGGAGACAGAGCAAGACTCTATCCCAAAAATTAAAATTAAAAAAAGACTATTATGTTGGCCCCGTACATAAACTGAGCCACTTTGCTAATAGACTTGGGGTTCTGCAGACAACTGTCTGACCATCAAAGCTGACCAAGACTGATTTGTTTTATTCTTAATTTTAGCTGCTCCCCATCAACTTCAGATTAGGATAAAAGAGGCTTTTCAATGGTGATACTAATTCATTTTGTACACACATTTCCTCCAGTTATTTAGATCCCAGGTGTTTCCACTTTAACGTTGATCTTAAAGAAATCAGAGAAGTCATATCAAAGTAACCTGATTTTACAGTTCCTTCCCTAATAAATGATTGACTGATGGGTGAATAAATAATGCAGAGTCAAGTGAAATATTTTGCAATTATGATATCAGAAGCACAAAGAAAAGATTGAAAGCCATATCATGGAAACAGTAGATATTTTCAGGAAGAAAGCAAATTAATTTTTAGAAAATATAAGTTTTTTCAGTTAGGACTTTTTTTGATGGATGCAACTCACCCCTAACATTTGCAGTCCTCTCAATTTTTAGAGCAGATATAATTTTTCTATTTCTTGGGCTCAATATAAAAAGGCTATAAGAAATCCAATTTACATTTGTTAAACTGAGTTGAAAATAATTTATCTTGTAGCACAAATGTCAGAGACATCTAATGTTGTATCAAGACAAAAGAGCAAAACTGGCGTAGAAGGGATTTTTTTGTTCAGTTCACTAAGGAGGCGGTTGTCCCCCTCATTCATACTCCAAGAAATAGTTTGTCAATAATAAAGTATAACTCAGTAACTTGGTAGTATAAAATAAAATACATCAAAGGGAAATTATTAACACATTCTATATAATATCAATTCATAGGTCACTTTAAAAGCTGGAGGCCAGGCTGTCCTCAATTACTTCACCTTTATCTTAGAGCAAATGTGTTGAATGGGGAAGCAAGTTGAGAAGTTTGAAGGAGGTATTTCTCATAAACCTACTTCTTGACCTACCAAAAGCTACCAAGTCCTATTCTCTCTTCCCTTCTTTTCCTTCCCCCATTATTTCCCCCCTTCCTCCCTCTCTTTCTTCCTCTTCTCCTTTCCTCTTCTTCCTCCTCTCCTGTCTCTATTTCCTTCCTCCCTGTGTCTGACTCTCTTACCTTTCCATCCCATCTTCTTTTTGCCCCCCTTCTCCTTGTCTCTTTCTTTCTCTGCCCATGTCCTAGATAGCCAGTACTGTAGAAGGACTCACTGCTGTGGCCTTCTCACAAAGAACAAAGGAGATTAGAGAGCAGAGAAATACCAGGGGAGATTATAAAGTAGTAAGTATGTCAAGGAAGGGAAAGATGGAATGTTCCTAGCCGCTATGAGGGAGAATTTACCACCAGGAGCCTTTGAAAATACAGCCATTATTGATGACAATTTATTAATCTTGAGAGAAAGTTTATAATTTTTATAAAACTATCAAAGGGGACTGCCATCTCAAAGGTAACAAAACACTGCACTAGACTATATTTTTGGAGTATGTTAAACTAATTCTTTAGGTTTCTAGGGAAAAATAAATCTGATGATGTATTTACGCACAATATATGCAGTATAGAATCACTTCAGGATTATTAGAATTTGTTTAGAATTGAATGGGAGTGCTGGACTCTTTTGTCAGAAAACGCATACATGTTCATATAATTTTCATTCAATTTTATAATTTTTTGAGTGATTGAAGTCTAATCATGGGGTGTACATGAGCTTGTGCTGTAAAATATAATCATTTGGTAATTTGTTTCCCATTGACTAAAAAGCCAGTGTTTATGTGATGAAAGAAAGATAACATTGGGAAAAAAGGCTGGAGAGGGTGTGTATGTGTGGGCAGAGAATTTAGGAAGAGAGGCTGGTGAATGGGTAAAATATACAGTGAGGCAGAAGGAATGCGTTCTAATGTTCAATAGCAGAGTAAGGTGACTATAGTGAACAAGAATATGTTGTATATTTCAAAATTGCTAGACGAGAGGACTGAAAATATTTTGAACACTTGGAAATGACAGATACTCAAGGTGATGGACAACCTTAACATTCTGACTTGATCATTACACTTTCTATGCAGGTATCAAAATATCACTTGTACCTCATGAAAATATACAACAATTATGTATTAGTAATTTTTTAAAGAGAATTGCAGATATATTTCTGTATTGCCTATAAAATAAATAAAATGGTGCTAACTCCTTATCCAAATAATCATACCAGCATGTGTAATGGTCCTTGCAGAAACTTTAGATGCTTCCTCCTGACTCTACTGGATACTTGCTTTAGAAAGATTTTCTTCTTAACTTGGAATCTAGTAGAAACAGCAGCAGTAACAACTCCCGTTGATGACATATCCCCTGTAGACAAGAGTTTCCAATGTGTTTAATATACATTTTCCCACTTGATTCTCAAAAGAATTTTATTGGGTGGTTCCATTAGGTAGGTATTATTAGCTTCCTGTACCCATGAGGAAATTGAGGCTTAGACATTTTAAATGACTTGGCCAAAATCATGAGCATTAAGTGAAAGAGCTGGCCTGGAAAACACAGATGGTCTGAGTCAGCATTCATTAGGACCTGGACAGGGAAGGGAAGAGTGAAGGAAATGGGGAAGCAAAGAAGATGGGACAAAAAGAGAATCAGACACAGGGAGGAAGAAGATGGTCCTCATCTTTCCCAGGTGTTTAATACTAGAATGATTGCCCATGCAATCTTATATCCTGAATGAATCATGCTTAGAAATAAAAAGGAGGGCATTGAAGACAACAACTGGACTAATTGCTGCTATGACTAGCTTTTTTTTTTTTCATCTCTGAAGGGAAAATGTACTTTTAAATCCCACACAATGGCACTTGTCCATAGCATTAATCTATGCTATAGGTGCTGGAGTAAACATTTATGGAAATGAATCTGTGTTTCTGCAGCAATGTAAAAAGGGAGATTCTAGGCTATCTCAGGAGAAAGGTGTAGGGAGAGTTTATCTTGAAAGAAGGAGACACAAGAGAGGCGACATTTCCTAAGAATTTTTGTGAGAATAATCATTCTGTGCTTATTGGCTATGGGGAAATCTTCAAAATGTGCCTGAATGCCCAGGAGATAAGCAGCCCTTTGCCAAAGGTAAAATTATAAAATATTGAAAAGATACTTCTCAGGCTAGTGAAAGATGGGGAGGAGGTTCCCTGCGCCCGCCCCACCCTGTTTCACTAGCACACGAAGAGACACTATATAGAACCAATAATAGACTGAGCCCAGCTTATGAGAAAGCCAGTTCATTTTGCTTGACTTACAATAAAGCCAGCTGCATCTTGGTAAATTCCCTAAATACAGTATGGTATCTAGGACCCAATATAAAGTTATCATATTCTTTAAAAATATTTTAGAATGGGAAGGATGATATTATTCTGTAATATTTATTGTTATTGTTCTAAGCAAGTGTGTTGTGTTTTGTTTTGAATACTTTTAAAATAGAGGTTCATCTAGTGTAATTTTAATAGCTCCCATGGTAGAAAATGGAGAATTTGGGGGCTGTAGGGAAGCCAGAGAGGGTTTTGATGTTCCATAATGCTTCAGAGCACCGGTTTGGGGTCAGGCAAAGAATAGAACACATTTAAGGTATGATACTTATGCTGCAATGAGTATAGGCCAGTTACTTAACGCTTCCCAGCCTCAGTTTTCCTATCCTTTTTGAAGGATAATAAAACCTACTTAAAAAGTTTCCTGTGAAGATTAGTTCATACAGTTCAGGAGAATTTCTCATCCTGGTGCCTTTCCCATAGAGAATAAGTAGATATTATTGGTATTTCGCAGCCCCGGAACTGCTCAGGGAAATGCACATCACAGGTTCATTACTTTCCTTTTTGTCTGTATGTTACTTTTCTGCAAAAGCGATATAAAAAACAATAACAGAAGGAACCCAATTAAAATTTGCCTATGTATTTTATCTCTTATGAAATCACTTTTCATTAATCTATATTTCTTTTACAAAGCAGTATATGAAAATGTTTTATAGTTTTATATATTTTAGTTTTATATTCTAAACATTAACACTATATTGTGGGAACTTCCATTTTGCTGCCGTTTCCTTTTCCTTTTTTGTTTTGTTTTGTTTTGTTTTGTTTGAGACAGAGTCTCGCTCACCAGGCTGGAGTGCAGTGGCGTGATCTCAGCTCACTGCAGCTCACTGCAACCTCCACCTCCAGGGTTCAAGCAGTTCTCCTGCCTCAGCCTCGTGAGTTGCTGGGACTACAGTTATGTGTCACCATGCCCAACTAATTTTTGTATTTTTAGTAGAGACGGGGTTTCACCATGTTGACCCGGATGGTCTCAATCTCTTGACCTCATGATCTGCCCACCTGAGCCTCCCAAAGAGCTGGGATTACAGGCATGAGCCACTGCATCCAACCTGTTTCCTTTTTCTTATAGCATCTCTTCTCTTCCTTTAGGCTGCAATCTTATACAAATGAAATATACCCCTATAGAGAATGTAGCTTTATTTCATAAACATAGGATCATACATATCGCTTGTACATATCTTCTTAACTTGCTTTTTTACTTAACCATGGGTAGCAGGCATGTCTCTAAGTTAATGACATTAACCTATGGAAAAAAATAAAGCTTTATATTGTGAGGATATGTGTACAGGGCTGTTTATTGCAGTATTGTTTGAAATAGCAGTACAACTGAAAACATCCTAAAAGTTTATCAATAGGGGTAAGGGTGAGTAAACAGAAGTAGATCCACATTACAGGGCATTCTTTGGTGATTTCAATGATATTTAGAATTCTATCTCTAGATTTTTTTTGAATTGGAACATAAAACAGATGTTATTTAATATAATACCTTCATTTTGCATATCAGGAGATTGAAACCTGGAGCAGCTTGCCCAACCTTAGTCCTTGAGAGAGCCAGACACAAGTCTGACTCAGTCCAGGGCTCATTCCACTGCCTCTCCCTCCAGGCACATGCTGGCTACGGAGTTCACGAGGAGCCGAAGGTCAGCTGTGGCTGGATCTGCATATGAATTTGCAGCATGCGTTTAAAAAAGCTTTTAGTACAACATCTTCTGCAGTGAGTATTGGAGAGTGTGTAACATGAAAACTGCATTAGGTGGTTTTCGGTTACAGAACACAGTTAGTACCACCTGTTGTCATGCATTTGTTCCCTGACTGATTTTCCTGGAGGAGGTCAGAGCCCTGCATTACTTTGCTATGCACCACGATGGCAGAGTCCTGAATATTTAATCATGCTTCTCTGATGAGAAGGGGGTATGGCAGCAAGTTCCAGGGGAGTGTGTGAGTGTGGTCATCCTCAGACTGCTGTTGGGAAATGAATCCTTAGGACACACTCAAGGACATTCAGAAGGCACAGAGGATTTCTGAGCCAAGCTCTGCCTTTACCTAGTCGAAATTGAATTTAGATTTGTAGGATGAAGTACTAAAGAGGTATTTATCTTCCATATAATCTAATATTTTGCCTTATGTAAGTCAAAGCAAGAATATATAATTTGGGAAGAATGACAGCAGTTATGTCTTGTTCTATTGCTGCGTTTTTCCAGCATGGCATGCCAATATGTGCCCTCCTATCCAATTTAATCTAAAAGTTGCATGTGCTGGCAGCTCTGGTGGTTATCATTATATGATGTCAGTAATTATTAGCTGTTGGACTAGGACATGTGCTTCTCTTTTGGCATTTGGCCTATGGCATTAGTGTAGTTATAAAAGCATCACTGGACATTTTAGCCCAAAAAGGGATTACTCATGCTAAAGAGAATTGTAACCTGGTGTAGACAAGACATCACTGAGTATATATGTTTATGTGATTCTCTAATACCATTGCTTCTACTATTTCTGGGTGTTTACATAAGTAACAAAATCTTTTTTACTGAGCAAATCAAGAATACTTCTGTTTTAATACAACCCTTATTTTTTAATAATATTTAGACTATTTTTTGTTGATGATCTTAACTTTTTAAAAAAATTTTATTTGCATCTTCTCTTTCTTAAAAACTAGTATCTGTTTATGACAAAGAAATAGTGTAAGACAGTTCAATTTCAAGTGAAAATATATTTTTCAATTTCAAGTGAAAAGATATGTTGTATCTTAACATCATCTGAAACTCAGCTCTCAACCTCTACCTGATAAGTAGAAACTCAATAAATATATACTGAGTCAACTCATCATCTGTGTATCTTGGGTGGGCGTTAAGGGAAGTTCAGCACATTTAGTGTTCTTTTTAATTCTTTTTTTATTATGCTGTTGTCCTTCACTTAGTTACCCCAGACTTACAATTGTTTTTTTGGGGATCTCACCTCACAAGAGAATGAGACAGAAAGTTTTGTGCCTCTCCCTTAAAAAATATACACAAATAGTTTTTGTTAGAGTTCAGCTTACTCATATTTATATTAGTCTAGTAGTATATGTAACATAATTTAACAAATACTAATCTGAAGAAAAATTAATAAAGGAAGGAGAGAAAATAACATGCTGAATTCGAAAGTTTAAATCACCTATGTGGCCTAATTGTTTTTAAATATTAGGTAACTGGCTAATCTACAAAATATTGTAAAAAGGCAATATAAAATATTGTAAAAAGTTTACCAAATCTGTGTGAGTCCATTAGGTTCCAATGGACACCACAGGATTGCTTGCGGTTGATGACTTTTGTTCGAGCCAAATGAGCAACCTCATTGTTTTAAAGCTGCCTATTGATTGCCTTTGATATAACTGAAAATGAGGCTTCCTTGACTCACTTGTGATTTGTTTTGAAATGGAAGGCTAGGAATGCATTACCAAGACCACATCCCAGCCTCTCAGTGGTCTGCAGGTGGCTTTAGGCAGAAATGTCTGGTGGGTTATTGGGACTTTATAGTCATAATTTTGTCATCTTCAGCTTGCTCTTTGGCTTTTCTTTGACTTCTCATTCCAAGGTGGTATTTGGCTTATGTCGCTTTGATTATCAAAAGTCTGTGTTTTTGAGAACTCGGGAGATACCAGAATTGTAAGACTCTTCACCCCATACTCAGAAATTCTGTCTATATATTGGAGGCGGGGCCCAAGAATTCTGCATTTTAAACAGGCATTCCAGGTGGTTCTGATACAAAAGGCCAAACATTGTACTTTGAGAAAAAATGGGTAGGAGTGTAAATACAATTAAGTGGATAAGCTCCAGGGATCTCAATAAAGGAAAAAAGTTTATATACTAACACTTTAAAATGGTTATATAATTGTAGGATACTATTTTAATACTTCCTATAACTACATGTGTTTTGTCAGGCAGGAGACTGCATGACTGTTTAATAGCTGAGAAAATGCATCTGAGTAAAAGTAAACAATTTGATATTACATTCCAGTGTGAAATTAGAACCCCAGTTCCTTATTCTAAATGGTCCACCAAAGAGTGGGAAAAAGATAATTTCTCATAAGTTGATTTTGTGTATATATATATTAGCTGACATTATCTGTGTATGTGTGTGTGTGTGTGTGTGTGTGTGTGTGTGTGTGTGTACGTGTGTGTTTCAGGATAATGTCAGCCTAATTTTATGGAATATTGGACTTGACGACACGTCTCATCCTTTTTTTCTTGTAATCTAGGTATAAATCTATTACTGGAAACTCAGCTCCCCTAACCCTACTGACCCCTCAAAACCTTTCCTTTTTTGAAGTCCTGGATGCTGACACAGAAACCAAATTCTGAGCCCATGATGCCAGTCGTGTCTCCATTGGACAGGATTCTCCAATATATTTTTATTTGTATTTAAGTGTGATGTAAGCATCTGTCTCTGACACTCAGGGCTCTCCCTCAGCTAAACACATCTGCTGCCATCTCCTGTCACAACAATAATGAGGACTTCAGACAGAGCTTTAGGTGGGTAGGGTCTCATCAATGGAGCCTCAGCTCTACCTGGTGCACATTTCCAATGGACTATTTGTCCAGAATCTACACGTATGTCATAAACACTTTTCCTTACCTCTGAACACATGAATAACAAACAGTGGCTCTCCTTAAAAACGCAACCAAAGAAAGAATAGTTCAATCTCATCTTCTAGAAAAAAATTCACTTCTTCGGCCCTCCAGGATGTTTTGTTTTACTTTTTAAAGCTCATAATCTGTATTTAGTAGATACTTCTGTCAATCTATTTACATGTAAATATTTGTTCACATTGTCACACTCAATACCAAGCTGATACAGAATCCTCATATCTTTCAATGGTTTAGTCTTCATTGTGTGACATTAGACTATGGCAGAAAGCCTCAACAGCGGCATCATTTAGGCATTACCTAAAATCTTTATCGTATGATTTGTGGTCGATTTAGACCTAGCCACACTAAAGGAGGACTTCTCATGCCGGTAGGGTTGATTTTGACTTGTTTTGTATTCATAGAGCTATCACCAAAGTTGATGCAAACATTGGTAGTGTCGTGGCAGACTCTTTACTCATTGAAGTAAGAGAACAGCTTCTGGAACAATAAGGGACCTGGCATTGGGGAGTTCCTCTCTAATGGACAATGGCGAGTCTCATATTTTATCAAGACCCACTTTCAAAACCTGTGACTTTGCCGCTAGGCTCTGTTCTGCTTCTCTTTGTAGCCCCATGGTGTGCTATTTTTATGCTGCACATGTTTAATTTTGCAACTTGTGACAATTTGAAAGGCATAACAATGTCTATTCCCACTGAGATACACAGAATAAACCAAGATGTTTTGAGAGGAGCAATCTTTGCGAGAAAACTCCATTGTGAAAAGAGTCTTCTTGGGAATCACTACACTCCTCATTCCTTGAAGGGAAGCCAACCTTCTTCCCTTAATCAATTAGTCACATTTATTTTTCCATTCTAAGGAGCAATGAGGATCATCTAAGTGCATTTAAGATTTCATATATTTGGACTTTGGCCTTCTCTAAAAGAGCTGCTCTGAAAAACATTTCCTCCAAAATGCAATTAGGAGAAATATATCTTGAAATGAGCCTACACTTCTATGTCCTTCTGTAACTTGTTTCACGTGGCCAGTAGTTGCTTGTGGAATCACCACTCTTCAAGGAACCTTTTGTTCTTATCACATGATGAGCCAGTTTGCATTTAAACTAAATTTTTCTGTAACTTTACTGTTAGGAATTTTAGTAGTCCCCTTACCATGTGCCAAAACTGGTTTTATCTAGAAAGCGTTTAAGCCCTTATGAGCTGTTCACTTATATTTCTTTGTAAATGACAGTGGCTTTGCTCAAACATCTCTGAAATATTAAAGACATCTGTTATTATTGAACATGCAACTCTTGATTCTTGATATTGCTGCTAGTGGTAGTTACATCTAATCCAAATTATCTGATCATTAAAAGAACATTTTTGTCTTCTAATACTCTGTGATATTTGTATAGTTCTCTTCCTAATTATGTTTTGTGTTTTCCCAAGGATGGCTTTAAACAACATTATTTTCCCTGCACACTCCCCAACAATACATAGATACAGGCAGTGGGATCCTTGCACACATCCAACACAATTGGTGATTAGTAATTGCTTTCCCTAGAGAAAATATTGATCATGCTGGTGGTCTAGGCTTCGATGTGAAAAATAAACCTTCTACAGAGGGCTGATTTTGAGAAGGTTTTTCAAACAGATTGATTTGTAGAATATTAGGTGACTGTCCAGGGTCTACAGAAAGTTACATATACAGAGAAAGCACCTGTGTGCACTTTCCAGGTATCTACATGGTTCTCTTATACACCACCTTCAAATTTTACTCAGACATCCTCACTTTCTCATGAGGACTTTTGTTATCACCTTGCTTTACATGCCCTGCCATCCCTTCCCTCCATTCAGCATGCTCAGTGTCCCTTTGCCCATTCTGTTGTTTCTTTCCCCATTTCCCATTGTGAGTTCCATGAGACGCCAATTTTGTCCGTTGGATTCACTCGTGTATATTCAGCACCTAAAACAGTAGCACATAGAAGGGGCTCAAAAGATATTTTTACAATTTTTTGTTTATTAAATTTTTCATTAAATTTTTATTTGGGGATAATTGTAGATTAGCATGGAATTATCAGCAAATAATACAGAGAGATGCAGTGTACAACCTACTACTCAGTTTTCTGCAATGGCAACGTCTTACAAAACTATAATAAAATATCACAACTCAGATATCAACACTGATAAAATAAGGATACAGAAGACTTCCATCACCACGGGGATCTGCTATGTTGCACTTTTATAGCGAATCCACTTCCTTCTGCCCCCTACCCTTTGCTTAATCCTTGGTACCCACTAATCTGTTCTCCCCTTTTGTAATTCTGTCATTTTGAGAATGTTATATGAATGGAATCATGTGGTATGTAATCTTTTGAGACAGGCATTTTCACTTCATGTCATTCCCTTGAGATCCATCTAAAGTGTGTCTATCACTAGTTCATTCCGTTTGATTGCTGTGTAGTATCACATGGTTTGGACATATACAATGTCTTTAACCATTCACCCATTAAAGGGCATCTAGGTTGTTTCCAGGTTAAGACCATGACAAGTCAAAATGCTCTAAGCATCCGTGTACAGGTTTTTGTGTGAAGATAAATTTTTATTTCTCTGGGATAAATGCTCAGGAGTACAATTGTTGGGTTTTGTAGCTGATGTATGTTCAGAATTTTAAGACACCACCAGACTGTTTTCCAGAGTGACTGTAACATTTTACATTTTCACTGTCAATGTATGAGTGATCCAGTTTTTCTGTGTCCTTGCCAACATTTGATCTTGACACTATTTTTCCTTTTATTTTAGCCATTGTAATAGATACGTAGTAATAACTCATTGTAGTTTTAGTCTGCATTTGAATAATTACTAATGCTGTTAAATATCTTTTCATGTGCTTACTTGCCATCTGTTTTATCTTTTTGGTGAAATGACTCTCCATGTTTTTCACTCATGTTCTAATTGGATTGTGTGCTTCTCTATTGTTGAATATTCAAAGTTTGTATATATTCTAGATACAAATCCTTTGTCAGATAAGTGGTTTGCAGATATTTCACTTTCACTCTGTATGTTGTCTTTTCATTGTCTTGACAGGGTCTCTGATGAGTGGAAGTATTAAACTTTGATGCCATCTAATTTATTAATTTCTCCTTTTATGGCGCATGTTTTTGGAATATATACTACTTGAAAAATCTGTTTTACTAGCAATGAACATTGCTAAGGACTCTGCCTAGCCCTAGATTCTGAAGATTTTCTTCTTCTTTTTTTCTAAAACTTTAACAGTTTTACATTTTACATTTAAACCTGTGATGTATTTTGAGCTAATATTTATACAAGGTGTGAGATCTTCACCAAGGTTGGGTTCTTGCCTATGGATGTCCATTTGCTCCAGCATCACTGTTGAAAGGCTGCCTTTCCTCTCTTGAATAGCTGCTCTTGCATCTTTGTCAAAATTAGGTGTGCATAATCGTGTAGCTCTATTTCTGCGTTTTCTACTCTGCACCACTGAACCATGTGCTCATCTGTTGTTCTAACCATACCTCACAAACTTGAGAACTGCAGCCATGTAAGTCTTAAAATCTCTCTACCTGATTTCAAGACTTACTTTTCAAAATTGTGCTGGCTATTCTAGTTCCTTTGTACATCTACATACATTTTTGAAAAATCTTGTCTATATTCGAAAAGTCTTGTGGTAATTTTGCTTGCAGTTGCAGTAAAGAACTGACATCTTTAGTATGTTTTATTTAAATCATCTTTTTATTTTTTGTCAGAATTTTGTAATTGTTAGCACACAAATCTTGTATATGTTTTGTTTGACACAGACCAAAGTATTTCATTTTTTGAGTTGTTGTAAGTGATATTGTGTTTTAAATTTTAGTGCCCGTATGTTCATTGCTAGTACAACAGATTTTTCCAAGTAGTATAATTTAATATTTAGCTAGTATCCTATGACATTCCTGAAGACACTAATTTATACTAGAAGTTTTAATTTTTATAGATTCCTTGGGTTTTGTATACAGAAAATCATCTTATCAGCAAATGGAAAGATTTTGTTTATTTATTTACAATCTGTATGCCTTTAAGTTTCTTTACTTACCTCATCGTACTGGCTAGCACTTCCAACACTATGTTGAATAACATTGATCGAAGCACTTTTTTGTCTTGATCCTTATCTTTGGGTGAAAGCACTCAGCCTTTCACCATGAATTATGTTATGAGTAGGTTTTTGTAGATGTTCTTTATCAAAGTGAAGCAGTTTCTCTATTCCTATTTCTTGGATTTTTTAAAAATCATGAATGGGTTTTGAATTTTGTCATATGCTTTTTTTGCATCAATGAATATAATCACATGATTCTTCTTTGTTTTTTTTTTAGCCTAATAATATGATGTACTACTTTGATTTTTTAAATATTGAACCAGACTTGCCATCCCCAGAATGAACTCTACCTGGTTATAATACTTATTTCTTTTTATATATTGCTAATTTATCTTTGATAGTTTTTGTTAAGGATTTTGGAGTTCATGCTTGTAAGAAATATTTGTCTGTACTTTACTTTTTTGTGATATTGTCTTTCTCTAGTTTTTGTGTCATGCCAATACTGTATTCACAAAATGAATTATGAAGTATTAACTCCTGTCTATTTTCTGGAAGAGATTGTGAAAAATTAGTGTTAATTCTTTTTTACATGTTTGGTAGAATTCTCCAGTGAAACCATGTGGTCTGAAGGTTTTAATGGAAACTTGTATAAAAGTGTAAATTAAATTTACTTAACAGGTATAAAGCTATTCAAATTATCTATTTAATCTTTGCTGAATTATTTTAGTTTGCATTTTTTTAAGGAATTGTTCCATTTCATCCAATTCACAAAAAATATGTTGTAGGGTTGTTTGTGGTATTCTTCTCTTACGGAATGAATATTTGTTTTTCCTGCTCACAAATTTATATGTAAAGTCCTAACCTCCCAATGTGATTGTATTTGGAGGTGCGACATTTGGAGGTCATTAGGTTTTGATAAGGTCAGGAGGATAGTGTGCTCACAATAGAATTCGTGTCCTTGTAAGAGGAGGAAGATACCACATCTCTCTCTTTCTCCTCCGTGTGAGGATGCAGAGAGAAGACAGCACTCTACAAGTTTGAAAGACAGCCATCACCAAAACCTGAATATTTGTGCACCTCGATCTTGGACTTCTCAGTCTCTAGAATTGTGAGAAATTAATGTCTGTTGTTTTAGCCACACAGACTATGGTATTTTGCTGTAGCAGCCTGCATTGACCAACATATCTATTATCCTTTTGACATTTGTAGGTTTTCTAGTTTTGCCTCTCATTTTAAAAAGTATTTTTAGTAGGCTGGGAGTGGTGACTCACTCCTATAATCCCAGCACTTTGGGAGGCCTTGGCAGGCGGATCACCTGAGGTCAGGAGTTTGAGACCAGCCTGCCCAACATAGTGAAACCCCATCTCTACTAAAAATATAAAAATTAGTCAGACGTGATGGCAGACACTTGTAATCTCAGCTACTCAGGAGGCTGAGGCAGGAGAATCACTTGAACCCAGGATGTAGAGGTTGCAGTGAGCCAAGATCATGCCACTATACTCAGCTGGGGCAACAGGGTGAGACTCCATCTCAAAAAAACAGAACAACAGCAAAAATGTATTTTTAAATGAATTAAAACATCCATCTTAATTTTTGAGTACATTATAGATATCTAAATTCTAATATATCTAAAGCAGATCTTTCGATTCTCTTAACCCTAGAAGACTACACACAGTGTTAATTTGTATTTATTTATATTTTTAAGTTTTTGATTGGCAAATAATACTCGACATATATTTATAGGGTACAATATGGTGTTTTGATATATGTGGTTATTGGAGAAAGATTAAATCAAAATGATTAACAGTTTGATTACCTCACCTACTTATCTTTCTGTGGTGAGAATGTTTAAAATCTACTCTTCGCAATTTTGAAATATACGTTATTAGCAGCTATGGTCATCGCATTGTACAATTGATCAATAAAATTTATTCCTCCTGTTTAGCTGAAATTTTGTACCCTTTGACCAACATTCTTCCTTTTTCCACCAGCCCTTCCCTCTCATCCTCTGGTAAATACCATTCAACTCTTTGTTCTTATGAGTTCAACTTTTCTAGATTCCACATATAAGTGAGATCATACAATACTCGTCATTCCGTGCCTGGCTTATTTAACTTAACATAACATCCTTGAGGTTCTTCCCTATTACCACAAATGACAGAATTTCCTAATTTGTATAAGGCTGGATATTATTCCAGTGTGTATATATACCACATTTTTTTATTCATTTGTTGATGAACACTTAGATTGCTTCCATATCTTGGCTATTATGAATCATGAAATGAACATGGAAATGCAGATATCTTTTTGACATACTAATTTCAATTTTTTATATCTATCCCCAGAAGTAGTTTTGACAAAGATGCCAAGAACACACCATGGGGAAAGGACAGTGTCTTCAATAAAAGGTGTTGGGAAAACTGGATAACCATTTGTAGAATGAAACTGGACCTTTATCTCACATCATCTACAAAAATATTAACTCAAAATTGGTTAAATACTTAAATGTAAAACCTGGAACTGTGGTACTACTGAAATATAGAGGAAAAGTTTCAGGACATTGGTATGGACAATGATTTCTCATATAGGACCCCAAAAGCACAGGCAACAAAAGCAAAAATAGAGAAATGAAATTGCAGCAAACTAAAAAGCTTCTGCACAGCAAACAACAAAAACAACCAAAACACAGTGAAAAGATAACCCACAATTGAGAGAAAATATTTGCAAACCATACATCTGATAAGGGTAATATCCAAAATATGTAAGAAACTCAAATAGCTCAATATCAAGAAAACAAATAACTCAATTTAAAAAATGGGCAAAGGACCTGAACAGGCATTTCTCAAAAGATGACATACAAATGACCCATAGGTTCCTGAAAAAACAGTCAACATCCCTAAACATCAGTGAAATGCAAATTAAAATCACAATGATCTATCACTGCACATCTGTTAGAATGGCTATTAGACAAAAGACAAAAGATAACAAGTATCCTAAGGTCACAGAGAAAAGGGAACCTGGGTATACTGTTATTGGGAATGTAAATTATAATAGTACAGCTATTTTAGAATACAGTTTGGAGGATCTCAAAAAACTCAGAATTACCATACAATCTAGCAATCCCATAGCATTTCTATGTCATCAACTCATTAAATTTACCCATTCAGTTATTCATGTCCCAAACTAATTCATCCTTAATTTTTTCTTTCCCTCATGTCCCTATTCAGTGTACCAAACTATACTGATTCTGTTTTCAATTATATCCAGAAACTGACTACCTGTATTTCCACTCCAGGCCATGCCACCATTGTTTCTCACCTGGACCGCTGTGATGCCCCCTCTCATGTGTTCCTTTTCCTCTCTTGCTCCCTAGCAGTTCATCCTTTACATAGCAGGCAGATCACACAAGTCCCATATTCCCTAGAGTGGCTTTCTGGCAAAGAGCCTGAAATCTAAATCCCTTACCCCAGCCGTAAGGCTTCACATACTGCCTACTGTAGCTCCCGACTTTATCCATGAAAATGTCTCCCCGAAGTCTCTCCTGGCTCGGCATGTTTCAGCAGCCACACCCTTCTTTCTGTTCCTTAAGGATGCCAAGCTCATTCCCAGCTTGGGGTATTTGCACAAGCTGTTTCCTCCACCCAAGCTGCGCTTTACCCTAAACATCTCACGGTCAGTTCCTTCTTGTAATGTAAACTCCTGCTTAACTTCTTTTCTTAGAGATCTCTTTCCTGACTTCTCAACCTACTCACCTTCTATTCTGCCAGCTGGTTTTAGTGTTCTCTCCTGGTTCAACAACACTTACTCATGTGGGATATGTTCTTATTATTTGGTAACTTGATGTTTTCTTTGTTGAGGTGTAAGCTGCATGAGAACAGAGGCTTTGCCTTTCTCAGTTACCAGTGTGTTCCCAGCACATAGAACCATGTCTAGAACATAATAGGTTCTCAGTATATAATTGCTAGATCTATGAATAAAAGTGTTGTGCTTAAGGTTGTCCGTTCCCATCTTATTTTACTCTCCAACAAGTAAATAAAATATGCATTCTATTCCCACTTTTGGAGATAAGGAAATGGAGTGTTCAACTGATTAAAGCAACTGTTGAACTACGATTGTGTATTTCTCCTGCCTATTTCAAACTTAGGGATGCCATCACTCATGATAAATGTGTAGGAGAAAGAACTATAAAAAGCATGTTGCTGATCTTTGTGCATGTGTCTATTTATATCTTAAATACTTTCAATTAAAGTTCTGAAAATTCCTAGAAAGCATGCTTTGTTATTCCATTTAAACGGTTAGCCTGGTTAGACCCCTGAGACTGGTGGGAATGGGGAAGAGTTCTAGAAGAGAATGAGTTTCCATTCAATGTGTTTCAGTCTGTGAGTCCAGGAGTGCTTCTTTCTTTGGTGTAGAAGAACATCATTTCTTATGTAGTATTGTTAGGAATTACCAGTTTCAACTAGAATTATTGCAGCTGTCAGAAAAAGAAGCCAAAAGACCTGTCTCGGATTTAAAATATGGCCCCATCTGTGCTAAATCTCACAGATACAATATTTATGTTTATACAGAACAAACAAAAGTAAACAAAAAAACTCTAGGAGTATAAATTAAGAGTGTAGACAAATCCTAAAAACTGCCTAAGGCACTTAAGAATTCAGGAAAACCACTTTTTCAGAGACGGCAAGCCTGTAGTTTTCTGGCTTCCACAGCAACTGCCTCTATCCCAATGTCTTAAAGGGAAAGTACTTTGTGAAAATTGCAAATCCTTGCCATTGTTCTGGCTATTAACTTTTTAAAAGTTGATTGGTAGGGAGATGGTTGTATTAGCCTTGTTGAAATATGAAGAAACTGAGGCACTTCTTTCTCTTAGGACAATATAGCAAATTAGTTTTGAGCTCTGTTGCCTGGAGGCAATGTAGAGGGCTTAAGATTTGTGGTTTCTAGGCTACTGTGTTTTAAAGGAGACAATTATGTATCCTAATTTCCAAATACCTGAGCCCATGCGCTGTGCAGAAAATGTAGCCAGTTTAAAGAAACAGCTTATTTTCTACCTCTAAGCCTATGAAGAATACATTTATCCCTGACAAAATAGCATTGTCCCCAGGTGGTGGTAAATCGTCAAGTCTGTTTAGAATCAGGGTCAGCTTCTCACATGAGCCTTTCCCCCATGTAGCCTTCCTGAATCTGATTAACTCCGTGTCAGAGAGTTGTCTGATATCTGACCTTGAGCAGCATGCTTCCCTCTCCCCACCTCCTTTTTTTGGGAATCATTCATTTTGTACAGCCTCGGGCTCTGAGATTCCTCCCCAGCAGGCTGGAGTGCATTCACAGGTTCCCTTTATTGGTATCCGAAGGGTTTCAGACCCAGTGACCTGTCATCTGTCTTCTCACCTGCTTACATGCTGATTCACTGATGAGCTGGCATCGCAGGCCCCGCCTCCCTCTGAATGGTCTGTGAGGTTGCAACTGCTTCTGGAGAGGGGATGCTGAGCCCAACCAGAGCTAGGATACTACAAGTGTGAACCGGCAGCCTATCTGTTGCCACAGAAGAACTTGGTCACCACACTGAGAAGCCGTGTTTTCTCACCTCCCTGTTACTGTTGTAGCTGTATCTGGCTTCTCTAGCATTTTAAAGCAATTTCTGATTGAGACGCTAACAGCTAATTCCACAGGAGTTGTAAGGCAGCCTGTGCATAAACTGAGACAGAAGTTTCTCCTGAGAGACTGTCTTTTTTTATTATTATTATTGGCAAAGACTTCTGGCTCTCCTCAGAGGAATACCTTGTTGCTTAAGATGAGTGGCTGTAGAAAGCGGTGTAAACGGGAAATATTGAAATTTGCCCAGTACCTTCTCAGACTATTAACAGGTTCTCTTCATACAGGTAATGACTTTTTTTTTTTTTTTTTTTTAATAGAGGCTAGTAGAGCATGGTAATGAAGTTGAAATGGAATAGGAAAGACTCACTATTTCTTTGTTGTGATTATTTTTAATGTTGTCAATAAAATGCAACTGTATTTGCTGAGATTTATGTTTCTAAAAATGTGTGCAGTGCAGCTCTTTTGGGGGTAGAACTGAATTCTGTGGATGTATTTTTTTTTTATGTCTTCAAGACAGTGTTGTTGGTAAATTTCAGGAAACAGTATCTGCAGAGTAGAAAGATTTTTTTTTTTTAATACATGATCGTGCAAGGGGTTTTTCTCTTCTTTCCTGCTTGCTGCAGTTTACTGGAAAAGCACACAGATTTTCTTCCTGCAGATATTTAGAAATTCTCTAGAACTCTTTGATTGTTATAATCCACAGATTATTTCCAGTGTGTTTGATCATAGGGCTTGGCTGTGAAAGAGTTAAGGATATTTCTTTTGGATCTCTGAGTTCCTTGCAAATTGTGAGCAAAATATGAAAACAGCTGTAGAGTAAAATGTCCATGCGAGGTTTGATATTTGTTTCATTGCAGTGGATTTCAATGTTTAAAAATTTGCACGATTGAAATAGAAACTCTATTTAAATCTTAAGTGTTGATAGCAAGAAAATATTTTTAAAATGTTCCAAAATTACGAGGCTAAACCAACAGTTTTGTTGCCCATGAAATTCCTAGGCAATGCCGTCATTAAGTTAGTGATAGGTGGGACCAAAATTACTTGACACTGATAATATATATATTTTTAACAGACCATCAAACTTCTGAGAGACAAATTTTGGTTAATAGAACACCACACTTTGATTCTGGTCGTAAAGAACTGTTGTGAGCTTTATTTTTCAAATACTGACCTATATTTGTCTTCTTTAAATGAAGAGAAAAAAAAAGAGTAAAGAAACTCACACACTGTAAGTAAGTAAGGATGATGTAAGGATGATGTGCCATTTATGATATCATGTCACATTTGACAATGAGCAAGAGGTGATGTGCCGATATAAAGCTGAGAGATGAATTTGAGCAACATTTTACCTAAGAAAGTAAAGTCTTCACGATAATTAACAAAACTGCATATGCAATTATGTTAGTGTAATAAGGAAAAACCATTTTAAGAGAATAACTGACAATCAAATGATTTTAGAGAGCCTCATTAAATATTAATAGATATTAAGAGGATTGTTAATATCCTAATGTTAATTTCCTGTTAATATCCGCATTTTAATCTTTAGGTAATGTGAATTGTGGTGACTTTGGATATTCTTTAAGGAATAATCGTTGAGTCTGTATATGACTTTTGCCAGCTAGGAGCTCTGTGGTGTTTCTCATGCGGTCTTCACCTTTAGATTACAAATGTTTAGTCCCATCACTATGACTTTGACGTTACCGGCATATTAGCTTTCAACATTCAAGTAAGGATGATGTGCCATTTATGGTATCATGACACATTTGAAAATGAGCAAGAGGTGATCTTTTACCTTGCCATGAAACTAGAGAAATATTTTACAAAAGAAAGCTTTCCATGAGGTTTCCATGGGTGTCTGTCCTTTCCTCTCTGATAGGGCAATCCTAAGGTTCTATCTGTTTCTGACTGGATTTAGGTGCAGTTTTCTGCCTGTCTAGCTCATTCTGTTTGTTGAATAGTTTTCTTAAACTTTTGATTTCAAAGAATTTTACGAAAATGGTAAGTGGTTGTGAAGCTGTAAACCATAAGTATTAAATCCAAAATATTGTGGTTGGTACTTTATCACTGGATGTACTTTATTATATGGAAATTATGGAAAGCTAGTATAGCAGCAATATTTTAAGCTTTATTCAATGCATATTTAGAAATCATTCTAAGTGGGATTGCTTTCTTTATGAACCACAGGAGAAACAAAAAGAAGCACAGCATCTGTGAACTTTGAGAACCAGGACCGACAGATTATCATAAAGTAGTAACATAGATTTATGACCTGAGAAATGTGATTACAGCAACCTGTTTCTTGTACAAATTCTTTTCGGCTCAGTCTCTAAGACTAAATTTTGTGATATCCAGCCAGAATCTTTACAACTCCTCAAAACGCTACTTGGAAAAGTCAATTTATGCATTTGCTAGATGCTGTGGTAATATACACCATTGATATTGCAGAGTCTAATGTAAAATTCATTAGGACATTTTCAAGTGCCTTAGCTAAGTAATTAATGAAGAAGTAGGAAACAGAGCTGAACTAGCTTAAAAAATTTCCTTTAAAGTTGGATATGCAGGCAGCTGCTAACCGTATCCTGAGCAATCAGCATGCATCTTTGTAGTTATCAAAAATTTAAAACAGCACGAATATGTCTTGGGTGATTTTTTTCTTTTTACCAACAATCCCTTTATTTTTGTTTTTTTTGGTCAATCATGTTATCTGAGGAAATAGTGATTTTGTTTTACATTTGAAAACAGGTTAATTCTGAAACATATAATTTTATTTTTGGCAGCTGCTTCTCATTTGATGCCAAAATGGGCCATTTGTATAAACATAGAACATTGGAAGTGCAAAGAAACTTTTGTGGATACAAACTTTCCTGCAATTTGTTTTATTAGTGTTATCACAAGTTAGAGAAAAGCAGTTTCCTTTTGTGAGAGCTTTTCATGTAAGTTTTGGCAATGCCTAGGATTGCTTACAAATTAAAAATTTAATTTGATTTCTAAAATAATTTTTTTAAAGAGTACAGATTCAAAGGTAAAGATTTGTCCAGCCAAAATAAGATACATCTATTTTCCCTGAAACTTCCTACATATTTTTTATCATGGCAAATCACTTCTCGGAGTGTATTTTACAAACATATGTAATGTCTGTATTAATCATAAAAACACAAGCATTTAAAAAATGTATTTGTTATGTATAGTAAATCACAGAAATCCATATGCAAATATTACAAGTTAATGGCCTCAGTTCATTGTAGGATCAAGTATCCTATTTTCTTCTCAGTTTGAGACCTCCTCTTGATGTACCATATTATTTTCAATTCTGGATGGGGCTCATGCTACTCAATATACTCTTGTACACCTAAATAATGGAGATAGGTCTTAGGATTGCTCCAAGAATACGACGCTTCTATCAGTGGGCAATTTGTGTATCATAGGGACCCATACAACACCCTATCATATGAATGCCGCCCCATTGAGAAGGATGAATGTTATTGCAGATATCATGTTTTTGAACTGTTTCTTCTTTATGTGCAAAATTTAGTATTGTCATGTTTTAGGGTACTTATTTGAAGGTTGTTTTGACATTTTTCAATATTCTGTACATTGTTTGCTTGAAAAGTCAAGACCTGAACACATTTTTCTATTAGCAAGAATTCCCCAAATATATGTGTGAGGTGGATATTGCCTGGAGCTCTGTTTCAGGCTTCAGACCTGAAAGTTATAGGCATGTCCAAGTTCAATTCTCCACCTAAGGGAGGCAAAAGCAATTTAAACCCAAAAATTCTGTGAAACACTGAATTGCTGTTTAACTACTGGGTTAAAGTATTTCAAATTTTGTGAAATTATTAAAAGCAGGAGGTAAGAATTCATCATTCCATCAAGTAGAGAGCTTTAGATTAAAGGATGAGAGAGAGATGGTGCACATTTGACATATGTTTCACAAGTTTTCAGTGAATGGTTTCCAGCCTTAAACTTGACATCATTGAAGTATTGTGGGACAAGTCACCACAGGCTAGACATATAAATACTTACTTTTTTTTTTTTTTTTTTGAAACGGAGTTTTGCTCTATCACCTAGGCTGGAGTGCAGTGGTGCCATCTTAGCTCACCGTAACCTCCGCCTCCCGGGTTTTAAGCAATTCTCTCTGTCTCAACCTCCCGAGTAGCTGGGATTACAGGTGCTCACCACCAAGCCCTGCTAATTTTTGTATTTTTAGTAGAGACGAGGTTTTGCCATGTTGGCCAGGCTGGTCTTGAACTCCTGACCTCAGGTGATCCACCCATCTCGGCCTTCCCAAGTGCTAGGGTTATAGGCATGAGCCACCATGCCCGGCCTTAAATATTTTTTTATACTACATTTTTGAAGTCTGAAGAGAAGGTTAAGAGGTGATCCTAAGCAAAATCAGAGACTTGACAAAGTTATTTTCTGGCCATGTGCCCTTCCATTTTCCGTTCTCTTCTTCCCCCCTGGAGATGATAGAACAGAGAATTATATTTCCAACCTCTCTCCCCTATGTATTCTCTCATCCCCCAGCCAGTCACATTTACACATAGGGCAGACACATCTCACACAAAGGATGTGCCCCTAAAGACCTCACATAAATACACACTAGCAAAATTCAAGCTGAATCTTGGCAAAAAATAAATAAATAAAATAAAATAAAATAAAATGACAGGATTTTCTATTTCCCGGTTCAAGTGGCCCTGGCATGTGGCAGTCAAATAGTTTATATTCTCTTGGCCTGCCTGCTCTGAAATTATGCTATTCCTGATTTTTTTTCAACTTTTTAATTGATTCTTTCAAATTTTGCTGAAAAACAAGATTATATTTCATATAGCATCATGTAAAATTTGCATTATTCAAATGCGTATAAAATACCACCATGTTACACTGTTTTCTTGGGCTGTTTCTTCCTTTGAAATCTATTCTCAAGCAAAAAGAAAGCAAGGAAAAATGATGTTTACACTTGACTGCCGATGAATTTATGGCACTGTTACTTTTCACAACAGAGTTTACATTTTAAACTTTATCAGGATAATTATTTTGTTCTGTTTAAGTTTATAATCAGGATTAAAGGGACATTTGTGGAGAATTCATGGTCTTGCTTAATCTTATAATCTGCCATTTCTGCCAAATCTGATTACAGGATCCCTGATTAAACAGACAAAACACTTATATATACAGGTAACTGGTTGCCCTCTTTAATTTCAGAAAGAAATTTGCATGTTAATGTTTTATTACATTGCCAATTATGTTCTTTTTCCTATAATTAGCATATTAGGTAAGCTTGCAGGGTTAAAGCCTCTTCTTTCCCAAAGAAGACTGTTTTTATCATTGTCATAACTTTAAAGTAGTAAGTGGTCTGATCTCATAGTCTTAGACATGGTAAACTCTTGGAACTCACTTGTTGACTGATTGGCTAAATTAATCAATATATTGCACATGGTTTAAAGGGAAGAGCTCATATTCGTAGAAAGAGCTGCCTTTGGCCCTGTGCGGTGGCTCACACCTGTAGTTCCAGCGCTATGGGAGGCCGAGGCGGGTGGATCACCAGGTCAGGAGTTTCAGGCCAGCCTGATCAGTATGGTGAAATCCCTTCTCTACTAAAGATATGAAAAAATAGCTGAGCATGGTGCCGGCGCCTGTAGTACCAGCTACTCAGGAGGCTGAAGCAGGAGAATAGCTGGAATCCTGGAGGCAGAGGTTGCAGTGAGCCAAGATCAGGCCATTGCACTCCAGCCTGGGCAACAGGGTGAAACTCTGTCTCAAGAAAAAAAAAAAAAAAAAAAGAAAAAGAAAGCTACATTTGTCCCTCTTGCTAAAGGTAATCAGAGCTTTCTTACCAGAAATTTCAGCGCTTACAAATCAGTGCATCATTTAAGTACTTAAAGAAATGTTTAAGTTTCACAATACAAGACAAGGACTAGAGGATATTATACATTGATTGTGATCTGTGTTAGTTCTGTTTCTGACAGGAACGAGATCTTACACTCCAGAAAAGAATTTGATAAAGTGACTCTGTATTGGAGCAATAAGGAGTAATGTGTATTCTCCAGCTGGTAACAGTAAACAATTGAAGAGGCAAGAGATAGGAACCACTTCCAGAGCCTGGAGAGGAAAAATGTGTCCAGAAAGCTTCCAGAGTGGCGGCCTTGAGTACAGGAATATAGCCTACCCACAGAGGCCTGATAGGAAGAAAGCTCAGGGAAGAAAAAAATGCTGGTCTCATTTTTCTCCCACTTTCAGAGTTTCTGCTACTGCTTTCCATTGTCTGACCCCATCCTAGAAACCTGCAGGAAAGCTACTCTAAGCAGGAGAAATATGTTCATAGCAGTATTGATTATTTTATATTCACTCACCACTGGTATAAACACTGACTGGGCTTTTTTATTTAAAATTTGTCACAGTGGTCATGTTGCTTCCCCTCAAAAGATATTGAAAGTGACATGAGCAAGCTCATCATATCTCTGGGTCATGCAGAGGTTCCTATCATTCTACCACATCATTCACTCTCATTGTTTATCTTTTACTTTGACCGTAAAACTCCTCTCAAATATTTCTCTGTATATGTATTTTTTGCATTCCAGAAGTAAAGCAAACCTATACGTTCAAACAGATTGACTCTGTATTCCGAGAGAATGTCATTATAATCAGCTAAATTAAATGATATTTGAAACTGATGTGATGTTTGTTATTATGGGAAGATGTTATTACAACTCAGTGAGATGTTGCTGTGGTTTGTGTTTGTTAGGCACGTTGACGTCTGTGTTACTCTGTTTTGCATTGCTGTAAAGGAATACCTGAGGCTGGGTAATTTATAAAGACAAAAGATTTACTTGGCGTACAGTTCTGCAGGCTGTACAAGTATTGCACCAGTATCTGCCTGGCTTCTGGTGAGGCCTCAGGAAGCTTACAATCATGGTGGAAAGTGAAAGGCGAGCAGATGTGTCACATGGCAAGAGAGGAAGCCAGACGAGGGGAGGTCCCAGATTCTTTTTAACAATCAGATCTGTCAGTAACTCATTACATTGGGGAGGGCACCAAGTCATTCATGAGGGATCTACCCCCATGATCCAAACACCTCCCACCAGGCTCCATCTCCAACACTGGGCATCACATTTCAACATGTGATTTGGAGGGAACAGAACATCCAAACCATATCAACAGCTTTTCTTGGATGAAGTTTATTTTCTCTCCAACACTGTTTTTCCAGTCTTGGGATATTTTTGTGGGCTTGGGAAGGTAAGATCTGAGGAGCTTCCCTTAACTGTGGAAGAAAAGTCCAACTGACCATGACAGAGGTCACCATTGAGGGGTGTGTGTGTGTGTGTGTGTGTGTGTATATATGTACAATATATACACACATACGTATGTACAATGTATATACACACACACATATACATATATATGCAATATAAACTAGTTTTGCCAACAAATCAGTTTTTAGCAAGTCCCTGCAAAATATGGCTCTATGCCTAACGTCATCTATTTCTCCTGCCTAATAGAGATATAGCAGTGGCATCAGGATGTCTCAAGATATTCTTTATTTGGGGCTAATGTTCACTTTATATTTTTAGAGGAGGGCAAATAAAGCCCTGCAGTGAATCAACATGTAATAATGGCTGAGGATGGCCAATGAATCGTTATTTTCCAACTTCAGGAAGAACAAATCTGAGAGTAGGACTGAATGAGTGGCCAGGGTGGGCATAGAAGGACTGTGCCAAGGTTTGGCATAAGGGAGCATTTCATCATTGTATATATCATCATAAAAAGTATTTCGTCCCTTGACACCCTTCTTTACTTGTCTCATATCCGGACTATCAGGCTTTGTTTTGCTTCCTCTAATGTCTTTTCATCATAGTCTTAATGGCAATAATATATGTATATTACATTATAACTTTTAAAAGTTTATATTCTGAAAATGTGTTCCAGGAGAGCTGTTCTCACTGCTCAACCCCCAGTCATCCTTCTGAGAGGCAACAGCACAGCGTAGAGCTGTGTCAGAATTCCAGCTTTATTCCTAACCCCACAATTGGGAAGACCAGTTAGATGACCCCTCTAAGCTGGGTCATCGCATCTGCAAAATGGGGATCTTTGTATAATTATTTCTGTTGCTAACACACATTTAACACATTTGTCACTATTACTGATCTGGTATCTATAGGATGTTCTGTTAGTTTTATTCAAATTAAATTTTCACTAAAGATAATTGAAATACCTAATCATTATATACTTCCTGGTAATTAGGAATAAATAGAAACCAACCTATATAAATGACTGCAATTTTTAAACTCACTTGCCTTTAATTTTATTAGTTTTCAATAACTATAATAGCCATTTATTCATTCAACCAACATTTATTAAGTGATTGTTATGAGCTGAATCTCATGGTTCTGCTGAACTATTTCTTCATTGATTCCCAATTACCCTGTGTCAGCCTGCCAGTACAGCAAATAAATATGAAGCAGTTAACTCAACCAACCAACATATGCTAAGATTTCAAAAAGCAGAGGAAACTATCTCTTGCTGTTTCAGTCAAGGACAATTTTAGGCAAGGACAATGGGCAAGGTAGGTGAAGCAACGAGACTGTAAAATATGTTCCTCTGAAAAAATTAGAAAGAAAGAGGCTTATGAGAGGGGAGCCAAGCAGGAAGGGCGAGGAAGCAGCTGGGGAGAGAGAGGATTAGTGGGATTATTTGTAGGAACAGGGAGTTTTGCTAAAAAGCTAAATTGTCCACACAACCAGATTGCTGCAGAAACTACCGGCCAAGCCCAACAGAGGGTCCTGTTGTCTGTCTGGAGCAATATTTTCATGGCTTTTTGAGTGGTCAGGTAGGAAATATTGCATTTTATCAATTAAACACCTGTTCAGATCCTATTTTCTTCCCTTGGAACCCTGCTTCATTCTGTGATGTATATTGATTTATTTTCTTTTTGAGCTCTGATAGTACAAGTTGTCTGTCCCATATTGTTCTGCACTTAATTACTAGTCAGCCCTGTATATGGAACAAATTCAGGTGTTCAAGTTGTAGCTCACATAGATTAGAATCTTCTAAATGACAGAAAACCTGGTTCAGTATCTCATCATTGAAGTGCTTGGACCAGCAGTGTTTTGGTTTTTGGACTCTTCTGGATTTGGGAATATTTGCAGAATATATACTGGTTCAGCATTCCTAATCTGAAAATTTGAAATCCAAAGTGCTCCACTGAGCATTTTCTTTGAGTGTCCATTGAGCATTCAGAAAGCTTCAGATTTTGGAGCAGTTTGGATTTCATATTTTTGAATTAGGGATACTCAACCAGTAATACTTAATTTTATCCAGCTGTACCCAAACACAGTGTTTACTGCACAGTAGTTGCTTTAAAATATAGATTATTTCCTTATGGTGTTGTGAGAGGATATCATAAATAAATATGTGTCTTTGCCCATATAATTTAATGTGTTCATTTCTGAATCACATTATTAGACTTAAGCTATACTATTGAGTATCTCACAGGGAGCCTAGCCCAAAGTACCAAACCTAGGGTGTGCTGGGGCTAAGGTATAAAACCAGATTTGTTAGAATCTAAACTACATCTTTGTTTGACTACATAGTTTTCCCCTGTCAAATTCAAATTCACCCTTAAGAGCTGTGTGATTAATTCTCAGCTCAAATATCACCTAATGAGACATCTCCTGACCATCCAATCCAAAAGAACCCCTCCCATACATATTTCCATATTATCATTGTTTTGAAATTTCTTATACAGAGAGGGTCACCAAAACTGGGACATTTTTGAGAGTAAAAAGAGGCCATCTTAATCATCACAGCAGGAAAACAGGCATAAATCCAAACTGTCCCAGACAAGCTGGGAGGCATGGTAGTCTTCTCCGTAAAAATTATCACTACCTAAAATAACATAGAATATTTACAAATGTCTGTAAAGGTGGAATATGCACTTTTTAAAATAATTATTTTTTTTTGCTGTTTATTGTTGTAATCCGGCACCTAGACCATACTGGTGCACAGTCAATGTTCATTACATAGTCATTGGAAGTACTACAAAATTGAACACCAGTGCTTTTAAGGGGACAAAGCTACACTATCTCCTGCCTGTTTCTTTGCATATCTTTTCCACAGTTGGTAGAATTGTGACTTCCTAATCACTTCTGATCTTAGCTACTTCAGCTGCTCATTCTAATCTCTGTTATGATTCTGCTGTTCTATCTGTACCTGGTAGTAGTTATAGATAATTGAGATTATTATAAATAATTGAAAGTGTGAATTCTCTCTAACTGTACTCAGAGGAGGTGTAACTAAATGGGGTAGGTCCTGTATATTTGCTCATTTATTTAAAAAGTCATGTATCTTATGGTTGATTTATGTATAAATGTCAATGTATTTGTATTTTCTCATTTTTCTACAGGGAACATAGTATATGTATAATGGTTGAATTTTCATGTTTTTTAAATTAAAAAATACATAGTTATATCTCTATGCAATAAACTAATAAATTAATATTAGAAATGTATAGGTTCCTCCCATCTTCAACTATGGTAAAATTACTGGAAACAAAAAGATACAGCCTTGGCTGTACTATCATTTTAGAGATTTTACAGGCACACACAAACATATTACCATGCTTTGAGTAAAGTATTACCAGGGCTTTAAGTTGATCTGTTCTCTAGCTGCAGTTTTCTTCTCCTGGAGAAAGTAGTACATTTTCCGGGCTCAATATTATTACCTCTACAATGGGAAGATTTTTATTTTGCAAGGTCACCAGATTAGGATAAGAGACTCAGTGCCTGCCAAATCAGTCACGTTCCTGTTCTATAATATGTTAAGATACATAGAGCCTGTTTTATGATAAGAGATACAAAAAGAATTTCCTAATCATCTTGTAATTCCCTGAGCCAAACAAAAGTCAAACGGCTTTAAAGAGCTAGGAAGCCAGTTCTATAAAAAGCTTTTAGAACTTTAAAGATCAGTTTTATGCTGTGTCTACTGAATTCCCCCAAGGGAAACTATACAGCCAAGGGCTGGGCATGTTCCCAAATCCATGCAAATGTTCCCTCCAATGATGCCCTCCTAGCCTGTCTTCAAGTAAAAGCACAAGCCCTGAACTTGGAAGGTTGAGAAGCTCTTTTGCACTCAAAGTGGTAGAAGTCCTGAACACAAGGGCAACAATGTTGACAACATTATGTTTATCATGTCACTCATGTAAAGATTTTTTTGTGTCAGAATATATTCTTGGATCATAGACATGTTACATCTCAATGGATCTTAAAAATCATTTGGTCTGGCTGGGTGCAGTGGCTCACGCCTGTAATCCCAGCACTTTGGGAGGCTGAGGCAGGCAGATCATGAGATCAGGAGATCGAGACCATCCTGGCTAACACGGTGAAACCCCGTCTCTACTGAAAATACAAAAAAATTAGCCAGGCATGGTGGCGGGCACCTGTAGTCCCAGCTACTCTGGAGGCTGAGGCAGGAGAATGGGGTGAACCCGGGAGGTGGAGCTTGCAGTGAGCCGAGATCACACCACTGCACTCCAGCCTAGGCGACAGAGCGAGACTCCATCTCAAAACAAAAAACAAAAGAAAACAAACAAACAAACAACGACAAAAAAATCATTTGGTCTGCTTTCTTTATTTTCAGAAGAGACAATTGAACCTGAGTTATTCAAGTGATATTACCAAGGTTATAATAGCTAATTGGTTCATGTACTGATTATTACTCTACCATTCCACAAGCACATTATTCTCACAACCTTACATTGTGAAAAGTGCCTCAGGTGGCGGCTTGGTGGGGTAGAAACACTTAGACTTGGCAGACAAAATGATCTGAAGTTTTATCTTAGCACCATCACGTCTTAGCAGGTGACCTTGGACAAGTTTATATTCCCCCCATGATACCAGTTTCCTCATCGGAAAAAATAAAGCAATCCCAATTCAAGGGGCCACTGAGTACTTTTACAAGCCAGCATTTGTAAGGACAGTGACTGGAATCAGTACTCATTCAAATAGCACTAAGTCCTATTTCGGATACTTATAAATCAGTGTAGTGTATTATTTTAAATTCCTTGGAAAATGCTAAAATGTGTTCACTTTCTATTGATTTTTAAATGTTCCAAATTAGGTAAAACATATGACTCAAAGACCTCCTTCATAAATGATAAAATTATAAATTAATATACTTAAAGAGTTTTACTTAATTATGCTTTAATACTCTCCTGCCAAAAAGATATTTTGCTACCCAAAAATGTCAGATGACTTGTATATTGCACAAATATATGCAATATATATTCTTGCTAACACTTTTGGAGTCTAAACTCCTTAATTTTCAAAAAATTTGTAATTAAGTTTTTTTCTACCAAAAATAAGATTAACTATTAATCTTGGCTTTTTCCTGGGATATGAAGTATAGTAAAAAATGTTTTAAACTACAATAACATGTATACATTAGTTACTTCAGAAGCCAATATTAACAACCTATTCATTCTTTAAATTATTTATGAAATATTATAAAAGCATGAGAGATTTGCATAGATGTTAAAGTCCTATTTTAAGGAAAGACACATTTAATACATTTTATTATTTTATGTTTTAAGTCTTCAAGTATTACCAGTGAAATAAGATGTAGAGAATAATTTTATTATGAAATATGAATTTAAAAATTTCAGTTGGTATATAAATTTGAGCAGTGCACAAAGACTACCCTCTCAGAGTTTAGAATAAGAAAAGTAGTCATGGGAACTGTGAAATCTGTCCATTCCAGCTTCTAAAACACACAAGAATTCAGGAACATGCTGCTTCCTTTTATTTCATTTAATATGGTAGCAATATTTTTATTTTAAAGTAAGCGTTTTCTGTGTGCTTTAGAGATTTATTTTTTAATTTTTATTTTAGATTTGGAGGTACATGTGTTGTATAAGTAAACTTGTGTCACTAGGGTTTGTTTTACAGAATTTCATTAGCCAGGTAGTAAGCCTAGTACCCAATAGTTATATTTTCTGCTCCTTTCCCTCCTCCAACCCGCCTCCCTCAAATAGGCCCCAGTATCTGTTGTTCCCCTCTTTGTGTTCATGAATTCTCATCATTTAGCTCACATTTATAAGTGAGAACATGTGGTATTTGGTTTTCTGTTCCTGCTTTAGTTTGCTAAGGATAATGACCTCCAGCTCCATCCATGTTCCCACAAAAGACATGATCTTGTTTAAAGTAAGCATTTTTTTTTTTTTAACTGGCAAGACAGTACACTATAGATCCTGACGTCTGTAGAACAATGAGTCTGTGCTTAAAATCTGGCTTCACTGCCCCATCTCTACTAAAAATACAAAAAGTTAGCCGGGCGTGGTGGCGGGCGCCTGTAGTCCTAGCTATTCGGGAGGCTGAGGCAGGAGAATGGCGTGAACCCGGGAGGTGGAGCTTGCAGTGAGCCGAGATCGCGCCATTGCACTCCAGCCTGGGCGGCAGAGCAAAACTCTGTCTCAAACAAACAAACAAACAAACAAATAAAAATAAAAGTTAAAAAAAAAAATCTGGCTTCACCAATCACTAGTCGTATGATCTTGGGCAAATTACTTACCTGAGGTTCAGTGACCTTATGAATAAATTGGAGATAATGATAGTCCGACCTTCATGAGGTTTTTGTTAATAAAGGCAAATGACATGAAGACTTAAAATACAGCCCGATACAATGTGTAATTTTTCAGTCACAAGTGTTTTTATTGTAATAATCTTCGTAATTTCAGCAAAGGTCTGTTGTGTCTTTTATATGTGCGGCACATTCAGAAGGTACGGTAAGGGCTTTTAAGATGCATGAGGCAATAGCTGCGCCATAAAGGAGCTTAACATTTAGTGGAGAATCTAAAACATATAGTCATGCCTCATTGTACTGTGCTTTGCTTTATTGCACTTCTCAGATACTGCATTTTTTACAAATTGTAGTTTCATGGCAACCCTGCCTTTTGCAACACTATCAGCGCCATTTTTCCAAAAACACATGTTCATTTCATGTTTCTGAGTCACATTATGATCATTGTAATATTTCATAGTTTTTCATTATCATTATATCTTTTATGATGATCTGTGATTAGTGATCTTTGAGGTTACTATTGTAACTGTTTTGGAGTGCCAGCAGCCATACCTACATAGGACAGGGAACATAATAAATGTTGTGTGTGTTCTGACTGCTGCACTGACCAGCTATTCCCTATGTCTTTTCTTCTCCTTGGGCCTCCCTATTTCCTGAGACACAACAGTATTGCAACTAGTTCAATTAATAACTTTTTAATGACCTCTAAGTGTTCAAGGGAAAGGAAGAGTCGCACGTCTCTCACTTTTAAATCAAAAGCTAGAAATAATCAAGCTTGTGTGAGGAGGGCATGTCGAAAGCCAATATAGCGGAAATCTCATGTCAAACTGTTAGTTAAGTTGTCACTGCAAAGAAAAATTTCTAGAAGGAAATTAATATTGCTACTCTAGTGAAGACATGAATAATAAGAAAATGAAACAGCTTTATTTTGCTGATATAAAGAAAGTTTTAGTGGTCCGGGCAAAAGATGAAACCTGCCACAACACCGTCTTAAGCCAAAGCCTAATCCAAAGGAAGTCTCTGATATAGTTTGGATTTGTGTCCCTGCCCAAATCTCATGTCGAATTACAATCCCCAGTGCTGAAGGTGGGAGAAAATTGGATCATGGGGGTGGGTTTCTCATGAATGGTTTAGTGCCATCCCCTTGGTACTGTTCTCACAATAGTGTGTGAGTTCTTGCAATAGCTGGTCATTTGAAAGTGTGTGGCATTGGCCGGGCGTGGTGGCCCACGCTGGTAATCTCAGCACTTTGGAAGGCCAACGTGGATGTAGTCTCTTGAGGTCAGGAGTTCGAGACCAGCCTGGTCAACATGGTGAAACCCTCTCTCTACTAAAAATACAGAATTTAGCTGGGCATGATTGTGCATGCCTGTAATTCCAGACACTCAGGAAGCTGAGGTAGGTGAATCACTTGAACCCAGGAGGCAGAGGTTGCGGTGAGCCAAGATCGTACCACTACACTTCAGCCTGGGTGAAAGAGTGAGGCTCTGTCTCAAAGAAAAAAAAAAAAAAAAAAAAAAAAAAAAAAAAAAAAAAAAAAAAGGTGTGTAGCATCCCCCTCCCTCACTCTCTCTTACTCCTGCTTTTGCTCTGTCATATTTCTGCTCCCACTTGGCCTTCTGCCATGAGTGAAAGCTTTCTGAGGCCTCCCCAGAAGCAGATGCTACTATGCTCTCTGTACAGCCTGCAGAACTGTGAGCCAGTGAAACCTTTTTTCTTTGTAATTTATCCAGCCTCAGATATTTCTTTACAGCAATGCAAGAATGGTCTAATGCAGGTTCTAACTCTCTTCAATTCTATGCATGCTGAGAGAGATCGGGAAGCTGCTAAAGAAAGTTTGAAGCTAGCAGAGGTTGGTTCATGAAGAAACTGTATCCATACCACAAAAGTGCAAGGTTAAAGAGCAAGTGCTGATGTAGAAGCTGCAGCAGCTTATGCAGAAGATCCAGACAAGATCATTGATAAATGTTGTTTATCTGAAAACCAAATTTTCAGTGTAGATGAAGAAGCCCCTGGCTGGGCATGGTGGCTCATGCCTGCAATCCTAACACTTTGGGAGGCCAAGGCAGGAGGATTGCTTGAGCCCAGGAGTTTGAGACCAGCCTGATCAACATAGTGAGACCTTGTCATTTTTTTAAAAAATTAAAAATTAGCCTGGCATAGTGGCGCATGCACATTGTCCCAGCTACTCGAGACTGTACGTAGTCCCAGCTCCTTAGGAGACTAAGGTGGGAGGGTTGCATGAGCTAGGGAGATCAAGGCTGCAGTGAGCTATGATCATGCCACTGCATCCCACCTGGGTGACAAAGTAAGATCCTGTATCAAAAAACAAAAATAAAGAAAAAGACTTGTATTGGAAGAAGATGCCATCTAGGACATTTCTAACTAGAGAGAAGAATTGAATGCCTGGCTTCAAAGCTTGAAAGGGGAGACTGACTCTCTTTTTAGGGGCTAATGCAGCTGATGGCTTTAAGTTGCAGCAAATGCTCCTTTATCATTGTAAAAATTCCAGGGCCTTTAATAATTATGCTAAATCTACTCTGTCTCTGCTCAATAATGGAACAACAAAACCTGGATGACATCACGTCTGTTTATAGCATGATTTACTGTATATTTTAAGCCCAGTGTTGACACCTACTGCTTAGTAAAAAATGATTAATTTCAAAATATTACTGCTCATTAACAATTCATGAGCTGTGATGGAGATAGACAAAGAGATTAATGTTATTTTCATGCCTGCTAACACAACATCCATTCTGCAGCCCGTGGATCAAACAGTAATTTTGACTTCCAAGTCTTATCACTGAAGAAACACTTTTCACAAGGCTATAACTGTCATAGATAGTGATTCCTCTGATGATCTGGGAAAAGTAAATTGAAAACCTTCTGGAAAGGTTTCCCATTCTAGATGCCATTAAAAACATTCAGGATTCATGACAGGAAGTCAAAATATCAACATTTGGAAGAAGTTCATCCTAACATTCATGGATGACTTTGAGAGGTTCAAGACTTCAGTGGAAGAAGTTGCTGCAGATGTGATGGAAATAGCAAGAAAACAAGGATTAGAAATGGGTCATGGAGATGTGACTGAATTGCTGCCATCTAAAGAACAAACTTAAATGGATGAAGAGTTGCTTCTTGTGGGTGAGTAAAGAAAGTGGTTTCTTGAGATGGAGTCTGCTCCTCATGAAGATGCTGTGAACAATGCTGGAATGACAACAAAGAATTTAGACTGTTACATAAACAGTCAATAAACAGCAGTAGTGCTTGAGAGGAATGACTCTAATTTTGAAAAAAGCTATCTTGTGGGTGAAATGCTATCAAATAGCATCATAAGCTTCAGATAAATCCTTGATGAAAGAAAGAGTCAATCAATGTGGCAAACTTCATTGTTGTCTTATTTAAGAATTATGCTAGACACCTCAACCTTCAGCAGCCACCATCCTGATCAGTCAATATTTGTCAACATAGAGGCAAGACCCTCCGTGAACAAAAAAATTACTTCTCACTGAAGGCTCAGATGATGGTTCGCATTTCTTTTAGTAATAGAGTGTTTTTAATTTAAGATATATACATGTTTTAGACATAATGCAATAGCACACTTCATGGACTGCAGTACAGTGTAAACAAAACTTTTATGTGCGCTGAGAAGCCAAGAAATTTGTATGACTCACTTTAATGTGATATTCACTTTATTGCTGTGTTCTATAATGGAACCTGCAATATCACTGAGATATGTGTATATATAGAAAATTCAATACAGGCTTGAATGTATTAAGCACCACAAGAGAAATATAGATAGTGTATTACTAGACTCCAAAGAGAAAGAGCACAGAGTGTTGGTGGCAAGAGAGACATTCTTAGCATTGTTCGTATTTGAACTGGGTTTCACTGGCCATGGGTGTGGAGTTGGGGATTGGTACTCTCAGGAAGAGCCAAGAAACAAAGGCAAGGGTTATGAGAGATGAATGCATTGCTAGGGTTCATTTATCCAGCAGGTATTCCTTAAGTGCCTACCCTTTGCTAGGTCCTCTTCTGCGAACTTTGGATACATCCGTAAACAAAACATCTTAGCCTCATGTAGTGGGGAGTCAGATAATACATATACTAAGCCAGTAAATTAAATTGCATGTCAGTAGGTTATAAATGCTATGGGTAAATATACAACAGGATAAGTCAGTTTGGGAAGACTGTGGAGGTTAGAGTGTGTTTTTGTTTAACAGGGCCGTCACTATAAAATATCTAAACAACAGAAAGTTGTCTATGTAGTCTAAACAACAGAAAGTTGTTTTCTCACAACAATTGAGGCTAGAAGTCCAAAGTCAGGGTATGAGCAAGTTGGATTTTTTTTCCGAGGCCTCTCTCCTGGGCTTGCAAATGGCCACCTTGTCACCGTGTCTTCATGCCATCTTTGCTGTGTGCATGTGTGCTCATGGTATCTCCCTGTGTGTTTGGATTTTCTCTTCTTATAAGGAAATTGGTCAGATTGGATTAGGACCCAACGGAGAGGCCTCATTTTAACTGAATCACCCCTTTAAAGATCTTATCTCCAAATACGGTCACATTCTGAGGTAGTGGGGGTTAGGACTTCAACAAACAAGTTTGGGATGGACAATTCTGTCCATAATGGTGTGGTTATAATTTAAATAGAGTAGTCAAGATAGACTGTCAGAGAATGGCATTTGGTCAAAATCTTGAAGCAAGCAAGAGAAACATAGAAATATTCGGGAAGACAAATTTCAGGCAGACAGACCAGCCAGTGCAGAAGTCACAAGGCAGGCTGTGTTCAATGTGTTCAAGAAGCAGAAAGCAGGTCAGTTTGCTGAAACAGAGGAAAACCATGGAGTAATTGGAGAAGAAGGAAGAAGGGCAAAGGGAAACCAGATTATATGAAGCCTTTTAGGCCATGGTGAGGGTCTGAGCATATGTTGTGAGTAGGATGGGGAACCACTGCAGGATTCTAATCAGAGCAGTTACAATTAAGTTGTAGAGCAGAGGTCAGCAAACTATAGGCTGTGGGCTAAATCCAGTCTATTGGCTGTTGTTTTGCATGGTCCATTAACTAAGAATTGCTTCTACATTGTTAAATGTTGGAAACAAACATAAAAAAATCAAAAGAAGATTTTATGACACTTGGAAATTATATAAAATTTAAATGTAAAGTCTAATGATAAAGTTTGCATGAAACATAGCCATGCTCATTTATTTATATATTGCCTATGGCTGCTTTTGCATTATAATGGTAGAGTTGAGTAGTTGTAACAGAAACTGGCCCACAGAGCCTGCAACACTTACTATCTGACCCTTCACAGAGTAAGTTCTCTGGCCCATACTATGGAGGGTCAAGAATAAAAACAGTGGGGCCAGGCACATTGGCTCACACCTGTAATTCCAGCACTTTGGGAGGCCGTGGCAGGCAGATCACCTGAGGTCAGAAGTTCAAGACCAGGCTGGTCAACATAGTGAAACCCCATCTCTAATAAAAATACAAAATAATTAGCCAGGCATGGTGGCTCCTGGCTGTAGTCCCAGCTTAATCTCAGCTTCTTCAGAAGCTGAGACATGAGAATCGCTTGAACTCAGGAGGAGGAGGTTGCAGTGAGCTGACATCGTGCTACTGCACTCTAGCCTGGGTGACAGAGTGAGACTCCATCTCAAAAAAAAAAAAAAAAAAAAAAAAGAATAGAAACAGTGGAAGAGTGGTGGCTGTGACCAGGGTGGTAGCAGTGGAGGCTGCAGTGGGAGTTAGAAGGCATTGTTGATATGGCAGAGTGAGACAAATGATTGGAAATATGGATTGGGGAGGGCTAGTGGCATTGGCATACATTCCAGTGGAACAGGATGCCCTACAGGCCTTTGGGTGAAGAGGCTCCACCATTGCAGCAATGCTTTAGGAAACCCTATTGGCAGCAAATGGCTGCAGGGAACTGGCAGTGATGGTAAATTCAAGAGGTACTGATGGCCTGGAAATGAAGAGAGGAAGGCAATAAAAAGGTAGCTTCAAGAGCATCCTGAACACATTGAGCAACTTTTCCATTTTCTGTGCCAGTGAGGAACCTTCTGTGATAATATAGCAGTTTTCAAACAACTTTAAAAATATCTTGAAGTGCTAGAATACTAGTATTCTAATTATATACCCTTTGAATTAAAATAGAATTCTTCAAGTGAATCAGGCCAGATGCCTTTTACAAGTTAAGCCTTTGGATGTGTAATATTGAACATATGAACTCAAAAGAAGACTGTCAGTAATCCCTAAATAGTCTGAGGGACTCAGAATCTGGATTTTTAACTTATGTAATTCACATTTATTTGTAAAAGCCAAAATGTCTAATTTGGCATTTCTGTTTTTTTTAATAGACTACTTTCATAATCTATATCTCTGATCTTAAAGTACTTCTGTAGAAATCCATTATCTTTGCTAAGATTTAGTGCACCATGTATTTTTTTTTCTGAAAATATACTTTAGAAGATTGATGGATGAAAAAGACAATTAATCTCAGTTATAACTCTTAGAGATATTTTTGCTCTTTCCTTTAAAAAACCTTTATTTTATAAAATGTGATTGCAGTATTAATTATATAATCTTATCTGATATATTTAAAGACATACTCAGTATTTCATGGGTTACGTCCAGTTATACACATTTGCTTCATAACATATATTTTCCAACTTTATTGAGTCCCATCTTTGTAAATATAAGCTATGATAAGTAAGTCAAAACACAAAATACTCCAATATAGGAATAACAGAATAAACTCAAATCTCATTAATACAGTCTACAAAAAGTTACATAGCATAAAATAGACCTAGAACACGAAGCTGATTTATTCACACATGACAGAGTACAAAGTTCCTTGAATGAGTATATGTGTGGTGACAGAATCTTTAAGGCACAACCATTTTGAATTTGGACTGGTTGAAAAGTGTGAAATATCTCTGCTGCAATGGGAAGAAAGTAGGATCTCCTGTTCATCTAAAAATAATCATTCTTTAACAAGAATGGAGAGGCAATTGG
Source organism: Rhinopithecus roxellana (assembly GCF_007565055.1). Lineage (NCBI taxonomy): Eukaryota > Metazoa > Chordata > Mammalia > Primates > Cercopithecidae > Rhinopithecus > Rhinopithecus roxellana. The sequence goes on from NC_044550.1 coordinate 173,570,426, forward strand.
GTCTCTTCACTAGGATTTCCAAGGGAAGAGTAATCTTTTGACAAGACTTAAAGACAACTTATCCAGATTATAATTTGACTTCGGAAATGTCACTCTTAAGTTTATACTGAGGTAATCATGTTAGGAAGATGAGAGCATTCATTTCCTATTTTCTAATTTATCTTTGTTAAAGGTGAGGTGGCAGTCCTTTGGGGCTTTAAGAGTTCTCTGACTGTGGGAAGTAAAATGCAAAAGTTTCAAAAATGTTGAAAATGAAGACAGCTGGTGAAGGCAGTCATACTCTAGAAAGGGGCACAGCGATGCTCCACCCTAGTCCCATCATTTTTCAGAGAACCTTGAGACCTACGGAGACCAAGTTTATTGAGTTTCTTGGTGCTCCATATGGTTTTCTCAGTATATAATCGCTGTCAGATCAGATTTACTGAGCAGCTTAGTGGTCGTACTCAAACTAGGACCCCGTTCTTGGGCTGAAATCTCATTGTCTTTCTGCTAGAGTCTAGATCACAAGTCCTCCAGATATATGATACACATATTGGTAGAAGTAAGCTGATTTTACATGACACTGAAACTTGGCATTGAAAAGTAGTTGGAGTTGCCGGGCGTGGTGGCTCAAGCCTGTAATCCCAGCACTTTGGGAGGCCGAGACGGGCGGATCATGAGGTCAGGAGATCAAGACCATCCTGGCGAACATGGTGAAACCCCGTCTCTACTAAAAAATACAAAAAACTAGCCGGGCGCGGTGGCGGGCACCTGTAATCCCAGCTACTCGGGAGGCTGAGGCAGGAGAATGGCGTAAACCCGGGAGGCGGAGCTTGCAGTGAGCTGAGATCCGGCCACTGCACTCCAGCCCGGGCGACAGAGTGAGACTCCGTCTCAAAAAAAAAAAGAAAAGAAAAGAAAAGTAGTTGGATGGTGATCGTGTAATATGGAAGTAGTCCCTTTCATGTTTTCTTTCAGGCTTTTGATAGCCTCAGTGGACATCCTCAAGTTACTACACATATATCTGTATCAACACCCTAAAACATGTGACTCTCTACTTTTCATAAGAGAAAACATATGAAACTCAACCTTCAGCAAGGCGAGGTGGTAAATTGAAATTTTTAGAAAATGCCCAGATTATTTTTTGATGGTGTTTCTTTTCTTTTAATTGAAAAAATTGATGAGTACATAGTAAGTGTATATATTTATAAGATACGTAAGATATGTTGATACAGGCATGCAATGTGAAATAAGCACATCATGGAGAACGGGGTGTCCATCCTCTCAAGCATTTATCCTTTGAGTTACAGACCATCCAGTTACATTCTTTAAGTTATTTAAAAATATATGATTAAGTTATTATTGACTATAGTCACTCTATTGTTCTATCAAATAGTAGGTCTTATTCATTCTTTCTAATTATTTTTTTGTACCCATTAATCATCCTCACCTCCCCCACAATTCCTCCCTTCCAGCCTCTGGTAACCATCCTTCTACTCTCTCTATCCATGAGTTCAATTGATTTCATTTGTAGATCCCACAAATAAATGAGAACATGCAATATTTGTCTTTCTCTGCCTTGCTTATTTCACTTAATATAATGATCTCTGTTTCATTATTATTGTTACAAATGACTAGATCTCATCCTTTTCAATGGCTAGATAGTACTCCACTGTGTATAGGTACCACATTTTCTTCATCCATTCATCTGTTGATGGACATTTAGGTTGCTTCCAAATCTTAGCTACAGTGCTGCAATAAGCATAGGAGTGCAGACAAAAACCCAGATTTTGTTTACAAGAGATTTTTATGGGCATCTTCCATTTATGAAAAATAGTAATTTTATAAGAATTAGATACTTTATTTAAAACAAATATATTTCACTAAAACTAATTTATTTTTAAAATATCGATCCAAAGGTTACTCAAGTGTGGCAAAACTCACAAAGGAATACTAGGTAGAATATAGGTACTGTACAACCGTGAATGGGATCCACAAATGATTGAGGTACAGAAACGCTCCTCTAGGTACTGCCAAGGCTGTTGTATCTGCAGATGGAAGTGGTATGATATAGGATTAAAATTCCCAAAATAAGAACAAGGGGAGACGTTCTAGTTCTTGATTTATTGGGTAAGGACACTCAATCCAAGCTTCCTTTCTCAAAGGTACAATGAGAGAGATTGCAGCTGAGAACAGCTAAGTATACTGCATCCCAGACTTTCTTAGATAACTTGCAAAGTGAAAACACTGCTGTCTTCAAGATGTAATATTCAAAGCAATTAAGGAACATTACCCACTCATAGCCATTATGGGCTAAATTGCCCAAATACTCACCATACACTGTTACCACTTTAAATTTACTTTCACAAAGAAGTGTAGAGATCAGTTTAACCCTGCAGAAAGCTTATTTGAATTAGATGTAGAGAAAGCCCACACCAATGATCCTGTATATAAGGTAGAAATGTACATGGGTGTGTGTGCACACATACACACACCACAATCTTGCCTGATCTGTGATCTTCCATGTTCAATGTTCATGAGGGCTAAGTTTCTGGTTATTACTCTAAGAAAAAATTTAGACTAGACACAAACTCAATACATACAGCAAAGAGCTGTAGGTATCACTTTAACTCTGCTGACAAGTCATTAATATTCTCCTCTCTAAATCTGTTTTTAACATTTTTAAAGCTAAAGTGTTTAGAAGATTGAGTCTTCTGATAAGACATTGTTTATTTTCATTTTTGTTTTCAAACACTCCCTGCAAGGCATGAGACTGTGTGCTGGTTTCTTTGCATCTAAAATGAGTTAGGATTTTTTAAATCACATGTAGAAACATGTATAGTAGTGTGTCAATTAACTGACAAACTTCAGTTCTTCAGTAACACTGACTACAAGTCAGTCATATAAAAATGAGGAAATAAGTAATTATTGGTGTTTAATATTTATCCTGAAATTAGCAGTTTTTAAAAAATTGCTTAAAGTTGGCTGTTTACTTAGAATAACACAGGAGCATAGTTCATTACCCACCACCACTAGCTAGTTCAAGTATATATAGTATGTTAGTGTAGTTGATTCAAAGTTAGAATTGCATTTTTACAGATAGAAAATCAGATAACACCTCATTTCCACTAGTTTTTACATTTATTTTAATAAAAGTATAAATTTTTAGAAAGTGAGATTTGGAATAAGGCTCAATATTATGTTAGTAGAGGGTTTATTTTTTAAATATGCCATTCTAAAATAAAATGTTTTATTCTTATTGTTATAATTTGTTTAAATTAACTTTCTGCCATCATACTTAAGCACTGTATTTTATTTTAAATGAAAATCAATACTTTATTAGAACTTAATCAAGATGAAGCTATTTAGTGTCAAAATAGAAGTCAGTATATCCTGATCAACTAAGAGAACCAAGAAGATGTAAAGAATATAATGGAAAATAACACTTTTGAGTCATTTTGAGTATATGCTGTGGATAACTGTGGCCGTAGGCAGGTAATTTCAACTGTCTGGTTTCTTGCTTCATTAGAGTTGCTTTAGTTGTGAAAAGTACTTTATAACTTGAGAGATGTTATATAAATGCTAGTTGCTTACAAGGATCCCCACGTCCTGGTAGTCACACTTTCCTATACTCTCCTCCCACATTACACCAGGCTATGGCAATCATGATGCTATGTCACTTCTAAGGTTAGAGTTGAAAAAGTGCTGCAGCATTTATTCTGGTTGGCTTTTTTCTCTCTCTTTTTCTATTGGATCATTCGCTCTGGGTAAGCCAGGAGCCATGTCACTGTCTCCCTCTGGAGAAACCCGCGTGGCAGGAAAGTGAGGCCTCCTGCCAACAGTCTTGTGCATGAGCCATCATGGCAGCAGATCTCCCAGGCCTGACAGAGCTTCAGATGACTGTGGCTCTGGCCTATACCTTGACTGCAAACTCATGAGCAATGCTGGGCCAGAAGCACCAGCTAAGCCACTCACAAAGTACTGACCCACAAGAACTGTGAGATCAATGTTTGCTGTTTTAATATGCCAACTTTGCGGGTAATTTGTTACACAATGGACACCTGGAACATGCGGTTATCCCAATAGTCACCTGAGCCTTCCTGAAGGAATCTTATCATGCTTTCATGGTATGTGAGCTAGACAGAAGAAAATAAACATGCTTACCAGTAAATATGCTTAGCCAATGAAAAATATGTAAAAGCACATATTTAATATACACAGAACCTTTGTTTCAAGTGATCAGTAAACAACTATCAGAAGATTATTATCTCAGTTCCAGCCCCTAACAATTCTAGGAATAGGTGTTTTTAACCCATCACAGAAAAGGAAAACAAAATTGACAGAAGTCAGGAAATTTCCCCACAGTCTCACAGCAGATGTGTTATAGAACCAGTATCATTTTTTTGTTTTGTTTTAAATTATTATATTTTAAGTTCTGAGGTACATCTGCAGAATGTGCAGGTTTGTTACATAAGTATACACATGCCATGGTGGTTTGTTGCTCCCATCAACCCATCATCTACATTAGGTGTTTCTTTTAATGCTATTCTTCCCCTAGTCCTCCACCTCCCGACAGGCCCCGGTGTGTGATTTTCCCCTCCCTGCGTCCATGTTAGAACCAGTATCTTAAATCTGATCTATCTTAGCATAAAATCCCTCCTTGGTAAGTTAAGTAAGCATCAATCAGGCTCTAAGAGAGAGGCTATTAAGTGCTCACTTTACTGCTGGGGCCTTCATACATCCAGGAGCATTTGTTCATTTGCTTCAAGGTTCAGGACTGGGTTCTAGTATTTATTCTTGCAAGCCATTAGGATTTAGTTTTCCTCCAACGTGAGCATTTCAGCATAGGTTTCGGGTGCCACTGTGACACACAGCTCAAAGCATCGTAATACCCCTGAGTCTGAGTAACATATTCTCAGAATAGAGACCCCATCAGTCAATCATATCGACCCATTAACAGCAAGAGGAAAATGATGAAGTATATAGCCAAGAGAAAAACTGGATTCTGATGACAGTTGAAATGTGATGAAGATTCTGTGAGGCAGAGATAATATAAGAAAGATGCCTGTGTAGAAATTAACTGTAAACATGCCAATGGATGGAAATTTTCTCCAAATTTACAAGGCTTCCCCTATAATTTTAAAATGGAGCCAAACCGCTTTGTGATGGGAATATTACTAGGCATCCATGCAGGAGAAGTCTTCCAGAAACAGACTACTGGTTCTGAAAATTTGGCATGGCATCAGTCATGCACTTCCGAATCTTCAGGACCCCTCCAAGAGTTTTCAAAATGTGACTGGCTACATTTGAAGAATGTTTGTTTGCCTTCATAGCCAGCCATTCTTGTTAGATTTTGGAAACTCAATAAGCTCAGACTGTTCACAATTTAATATTTTAGTGACACCTTTTTAGGTTTCTAAATCAGTTTTATGAGGCATGTGATAAAAATAAAATCAAAGTCGGCTGAACACTTATGGTGCTCAGTCAACTCTGAATATGACCTGTAGAAACACAGCAGAAACAAAACGACACTAAGTCATTTTTACTTCAATTTTATTAAAAGAAAGAGAATGATTAAACCAGTGAAAAACGTAACACGTTACTAATATTTCTTTTAAAGTTTACTCATATATTTTTTAGATTCTGTCTGTAATTTTACCAGATGGTGTTAAAGTACAAAATTGAAGTTCAATATGATCGATTGTTTTCATTCTCTAAGTTTAAGAGCAATGTTATATTTCATCATTAGGAAGTATGTTTGATGTGTTGCTTTCTCATTGCGTTTCAGATATGTGCCTTTTTCAATGTGTTAGCAAATCTTAAGTAAAGATAATTAATTTTTCTACCATTTAAAAAATGGAATTTTATCAATTATGAGTATCTTATTTAAAAACTAACAAATATTCCTGAATAGATAAATGTGCTTATGGAAGATTAGAAAATGTAAACTTAAGAATTATTTAAAATAAGGTTGTCAGGTAAAGCTTAATGTCTTGCAAGGTATAGGTATAATTTTTACAGTTGCTAACAGTTCACTCATTTGACTTTGAAAATTTCCATCTTCTCCCAAAAGATTATTTTTCAGCAATATAAAACATAAGAAGGGGAAATATATTTCACCCCAAATGCTTTCAGCCTTGGCGTTTATGTTCATGAAAATTTCGTGCATAGCAAACGAGTAGTGGTAAGATTATGGTAACTGGTAATGGAGTAAAAGGAAAATGGTATAAAATTATTAGAGTGGGCATCTTTGTGCCTCAGTTTCTCCTTTAATGATAGGGTTCATCATACTTTGCATTATCTGCCCTCTAAATTTGAAAAAGACAGTTGACTCCTAAACAATGTGTGTTTAGAAGTGCCCATCTCAGCACAGTCAAAAATCCACATAAAACTTTTGACTCCCCCAAACTTAACTACTGGTTGTCTGCTGTTGACCAGAAGGCTTACTGATAAAATATTCAGTTGGTTAACACATATTTTGTATGTTACATGTATTATATATTGTATTCTTACAGTAAATTAGCCAGAGAAAAGAAAATGTTATTAAGAAAATTATGGCTGGGCATGTTGGCTCATGCCTGTAATCCCGGCACTTTGGGAGGCCGAGGCCAGAGGAATGTTTGAGCCCAGGAGTTTGAAAACAGCCTGGGCAACAAAGTAAGACTCTGTCTCTACAAAATATAAAATAATTAGCCAAGTGTGTTGGCTTGCACCTGTGGTCCCAGGAGCACGAGAGGCTGGGCAGGATTATCGCCCGAGCTCTGGAGGTCGAGGCTGCAGCAAGCTATGTTTGCAACAATGCACTCCAGCCTAGGTGACCCTGGTCTTGGAAGGAAAGAAGGAAGGAAGGGAGGGAGGGAGGGAGGGAGGGGAGAAAATCATAAGAAAGAGAAAATGTGTACTATGCATTAATTGGAAGTGGATCATCATAAAAGTATTCCTCTTCATTGTCTTTACATTGAGTAAGCTGAGGAGGAGGAGAAGCAGGCAGGTGGTCTTGCTGATTTTTAGGCAAAGTGGCAGAGCTGGAGGAGCTGGAAGGAGAGGCAGGAGAAGCAGGCACACTTGGTGTAACTTTTATTGAAAACAATCCACAAGTGGACCCATGCAGTTCAAATATAAATTGTTTAAGGGTCAACTATATGTAGATATAAATATATCTACATATTTCTCACTGTGTTCATTTATTTATAAATTATAAGTAAATTGTATTACTCTGCTAAAATATTGTGTCCAAAACATAGAAAAACTGAAACATAAAGTGTTAAGATTGATAAAAAATTAAGTATTTGAATATTTTTGTGAATTATCAAAGAAACTTTTTGCACTCATTAACGTTAGAATTGTATATATTGCATATTGTTTTCTTATTGTATATGATAATAGACTATTTGTAATAATTTTAGTGAGAGCAGTGTGATTATATGTACTTAATTATTTTTGAAAATCTTGATTTGTACTTTGGGTTATTGATACATGTTAATTCAGAACTTAGTTCTAATTTTAGTTTTATATCTGCTTTTAATAATTGAAAAAGTTTTCACAAAAATATCTTCATAAAAATGTAGGAAGCAGGCCAGGCGCGGTGGCTCAAGCCTGTAATTACAGCACTTTGGGAGGCGGAGACGGGTGGATCCCGAGGTCAGGAGATCGAGACCATCCTGGCGAACACGGTGAAACCCTGTCTCTACTTAAAAAATAAAAAACTAGCCAGGCGAGGTGGCGGGCGCCTGTAGTCCCAGCTACTCAGGAGGCTGAGGCAGGAGAATGGCGTGAACCCAGGAGGCGGAGCTTGCAGTGAACTGAGATCCGGCCACTGCACTCCAGCCTGGGCGACAGAGCGAGACTCTATCTCAAAAAAAAAAAAAAAAAAAAAAAAAAGTAAGACGCACATCATATCTTGTGCTTACTAAATGATGACACACAGTAACCGGGATACATGTGCAGAACGTGTGGGCTTGTTACATAGGTATATCTGTGCCATGGTGGTTTGCTGAACCTATTGACCCAGCCTCTAAATTCCCTCTCCTCACCCCCCAGTCCCCAACAGGCCCTGGTATGATGTTCCCCTCTCTGTGTCCCTGTGTTCTCATTGGGTTCAACTCCCGCTTGTGAGCAAGAACATGTGGTGTTTGGTTTTCTGTTCTCATGTTCGTTTGCTGAGGATAATGGCTTCCAGATTCATCCATGTCCCCACAAAGGACATGATCTCATTCCTTTTTATGGCTATATAGTATTCCATGGCATATATGTACCACATTTTCTTCATCCAGTCTATCATTGATGGGCATTTGGGTTGGTTCTGTGTCTTTACTATTGTAAATAGTGCTGCAGTAAACATACATGTGCATATGTCTTTATTGTAGAATGATTTATATTCATTTGGGTATATACACAGTAATAGGATTGCTGGGTCGAATGGTATTTCTGGTTCCAGATCCTTGAGGAATCGCCATACTGTCTTCCACAATGGTTGAACTAATTTACATTCCCAAAAACAGGGTAAAAGTGTTTCTATTTTCCCACAGCCTTGCCAGCATCTGTTGTTTCCTTATTTTTTAATAACGGTCATTTGGACTAGTGTGAGATGGTATCTCATTGTGGTTTTGATTTGCATTTCTCTGATGTTGAGCTTTTTTTTCATATGTTGGCTGCATAAATGTCTTTTTTTGAGAAATGTCTGTTCATATCCTTTGCTTACTTTTTGATGGGGTTGTTTGTTTTTTATTGTAAATTTGTTTAAATTCCTGGTAGATTCTGGATATTAGACCTTTGTCAGATGGGTAGATTGCAAAATTTTTCTCCCATTCTGTAGGTTGCCTGCTCACTACGATGATAGTTTATTTTGCTCTGCAGAAGCTCTTTAGTTTATTAGCTCCCATTTGTCAATTTCAGCTTTTGTTGGAATTACTTTTGGCATTTTTGTCATAAAGTCTTTGCTCAAGTCTATGCCCCGAATGGTATTGCATAGGTTTTCTTCTAGGGTTTTTTGGTTTTGGAGTTTAGAGTTAAGTCTTTAATCCATCTTGAGTTGTTTTTGTTAAGGTGTAAGGAAGGGGTCCAGTTTCAGTTTTCTGCATATGGCTATCCAGTTTTCTCAGCACCATTTACTGAATAGGCCATCCTTTCCCCATTGCTTGTTTTTGTCAGGTTTGTCAAAGACAAAATGATTATAGATGTGTGGTGTTATTTCTGAGGTCTCTGTTCTGCTCCATTGGTCTATATGTTTGTTTTGGTACCAGTACCATGTAATACAGCAGTTATTAAAAACCCATATAATACATTTAGGATGAAGTTCATTTTTAAGGTACAAAAGGTAACTCTGATGTCAGAGAACATCTTGATAATTTCAGATTATTTAGGACCTACGTATATCTGATCTGAATATATCATTCTTTCAGTTTCCAGCCACATAACTAAAACAGGTTTCTCCAAGAAGTAGAGTTGTTACCTCTGCCATGTTACTGTTCTCGGCATACATTACTGTTATTGTTTCCAATTCAAGGTTTCTTTTTACAAGTGATATATTTCTGTTGTCTCTTTTGTGAGTTAGTTGGAGTGAGATACTATGCTAAATAGTGTGATCTGTCTATCAAGTTAACCAAGGTACACACAAACTAGAAGATGCTGCAGAGTACTGGAGGTGAACTTCTGTACAACGATGGGCAGTTTGCTGCACCGCCTGTGCCACCATATAACTTCCTTTTCTTCCATCAATTTCCACTGTGATTCAGTGGCATTCAATACAATTCATTAAGCTTTAGCTTAATTCTCCCAAAAATAAGTAAGTAGAAACATTATTCACATTTCTTCATAGTATTTTCCTTCCAGACTTTGTTCCACACCTCACTATGGAGACTAACAATTTGTGGAATAAGGAAGTGGTCATTGTTGGCTTATCTTTTATTCTGGAAAAGACTTTTCTGTGCAGCTGGGCAATCATCATAGACTTAAAATTTTATTACCAAAAAAAAAAAATAAATAAATAATGTCTGGACAAACTGTTTGAGTGGAATCTCACAGCACTTGATGCATACTTTTATCATACCACTGTTATAGCTTTCTATTCCTGGCTCTGTCTCCAACATCCTCTCTCACATACCTTGTGAGACCTTGAGCCCAATAAGCTTAGCAGTGACATTGTTTATGTGTGATGTCTTTATTAATCCTAGCAGAGCATGTGAGGGATTTTCAGTAGATGGTTTTTGAATTAATGGACATGTGAAATCAAGAATAGAGGTGGTTGGGACTGCTCAACTATCCTATCTCCATAGGCACATGAGAAAAGGAGAATTGGAAAACTAATGTGAGATGAGCTGGAATTTTCCTAAGGTCTATAGAATTCTGAGATCTTCCTGCAACTTTCCCCTTTCATGTCCTGCCATCTTCTTATGCCATGTGCAAAATTGTTTGAGGCTGAGATTGGCTTCATCTCTTTCCTCTTCAAGTTTCTCCATGGGGTGTGTCTGGAAGGGGAGTATAACTGGATTTTCTATTGTTATAGCTGTCTGGTTTCCTTCCCAGATTCCTGAGATTGGTTATTGATAATTTTTTAAAACATTTTTGAATGGTTGTCCATTTCTCCTTCTACTTCTTTATATGCTTCTTTCTTCTCTGTTTATTCCCTGCAAGTCAGTGGGGTTTAGAAAGGTCTGAAGTTGAAGAAAGGTAAGCAGAAGAAGAACCCATTCAATGTGACTCTCTTTCCTCCCCCTTATTCACCACCACTAACTGAAGCATATCTTTTAAAAAGACTTGAAGGGACATGTAGAGAAGTTTCTATTCTTGCTTTTCTTGTAAAAGACAGCTTTAGCATTTTTTTCATTTAATGTCTGTAAAGCTTCTCTGCATAAGTACCATGTGAAACACAGAGATTAGTGTTGTTAATTTAATGCAGTAAGCTTAGAATCTTTGTAAGATATCATCTCCTTTTGAACTTTATGTTCAAATCAGTAGAGACCAGAACAGAGTTTTTCAGAAGAATATTAACTTTCCTACTTCATATATTAAGCAAATAGAAGGGCCAGAGAAAATATAAATACGTGGGCTCATACACTGGCATAAATCATCCTGATATGTAAGAGAGTAGGTATTTTTAATTTGTTTTTTTTTTCTCATAAACTGCTGGGGAAATTGAATGAACTTGCTCTACACATAATGGATACAGTAATGTGGGGAGATGATCCATTACAATGATGCATTTGGGTAGGCTCTAATGAAGTAAAGATTCAACTTATTGATGACAAAAAGAAAACAATGGTTATGTATCAAGTATCATATATCTTCTCATCAAGCTGTCCCACTGAATGAGAGATACAGTGTTACTTACGTAATGCATTATGTTTTCATCTTTTAAAAAGGAACAAAGCTGAGACATTTCCACTTGATTTTTATGCATTCTCTTTCAGGTAACTTCTTAACTTGGCACCAGTAGAATGTTTGAAAGGAAACTAAAATTCTTATATAGGCAGGGGCAACAGAGAAATCCTTGCAGGAAAATGTCAGCCAAGGAAAATAAGTTGGCTTTAGTCACTGATTTTTTTTACATTAATACATTTATATTTCTTGTTATGTTTTATTACAGCAGATATTAAAATTAGTTTCCACCCTCCTAGGTTTACAATAATTGAAAATGACAAAAGGCCAAAGGGATGCCATGTATGGTCAGAGGAAGGATGAAGTCTTCAGGGGATATAGTGAGTTGGCTGCAGGTGGTCCTGCAAGTGGGAAATAAAGACCTGGAAAACAGAGAGAATTCTGTATCCAACATAGTTGGAGCCCCAGCACAAGTTCTGCCAAATGCCTGATATGCCCTTATGATATGCCATCTTGTTCATTTCTGACAGTACTACACAATGCTCCTAAAAAATTCCTTTTTGGAAAGGCCAACTGGCTGGGTGCCTACTAGTCAGCTATACTTTGTTCGAAATATTCCTACCTGTGCTTCTTAGAGCCTTGACTTATTTTAGTTTTTACATTTGTGTTGATTAACTTTTACAAAAAAAAAAAATGTATAAAATGAAGGGGGTGGGGTGGGGGGGGGTGCCCTGTGATAGAAAAGACAGTAGTAACCATTCCTCAGCTTTTCCTGACTTCTTTTTAAGTTGGCAATTATTCAAAGTTAAGGTTTTTTAGCAATATGTCACCTGCTACAATATTTCCATTCCTATGCATTTAGTCTTTAAATTAAATTTCTGTCTTCTAAGGCTTCTCTGCCCATGATCTCTAAATGTTAAAGAGAAAGAAAGATTCATGAAACTAATCTTCCTCTGTTTTACTCAGAGGAAGGTCCCGGACATTGAGGAGGTTTCCAGAAGTTATAAAATTTTCATTTTCCATGTCTTTCCTGAACTTTGGGCGTATGCTGGCTAATCAGAGGACCAATGATAAAGCTTAAAAAGAGCAATTATTTCTTTCTGAAAAATAACAGAATTGATTTATTGAGAGCCCACTATATGTCAGGCGTTGTGCTGGTCCTCAGATCCTGTTTTATTTAATCATCACCAAAAATACTATACAATTACCATTAATACACAGATCGTATGACAGATGAATTAAGCATCCATGAGTTTAAGTCAGGACCTTCCAAGACCTGGAAGTTCAAGCCATTTTCATTTTTTAGGCTTTTATTAAAAATTAAAGAAGTACCAAATCATATCACAACAACAATTGTGATAATTTTAAAATTATATGTGAAAAACATTTAACACAAAAACAATGCAATAAAGTTGTGCAATGCACAAAAATCTTCACAGTAGGCATTTAACAAATAGTCCGTAGTGTGCTATAGGTGGCATGGTAAGATGAAGGAACAGAAATTATATTAGGAATGCTATTTTTTCAACTCTTGAGTGTATCTCTGGGAAGCAACTGAGACACAGGAGATTAAGCAAACTGCCTAAAGCCACCTAGATCCTAAGTAACAAAGCTAGAAGATAAACTGAGGCGCCTGACCTCAGAAATTTTGCTTTTAATGACTTTGCTACCTTCCAAATAGGCCCACATTCCAAACTCTTTTACTCACCATAAGCCATTTCCAACTTTCAAATTGCAAGATGGCAAGCAGAAATATTTATCTGGTTTAAATATGCTATGGGAATAATTGCTTTCTCTGGTTCCTATTTTTTGTCTCCATTTAAGAACTAGGTTAGGGATAGTGTTTTGGTTGCTTCTGTATTTTCTTGACAGGTGTGTCTACTGTAGAGCATTTGCAGGTGGTTTAAATGTGACTAATGCACAGAACTGCTGTGCAGTTTAGGAGCATTAGTGATAGATGTATCAGAAGACCTGCCGGGCGTGGTGGCTCACACCTGTAATGCCAGCACGTTTGGAGGCTGAGGTGGGTGGATCACTTGAGACAAGGAGTTCAAGACCAGCCTGGCCAATATGGTGAAACCCTGTCTCTACTAAAAATACAAAGAATAAATTAACCAGTTGAGGTGGTGCACACCTGTAATCCCAGCTACTCAGTAGGCGGAGGCAAGAGAAATCACTTGAGCTGGGGAGGAAGAGGTTGCAGTGAGCCAAGATTATGCCACTGCACTCCAGCCTGGGCAACACAGCAAGACTCTGTCTTAAAAAAAAAAAAAAAAAAAAAAAACAAAAAACAAAAGAAAAAAACAAACAAAAACAAACAAAAAAAAACCTGAGTTTGAATCCCAGCTCTAAAGTTATTTAGCGCTATGACTTTGAGGAAGTTGCAACATCATTCTTTACCTTGGATTTTATACCTACAAAATAGTGCTGTTGTGAGAATGAGATTTTGGAAGCTATATAAGGATCTAGCATGGGGATTTCTGTTTTCTAGATGTCAAACTCTTCTGGAATGGATTTGCCCAAAGGACATTCCAGAGTGTGTGCAGAAGTGCCTAAAGGAAGCTTATTGGGTTCTATAGGACCTTTCAAAAATCAGTCAGTGTTAGACACCACTCATAGTTATTATGCCTTAGAACAAGCAAGGTCAGGATCACAGGTTCAAGACCTGTGTGGGTAAGTGAGCAACAACCAGAAGCTACTTATGAAGCCAGTCCTAAGCCATTGAAGGCATGAAGAAAGCAGGTAGTAGAGTAGCCTTGGCTTAGTCACAGCTGGGCTCTGAGCAGCCAGGGAGCATCTGCAGTCATAGCACAGTGCTCCCAAAGGCTTACACTCCCCTCCCCATGGAAAGCCTGAATCTTTTCCTTGGTTAATATTTTAGTTTTTCTGGTAACTCTGTGTATGAAATCTGTGGTTTTTAAGAACGAACACATACAACTGCAAAGCTATTACAATCATTTTTTATATAGAAACAATTATTTTAGACCACAAACCAAAATTATATGAAGATAATGTTACGTAGGAGGCCCAAGTAGAAAGAAATAGGGTTCTAATTAATCCTGCTTTTGTGCTTCTGTCATTATCCTGGATGAATTCCCTAATGCTGCATTTTTAATGGGAGATGCATTTCCAATGCTGTTTAGCAAATCACTTTGTAGGCAGATGTTATGGTAGCCCATCTTTCAGGCCAGGGAGCAACTTCTATTTTATTCTGTGATATGTGTTGCTATGGAGGAATCACTGCATTCAGATCGTAAACTGTGTGACTTTGGTCATTTTTTATGGACAAAAATAAAAATAAATCTGGTAGAAATGAAGAGAAGATGTACTTTTTATTACTGGAAAAAGCTTTAAGAAAAATACAACAAATGTCAATATCTTCCCAAGCTCGACAGACCTGTAAAGTCAGAAACATCCCAGGGCACCCCTGACTCTGCTTTGTATTTCTTTAAGCTTCAGGTTGGAGGCAGAGAGTGTATGAAATACCTTTGTAGAGGTCATTTCTTTAAGCTTCAGTTTGGAGGACAGAGAGTGTATGAAATACCCTTGTAGAGGTTATTTCTTTAAGCTTCAGGTTGGAGGACACAGGGTATATGAAATACCTCTGCAGAGGTTGCTTACAAGCAAATATCCTTTTGTTCAGGTGGTGTGAGGAAGCCCTAACACCTTTCTGAAAAGAAACTTTGGACTCAGCCCTGTTTTAAAAATGTCCACAGATCACTTGGGTTGCATCATATCACCCTTTACAGCAACTGAAAATTTTCTCTCACAGCGAGAAAGCTGCCTTTATATAGTTCAGACCTAAGCTATTTTTTTAATAGAAATAAGGACATTTAGTTACTTTTACACTAAAATTGTTTGGTATTTTCTTCTTTGCCTTTGGCACTAGTATTTTATCTTTTCTTTCATTATTTGCCTCTCAACAATTTAGAGATGCCAGTTAAAAAATGAAGGAATAAAAGAACCTATTGAGGGCAGCGAACTAGATGGAGGGTGGAGGGTGGGGCCAGGAGAAGAGATTTTATCTAAAATTTTCTATCGGGTGAGTGTCTTAGTAACTCTGGGCCAATTTGGCTCATCACTCTGAGCCGTAGTGTTTTCATAGGTAAGATAGATTTAATAACAACTACCTCAGAGAGTTGGATTCCTATTCAAATTGAAATGAGAGACTTCCCTGACCCCCTTGTGGGACTTGTGACATGGATGTGGCATGCTCAAACCCCTTATGGGAGGGGGAGCACACAGGTGAGCAGGTGCAGGAGCCAGAGTGAGCACTTTTGGGCTCCAGACCATATCCAGGAGTGCTACAATGCTCTTTTAGCCCTGATAGCCAAGAATGGCTTAAGTGTTAAACAGCTCAGTGAAGAGTCAGTGTGACAGCCTTTCTGGGTTCCTGCACTCACTGCCTCCCAAGTTCTTGTCCAGTGTCCAGGAAGAATCAGGTCACACAAACTTGAAGGATGGTGAATGCGGGGATTTTATTGAGTGAAGGAGGGGCTCTAAACAGGATGGGGAGCTGGAGAGGAGATGGAGTGGGAAGATGATGTTCCCCTGAGTTCAGCCGTCCCGTGGTTGATGTCCTCACCTATCGTCCCCAGAAGAACTTCTCTTGATGTGTTCAGACACTTCCTCTCTTCTTTCCTTTTCTGCCACACTGCTCTGCTGCTCTGCCAATGGAGCTTGGGGTTTATATGGGTACAGAATGGGGTATGGTAGGCCAGAGTGGTCTTGGAAAAGGCAACATTTGGGCATGAAAACAGGAATGCTTGTTCTGATTTAGGGCTGCAAGTTTCCAGGCTTAAGGGTGGGGCCTTTGCCAAGGAACCTCCCTTTTCTACCCCGTATTTCCCTGCCTCCTGTCCATCTCAAAATAAGATATACATATAAGTGAAATTGCCACATAAATGAAAATGACAAGTATCATTGTCATCACTACAACCACCACTAGAAAAGGGAACTAACTTTCAAGCATACTTTCTTGGACCTGTTTAAGGATAGCATTAACAATTTAGAGTAGTGGACGGAGAACTCCACATCTCTTGAGCCCACTCTAACCTCCAGGTCCAAGTCAACAGTGCTGTCTTTCTCATTTCTTGCTGTGTTTTTTTGTCAGATGCCAGAAGTAGGACATGTTAGTCCACTATTGAAATTCCGCTGAGCTACACTTACTCTTGTCTTTTCCAGCTGTCATCTGTGACTACCCATGATAGCACATCTTCAGGGAAGATTTGAAAAGATATGTGGGTAGATCAATGGAAAGTAAAAATACGTTATATATTCTGTTTGATGTGAAATGTCCCTAAATGTAAAAATTACTTTAGAAGGGAAACAAGGAGTTTAAAATAGAGACCAAAGTATACAGAAAAATCATAGTGTAGTTAACCTAAGTTTATTGAATGTTTCTTATCTGCAAGGCATTGGGAAATTTCATTTAGGAGATATGGAGAATGATGCTCCCATCTCTGCCTTTCATGTATTATAGTCTAAGTAAGGGAAGCAAGAGGTATTCATAAATAAGGAGGACATATATAAGTATACTTGGAAAGATAAAAGAGGGTATACAGGATAGAGAAGATATTTCCTGGTGGAAAAATCCTAGGACTTTAAATAAGGGAAATATCTCAGCTGTGCCTTAGGTAAAGTATTGGTAGATAGGATATAGGAGTACATTATAGATTGAGAGACTAGCCTGAGAAAACTTTTAGTGTTAGGAAAGGAAAGACATGGTAAACAAATGGTGATTATCCTATAGCTAAAATATAGGGTACACATGGAACAGATGAAAAGGGAAACAAACTCTGGTGCTTTTGTGTGTGTGTGTGTGTGTTTTGTTTTTTGTTTTTGTTTTTGAGACGGAGTCTCGCTCTGTCGCCCAGGCTGGAGTGCAGTGGCCGGATCTCAGCTCACTGCAAGCTCCGCCTCCCGGGTTTATGTCATTCTCCTGCCTCAGCCTCCTGAGTAGCTGGGACTACAGGCGCCCGCCACCTCGCCCGGCTAGTTTTTTGTATTTTTTTTGGTAGAGACGGGGTTTCACCAAGTTAGCCAGGATGGTCTCGATCTCCGGACCTCGTGATCCGCCCGTCTCGGCCTCCCAAAGTGCTGGGATTACAGGCTTGAGCCACCGCGCCCGGCCTGGTGCTTTTAACTAGAATCCTCTTCTCAAGTATTTAATATAAGTCCATCCTCTCATTATTTAATCCTCTACTATACCCACTTTACAAATAAAGAAATGAGAGCACAAGAAGATTAATTAACCTACCTGAAAATGAGGAATAACAAGTAAGGTTTAGGACTTGAATCCATGTTTTCTTCAGTTAAAGTAAGCATATTATTTTTTACCATGGGGTCTCAAAAGTAATAATAACAATCAATAATTGTGGTTTATTGAGTACTCACCCTAGGCCACAGAAATTTAATTTTTCTCAATCTTCAAAATTACATAAAATGTAGAAGTTATTATCTAAATCTCTAGATGAAGAAATGGTGGCTTAGAAAATATATTTGATGCATTAAAAATAATGAAGATTAATGCTGAGGAGAAATGAAGATAGAAATAAAATGGACTTGACTACCAGGCTAAGGGGTCTTATTTTATTGAAAAACTAGTAAGATAACCATTAAACGTATTCATTCGAAAAAATGCATGATCAGAATCATACTTGAAGAAAATTCATCTGTTAGCTTCATCCAGGAGTATGAATAAAGAGATGAGAGATTCTTAGTAAGACGTAAAAAATTTATGGTTAAAACTGCTTTGAATCAAATTAACCCAAGATTTAGGTTTTTAAAAATTAGTTTTAACTTCAGTGGATCTAATTAAAATATATAAGATAATCATATTATCTTTTGTCTCATATGTCTAGGCAATGAGATGCTCTGATAAATAAAATGTTTATACCAAAATGACATAATGTATACAGAGTAACACTTTTTAAAGAAAATATAACACCGTAATATGCACAAAAGCATATTTTCTACAGATAGCTGATCTAATAATCAATGGTCTACTTTTTAAACTG
This sequence comes from Rhinopithecus roxellana, assembly GCF_007565055.1. Lineage (NCBI taxonomy): Eukaryota > Metazoa > Chordata > Mammalia > Primates > Cercopithecidae > Rhinopithecus > Rhinopithecus roxellana. The sequence goes on from NC_044550.1 coordinate 173,588,740, forward strand.
CTAATTAAATTATACATATTGTTTAGAGAGACTTTGAACAGGTCCACTTTACTAATTCAGTTTTATCTATAGAATACATTGGCAAACTGACTTTAAAATTCTGTTGCAAAACCAACCTCTTATTGGAGAAAACTTACAGAATCATTGAAATCCTAAAGCTGAAGGAAAGATTTCGACCAACCTTGTCAGTTTACAAGGGAAACAGAGGTCACAGGAAAATACAGTGAGGGAATTCAAGCCTGTGATCCTCAATGACCTCGTGCTGTATGCTTCACTTATCTGCCGCCACCCCATCAAAACCAAAGTATGTTGTATTAAAGGATATGCACTATGTGGGCCTGGCGCGGTGGATCACGCCAATACTATACAAATCCCAATACTTTGTGGGGCTGAGGTGGGCAGATCACAAGGTCAAGAGTTCAAGACTAGCCTGGCCAACATGGTGAAACTCTGTCTCTACTAAAAATATAAAAATTAGCTGGGCATGGTGGTGGGCACCTGTAATCTCAGCTACTCAGGAAGCTGAGGCAGGAGAATCACTTGAACCCAGGAGGTGGAGGTTGCAGTGAGCTGAGCTCATGCCATTGCACTCCAGCCTGGGCAATACCGTGAGATTCAGTCTCAAAAAAAGAAAGAAAAAAAAAAAAAGGTGGGATATGCACTGTGTGATGTAATGTGATGTGATGTGATGTGATGTGTTCTTCATAGGCTGGAACTTTATTATGTTTCCCTGTGTATAATATAGTACAGATGCATTAGTTAAGATGAAATGGAAAGTTTCTCCAAGTTAGATAAATGATCAGTTTACTTCCTATAGAAGTAAACTTACAGTATGTTTAGTATGTTTAATGAGGTCTTTAAAAGTCTGCTTCTAGAAAGTTTGTCCAGTGTTGTAGAATTTTTATTGCTTTCAATATTTAGCTGTATGCCATGTATCTTAAATAAAATTACGTTTAGGCTGGGAGCAGTGGCTTACGCCTGTAATTGCAGCACTTTGGGAGGCCAAGGCGGGAGGATCATGAGGTCAGGAGATTGAGACCATCCTGGCCAACATGGTGAAACGCAGTCTCTACTAAAAATACAAAAATTAGCTGGGCATGGTGACACGTCCCTGTAATCCCAGTTACTCGGGAGGCTGAGTCAGGAGAATTGCTTGAAACTGGGAGGCAGAGGTTGCAGTGAGCGGAGATCATGACACTGCACTCCAGCCTAGTGACAAAGTGAGACTCCATCTCAAAAAAAAAAAAAAAAAAAAAAAAAAAAGTTTAAACTGTTTGCTAAAACACTAATAACACTTTGCTGCAGACTCATTGAATATCTAATTGTGGTCAAAGACAAGTCAAGAGAGTTTCCAAAGAATCTCAGCAGATTTCAGAGGTCTGTACATGAACCTTTACACACTGACTCATAGAAAGAACCTCATTCAGAGTCCTGTTATTCTCATTTTACACGTGAGTCCAACAGATTAATGCTTTTCTACTTTGATACATTGTGGAGTAGAAGAAACATTAATAATTCTAATTTCATAAATAATAATCCTAACAACTATATCAAATAATGAGTACCTCAGTGCCTATTATGACTTGAGCACCATCTTAGCTGTATCTCTAATTCTCACATCAACTCTACAGCCTAAGAATTTTATCCTAATTTGGGATGAGGAAATGAGAATTAAAAGTGATTTGCCTTGCCTGGATTCAGTCACAAAGTCTAGAATAAAGAAAGGGAGTCTGTCAGACCTAAGATCTGTAGATCTGTAATCACAGCAAGACATTTACCAGAAAATGTTAAGCCAACAGAGGCAACACACTAATGCTCACTGGCAGTCTTAATTTCTTTAATTAGATAAAATAATGAAAAAGCAAGTAAAAAAAGATTGGTAAAATAATTAAAAACAAGTGATCACAGAGCAGGGTTGAAAAGTCTCAATAGTGCTTTCTCTTATTGCCACATGACTACTCAGAGTGGTTACTATTTATCTGCTATTATTACTATTATCATTATTCATAATACTAGCTGACATTTATTGACCTAGGTCAGGGAAGGCTTCCTGAATGAAGGGAAATGATAGCAGTGATGTGAGCAGTTAATTAGTCAGTCGAAAGGAATGTGGAGGTCAGGAAGGGGACAGTGGTGGGTGGAGTATCCTAAGTGTGGAAGACATCTCGTGCAAAGGCTCAGATGTAAGAGACTGTTATGGTTCCTTTCCAACCTAAACCTGGTGGAATGGCTCCCATAAAGAAAGTCAAGAAGAAGGACCATTTAACCATCAACAAGAAGGTGAACTGAGAATACACCATCAATATTTAGAGGTGCATCCATGGAGTGGGATACAAGAAGTAGGTCTTATGCGCACTCAAACAGATCTGGAAATTTGCTGTGAAAGAGATGAGAGCTCCAGATGTGTGCATTGATACCAGGCTCAACAAAGCTATGTGGCGTAAAGGAATAAGAAATGTTCTATCTTGTACTCTTGGGTGACTGTCCTGAAACGGCAATGAGATGAAGATTCACCATACAGGCTCTATACCTATTTTACCTGTCACCACTTTCAAAAATGTATAGTCGATTTCAATGAGGACTAACTGCTCGGTGTCAAATAAAGTTATTAAACTGCAAATAAATAAATAAAAGAGACTGTTAGTGGTTGAGTTATGCACTCCTGAATTCACATGTTGAAGTTCTAACCCCCAATATTTCAGAATGCTGTTTTATTTGAATATAGGATCATTGAAAATATAATTAGTTAAGATGAGGTCATACTGCAGAAATATGGGCCCTTAAGCCAATGTGACTGGTGTCTTGATAAAAAGGGGAGTTTTGAACACAGGCTCACACAGGAGGGATGGCATATGGACCTGAAGGTAGAGAATGGGGCATGGCTTTGGCAAGCTAAAGAAAATCAAGATTGCCAGCAAACCACTAGAAGCCAGGGAGGAGAGACATGGAGTAGATTCTTCCTTACAGCCCTCAGAAGAAATTAACCCTGCTGACGCCTTGATCTTGGACTTCCTGCATCTAGAACTGTGAGACAATATATTTCTGTTGTTTATGCTTCTCAGTTTATTTTACTTTATTATAGCAGCACCAGCAAACTAATACAGAGACTAAGGAGTTCAAAGACATGCAGCTTAACTTCTGACTCTCAGTCATCAATTAAGGATAAATTGTCCTCTGCCCACCAGTAAGGTGGCAGAGAGATGCCCAAGATGTTTTAGAGCCATCCCATTCTAATAATCAATATTTTAAAGAACACATTGGGGGCAAAAATTTATGCATGGTGACCTGTGAAATGCACATAATAACAAACACTTGATTTCTCTGTGTTATATGCTCATTCAGTAAACAAGCATTTATTTAGCATGCATGATGTACCATGTAGCACGCATGATGTAGGAGAGTGGTCAGAAGCTTGGGTTCTGTGAACAGAATTAAGATCAGGGACCCCACCTTTGAGGATATATGTTTTGGAAAATATTCTACCTTTATGGGATATCAATATCCTCATCAACTTCCCCAATGAAAGGAGATTAAATAAGAGTATAGTTATAATACATTTAGTGGAGCATGTGTTTTATCACAAATATACTCTAAAACAGCTGTATTCTTCTTATTGTTATTATTTTATTATGTTGCTTAGGGTAGGGAGATGTTCGTTTTACCCCTCCTGCACTCGCTTTAGACTCTTGGTCTCTCCCTGCTGGTAAACTGTGTTGGCTGTTTCTGGCTCTGTTCCCTGTCTCCTCATTTCGGCTTTTGATGGGGCATGATGATCAGATGGCCATGATTAGTTCTTTGGCTTGCATTGCAGATTATCTATTAAGTAGCCATCTCCTCAGCCACCGAGGCATATGGTCAGTACTTCTAGGGCTTAAAATAAATCTGCATTTTAACATGTGGAATTTCATTATGCAAAAGGGAGCTCGTATGGGGTCTAATCTTGTTATTTGTTATGCTGTACACACATATACTTGCTGCCTTCTGGATGGAATAGTACATTAGGCCCCTGGGACTTTCGTTTTATTGGCATTGCATAGGTATTCCGGGTGAGGACATTTAGGAAGTAGCATCAACTCTTGACTATGCAGAGTACAGGAAAGAAAAGAAGAATGAGGAGCAACTTTTCTTTCCACCTTTTGCAGACCAGTCATACAGTTTTTTGTTTGTTTGTTTTTGTTTTGTTTTTTGTTTTTGTTTTTGTTTTGAGACGGAGTCTCGCTCTGTCGCCCAGGCTGGGGTGCCCTGGCACGATCTCGGCTCACTGCAAGCTCTGTCTCCTGGGTTCATGCCATTCTCCTGTCTCAGCCTCCCGAGTAGCTGGGACTACAGGCCTCTGCCACCACGCCCGGCTAATTTTTTGTATTTTTTGTATTTTTTTTTTTTTTTTTTTTTTTTGAGGCGGAGTCTCGCTCTGTCGCCCAGACTGGAGTGCAGTGGCGCAATCTCTGCTCACTGCAAGCTCCGCCTCCCGGGTTCACGCCATTCTCCTGGCTCAGCCTCCCGAGTAGCTGGGACTACAGGCGCCCGCCACCTTGCCCGGCTAGTTTTTTGTATTTTTAGTAGAGATGGGGTTTCACCATGTTAGCCAGGATGGTCTCGATCTCCTGACCTCGTGTTCCGCCCGTCTCGGCCTCCCAAAGTGCTGGGATTACAGGCTTGAGCCACCGCGCACGGCCATTTTTTGTATTTTTTAGTAGAGACAGGGTTTCACCGTGTTAGCCTGGATGGTCTCAATCTCCTGACCTCATGATCCACCCACCTCGGCCTCCCAAAGTGTTGGGATTACAGGTGTGAGCCACCGCGCCCAGCCCAGTTTTCTAAACATTTACTTAGCACTTACTATGAGCCCAGTGTTTCCCCAGGTACTTGGGTGGTGAGGAACCAGATGGCACAGCCCTTTTATCTAAAGGTATCAAACAACTTTAGATATCTTTAGATAAAAAAGAAACATTTTTATCAAGGTGTTTGTTAGCAAAGATCAGCCTTTAGTGCTGATTAGAAAAACGACACCCCTTTTCCTAGGTGAATGCATCTATGTCCTAGGCACCTGCCACTGCGAATGGAAGTGTGAAATATACTTCAGATTGCATCCTCTTGACTAAGTGTCCTTGCACTAGGTACACGATTAAGGCAGTTAAGTGACAATTGCAAAAGCAAATGGTCAGCAATTGACGAAGAACTCATTATATGATACTCTGCGGGCTGCATGGTTTGGGGAAGTGTGTATGCTAGAGAAATGTATTAAATTTCATTCTGTATACTCAACTGTAAACTGCTTCTTGTGTGAATGAGCAGAAAGTATTAGTTTATCCACATTTGATTGAACAAATACTTCTGATTTTCATTATAAAGCTACCTATTCTTTGTTCTAACATTTTTCCTGGCACTACTATCTTAGGATATAAATAGGTTAATGGGAAATAAGAGATTCGTTTGTAGAAATTAACTCAAGAGTACTTTCTAGTATTAATAGAAACTTATTTGAGTTTCCTAAATGAGGACTTCTTCAATCTATTCAGATGTGACATGTCATCTAAGTTAATAAGTAGAGCAAAAAATAAAAATAACAGCATCAAGCACAAAAATTCAGTCTCTGGAAACTGAGAGATTTGAATTTGGATTCTAATTCCAGTTCTTCTGCCTGCTTGATTTGTTACCACAGGCAAGTAACTAATCCTTTACTGTGCTTATAATAATACTTCCTATGATCTTTGAATGTTGTGAGGATTAAACAAGATAGTGCAAGTAAAGTGCTATGCACAGCCCCTGACACCTAGTAAATATTTAATAAGTAGTAGCTGTTGTTAATGCTGCCTGACTCTTTAAAATTCATCAGGCTCTACAACATGTAAACTAGCATTACACACATATCACGACAATGGATTTTTCATTTATCTATATAGAAATAGATGGATGGATATATAAATATGTATGTATGTGTTTGTATACCCACTATTATGTACATGCACGATTGAGAGTGTATTTACTTCTGTGGCATTGTAAAACTAACATTAGCTAACATGTACAAGACTGTTCCAACTCCTGTCCTGTGTACCTCATATTAATTATTTCATCCTTATAACAATCCTGTGAAGTGGGATCTTTTGCACCAATTTTTCAGATAAGAAAGCTGATGCCTGAAGATGAGTTTATGCCGCTAGTAAACTGTAGAAATGGAATTTTAACCCAGGCAGTGTGCCCCAGGTCTGTGTTTCTAGCAACAGTGGTAGTGTGAATTTCAATGATAAACACTTAGGTTAATCATTATGTACAAACAGACACATTGCAATGCACAAATGTACATGCACACACACATGCTTTTCTGTGTATGTGAGTATTTGCCTAAAGATGCATAATGAATTTGTGGAATATCCCTTCCTCTCTGGTGCTCTTGAGGTCTGTAGCCACATTTACATTTTTCTGTTTGTGGTTCCCTTTCCCCAGCAGGCTGATTGAATTATATGACATATCACATGCAAATGAAACACTAAATGGAAACCTCTCTCTGTTGCCCAGCAATGGATGATTGCTCCACATTACTTGAAGTTATGCTTAAGCACATCGTACGGCATTATTCTCCTTGTTTGCCTCCTCTCGCTCGCACTCACATTGCTTGAACAGTGGCTCTACATCCAATTATATATCATCAAGTGGCAGAAGATGACATTAATATGGATTAACTGTATTCCACAAGCTCTTTGGTGATCTTTTGGCCTTCAATGCTGAATACATTGTTGTAGCAGTTAAAACATGTGCCAGGCTACATTTAACAGAAATCTGATACTTGTAAGTCGGGCACGGTGGCTCATGCCTGTAATCCCAGCACTTCAGGAGGCCAAGGTGGGTGGATCACGAGGTCAGGAGATTGAGACCATCCTGGCTAACATGGTGAAACCCTGTCTCTACTAAAAAAAATACAAAAAATTAGCCAGGCGTTGTGGCAGGTGCCTGTAGTCCCAGCTACTCAGGAGGCTGAGGCAGGAGAATGGTGTGAATCCGGGAGGTGGAGCTTGCAGTAAGCTGAGATCACGTCAGGGCACTCCAGCCTCGGCGACAGAGCCAGACTCCGTCTCAAAAAAAAAAAAAAAGGAAAGAAAGAAAAAAGAAATCTGGCACTTGTCGCATATGGCTCAATGGAAAATTTGGCACTTGTAGCATGCGGCTCAAGGAAAATTTATTTTCCTTATATATCAGCAAGTATAGGCATAGCCTTTCCAGCATGGCTTCGGCAGGTTTTCAGACCCCAATATCCCAGGCTCCTTACATCTTTCAGCGTAACATCTTTAGCCTGTGTCTGTCTTCTAGAATATTCCTTTGAGTCACTAAGTGGGTGTTCTACCTCCCACCTCATATCCCTATTTTAGACAGGAAAACCTGAGGTATTTCTCCCTATACTTTTTCATCAGAATGGTACCAAAAGAGGTGGTGGGTCAAAGAGCCTGCACACTGTTGCCCCTAACAAAATCCAGACTCTGCTTGAAGTATAAGTGTAAAATGAATGAGCTGCTGGCAGAGTCTGCCACAACTTATACTGCAAGGATGATTTACTGTTGTGATAGTCAAGCCAGCATAAAGAGTCCACTAAAAGCTAGATCAATGAGAAGCACAACTTTTTTACCTTAAGAAATTTACTGTCCAGAAGATTAGATGGATGAGCAACTAAATAAATATAGAAGTGTTAGAGGTGTAGACCTGTTGGAACTTTGCAATGTCAGTGTTAGGGCTAAGACACACAAACTTTATTTCCAGTAATATTAAGAGGACTATAAACAACTAGTGGTAATAATGACTTTGTATTGTATACTAACTACTTTTCCAGCATTTGTCCAAATTATATATACATTTTATATGTATATCTATATTACATACACACACACACACACACACAGACATAGATGTATGTATCTGTAGATCTATACACATAAAATGAAGTTCACTCACTTACCCAAGGTCAAATATTTAGTAAGTTAGAAAGTTAGGATTTGAATCCTGAAAGTCTGCCATCAAAGCCTTCAATTTGCAACCTATATTGAGGATTCTAAGGACATGCTGTTTTCATTTATTTGCTTTGTTGCTGTTATGTTTTGTTTTTGTAAAAGAATTCATTAGGTTTCTTTGGCTGTTGCCAATTATGTAAAACCCTTTTGAGTCATTCAGTATTCATCATATTTCACAAATTGGCTTTACCCAGGGTAGGCAGACATCAGTTTGGTCACCCAGTTGCACAGAAGATCACTGTGCTAGAATATTTTCCATTAGGAAGTGGTAAATTGCAGTTAGCAAAATTGTTCGTGTTTCTCTAAACAGTTGTGAGATGGAATATTAACAATGCCATTTCTTGGACAAAATACCCTCTTTGTCCCTAATCTTCATTAGATGGCAGTCATCACTCATGTGAACATTCATATTTCCTGTTATGCTCTCTCCTTGCCTTCTCTGTCCAGCCCTCCTGAAGATAACAGCTTACTTGCCTTGCCTCAGGCCTTGGCTTTATGATACTCCCTTCAAGAATTATGTGGTGGACAGAATTATAAAATAAGCTCATAAGCCCCAATGGCCCATGCTCTTATAGAATATCCTCCCTTTGACTGTGAGAAAGACCTGTGTTTGTGATACCACTCTCATAATTAGATTGTGTTGTTTGGCACAGTTTACTTAAAGAAATGAGATCATGTTCAGTGGGCCTGACCTACACAAGATAGCCCTTAAAAGGGCAAGGCTCTTTGTAGTAACAGAGATTTTAAATCTGAAAGGGATTCAGCAGAAGAGTCTCCATTGCTCACTTTTAAAGATGGAGAAGACCATATGGCAAAGAACTGTGGGTGGCCTCAAGGAGCTGAGTGGCCCCATGCTGACAACCAGCAAAGAATAGGCATCTTGTCTTACAATTGCAAAGAACTAAATTCTGCTATAACCACGTGAGCTTTTAAGAAGACCCCAAATTCCAGATGGAAATGAAGCCTGACTGACATAATTTTGACCTTGTGAAATCATAATCAGAGAGCCTAGTTATTTCGTGTCTGGAGTTGTGACGCACAGAAACTGAGTGATAATAAATTCATGTTGTTTTAAGATACTAAGTTTTAGGTAATTTTTTATGCAGCAGTAGACAGCTAATATCCTTTGGCTGTCTATTTGATTACTATGTCTAATATCCTTTGGCTGTTCCAAATGTCTGACCCCTCTTTCCTGACCTCAGATATGCAGAAGTATAATAACTTGCACAGGTTATGTAGAGAGTACTAGAGTGGGCTGTGCCCAAACTATGCCAGAGGCATAAACCTCAAGGTGAAAAATAGGGATCCAATATCATAGGAACAAATGTTTTTATTTTTGTTATTTTATGATTTGTACTAGAAAGATTTTACCAGTGTCCTCTCATATTACATACCTTCCAACACCCCCTACTATGACTACCAAAAACATAAAAACAAACACCATATGATATACTGATTTGAAGTCACAATTCATTGGAACAAGGACAAAGTCCAAGGTGAAAGAAAGTTTTAAATTCCAAAATTAGCAGACCATGCATTAAGGGTTTTCCACATAGTGAGAAGCAAAATTTGATGCTCCTTTTCTTGCTGGGTGAAGTACAGATCCTGTGGAGTGGGTTGGGAAGCAAAATGCTTTTTCTGTTAGTTTCTGCTTCAGTGAGTTTTCTAGCAATCTATTTTAGTCTTCATTAACATATAAAGATTGAGTTTGGGGCTAAAACATAGTAGGATCATTTGTCTAGCACACACAATGGTTTCACATGGGGATGGAAAGGCCAAAGATTTGTGGTTGTGTGCATTTTTGGTAACTGTTTGCAAAGTTGGAATAAGCCACCTGCCTGTGATAAAATATGACCCTCACTCACTCTTGTAAATTGCTTTTGCCCATTCACACTTAGAGGTCATTAATCTTGTTTCCCTTTATGGATGGACATTCAGCACATTCCCTACAGTTGATTCAGCTCTAGTTTAGAGTTGTATAAAAAATTCACCAAGTGCATTTGGAGAAAAATGTCACTTTGCAAGGCTTCAAGTTAAAAAGTGCTATCTTTATCTTAACTACACAGAAATACAGGCATTTGCAAAATGGGCTGTGAAGAGGATAAAAGGAACAAGACATAAATAGCCAATAAATAATTACAAATTCTTACAAATAAAAGAATTTGTAAATTGTTTCATTTACAAGAAATAAAGAATTCTTTATTTGTAAGAATTTGTGATTCTTACAAATTACAAATAATTGATCAAACAGGAGCGACAAGAGTATATATCATAAAGCAAACACAACGGAATTTAAAATAATGTCATAATCAGATGAATAAATATTTGACTTTCCATGATGTGCGGGGCCTCTACTCGATTATGTAAACAGAAAATAAATACGATAATTTTGACAGAATTTTTCCTTTCTAGACAACCCTACTTTGCCACATCAGAGTTAGGCCAATGCTTGATTACCCTATTTTCCTCTTGAAATGATCTATATGTAAATGAAAATGTTGGCAAATAATTATTCAGCCAATTTATACTTTCTATTGAATGTGTCTCTAATTGCTGCCCTTCATGTTTGAAATTGATGTAAACGACTGGCTCAACACATTTATGATTTAGAGCTTGAGACTGTAGAAGGTATGTCTGGTAGTTCTTTCCATTTCAGGCAAGATATTACCATTCCTGTAAACTGCATCTCCCATAATTTGCCAGAGTCCAGGAATTACCAAACAGTTTCTAAAGAGCCTCACACAGTCTCAATGTCTTCTTCCCTGAACTATAGCATATTCATACAATGAGCTCTTACTACTTATTTTCATATTTATCCTCATTTTAAATAATAAATTAAAACACTTGCCACTTAAAAAACATGTGGCATTACAGCTTAATAGAACTAAAGTAGAAATTGCTTTAAAATGAATTTTTGGAGCATATTTTTATATGGTTTACCTCATTTTGTAGGGTTGAAGGACATCAAAATCTGTTATTTGAAAGTATGGTAGGCTGGGTACAGTGGCTCATGCCTGTAATCCCAGCACTTTGGGAGGCTGAGGTGGGCAGATCATGAGGTCAGGAGATTGAGACCATTGTAACTAACACAGCGAAACGCTGTTTCTACTGAAAATACAAAAAATTAGCAGGGTGTGGTGGCGGGCGCCTGTAGTCCCAGCTACTCGGGAGGCTGAGGAAGGAGAATGGCGTGAACCCAGGAGGTAGAGCTTGCAGTGAGCTGAGATCACACCACTGCACTCCAGCCTTGGCAATATAGCAAGACTGTCTCAAAAAAAAAAAAAAAAAAAAAAAAAGCAAAGCATCACTGTAGCAGGATATCTTCCAAGGGGCAGACCTGAGGAGCCTGTGGTGATTTTTCTCTGAATTGTGATATGGTTGAGTGGGGTACCTAAGTTGAGGGCCAGAGCTAACATGTTGAGAACAATAGGATGGTTTTGCAAGTTCGTGTCTTGTGTAGGGACACAGAGAGAATACTAGCTAGCAGGAAGATGTGAGACAATGAACAGACAAGAACTTAGATCTCAAAGAGGAATTTGACTAATTGGCTAATTGTTCTTTTTTGTGATGTGTGATGTGGATTTACTTTTTCTCTATTCATGAGTTTCTCAGTTGTCTGTTAACTTCTTAATAATAATCTGTAGGAGTAGGTCTTTTTTGGAAAATGGAATAAAATAAGGATTAGTGTGGATGATAAGCACAGAGTAAGGGTCCATAGCCAGTGCCCACCCCTGCCTTCCAATCAGTTTTTTTTTTAAATTGATCTCATATTAATATGAGATCAGGATAGGAGTGATATAATGAAAAAGAATGTTTAAAATTGTTATGACAAATTTGCTATTAGGGAGATAAATTGTAGTAATCAGTTTCCTTGTAGAATTCTGGAAACATTTATTTATATTATTCTTCTTCCAAAAAATGTGTATATGTGCATGTACTATGTTTTCTGGTAAGGTTAATAAAGATAGTATGATGGTTAACTAAAATATAATTAAGATATAAGATAAACTGCAACTCAAAGATAATTAGATTAAAAGATAGATTTAATATTAAATACATATTTGTAAAAGCAAAATGTAGTCTTTGTTTTAGAATACTTAAGGATTCTGGAGCACCCTCGAATCGCCATTCTGTTCACTTTCAATTACAAAAGACTGAAAAACTGTTGTGTTTTTTTTCCCTCGAAATTTTCTAGTTTTTTTATTCTAAGAAAATAAGAATGATTACAAGAAATTGGGGAAAAGTAAAATTGTAAATCTAACCTTTACCTTCTCATTTGAGATTGTGCCTTCTAAATGACTTCCTGATTTGCTATTAAAGTGAGAGGGTAAAGTCGTTTATGTTTAATGCAATGGGTAGTAGAATGTGATTGATTTGCCATAGATATAATCAGTGGCATATGTTAAGTAACTTCATGGATAGTGCCAGGGAGATTAACAAACCAAGAGAGTGAGGGTTGCCACAGATGGGCAACAGAGAGCACATCACCTATAGTATTGCCATGTCCCATGTGCTTGCATTTGCCAACCATGGGACATGGCTGTTAAATTGAAAATGTAAATACCAGAATGTTTTTAAACTATTTATTTCATTAAAATCTTGTAGAAAAATAAAACAAGAACATCTGATTGGAAATCTAAATTTGTGGTTTAGCATTATTCTACAGTGCTTCAATATAGTGAATCAGTGATTCTGTCAGTATTATTTATATTAATACCGATAGAAATATACTATGTGCTTCTTCTTACTCTTTCTATCAACAAAGACAACACTGACTCATTAATGAGGAGGTGGATGAAGCCAGTGAGGAGGTAGACTTAACTTCAGTAGGTGAACACATTTAATAGGATAGCAAGAAAGACATTTGATTGGATATGATGTTATTCAGGGCAGTGGGAACTACAGTGACAACTCAACCAATTTGATCAGTTCACTGGGAGCAATATTATGGAATCTACTATGCAGAGTCTGACAGCATAAGGCCAAGTAGAGGGTAATAATGCAGTCTTTACTTAGGACAAGATTAATATCTTGATGGAGAAATCAAGACAATGAAGGATTAGGGTGATAGAAATAAAGTAAGTGATATGCTCTTTATGATTCAGATGAGAGACTACTGGGTATGACTGTAGGAATCAGAAAAGGATTCATGGAGAAAATGAGATTTGAGCATATTCCTGCAGGTCTGATGATATTGCAACAGACAAGAAAGTATATTTGAAATAGTGTGCCCACTGAGAGTGAAGCCATAGAAGTGTTTTTAATGCAAAATGTGTACTCCAATGATCTGAATTCATTATCTAATTATAGATGCTTCTGCTCTTATGTTAGTATCTAGTGGCAAAATGATTTAAGAGTTGTGGTCATTGCTACACATGGCAGGAGGAGACAGTCTCTGTTTTTGATGTGGATGTGTTGCCACTCATACATCCCATCTGAGCAGCTCATCCCAGACAGAAGTGAAATTGTAGAGTACAGGTTTGGGGCTTGGTTCAGGGATCAAGGACAGCGCAGAGATAGGCAGATATAAGGTCTTAGACTGGGAACTGTCCCACACAAGAGCCTAGACAGAATAGGGCTATTGATCCCAGCCTGTGACAGTTGGGATCTCTCTGGATTTTCCCTAGATTTTCTATGGGCATATAAGTATTTCAAGGTTTTGTAACAAGAATAAAGCACACTAATATTTCAGATGCTAGTTGCTTAGGGATTATGACTTTTGCCAGGTATTTAGCTAATTTGACTTTCAGTTGTTTATCTCTTAAATGAGAATAATAACAATGTATGTTTATTAAGGAAATTGTATTAACCGCTTAATACAGTAGTTCAAAACATAGACCAGGGAGCTAGTCTCTGCTTTGAATTTCAGTTCTATTGCTTACTAAATGTATGACATGGACAATTTATTTAACCTTTCTATCTCATTTTACTCATCTATGACATAGGAGAAATAATGGTACAACTCATATGGTTGTCTTCAGGATTAAATGAATTAATATTTTTGCAGCACATTCCAGCTTATAGTAAAAATCATGAGTGCTTATGCACACACTCAAGTACTTAATAATTGATAATTATTACTATTCTAATGATTATTTCTGTGAATAAAGAAGGTAATACTAATACAACATCTGGCAAATAGAGTTGTTGAAGATAACTCTTCAATAAGAGTTATCTCTGGTACCCTTGGGTACCTTTAAGCTCACATACTCTCAGATTCCACAGTCTCAGATATTTATTTGCAAACAATAACAAATTATGATTCTTAGCAAAATGAATTCGCTATACCAGTTTTCATTCCTAGAATCTTAAGATGCTTTAAAGAAATATGATAAATCATAGAGAGATCTAAAATCAAAATAAATTTACAAAGCCTTCTCCAAACTACAATCAGTATCGCATTTTAAAGGCCAAAATGAAACAAAACAAAACAAAACAAAAAAACAAAACCTAAGGTGTAAATAAATTACTAAATGTACTGAGACAACTACTGGAAAATTTATGGGATCCACCCAGGATTCCAGCAGACTCTGAGATACCCAGAGTAAACCTATGCCTTGACTAAAATAATAATACCACAGAAACAGTAAGGGAATCAGGGTAGCTCCGAATGTGGACTTTCCCCTTCCTCATCTGCTGCTTTTACCTGCTGCACCTTCATTAGGTTTCAGATGAGAAAATCAAGGATTGGAAATGGGAAGTCTTATTGCCAAGATTATATAATTTATCTACAGTTTGGATCTGTACCCCTCCAGGTATGCATCACTTCCCACAGAACAAGACTGTGCCTCCCATCAATCTAGTTCTTTCAGTTTATTCTGTAATGCTCTTCTATATATAGCTTGGGTTGGACATGAGTTCTGTAAGCTTACCTTATTGGAATTTCTCCAATGCTTTTCCTCCAAAAGAAATATTAGATTTCATTTGTGATTTCTCAGGTGGAAGTTCATTCTGCCTGTGTGTTTACAATTATAGACTCCAAACTGACTCTGGATCTCTGTAGATGGTAACTACATTGCAATCTTGAGTTCATGGAGATGTTGTGAAATGAAAGGATTACAATGTCAAATTACTCTTCCAAGATTTTGTTTAATTTTTTTTAAACCAGGACAGAGTTCCTTACACAGCTTAGAAGTCTTTTCTAATATGTAAAATGAAGAAGAAAAAGTTTATTTAAAATTTAATGAGTAAAACATTGGGGTTACATGTATTAGGGTCACAACCAGTAGGATATCTATCTATCTATCTATCCATCTATCTATCTATCTATCTATCTATCTATCTATCTATCTATCTATCTATCTACCTATCTATCTATCTATCAATCTATAGATTTATTTCAAACAATTGGCTCACATAATTATGGAGGCTGACAAGTCCAAAATCTGCAGGGTAGTCTGGCAGCCTGGAGACCCAAGGAAGAGTTACAGTTCAAGTCTGAAGGCAGTCTCCTTGCAGAGTTTCTTCTTGCTGAAGGGTGGTCAGTTTTTTCTACTAAGGTCTTTAACTGTTGAATGAGGCCCATCCACACAATTGAGGTTAATATGCTTTCCTCAAAGTCCATTGATTTAAATGTTAATCTCATATAAAAATAGCTTCATGGAAACATCTAGAATAATACTTGGCCAAATATTTGAATACCATCATTTAGCCATGTTAACACATAAAATTAACCACCATGAGTCAATTTTTGTAAACTTGGCACACATATATATTTTAAACCAAAATTAATCACCAAATACAGACAATAACAAGGCAATACTTTTGCTTAACATGGTTAATACTACTATCCTGTGTACAACTAAAAATGCACTAACCCCTCCCCTAAAAGAGGATGCAAAGTCCTTGAAAGTCTTTTTGATAATTATTCTTCTCAATGTCCTCTAACTTAACTACTGTGATATAAAATTAACATTACTTAAGTACTATAATATAAAGTCAATACATCTCATGTTATATGATAAAAGGAAAACAAAGGGAAAAAGACAGATATTTGAGATACCCACATACACACACACGAACATATTCAACAAAATAAAAAAGAAAAATACACATGACACAGTTCCCATTTCTGTACTGGTTACATTGCTGTAACTCTTATTTCATTACCATTTACATATTCTCTTTGCCATCAGCAAGCACCTCAATAGGTTGTAGTTATTTATCTGGTAAGGGTCACCTCACCTTTATTTTTGAGGGATCTAGGCCATTAGTAGTCCTGCCCGAATTGAGTTGTTGTAGTATTATACTGAATTCAATCACAGGGCATGGCAATAATAAAGGATGCCTTAAGGATCTTCTATATTTCAGACATATTCTTCCTTATTTCCATTGTAGAGTACCAGGTCAATTTCTCTTTGGTAGTCAGGATCAATTATCCCAGCCAGCACTGTAATTTCCTTCTCTTCCTGTTGATCCAAAGGCACGAAGAGCCCAAAGTCACCGGGTGACAGTTTTAACTTCCTCATCAGTGGAATTTTTTTTGTGTCTCCTGCTAGAAGCATCCCTCTCTTTGGAACTAAGACTTACAAACAAGCAGAGCATAAGGTCATGGGAGCAGGAAGCAAGAATGTGCTAATGGGTCATCAGTCATAATAGTAAATAGAACCACTTGCGTTTCCACCACTTGAATTGTGGACTCATGAATTCTGGCTATGGAAGAAAGAGTACCATGTTTTGGATACCGATTCAAAGTATATGTAGACACCTGGAGAACTTTGCCATAGCTCTGCAAGGTACTGTCTCATAGCTGACACTGTAACTGAGTCTTCAAAAGGTCATTCTACTGTTCTGTCAAACTGGCAGCATCAGGATGGTTGGGGACATGATAAGGCCCATGAATTCCATGATCGTGGTCTCATTGCCACACTTTGTTTACTATGAAGTGATTTTCTTGGTGAGAGGCAGTGCTATGTAGAATGCTATGGCAGGGCATAAGGCATTCGGTAAGTTTATAGATGGTAGGTAGTGTTGGCAGAAACATTGTGTGCAGAAAAGGCAAATCAATATCCAGAGTAAGTAACTATTCCAGTAAGAACATAGCACTACCCCCATTCCATGATGGAAACAGTCCAATGTAATCATCCTGCCACCAGGTAGCTGGCTGATCACCCTGAGGAATGGTGCCATATTGAGAACTCAGTGTTGGTCTTTGCTGCTGGCACATTGGGCACTCAGCAGTGGCTATAAGTAGGTCAGCCTTGGAGAGGAAAGTTCGTGTTTCTGAGCCAATGCATAATCTACATCCCTGCTACAATGTCCACTTTGCTCATGAATACATTGGGCAATAAAAGTGGCTGGAAAAAAGAGGCTGACTGGTATCCACAGAACATGCCATCCTATCCACGTGATTATTAAAGTCCTCCTCTCCTGACATCTCTCTTTGGTTAGCATTAACATGGCACACAAATATCTTCATGATTTTCGCCCATTCAGAGATATTTATCCACATGCCTAATCCTCAAACTTCCTTGAACCAATTTTCCAATCACATTTCTTCCAAGTCCTTGACCATCCAGAGAAACCATTGACCACAGTCCATAAATTGGTATATATTTGCATGTATGGCTGTTTCTCCTTCCAAGCAAAGTGAACAACTAGATGCACTACTCTAGGTTTTGCCACCTGAGAGGATTTTCCTTCACCATTATCCTTCAGATATGTGCTAGAAAAAGGCTGTAGTGCTACAGCTGTCCACTGTATGTTGCCTGTATATTACGTGCAACCATCTATAAACCAGACCCAAGTTTATCAACTGACAGTGGAGTACTCCACATGAGGTCATAGGTGCAGGTTGTAGGAGACGTAGTAATATAATATAGTGGGGACCATGGGCATTTGGGGCACCTCTTCATGTAACTTGTGCATTTAGGGACCTCTTGGGCCTGATCACATATATACCACTTCTTGGTTTGATGATGGAATACTGCTGTGTACAGCCAACTTTATGGCTTGGTAGGACAGGTAACAGCCAGTTCATAAGGAGCAGCTCAGTTTGCAGAGGAACTTGGTGGGCAATGGTTAGGCTTTTAGCTCAGTAGCAGGCCAAAAACAGTTTCTCAAAAGGAAAGCAGTTATCTGCGGAGAGTGGCAGGGCTTTGGTATGAAATTCTGAGTATGCACTATGATTATCCTTTATGGTCCTGTCAAAGATTTTAAATAGAATCCCTATCTGTTATCGACACTTTAAACACCATTCAATCTGCTGAACCATATGACCCCAGTGGCAGAGCACCTATATGGCAGCCTAGACCTGTTGCAAAGCCTTCTCTTGTTAGCAGCTTTTTGTGTCATTCTGTTACTAGGCTGGGGTAGCAAACCAGAATAAGGAATGTATTGCCTCCTAAATCCAAAGAAACTCATTAAGCAGAGATTCTGAATTTAATGTTGTAGCTCAGGGATAGAGAAAGGGCTGTATCATTTTGGTTGGTTGGTTGGCTGGAACGTGGATCAAAAGGTGGCCCACAGTAATTTAACTTGAAATGCTAGAACTGCTTTCCTGTACCGCAGAAGAAGAGATTCCAAGACTTAGGGAGACTGGAATGTTAGATTGTATGTGTCATTTAAGATCTGCTCACTTACCCTGGGATGACCCAGAGGACACATCTTTCCTCCTAACTGTAAGAAACAAATTTATGAGGGGCGCCCCAACATCCTTGAAGAGCTTTGTGATCGCTTTTCTTTGTCTGCTGGAAAATACAGTGGGAACTGCTACCACTGGATAAGGAAACTTAAATGTAATGGGAGTAATTGAATCCTGGGGTGGCAGGGGCTGGCCAAGTGGCAGCACTCAGTCGCCCAAGATAAGATGGGTGTGGTTACCATGATGGAAAGCAGAGTCAAAGCGACAATCAGAATGTTGGATATAGGCAGTCTCATGGCATTGGCTAGTTGATGATAGAGTTCCTACAAGTTAAATGAATGGGAATGCTACTAATTCTTACTTGATCTATGTAAGTCAAAGAGTTCTAGATCAAGTGAACGACATTCTAACTCCAAATCATGGCCTTTTACCAGATGGCTGCGTTTTAGGGAAAAGGAAATAATCAGACCCTTTGGGGACTATTAGACCTTGATTCTAAACTGCTATTAATTCCAGAAGATACAAGCATGTCACTGTGGCTGACTAGTGAGAGTAGGGCTGCTGGAAGTCATAGGATTAATGGGTCCAGTGGGTCCCCAAATCTATCCTGTAGTTTTTTACCCAGTTCCAGAATGTATAATTAGAATAGGCATACTCAGCAACTAGCAAAATTCCCAAATTTGAGTAAGATACTCTTTTTAGTTAAAAGAACAAGACAGTTGTTTTTCTATCTAAAATGCAATATACGGTATTTTTTAAAGTTTTCAATTCTCAATTTTTAAATTAAATGTCCTAGAAGTTGTTTATATCACTTTTTGAAAGAAGAAACGTTATTTGCAATTTATCAATATTCTTGTCAGATTGACGTTTTATCATTTTAAATTTCATCTAATTAATGAAGGAGACCTCCAGAATTTTAATTGTGATACAGTGTAAAAGACATTTTATGGAGAAATAATTAAATAATTCTCTTTAAAATTATTTAATGGCACAGATTGACTGTCTTCACTGATAATTGTATATAGATTTGTTGATTCTCAATTTCTTAGGTATTTCCTGTCTTTTTGTTGGGTCTCAATTTTATCATTGCCATTTTGCAGTTCTGTAATTAGTTTTGCTGGTATTTTTCTTCAACTGAATAGTTAAATGTGATTTAAACTTTATGTGATTAAGTCTAATGGATTGCATTTCCTGCTGCCTTCATTTGATTGGCAGCATAAGAAAATGGAAGCAAACAGAGTTGATGTAAGATTTCAAACAATCATTTCATGTCCTGAAAAATCTTAAATATCCAAAATCTTCTTACATTCTCATTTCTGAGCAATAGTTCTGTCAAGAACTTAAAACTCACATCTAACTGTATTCATATTCTTTTAAAACCCAGTTAATCAGCAGCATAATTTATACTTATGCCTGGACAAAGCCTTATATGATTATTACTTTAAAGATAACTCTTTACTCACAATTAACCAGTGCATATAATGAATGTAGGGTTTTCTTGTTGTTGTTATCAGAACACACCTGGATACCTTACTAGCTCTAGTTTTGCAACATTACCACAAGTAACTAATTTTCTTCATACGAAGAAGGAGTCTCGCTTGAGGATCCATCTTTTAAGACTGAAATTCTGTGTCTCACATGTTCACACAATCAGGCATTCAGGGCTATAGCAGACAGAATATGTGGGTTTAGATGGAGCATTCTTAATGAAATGTGCAACATTCTTTGCAGCAGATTTGTTTGACTGTCAAAACCTCAATTACAGCAAGCCAGAACAGAATTTCCAAAAACTGGGGTGTATAAATTGAAATCTCTGCTGCCCAAGAAATATCAGTTGTCTAGTATTATGCTTGCATTTACATGGGAGATTGCCAGGATCATGCTGCAGTTTGCCTTGTAAAGGTAGAGCTCCCACTACTCTGATAAAAAACATAAAAATATTTGAAATGGCAGCTTTTACCTGAATTTCCTTTTTCATGGTTATACAATTTTATGTCACGTTTCTAAAGGGTAACCAAAAAAGTAGGCCTGACAGCTTGCACCAAGTGCAACCAGAGAGAAAAATCTTTGAACCTAGACTGTGCATTGAGTGCCATCTGAAACAGACCAGAATTTAGAAGACATGTGGAGTACCTTTAAATTGACTTTGACTCCATGCTGTCTCTTAGGCTGCTGATGAATCATGATTGGCCTCGATTTGGCCCTGATTGGAAAATTTATTGCACAGGTATCTATCAACATGGATACAGTTGTGTACTCTGCTGAACTCTCTTTTTCTTCTAGGAAACATTTCCTTCAGCAATTGAAGTGAACCTTTTTTGTCCAGACAAATTATCATTAACATCTTTTGAACCTCCAAAAGTAGTGGTGTGTTGTATTGTCTTACTCTTTTGGGAATTGGATGAGAGGAAGAGAAGAAAATGAAAAGTGTGAATTTTACTGTTTTTCTGCCCCATGCCCCATTCCTGCAGAGAAGAGAGCATGGACATTAAAATTAGCAGATGTTATGGAATGATAAGTAAAAAGCCTGGAGTTCTGGTGTCAAACAGTCTCAATTTGAACTGCCGCTCAGCCACTTATGATTTGTGTGATTTGGCAAGCTCCTTAACAACTCCAAAATTTTGTTTTCTCATCTTTTTTTTTTTTTGAGACGGAATTTAGATCTTATCACCCAGGTTGGAGTACAATGGCGGGATCTTGGCTCACTGCAACTTCCATCTCTGGGGTTCAAGTGATTCTCCTGCCTCAGCCTCTAGAGTAGCTGGGATTACAGGTGTGCGCCACCATACCCAGCTAATTTTTGTATTATTAGTAGAGACAGGGTTTTACCATGTTCACCAGACTGGTCTTGAACTCCTATTTTCAAGCAATACACCCGCCTCGGTCTCCCAAAGTGCTAGGATTAGATGCGTGAGCCACCGCTCCTGGCCTGTTTTCTCATCTTTTAAGTGAGTAAAATGTTAGGACTTCTTTTGAAGAGTTATGAGAAAGATTTAATGAGCCAATCCAGGTAAGCTGCTTAGCACAGTGCTCATCATGTCATAAACCCATGTGAGCAGTTATTTTTGCTGCTTGAATCCTAGTTCTAGCAATTATTAGCTGGTCGTATTACCTGAAGTATTTACTAAAGTATTTACCTAAAGTATTTACTCTCTTAAACTTGGTTCCTCGTCTTTAAAATTAAGATAATGATACCTGATCTGGAGAACTATTTTGAGAATTAAAACGGATATAAAGTGCCAAGTGTTTGACATTTAGGAGCTGATCAGTACAGTCGACCCTCCGTATTCAAGGGTTCCACAGAGCCTAGAGGTCTGGAGCATCCCAGGATTTTGGTATCCCGAGGAGGTTCCGGAACCAATTTCCTGTGAATACAGAGAGCCAGCTGAAAACACTAGTTTACTCCCCTCTTTGCTGCTGCTTGAGTAACAAAAAATAGCAAAACAACAGGCAACAACTATTATTAAATGTTTCCTAGTGTCCGTCACGATATATCCTAAAGACTGCCATCCACTGTTGTGTTTTTTAGTAAAGTGACACCACGAATCAATGGCGTGGATTCACAAATCTATTGAATTGCCCAGTTGCTATCGCTTTGTGCTAAGTAATTTGTTGTAGCTTCTGCTTTGGACTCATGTAGAATGGTTTCTGTTATATTATTTCTTATTTGCCTTTGTGAAGAAATCAGTTGTTTTCTCTTTGCTCTCTAGCTTCTGTTAGAAAAAGTAAGATGTAATACTTGACTGAGGTTATATGCCTTTTGGGAGTTTCTTAGGTGAACTTTCTACCTCTACACAGGGAATTATTTAGTAGACCTTGGAGAGTTTCAGAGAGAATGTCAATATTACGCTTCACTGTCTGCCACACAGCAGGAAAAAATGCGGTCCCCACACCAGGTGTCTAAGTACAATGTACAATGCAAAGGTTTCATTTTTTAGTGCTGCCTGGGTCTTGGCAGCTTTTCACATAGGAAAACTATTAAAAACTTACAGATAAGTCATTTCTTTCAAGATTTTCAAGTAATAGTTTTAGGAAAACATTACTTTTCCATTTCTTAGCAATAGTTCTGTCAAGGACTTTGAATTCAAGTTCAAATTTATATCAGTTTTTTTCAAAAAACCCAATTAACCAACAGCATTATGTGTTAAAAGAAGCACATCCTGATGATGGACTTATTTGTAGTCTCCATCCTTCTCTAGAACTCTGGGCTGCCTGTAAGGATGGAAAACAATGGATTGATTTGATGTATCTGGGCACTTAAAATAGAACTTTAATCAGAATGTCGAGAATTGCCATTAGAAAGGATGCTGTCATTTATTTGCTCATTTTCCAAGAGTGGAAAATCTACTGCAGTAATCTGAGTAAGTTTCAATGAAGTATGGAGAGGTACTGGATTTCATAACCTCCTTGTTGGGTCGAGGTACCAATTTGCCAGAACAATTTATTTTAAGATAACTTTATATTTGTGTTACATTGTTTTGACAAAAGAAGATAGAATTTTGGGTGACTAATTTTCCCAGTCTTGGCTCTCTTCATTTTTTAAATCTGGAGAAGCAAAATAAAGTGAATAGAATTTTGTAACCTGGATTATTAAGGTGTATGCTGAAGATTTTTTTTTTAATACAGTGTATCACTTGCTATTCTTATAAATTTGCTTCAAAATGGAGATTATTAATTGACTATAAAATGTGAGTTCTTTAAAAGGAAATATGATTAGTGGTTATAATATTCTGTTCAGAGTTGGTAAACCAGGTCTTTACCATTTTGTAAATTTAGCAAAATAGTTTAATCCGTCTGAGGTCCTGTAGGTTTTTCTTATAAATGAGATAATTTAAATAGATGGCTTATATGTCTCCTTAGATTCCAAATTTCTAAAAATATTTTTGTCTGTTTGAATGTATAACTTTATATCACTTAAAGATTTTAAACATGAATGAATAATGTGTCATAGCTTTGCAAATTGTGTTTTTATCTCTGCATCCTTTCTTTATCATGTTCATTGTGGCCTTGAGGTAGTCACTCACCTTCCCTAGGTTTGCACAGTCTAAATGTGAAAAGGAGAAATTTGCACAATATGATCTCTGAAGATCCTTCTAGTTCTAAGGTTTTCTGTTTCTAGTGTATCTTTATATTATATGAAATATAAAGTGTAAGTTTCTCAGTGTAGTAGAAGATACATGAAAGTTTAAAAAAGTCATGCCATCTACTCTAGAGAAAGTTTTTGACTTCTGTTGAATGAGATTTAGGGGTTTTAGGAAACCACTTAAATTAGGCATAAAATGGTAACTTCTATTGTCAAAGGTCAAGTGCAGTAATTCTTAAAATGTGATCATTAATGAGGTGTGGACCTCTGAGATTCTTTTAGCTGGTTCAACAAATGAATCTATTTTTGTAGTAACACTGAGATGATAGTTCTCTTTTCGTTTTCTTTTGCTAATAAATGCACAGTGAGCTTTTCTAGAAGCTCTATGACTATCATAGCAGACTAAATCCAGAAGCAGATATGAGAATGCAAGTATTTTCTAATAAGCCAAATATTAAAGGTATTTGCAAAAATGTAAAGCAATGCCAATCTTCACAATATTTTTTTATGTGGGAAAATTTACACATTTTTTCAAAAATGATATTTATGTTAACATGTACTAACTTTGTATCTTAAAATAAATAAATATGTTAATACTTTCTCAGTTTAAATTCCAATAAGGTAAATAGCGAGATAAAACCCACTTTAACAAAAGTTCTTAGGAATCTTTGATAATTTTTAAAAGTATCAGTAGGTCCGAAGACTAAAATGTTTGAGAAATGCTGACCTAGTGCATCAATAAAGTAGGATAACCTGTAGTATTAAATAGAGCCTGCCTTGTTGTTAACTTTCCACACAGAGATTTATTTCTCTCTCTTCTAATTGTCTAAGTGGATGTTCAGGTTAGCCATCTTCAATGCATGACTTTCACATTTGCCCTAGAAGATACTAACCTCCCAGCACCCTAGAAAAAGGAAACCAGTGCCAAGGAGCAAAAGTGGGGCATTTTTATTAGCGTGGCCCAGAAATCTCTTTCATTACATTCACTAACATCCCATGAACTAGAACTGGGTTTTATGGCCAAATCCAATGGAATTGAAAACTGGGAAATACAGCCCAACTATGTCCGAAAAGAAACAAAAGTAAAAATTGGGGAATTACCTAGCAGTCTCCACTATACCTCACTTTTAATGTAGGTTTGCTGTCTACTAGCTAGGTAAACATAGATGCCTTACATAGCTATTAACGTTTAGTTACCTTCTATGTAAATGGGTGCAATAAACTTCTAACTTTAGAATATTTTTGTGAGGGAGCTTGTACAAAAGTCCCTGAAGAGCATATAGGTATAAATTTGTCAAATAATTATGAAAAAGATTTTTTAAAAGGTCTGCGACCCAAAGAGTGTTAAATCAGTCTGCTGGAAGAATGTACCATTTAGAAATGGATATAAGACTTGTCATAAATATAACCTCAATATAAGATTATTTGTGTGTTATGTGCAATTACGCAAACTCTTTTGGGGCATCCAGAGGATGGAATAGTTTTTAATGCTTTCATGGAAGCATTTGAGTTGGAAAGTCTTGAAGAGTGTTCTCAAAATATTTAACCGATATTACTTTGTGCTGGACCTCAATCTCCTGCTCTGGATACCCTTCCTGTGGCACCTATATGAGTCTCATGTAATGGTGAATGTTCTTATCTGCTTCCCTCATAAGTTTGTAGCTCATATTAATTCGATTGGAATAGGGTTCCTACGTGGTTCTACTTTGTATGACTTGACTTAACATGAAATGTGACCCATTATAAGCCCTGGGACAGATATTTATTGAAAGGATTCTATTTACTTTCTTTTTTTTTTTTTTTTTTTTTTTTTTTTTTTTTTTTTTTTTGAGACGGAGTCTCGCTCTGTCGCCCGGGCTGGAGTGCAGTGGCGGGTTCTCAGCTCACTGCAACCTCCGCCTCCCGGGTTTACGCCATTCTCCTGCCTCAGCCTCCGAGTAGCTGGGACTACAGGCGCCCGCCACCTCGCCTGGCTAGTTTTTTTTTTTTTTTTGTATTTTTTAGGAGAGACGGGGTTTCACCGTGTTAGCCAGGATGGTCTCGATCTCCTGACCTCGTGATCCGCCCGTCTCGGCCTCCCAAAGTGCTGGGATTACAGGCTTGAGCCACCGCGCCCGGCCGAAAGGATTCTATTTACTTTCAATAAGAACAATTGCATGAAAGGCAAAGAGAAAGTTATTATAAAGATGGAAGTTGACCGGGAACAATGGCCCACGCCTGTAATCCCAGCAATTCGTGAGGCCAAGGCAAATCACTTGGGGTCAGGAGTTCGAGAACAGCCTGGCCAACATGGTGAAACCTGCAAAACAAAAAACAAATAAAAAATACAAAAATTAGGGCCGGGCGCGGTGGCTCAAGCCTGTAATCCCAGCACTTTGGGAGGCCGAGACGGACGGATCACGAGGTCAAGAGATCGAGACCATCCTGGCTAACACGGTGAAACCCCGACTCTACTAAAAAATACAAAAACCTAGCCGGGCGAGGTGTTGGGCGCCTGTAGTCCCAGCTACTCGGGAGGCTGAGGCAGGAGAATGGTGTAAACCAGGGAGGCGGAGCTTGCAGTGAGCTGAGATCCGGCCACTGCACTCCAGCCCCGGCGACAGAGCCAGACTCCATCTCAAAAAAAAAAAAAAAAAAAAAAAAAAAAAATACAAAAGTTAGCAAGGCATGGTGGCTCACACATGTAATCCCAGGTACTCAGGAGACTGAGGCAGGAGGATCCCTTGAACCCAGGAGGCAGAGGTTGCAGTGAGCTGAGATTACACCATTGACTCCAGCCCCTGGGCAACAAGAGAGAAATTCCGTTTCTGATAAAAGACCATTTGTGAAGTCAAAAGGGTGGAGTGGTAGAAAACTAAAGTGTAACAATAATGCTGAACATCAAAAAGCATGGAATCTATTATGTTAGAAGATCATCACTGTGAAAGTTGACATAAGCAACCAAAGATATAAAAAAGGGAAAAAAGGTAAAATTGTCCATGTCCTCAAAAAATTAAAAGTTGAGGGAGTTTCCTTGTGATAGGATAAAGATGTAGAAAGGCTGATAAAAGATGGGATAATTCTTAGTGGATGGGAACTTAGAGCAAGGGTGATGGAATAGTGGATTGAATGTGGCACCCAAATATTTGTTGAATGGATAGATGTTGGGTAGATGTGTAAATGATGGAACACCGAATCTCATTTTATTTCATAACCCTCAAGGAAAATGGTGTCAGAGGAAAATCAATTTTCCCTTAAGATGAACAGACTGGTAGAATGAAGACTCAAGAGTTAGAAACTTTGGAGGGGCTTATTCTAAATAAAGCATAGATGCCATTGAGCACAATTGGTCCAGAATATGGGCACATAAAGATAGAATTGAATTGAGGAAAGGCAGGCCCCACCCAGATTGAGGAGGTGTTTTGAGAGGACATAGCAGAGGGTTTTATACCATGGAGTTGCAGAAACTGTTAGAGATGCTCATATTAAGAGGATAGAAATACATTTTTTGTAGTGTTTATAGCATTAACTCCATCCACCTCCCGAATTGGAATATAGGTATAATGTCTAAATTTATATCTTCATTGCTAAGTTACTATTGATTTACCTCATATCTAAGGAGAAAATAATTTCTTTGCAAATTACCCATCCAATAGGTCATCTTTGGCTAATGTTGACATAACTACTCTACCATTTTTAGTAAAATTTTACTATTTGAATAAATGGAAAACTAGAAAATGTCAAGTCAAATAAAAGCATGGCTTATATTACTGTCTTTTTTCTCTTAAGTACATTTATTCAAACCACATATACTTATTGAGTATTTATTATGAAGCATATTTTATAGTAGGTTTTGGAGATAGGAAGATAAATATCACAAAATTCATGCCTTCAAGAATCTCATGTGTTGATAGGAGAAATAAACATGTAACAAATTAATATATAACGTGATGTGAGCAACAAGAGAAGAAATAATAAGATACAGAGGTAGTACATTTAATTTACCTTGCTGAATATAGTGAGGTAAGCATCACAGAGTAACACTCTGTAGAAAGTAGCCAGGTGAACTAGAGAGCGATGCCATTTCGGAAGGTGCAAGGGACGTGTGGAAAGACATGGGAATCGGAAGTCTCATATTGTGTTCGAGACACAACATGGAATTTGTTATTTCTGAAAAGTGGGTGTGAGGAGAGTAGCAAAAGATGTTACTCAATACAGTAGGCAAAAAACAGAAACATCTTTCGTGCTATGCCAAGGAGATTGGGCTCTTTCTTGCAGGTGTCTAGAGGCTAGTAAGGAAACAACTATTCATTGGATGAAAAGGGCATCACTGAAGGATTTTAAACAGGGAAGTTTCATGGCCATATCTGTTAGTGTGTTTGTTTCCAATCATCATGTCTGCAGCGAAGAGAAGTTTGAGAAAAGCACTAAGAAATTGATGGCAATAAGGCTAACATGTGATGCCTGGAAACTAAACCAACAGGGTCCAGGGAAAGAGAAAAAGCAGAATAAGTAATCAATATAATTTATGAAGACTTAGATAATATGAACATGAGTATGGTGATGATAGAGAAGAAAATTAGATTTTGAATTTTTTTTTTTTTTTTTTTTTTTTTTTTTTTTTTTTTAAGACAGAATATCCCTCTGTTGCCAGGCTGGAGTTCAGTGGTATGATCTCAGCTCACTGCAACCTCCACCTTCCAGGTTCAAGCGATACTCCTGTCTAAGCCTCCAGAGTAGCTAGGACGAGAGGCATGTGCCACCACGCCCAGCTAATTTTTGTATTTTTAGTAGAGATGGGGTTTCACCATGTTGGGCCAGGGTGGTCTTGATCTCTTGACCTTGTGATCCACCTGCCTTGGCCTTCCAAGTGCTGGGATTACAGGCGTGAGCCACCACCTGTAATATTCTGGGAGGCCAAAGCGAAAGGATCACTTGAGCCCAGGAGTTTGAGAACAGCCTGGGCAACATAGCTAGACCTCATCTCTACAAAAATTAAAAAAAAAAAAAAAAAGTTAGCCAGTTGTGGTGGTGCATGTCTGTGGTCTCAGCTACTTTAGAGGATTAGGTGGGAGGATCGCTTGAGACCAGGAGGTTGAGGCTACAGTGAGCCATGATTGCACCATTGCACTCCAGCCTGGATGATAGAGCAAGACCCTGTCTCAGAAGAAAAAAGAAAAGAAAAGAAAGGAAATATGTTTTTCTGACGTCAAGACATTACTAATTTTCATGTAGAAATTGGCCAAGAATAGAGCATACACCATGCTGAACTAAACAGGTATGCTGTTCTCTTGGTTTTCCAGTCAAAAAGAATCCAAATTCCCTATAGGTATCAAGTTGTTTCTGAATTTGAAGAATATTTTTTAAAAATTAGCTTCATGCTGGTGACATCATGCAGGTTTATATCTATTTACATGCAGTTCTAATATCTCATAAAGGGACACTGTAGCATTTTTCACACATTATGACATGATAGCAAATCCTTCAGCTACTGTTCTTTATTTAGGCTAAAAACACTAGCAGTGAATTGGACTCTAGCAGGGCATCAAATAAGGACATTTCACATGAAAGCACCTACAGCTGACAGCCTTCTGGTTGCTTTGAGAGTAGTTAGTATTATTGCTTCCTTAAAGAGCCATGAAACTAGGCAAGCTAATTCCCCCAGATAATTTTCTTGTACATTAGCTTCAGTGATGCAGTACAATCAGTTACATCTGATAAAGCTGATCATTGACTTATTATTCTTTTGGGGTGCTTAAACTCTCAAGTCTCATTGTGATAACTATTGACACAATACGTCTTCCTTTAAAATAGATTCTCTATTTCAGGACCAACCTTTTCTTTTGCACTGCTTTACAAACCTACCCTCCTGCTAAGTCCCAACCATCTGTCAGCCTACCTCTCGTGGCTTGCTAAGTTTTCTGACCTGTGACCCACACAACACCTTGGAGGGATGTGAAGAAAATGAAATTGTATTACCTCAGGTTAATGAGAACTCTACCTTTAAATGTATATACTTCTGTACTTCAATTTTCCACAAAACCACATATTCATGAAATTCTTATATAATTAAAAAGCTAATGTGCCATTTTAAATAAGATAATTTATGGGAAAGGTGCTATAAACTTGCAAGTGCTAATCAAATGTAAGTGGGTATAATTATTATGGTATTAAGTTCAATGGTGATTGGTTAAATATAGCAAAATTTCTGTTTACCTAAATATGTTTCACTTGTGTGACTCATTATTATTGGTGGGGAGATACTTGTTTTTTTTTTTTTTTCTAGTGCCATTAAAAGTCTAAAAGCATAGGATCACACTGAATAATAGCTATACACACACACACACACACACACACACACACATATATATATGGTTAGCATTAAAAAGGACATAAAATGTCAGAACTTTTCAAAGTGACATTTCTCTAAATGAAATGAAATGTTTTCGATGGGAATTTAAGTCAAGGATCTGCAGAGACCATCTTGCTCTCAGCCACTTTACTGTACTGCCACTAGTATTGAGTGCCTGGGATCATCACAGCTCATTTTTAATTTGTATATCAAGCATGTATCAAGTACCAGCATGTGCTAGGACTTATGCACCTTGAGGATAACAGCCAGGCCTTGCTTCTGAAGAGCCAGTTGTTTCGCACAAGAGATATAGCCAGGCAAAATGAAGGTTGCAACTCGGCAGGATTGAGGTATGCAAGGGGTATTGGGTAATCACAGAGAAGGAACACACCTACTCTAAGCTCATTAAATCATGTTTAATAGTCAGAATTTAGAATTTTGGAGGATGTAAAGAAGCAGGCTGAAAGGAAGTGAAATATCCATTGGGGAAATATCTTTTTCTAAAAAAGCACAAAAGAACCATGAATTCTATAATGAATTTGAAATGAAGTAAAGTAAGCAATACTTACAGAGGAATCCAGGCTCA
Organism: Rhinopithecus roxellana; assembly: GCF_007565055.1. NCBI lineage: Eukaryota > Metazoa > Chordata > Mammalia > Primates > Cercopithecidae > Rhinopithecus > Rhinopithecus roxellana. The sequence continues at coordinate 173,619,319 of NC_044550.1, forward strand.
TGTAACTTATAACAAACCAATATATAGCATTATTATGTAAAATATATCTATTTTGGGTGGAAAAGCTCAGCCCAGGTCTGTTAGACAAGCATTACTGCATACATATTACCTCCCTTTGGATCTTTAAAAGTTGAGTAAATTCCATTCTTTGCATAATTTGGAAATCTTTTCCTCCCAAGAATCATTTACACTCAACTTTCATAATATAACCGCACCGTTCCTACATCATTCTCATGTTCTGAAAAAGTTTTATTAATGACCAACACATATTAGACTCAGTGACAATCCAAGCAAGCAAATTATCTGGTGCTTACAAGCTCAGGGGCAAAATTAAATCAGCTTTGGAGTGAAAAGATCAACATCCAGAAGGCCTTAAGTAAATTTCAGAAACCACAATTCTTTTTATATTACATTTTGGCAAGTTCTTTATGGAAAATTTCTCGAGAATCATTTTATTTTTCCCAGATAAAATCTTTTCTTCTTTTCCCCTTAGATTAATATTAAGGTAAAATACAGAAATAATTTCAAAAATTAAAAATAGTTGAGTGTAAATCAGGCAAATATCAGAAAATAATCAACAGCTGACATGTTAAGCAACAGTTATGTATTTAGCACTGCACTGATTATGTTTAAAGATGAATGAAAAATAAGTGAGGATTAACAGTTTTGTGTGTGTGTGAGCACGCATGTGCATGTGCATGGGAAAGACAGATTGGGGAAAAATGGAGTGGGAATGAAAGGAAAACTCAACCATAATTGAGTTGAGAGCTCAACCAGACCATAGCTTATAAACAAACTAAACCATAGTTTATAACCAAGAGCTAAACTGCCTAGTGTAGAATGCAGTGTAGAAATCTGAAAAGGTCTAGATTAATATGTGTGTGCCAAAGTAACTGGAAAAGTTTATTTAACATGGTGGAGATTTTGGAGTCTACACACAAATTTTGCAAAAGAATTTGTAATTTAGGCTAAACTTTTCAACAGTTCAATAGCAAAAGTTTTCTGAAGTCAAAAAGAAAATCTGAATTCAGCATTCAGTTATCAAACAACATTTAAGAGGCAATAGGGAAAGGGACTAAAAGTGACTAGGCCAGGGCTTTATATACCTAAATCCATTCTTAGTGGGATTTTAAAATAAACATAGATTGTAAGCAAGACAGTTGCACTACAGTGACTGGAACCTGAAAGAGTGTAGCCTGGGGAAAAGTAACATGGAACTCAGTTTTGGAAATGCACAGCAAAATAGGCAAGGTACAGCCAATCATGTGGAGAAACGATCTGTAGTTCAATGGGAAGAAAGAACCCGTATGATTCCCCTTATTTACATACTAGTTCCTTTAGGGATTGGACATCCTGGGGACTCAAGAAATTTGGGCAAAGAAGGATTATCTACACAGCTTGCTACCACCATTGGTGAAGGATTTGAGTGAGATTGGGTAGTTGCCACTGCCCCAAAGTGCTTAGTATTACTATCTTAGTCTGCTCGGGCTGCTGTAACAAAACACCATGGCCTGAATAGCTTAAACAACAGAAGTTTATTTTTCATAGTTCTAGAGTCTGAGAAGTCCAAGATCAATGTGCCAGCAAGGTAGGTTTCATTCTGAAGCCTCTTCTCTTGTCTTCTAGGTGGCTGCCATCTGGCTGTGTGCTCATATGACCTCTTCTTTGTGCACACTTAGGGGGTGGAAAAAAAAATCAAGCTCTCTGGTATCTGTTTGTATAAATGCACTAATCCCATCATGAGAACCTGACCTTCATGGCCTCATTTAACCTTAATTACTTCCCAAAGTCTTCATCTTCACATACCATCACATTGAGGATTAGGGCTTCAAACTGACTTTTGGAGGAACACAAACATTCATTCTGTAACAACTTCCTCCCTTAAGTGTTCATTCCTAGGAAGGAACTTTTCAAAGTAAGCCCCTGCTAGGATTGCCAAGTAAAATTCAGGACACTCAGTTTCATGTGAATATCAGTTAAATAGCAAGTAATGTTTTATTATAAATATGCCTCATGCAACATTTGTAACATACTAAAGAAGTATTGGCTGTTTATCTGAAATTAAAATTCAACTAGGAAGCTTGTATTTTTGTTTACTTGATCTAGCAAGCCTAGCCTCTCATTTGTGGGTCAAAGGCTTTTGCTGTCTAAACCAACCAAATATTCATTCCAAACCAAGAGAGACTAAGATGAATTGGCCCAGACAGCTATGAACACTCCAGCTTTATAAATTGGTATTTGAACAGTGTAATGATTTGCTGTGTCACACAGTCAGCAATTTTTCAGTTACAGGTATTGACTATTGCCATTATTTCCTCTAGCATTTAGTCATTGGAAAGCTTGAGAGCTTTGCTTTAAGTACACTTAACTGAAAGGCATGTCAAAATTACTTCTCTCTTATATAGAGTGACTTAAAATAAGGACAGACCTGGCTTTTGTCCAGGCCCTACTACTCTGACAAAGTCACTGATAGAGAATTCTGCACCTGGGGTAGCTCGCCAGCTTTCTGCAGTTTTCTGTGAGAAGGCTCTGAGTTAGGGAAAGAGTATTTGTAATCAGAGAACTGGGATTTAAATTCGACTTCCACTGATGTCCCTGACATGGACTTGACAGAATTACGAACCTCACCAAGCTTCAGTTTCCTCTACTCCCCAATCAGGATAACAACATACCCACTGCCCTCAATTTTACAAATGGGATAATTATAAATTGTAATATAAATAGTAATTATAGACATTCTCATATAACCTACCGTGTGCTAAGATCAGCAGATTTATTAACATATTTAACATTCAGCACACCCTATGGAGGTAAATACAATTGATATCTGTATTTTATAGATTCAAAGATAGAGGTAAATAATAAGTAGTATTGCAGGGATTGTTTAATGTATATTATTTTTTATCATCATCATCATTTTAGTGCTCAGCAAAGGAGAACCAACAAAGTCATGATCATTTATTTAAAAATGATTTAAATATTCAGTTTGTCCCTGAAAACCACTGTTGGTTTGCTGTGCTTCATAATTTGGAACCTCAAATCATTTAGGTTAAAAAAAAAAATACATGGAGCCATATCTAATATGAACATAGCTTAATTGCCACATTCTGTCAGTTACTTTGTCACAAAATTAGGTAACTTTGGAGCTAGCAGAAGGAGAACTCTAATCTCAGTACATTCAAGAATTTATGAGGGCATTGACCTGTTAGAGTCATTCAAAACCTGTAAGAGCATAAGTGGGGTAGAAGCTAAGTGAAATTCGACTTTATTGTTTCTCTTCACTTGTTGAAATATATTGCCTGTTTTCAGATTTTATACTTTACCTTTTTTATTTGACAAAGCTATTTATTATTGTCTGAGACTCCAGTAAAAAGATGAATATTATTTCTAAAGATTTTGGCACTGATATTTTAAGAGTCAAATTTTCTATCTACTAAAATATGAAATATGATAACTTTTTAGTCAGGCCAGATCTACTTTCAACTGACAACATTTAGCAAAATCCTATGTCAAATCATATATGGATAAATACATCAATATGAATCATATAATCATCCCATCCCAGGTTAAGAATCAGTGTTAAAGGTCATCTATTCCACACTCACTTATTTTTTTGAGTTGCAGTGACATTTTCACTTAGTGTATAAATATGTGACTGGTAATACAGTATTTTATTTCTTTAACTTAGAATCTGTAAATGGAAAAAAAATGATAGTTACACTTCTGGAATATATGCTATGAAAATGCATTATTAAAAAAGAACTTCTCTATTTCCACAAAAGCCCTATGAGCTAGTTATTACTCTTCTTATATATATTATGAAGCTGACTTCGAAGTTTAAGTCACTTGCCCAAATTCACTGTTGGTAAGTATTGCAGGCAGAATTTGAAGTTTCTTAGGTCTGTCTGATCTGAAGTCCTGTTCACTATTCATTGTAGTACATTGCCTCTTGGGGAGGGAAGGGAAGAAAGGGCTAATTGCTGCCTGGAGTGAGGGATCCAGGATACATGTTATTTCTGCACAGATTCTTGTGCATATATACAGTATATATATCACCATCACCCACCCTACTTTCACTGGGATGGAGCAGAAAGGAAGGTTATTATTCAAATTCCGCTCTTTCTCAATAAATACGTTGACTTGTTCTGAGCTGCTCCAACAAGAAAGAACTGTTGGTAACTACTAAGTTGGTATTTCTGGTGGTCTGAAAACTGTAGCTTCCTAAGGTTCTCTATAACTAATTGAAAAGAACTTTGAGAGTAGTAGGTGGCAGAAAGTAGTAAGTGGCAGAACTCCCAGGTAATGCTTATACAAAACTAAAAGCTAAAGTTTGAGAACCAACATAAGCTAAAAAAAAAAAAAAAAAAAGAAAAAAAAAAAAAAAGAAAAAAAAAAAAAAAAAAAACACCGTGAATGAGAGCGAGAGAGAGAAATTTTATTAGAGAAACCATTTCATTCAATATTTGTTGAGTTCTTACTGTTGGTAAAATACTGAGCTCTGCTTTGTAGGATAAAAACATGAATGCCAAGATGAATAAGGTGTTTTCCTGTCCTTAAAGGTGTAATCTCCTTTCATATAAAGCATATCTTATGTTTAGTAATTTTTCTAGCAAGTAGCATGATACCAATCACTAGCTGGTAAATTCATAATTGTTTAGTAATAAGATTTGACTCAGTGTGTGATACAATTCACCATCTATAAAGTGCTCAGAAATTACAGATCTGTTTTCCTACTACTAAAATGAAGACCCACACTGTCAAATTTAGAATGTTTATGATACTATGATTTCAAATTAAGCCGATGGAAAAAACTAATTGGAAATCATAGTACTGCACTGAACACAAGGACATTTGCTGCTAGTATTGTAGTTGGCTAAGCTCAGACATCTTTAATCTCATTTAAATGATGTCATAAGCTCTATCACATTGAATGTTAAATACTTATACAAAAATATAAATGACTGAATATTTTCACCTATTGTATTTGAAAGCTTCCCCAATTATTAAGTTCTGAGTGATGGCAGAAGAAATAAAAAAACAAGTCATATTCAGAAATTGATTTGATTTTGTGAAGTATGAACTGCCCTGACAATTCAGGTGTTACTTAGAAAGTTTCTGGTTGTAAAATTCAGGTCCCTCCTTCCTCCTTCCTTGAAAGAAATCATTTTCAAACTGCTTCTTAAAGTTGATGCCTCTTATTCAGGATTTTGCCGATTATTTTAAAATTATAAATATAGAGAATTATGTAGTTTTATAAACAGTTTTAATTAAATTTTAACTATTAAAATATGCCTTCCTTTATACGCAGAAGTCATGCTCCAGTGATACAAATAAACATGTTAAATTAACAGATATTATGAAGACATGTCTTGATTTTGTAAAAAGCTCTGCATAATGACTCAAAGGCATAATGCTTGCAAACAGCTGGAAAGCAAGGTTGTCTTGCCCTTTCTGTAATACTCTGGGGAATAAGAGATTTTGCAATGAAAGAAGAACACATATATTTAATAAATTTGTTTTTTAATTGGTGTGGAATTGCAGGATAGGCAGGCAAAAGGTTGAGAAACACATGGAAAAACTGATTATACCTATCAGCCAATTATGACCTCAATTAACACACTCATAAGGGCCCATTTTTTTCTTATCCCAGAGATCAAATGAGGAACACCTTGAGTAAAGTCATTAAAAGACTTTAGCAAGCAGTTTTTAATTATACATCATTTGTACATCTGTGAATAATTACCTGGTAGTTGCCACCTGGTGACCGTGATTGACAGAAAAGTACCAATGATTCCAGGCTAAAGATACATCTTTGATACGAGTAAAGGATACAATAACTTCACAGCATGAAGACAGTGACAGACAGCAAGGAGCTCTCCAACACTCACAGTTGAAAGGCAAAGTTCCCTGGCCTCCTAGTCTTCGAGGTGCCACTTGCCAATGGTAGCTCTGAAGTAGGGTGAGGATCCCTTTAGGTTCTTCTTCCTGTCTTTCACTGTTCTTACAGGGAGCTTATGCCTGCTTTGGTCATTCTTTTTCTTTGTGCTTCTTCAATAGATAAAGGCACTGGCTCCAACCTCAGAATGTTCCTGAGTATTAACAATGGGGAATCAAATATCAGTTTTTTAAATATAATGTACCTCTAGCAGACCAGCTTCAGACCTTGGTGCCCAAATGTGTTGGATTCTCAGAAAACTAGCTTAAGCCTCATTGTCTATTGTGAAAACCTCCTTTTGTCCTTTAGTCTATTAACAAAAAAAGAAGTGGCCGAACGTGGTGGCTCGTGCCTCTAATTCCAGCACTTTGGGAGGCTAAGGTGGGAGGATTACTTGAGCCCAGGAGTTCAAGAACAGCTGGGGAGCATGGTGATACCCTGTTTCTAAAAAAATTTCATCAGATGTGGTTGTGCACAGCTGTGGTCACAACTACTCAGGAGGCCGAGGCAGGACGATCCATCGCTTGAGCCTAGGAGGTTGAGGTTGCAGTGAGGCATGTTCACACCACATCACTCTAGCCTGGGTGACAGAGCAAGACCCTATCTCAGGAAAAAATAAGTAATAAGATGGCAAAATTATGACACATTTTTCTATGAACAGCACGCTCCAGGGTCGGAGGCAGCTGCATATTCAACTGGAGAGCTCTAGATAGCATTGTTTATTTAGGTGTGGCAGACTGAATCCCCTGGACCTGTGAATATATACTATTTGACTAGAATGATGCTTTGCCTTTTTAAATTAAATTTGAGTATCTTTGGTGGTAGCATTACTACGATTTGCAGCAATTCTCAAATCTCCCTATTTATTACTTTTTCCTTGGCTCACTTCATATCCATTGTAGGCAGTTGTCTGTGTTCTGGTTTAATGCTGTGAGTCTTAGTAAGAGTTTCTGTACGGAGCTTGAGAGAGCTGCATAAGAAGAAAAAAGTAGGAAGGTTGTTAGTTAAACCACTGGAGTCAACAGTGGTTTAAACAACAATCAGCAACCAGGCCCAGAGCTGGGGAAGCATCAGGAAGGTATGGAGTGGATTGGAGGTAGAGGTCAGAAGCCCGTGCTGAAAGACAGGGCATCAAAAGCAAAACTCGGGACTGGATGATTGAGCACGTGACCTTGGCTAAGTACATGGACAACAGCTGTAAAAACTAGAGCAAGAAAAGTAGGGGATTCTCTTTATATCCCCTCCTGAGTTGTAGAATGTGTAATAAGATAGTTTGGGCTTAGTTGGGACACTTAGCTAGGGCTGATTCTTCAGGCAAATCTTTGCAACTGTTTTTCATCAATGCTATTTTTTCTTTTTCATTTTCTATTTTTCTTTCTATTCAGTTAACAGGATTTGGGGACAGTTTTAGATAGAAGCATAAAACTCTAATAATATTTCTCTATGCCTACTGTATTTTTTTACTTATTTTATTTTTATTTTGAGACGGGCATCTTGCTCTATTACCCAGGCAGGAGTGATCTTGGGTCACTGCAACCTCTGCCTCCCAGTCTCAAGAGATCCTCCCATCTCAGCCTCCTGAGTAGCTGGGACTCCAGGCATGTACCATCATGCCCAGCTAATTTTTGCATTTTTTGTAGAGAGAGGGTTTTGCCACATGGCCCAAGCTGGTCTCACACTCCTGGACTCAAGTGATCTGCCCACCTTGGCCTTTCAAAGTGTTGAGATTATAGGTGTGAACCACCACGCCTGGTGACGATTCTTTCTTTACTTATGATTTCTACTCTTTTGATCTTCACTCTCCTTAACATTTTAAAGAAAAATCACTTTCCAGTTCCTAGTGCTGACTCCATTCATGGATTTCCAGAATTAATTATTAATGTGCTCAGTCATGCTGCCCCTTGGGCCCAAAATTTCTGGTGTATACTATCTACCCTTACTTCTTCCATAAAACATTGAGTGCAATGGTCTTTATATCACTTTATTTCATGAAGTAGGTATTGCTATGCCCATTTTACAGGAGACAAGATGGAATCTCACAGAACTGAAATAATAATCCCAAGGTAACACCCCTTCTAATTTGAAGTTTCATCCTCTGGCTGCAATTGTGATCTATTAAAGCACTTATTATTTTTAATATCTGAGTTCTTGCCTTCTGCATCTTCCATTAGACCATGAAACACTTAAAGACAGCAGCTAGGACTTACCCATTTTAGTATCCTTCATACCAGCTAAAGTACTGGTTCATAGCAGGTGCTTAGTTACTGAATAGATGATGAATGAAAAATTTATTAGTAAATTTATGGATTTGGTGAATACAATCAATAAAGGGAGGCTCACCTTGGGATCTATGCCTTATTTGGCTTATTTCAGGAACAGGTTACCTGGGGTTGTTACTTTTCTTCCATTCTCCAAAGGTGCTAATGATTTGAACAAATCCAGACAGAAGTAATGAGCAAAGCTGCAATTAGAATTTGGACTGTCTGATTGCATGTCTTCTGAAGTATGCATACAGATAACAACGAAGATATGATCAAAGCTTATGTAAATAATAAATAGTCATATTTCTTACTCTTGCTTTAACTCAGTGGTACCACCATGTTTAATATTTGCTTAATCAAGCACTAAGTTTTTTAAAAGCCACTTCTACACTCAAATATTTTAGTTGACAATCATTAGCAATTTCTCAAGATTTTTAAAATGTGGAGCGCATTTAGTTTTCTATTTTAATTTCTGACTTTGGAAATGAATAAGCATTAAATGTTGGACACACAGCATGTGAAAATAGTTGTGAACGAGGACTTAAGAAGAGAAGTCAGAGGCCTATGGACTGACTTCTATCTTTTATCTTAATTATCCAATCACTCCACAAACATGTATTGAGTCTCATTTATGGGGTGAGCAGTGCGTAGTTAGTATAGTTGGTGTTTACACATAGATAAAGGAAATGAGGTCCTGGGATCATCAAGTAACTCACTATTTGGTAGAGGAAACAAACAAGTGAACATAAGAGATAATATAGAAAATATATAAATATGGCCTGGTGCAGTGGCTCATGCCTGTAATCCCAGCACTTTGGGAGGCCGAGGCGGGCGGATCACGAGATCAGGAGATCGAGACCATCCTGGCTAACATGGTGAAACCCCATCTTTACTAAAAATACAAAAAAAAAAAAAAAGTATCTGGGCATGGTGGCAGGCGCCTGTAGTCCCAGCTACTACAGGGGGTGAGGCAGGAGAATGGCGTGAACCTAGGAGGCGGAGCCTGCAGTGAGCAGAAATCATGCCACTACACTCCAGCCTGGGCGACAGAGTGAGACTCTGTCAAAAACAAAAACAAAACCAAAAAACGAAAACCAAAAAACGACAGAGCGAGACTCTGTCAAAAAAAAAAAGGAAAAAAAAAAAAAGGAAGGAAGGAGGGAGGGAGGGAGGGAAGGAAGGAAGGAAGGAAGAAGGAAGGAAGGAAATATATAAATACAAATATAAAAAGAGAGAGAGGCCAGAAAAAGAAGGAGAAAGAGAGAATGCAAAAACCAAGAGCAAAGAATAATCTACTCTCCAACTAGTGAGGTAGCTCTTGATGTGCAAAGTCACTTGATTACTTTCTCATTTTGTTTACCTGCTAGATCAATGGTTCCTAAATTTTCATTATTTTGGGTACCACCTTCCTATTTTTTTGACATACCTAAGTACCAATTTTATATACTTGATTTCTTTAAATGGACTTTAAATCAATTGACTTATTTTTTAAAGGGAGTATTGTCCCAAACAGTAGTATCTATGAAATCACAGGCTTGAAGAGCTGTGTCTTTCTTTTTGCTACCATTATACTGAATTTAGTTAAAATATCTACCCAAACTAGGAGGATTAAAAATTACCTTTGAGTATTTAGAGTACCACAGCAAACTGAATCGATGCCCATGTAAAACAAATGTATTCCTATTAAAGTCTGTTTTTGAATAGTGTGTTACTACCTTCAGCATCATATGTACCATCAGTAGTATACAACCTATTACAATTTGGAAAATTCTGGACAGCATGTTGCTTCTAAAGTCCTTTCTGTCACTTGTATGTTAGCTTCTGTAAAAGTTTTTGTTTTTTTAAAATAATTTTCTCAATACCTGTCAGGTAATTCAAACTCACAGAGGCCTGAAAGAACAAGTAACCTTTTTGAGTCCCTGTAGGATTTTGCTAATTTCAAAGACAGAGTTTAAAACAAATGGTCAGAAGTTAAAGCGAGATTTCCTCTTCTTGCGTGGGGGTGTTTGAAACAGCCCAGATCCATAAAAAGGAAGAGATCAGTTTCTGAACATGTTTATTTAGACAATAGAGGGTGGAATAAAACATTCTCTAATCCTAACTTCACAGAAGCTTTTCTCTTGATTGAAAACTGGTGCTTGTCATAAATATAAATATTGGATTAAGGAGGAATGGGAAACATTAAAGTAAAAAGCAGGAAAATCATTGTGAGCACTGGAGCAGAATAATTATTCTGTAATTTGTTTATGACTCATTTATGATTTATTACTTAAAATTACCAAAAGGCATTATGGTAGCATGTGGTTTAGGAATAAAGCTATAGCACATTAGGGAAATTAAAGGAAAGCATGTGTCTTCTAATTAAAAATGCAGCAATGATTGACATATTTATAATCACATGTTGGTGTTTTTCCTCTTTGACATAATGTTTAAATTCATTTTGATTGCCATATTCTTTTCTGAAACAATGACCCACTTCTCTGTGATTCTCATAGCAGAGGGGCTACAGGAGGACAGTGTGCTTTGTAAAACTTTGTTTAATATTGAATTTTACTTTCTTACTATTTATTGATATTTACATTTTAAAAATCACTCTGTTTTGTAATGTAAAACCATGGTAAAAGGAGGCACAATACACAACCTTTTAATTTTTTATCAAATGACAGTTTTAGTAAAAATACTTATAAACTCGAAGGTAACTATCAAGGCGGCTACATTTGCCTTACTAATGTGTGTATTCACTTAAATGTACTTAACTCTAGTAAGGGACCTCCCACATCGCCCTTGGCCAAAGAATATTTTTAAGAACTTGTGTCACTTTGTACCTTCATGGATTCATTTAAATAAATATTTCGGGGAACTATCATGGAGTGAATTTTGTTCTCTAAAAAGATATGTTGAAGTCCTGACAGTACTTCAAGATGTAATCTTATTTATAAATGAGATCATTAATTAATTAGCTAATTCATTAATTAGATGTAACATGTATTAAGATGAGGCCATACTGAAGCAGGGTGGGCTGTTAATTTCATATGACTGGTGTCCTTACAAGAAGAGAAGAAGAAATGCAGAGACAGGCAGGAGGGACACTATGTAACTGTGGAGAGCCAGAGATCTGAGTGATGCAACTGCAAGCCCAGAAAAATCTAGAACTGCCAGCAAACCACAGAAACTAGGAAGAGGCAAGGAAGGAGTCTCTCCACAGGTTTCAGAGAAAGGTTGGCCCTGCTGACACCTTGATTTTAGACATCTAACCTCTAACATGAGGAAACAGTAAATCTCTGTTTGTGTTGACTTGTTACGACAGCCCCAGGACACTAGTAGAGACACAGGGATGTGTTCAGGGCCTGTTGTAGACACTTGCAACACAGGGGTAAACAATTCAGACAAAGACTTCTGCACCAGTGGTGCCGACATTCTCAAGAGGGAAGAGCAATCTGGAGATGTGTTAGATGGTAATAAAATGTATCAGTCATGCACAGAAGAGGTGAGTGAGAGGGGAAGGATTGAAGGGTGCAATCATGAAAGATGTGGTTGGATAAAGGTAAGATTTGAGCCAAAATTTGAAGAAGTTAATGGTATCAGACTTGGAAAAACATCAGAGGAAGAACACCTCAGGGAATAGGAGACCCTAAGTGCAAAGCCTGAAGGCTGGAGCATGATGAAGATGCAAGAGGAAGGGCAGAAGGAGCTGAGACAAGGGCAGTGACTGGGGAGCCAGAGCTTGTAGGGCCTTGTGTGATTTTTTGCTCAAAGAAATAGGGAACCATTGGAGGCCAAAGCAGAGGCATGACATGATCTGACCTACTTTGAAAAGAATCACATTTGTTTCTGTGTTCAGAATAGACTGTAAAGGGCAAGGATAGAAACCAGAGGACAAATTCACAGGCTATTTTCACAATTCAGGCAAGAGACAAGGATTGTTCAGAGCAAAGTGGTGGCCATGGAGAGATTGCAGAATGGTTGCATTATAGAAGGAGCCTCAAGATAGAATCAAGAAGATTTCCTGGAAAATTGGATGTGGGATGTGAGAGAACAAGAGGAGTGAAGAATGATTCCTAGACTTTTGTCCTCTGAAAGAATAAAGCAGCAGTCATCTAAAATATGGAAGCAGATTAAGGAATGGGGCAGGAATAGCTTCCATTTTAGAGATGTACTTTATTTTTCTTATCAATTCTCTATTTTCAAGTTTTGTCTATTTCATTGTTTGGTATCTAGAATATTTCTTACTTTTATATGACTTTTTTTTTTTTTTTTTTTTTTTGAGACGGAGTTTTGCCCTGTTGCCCAGGCTGGAGTGCAGTGGTGCTATCTCTGCTCACTGCAAACTCCACCTCCCAGGTTCACGCCATTCTCCTGCCTCAACCTCTGGAGTAGCTGGGACTACAGGTGCCCACCACCACGCCCGGCTAGTTTTTTTTTTGTATTTTTTAGTAGAGACAGGGTTTCACCATATTGGCCAGCATGGTCTTGATCTCCTGACCTTGTGATCTGCCCACCTCAGCCTCCCAAAGTGCTGAGATTACAGGCGTGAGCCACCGCGCCCGGCCCTATATGATGTATGTTTTTAAAGTTATTTCTAGTTTCTTTTACTCTGATCATTAATTCTTTTCTTTTCCTTTGATTTATTTTTATTGTATCACTGAAAGATTTTCCTGATTTTTCTACCTCCACTCCTTTCCCTCCTTCTTTCATCCTTTCTTTCTATTATACTACTCTTAACTTCCTAGTTTTTAACCAGGAAAGCCTATCCCATAGATGCCAACCACACTCAGAAAGAGACAGTCTAATCCTCTATTTCCAGAAATAGGTTGCTCTCCTTCAGAGCAGATGACTCATGTGAGAGTTGCAGGATGGCCTCAGAGGGTGCCACATGTGCAGTAAAACCAATGGCTGTGTGCCTTTAAGATCACTCCATGGAACTGGCTCCAGAGTTTGCTTCTGGATAATGAAGACTCCTTTCCCAGAATATGCCCATAGGCGTCCTACAATGGATTACTGACTTGTCAGCTTTTTTGGTGGGTTTTAAAATGCATGTCTGTAAGAGATTTAGATGATATATACTTAGATTTAGATTATACATATATGAGCCATAAATATATAAATTTATTTATATCAACTTAAATTATGTATATAGCTTAAATGTGTATATTTAAGCTATAATGTATAATTTTAATTTAATGTAATTTTAATGTATAATTTTATATGTAATGTATATTTGATTTAATATACATTAAATGCAAGCTATATTATAGATTAATTTAAGCTATATATATTATATATATGTGTGTGTATATATAGCTCAATATTTAAGGGTTTATTTTCCCTTTATCTTTCCAGCTGGGAGGAGGGAAATAGTCTAGTGAAGGTAGGGGTGCATTCATTTTCTCCTAGCTTTGGAACTGCTATTAAGCTGTTGAGCTTGTTTGACCAGAAAATTCTTTCTGGCCTGGTTTTACACCCTGGAAGTTTCTACAGCATATGCCTAAATACTTGTATCTCTCATGTCAAGAGGCATGTTGTCTGCATGAATAAAATTCACTCTCTAATAATCTTTTCAGTTTGGATTCATTCTACTCAGCTAAACACTGAATTGATTTTTCTGACCAGCAGAATTTATTTTTTATTTTTTATTTTTTTGAGATAGAGTCTCACTCTCTCACCCAGGCTGGAGTGCAGTGGTGAGATCTCAGCTCACTGCAACCTCCATCTCCTGAGTTTAAGTTTTTGCCTCAGCCTCTTGCATAGCTGGTATTACAGGTGCATGCTACCACACCTGGCTAATTTTTGTTTGTTTGTTTGTTTGTTTGTTTGTTTGTATTTTTAGTAGAGACACTGTTTCACCATTTGGCCAGGCTGCTTGAATACCTGACCTCAGGTGATCTGCCCACTTCGACCTCCCACAGTGCTGGGCTTACAGGCATGAGCCACTGCACTTGCCTGGCCACCAGAATAAATGAAAGCATTGATGGGCCCTACCTGGATCCATTGAGGAACAGAAGAATTGTTTCCCTGTAAAATATTTTTCTAGAGACACATGTAAATAAATGCATGGAACATTTCTTACCACGTACACTTATGAGAACATGCAGGTCATATTTAAGGGTACTTACCTGGACAACATGAAGGGGTTTTGAGATTATTTTAGGGTTAGTGTATATTCATGTCTTAGTTATCTATTACCACATAATAAATTACCTCAAAATGTAGTGGCTTAAAACAACAATAAGCATTTAGTATCTCACAGCTCTTCTGTGGATCAGGGATTCAGGAACTTAATTGTGTTCTTCTGGCCAGGAGTCTCTCATGAGGTTGCCACGTAAAGGCTTTAGAGAGTCTGCATTCATGATCAAAGTAGCTCATTTATATGGCCAGTTGGTGCTGGCTGTCGACAGGAGGTCTTAGCTTCTCTCCATGTGAACTGCTCCATAAGGCTGCTTGAATGTCGTCATGCATAGTGGCCCACAAAGACTGGACCAAGAGAACAAACAAGGCAGAAGCTAAAATTTCTTTGATAACCCAGCCTCTGATGACACATGCTGCCATTTCTACAATGTCCTGTTGGTTGACACATATCAGCCCTATTGAATGTGGTAGTAGGCTGTCCAAGGGCATGGGTGTAGGAGGCCCGCTCATGTTGGGGGCATGACTGCAACAGTATACCATAATGAATACACTGGATTGTGGAAGAAATATCAGTTACTCCCTCATTTTCCAACTTGGTGGAGTGGCTGCTAATCCAACAGGTACTCAAGATTAGACTGATGCAACCAGGGTCTCAGAATATTAACAGGGTCTTTTTCTCTCTACATACCTTTGAACAGCCTATTTATGCATTCTTTCCCTGATGTCTATTAAAACTAAGAATGATATTACCTCTATTAAAAGGAAGATTTTTCTGATATCCCCAAGTCAGGTTACAACTCCTCTGTTTCTGCATAATACTCTTTACATAGTGCTTCTTATAACTTGCACTTAACACATTGCATTGTGATTACTTTGCCCTCTATCAAGCTGCCCGCTGTGCTTGAAGCCATTGGCTTGGATTAAAAGTGACAGTATTATTGAAGATTTTGCTGAATTAATCAGCCTTGATTTTGCATGTCCATTTCTGCCCCATCTGTTTAATGAATAATTGATCTGTCAAACAGAATACTAGCTTTTTATTAAATAGCCATATCATATTAGATGCCAAGATAGAGTATGCCAATGCGGCTTAATTGTTTTCATCAAATGCATTGTCTCTTTAATTAAATTAAGTATCCACTCCAGACAACTGAAAAAGCCAGACATCTTTAAAATTCCGTGATTCAATGACTTGAGGGTTCAACCCCAACCAGTGCAATTTCTTTTGAGATTGAGTCTTGCTATATTGCCCAGACTAGTTTCAAACTTCTGGGCTCAAGTGATTCCCCAGCCTCAGCCTCCTGAGTAGCTGGGACTACAGGCATCTACCACCGAGTGTGATGTTATTAACATCCCAGTTTTCTATACAAAAACTTTGTTTCTTTTTCACTTTGATGGCATACTATGGAATGCAACCCAGCTCCATTTGTTCAGTGCACATAATATTTCAACGATGCTGTATTCTAACAACCAATTTCAGCCTAAAATGAAATAAAACAGAAAAACCTCCTTTTTCTAAAAAATAATCAATCTTGTTTTCTACTACAACATAAATAAAATGAAAGTGGAACATTCAATTGTAACTCTGACTTGACAGGCGTATATCCTACACTTTGAGGCATTGTTATTAAAAAGGCAATAATAATGTCTTCACTTTAATGGATTATTGGCTGTTCTAAAGTCTGTCTCATAACTAAGAAAAAGTTAAATCATTGAGAAAAGGGAAACCATGCCGTTTCTCTAAGTTCATCTTACTGAGAATGCAAACAGTGATCCTAATCTTTATCTTAACATGTAATGCTTGGAGGCATTGGATTCTTCCATGGTTGATCTTGTACCCTTCTGTCTCTCTAACTATACCTCCAGGTTTGAGTTGGTCCAACAAAAGCCTAATGACATTGAAGAATGTTATCCCCCACCCCTCCAAAAAATGTATGGCACGTCTGTATGGCTGTTCATGGGATTACAGAATGAAGAGCGAAAGCACCTCTCGCCATGATAAAAGGGAAAAAACAAACAAGCAAACAAAAAAAAAAACCCCTTAAACCAGGTGAAGAGATAGAGTTGATATTGGTGGCTATATATTTGTCTTCATCAATGTTAACAAACCAGGGTGTGACAATGTTAATTCCTTAATTGCTCACTGATATGATTTGGCTGTGTCCCCACCCAAATCTCGTCTTAAATTGTAATCTCCGTAATCCCCATGTATCTAAGGAGAGACTTGGTGGGAGGTGATTGGATCATGGAGGTGGCTTCCCCCATGCTGTTCTTGAGAGAGTGAGTGAGTTCTTATAAGATCTGATGGTTTTACAAGGGGCTCTTCTCCTTTCACTCTTCTTCTCTCTCTCACCTGCTGTCATCTAATATGCACACATATGTTTATTGCGGCACTGTTCACAATAGCAAAGTCTCGGAATCAATGATAGACTGGATAAAGAAAATGTGTCACATATACACCATGGAATACTATACAGTCATAAAAAAGGATGAGTTCATGTCCTTTGTAGGGACATGGAAGAAGTGGGAAACCATCATTCTCAGCAAACTAACACAAGAACAGAAAACCAAACACCACATGTTCTCACTTATAAGTGGGAGCTGAACAATGAGAACACATGGACTCAGGGAGGAGAACATCACACACCGGGGCCTATCGGGGGTGGGGGACTAGGGGAGGGATAGCATTAGGAGAAATATCTAATGTAGATGATGAGTTGATGGGTGCAGCAAATCCCCATGGCACATGTATACCTGTGTAACAAATCTGCACGTTCTGCACATGTACTCCAGAGCTTAAAGTATAATTAAAAAAAAAAAAAAAGATGTGCCTCTTTCCCTTTCACCATGTTTGTAAGTTTCCTGAGACCTCACCAGCAATGCAGAACTGTGAGTCAATTAAACTTCTTCCTTTTATAAATTATCCAGTCTCGGGTTTTTCTTTGTAGCGGTATGAAAATGTATGAATATACTCATTTACACAAATGACTTCATATTCTTACTGGTGGTTTTATGTATTCTGATATATATATTTAATTTCTTAGAGCTAAAAATCCCTAATGTGAATTTTGATTGTTTTTCCTCTGTGTTATGGGCTGAATTGTGTCGTCCTCCCCCATAAAAAGAAAGGTTATTATATGTTCCAGTACCTCAAATGCAACCATATTTGTATAATGGGACTTACAGAGTTAAACTGAATTGAAGGCATTAGTGTGGACCCTCAGCCAGTATCACTGCTCTCCTCATAAGAAGATAAAATTTGGATACAGACATGGAAATAAGGAAAACAATGTGAAGACAAAGGGAGAAGACTGGCTATCTTCAAGCCAAGGAGAAAGGTCTGGAATAGATCATTCCTCATAGTCTGCAGAAGTAACCTATCCCACTGACACCTTGATCTTGGACTTCTAGCCTCCAGAACTATGTGACAATAAATTTCTGCTGGTTTGTTCCCTCAGTCTGTAGTGTTTTGTTATAGTAGCCATAGTAAGCTTATAAATTGCCCTAAAGGTGTGACCTGTTATAACCTGCCACTGAAAAGTAGTTCATAGTCAAAATGGTTTTATAATCTAAAGACAGCAGGAGAAGTATCCGTAAGATAGCAGGAGAAGTATCTCCTAAATATAACAGTTTCTGCCTGTTTCCAGAATATCAGAGTAGGTATGACAAGAATATTCCTGGTGTGGCATGAGGAATAGTAGAAATGAGATAATATTTCAATTCAGATAGTATTCGATCTTCAGCAGCATCAAGACATTCACCTAATAAAATCTATCTTACAAAGATTTGTGAGTATTATATGTGATAACCACAAGAATACCTAGATTAACACAGTATTAGCACATCGTAGGGTGCTCACTAAATGTTCGTGTTCTCCCATCAGTTTGTAATCAAGTAGAACTCACAGATTATTTTTCTGCTGTTCTTTTACCTCACCTCACTAGTCTGTGTCCCTAATTCAAGGAAGAAACCTTCATCTCTTTTCTCTATTTTCCATGAGGATATCTTCTTAAGAAATATCATCTTCACTGTGATTACTTATTGCTCTAATTTTTAAAGATCCCCTTCAAATCTAGTCCTAGCAATTTTTTCTATCTTCAGAGGCGTCTGAATTAATGAGTATGCCCTGTAGTCAGCAATTCAGATCTTTGATTAAAAATAGACATACAGGGCCGGGCGCGGTGGCTCAAGCCTGTAATCCCAGCACTTTGGGAGGCCGAGACGGGCGGATCACGAGGTCAGGAGATCGAGACCATCCTGGCTAACATGGTGAAACCCCGTCTCTACTAAAAAAAAAATACAAAAAACTAGCCGGGCGAGGTGGTGGGCGCCTGTAGTCCCAGCTCCTCCGGAGGCTGAGGCAGGAGAATGGCGTAAACCCGGGAGGCGGAGTTTGCAGTGAGCTGAGATCCGGCCACTGCACTCCAGTCCGGGCGACAGAGCGAGACTCCACCTCAAAAAAAAAAAAAAAAAAAAAAAAAAATAGACATACAGGCTGTCCTTGTTTTGCACAGAGCCATATTAACTGTAACTCATGCGAAGTGAGGAATGAATTCGTTTAGCATAATGCTGGTACTGTGCAAAGCATGAACTACCTGTAAGATTTAAAGAGATGTCCTTCAATTTGTTTTCCTATATTGTGGTTGACCAATACATAATATCAGTATGCCTTATTCAAACACACATACATACAATACATACACAGAAACACACCCATACTTTTATTCAAAATGTATTTTTCTTATTATTCACAAGCATACACTTGCTTTTCTATTTACTTGAAATGATTTCTCCTATCCATTCCTGTGCCTCCTATTAAACTCCCTGCATACTTCAAAGTTCAAATTGAACATAATCTCTTGGAGGTCTTTTACTAAATTCTCCCAGGAAAGTCAGTTTATCGCTCATCAGTTCTCCTAGTACTTTCAGTATCTCTTAACATGGATGAAATGGATCACCTTTGGCTGGTCAGTGATGAGGCTCCATTTTGGCTGTGAGGAAGCACCACCTACCTCCAGTCTGTGTGCTCCGGGTGACTTGTTTTCAATTGCTGCATTCTTGGAGTACATTTGGGCCATTACGCACTGTTCAAGGATGCTAAAAGAGATGCCCAGCCATAAGCCTTGATTTTCTTTGAGAACTGGGGAGTCTGTGGGAGAAAATTAGAAGCAAAAATTTCAGACATATGTAGACCTAATGACCCTGATGGGCTGGAGTACAAGAGGCAGTGCTTGACTGACTCATGTTCTGCAATGATGCCTATACCTTAATCTCTAGATTCTGTGAGTATTGTATGTTATATTACATGGCAAAAACGACCTGGCAGATGTGATGAAGGCTATGGACCTCAATATGGGGAGATGAACCTGGTGGCCCCAATGTAATCACATGAATTCTTAAAAGCAGAAGAGAAACACAGAAGAGTCAGATAAGTGTGATGTGAGAAGGACTCAGCAACCATTGATGCCTTTGAAAATGGAGGAAGGAGACACAAGCCAAGGAATGCAGGTAGTTTCTAGAATCTGAGAATGGTCCTTAGCTGACATCAAAGAAATGTGGATCTCAATTGCACAGCACAAGGAACAAAGCTCAGCCAGCAGCCTGAATGAGCAAGATCAAAGACATTCCTCTAGAGCTTTCAGAAAGTAAGGCAGCCCTGCAGACACATGTATATCAGGTTTGTGAGATCATAAACAGAGACGTGGCAGTGACCACTGGACTTCTGGTCTATAGAAAATGTGAGACAATAAATTTGTGTTTCTTTAAGCTTCTAAGGTTGTAGTAATTAGTAATGGAAGAATACAGAGGGAATAGAAAGGGAATATAGAGTAGAAAGGGAAATGTCTGTAATAAGGACCATCATGAAAAAAACAAAACAATAAAGCTTTTAAGAGAAAAGCACCATGAGTAAAAGTCTTGCAGAGCAGGACAAGCCTTAGCATCCGGGCCTGAATTAGAACCTGGAAGATATCCCAAGAACCTTGAATGTCTGTATACATATGTCACCTGCAGCATCTCAGCTCCCCAGTTCTCAGGAGACTATTTATCTTGTGAAGAAGATGATTGTGGAACAATGGAAATCGCTGTGTTCCTAGGGAGTCCACCAGCTGTGCTATGTGACTATGTTCCGAAAAATCTAGGGTAAGCTTAGGTTTTTCTGTGACCTTGTAAGAAAAGGAGGCAGATGCAAGTTGGAGAGACCAGCAGTAACGTGGACAGTGGCTTGCATGGCATCTTAGGCCTACTTAATGCTAGACTTCAAAGAAGCAGGACTAAGAAAACTGGCAGAGCTGCAGATAAACATTATGCTTATATGTGAGAAGCTCTCCCCATGCAAGGATTCCCGGAGTCCCAGAGTGAATGAATGGCTGGGGAGATCCTGGGATCAAAGTAGGTGCTTTCTAATAGTGTCCACCTGATTTGATCCTGGAATCTCCTGAGCTATTCATTCACTTTGGGAATTTGGAGTGTAGATATGTTAGGAAGCACTTGTAAGTGTCTATTCTTGATAACTGCAGTCAAATTCTCCTAAGTCTGAAGCTTGTAGGCATTCATCATATATTTAATAATTTTATCTTCTATCTTGGTAAAGTAGGTGACATTGGAATTGTTCATTTTAATTGAGTACTTGTGCAGTTCTAAGCACATTTCATAAATTAACACATTATTCCTTAGAAGAACCTTCTGAGATAGGCATTATTCACTGTGGTTTACAATTGAGGAAATTGAGGCATGGAGAGACTCTATCATTAGCCCACAGTTGCATAGTTAGTATGTGGTGGCATTGGGATTGAATCTAGACAATATGGCTCCAGACACCATATTTCTCACAGCTGTATTGATAGACAGAATGAAAGCACCCCAAGGTGGCCACATCTTAATTCATGGACCCTACTAATATATTTTGCTACATGGCAAAGAAAAATAAAGTTGTTAATTTTTGACATTAAGATAGGCAGATTTTCCTGGGTTATATGTGGGGAACCCACGAAATCACAAGGGTCCTAAGGAGTGGAGGAGTGAGTCAGAGGGAAGATTGGAGTAATACGATATGAGAACTCAATTCACCATTGATGGCTTTCAACATGGAAGGCATGCACAAGCCAGAGAATGCAGGCAGCATCAAAAACAAGTCAGGAGTTTGTGACCAGCCTGGCCAACATGGTGAAACCCCATCTCTACTAAAAATACAAAAATTAGCCAGATTTAGTTATGCACACCTGTTATCCCAGCTACTTGGGAGGCTGAGGCAGGAGAATCGATTGAACCCAGGAGGCAGAGGTTGAAGTTGAGCCAAGGTTGTGCCATTGCATTCCAGCCTGAGCAATAGAGCAAGACTCCGTCTCAAAAAAAAAAAAAAAAAAAAAGGCACAGAAACTAACTCTTCCCTAGAGCATTGGGAAAGCAGCACAGGCCTGCTGACATCTTGATTTCAGTCCAGTGAGACACACATCAGACTTCTGACCTCTAGAACTAGAAGGTAATACATTTGCAATTTTGGAAGCCACTAAGTTTGTGGTAATTTAGTACAGCAGCAATAGAAAACTAATGACTGCTGACTACTGTTCGGATTCTCAGAAAGATAACTCTCTTCCTCTCCATCCATCCTCAATGATATGTTAAAAGGATCCTGTTTGCCACACATATTGAGTCTCAATGTTATTTCTGCCATTGCCAGAAATATCCTTTCTCTGAGTTCCCATATCTGGATGGCCACCACCCCAAGCTGCCCTCCAAATAATGTAATTCTCTCTCTGGCTATCCAGGCATGGGTTCAACTCCCCAGTAAGACTGTTCAGAGTACTGAATTTAATGCTTAAGGCGTTTCTCATTCTTTCTACATATTTTTCCTGTCCAAAGAGAAAACAACAGAAGGAAGGAAACCTATCAGCCACAATTTCTAAGACAACAGAGGATTTTTTTTTCTCTGTCTGGGAGAAGACTCCCTCAACTTCTATCTAACTCAGAGTCACAAACTCCTCCTCCCACCCCATTTTTTTGATGGTGGTCAGGGAATGGTTAACTGTCTTTGTTTGCATGTGAAAACCAATTTAGTTTTAGTCAATAAAATAACCATTGTAGGCCAGTCACGGTGGCTCACGCCTGTAATCCCAGCACTTTGGGAGGCCGAGGTGGGTGACCACCTGAGGTTAGGAGTTTGAGACCAGTCTGGACAACATGATGAAACCCCATCTCTATTAAAAATACAAAAATTAGCCAGGTGTGGTGGCAGGCACCTATAGTACCATCTACTCTGGAGGCTGAGACAGGAGAATCACTTGAACCTGGGAGGCAAATGTTGCAGTGAGCTGAGATCACACCACTGCACTCCAGCCTGGGTGACAGAGCAAGACTCCGTCTCAAAAAAAAAAAAAAAAAAAAAAAAAAAGTTTTAAAAAGGAATATTAAAAATAGAATGTTTTGGATTGGGCATATTGGTCTCACCCTAGAAGCTTTATGGCAGAGCAAGGCACAAGAATGAAGCATCCAGTGATCCTCAATAAGGACTCACTTTAAAAAGTACTTGCCTTGCCTCATTGACTTTGAGGAGGAGCCTATAGCCTCCAAGGAAAGTTTATTTACCTTTGAGCCATAGTGTTCGTTAGCCTTTTCCAATCTGCCAAGAGTGAAAATGAGGATCTCAGGAGTCTGCTATTTCTGACAGCGTCTACAGCAAACCAGATGGCATTGTCCCTTGCAATGGCTAGTGTTTATGTTTATGTCATCCTTGGTCTCTTAGCTTCTGAGCTGTAGGTCAATAGTTTTACTCATTTCAACGTGGACTACACTTGCATTTTAGTGACCAGCCCAGCAAGAATCCCACCAAAGAAGGCTTGCCATTCTACTCCCAGAAACACCCCAGCGTCCTTTAAAGTTCAGAAAATGCCAAAGGAACAACACTTTCACTAGACTAACTGTCCCTTTACACTGAAAATGTCCTAATACATTTGGAAACCTAAAGCGAAGTAATCTGACCTCTTGGAGGCTTTTGAAATAATTGGTCAAAGTGAGAAAGATGTTCCACTCAGCTACTTTACTTTTCTAGTTTGTCTTCCAATATCTTTGTCCCACAGTGACTTTCAGAAGAATTGCTTGAATTTGTCTAAATTTAGTGTACTAAAAAAAGGATATCAAATCTCATCCTAACTTCTTCAGACAAATAGCATCCAATTTATATTTTTCAGAGGTAGTCCATGTAAAAGTTGGCCTTATCTTAAATATAGCTGATCTATGAAACTCTGTATGGAAATAAAAGATTAACGAAGGTTATTTTTCACTCTTAAACAAAAATTTCCAATAGCAAATAATCCTGCAATTTGCCAAGGTCCCATTTATACCTGCCATTTGAGGAGCAAAAGATATTGTGCTAAACAAGATAGAGGTGGTGTTACTTTATATCACTGTATTACAATGTTTAATATGTCTTTCATACTGAAATCACAGAACCCTAAGTAAAAGTTCTGGTTCCTAAAATTATTAGCTGAGCAAACATGATCAGGTTACTTAAATTCCTTTACCCCATTTTCTAGAGTTTCTTTATCTATAAGTAGATAGCAAGAGCAACTACCAAATAGGATGATTTATGTACAGCAAAAAGTAGGCATCATCTGGTTCTCTTAGGTTTCTAAATAATTTATTGGTCTTTAAGCAAAGGACTCCACATCTGCATTGCAACAATACATACTACCATTTCATTAATGCTAATTATGTGTAGTAACAGAAGGTATATTATTCAAAAATTAATATATTTTACTTCATTTTGAGGTAATTCTCTAACTTAATCAAACTTTTCTATTCACTAAATAATTTTTATAAAAGTAAAACCTAAAATTTATAATCGATGAATGAAAAAAAATCTTAGATTTCCCATTACTGAGCAGAAGTCTACTAAAATTTCAACTTAAAATCACAAGTCTTTCAGTTACTTGATTATATTATATTTTGATTAAAATATATTTTAAACTACAATACAAGACTATCACTCTACTAGATTAAATTTGTTTAAGCCTCTCAGAAACATAAATTGCCTAAATGTACAAATCCTTAGACATGAGAATCCAGTTCTATAATTTCAAATATTATAGTTTTGATTTTGTTAAATGTTTTTGTTTGTGATTTTTCATCTGGGATTGAAAGACACATTGCTAGTCAGACAGGTCATTAGCATTAATTTAACTGGGGTTATTTTTATCATTGCTACTTACTTTTAATTTTCTTAAGATTGGAAGATTCATGGCCACTCAGGCAATTGCCTTTCCAAATAACAGAAGCTGGACCCAGTGATTTTAGCTTAGCCGGCAAGGTACCTGGAGCTGCAGATACTGTGGGCTTCAAAATTTTCAAAAGTAATTGGCCTCTTACTTTATGAAATGTAATATCTTATCTGCTTTCATTTCTCAACCAGCTAAAACATTTGACTGGATTTTGCACTTTTTTCTTTGCATTTGAAGTCTTACATCCTTTCTCTATTTCCTTGCTTTCCTCCCTTCTTTCCTTTCTTTCTTCTTTCTCCTCTTCCTCCTCTTTTTCTTTCCCACACAGTCTTGCAAATACTCAAAAAGTCTGAATAAATTTTAACGATCTCTATGATCTCTCATGGCTGTATGTGACTTGCAGATACAACTTCACTTCAAGGTCATTTTACAGACACAGCAGAGGATTCAAAACACAAAATTTAGAAAACTAGAGCAACTGCAAAGTTAGTAAATAAATGCTTAAATAGGCTTATTCATCCATGTAATGAAAGAGTGATAAAAGATGTTTTAAAGCTCGTTGGCAAATCAGCAGAGGAGAGAAATAATCATGAGTCTTATAAGTATTGTTAAAAGTTGTTTTTCCCCCCTAAAGAAATACATTGGATAAAACTGCCAAAAAGGCATAATCAAAACTGAATAGATATGTAGATGCAAGCAAATACTTAAGAATTATAGGAATGTATATAAACATTGACATTATATCTTATTCATTAATGTTTCATAAAATTTTAAGTAGCAAAATTCAAATTCAATGATTAGTTTCCCAGAATCTTTATTTCTTTAATTAAGAAGAGACTTAAAGTACCCCCCTTGAACTAAGCATTATATTTGAATTGCTTCGTACTTCTCCTTCTTTATTCTGAACCCATCAATTTAGGTAAGTACAGTTACATGCATACGTAAATAAAAAAGATGAGTACCCACAGCTACAGTTGCAGCTACAATTGTTGCATCAGCAGTGACCAAATATATTTAAAATATATTCTGAGCAATATAATGAGGATTAATTATGTGTAATTTATTTGAATCATTGTACTTGAGGATTATTCATACTTTACGTGTGTGTATCTTCCTATACATATGAAAATCAACACACACACATATAATGAGAGACTTGAGTTCAGCTTATTTATTAGTCTTAAGGCTACATCACTATGATCATCACTATTCTCACATCTTATCTATACTCTGGCATGGGCAGCAGCAGATTTATTTGTTCTTTCAGGATACATTTATTGAGTATCTACTGCCCCTGGAGAACCATGTTATATGCAGAGGATCCTGAGTTGAATAAGATTCAGCCTTTACTCCAAGAAGGTCTAATTTGGGAGAAGGGCATGAAAGCAAATAATTATGACGCAGTTTGATGCTGTAATGGGACATGGAGCAAGGCAAACCTAGATGTGATCAATGCTGTTTGGGGTGAAAGAGGACTTCCCAGCAGAAGAGTTATTTGAACTAAGTGTTGAAGAATATTCTAGAGCCTAGCAAGTAGTCAGTGCCCAAGGTTGAAGAAGCCTATTTGAAGCAGAAGGAACAACATAAGCAAAGCCATTGAGACATTCAGCAAATGCTTATTGAACTAGTGTTCTGTGACAGGAAATGGTGTGCTTACAATTGAGTGGGGGAGGGGCATGACTATATTAGTAAACTAATTAATTCAGGTGATTTTGCTAAGTGAGAGATGGCATGAAGAAAATAATGCACAGTAAAGTAACAAAGAAATATGGGGAGGACACTCAGCGTTTGATAGTGTGGTCAAGGAGAGCTTCTCCGAGGAGGTGACAATTGAGTCCTGAATAAGGAGTAAGAACCAGCCATGCATAAGCATGGAGGAAAAGGTACAGAAAGGTTCTGAGAGCAAAGTTCCTAAAGCAGAAATGAGCTTGACTCATGTGAGGATCAGGAAGGTCAGTTTGGTTGGAGTGATTTGAAACAGTGGTAGGCCGGGCGCGGTGGCTCAAGCCTGTAATCCCAGCACTTTGGGAGGCCGAGGCGGGCGGATCACAAGGTCAGGAGGTCGAGACCATCCTGGCTAACACAGTGAAACCCCGTCTCCACTTAAAAAAATACAAAAAATTAGCCGGGCGAGATGGCGGCGCCTGTAGTCCCAGCTACTCGGGAGGCTGAGGCAGGAGAATGGCGTGGACCCGGGAGGCGGAGCTTGCAGTGAGCTGAGATCCGGCCACTGCACTCCAGCCTGGGCGACAGAGCGAGACTCCGTCTCAAAAAAAAAAAAAAAAAAAAAAAAAAAAAAAAGAAAGAGTGGGAGCATGGAAGGAGAAGGAGAGGAGGGACAGAGGGTAGGCAGGAATCAGATCATAAAAGACCTTATAGACTAATGGATGGAATGTGAACATCCATCCAGTGCAGCAGGAAGCCACTGGAGAGCCAAATAGAGGACTGACATGATCTTATTATTTTATCTAAATTAACTTAGGGGATTGGGTGGAGGACATGTTTAGGGGATGAGAAAGGGGAAAGGCGAGTCTCTTACAGAGGTGCAGACAAAACATGATGGTGATTTAAGTTGCAGTGGTTGAGGCCAGAAGCAGAACAGCGCATTTGGAACACTGTAAGTACTTATTATAGCTGGATATATATATATGTGTATATATATATAATTTTGATTGTATACATGGAATGAGATGGAGATGGAGATTAGTTGGGATAAATTGGCAGTCTCCAGGTTATAAATGCATTTTTTAATTGCATGGTTGTTGAAATTGATTCTTTTGGCAATGTGAAAACATTGAAGTGTTTTAAGGAGAAAAGAAAAGCAATGGCATAATCAGGTTTGGTTTTATGACAGTTTGGACCGCAGCAATGTGAAGAAGGAATTGAGAGGAGGGAGATTAGAGCTAGGAAGCCCAGATGGAACCCTAGGACACTGGTGCCTGTGAGAACGGTTGGGGGATTAAATGAAGGGATGTGTGGTAAGCATAAAGGGATCTAGGATGGCATCCAGTTTTTGTTGTTGCTGTTTGCTTAACATTAGTGACTGGATTAGTGATGGCACCCATTAGTAAGATTTTTTTAAATGCCAAAAGGGGATCAGGTTTGTTTGTGAAATTGGATTTGGGATCTTTGTGGAATTTGCAAGGGGAGATGTCTATTAGCCAGTAGCTGAGCAAGGAGAGATGAGTCTAGGCTAGAAATCCAGTTTTATAGATGTAGCAAGGAGCTCATACTCATACACAAGTATTCTTGATGGAAATGAAATGCAGCATGGGTATTGGAGGATGTCTATCCAAGTGTCAAGTCAGAGGAATAGCTCACAACCATGGAGAAATCAAAAGTGTTATAAACACATGCAGAGCATGAGTGTTCACCAGTACTAGGTCAAGATTCTAGGCACGGCTGGAAAATAAGAAGAGCTTTAAGAGAAGTTGATTATTGGATACAAGTATACACAGTTAGATAGGAGAAATGATAACTGGTATTCAACTGATCAGTAGGATGACTATAGTTTATGCTAATCTATTGTACATTTCAAAATAGCTAGAAGAGAATAATTTGAATATTTCTCAAATAAAAAAGATATTTAAGGTGATGAATAACCCAATTACACCAATTTATACATTATATGACTGTATCAAATCACATGTACCCCCAAAATATGTACATCTATTATGCATCAATTAAAACATTAAAACTTTAGTTCTATACAGATTTAAAATCTTAATAATGTCAGCAATTAAGAAAGTATGGGCAGCTTTGTTCCAAATTTAAATTGTTTTGGATCAGGGATCATCTAGGTACAAAATACAAGAGACTGTTACAAGTTGATATTAAGTGAACATTTTGGCTCAGCGTGAAAGCTTTTGTATTGTTTACCTGCTTTAGGGAGGAAGCCATACCTCAGCATCACCAAGCCTGGCCCTTTCAGTGGACTGAGTGGGAGGACTTGGTTAGCAGAGGGAGTAAGGAAATGAAGAAAGAGGCAGTTTGAAACAGTTTTATTTACATCAGTATTTCTTAAGATGTGATCTGAGGACCACCTGCAACAGAATCACTAAGGATTTTTGTTGAAAATGATATTTATTACTGAATCCTACCCAGGTCTACTGAATCAAAATCCCTGAGAATGGGGCTGTGCCTCTATTGTCATCAAGTCATATATTTAGTACTCCCTACAACTTCCTTTGGGACTGCCCCCAGTGTTTATAGGTTATCTCCAAATCCTGGCTTCTTAAACCCAATTCTGCTGGCATCCAGAGCAATTCACCTTTGGTAGGTAAACAAAGTTAATACAGAATACAGCAGTCAGCTTGGCCAGAGAGAGTCTGCTCAGAACAATTATTGAGCTCACACCTAAAATACAGATCTGAACTAGTAAAAGCCAACCCTTCGAATTCACTTTGTAGTAGAAGCAGCAAAGGGACAGCACTGCCACTTGGATTACTTACTGTGGTAGTATTTTGCTCTCAAGCTTACCCCTAATTTTATAATTTTATGTTTGCATATAAAAAAGTCAATACATTTATGGTACTTAACACAGTCTGTGGCACCTATTAAGTACGTAATACCTGGTAGTTGTTATCATTTTTTTCATTCTTATTTTTGTTACCATTTGCATTTTGGGAGGAAAGTTGTAAAACTGGAAATTAATTTATTTAAGGAAATTCTGAAATTATAGTAGCATAAAAATAATAAATCATAATTATTATAATAGAAACTTCATTTTAAAAAGACTCTTGGTTATTGATTCCCTTTCTAAGACAGGGAAGTAATCGACATCAAAAGGTTATTCAGACTGAAAAATAATTTTCAGAAATGTGTTAATGTTCAAAATGTATTCTTTGTTTTAATATGTGAAACGGGAGGAGGATTCAAAGCAGAACATAGGAGGCAGGAGAACATTTCCTGAAGGATCCCTGTTTCCACACAGGAGCTAAGTGAACAGAGGAGGAATAGTGTTGCAAGGATGCTCAAATCAAGATCTGAAGAATGTTGACAGCGAAACAATAATCCAGCTATAGGACTACAACGATGATACAGTTAATCAAATGCATCAACTTCATAAAGGATTTTTGTTGAAAATGATATTTATTACTGAATCTGACCCAGGTCTACTGAATCAAAATCCCTGAGAATGGTGCTGTGCCTCTATTGTCATCAATTCATATATTTAGTACTCCCTACAACTTCCTTTGGGCCTGCCACCAATGTTTATAGGTACATATGAACATATGGACAACTTCATATGTTCTGAGATGTCTGTTCCCTGAAGATAAGTCTAATAATATAATCCTAACCTGATGTGTCTTCCCGGAATCATAATGTGGCTCTGTTTAATGGGAAATCAACTAGAAGGATATTTGCATTTGGAATTGGAAACTGTGGAAAGACATGGAGATAAACTGAAAATTCATACATTGGATGACTTGGGAGACCCCACTGGTGCATGAATGCAAAAGAACCAGGGTGCTGATGTGTAGATGTTGCAAATATTTACTTTTCTTAGTTAATCATTTTTAGGTAAAAAATCTCAGAGCTTTTTGGGGGGGAAGCACTGTCTAAATAAAGCAGATACAAGAAAACAGTGAAAGAGTGTCTTTAGAATTAGAGAGACTCTGTGAGGGATTAATGAATTGACTTTCTCACCATCATACCCTCCTCATCAATCATAGGAGTTGATAAACCCCAGGCCAAATCCAGTCTGCTGCCTGCCTGGTTTTGTAAATAAAGTTTTATTGGCACACAGCCACTCTAATTTTTTACATATCTCCTACAGCTAGTTTTGTACTACAACTGCAGAGTTGAGTATTGCATCAGAGACTGCATGACTTGCAAAGCCTAAAATATGTACTATCTGATGCTTTACAAAGTTTTCTGACCCTGATCATGCATACAGCCTGGCATAAACTAAGAGTTCAATAATTCTTCAGTGAACTTAAATTGTATGTTCTCTACACACCCTGGGCAAGCTGATTAACTTTTGAGACTCAGTTATCCTCAGTGCTAAAATGGGCATAAAATCAATCTGACAAAATTGTTGCATGTAGCAAGTTCTTGGAACACTGTTTATGCATAAAACACAATATTACATTCTTCCTTGTTCTCTCCTTTCATTTAATGGTAACAGGTGCTGCTTTAATCCAGAATAGTCAATGGCATGCTCACTAGTGATTTTACAGCTTTCTGTATTTTCAGACATACCAAAATAATTTACCCTCCCAATTGAATCAACAGTTCATAATTATTCATTACTCTCTTAAGATGAATTTTTTTGTTTTGTCTTCTGTTACATTTTTCTTTCTCTCCTTTATAGCTAGATACACGTTTTCCTATAAATCAAACAAGTCCTCTTTTTATTTTTATATTTACCACTGAGGAACTAATTCATTTCATTTCTCTGGAAAAACACAATATCCTAAAAACCTGCATTGTCTGGATGCTTTGCTGTTAAAGCAGTAAAAACAGCATGGTAGTATATTTTGAGAAAATGTCCTCAATCCTGTAATTTTGGGTCATCCCCAATCTACCAACTCGTTTTGAATGAATACAGTAGACCTAGGCTCCAAGGGAGGTGTAGATAATGAAAGGACCAATCAAAGAAAACACTTTTCTTTTATAGCTTGGGAAAGCCAATGAACTGAAGGAAAAGTGGCTTTGATGGCAGAATTTGGTGATGTGCCCTTCCCCTCATCTTTCTGAGACAAGCCTGGCTTTCATCCTATGCTAATTTTGAAACAGGAAGGCACTTGTATCTAGAACATTGTGTGAAGACATTCATGGGTGTATTAGTCCGTTTTCACACTGCTGATAAAGACATACCCGAGACTGGGTAATTTATAAAGAAAAAGAGGTTTAACAGACTCATAGTTGCACCACGTGGCTGGGAAGGCCTCATGATTATGGTCGAAGGTGAAAAGCATGTCTTACATGGCAGCAGACAAGAAAGAAAAGAGACTAAGTGAAAGTGGTTTCCCCTTATAAAACCATCAGATCTTCTGAGACTTATTCACTACCACAGAAACAGGATGGGGGAAACCACTCCCATGATGCAATTATCTCCCACCAGGTCCCTCCCACAACATGTGGGAATTATGGGAGCTACAATTCAAGATGAGATTTGAGTGGGGACACAGCCAAACCATACCAATGAACAATATTTTATCAAAGGTATTGTAGGTGGGACGGCTTCACATTCACCACCATCACCCCCATGATGTTTCACTTGACAAAACCCCTTGAAACACTTATTTTCTCCTCAGTCTCCACAGGCTTCAGATAGATAACCCATCCTCCACTGGTTCTCCATCTCGTGAGAGGGTGGTTTGCACTTCCAAATCTTCTGCCTGCAATGCAATTCCTCTCCATTCCTTCTTTACAAATATCTTGGTCCTTTCCCAGCTTTTAGCTCCACACCTGGTACCTGCAGTGGCTGTTTAATATGATCTTAAGTAGGGTTTTACTGAGGGGGAAGATGCGGTTTGTACTAAGCAAACAAAAGATCTTCCCCTGCTCTGGCCCCATCATTCTAACAAGAGTAATTCAGGGTTATAAATAGCATCAATAACAAAAGCTTCTTTCTTCTTATTCCCTGGCTCAAAGCCAGGTGGAGGCAAGCTTTGTTTTTGTTCTTTTTTTGTTTTTATTTTTTCCTCCTGGGAAGGTAGATGGAGATAGGGAGGGGGGATTTCAAAACAATGCACACACAATTTGATTTGACTATGACTTTAGCAGCATTCCAAGAAAGACAATATCTTTATTCCAGGTTATGAAGGTCAACTTCTAAAAGCAACAGCAGAAATAAAAATGCAGTTTTAACAGTTGTTGCCATTTACAGAGTCAATAGACTTCTTGTAACACATATATAAATGTGTGTAGTCATATGTTACAAGCTTTAATAAAAATTGCTTTTGAAGCCCAGTTATGGTTTACTGAAATATTTGCCCATTAGAATTCATCCAAATAGTTGAAAATTTTTATTATAAATGGCAAAATATAAATATTAATTGAATTAGTATAATTATAAGCCAATTTACCTTATGACAAAAGTAGCCTTAATGTCTATTTGGAATTCTATGCGATACAGACCATTGTGTTAAACAAGAAACAGAGAATGAAAGCTGAAAAATTAGGAGAGCTGGGCCATGATACAAGGCGTCGGTTGTGCTAAGGATGAACTAACTGTTTACTAATACAAATTTGGGGATTTATTGAAGTAACAATCCTCAACACCTTCTCTGCGCTTCAACACAAGTTGCTCTGGAAAGCAGGAGATTTCAAGTGGCTCCTGAAGCCGCTCTGTTTCATTTCTCACATGCCCCTGGGGATTCTCATTTATCCACCACCTAGGATAGGATTGAGGCTGAACAGAGAAGTCAGCACATGGTAGGTTCCCAGTAAATATTTTTTCAGGGACTAGATGATACTATTTAGGTTGGTGCAAAAGTAATTGCGGTTCTGTAATGACAAGTGATGATGAGCTTTTTTTCATATGTTTATTGGTTGAATAAACCACAGTGAGATACCATATTATGCCAGTTAGAAGGGTAATCATTAAAAAGTCAGGAAACAACAGATGCCAGAGAAGATGTGGAGAAATAGGAACACTTTTACACTGTCAGTGGGAGTGTAAATTAGTTTAAGCATTGTGGACGACAGTGTGGCATTCCACAAGGATCTGGAACCAGAAATGCTATTTGACCCAGCAATCCCATTACTGGGTATATACCCAAAGAATTATAAATCATTCTACTATAAAGACACACATGTTTACTGTAGTACTGTTCACAATAGCAAAGACTTGGAATCAACCCAAATGCCCATCAATGATGGACTGGATAAAGAAAATGTGGCACATACACACCATGGAATACTATGCAGCCATAAAAAAGAATGAGTTCATGTACTATGCAGGGACATGGATGAAGCTGTAAATCATTATTCTCAGCAAACTATTACAGGAACAGAAAACCAAACACCTCATGTTCTCATGAACTCCTAAGTGGGAGTTGAACAGTGAGAACACATGGACACAGAGAGGGGAACATCATACACCGGGGCCTGTCAGAGAGTTGGGGGCAAGGTTAGGGAAAGCAATAGGACAAATACCTAATGTATGTGGGACTTAAAACCTAGATGACAGGTTGATGGGTGCAGCAAACCACCATGGCACATGTATACCTATGTAACAAACCTGCACGTTCTGCACATGTATCCCAGAACTTAAAGGATAAAAAGTATAATCAATTTTTTAAAAAAAGCAACTGCACTTTTTGCCATTACTTTTCATGACCAAAACCACAGTTACTTTTGCACCAACATAATATTCCAAATGGAATATGTCAAATGTTAATTCTAAATATTAATATTCCAAATTGAAGGAAACCTTGAGACAGTATACTTCCATTGTGCAATTGCGCATTTGTTTAGTTTTCTAATTACATTGTCGTTAAGGTAATAAACCCTGGAGCCAGATGGCCTGGGTTTAATTCCCAGTTCCAACATGTTTAATTATATATTTGTAGGCAAGTTGGTTACCTGCTTGTGCCTCAATTTACTCATCTGTAAAATGGAAATAATGGTAGTACCTACTTCATTGGATTGTTGTGAGGATGACGTGAAGTGATACGTATTATATACTTAAAATAATTTTGGGCCGATAGTTAGATCTACATAAATGTTATTATTTCCTGTGTTTTCCATCCCATGTTATAAATGTATTAGTCTGATTAGGATTAACCATGCTGAGTCCCTAAATTAACCTTGAGTTTTCAGTTCCTTCAAGCAGCAAAGGTCTACTCCTCATACGTGGCTCACGTCTTGTGTTGGATAGTGGGGAGCTGAATTCTGCGTGATTAACAGTCAATCTATGCTGAGGGTGTCTCCCCCATTTCGGAAAAACACAATCCAGATATATGTGGCTTCTTGAGTCTCTAGGCAAGTGTTTGCTGGAAAGTCTTGCACCAGCAATTACATACTGTAGCCTGGAAATGACAAGCTTTACTTCCACTCAGAGCTTGGTGGTCAGTGTCAGTCACATGGCCCCACCTAGGTGTAAAAGGAGTGTGAGGAGAACTGATGAGTATTCAGTGAGCAGATCAGTCAGCGTCATTGCTCTGATGAGCCAACTCCCATATGTTAATTGTGTTTAACTCTGTTTCTGATCTTTTACGACCCATATCTTATTCATCTTTATTCCCCTCCCCCCACCAGTGTCTAAATAAATGTTTCTCAAAGAAAGAAGGAAGGAAGAAGAAATGTAGGAAGGAAGGAGGCTTGCCTTATCTTTGGAAACTCAACAATTGAGGTAGATATATGCAACAGCCAGAAAACTGAAACAAAACAAAACAACCACAATAAAAGAACCTTGGACATTACAAAAGAATTAGCTACTTTAAAAAATGGGTTTACCTTACCGGAACAGAAAACTCAGAGAGTGAATATTGTTAACCAACATTTGATATACTCGACTCAGTAATAAATCTGTCACATAAACTAATATGCATCTATGAACAGAAGAAGGGAGCAGTGATTTTTTTTTTTTTATGTAATAGAAGCTAAAAGTTCCTCTTCTGAATATTCATTCTTCCCAGTGTTAAGTGTTATTACTCTTTCAATTCTTCTTGAGCCTCACTTAAGACTCTTTTGTTCCATAAATAGATAACCCTTCAAAACCTAAAACCAGTTCATACCAAAAGCCTGAATTAGACATTATTTTTATGCTGTCCTTCTTACTTTTAAAGGAGAAAGTAAATAGA
This sequence comes from Rhinopithecus roxellana, assembly GCF_007565055.1. NCBI lineage: Eukaryota > Metazoa > Chordata > Mammalia > Primates > Cercopithecidae > Rhinopithecus > Rhinopithecus roxellana. Next base: position 173,654,612 of record NC_044550.1, read on the forward strand.
GAGTTAGAGATAGGACGAATTAACTAGGAGTCGAAATGCTGGCCCAGTGTCAATCTTAGATACATTACCCAGTTATCCATCTCCTTACTCAAAAACAAAAATCTATTCAAAGTTACAACCTAATGAAAACAGTTATTTGGAATCTAGAATTCCTAATACTACTTTAATTTCCCTCCACTTATTGATTTGTAAGCTTTTAAAAAAAAATGATACAAAGTTGGTGGAACTCCTGTGATTCAAGAGGCACAATGGAGAGAGGATAGAGAAAGAAAAGGAAATTAAAACTTTTAAACCCTACTCTGCATGGACATGACATATGCAGGGAATTCAGTGTATTGGTAAAAGCAAAGCTTCTAAACCTAGATTGTCTGGGCTCATATTCCAACGTTCATGCTTATTGGCCATATTACTTTATGAAACGTGCTTAATCACTTTCTGCATTCCTTTATTTAGCTCTAAAATAATGGGAACAGCAGTAACTACCTCACAAGGTTAAGTGAAGATTAAATTAGTTATTGTACATGAAGTGCTTATTTTAGTGTCTGGCACATAGTATGTGCTCAATAAATATTGCTTATGGTTACTGGATGTTTAACTATGTAGTTTGTACAGATTTATGTCATTTTATATCCGAATGTGAAGGTTAGGCATTTTGCTCAGGGTCACAGAGGTAAGGGAAAAGCTGGCAGAATTAAAACTCAGCTAACTTCAAGTCTTGGGTTTTTGTGGTGTACCAGGGACCTTGGTGCTAAGGAGAAGGCCAAGAAGGAAGTCAGGAAAAGTGTATAGTACTGGTTTCTGGGACCGGCATATATGTTTTTTTCTTAATAGACTATATTTTAGAGGAGTTTTAGGTTCAAAAAAATTGAGAAAAAGGAATAGAGAGTTCCCGTATATCCCTTAACCACCCCCCCCCCCCCACACACACACACACACCTCTACCACTGTCAACTTCACACTCCACAGTGGTATATTTGTTAAAAACGATGACTCTGCATTGACAAATAATTATCGCCTAGTCCATAGTTTACATTAGGTTTCACTCTTGGCGTCATACATCCTGTGCATTATAACAGAGGTGTAATGATACCATTGTAGTATCATACAGAATCTTTTCACTGCCCTAAAAATCCTGTGTGCTCTGCCTATTCTTCTCTTGTGCCCTTGTGACCCATTGCAACCGCTGATCTTTTTTCCTGTCTTTATCATTTTTGCCTTTTCCAGAATGTCATATAGTTGGAATCATAGAATCTGTGGCCTTCTCAGCTTGGCTTTCCCCACTTAGTGTACACATTTAAGGTTTCTCCTTATGAAGCCATGTCTTTTCACCACTTGATAGCTTATTTGTTTTTCATGCTGAAAATAGTCCATTGTGTAGCCATACCTCAGTTTAATTATTCATTCACCAACAGAAACATATGTTGGTTGCTTTTAAGTTTTGGCAATTATAAATAAAACTGCTATAAACATCCATGTGCAAGGTCTTGGTGGACATAAGTTTTCAAATTGTTAGAATGTATGTTAAGAGTATTTTTAATTGTATAAAAAACCTGCCAGTCTTCCAAAGCGACTCTTATTTTGCATTCCCACTAGCAGTGAATGAGTTCCTGCTGCTCCACATCTTTACCAGCATTTGGTGTTTTTGGTGTTTTGGATTTTGGTCATTTTTGGTTTTAATTTGTACTTCCTTAATGACACATATTGTTGAACAACTGTCCATATGCTTCTTTGCTCTTCATTGTCTTTTAACTTCTACCTGTAAGCCTTTGTGGAGACTATATTTTGCAGGACAGTACGCATTTCTTTTTTGCCTTCCTAGAATTACGTGTTCTTTTGTGACAAGTATTCTGACAATTTCTGGACATCACAATTTTCTTTGAAAGAACCATCTGTTCTCAACTCTTAGACTCTGAGTTTCAGATGGAGTGGATTCTATCCTTTTTCTTATTTCAGGGGTGAGCAAAGAACAATCTTTTAATCAGAGTAATTACTTCAGAAATAAGTACTTGACTTTTGGAGCCAATGATACCCAAGGAAACATTCACTGATGTTGTCAGGACTTTCTTTCCTACTGAATTTGAACCTGGGAGAACATAAGGTCAGAGTTACTTCAGTCAACTTGTCACCAAGAGGCTGGAGGAAAAGTATTTGTAACACATTTACTCCAGACATTGCATTCTGATATCTTTATTGAGGAGTTTATGCTACTTAGATTCTCAGAACTGCCTTAATTCCTATCTTTAGTTTAAAAACCTGGCCTTCCTATCAAGTCACTGTACTTTTCAAAATCCACACAATTAATCATTTTTCTGTTTAAGGCAGCCAGTCCATTTCTATGATATGCAACTAAAGATGTTATTTGATAAAGCCATGTGAAGTATCACATTTCAAGTTATCTCAATTTTAGAAGACAACTACTCTCTTACAAGAAGTCATACCATTGCCTTATTTATAAATAGAAAATATTCAGTGTGAATCTCTTGACCAGAAAAAGTGAACTTCAATTTCTACTTTCCATTTAGCCTTTGATTTTATTCCAGTTGCCTCACTGGTGAGGTAGTCTTAAACATGATAAACACTGAAGGAGATGGCTAATGAGTGTTTCATTAGTCAAATTCTAGACTCCAGCAAGCATCCCTGTTAATGTCATCGCCCTTGAGATTGGTTGTGGAAAAAAAAAATGCCATTAGTTTGAAACTTTATTAACGTGAACTTCTGCAGAAGACATGCAGTCTGTGCAGTTTCCTCTAGGATGTTCTCTTGGCCGGGAGGCAACCAGCTTGGCTGGGCATGGAGGAGACAGCTCTCATTTCATTAGGTATTTATGCAATGGTTATCGTGATGGCAGCCAACTCATTACAGAACAGGCCATATCCAATTATTCTGAGTCAATGAGACTCCAACGACAAGGTAGTCCATGGGGAAATTGAGAGTAGAAAAGGACTATAGATGAGAGCATTTATTGTTCCTCTGATGAAGAAGGATGCCAAGAAGAAGCTTTCCATTTTCCCTAAAACGCAACCTGTACCCCTCCTAAATTCCCCCATGGCTCCGTATTTCCTGTCCATTTGACTTGAAGGAAGGAGAAGAGTGATCTCCTTCTTCTTTAAGTGCCAAGTAAATAGGAAGCTCTGTAGGAAATGAAATATTGACATAGTGATCATAGCAATACTGTATAAAATGATTTTGCTTATATGTCCATTTCCATTACGGCTACCTTTCAGTCAAAGAGAATCTTACGAATTTTCTACATGTTTTATGTCTAAGCTATTTGTGAATAGTGATTAATTTGGAATGTTAAAGACATATAGTATTTAACTCCTCCAACTGGCCTTTTTATAAAATTTCATATATAAGGTTAGTGATACTCAGCATTAAAATTGGTTTGTAACCAAGACATTGGTATTATTTTAAAAGTTCCCTAAGGCAAGATAGGGACATCCAACATAGAGTACCACTATAGCCTTTCTAGCTATAGTACTAGCCCAGATTTTTACATATTTACCATTAGTTTTACCAGTTGATTTTCATAGTTATCAGGCTGATAATTATATTATGGGAAACTTCTATTTGTTAAGTCTAAATGTTATTAGTAGCAAAATTATCTTAATTGAACAGCGGCATTGGTGTGAGTGTATTTGTGTGTGTGTATATATGTATGTGTGTGTACATATATATTTTACTACATATATATATATATATATATATATATATATATATATATATTAGTAGTAAACATTTTCTGGAGGAGAACTTGCTTCATAAGTCAGAGGTAGGTGAACAAACACCAATTTGGAAATGGAAAAATAATGAAGATCTGGATATGAATATAATTCCAGCAAGAAATCAGAAAACTATAAATGTTTACTATTTATGGGGAACTGTTGGGTAGATCAAATTGCAAATTTAAAAACTTAGTTTAAAAAGCACAAAGTGTAGCACAGGGAAAAATGCACTGAAGAACGTATTCGTGTATTTCACTGTATTACCGAAAGCAGTCGCTTGTTATAAATATTGTCTTCCCCTAGAGACATTTAGACACGTGAATTTGTTCCAGATATGGTGTGAGCCTAAATGTCTCTAAGGGAGCATAGTATTCTAAGGTTCTAATGTGCACTACAACCTCTAAGTAAGATAAAATAAACCAGGTGTAATCACAGGCCAATGACCTTAGATATTTTCAATATCAGATCATCAAATATAGGGATTTCCTTCATAACATTCCTGAGAAGTGGCCAACTGACAGCCAAATGGAAAATAAAATAACAAATTCCAAATATAAGATCTTGCCTGGACATCACAAAACCCAGCCATGTGGGACAAACAAGGAATTCTGACTCTATACATGGCTTTGAGCAACAAACCTACAGGATTTCCTGCACTAAAGTGAAAACCATAATGTGATGCCCTTAACTCTAAGAAGCCACCAAGCACTGACCCTTCCTGATATACACTGTTTCTTTGCCAATATCAGTTAGACTTATGTATATAGTAAATGCCCTCTAATATTTGCATAGTTATGATTTCTATAATTATACATTATCTTTTGTGAATGTGGTTCCAATTTCTAATTAAAATGCTAAGCATGAATACACATACCAAAGCATCATTTTGTACACCATAAAAATATAGTTTTTATTTGTCAATTAAAAAATAAATAGGTCAGGCACAGTGGCTCGTGCCTGTAATCTCAGCCCTTTGGGAGCTGAGGCAGGCAGATCATCTGAGGTCAGGAGTTTGAGACCCACCTGACCAACATGGTGAAACCCCATCTCCACTAAGAATACAAAAATTAGCCGGGCATGATGGTGGGCGCCTGTAATCCCAGAAACTCTGGAGGCTGAGGCAGGAGAATTGCTTGAATCTGGAGGGCAGAGGTTGCAGGAAGCTGAGGTCACGCCACTGCACTCCAGCTTGGGCAACAGAGCAAGACTTCATCTCAAAGATAGATAGATAGATAGATAGATAGATAGATAGATAGATAGATAGATAGATAGATAGATAAAAAATTTAAAAGAGGAAGTAGGAAAGACAAAAATAAATACTAGCACAATTACAAGTGCAATGGTATTCCTGTTCTGGCTTCTCTCCTTTCCTCTTTTCTAAATAATTGCTGCCAATAATTGCAATTGACTTGCCTTTTAATTCTGTGTATGTTTTGTTCTTATGTGCAGAATTTTTAAATTTTTATGCAGATGCTTCCATAAACTTTTGTCTCTTATAATTTTTAAATTATCTTTTTGTCTGAGCAGCATTTTTCTTTCTGAGATCAAATTAAGCGTTCAACCATATTTTATTCTGTTCTGATTGATTAATTGATTGATTGATGATTGATTATGTTTTACTCTCTTTTCCCTCCTTCTACCTTCATTCTTCCTCCCCATTATAATTTCTAATGCTGGTTTCTATTTACCGAAGACTCACTATGAGCCAAGCATTGCCCTGAGAATTTTACATCTTATATCAGCTACCTACCAATTCTGCATATTATTATTGTTGTCATAAAAGTTAAGAATTGCTCAAAACTGTGATGAAATTAAGCACAGGTGTTTTTTTTCCAGCCCAAAACCTTTGATCACGACTATTATGCTATTCTCCCTCATTTGTCGTTGGTTGCTTTTGTTGTTGTTCATTAAAAGATTTTGTACTTTTGGCCAATAGCGCATTTCAAAAATATTGAATTAATTCTACATCTCTAAACTCTATAATAATATCCTAACACATGGTGTAACTCAGGATGCCATGAGTTGGAACACATAGATCTGAGAGCACAGCTTTGTTCACAGAACACAGTAACTGTCTTTCTTTCTTTCTTTACATTGTTGCTGTTGAGGAGTTAGTTTAGATTACAAGGAATCTGGTGTTGTATCATTCAAGGTAACCTGTGTTTTTTTTCCCTTTCAGCTTGTTCACAAGTCTCATTTCCTAGCTTCATTTCCTACATACATGCAGGCCCCAAGGTATACTAAGTAAGCAAATTATGTTGGCTGGTAGGTATTCAGAAGTAATTTTGAACACAAATGATTCTTATTTTAGCTTGAACACACAAACGCAAAGATTCTTCAGCTGAGAACAGCCTGAGTAATGGCTCACTCAGTAACAGACAATTCTTGCACTGTTTGTCTCAAATGTTGACATGGTATTAATGCTGCTATGGAACTAGATTTTTCAAAATCTCTGTGACTGAGAATTGGACAAATTGTCCTGTTTCAGGTCTTGGCATAGGTGCACTTAAGGGCATGCATCTGTCTTGATGTGTCAAGAAAATGTCCTCTTAAATAAGGTGTGGGAATTCTCACCAGCTGGCTCTGGTAGGTTGTGGGGCAATGGGGAGGGTGGGAGAGATGCCTTGGCATGGAAATTGGTGCAAAATCTGCAGTGCTAATAGATAACAGCTGGAGAAGGTAATGAGTCATTTTATGAGGACGAGGTTAGCCGTGTTTGTGCCAGGTCCGGGGACCACAGTGGCAAGTGTGGTACAGATGGCAACCTCGGAATCCGAGAATTCTAATTAAGGATGAGAAAGGAACAGGACACTGACAGGCTGTCAGCAGAAGAGCACAGCACTCCGACCACAAAACCACTCGGAGGCTCCCACTCTGTCTTTGCTCTTTCCGAGATAATACATGGATCACATTTTTAATTCTTGCAATTTTAGGGTAAAGTTAACCAGCAATGGGCATTCATCCCAGAAGTGGCAGCATAAGTTAAGAATTTTATTCTTGATTTTTACAGTCCAATGTGTGTACACAAATACTCTGCTCCTTGCCCTAGTATCTATGGAGTAGCAGGATATTTTTACACACACACACACACACACACACACACACGTTATTTAAATTGCAGAATGAATATATGCAATGCAGCATTTTAGAGGGAGTCCAAGGAGTTGGAAAACCACTGGACGTCATAGATCAGAACTCTTGGCAGACTATAATATGGCAATTTCAATAAACTCATAAGTTTTTCCTTCCCGTTCATCTCGTTTTAGTGGATGCCATGAGAACCTCATACTCTTTGAAATGAAACTAAGGGGCACTCTAATCATAGATTGTTGTTTCTTCCTTTCTTGCTTCAAACACCAAAAAAATTCTTTCTTGTGTTAGTCAGCTCTTTCAGTGACTTTCCTGTATGACACCTTAGCTCTTGTTGAATCTCTATACAGAAATAAAAATTATTAATTAGGCCTGCATATTTGTCTTGCTAGAATTCTACTTTCACCTCTTTCAAAGAAGTGGAAGATTGAATATGCAGCTTTCTTATAAGCACATGACCTACAATGAGCTTGAATTCAATCATGGGGTTGGATTCAGGAGTTCTTAGAATATAAACAACTATGAACAAAATTATTGAGAGCTCCATTCTCAAGAAGACAAAGTACCTGTTTAAATTATTTGTGCAAAATAGTGATGATCAACCTTAGCAAAATTATCCAGGTCTTTTAAAACTCCAACCAATCAATCATAATTTCCATTTTGTCTAAGAAAACATGTGAGAATAAAATGATGAATTAAAAGGTAAGTTAATACTTTCTATGATAGAATACTTAAAATAACCAAATGAGATATCTTATATATGTGTTTTATTCTCTTGCATTGTTATAGAGAAAAAAATGAGATGTCCACGATCCATAGTTACCAAGATGGAAACTTGTGTCAAAGAACAAATGCTCTTCTCTTCTCCAACAATAGTCACATTCTGAGGATTTCACGAATAACAGATGTTATCTCTTTGTCAATGTTTCCCTTCCTTTTTCTTGGCATAATTGCCATAGTGATAATTTCAATGCTTCTCTCCTTGTCAATGACTTCTAGGTCAGATCCCAAATTTTGTCATCCAGAATTCAGCCTGAATTCTGTTACTCCTGTATATTTTCCCATGACTATCCCTCTATTACTTTGGTCTCAGTAAGTCTGAATTCACTCACAGACAACTTCCAATGTGGCACCATAGGACTCTATTTGTGCTGGCTTTCAATGGTGCCTCCATTCGCCAAGTCACTCAATTAGAACAATTTATTCGTTCTGTTAATTCCTTTTCTTCATATATTGGATGTTATCAGAGTTAAAAGGTGTCTTTGAGAATATTTTAGTCCAGTCTGCTACAAATTCAGGAACCTCTTTCAGAATGTTTCTGATAGATGTTAAAATAATTTGCTTTAACTGCACACTTGCAAGTGTTAAAAGATAAAGGTTTTTAAAGGTAAAATCAAGACTCTCATACAAATATAGAACAAATGCACATCTCAAAAAGTTTATTTAACTCCAGAATTACTGAAGGCACCAGTAAGATATTATAATTGGTTCAAAGTGACACTCAAAGAACCACACATTATAAACAAATCTAGAATGCTAAAAAGAATTTACAAGGACATCCAAAAGGAGTTATAGAGCAATAATCATTTAGACACCACAAATTTGCACTTCAATGGATAAAAAGGATTTGCATTATTTTCAGTTTTTACAATTTACATAGTTACAAAATATCTCAAAGACCATAAAAGCTTGAGATCCCCAAAAGGCTGCATCGGACAGGATAGCCAGTGGTTTTTGTTTTGTTTTGTTTTTGTTTCCTTTTGGTCTATTTCAAAATATTTCACAATTTTTCTTTACAGAGGTAGAAGTAAAATTTTTGTGAATAGGCCATTTTCTTTTTTGACCTTATACTGGCAAAAGCTTTTCCTAATACAGAAGTAAAATGTTCATTCATATAACGTTCCTCTTTGTTTTTCATGACACCTGTTGGGGCAGCTCAAATGATTTTAGATTCTCTGAGTAATCCTTCAATAAATGCAGGCACCATTTGTCCCATTTGTCCTTCCTTTTTCTTTGTTAAATCTTGTCAATTTTTTAAGCTTTTCTTTATATAAGACATTTTTCATTCATCTAAATATCTGAATTAGTCTCCTCCTCTTGACAAGCTCTAGTGTTCTTGTGTGTTTTACCCATTTCTAAGTATTAATACATAGACATAGTGGTTCTGCACTGAGAAATATTCAGCGGATTAGTGGGATACTTACCTGCTTTGACTGGCCGTTGTTTCTATTATGTAGCTTAAAATTATAAGACCTAATTTTAAGAGAGAGTGAGGACCAGTTTTGTCCTTAAGCATAGCCTTCCTATTGCACTGGTCCAAACATGTTGTCTAGTTCTCTTCTCTACAAAACAATAAACTAATAACATCCACTGTGCATTGAAGATAGTAATAACCCACTGGGATTATATGTTAGTTAAACTTAGGAGATATGACACACCATACAATTAAAGGTTATTTTTAATATATGTATATCTATGTCACACAACTTGAGTATATGCTGAAATAAAAATCCCTAAACCTTTTATTTTTTTCTCCTTCCTTCCTTCATTCATTCTTTCTTTGCTTTCTTCTTTCCTCCTTTCTTTATATGAGATTCCTGACAGCAGGCCAGTTTCATGGATATACAACCTGTCTGGTTGCAAAGGGCCCCATACTTAGAAGGGCCCCACCCTTATTTTAGCCTCTGGTATCACTGTCTTGAGATTATTCATACTCTTTAAACAAGGGGCCCCGCAAATTAATTTTCCTGGACCCAGCACATTATGTAGCTGTTCTTGCTTGACAAATAAGGTCTATGCCATCCTATTCACAAACAATTGATTCCTTGATAACTATTCCTTTCCTCCCTTCCCACACCTACTGAAAACACTTTAGAACAGGTTTCATCCCTTTCCGACTAGAATGAGTGAGACACCAGCTGCCTAGCTATTCACCTAGCTATTCACTCCTCCTCTAGTTTTTTTGGCTTACAGGACCCAGTTAATCCTTTAATATACCTTTTTCATAGTATCAGTTTTATACTAAAACATCAAGACAATACAAGCTCTAAATTTTGCTTGAAATGCTAATAGTAATCTTTTCCTACCCTCTGATTTGCCTTCCTTAATTCTAGTTGCTCCTTCCAACTTTCATTTATTTACATAGCATCATCACTAAACCAAACCATGAATATATTATAAAACATCTTACTTTTCTAGCATCTTATGAAATTCAATTCACTAGTCTAATTCTTCAACTATTAAACAAATATTAACAAACAAGTGCCTAGTGGTAAGAACTATGCAATTAATGGCAGCAATGCAATGGAGAAAAAAACAAACCTGGTCCCTATCCTCTGCAATTTACAGCTTAGAAGGAGGGACAGATTTTTAATAAGTTATTACTCACTTGTGAAGAGTGTCATGAAGGAATAAAATTGGGGACTCTAAGAGAGAATTAAAGGAAGCATAATTTGCCTTCTGTCCTTTGGCTGTTTAAATCTCATACATAGTTTGAAATACAGAGAAGCAGCTGCTTCTTAAATGTAGCTTCTTGTTTCTTATCTACCTCGCTTACAGTATTTAGTCTGCTTATCCAATTCGACCCTTTTGCATTAATATTTTATCTCTTGCTTCTCCAGTTAGAGTGTGGTCTAGACTATGCCTCATATGCCTTTTTTGTCCTTTAAGACTCAGCTTAGCTATTACCTTCTCTAGAATGTTTACATATATATGTATATATACAGATATATGTGTGTGTATATATGTATATATACACCTCCATCTTTGTGCCCCTACAGCACTGAGTCCAGGATATTCTAACTGATCACTTAGCCTATTTTATAGTAATCTGGTTTCTTTTTTTCATCTCTCACTATTGCATTATCTCTTGCTATTGCATCATTTCCATTTCCATATGATTGGACTTTCTTTTATCTCTATTCCCAGTGCTCACCATGGCACCAAGCTCAGAGTGGGAGATACTCATCTGCTTCTGAATGGATGAAAAGATGATTAGTTCCACCAGGCCTGCTGTGTCTCTGAATTTAAATATTGAGGAATATTCCAAGTGATGGTTGCAGAATTCTTATGTCACAGTGATTTATTGCTAATTACAAATACTATGATATAGAAACAAAAATAGGAACATTTACACAATCAGAAAATGAAAAACCCATTCTTGGCTAGTTATCTGACAATATTCTCTAGAGACAGGGTAGATTTCAATTGCAATTAGTGTATAATGTATTGTTATTGTTCCTTTCATTACCAGCTAATTGCTTTTAGAGTACCTCTGCTGTGGTCTGGGATGCCTTTAGTTGGGTTTGGGATCGCAGCTCCCTGTAAGTAAAGATATAGACAGTAGAAGTATCCTGCATATGATATCTGAAATATACGTAATTCATTTCCTGATGTAGGGCATGGGACACTTAGGATTACGATCCTGACGTATCTGGAATGGCCTTACAAACCATCAGAGGAAGAGGCAAACCTCACATACCTAATTAGCTTCAAAATCTTTCCATTTTCTCCTTTGGTTTAAGGTTGCTATCTTGAGGGGAGGAGGGAAGATCAGTGATATGTTATTGGGATTTAAACATTTGTTCAGACTTTCCTCACCATAACAACCTTTGATTTGGTAATCACCTAGCACCCATAGCCAGGTTTTCTCAAAGTTAAATGGATGAACAGTAGGTCACTATGATTTCATTGGCAGAATCTGACCACTATCTACAAAGATTTATTTTATGTTATATCTTAAAAGAAAAATAATGTTGGTAGTTATTTTGTTTTAATGCGGAAATAACTCTTATCCAAGATATGATGTATGTCTTTAAATATTTAAGGGCTGTTGCATGGAATAGTTATTTGAATTTTACAATTTAACTTCAAAGGGGATAAGTAAAATCAATAGATGGAAGCAACAGGAAGCTTGATTTTAAGACAATACCAAAGAAAGAAAACATTTTATTAGTCAGACATACAAAAATGTAATGTGACTGATTCACAAAGTATTTAGTTCTTCATACATGGAGGTGCTCAAATAAACATTGGTTATGTAAGCATTTCACAGGGCTATATGTATTCATATGCATCTCTTTGGGCAAGATGTGTGTTAACTGTTTGCTAAGATTTCTTCCCACTCTGACAATATTTCTATAGCCTTTCTCCAACTAGTGAAGGCTGAAGAACCAGTTTCTCATACTATGAACATGGCAAACACAGTGGTTCTCTTGGTCATTCCTATGCTAGTTCACCCATGACCTGGTCCAACATCAGAATGGAGTTGTCCTACTGCAGGTCAGCTGCAGTGAGTTAGAAAATTGTCTGGCGTAGAATAAACACTGAATACATGTTAGCCATTATTACTGTTGTGGTTTTTGTTGTTGTTGTTGTTGTTGTTGTTGTTGTTGTTGTTGTCGTTGTTGTTGTTTGCAGGGAAGAGCACATTTCCCAAGCTCTAACTCTTCATTTACTTAGCTGGATCTGCCAACACAACTGAGGATAAGACTGTCTTTCTATCCTCAAAATTGACACCTGAATGCAGAAATTAAATGGAATGATGTAAAGAAAGAGTGATTGGTTATATTAAAATGAAAAGTGCACTTTGTGGTTTATGTGGTGTTTTTATATCCCTTACCTCATTTGTGATTTTTCCAGTAGCTTCATGAGATAGGTCAGGAATTATCATTCTGTCTCTGACATGAGAAAACTGATAGCTGGAGTGGTTGTGTGGCATCCACAACGTTACTTATACCCAATAGTGCAGGATTTTAAGCCCATCTGCCCTTAGATGATAAATCCAGGGCTTGTTCTAAAATCTAACCATCTACATAGCATATACACAAGCAACAATGGTGTGTCTCTCTGGTTGGTGTAGATGTCTTAATTCCTCAAAGTCGATGCAAAGCGCAGTCCTTGATGGGTAACAAGTTCAACCTTCTTGAGAACAAAGATAGCTTTGTTGATAAGTGAATACCATTTCACTCCTGGCTAGTGAGAATAAGACTACAGCTTTTGCTTTTTGTTATAAATAATGGTCCTAATCATACCTTGTGGGAACTACTACTTTAAAATAATGAGGCTGAGACTTGATACCTTATTCCAATTAAAAAATAGCCTGAGTTCAGAATAGCACATACATAAGTGATGATTACATTTTTTCCTTTCCCTTATTATGGAAGAATCCAGGGGTTATTTTAGTATCAGGAGAACCATATTTTTATAAATGGACTTGGAAGCTAAACATACTCTCTCTTCAGTTATCAACAGATTTTGACAAGTGACTAATGTATCAGGCTCCGTCCTATCAGTTTTGTTTGCTCTTTTCTCTTATTCTTTGTCAATAATTTTCAATAAATTGATTAGTATCAAAGAGAAGATCTTAAATCTTAAAACTTTTCTTTTTGGAATCTGTTTATTCAGTTCCTGTCACACCTTCCTTTGATTTTAAAAAAAATCTCCCCTTAACAGTTCTGGGATCTCACTGCTGCTCCCACACGCCTAACACCCATCCCCTCCACATTCACCCAAAGGGAGATACTGGGGGAGGCAAGAGTGTGGAATGTCTTTGCATTTTGATGCTGGAAATCTGACGTCATCTCTTTTATTCATAAGTTTAGTCAACACATATATTCTGAGCACCTACAATGAGCCAGACACTGGATGCGTAGAGATAAATTAAATCTACAATCCCTCTTCTCATGGAACATATAATTTAAAAATGAATACACACTTAAATAAGTGTATAATTAAATGTATAATTAACAATTGGAAATGTGCTATAAATGAAAACTACAGGATGATACTAGAATAGGTCAAGTTTTTAATTTTGCCTTTTTTGTCCCATCATTTATGTAATGGAGTTATTAACTCATGCTGGTTCTTAACTCATTGCTGAGAAAACTAAATAACACGGCATGGGTGAGTGCTTAGCATAGTGTCACACATATGCATTATCCTTAAACAGTGTCATTATTGTTCATAAAAATCAGTTTCTCTTCTTCATCAAAGGATAGAGACTCTCTTTTTAGGCAAGTATTAATTTTATCAAAGAGTGTTCATTGGTAGTTGTTCAACTTAATTATAATCATGATCCATTGTAGTCTTTCAAACTGATAAACATCATACATATATCTTAATTATGCTTCTCTGTTCCATTATCTCAAAGTTTTTTTTTTCCCTCCAACACCCTCATTTCATGAAAATAATAATCAATAAATTAAGCTTCTTGGAAGTTCCTCTCATCTCTAATTTCTGCCATAATGGATTTTATACACTAAGACTTTTATCACATATTCAAGCATAATTGTTTTTGCGGGCAATGCTTCTTGTAATATATGTGTATTGATGAGCTGTCAGGCATATTTTTCACTTGTCCTGACAATCTATCAGTTTGGCATTTAAAGAGCAGAGAGGATGCTTCAAATCTGCCAAGATCAATGACTCTCATTCTCATGACACAGTGAAATATATGGCAATTCCTTTCCTTTGTTTTCACTTCATTTCAGTTGTGTAACTGGTATTTATTTTGTTTTATAAAAGTCATTTAAGTCTTGATGATAAACTTTTACAGCAAAATTTGATTTATAAGTAATTGGATTGAGATAAGAATGTCCTGATTATTCTATTCATTCAGTGAAGCATAGTAAGTAGGATCTGGGGATCCGAAGCCAGAGTTTCTGGACCAGGCGAATCAGTACCGACTTGGGATGTGGGCGTGCCGCATAAGCTGTCTGAATGTCAGTATCCTCATGCAGAGGATGGAGATGAGACCAACACCCACCTCATAGCACTGTCATGAGAAATGTCAGTTACATGCTGAATGCTTACCCCAGAACCAGGGTCACTGAACATTCAATACTTACTAATGATTACTGTTATGTATTCCAAAAATGTTTATGAAACAACTATATTTGCCAAATCCTGTGCTAAGTGTAAGTATTCACTATGTTAAGCTTTTTGTTCAACTGCTATTTTTACCTTGGGCCACTTGCCTTCTCCACCTCAGTTTTTTTTTTTTTTTTTTCCTACAAAAATGAAATAAAATAAAACTCAGCCATTCATAAGAAATGGTCAGGCTTGCTTGGAGAGGGTTATGTATACTGCTCCTCTACAAAGCTCAAACCTTTTCAAGAAGTTATCTCATCTTCCTTCAAATTTGTACTTGTCTCCCTCTCATCAATCTTTCTTTGGGGGTATTCCTTCCAAGTTTTTATTCCAGCACTAAGGTGTAGTGGAAAGAAATCAAGCTTCGAAGGCTGACAGACATAGGGTTGAATTTAGAATTTTCCCTCACTGATGGTGTGGTCTTGAGCCACATGGCTCTGGGTCTGAGCCTTGCTCTCTCTAAAGGGGAAATAATGCCAGCTAATTCGTTATTTTGAGGATTAGTAAAAATTGTAGGTGCTCAATAAATGTGTTTTTAAATTAACTTGGTCAATTTGCTATCTATACTGTCTAAATTGTCACCTCATTATATTCTGGTTTATCAGTTTCCTAAAATCTTAATGTGTGTGTGTATTAGATTTGGCTTTAAGTTTTTGAAGAATGATTCTGTTATGGTATGCAAATTCTTTATGACAAATAATTTTGGTAAATTTGTGCTATAATTTAGGTAGAGAAATGAGTTGCCCTTTATGAATTAAAAAATTAAAACCTGATTGCATCCTTCAAAATTAATTTTGTTTTCAAAAGGGAAACAAAACTTTTAGGTCTGAGATTTATGCTTAAAAATTTGTGCAACCTAGGAAGAAAAAGACACTCATTTAACTTTATTCTCACTGAAGTATAAGTGATAATGGGAGAAGGAAAATTAAAATGAGGGTAATGATTTTTCCAACAGCTCATGTAAAGGCAGGTCACTTCAAAGGTTTGCTTGTAGCTAACCATGGGCTATACAGATTGCTGAGCAGTAAATCCTTGTTTACTTGTAATATAAATCTTATGTTATTATCATTCAATTTAAGTTCATTGAGTGCCTGCTATCTGCCAGGCATTGTAGAGACTCATGAGGATGAGTTAGGCATGTTTTATATTCATAAATAACACATGCAAGAAAAGAACAGAAATTTTACCACACAAAAATAATCTTATAATAAAATATTTACATGATGTTCTAACTCAGTAAACTAGTTTTGACTATCACTATGTGTAAGAAACTTCTGTGTGTCACTGAAGCATAATCTTGATTTTTCTTGAGTTTATCATGTAAAATCATCTACCCATTTGATTTCTTTCTTATATCTTCCCTGCTTGGAACTTGGAAGAAATGAGTGAAATAAAACATTTTTATAATGGGTTTTGTTCAATATTTCAACCATGGAAATTTACCCTTTAAACATTGGAATTGCATTAAAATATTATAGTTTTAAATGCTGATGTTAAAACATTTTCCCTACTAGCACTTATTTTGTGAAAGGCAGAGTATATAATCCTGGTATTTTACTATTTAGCTAGTTCCTAGTACTTCTTTATGACTATTCTCAACCTTAATGGCTACCATTTATTGAGCACTTATTGTATGTCAGATCCTGGAGTAACTGTTTCATATATATATTGTTTTATTTAAGCATCACTTCTACCTTATAAAGTAGATATTTTAATCTTAATTTTGCCCATGAGGATCCTGAAGCACAGCAAGCCTAAATAACTTCCCAAATTCACAAAGCTAGAAAATAGTTGAGTTGGCTTTGAACTCAGATATTTAACTTTAGAGTTATCAGATGCTAAAATCCTTGGCTGTCAACTCTGTATACAGTATTGAAATGCACTTACAAATTGTTCATAATGCTTAATTTGTAAAATCCGTTTTTTAAGATGATGGATATGCATTAAAATTCACTTTTGGTTTTACTGAGGGCAGTTTTTCTTCAAAGGAGAATATCTTCAAAGGGGAAACTGAAACATTATAAGCATGGACATAAGTCTGATTTTGCATTTGAGTGCTCTCTTACCACTTAGAATTAGGGCAGTTGCGGATTTTTAGTTAAAGGCCCGATTTATGAGCATTGCTAGTGTGAGAAAGGCAATGAGAATCTTTGAAACTAAAAATGCTATGATCTAGGATGGGTGCACACATTAGTTTTAACATATTTAATCCTCTTTCTTCTCATTCTTCCCAAAAGACTACTTCATGCTTGAGTGACTAGCTAAATGTAAAATGGGGACTTCCCAGTTATCTCAGGAGGGTTGCATTTTCATCCCAGATGTCCTGTTTGCATGCATTGTATCCAGTGTTCCTAGTTATTTATAAGTTGGATGCATGGATTTGTGTTGGAAATGTCTTTATTTGAAAAGACGTTTGCATAGATAAACATTTTAACTCAATAAATGGAAAAAATATTATTCTAATATGTACACAAAAATCTCAGATCACAGAAATTTTTAAACTTGTATTTTTGATCCTATTTTTCATGCATAATACATTCAGTAATGATTATATTCACTTTTTCTGAGGATAAAATAAGAAGGGCAATGATGGGGTATTATTAGCATTTAAAGTCTATAGTATATTTACTTCTATTATTGAATCAGAAAATTAGGTTAAAAAAATTACCAACTCATAAAATCAGAGTCCTATTGTACTCCACTTTCCATCATACTAAACCACTTACCTCACCTCAAAAGCAAAAGAAAGGCAAAATGCGTTCCACTTTCCATTCATTAGGTCTTGAACATTGAGTGACCAGGGTCAGTGTCTAGATGAGTAGCAGAGTATTAATGTTTGGACATCATCCTGCCCAATGCTTGTCAGATGACTTTGAGTATTACCTAGTAAGTAAGAACATATTTTTTACATTACAGTCCAGCACACACACATACATACTAATTGTAATAAATGGTTTCAAAAATAAGTTTTACCTTTACTATGTGTCATATTCTCTGACAATATCTCATTCTATTCTATTCTATTCTATTCTATTCTATTCTATTCTATTCTACTCTACTCTACTCTACTCTACTCTACTCTACTCTACTCCACTCTACTCTACTCTATTCTGTTCTTCTATGCCCTATGTAGTCTATTCTATCCTTCTATGACCTATGCAGTCATGACATTTTATTCTTTCTTCTTTTAAGTTTGGTCCCAACTCATTAAATTGGGTTCATGACCCATTAGTGGATAATGACCTGGAGTTTGAAAAACATTCTGTATAAATAGTGGGTATTTGTAAGAGGTTAATAATTAAGACAATGACAGGATCACATAAGTTTGACCAAATGTTTAGGATGAACAGACAGAAGGAGGCAGTTCTCCAAGTGAGAAATGATAAGGGACTGAACCAAGCTGTGATAATACGAATAATAATGCTAGTCAAAATGTACTGAACAATGTCTTTGAGAATGCATTATGCAAAACTTCATTTTGGGTATATTCTATCATTTAAGCCCTTTAATAACTATGCAGATATAATAGGTAGAAGCAGAGGCTTTGAAAATACTTTTCCCAATTCTACAGAGACTTGAGACTGGCGAAGTCTGAATTCGAACCCAAAATTGCATGACTGTAGCCCAAACTCTCATCCATTACCTTCCTATCTTCTTTACCTCCCCTAAAATATTGTGGTTTTTATTATACAAGTATCAATACATTTTGTATGGATCTGTAACTTGCATCCAAACAACATGTCTATAGTCTTTTCCAGATGTTTCAGACGAGGCCATGGAATTTTCCTAGGAAGAAAGACATTTTAAAAGTAGAACTGTGAATTTCTCAAGTTGTCAATTCCCTTGAAAATAACAGACCTCCTGCTGGTCTGTTTTTATGCTGTTCCTCTACCAAGGTGCTTGTTTTCATTTTATTTGGAAATATAATGATGTTTCACCTAAACCTTTCAGAAATAGATACTATTTCCTTTGCAAGGCTATACTTAATGTCATTGTGTGGGGTGACAGAGTGAAATGCAGAAGATAAAATAAATTGAACATGCACTACAGTTTATAAGTTTAGCTCAAGTTGAGTGTCAGCTCTTGTGGATAAGCTCTCAGCACACTCATTGAATTGGCTCATTTGTTCTCTGAATGGGCTGACATATCCTTACAAAAGGAGAAAAGCTAGCAGCCTGCCTTTTCTCTTCCATTCTTCGTTGCAATGCTCAGGAAAGGAAATCCAATTTCTGTATACCATGTTTTTAATGGCTCCCCTTCAGGTACTTGTTGACTAAACGCCTAGATGATTTTTCTAGAGGAGAGGGAAGTAAGCTTGGGAGTTTACCATCTTTGATGTAATGGTGTGCTTTAAATGTGTGCATGGTATGCATGGCAAATGTAAAAATATTTGAGAAAATGCTGAGAATGATCATTTTAAACATTTGTTTACTTTGTATGAAAATTTTTGGATTATCACATAAAGGAGAGTGTTTTCTCCATGCTGCGCTTGGGCAAATATAGTTTTGATGCAACACTATTCAGTAGTATGCTTTGCTAGCTGATATTAAGCAATCCCATCAAGGGATTCTTCATTCCGTAAAATACAATTTTCTTTTAAATATCTCGAGCAAAACTTTCTTACACAAAGAAGGCTGGTTTTAAAACAAGACATACCCAGAACTAAATGTAGTTTCTGTCACCTATTAACATTGTAACCTTGTGTTTAAACTTTCCCAGATGAGGTGTCTTTATGTGGAACATAGGTCAATAATACTCAAACGTGATAGTGTTGGTATCAAGGGAGATACATAAGAACTAAAAGAGTCTCTGGCTCAAGGTCATAGCTCAGTAAAGATTCATTCCTTATTCTTTCCACACATGAGAACTCATACATTGAGAACCCCAATACTGTTTAAGTATTCTAGATAAAATTCACAGATATTGCTCGTAAAATTCACTGGTATATAGACATTACCCCTTAACTACACAGGTAAATATGTTTTACTACAACATATATTTGGGCACCTATATTACAACTGGAAGTGATATATTTAGTTGTAGTTAAGGTCCATTGATAGTTCTTGTTGTAATTTTCAATGAATTTCTCTACTTACCTAAGCATTCTGTCAAAAACTAAGTTTATTGGAAAACATCCAAATGAGCTAAAAAACTACTTTTCAAAAGGAATTTTTACTGTTATATATTCTTGTTCTGCTACATGAGGCAGGATAGAGGGAAAGATTAAACTAAATAAAGATTTTATCTCTATGCTAAAAGGCAATTTATGGAGAATAAAACCTAGAATGACATTGTATTCAACTGTACTGAATTATCCATTGACTCGGAGAATACAGAGAGTGTCAATAGAGTTTATTCTCAGTAGAGTACAAGGGTTTTCAGCAACAAAAAGCAACGTGTTTGAGGGTAGTTGATCCCAATGGGTAAATGCCTCCAGAATTCTGAGTGTAGAGTTATGATGAAAAACAATCCATGGGAGGATAAACAAATGCATGATTGGATATATAGAATTTAATTGAAACAGAAATTAATAGATTGCATAGCAAACAGTTTACAAATAACATATAAATAAGATTAAATCATTTTTTAATGTGGCACAAGGGAATCTGATTAGAAGGAAGACATGCAAAGGATATAAATAATATTCTTAATATATACTTCTGGGATGAAAGAAATTTAATAAATCGACTTTTCCCCACAGTAGTTTTATTTCTTTTGGATGAACTCGTAGGCACATCTTGTACTTGCGTTCTATTCAAACAGTACTGTGGCTTTAAGTGTGTTTTCCTGCATTATCAGAAAATGCAAAATACTGTGCTCTGGCTTAGTGCTGGTGTGACCTTGGTTTACGTTATACCTATGGGAACTGTCACACAGGAGAGCAGTGGGTTTTTATGCTTCTTGGTTTTCACCCCATAAAAGATACTTTATATGAAGCCGTCTTAAATCAGTTGATCTCTTAGAATCTCTAATGTCAGGCTCTTTAAGTAGGAGACACAAAACAAACCACTAAAAAAATGTAGGCTTCTATGAGCAGAAGCAAATATTGAGTAGTAGCCTTTATTTATTGACTCAGTCTGTCATTCTACTGATATTTGTTAAGCACCTGCAGCATGCAAAACAGCTGGTCTCTAAAGTCTGTGTGCAAGACAAATGTATTTTAAGAAGGTGTAGTATCACAGACAAGGATTGCCCCTGAGTTAGTCCAGTGTGGGATGTATGACCTTCATGCTCAGGAAAGGTCACTGTTTCTTTAACTGAGTACAAGATGAAGTCATGTGCTTGCCCTTAGTTGCCAAAAGGTA
Organism: Rhinopithecus roxellana; assembly: GCF_007565055.1. Lineage (NCBI taxonomy): Eukaryota > Metazoa > Chordata > Mammalia > Primates > Cercopithecidae > Rhinopithecus > Rhinopithecus roxellana. Next base: position 173,675,601 of record NC_044550.1, read on the forward strand.
GAAGAAACACATGTGATTAAATACTAGCATTATACTTGAACTGGAAGAAACTCACACTCCATGAGGTCCCAGGGGTTGCGATGGCACGGAGGAGCAGATTTGCTTTATCCTAATGAGCAGTCTTGGTCATTCATCCACTGAGTAGAAGGGTGGATGCCATATTTAAATTATTTAAAATGTCTTACTTAGTCTCTCTTACTTTCTGTCTCTCCTGCTCGCTCTCCCTTTTTCTTCTTCTCCTTTGTTAATGCCCATGCTTTATCATAAATGTCTGGACACAAGCAAATATTCACCTGAGCATGTAAAAACTGGGCTTTAGAAGCAGACAGACCTTAGGTAGAATTCAGGAGAGATTCATGTTTAGCTAGCATGAACTCTTTTTTTTTTTTTTTTTTTTTTTTTTTTTTTTCTTTTGAGGCAGAGTCTCACTCTGTCACCCAGGCTGGATTGCAGTGGTACAATCTCAGCTCACTGCAACCTCGGCCTCCCGGGTTCAAGCAATTCTCTGCCTCAGCCTCCCAATTAGCTGGGATTACAGGTGCCCGCTACCACGCCCGGCTAATTTTTGTATCTTTAGTAGAGACCGGGTTTCACCATCTTTGCAAGGCTGGTCTTGAATGCCTGACCTCGTGATCCACCCACCTCATTCTCCCAAAGTGCTGGGATTACAGGCGTGAACCACCGCGCCTGACCTGAACTCTTAATAATCTACACATTAGCCAGAGTGAACAAATAGTTTAGTTTTTCTTGCTTCTAAAATGTAGATAACAATGTTAAACTTGTGAGTTTTCTAAAACAATTCTCAAGAATATATGTAAGTATAGTAAAGTGGCTGGCATTAAATGAACACTAGTAAATGATGGAGAACAGGATGTGGCACATGATGACAGAAACAGAGACAAGCAAAAGAGAAAATACCAAATGATGACACCAGGACTGAAAGGTATCTTCTGGACAGAATTTCCAAATAGAGGAAGGAGCTAACTAGGTAGTCAAGGCAAGGAATGCCAGCTGCAGCCGAGGAAGCAGTGTGTGCAACGGCACAGAGGCACCAAAGAATATACTGCATTTATGGAATTGTAGTTTTGTTCATTTGTTTGTTTTTGAGATGGAGTTTTGCTCTTATTCTTCCGGCTGGAATGCAATGGTGCGATCTCGGCTCACTGCAACCTCCGCATCCCGGGTTCAAGCAATTCTCCTGCCTCAGCCTCCCAAGTAGCTGGGGTTACAGGTGCCTGCCACAATGCCTGCCTAATTTTTTGTATTTTTAGTAGAGACAGAGTTTTGCCATATTGGCCAGGCTGGTCTTGAACACCTGACCTCAGGTGGTCTGCCCACCTCAGCCTCCAAAAGTGCTGGAATTACAGGGGTGAGCCACAGCACCCAGCTGGAATTGCAGTTCTAAAAGTAATAGAGGGCAGAAGAATTGTGCAAGGCCAGATCATGAGGGGTCTTGCAATCTGGAACGTCTTTAGAAATTGGCACAGAGGTATTCCTATTGCTGTCCAGTTAGAGTCAAGGGTTTTTCAGACAGGGGAAACTTCTTAGGCTGAAGTCACAGTGTAGCATCCAGAATAGCATATTCAAGCCCAAGTAAATTTCTCTTAGCTAAATAGATTTGGTACTGTTTAATACTACGTATGACTGGATGATAAGTTGGTATTCATTTATGGGGTGGTATTTATTAAACCAAAAAAAAAAAAAAGAAATGTAAAACCACACAGGGTATGCACCTATTTAATTTTTTTATGAAGTTAATCATAAAACTAAAGTCTTAGAAAAAAAGGTATGCTCAATAAATAATAAATTCTATTACTATTATAAGTGTCATTATATGTTAATGGAGCAATCACAAAGTAAAAATAAAATAGAATAGTATTTTAATTAACCTAATTAAGTCTACAGTGGTTAAAACCTTAAGAGTTTCAGTTGAATATATTCTTCGAAGAAATTAGCATGTTAACATAAGATAATTATTATCGTAGCACTTCAAATGTTATGAGTTCAGGCTCCTGGCTAACACGGTGAAACCCCGTCTCTACTAAAAATACAAAAAACTAGCCGGGCGCGGTGGCGGGCGCCTGTAGTCCCAGCTACTCAGAGGCTGAGGCGGGAGAATGGCGGGAACCCGGGAGGCGGAGCTTGCAGTGAGCCGAGATCCCGCCACTGCACTCCAGCCCGGGCGACACAGCGAGACTCCGTCTCAAAAAAAAAAAAAAGAAAGAAAAAAGAAAAAAAGTTATTATGAATATTAAAGAAAGTAATAAATCAATAAAATGAATAATTTAAATTATTTTGAAGTCTTCTAAACATTTAGCAATTTGGATAAATGAGTAATTGGGGACTTATACGTCACATCCAAAATATGTTTTCATAAACAAGTTTGGACAGCATATCAAATAATTCTGAGTGCACTCAGCAATTTTAGGACATCGATTTTTAGTCAGTATGCAAGCTAGGTCTAATGTTTCTACTTTGGTATCCAAAATTTTCAAAGAAAATTTAGATTTTTTTCCAGTAACAGGATATTTAAATGTGTTTTTCTGCATTAGCAGAAAATGCAAAATACTGTGCTCTGGCTTAGTGCTGGTGTGACCTTGGCTTATGGTATACCTACGGGAACTGTCACACAGCAGAGCAGTGGGTTTTTATGCTTCTTGGTTTTCACCCCATAAAAGATGCTTTTTGTGAAGCAGTCTTAAATCAGTTGATTTCTTAGAATCTCCAATGTCAGGCTTTTTAAGTTGGAGACAAGAAACAAACCACTAAAAAATTTAGGCTTCTATGGGCGGAAACCGATGTTGAGTAGTAGCATTTACTTATTGTCTCAGTCTGTCATTCTACCCATATTTGCTAAGCCTCGCAATAGGCCAACTCCTGTGAGCAACAAACTAAAAAAAATTTCAGTTGTTTAACCAAATAGTTTATTTTCTGGCTCCTCTGTGAGCCCTAAGAAGTATACGCAAATGAATGGCTCTCCTCCAAGTGGTGATTTAGGGGCCCAAGCTCCTTCCATCTGATGGCTCTATCATCTTTAATATGGGATTTTCAAGACTATTCTAAGGGTTGTCTGCATTGGCAGATCATATGCAGATTTGTATGTGCCTGTTGGAAGCTGGCATTTAATTATAATTTTCTTTTGAAATAATTTGTGATACTTTTCATACTATCAAAGCAGCATCTAATAATTAACTATTGAAATAAATTTGGATTGTTATAAACTATCACACTAAGATTGCACTATAAAATGTGATTTCAATATTTGAGAATGAGTCTCAGTATAGTATAATAAATTCAGAGATGGTTTGAATGTAGACCCTTGTGAAGATGACAAATTATGCAGATAGTAGAAAACTTGTGTTTACTAAGAAGTTAGCTACAGAAAGAAAAAGAAGAGGAGGAGGAGAAAAGAGGAAGATGAGGAGGAGAAATGAAAAGATAAGGAGAAGGAGAAAAATAGAAAGTATCAGCAGCAAGGTATTAGACATTATTCTCATTCAATAGCTCAATTGTTCCTTAGGTATAAGAAATAATAGGCAGAAACATTTTCCTTCTTATGTTCCTGAAAATCCAACCCCTACTGTAAGAACTATCAAACTCAATTCAAAATCAAAGTGATTTGCCCTAAACTTTCCTATCTCAAAACCTCCAAATCATCTTGGACTCTTGATTCAAGTGTTCTGTCTCTAGCCTCTCGTGTACTTACTTCTACTTGTTTCGAGTGACTCTTAGTTTAAGCTCCATGGCTACCCAGCTGTCACCTGTGTGACTGACCTCCCTGCAGTCAGTTTGAGGGTAACATCACCTCCTCTCCCACAGAGGCTGGAGTCAGCAGAAATGTTGACGAGTTATGCAGTATTGTACAAAGGATCAGTGAGGTTATTCTAGAAAATATGTTGACAAACTTTTAAAAACAGTCATATATAATGACATACACATTACATAATTCCATTAGTTCATGAATATTTTTACTAAATGCAAAGCTATATAATGAGTGAGAGTGAATTGGTATACAATAGATTTGGTGAAAGTTGTCAGATTAATAATAGTACAGATAATTCTCAGATTCTCAGAAATGGTAAAAATTAAAGACAGAAATACTGGGAATGTTGAAATAAGGCAAACTTGAGAATAAGAGTAGTAGAGAGGCTAGGTGTAAGACAAGTTGTTGTAAAGATTCTTTCTGATTTCACTCCAAAATCTAGTTTTAGCTTCAGTTAGTCTTGGTTCCTATTATCTGGCTCTTCCAGTATATATTCTGCCTTACACTCTCAATTTGAGGGTTCACTGTTGACTACTAAAGACCATCGTCTCCTTGAAATCTGGATCCTTCTTTAATTTTTCACCTTCTGCAAGGATTATAGAATTTTCTTTTATTTATAGCCCTGTTTAAATAAAAGGCTACCAAACATCTCCTATAAGTATATAAGGACTCCATTTCTTCAAAAGAGGGGAATCTTTTTCTTTTCAAATAGCTTGGAAACATTGATAAAACCTGCCACATATTAAAGTCACAAAAACTTCAATAAATTATTTAAATATATAAATATGGAACACTCTCTTTGATCTCTATCCATGAAACCTGAAAATTAAAAACAAAACTGAAAAATAAAAGGCCAGTTTCACCTGGAGATTTAAAAAACTTTCTCAAAGGCCCATAGGTCAAAATGGAAATGAAAATGAAATTATAAATTTCAGGTACATGATAAACTTACAGAAAACAACTATTAATTTTTATTAATCTAAGACACCAACATTTGTAAGATGCATGGTTCTCCTGTGTTCATTAAGAAGAAAATTTCTGCCCATAAACCATGACTCAACTCTGTTACAGTCCTTAGAATTTTTCTCCTACTGTGACACTAAGTGCATTAGTAATGCAGCCTTACTTGGGAGAGTGCTCCACTGTTACCTCTAGAATTTTCTTCCAAGCCATTGACACCCATTTTGAAAGTTTTAATGGTAGATCTTCTTGGAAAATGCTCATAGAATATTTTAGATCAACAAAATAAAGGTATTTGAAACAGTAACTAAGCTCTTCAGCATCCATCATGTGCATAACTCAACTGAAATGATGCCAACAGGAACAATGTCCCAGTCGATCCAGTTTCCAACATTAGTTATCAGCTATGTCGGGACTGTAACCTGACTGATAATCATTGGGAATTGATCAAAATGGAGCTTAGTCGACTAACATGCATATCATTCACCCCTAGACGAAGGTATATCTTAATTCTAAAATATGTCATAAGTTGAAATGACCTAAAAAAGTTGTGTTTCAGAATAGATAAAATATAAATTTAGGTACTAGAGAACACAGCTAAGGTATTGCTCAGAGGAAAATTACTGGCCTTATATAGATGAATTAATAAAATGGGAAAATTTAAGTGAATTAAGCAACTAGGTTCAAACTGCTAGAAAAGAAATAAATAAATCCCAAGGAAAGGAGAACAGATTTAATAAGGGTAAAACTATAAATCAATGATTTAGAAATCTGAGAAACAATAGAACATAAATACAAGAAAAATAAAGAAATATCTAAGGTGCTTAAGGGAGAAAAATGGGGAGCATGAAAACAGAAAGTTAGGGAGAAACAGCCACTGATAAAAGAGAAACTCAGTTTCCTTCAGTGATAAAGTGGGGATAATAAATTCATGCTAATTCATGTAGTTTTAGTGGATTAGAGTTCATACATTTAAAGCTTCCAGTAATGTGCCTGACATATTGGAGATACTCACTAAGGTCAACTATGAGTGTCACTACCTCTTCCATTATTGCTGCTTCTACTAATGCTACTACTGCTAACACTATGACCATTCCTACTGTTCACTGCTAAACAGTGGTGATAATAGTAACATGCCTGGGATGCTTCTGAATAGTTGAGATGGACACTAATACCTAAGACAAGGTAAGTTTGCTGAAAAGATGAAGACCAAACTGAATCTTGCAGTACAACTAGGAGATAGGGAAATATCATAAGAGAACAGAATCCACAAGGCAAGAAAAGAAGGATGAGACCGGGTGCAGTGGCTAACATCTGTAATCCCAGCACTTTGGGAACCAGAGGCAGGTGGATCACCTGAGGTCAGGAGTTAAAGAGCAGCCTGACCAACATGGAGAAACCCTGTCTTCACTAAAAATAGAAAAATTAGCTGGGTGTGGTGGCACATGCCTGTAATCCCAGCTACTTGGGGGAGCTGAGGCACAACAATCACTTGAAATCAGGAGGCAGAGGTTGCAGTGAGCTGAGGTCATGCCACAGCACTCCAGCCTGGGTGACAAAGCAAGTCTCAAAAAGCTGAGAGATCTGTGTGGATCCATGCATTTTTCAGCAATGTTGCTATATAAAATGTGCGTGGAATGGTGTTTAGAAGGAAGATGATGAGAAACTAAGTGAATGCACGAATTAGGATGCATATATTAATACAGTAAGGTCCCTTTTGACCCCATTGGGAGTTTTGTGGTTTTTATTGGCTTATCTACATGGTATCCTATATGAAAGCTTAAAAGGACACATCTTGGGTTTGTGTTTTTAATTGATTTTACCCTAGAGTTTGAACATATTACAAGAAGAATACTGGAGGCCATCATAAACTCTTCAGGCTGAACAAACTAAGTTTCCTTGATGCAAAATAACAAAAATAAGCAGCACATTTTGTTAAAATATGAGATTCAAAACTGGTCTTATCACATCATACAGCCAAAACACATACTGGCCTGAATATTTGACAAGTAGCAGTCTCTTTTAGAAATAGATGTACTTCTGTGTACAGATACGTACTTATATATGATCTGGCTATTTCGAATGGAGTCTCCAGCAATCGGGATGTGAAGTAGAACATTTGGTTATGGTAATTACTAAGGCAGTTCTAAGTTTAAATTCTATTTCTGCATCTTATTTGCTAGGTCTATAATGTCTATATCTAAAATATCTATACTTTCGGAAAGTTACTTTACATCTCTAAGAATCTGTTTGTTCAATGCAATAGCGCTCCATACGTATCCTATGAGTTTGATTTGATAATGGGGTATTAATGTAAGCAAAATACTCAGCAAAGTGCTTGATACATGTTATTAACATTGTTATGATCACTTACTTTTTTCTCATTTTGCATTTGTGTGGACACTCCCCATTAAATCGTAAACATTTATCAGAGTTGCAAACTCTGGATTATCTGTTAGTGCTATAACATCTCATGACCCCTGGGTGCCTTCCTCCTCTGAGCAATAAGTGTCTCTTCTGCAAGCCAGATGAGTTTTCATTTAACCTGCCTGCTCATCTTCACCCTCCTCCTCCTGCTTTCTGCAGTGAAACTGATAGATGTGGGCTTCTGCTGATCAGCTCGGTTAACACTTGCATAATACCTTGGCAAGAAAATACTAGTGCACCTGCTGCTTATTTATGGGGAGGTTTTGTCTACTGCATTTATGTGTGTAAGATAAAGAGCCAAACGTTTAAGACTTAGGAAACAGAGCAACTCCAGCCTACAGATTTGCATTTCTGAGTTTAACTATCCTTTCTTATAAACAGCTAGGATCAGGTCTGCATGGATGTGCAGACACATCAGTATTTTGCACATATGCTATAACAGCTGGGACTGCTCTCACCCAGATGCGCCCTCTGTGAACCTCTTTGTGTCCACTCCTGGCAGCCTCTTCTGCTTGTGGAATTTATGTTACCATAATTCTCATCACCATTGCTCAGCCTGTCATCTCAGAGGACTGTGACAAACCTAAAGAAGTGAGAAGGAGGAGAAGTAATACTCAGAGGGGATTATAAACAAACTGAACTAAGAGAGATGGCTCAAGCTGCCGGGTGGTACTTGAGTCTCGAGGTGACCTTGTGTATGACAATATTTTGAAAGGAGGTGTGAGTCTAGATGTCCTTTTTTCAAACCTAGAAGCATGTAATGCTTAAGAGAAGGAAATCTGGGGTCAGATTTGAGTTTGAATTCAGGTTCAACCACTTAGAACCAATATGACTTTGACCAAAAAATGTATTCTCTTTGATCTTCATTTACTTCCCATATAAAACAGGGAAAATAACAGCTGCTGTATAGTGTTGTTTGGAGGGTTCAATGTGATATAGGAAAGTTCTCAATTTCTGCTATATATTGAGTACTGGATAAACCATATAGTTATGATAATGATGACAATGATAGTGATGAAAATGATAAAATAATAACTTTGACTATTAGGAAAGGTGAATCTATTCTATAAGCCCTCTGAATGAATGTTCCTAATCCACTGACATGCTTCAGACTCATTTTCAAAAGCCACTGATATTAAACATGATTTATTGAGTTATATGTCCTTCTCCCATGTGGATGCCACAAGTTATCCAGAATGCAGTTCTAGGCTCCTGTCCTCCCTTTTTAGACTTATTTTCTACTTCTTCCTATATTACATGCTTGATGCTCAGGTTAAATAGTCTACAGCTATTGCTTATTTTGTTCACGTTAACATTTCTATCATCTAGACCCATTTCTGACCTACATCAGGGAATCACCATTATTGACCAACCTGTTCTTCTCCATTCCACACTCTTTGCTGATGCTCAGGGCCTTCAAGAGACTGGAAGTACCTCCTTTTCACCCTGTTTCTTTACATTAAAACCTCTACATCTCTGCCTCTTTTACCTGTTGGTTATTAGTTCTGAGTCCTACCCCTACCTACCATGTACTCTTTTCTGAGAAGTTAGGATTAAGGTTCCAAAATTTACATTTTCCAGATTCCCATTTTCAGCCATCTCTGGGTAGATTTTGCCAGTAGGAAATGTGAACAGGAGGTGGAAGTTGGAAGAAGGATAATTTTCTCACTTCCAGGTTGGGTCTCCTTCTCCATTTGAGGCAGACAATTATGGCTTGAGTATCCAGCTTCCTTGACACTTCTAGACCTGATATCACTTCACCTGGGTGGGAGGAGTACCACATAGCCCACCCCCATTCTCCCAACACACAACAGAGCCCCTCTGAGATGTCTGAAAAAACAGCCAGACCCCCTCAGTGGTCTAGGATGTGTGAAACAATGGCTTTTTTTTCCCCTAAGAGGTCCAAGCACCAACTGCGGGGAGCTTCTTCTCCTTTCAGATTCTTTCATTCTTCCTTTTTTCTCCCTGGCTAGCCTGAAGAATGGCAGCAACCTCCTAAAGCTGTTGAGTTCTGGGTTACATCAACATCCTTAGAAGCTTCAGTCTTTAATCACTCAAGTAACCAATGCTCAGTATTAAATGGACTTTGTCTGAAACACCAGACTCTGATTAATAGAACATCCTTCAAATTTCTTCTCAAATGCCACCTCCTTTTTCTGATCCCACCAGGTATTCTTTTTCTCTTTTATCCTCTCATAGTGCTTATTTTTATATCATTTTTGAATTTTACCTCCTTTGCTATGTGCAGAAGCCCTTTCTCAGTTTTTCTAAAATGTATCCCAAGAATGTCATGAATCCTCAAATTCACAATATTCTACTATCAAATTACTAAACTTCTGTACTTTCTTTATAATTATTTCACTAACACTCATGATAAGCAGTTTTTGAACAGGGCTGTTTCCTCCTCAAGAAGCAAAGTTTTTCTCTTGTTTTCTTTCAAGTTGTTTTGTTGAAATATTCAACAAAATCTGGACTTACTTGTTAATCAAGTTTTTTTTAGAATACCAGTCTCCTAGTGCATGGGACTTAAAAATGTCTCGGCAAACTTACAGACTCCATTAAAGCTTGTCTTAGTTTTTAGAGCTGCCAAAGCAAAGTATCACCAACTGTGTGGGTGGCTTAAACAATAGGAATATATTGTCTCACAGGTTTGGAGGTTCAAAGTCTGAGATCAAGGCGTCGGCAGGGTTGATTCTGTCTGAATGTGGTGAGAGTGAATCTTCCCCATGCCTCTTCCCTAGTATCTGGTGGTTTATTGAACATTTTTGACATTCCTTGCCATGAAGAAGCATTACCCAGAGTTTTTCCTTCATCTTCACTGTATTAGTCAGCGTTCTCTAAAGGGACACAACTAATAGGATAGATGAATATATGAAGAGAATTTTATTAGGAGAATTGACTCACACAGTCACAAGGTGAAGTCCTACAAAAGGCTGTCTGCAAGCTGAGGAGCCAGGAAGCCAGTCCGAATCCTAACACCTCAAAAGTAGGGAAGCAGATAATGCAGCCTTTAGTCCCGAGAGTCACTGGTAAAGCACTGGGGTAAGTCCAAGAGTCCAACAGCTGAAGAACGTAGAGTCTGATGTTTGAAGGCAGGAAGCCTCCAGCACTGGAGAAAGATGGTGGCCGGAAGACTCAGCAAGTCTGCTCTTTCCATGCCTGCTTTTATGCTGGCAGCTGATTAGATGGTGCCCACCCGGTTTGAGGGTGAGTCTGCATCTCCCAGCCCACTGACTCAAATGTGAATCTCCTCTGGCAACACCCTTACAGACACACACAGGAACAATACTTTGCATCCTTCAATCCAATCAAGTTGACACTCGGTATCAACCATCAGGTTCACACAGCCTTGTCCCTGTATATATGTCTATGTCCAAATATTTCCTTTTCATAAGGACATCAGTCAGATTAGTTTAGGGGCCCACTTTACTCCACTATCACCTCATCTTAACTAGAAATTGCATTTGCAATGACCTTATTTTCAAATAAGGTGACATTTTGAGGTGGTAGGGGTTAGAAACTCAGCACATGAATTTGGGGTCAACCAAGACTGTCCCTTATTAAGTTCACACAAGTCTATCATATTATAATACAATTTGAATTCTATTTCTCCTCCCCCTCAAAACCTAGTTTCGAAAAGAGGGCAATATCGTTGCACACTCATGACTCTCTCCCTCAGGGCAAGTTATCATGGGGAATATTTGTTGAATTAAAAACTGCATAGCAGCACTGACTATGGCTATAAATGTATGCTATTTATTATCAAGTATTTTTCTGGCTCCCCTTTTGTATTGTAAACTGTTTGGGACTAAGAGTCACGTATTTCTACCCCACTGGTACCTAGAAAAATATCAAGCTTGAGTTGAGGTATGAGGTACCACTCACGTTACTTGACAGAGAACTGATTCCTCAAGATACTCAATATGGTCCTGACTACAAAGTAACTTCCATCCTCACCCAATTTCAGTTTATATTAGACTTTTTGGGGGGAATGGAAAAGTATTGTTTTTAAAGTTATATTCCCTATTCTGTGGTATTTCAGATAGTTTATGTATTTTAGTTATCTTTGCTTTCCCTACCTCTAAGCATAATACTGGCTATATGACATATTAATTAGGTTGCATTGTACACATCAGAAAATCCAAATAATATTAGCTGATACAAATTAGTGTTAAATTTTTATTATGTATACTAAGGTTTTTTTGTTTTATTTTGTTTTATTCTACTAAGATTGGTGCTTATGTCTATTTACGAGGTCTGGCCTTTACAAATTCATCCAAGAAGCAAGAAAGAGGGGTGGCAGGGAGGATAATGGCCCCCTTACACATCAGTCTAGACCCCTATAAAGAAATCCCCAGGTATCTCAGCCAGTGGTTTCCATTCATATCTCATTAGCCACCCCTAGCTTCATGAGAGAAGGAAAAAACACATACGTATGTATATATATATGTGTATATATACACAAATGTACATATACCTATATAATAATAGATCTACACATATATATGCATTAAATTGGGTACCTTGCTAATCTTAATAAAATTGTGGTTTTGTTCTTAAAGTAGAAGCAAGAATATATACTGGGCAGCGAATTAACTATCTCTGTCATGGTGATTATAGGAGACAATTAATAAATGCTGGTTGTTCATAATTGAAGTTTGTTAATTTGACTTTTTAAAATATAATAGGAAATAACAGTTTTCTGTATCGATAGTTATTGTGATATTAATGAGGTTGTTGGTGAGCCTGGTAGTTCTTTTCTGATTTACACAAATCTGGCATTACACAATATAGAGATATTTTGATGTGTTATCTTTTGCAGTTTGGCTTTATGTCCTGTATGTTTGCGAGGCTGCATTTGTGGGTTTCTTGATGTTGCAGTCACATATGACTGTTCCCCAGTAACTGATATCTGTTTCAATAGGAAACCTTTGACCTCTCATCAGAAGTGAATCTCTTAATCCACCTAAAATGGAAGCTCTAAATCTTCTTACTCCCAAATGTCTCTAAGTATTGTCTCTTCCTTTCTATCTCCACTGCCTTGTATAAGTGTATTAGTCTGTTCTCACATTGCTGTGAAGAACTAGCTGATATTGGGTAATTTATAAAGAAAAAAAGTTTAATTGGTCCACAGTTCCATAAGCTGTACAGGAAGCAGGGCTGGGGAGGCCTCAGGAAACTTGCAATCACGGTGGACGTTGAATGGGGAAGCAGACATGTCTTACACGGGTGGAGTGGGAGGAAGAGAGTGAAGTGGGAGGTGCTATAAACTTTTAAACAACCAGATCTCCTGAGAACTCACTCACCACACAAGAACAGCAAGGGGGAATACCACTGCCATGATCTAATCACCTTCCAATAGGCCCCTCCTCCAACACTGAGAATTACAATTTGACATGAGATTTGGATAGGGATCCAAATCCAAACCATATCAATAGGTCTATTCACCTGTTGTCTAGAGACTGTGACACTGGTGTCCTGACTGGCCTCCTTGCCACCCGTCTCGTCCCAGACCAACTCATTCTTTACAGCATTGCCAACATTAAACTAAAAATACTTTTGGCTCCGCCCTGTGTCTTGATTGTGGAATCAGAGGGATCTCACAATCCAGATCTCAGTGACACTAACTGTGTTTCTTTACCTGTTCCTATATGTGACTGTTGCTCCAACAATTCCTGTCTCTCATTAGTTTCCCTACAGTTCTTTGTTTGCACATGCTTTCCTGCTTATCAGATACTATTCTTTCTACTTAGAGCATCCTTCTTTTTTTGTGCTATCTGGCAGATAAATTCTACTTGGATATCCAGAGCTGCTTAAAGCATCACTTCTCTTTAAAGCTTTCTTTGATTTGCTCCAGCAGAATCAGTCACCAGTTTTCCCCATGTTCTAATACCATTTTATATTTCAGTAATCTCTTTAGAGCTCTCTCTACTCCTCATTCTACTATGAGCTTTTCAAAAATAAGAGCTTTAAATTTCTCAACTTTTTATATACTTTCTCCTCTCCTGCACCCAACACCGTGCCAGATACAGAGTATTCTGTAAATGATTATTGAATAGCTATAAATCTGTAATAAATGTCACTGCCAATCAGTTGCTTTAGGTGAATGTTATAGGAGATGGTACAATGTGGATGTAAAACATGAATATCCATATGACACAAATAGTTGCCATTTCAGTGTACCTATATGCCAGGTTTGAGGCTAAATAGTTCACATATTTATATTTATGAAAGTTTGAAACTACCCTACAGTATTTGCCATGGACTGAATTGTGTCTCAAAATTTTTATGTTGAAACCTTAACCACCAATGTGATCATTTTTACAGGTGGGGCTTCTTGGAGGTAATTATATTTAGGTGAAATCATGAAGTTGGGGCTGCCATGATGAGACTAACACTCTTAAAAGTAAAGGAAGGGGGACCAGAGATCACTTTTTCTCTACCATGTGAAGATATAGTAAGAAGGCGACCATCTGCAAGCCAGGAAGAGGGCCCTCATGCAGAATGGCATTAGCCAGCTCCTTGATCTTAGACTGCTCAGCCTCTGAAAATGTAAGAAACCAGTGTCTGCTGTTTGATCCAATCCGTCTATGGTGTTTTGTTATGGTAGCCCAAGCTGATTAACATAGGATTTTTATCTCCATTATATGCGACTTGCCTTTGGTCATACCACTAGTAAGGGAAAGCTATGGTTTGCATATTAGTCCCCAACCCAAACCTCATGTTGAAATTTGATCCTCACTGTTAGAGATGTGGCCTAATTGGGGGAGGTGTTTGACTCAAGGGGGTTAGATCCCTCCTGAAAGTCTTGGTGTTGTCCTTGTGGTAATGAGGGAGTTCTCCCTCTACTAGTTCCCATAAGAGCTGTTTGTTAAAACAGAACCTGGCATCTCCACTCTGTCTCTTGCTTCCTCTCTCACTGTGTCACCTCTGCACGCACTAGCTCCTTTTCCCCTTCCACCATAAGCGGAAGCATCCTGAAGCCCTCGCCATAAGCAGATGCTGGTGCTGTGCTTCTTGTACAGCCTGTGGGAGGGTGAGCCAAATAAACTTCTCTTTATAAATTACCCAGTCTCAGATGTCCCTTCATAGTAACACTAAACAGACTAAGACACAGAATTACAAATTTTCTCTACATTTATCTGAATTATAGCATATGCTCTTAAGAAACACGCTCTAGTGGCTTGCTTTTAAAATCATGGGCATATGTGAGAATGAGCAGAAGATTGAATGTGAAGAACAAATGGAAGGTCCCCCACTTATGATCCTGGGGCATGTGCAAAGGAAGTCACATGTTAGTCCTCCTCCAATGTGTGAGTTCTTTTCCACCTAAGTTAAATATTTAGTCCACTGAGGAGTGGGTGTTGGAGGGCTGGATAGGTGCACATGAGAGCTCATTTCTGAATCCTAATTCCTCATTAAATCCATGAAAGAAGGACAACTCTGTTCAACTTCCTACTTCCCATTTAAGAGCAAGCACCTCATCTTTGCACTTAATGTGTAATTGCAAGAATAAGACATCAATGGAAAAATGTTTTAAGTTACAGAAATAAAAAGAACCATAATCTACTTTATAAGAGAATAATAGAGCAGGATATAGGGGAGAGCCATGGTTTTGGAGTCAAGTAATTGTTGTTGTAATTTCAATTTTCTAATCTATCAGTGGATATAATAGCAATAATGCTCATATCATAACACTGATATAATAAATAAAAACAATGTCTTAGATACATTAATTGCTTGGTAGAAAGGTATATGATTATTCTAGATCTTCTACTCCTTTTTCTCCTTTTAAACAATTTAGGTGATCCTTTTAGTTAACTAAAGTGAAATGGATTATATCATGGACTCAAAACAGGCAATAGATAACCCTTAACCTTCAAATCCATGACCTCCTCCCCTACTTAATACATGTTTTCTCATCTGAGATTCAGATCCTAGTATTTCCCAAGACCCAGTTCAAATAGCGTCACTTCTACTTTCCCTCCTAGTGCTCTCTCTCAGTCAAAATTATCTTTCCCTGTCTGAATTCTCTTAGCATTTGAACTAAACCTTTCTTATAGGATTTAACGTATTTTATGTATCTCTTCTTCTGTCATATTTGAGTCCTTTTTCTAAATTATCTACATATTGAGTAGTAGCTCATTAAATATTAGATTGGTAAGTGATAAGCAGAGCACTCATTTATTAATTTAGCATTTTGGAATTTTCATTGCCTATCATATCTGTTATCCCATTTGGTTTTCATATAAATTGCGGAAAGATATGTAAAGCAAGTAATGCAGTTCCCAATTTGAATATAGTAACACACAGAAAGATTAAGCAATGTTAAACAATGTGTCAATATTCACACAGCAAAGGAGTTACAGACCTTATATAAAAATTTGACTTTTCAGATTCTTCTTCCAATGCATGTTCTATCATCATGTTTTTGGAGAAATGCTTCAAACACACAAAGTTTAATACATTAAGTTGAAGGAAACCATTTGTGTTTGAATCGTTTTTCAACATATCCATTCCTTCTGCCAATATATACAAATATGCTTGTGGGAAATACCTATCTTTAAAAAAAATCTAGTCGTTATTAGCATTGCAAAATTATGGCCCTATGGAAACTGATCCTTTGGTTATTATAACATCTTTATTATTTGAATCAAACATATTTAAAACATCAGACCAACCAACAAAGAAGTAATGTTTTTAAAATACTGTAAAACCTAACTGACATTAATGAGAAATTACAATTTTAAATGCATTACCCTTGTAAGATAAATCAAAGGCAGCAGTAATTAAGATAATTGCAAAAGATATTTTGGGTTCTGTGTATTTGCATGAGCGTTGAGAGGTAGAATATAAATGTGAAGGTATTTTTGTTCACTTTGGTATCTTAAGCCTGAAATAATTTTTAGATCACAACACTTTTTCATACTTAGTTTAAAATCTGAAATTTGATAATTCAGTTTTAAATCCCTGTATGTGGACAAATTCTCCAATTTTGCACCATAAAATACTTATTAAACAGAGGTTTGTTTTTGTTGTTGGCCTTCTAGAAAATATGCAGTTTACTGCAATTTTTTAAAAAAGTTTTTGTTTTGGTTAAGAAAAGTTTTATCATTTCTATTTAATATGCAATAAACATGTGTTCTTTATTTGGTTCTGATATGGTTCTGATAATAAAAGTCATCAGGTTATCACGAAATTCCCAAATATTACATGTCATTTTGTTGGAGGCATTTAAGCATGAATGTTTACTGGGAAAAAACAATTAGCGTAGTTAAAAGTGATTCCCACAAGCTATCCAAAAAGAGGTGAAGGGGCCATTTAGATGTAATGTGCTCATATGTGCATTCTTGGTAATGACTCTTTAATATCAGTGGTGAATGGCACATCCACCTCGGTAAATTAAATGTTAATGATAGTCACTTAAACTCTAAGCATTCATTCTGACTCCTTTAGAATTGCTTGTATGTTTTAATAAGTATTTTGGTAGTCTTATGTATCCCAGGGTTCAGCAATTTTTTTAAAAAAAATTAAACCTTTGGTTCATTTGTTTTGCATTCAAAAATGACTCTTAAAGTTGTTTTCATGGTGAATGAGCTAGTTACTAGAATGTCTAAAAAGGGAAGAAGAAGGCAAATGGAGAGAGAGAAAGGAAGAGAAAGATTTTGCTACTTGTAGATCCACAGTAGATGACCAGAGGATTTTTCTCAAAATTGGATACTTTCAGGAAAAGTCTCAGAATTCTATACCTTGACCAAACTATAATCACATCCTAATTGTCCGTCCTGATTGCTGCAGTGTTTTCATTAACCAGATCTGGGTCATATGTTTACCTTTTGAGCCAGGGCACAGGGTCCTTCTCATAAATAATGTAGAAGGCAGTGCGATTTTCCAAGAAGCAAGGATAGGTTCTGTTATCCAAAAAATAAGTGACTTATGAAAGATTAAAGGATGTAATGTATATGAAACACTTACTGCCATCCCTAGCAACTAGTAAATCCTCAATTACCATGCACCTATCATTCTTTTCTTAGTAATGATGTGTCATGCGCGTCCATGTGAAGAGACCACCAAACAGGCTTTGTGTGAGCAATAAAGCTTTTTAATCACCTGGGTGCAGGCAGGCTGAGTCCAAAAAGAGAGTCAGCGAAGGGAGATAAGGGTGGGGCCGTTTTATAGGATTCGGGTAGGTAAAGGAAAATTACGGTCAAAGGGGGGTTGCTTTCTGGCAGGCAGGAGTGGGGGTTACAAAGTGCTCAGTGGGGAGTTTTTGAGCCAGGATGAGCCAGGAAAAGGAATTTCACAAGGTAATGTCATCACTTAAGGCAAGGAGGGCCATTTTCCCTTCTTTTGTGGTGGAATGTCATCAGTTAAGGCGGGGCAGGGTATTTTCACTTCTTTTGTGATTCTTCAGTTACTTCAGGCCATCTGGGCATATACGTGCAAGTCACAGGGGATGCGATGGCTTGACTTGGGCTCAGAGGCCTGACAGTAAGTAATTTAATTGCCTTAACATTGACTTTTTAAAACTTTTTTGTCTGATTTTTTTTAGTGGAAGACAGTACGCATAAAATCTGTCCACTCCCCAAAATGAGGAAAACCAGCAGAACTGTTGCTGTCCACCGTCATTTAAATGGGCAAAAGTAAAAAGACAAGTCCTATGAGTTGTTTCTGAAATTATTGTTGAGAGAAATAATTAAAAATTTCTGAGCTAGCATTTAATCTTTGACCTTATCAAATGACCAAACAGAGTTTTCTGTCTCAGTGCTATCTAAGGAAATTGTAGTTTTATCCCTTCTATTTTTAGTCTTTAATGGGTTCTCCCTTAAACTCCCTCTTTCTTTTCTTTCTATCAGGGAATGATATTGAAACAGAAACAAACTTTTTAATAGATTTTATTGTTCCCATTGGAAAATGGCTGGCAAAAAGATATTTCATTCTTCTTTATATACCAACTAATACCCCCAAAAGGTTCTGAGGACATTGAAGTTCCCCTAATGGGAAAGGTTATTTTCTTTATAATCTGTATTTCCTCAACTTGCTCCAGTGCATGTAACTAATAAGTGTGCAATCCAGACTCCAGCTGTGGCAAAGCAGAACACTCCTTGTAATGAGCTCTATTATTTTTCCCCATGCAATTTAATAGCCCAGTAACTTTAATACCAAAAAATGTTTTTGAGACAAGTCCAAATGTGGTTCTAATTGTATTGTTTTCTTTTGGCAGCATCGATTTCTTTCCTTTCAATTCTGCAGTACAATCTACTTGCTATCAACAAATACAAGTCCTCATTGTTCATTTGTGGAGGCATCAATCTGAACATCCTAAAACAGCACACATTATTGTACTTGTTGGCTGAACCCTCCTAGAGGGTTACAGAAATTAAAGTTTGCTATCTTATTTGAATAATCATGAAATATGCCCAACTTTATTAACCTCTCGAAAGGATGGGAATCAAGTCAATCAGCAAAATAAATAAATCTCAAATGGTTTCATTGCTGATGCATTAAATAATATAATGTTAGGTGGTACTTTATCATTTTTATATCTTAGTATTTCAACTGTGTTCCATGAGTGAGAGCTATATTTGCTGAGTTTTCCAGGTAAAATAAAACCTTTGCTCAAGTCACAAAAAAAGTTGTTTAACATAAGTAAAATCTACTTGCTGCAGAAATAACTAAGGTTATTTGATGGTAAGTGCTAAGGTTATTTGGCTTAGATAATTTCAAGTCTGTAGTTTTGTAAAATGAGCTGTATTTGTGAATATTTAATTTTGTGAACTTTGATCTATAGTAGGCACTTACATGTTTATGGATATACTTTAAATTTTAATAAGGCTCAATCGCAAAAACAGCTATGGTCCATTTGCTGCAAAAGCCTTTAATCAGAGTTATGGTAAACATGTAGATCCAATAACCTGAAAATCAGATGCAGAGTTCATTTTACAATTGGAATGGCTCTATGGGACATGATCTTAAGGTCAGGAACATTTTGCATCAGGATACAAAAAGTGAAACCAAGTTCAATTTAGGTGCTGGTAAAGTATCCTTTGAAGCCCAATTGCATTTACATTATTTGCTTATTTTTAGAATATATATGAATTAGTTCTCCAGGGGGGAGAAAAACAAATGGCTATATGCAGAAAGGGAATGAAATATTATCAAAGATGTATCATCTGATTACAAAGGAGAAAATCAAAGTAAAATGAAATAGATCAAGCAAGGGCATAAATCAAGCAAGAGGAAATAATTTCATGAGAAATGAATAAATTAAAAGTTATCCACAGTGTAATTCAACTGCTGAACTAACTTCTTTCTGCGAACTTAGATATTATTTGTGTGGGAGAATGGGAGAAAGAGTAGAGGTAGTAAGAGATGTGGATGGCAAGCCCTGAGTTTTAGTTCCATTTCTGCCCCTAAAATGTCATGGAACCATCGACTCATAATACATTTTTTCAAATTCTTGGTTTTCTCATTCGTAAAATATGGTTGATACTTTCTCTGCATACTCTAGAAAGGTATGTATGGTTGACATTGATCCTTTTCTTCCTTCAAGACCCCAAGAGTTACCACCTTTTCTCTGAAGTGGCTTTCCTGGCAGAGTCATGGTCTTCTGTTCTTCCATCAGCAACCTGTTGAGCCCTCCATTATAGAACAAAATTCACCATGTGTGTCCTTCTGTATACTCTGAACTCCTTAAGGGACAGATGCCATCAATTATTCCTTGAATGGGTCTGAGTATGAATACATACATGGTGAATGCATATATGGTGAATGCTTATACTTTCATTTGCTAGTGCCTACCACAGAGCTTACAAATGGGGGGTCTACAACATATCATCAAATGAATAAAAGCACTTTGAAACTGTTTCCACTTTGTGACTCAGTGTCCTCATTCAAATTGTAAGACTTGGATTAAATGAACCTCAAGTTCCATTCTAGCCTGATAAAGAGGTGATGATTATTATTATAATTATTTTCCCCATTTATTTGCTGATGATTATGTGGTACTTACTGGTCTACGGCCTGGTGTTCATTCCATTTGGTCATAAACAGACTTATTCAGGTGGCTGTTAATATCCCACTTTTACAGTTGAAAAAACTGAGGCTTAGAAAATTTGATTGTCTTTTTCAAAACAATGGTTAAGTTTATATGTAAATTAAGGTTCTCCTGATTCCAAAGCCTATGTTCTTATTCACTAGGTTAAAAGGCACAAAGACCTTTATGCATTATGGGTTCAATTTAATTTTTTTGACTTGAAATACACTTTACAGCATGATGAAGCTCTGGTAAGTCACACTATCAGAAAATAAACTGCCAACCAGTAGAAGAACTGCTAATACCATTCACAAACTACTTGGCTCTTTTTGATCAATAAAGTCTTAACATTACAACATCCAGCAAGCAAAATCTACATCATCTTTGCTTCACATTTCAATTAGTCTGTTGTAATGGCATGGCTTTAAACAGGCAAGAAATAGTTATTTTTCTTTAATCACCACTTTGATCGTTGTAACTAGATGCTCCTGATAGCTTTAGCCTTTGGACATGGATTTTTTTTTCTTGTTAGTGTCACCTAATATGACAGAACTCTTTAATGAGACTAGCAATGTATAATTTCAATTTCTTATGGCAAATTTAAATCCTGAAAATCACAGACTTAATCCCATTTATTTTGCTTTATATTTATATGTGTGTGTGTGTGTGTGTGTGTGTATATATGTATATATATATATTTTTTTTTTGAGACATAATCTCACTCTGCCACCCAGGCTGAAGTGCAGGGGTGTGAGCTCAGCTCGCTGCAACCTCGGCCTCCCTGGTTCAAGCAATTGTCCTGCCTCAGCCTCCTGAGTAGCTGGGATTACAGGCGCACACCACCACACCCGGCTAATTTTTGTATTTTTGTTAGAGACAGGGTTTCACCATGTTGGCCAGGCTGGTCTCGAATTCCTGGCCTCAAGTGATCCACCTGCCTTGGCCTCCCAAAGTGCTGGGATTACAGGCATGAGCCACTGTGCCAGGCCCTGAATCACATTTAAGGTAACAGGCATAATACTTGCAAACGTCTTAAATTCATACTAAAGCTGATCTGTAACACAGCCCTTGGATGCAGTGTCCTCTCTGGTGTCTGGGAAGTTTCTGGCTACCAACACTGCTGACCGCAGCACACCTCTCAGCTAACTTTTAAAAATCAAAAAGCACCATCACCACTTTCGCTCACAGTAAATTGTATTCAGACTCTCAGCCAGAAACCTCAGCATTAACTCCAATTTCCCTTCCCATCACCCTTCATTCATATATCCCATGTGCATTTTTTCATCACTGGGACAAGTCTACCTGACTACCTGTGGTAGAAGAATCCCCACATCTTCCTTCGTAAGTTGTTTTTCTATAGTTACAAAGACCAGGAAGGAAATGGAAATCCCAGTGGCCTACATGTGTCAATTTAAATCATTTGGGAAACATTTGACTTTGGATCTAAAATTGGAAAATTGAAGGAAATGCCTAGGATAGTCTGCCGTCTTCAAAGGGCACCTTCACAGAAGTACCAGGCAGTACCATGGGCCAGAGAGTAGATGAATAGGACCCAAGTGGTGTATTTGAATTCACTTGGGACCAGTTTCCTACTATCCATTCCATAACCCCATGATGCATTGCTCTCTCCAGCTTTCTAATTTGAAGATACAAAACATTGATTATCAGGGATCTTAGAAAAGGACAATGTTTTCATAAGATCACCACCAAAATATTACAGAAGTCATGAGGCTCATCTATAAACAGGACCAATATTTTTTACATAGCCATGTCAAAGACTAAGTAGATATGATGGCAATTTTCAGTTTTCTATTTTTTTTCAATACTGTATTTTACTCTTCTAATCTTTCTGGACATTTAAATAATGAGTGTGAAATAATGTGATTCTGGTAATATCCATGGTGGAAAATAGTCAAAGTAATTACATTATTTTTGTCACCGCATAATCTACTAGTGATGAATATTAACTGTAGGAAAGTCCATCTCCACAGAGCACTAAACTTTCTGTTGCAAAGTATTCCTAGAAATTATTTAGGAGGAAAATGATAAAAACAGTCACACGATGACACACATTTAGTAAGTGCTCCACAGTCTACCCACTACTGGAAGATATGCAATGCACATATTTATATTAAAGGTGGTAGTGATGAGTCCTGCAGTAAAGTAATATTAAACATATTACTTTAGCAGAAGTAGCTAAATGCTTAGCTCAGCATTTTCTTTAACAACATTTTAATATAGTTTTAAGTAATGTCTACTGATGCATTTTTGTTTTTCATTTTTTTTGTTTTTGTTTTTGTTTTTGTTTTGATGGAGTCTTGCCCTGTTGCCCAGGCTGGAGTGCAGTGGCATGATCTCAGCTCACTGCAGCCTCCACCTCCGGGGTTCAAGTGATTCTCCTGCTTCAGCCTCCTGAGTAGCTGAGATTACAGGCACCTGCCCTACATCTGGCTAATTTTAGTATTCTTATTAGAGATGGGGTTTTGCCATGTTGGCCAGGCTGGTCGCGAACTGCTTACCTCAGGTGATCCACCCACCTCGGCCTCCCAAAGTGCTGGGATTTCAGGCGTGAACCACAGTGCTTGGCCTCTGATGTATTTTTGAAGTAGTATTCCATAGAAGACTCTTAGCAATGAACTGTCCTATAGAGTTATTTCAAGATAACTGGAAGTTTGAAGAAGCAATAATGGCCAATCACTTCTGCAATCATCTGGTTAAAAGAAAAAGTCCCATCTCATCCTCAAGAAGGCTAATCACTCTCATAAGTTTGGTTTGCAATTCCTTTGTAATCTGAGAAGACAGAAGCATTGACTTTGTGGTTCATCTTTGAAATGTAATCAACTGTGGGAATGGGGGCAAGTCATTTAACTCCTCTAGAATGGATTGTCCTCATTTCTAAATTGGATGTAGTGATAACTGAATCATGTACCTGATATATTTGTTGATAAAACACATCATACAATGAAAGAACCATATTTAAAAATTGTCATCAATTATCATCAGTATTGTAATTATCCCTAAACTACTCTTCCAACTTGAAAGCCAATAATCTATGAATAGTCCATAGTATTCTCAAAATCCACTTTTACTCAATTACAAAATACACACGTTTCTCACCCCTTTTGTCCAAAGTCCGTTAGCTTTACAAATTTATCAAGCAAAACTCATTTTTGTCTATAGGATACTCAGGCATAGAAAGCAGAAGATACTCTATCCTTTGCAATATTTAGGATCTAAAATCATTCCAAGGTTAACTGAGCATGCATTTTTTACAGCACACAGCTGTGTCTACAGACACACCTGGCACAGCATGCTTCCAGCCTCTGATGGACCAGCAAACTGGACCTGAATCTGGAGTTGAGATATGAACTCTGACAACCATGTAGAATGACTGGGGACATGAGTCACAGGGATCCTAATTTTGCCTAGATCCTAATTTTGCCTAATTTTGCCTCAGTTTAGATGCTCTAGATAATAATATATTTAATATGTATTTGAAGAAAAGTATTTTTCAAGCATGACAAAGAAATCTACCTGAACTGGCTTTTATCTCCACCAATATTTGAGCCTATATTTTGTTGAAAATGATTCAGGTATCTTTTTTTTTTTTATTTCATATCCAAAGATGCATCCAACTTTATTCCGTATTCCTATTGCCAGGAAGATCATGCTTTAACGCAGCTTCGCATGCTTAACTTTGACGTTTAATTAGGCAAAGTTCAAACAAGAACATTTGATAAATCAAGAAAATCAATATTTCCAAAAACCTCATTGCCCTGGAAGTACCACTGAAGACCACAGCTGTTGGGTCCATTCATGCTGGAGTAATTGAAGGGAGCAAAGCAGACTCTTTTCACTGCATTTTATTTTTGTGGTATGGTTCACAGATTTTATTGGTTTTCAGAACTCATGTGCATGACAAATACAGCATGGTTCAATGAACTCAGTACATCACAGTTATGGAAGAAAGCAGCCCTCTGCATTGACGATTTGGCTCCTCCATTGCACTGACTTGGAGGGTGACCTCAGACAGGTTAATGCAGCTTGCCCTGCCTCTGTGATCCCAGATTTAACACAGAGGAAAGCACCTACCACTATTTGGCTTCTTGAGGCATTTGCAAGCAATGGAGAACAGGCTAATAACTGTGTACACTTCTAGTGAACTGTTAAAAAATGTTTAGATGGTCATTGTGTCTTGATGCTAATGTAATGCCCTTCTATAGGCTATTCATTAAATAACAGAAGAAAAAAAGTCTATGTTTATTTAAATAGTGGGATGGAGAATAGGTAAACCCAGGCAAAATCAAATTGAATAGGACCAAGATTCACTCATTCATTTAAGAAACATTTATTCAGCACCTAGTGTGCAGTGTGCTAGTTTCTGGGAATATGAAGATTAATAAGATTTACATGTGATCATAAAGAACTGTACAGTCAGAAAAGGAGGAAGGCTTGTAAACAGATGGTAATGATGTGAGAAAGTAGGCACCTAGGGCAATAAGCACCTTGGAGCATGGAGGAAGGATGAATGACCTTATCTGGGGAGGTGACACAAACCAGGGACAAGCCACAGCAGAGCGAGGGGGCACACTGGGGAAGGGCATGCAGGCAGAAGGAATCGTTTCTGCAAATTCATGACATGTTCAGTGAAGCACAAGATGATGACATGGGAGGACAAACTGAATTTAGTTCTAATATTGGCAAAGAATTGCTCTTGGTGTTTTGTCTGATTGTCAGAGCAATTATTCGAGGATATTATAATGGCACTTAAATCTTTAGGTCCACGTCTGGAGTTTGGTTTAAAATAGAATGTCTGCCTTAAAAATTGAATATGACTCTGCCGTTCTTAGCCCAGTCTTGGCTCCCCATCAAACTTAGAATAAAATGCAAAATCCTCTTGTGACAAGCACAGCCCCCTGCTCTCTTTCCCTGCTGCTGGCCTGCTCGCTTGCTGTGCCACCAGCCACTCTGATTTTTCTTGGCTTTCCTGGCTCAGCTGTCTGCATTTGCTGCTCCTTCTGCCTCTAACACATGTCCCCCATATTGCATGTCTCACTCTCTCAGTCACGTCTTAGCTCAGATGTCACCTCTTCAGGAGGCCTTTACTGACTGCTGTCTGCAGAGAGCATCCTTCACTCATCCTTATCCCCTTATATGGCTTCATTTTTTTCTTTAGAGCATTTATCACTGCTTGGCATTACATAATAATGTATATCCATTTACATGCTCAACTTCTAACTCCCCGTAGTGGTTTGAATTGTGCCCCCTCCCCACCAAAAGATATGTCTATCTCTTCAGCCTGAGAAAACCTATGATGTGATTTGAAAAAATGAACTTTTTAGGTATAATTAAGGTAAGGATCTCAGGACAAAATCATTTTGGGGTAAGTCCTAAATCCAGTGACCAGTGTCTTCATTAAAGAAGGAAAAGGTGGGGAACAGACACTCTCTTGCTTTATGCTAACAATGGGGATAATAATAACAATAACTAATACTTACGCACAAAGAAATTTGCTTTCATTTTGTCCTTTAACTATCCTAACAACCATATAAGATGATGAATTATCATGACCTCATTTACAATGCACTAAATTAAAACTCAGAAAGATCTTGGTGACATCTCACGTGATCACATGTGAAATGCCTCATCAAGGTGCCTCACCAAGAAGAATGGAGAATCTCAGGTAGGACAAGTGCATTTTAAAAGGCTTCCAGACAAATGCATCTTAAAAGGCTTCCAAACTGGTGGGCCCATCTCAGTCTCCATGCTCCTTATTTGACTATGCCTCTAGCATTGGCATTAGTAGTAGAAAAAATAAGTGGAACTCCATCGGGGGTGTAAGACATGCAAGTATTACAGCAGGTATTTTTATACATATTATTGCATTTAATTCTCTCAACGTCTCTGGCAGGCTGCTGTCATTGATTTCAATTTACAGAATGGAGATTAACACAAACCTAGTGAGAGAGGTGAATGACAATTGGAAGTTTGCTATGGTTCACTTGAACGTTTCTGATCTTTCTGCAATAAACAACTCTCAGACTACACTGATCTGTGCTCACAACGTGTTATTCCAACTCTTCTATGCCCCACTTCAAGCTTTCAGATGTTATTTTCTAGGCTTTTACAACTAGGCTGCATTGACTGCCCTTCTCATCTGTGCTTTCTTCACCCTTTTAAGAGAGACTCCCCTCTCAACCCCCATTGGCCAGCACCTAATGCTTGTTTCCCCAGGAGTCTGAGTGTTTTGCTTTCTTTTCTGGACAGCTGAGGAGGATGTGAAGTAGGAGGTTCTAAAACAAACCTTTGGAATTTCCATGGCTCTTTTACACCCTACTTTAACTCAGCAGAAATTATATTTTACTTTTCTGTTTTGCTTTCTTGTCTTCTTTATTTCCTGATGCTCCTTCTTCTTAGCTTTGTGAACCCCAGGAGGTCTGGGAATACTGCTCTACAGCAAGATAAGTTACTCTCAAGAAAGGTCAGTCTGCCAACAGAAGCCTAAAAAACTAAGTATTAAAAAAATATGCTTTGCTGTGGCAAGTACAGATAGCAATCTGTTCTCTACATCCTCCTCAACCTCTATCCCACTTTATAAATAAAAGTATTCTCAGTTGCGGACATTTTCAAACTTCATGGGTATATCTAATCAAGATACAGGCAATAAATAGTCCATTGTAGGGATTTATTATGCTTTGTAATAAGGGGAAGAAATAGCAAAGTGCTCTCTGCACTCTTTGTTTATTTTGTCTTGGGATGATTACTTTTTAGGGGCTTAAAATAGTTTTTGTAAGGCAAGATTGGTAAACTGTCTCAATCCACTAAGTTAATTTCAAAGGAAAAAGACTAATATCTGTCCTTATTATCATTGTTTGCAAAACATTTATGACTTGCATTTCTGTTATATCCAGTAGCATCTTTACTGAGTAAATAAATTAATCAACAGTTTCATTTCAAGATCTTGTGTCTGCAGGTCGAACTGAAGGAGTTATCACTCAATAGTAAGATTAGTGCATTTTTTTTTTCAAATGAATGTAACCTAAGGAAGCAAATATTGAATTAACCTTTTCTAATTACAGTATTCATTAATAAAACTTTACTACACTAATTCCATTACCTAATTGCTGTTGAAAATAAGATCTATATATTGTACCACATAGTTTTTTTTTTTTTTTTTTTTTTTTTTTTTTTTAAAGCTCTCCCCTGTCTTTTCAATCTTCACAATAACCTAGATATAACTGGACAGGTTGAATGATGTCTACATAGGCAGAAACAGAGGCTCACTGAGGAAAAACTTGCTTGGAGTATTTGAGTATTTTACTGTATCTGAAGTAAACATCTCTTCCCTGGTATCCTTTCTCATAATAATCCAATATTTCTTTTATTCTTCTATTTTGCACTGCCACCTCTCTTCTAATATGCATTGGCATTTAGTGTAGTGGGGTTAGGGGAACAAAATTTCTAAGGGAGGAAAAGGAACTAAGGTCTAAAGATCTAGTGGATACTAGGCAAGCTTAGATATTTCACATGTGCTATTTAACCCTCATGAAAAATTCTAGTGTGCCCTCTCCAAGAGAGAATAAATTGAGAACTCTAAAATCTCCACGTTTAACAGGTTTTGGCAGAGTTGCATTCTTTCCATTGGAAGGAGAATAATTAATTTTTTATCAGGCTGTCAAGGATGTTTAGTCCTTTGGTAACAGTTCACAGCACTAATTCACATTGGACTGTCACATTTCTATGAACTGTAGCAACTTCAAAGATCATTTAATAATTCATCAGGGGAAGTTTCTAGTAGTGTAGTGGCAAGAAGATATGAGACTGGCTCTAGATTTGGCACAGGTAGAAATTACAATTATTCAGTGTGGTAAAATTTATCATTGTAAACTGAAAGAACCAAAGAATTCCAATTAGATGTCTTGTTAGCTTTATTATTTGTATCATTGTATTCCTCTTGAATAATCTAAATGGGTTTATATGTTTTCCAAATATAATCATGCCCTTATAAGAAAGTTTTTAGCATTTAAAATAAAGAAGTAAAAATGTATTAATTTTCTGTTTTGTATATTAACTAATGTTTTTACATGCAGCAATTTATTCACATATATGTACGTCTGTCTCCATCTTTCTCTCTTATATATACACATACAATAAAAACTGTGGCTCATGTTTGCATAATTTTTGTTTCTGGTTCTTTAAATCTTCAAGAATGTAATTGGATTACAAACTATCAGAATATGCCATGAGTGACCATAAGTGACCCTCTAAAGCGTTTTAAAGTATGATAATACGTCTGAGTATGAAAGGGGAGAGAGGAGGTACTCTCTGAAATTAGGCATGGCACTGTGTCATGCTGGCTTTGGCAGATTCAAAAGACTAAGAACTGTGGGGTTTTTTTTTTGAAATTTTAAAATGTATGTATATGGTATGCTCACACAAAATTTCTTCCTTCAAGATTCATAATCAATAAACACAGGAAGTAGCTGTCCTGAAATCTTCTATTCCCCAGAAGTAACCTACCATAGAGGAAGCAATATACAGCTTTATTTTTCCTTTGGAATGTATGAGTACAAGTCTTGGATTGTAGCTATGCATAGGGGGTTAAATGGGCAAGAATCAGGGACAGATGATGCTATCAGGCTTTAAGGAATTGTATGACATGAGGAGGAACTCTAACAGAAAGCTGATTTTAGCAGCAGCTGAAATGACCCATTGCAAGAAGAGAGAGACTAGAGACAGATAAAGTGCTAAACAGAAATTTTCAGTGAGGCTATGGACTGGAATTTAGCATATTCTCAGGCACTCTAATCTAATTTGGTGTGACCATGAGGACTTAGGTGAAAAAGAACTCACTCCTTCCCATGCTCATTATTAATTTAGTTTACCCTCTTTGACTGATCAAGTTTTCAAGCACAGAATTGCTTCCAATGTTCATAGTCACAGTCATCTGATCAGCAGTTAATCCTTTTCTCCTGATCAGCAGTTAATCCTTTTCTCCCATTGGCTATTAGAGGAGGGAGAATTTATGGGCATTCTCCAGCCATGTCTGTGATTGGTCATGACCTTGAAGACCTTGCAATGAGATCCATGGAGAAATTCGAAAGACTGTTTTGTAAGCAACCTTCTCTTCCTTGCAGAATTTTCTCATAGCAGACAGATCTAAGGGGGATATATGCACTAAAACAGCACAAATTTAAATCAGTGAAGATGGATGGCTGCCATCATGCCATTATGCTGTAGCTGGACCTTATCTGTCATGTGGTCAGCTTGCCTTTATTGGAATAAATCTAGCCAAATAGATTTGCCTGCATTTTAGAGACTTACAGATTGTTAGTAGTGGAAGGAACCTCTGAAGTCATCTAGCTCAACTCACAGATTTAACGTGTGAGCAGAGGGTTCTATAGGATATACTACCCATGTATCCAGTCTCTCTGGAATCCAGTTGTCCCAAAGTTAATCTCATTTAGGACTTTATCCTTCTAGGCCCCGCTGCCCTTTTTTCAAATCCAGGCTCTCTTTACTGTCTGAACAAGTCACTTCTCTATGACTCAACCTCATCATTAGTGACATAGAAGTAGTGTATTGGCCCATTTTGGATTGTTATAAAGGAATTGCTGAGGCTGGGTAATTTACTTAAAAAATTAAAAACGTTTAGTTGGGTCACAGTTCTGCAGGCTGTGTAGGAGACATGGTACCAGCATCTGCTTGGCTTCTAGTGAGGCCTAAGGAAGCTTTTATTTAAAGAAAAGGGGCAGCAGGCATGTCATATGATGAGAGAGGGAGCAAGAGAAATGTCGGGCTCTTTTAAACAACCAGATGTCACAGTAAGTGATACAGTGAGAATTCACTCATTACTCTGGGGAGGACATTGAGCCATTCATGAAGGATCCACCCCATGACCAAAACCCCTCCCACCAGCCCCCACCATCACCATGGGGGATCATATTTCAACATGAGATTTGGAGGGGACAGATATCTACATTATATCAGGTAGTTATGGTATATAGGTCATTTGACTTTTGTGAGAATTAAAATGAGCTACTATGTATCTGGCAAGTAGTAAACATCATATAATTGTGGCTATCTTATGTGCTTGTGATTAGCATCTATTATTGGAAGAAAGAATGTACTGCATGATATTTCTAGAGATCATTGGTTCTCAACTAGGAATGTTTTTGCCCCCAGGGGACATTTGGCCGTGTCTCCAGACATTTTTGATAGTCCCAACTCCAGACGGGGGGACTTCCTCTAGCATCTAGTAGCTGGAGGCCAGAGATTCTTCTAAGCATCTTATCATGAGTATGTCATTCCCCACAGTGAAGAATTACCCAGCCCCAAATGCCAGTAGTGTGATGGTTGAGAAACCCTGCTCTGAATGGAAAAGATGATAATTTGAATCTTAAGTGTGAATTTAAATTTTTTAAGGATGCTTAAATGATAATTTATAAGTGAGAGAGGGTTTCCTAATTTCAACCACATGCATATAAGCTATCCCTCCATTGTAAAGCATATATGTAATATTTATACATTCATACCACTTTCCCCATTCTGCCCAAGTAATTGGCTCTTGTGAGCTAAGCAATTTTAAACAATCCATTTTTTTTTGTATATGAGAGGGTATACATTATTAGCACTTTATGTAATGAGTATTCAATTGGATTATGTAGTTTGCTTCTTTTTTTAGACTTCAGAGTGAATAGAACAAGAAATCTTATGATCAGCAGTCATTATAGACTTATTTACAGATACATTTTATGTGCAATAGTGACATGTTATTACAGCCATTGAAATAGAAGACTTTGTGGACCACTTTCCCAACCATTTACATTGATTTCAGTAGTGCATTGGAAGTGTTCATCCCATCCCAGTGGTCCTCTTTTTCTTTTGATGTTTTATTGATGCAAAGAGACAGTTGTGACCTTCATATAATCTACAAGGATTTTTCTTTTTATTTAACAACAACAACAAAAAAATCACAAAATTAAATGTATTGCAAGTTGAATATCCCTAATCTGAAAACTCAAGATCTGAAATGCTGCAAAATATAAATATTTTTGAATAAGTGAAGACCTGCCATTGTTTATTGCTGGTGTTTTTAAACAGATAAGTATTGCGGTGACACCGTTGTGCTGCTTGGTTACCTCGAACACATTATATTTTCACTGCATTAACAATATGCCATATATTTTGCTGTTAAGTACTTATGTGTGAATAAATGTAAGAAAATGAGTGCTTATTCATAGCATATAAATTCAGAGTCAGGAATGATGATGATGCCAAACAACCATGGATTGTCCACATGGATGGTTGAGATCGGGACACCTTTGCTTTCTGATGGTTCAGTGTACACAAACTTTGTTTCAGGCGTAAAATTATTAAAATATTTTATAAAATCACCTTCACGCTATACGTATAAGGTGTATATGAAACATAAACGAATTTTAGGTTTAGGCTTGCAACTCATCCCCAAGCTATAAAATAGCTTGTATCTGTAAATGCATACGCAAATATTCCAAAATCCAAAAAAATCTGAAATATAAAACACTTGTGGTCTCAAGCATTTCAGATAACAGGCATTCAGCTTTATGTATCTGAGATTGTTTAGAAATCATAACCTTCCCCAAAAGCAGTTTTGTGCATATGCTTAAGTTTATAGGGTAATATGATCCCTTTAAAATTCTGAATAACCAAGAGACTACAGGGACTGTTGCCCAAAGAGGAGAAATAATGCTTCCAGCTACAGTTGTTACATTTCACTGTGAGCAATATTATCATATAAGAACCTCTTTTAATGAAAATATTAACACAAAACTCTGCCAAAGGAGCTATTTTTAAAATGTGCATGTGTCATATATATAGGTATAATCTATAAATGTACAGACATAAATATGTATATAGTTAGTTTATTTAAGTTTAAACATAATTTTGTATCTCAAGAATTTTTTCATTCTTTTTTTGTTGTTGTTGTATTAGTCAGCTATGGCTGCATCAATGCTGTGTAACAAACTATCTCAAAACACAGTGGGCTTGCAATTGCAAGTATTTATCTTCAGATTCACAGGTCTGTATGTGACTTGGTTCTGCTGATCTAGACTGGTTCTGCTGGGAGACTCAGTTGAACAACAGATTTTGGCATTTCTGCTCCACATTTATTTGTCCTAGTGCCCAGTCTCAGGGGCATGGTTTGATCACAGTGGATCACCACAGCACAAGAGACAAGCCAAACCCAGCAACATCAATGGGATGAGGAAATATATTTTTCCATGGTAGAAAAGAAGAGAGATTGGAGTAGATATTTGCTAAATAACATTTCCTATTATCATACCTTCTGTTTATTTCAGATAAGAATACATTTTCTCTTTCTTCTGGAGTTTTTAGTTCTGCCCCTTGCCACCTCCAGAATGGAGACCAGTTACCAGAAACGCCAACCCAAATCTACAGAGCCCCATTCAGCTTGATGTTCTATGGCACACATCTATGTTTTCCCACATTATAATGATATGTTAATGTATGCATGGATATGGTTAACTTGTTAGAGACAATAATGTAATTATAGACTCAGACATTCCACAACATAAACAACTTATCATGGAAGGAAGATGTAAGAATGGCTCAAACATTCAGATTTAATATGAGTATAATTATGAAATAATATGCCAATTAGGAAATGCAAATGCCTTTTAAGAAAAAGAAACATTTTAGAATATGTTACGTCTTCTTCTAGAAAGCATACATTAGTGAATCAGAGAGGAAAAAGAATATACACTCTGGATTCGTGACAAGTTAGTTTCTGTTTCTCTCTCTTCTGTTCTATGGAATCACATCTATCTGTCTTGTTCTCTTGCTATCTCTGATTTATTTTCTCTGCTTTATATGAACTAGGGCTCAAACCCCCTGTGGAGAGTCAACTTTTTGCTTTTCCTTAGTTTAGACTACCCAATCAATATAAATCTTGCAATCCTAATAGAAAGTCTGTGGTAGGCAGAATTCTAAGAGTGGCCCCCATAACCCCTCACCCTTGCAAAATAAGTGTGGGTAGAACCTAAGAATATGGTGAAATGTCATTGCTGTGATTATAGGTCTAATGATTAACCTTCAAATAGCAACATTATGTGAGTGGGTCTAATCTAATCTTGTGATTAAATCTAGTCCTATGATTCCTTTATTATCTGAAAAGAGATCCTGATCAAAACCCCAATAGAGGGTTCTTAGATCTCACATAAGAAAGAATTCAAGGCAAATCCATAAAGTAAAGTGAAAGCAAGTGTTGGTGGGAGTGTAAATGAGTTCAACCATTGTGGAAGACAGTGTGACAATTCCTCAAGGATCTAGAACTAGAAATGCCATTTGACCAAGCAATCCCATTACTGGGTATACCTTAGAGATTATAAGTCATTCTACCATAAAGACACATGCACACGTATGTTTATTGTGGCACTATTCACAATAGCAAAGACTTGGAACCAACCCAAATGTCCATCAATGATAGACTGAATAAAGAAAATGTGGCACATATACACCATGGAATGCTATGCAGCCATAAAAAAGGATGAGTTCATGTCCTTTGCAGGGACATGGGTGAAGTTGGAAATCATCATTCTCAGCAAACTAACACAGGAACAGAAAACCAAACACCGCATGTTTTCACTTATAAATGGGAGTTGAACAATGAGATCACTTGGACACAGGGAGGGGCACATCACACACTGGGGCCTGTCAGGGGTTGGGGGCTAGGGGAGGGAGAGCATTAGGACAAATATCTAATGTAGGTGACGGGTTGATGGGTGCAGCAAACCACCATGGCACATGTATACCCATGTAACGAAACTGCACGTTCTGCACATGTACCCCAGAACTTAAAGTATAATAATAAAAAAAGAAAGTAAAGGAATAAAAGAATGGCTACTCATGGGCAGAGCAGCCCCAAGGGCTGCTGATTGCCCTTTTTTATAGTTCTTGATTACACGTTATCCAAGGGGTGGATTATTAATGAGTTTTCCAGGAAAGGGGTGGTTAATTCCCAGAACTGAGTGTTTCTCCCCTTTTTAGACCATAGAGGGTAACTTCCTGACATTGTCATGACATTTGAAAATTGTCATGGGAGTGTCTTTTAACATGCTAATGCATTATAATTCACGTATAATGAGCAGTGAGGACGATCAGAGGTCACTCTCCTTGCCATCTTGGTTTTAGTAGGTTTTGATCTATATCTTGTGCTCTCCCCCTATTTCATCCTGTGACTTAGAATGTCTAACCTCCTGGGAATGCAACCCAGCAGGTCTCAGCCTTATTTTACCCAGCCCCTGTTCAAGATGGAGTTGCTCTTGTTCAAACGCCTCCGACACCTTGAAAGTATAAAGCTTTCCCCAACCAGTGACAGAAGAACAGGCCAGAAAGATTTGAAGCAAGTTTATTAAGAAAGTAAAGGAATAGAAGAATGGCTACTCCATGGGCAGCCCCAATGGCTACTGGTTGCCTGTTTTTATGGTTCTTGATTACACATTAAACAAGAGGTGAATTATTCATGAGTTTTCCAGGAAAGGGGTGGGCAAGTCCCAGAACTAAGGGTTTTGCAAAGGACTTGATGCACTTGAAGGTTTGGAGATGGAGGGTCTGTATGAGAAGGAATGCAGGGCAGCCTCTGGCTGCAGAGAGCAGCACCCGGTTTGACAGCAAGCAATGCAGTTGTGACCTCAGACCTACAATGGCAAGGAATTGGCTTCTGCTAACAACCAGAATGAGCATGAAAGTGGATTCGTCCTTGCAACTTTCAGATAAGAGCCCACCCAGCTATACTTGGATGTCAGCCTGTGAGATTCTCAGCAGAGAACCCAGTCAAGTGTGTCCAGATGTCCAACCTACAGAACTGTGAGATAATAAATAGATATTTATTTTAAACTCCTCAATTTTTGGTAATTTGTTATGTGGAGCTATAAAGTAAATACGGTGTCTTAAATTTTTTATGTATGTGTTTGTGTGTGTGTATGTGAGAGAGAGAGAGAGAGAGAGAGAGAGAGAGAGAGAGAGAGAGAGAGAGAATTTCTCATAGGCTGACTCTAGGTCAGTGTTACTCCATTTTTCAAACCTATGTCAACCTGAAATAATCGGAAGGATCAGAATCCAGTTTTGAAGAGTTTATTCAAGCAAAAAGCTGGGAAAGACCATCCGGAAAATATGGACTCCAGAGAAATGGGATCAGTACTCAGATATTAAAAGTTAAGGTCTTGCTTATAGAGGCAGAAAACAAATAAATTTAATAGTATTCAAGGCTAGGAGTCACAACAATTTAATAAATTATGGTTCGTTTTCTTATCCATACCGGTTTATTTTATTTCCTTTCCAATTTAAGAGTATATTTAACATTCCGTCTTAGACAATGTGAGAGTGATGAAGTATGTATGAGAAAAGAAAGATGGAATGATATATAATGATTATATAATGATACATAATGAAAATGAACACTTAAAAGGAAAGAGGTCTTCTTCCCTGGCACCCTTTAGTCATTTGCAACATTTTACAAAACAATGTAGGTAAGGAAAAGGCTAATCTGTAATCAGAGAAACAAAGGTTACACCTGCTGACTTTACAACTGTCTGCTTATGAGATTTAGTTCACATTTCCTTTAGGCTCAAAATACTTTAAAGTTCCAGCAGCTTCAATTGTGAATTACTTATTTTCACAGGTGACACATTAGCTGCAACAAAGCAAACAACATAAAGGGTATTAGGTCCCTGTTTTTGAACTGACTTTGAAGTTTACTTACATTATTTAATACTTCTATTGTAGAGCAGATTTAGGTTTTATGGGATCCAGAGATTACAGTTTTAGGACTCTCTTATGGAAAAAAATGCGTCCTTAAAATATAAAACTAAGTGTAGAAGTGAACAGTTAGGATTTGAAGTTATCAATTTTGAAATTACAATTTTTAGAAAACTGACAAATGATATACATATGAAAAAATTAAAAGACTAACGTTCTAAAGTAAAATAACTGCCTTATGGATCTGTGTGATATTTTTCCTGGTTCTTGCTTGCATAATGTTGAATGATTTTGCACTGCTTTTAGTAGAGAGGATAGAAAAATAATTCAGGCTTATAACAGAGTTGATAAACATTTATTTTTTATTGTAAATAGGAAAGTTTCATTTTACTCCATAATTCATTATTTATAATATTATATAAATTTTTAGGATTGTTGTCAAATTTGGGAATGTCTATTGATTTCCTTCAGTAATGTAATTTGTAATATTTCGTGATATTTTAAGCTTTGTTGTACATTAATTTTAAATCATCATTGAATTGACAGTATTCATTAAACAGTATACTTCTGATAGTCTCATTTTGGTGGTGTATTGCATTTTTATGTTATTTTAACCAACGTTAGTAATTTATTTCATTTCAACATGAAATTAGTTTTTTATGTAATTATTTGATTTGTTATTTATTACTCTACATTACTTAGATTCTCTATTCTGAATCCAAGAGCTTCTTCATTACTTCTCGTAAAAATTTCTCTCTCTTGTACTAATGATTGTTTGTTCTGGTGTGAAACTTTCTTCTTCATGCAACATAATTTGTAAGTTGACAATTTCACTTTTTATTTTGATCACTTTTGTTTTACATTGTATTATTACTTTAATCTAAATTCTACCACACTTCTTTAATAACTTGTTTTATAAATGTCAATAAAAGTAATTTCATAATATCCTAATCAAGAGCTTTATATTCTTTGCTATTTTATTGAAATGTTTTACAACATGTTTACAAATTGTAATTAAAATGATATATTTGAGCTTTCTCAAGCTTTTGAATAAATATTTTGCAAGCTCGTTTTTATTTGAGTTATTTTTTCAAGTCTTTAAAAATATATTTTTCAAGTCTTAAAATATTTTTGACTCCAAGTTACTAGGCTTAACTGACTTTGAAATGAGCAGTCCATCCACTATCCATATTCTCCCTGAGTTGGGGATTTCCAGTGATACTCATTTCACTTTTGGGTCACCTTTGAATTATGCTGCCAGATGAGTTGGCACATTGGGTGGCAGACACATTTGTGGAAGCCATTCCTACCCTAGGACAGTCGTCCATAACCTGATTGTATGTAAAAAGCTATGGACCTATAAAAAACCCTATACTTTCTCTTACTTAGCTGCATTCTAAAAATGCCCACAGTTGCCCTCAAGTCTAAAAGATAAGAAAGAAAGTGTGCCATAGAAAACTTGTAGCAGAAACGAAGCAGTGTTAACTAATTATAGTTAAACTATCTTACTTTCTAAATATTATAAAATTAGGCGGGGCTTGGTGGCTCATGCCTGTAATCCTAGCATTTTTGGAGGCTGAGGTTGGAGGATTGCTTGAGCCCAGGAGTTCAAGAGCGGCCTGAGCAACATAAAGAGACTCCATCTCTACAAAAAAATTTTAAAAGTAGCCGAGCATGGTGGCCGGTGCCTGTGTTCCTAGCTCCTCAGGAGGCTTATACAGGAGGATCACTTGAGCCCAGGAAGTCAAAGCTACAGTGAGCCGTGATTATGCCGCTGCACTCCAGTGTGGGTGACAGAGTAAGACTCTGTCTTAGAAAAGAAAAGAGAAGAGAAGAGAAGAGAAGAGAAGAGAAGAGAAGAGAAGAGAAGAGAAGAGAAGAGAAGAGAAGAGAAGAGAAGAGAAAGAAGAGAAGAGAAGAGAAGAGAAGAGAAGAGAAGAGAAGAGAAGAGAAGAGAAGAGAAGAGAAAAGAGAAGGAAAGGAAAGGAAAGGAAAGGAAAGGAAAGGAAAGGAAAGGAAAGGAAAGGAAAGGAAAGGAAAGGAAAGGAAAGGAAAGGAAAGGAAAGGAAAGGAAAGGAAAGGAAAGGAAAGGAAAGGAAAGGAAAGGAAAAGAAAAGAAATAAATGAGAAACTTATATGACTGTATGACTTGAACATTTTGCTAGAACTTATTGGGTAGGATGCTGGACTGTGCAATGGAGGGACCTGAAGCCTAAGCTTCATTAACTCCACTATGAATCTGACTCTGCAGGTGGTGCAGCGTTCCTTAAAGGTTACCTTTGACATTGTTTTATACAGTGAACTCTCCACTCACTCCTAAAGCCTGACTGCCTGGCTCAAGTTCAAGACTAGAATAAACATTCCCTCAGGGAAAGGAAAAGGGTTAGAGTAGGTTTATCCACATAGGAACATCAATAAATTGGGATAAGGCTAAAGCACTACTAATCAAAGAACAAGTTGAGAATTTTATCAGACTGCAGTACCAACTCAGGTTGATATTGATAGCAAAGTGGATGAGAAATATCTTAGGATCTCTATAATTTTTTCACCTTTTTTTTTTTTTTGAGATGGAGTCTCACTCACTCTGTTGCCCAGGCTGGAGTACAATGGTGCAATCTCGGCTAACTGCAACCTCTGCCTCCTGGGTTCAAGTGATTCTCCCACCTCAGCCTCCCAAGTAGCTGGGATTACAGGCATGCGCCACCATGCCTGGCTAATTTTTGTACTTTTAGTAGAGATGACACTTCACCATGTTGGACAGACTGGTCTCAAATCCCTGACTTCAGGTGATCCACTCACCTTGGCCTCCCAAAGTGCTAGGATTACAGGCGTGAGCCACCGTGGCCGGCCTCATCTCTTGACTTACGGTCATGAGTGATGCTTTAAAACACTCTAAATAATAGATCATGTGGCCTCAAAAGAAGGACTGAAAAAACCTCTGAACACCTACAGCAGAGCCTCCCAACACTGGCCACTGAGCATTCCTGTCCTGTGAAGTGATAATATGTATTCTTTGTAAGTTAGATCCATAGTCAAAAACGTTTGGTAAATAATGGATCAAACAAGATTAAACTAGTTTTTCTTTCTACAGGAGTTACCTTGATCCTTTCATAAGCTACTAGAATTTGTACATGTTTAAGAGTCAGACAAAATACAGTGAATCATCATTATTTGGGGTATTTATAGTTTATAAAATCATCTTGAACACTGAATTGGTGAATCCTGAGGCACTGCTTTTGGGGGAAATGCAAGGTAAGGTTCAATTTTTATGAGCCTCTCTCTTGTACATATTCACCTGATTTGGGCCTTCATGCTGAAGTACCCATGCTCACAATTTTAGCTGTGGCTCACTGTTAGAAAACTGTTGCTGAAATGTTATCTATGGTCATGTAATGTTGTCTATTTTTGTTATTAAAGGTTGTCAGGTGACAGTGCGACCATACACTATAAATTGTAGAACTTCTTCTCTTAAGTATTTGGCAATATGACTGTTTTGTAAAAGCAAAAAGCAGACTCCTCCCAAGATAACATGTGCTCTAGGATTTGTACAGAAATATATTTGCTGAGGTCACATGGTTTAGTGGAAAGAACCATTGAGATTTTCAAATCTGAAGGCCTAATTAAGTTTAAGACCCAGTATTAATATTGGTTATAATAATGCATGACTACAGACAAGCTAATAAAACTTTGTTCACTTCTATTTGAGCTTGTGTAAATAAGCACAAAAGAATTCTCTCTTTTCTTTTTTTTTTTTTTTCTTTTTTTTGTCTGTCTGTTTATTTGTTTTTGAGATGGAGTCTATCTCTGTTGCCCAAGCTGGAGTGCCATGGCACAATCTCAGCTCACTGCAACCGCCACCTCCCAGTTTAAGTGATTCTCTTGCTTCAGCCTCCTGAGTAGCTGGGATTTCAGGTGCCCACCACCATGCCCAGCTAATTTGTGTATTTTTAGTAGAAACAGGGTTTCACTGTGTTGGCCAGGCTGGTCTCATAGTCCTGACCTGGGGATCCGCCCACCTGGGCCTCCCAAAGTGCTGGGATTACAAGCGTGAACCACCGTGCCCGGCCTTACGAAAGAATTCTTACACAGCATATAAAATGGTATCTGACACTGAGTTTGAAGTGGAAGGAGAGCTCACTAAATGTCAGCTCAATCTGGACGTGACTATTTCAGTGATCCTTCCATTTTCGGTAAGATTTGATACAAATCTATAAACAAAGTCATTGGGCACTATGAATAATTTTTAAATTTTCTTAATTTATAATACCAAATAAACCAATGTTAAGAATGTAAAGAATCCCTGAAACTTACAACTGCACTCATCAATTTTGTTTCCATCCCACCCTCCCTTTCTCCCTTCCTTCTTTGGTACTTTCTATTGGTTATTTTAATTTAGGAATTCTCACTCTTATAAAAGGAGGTCCTGGAGTTTACAAGGAGAAGATACTTTAGCTGAGGTGATGGAAAGGGTGGAACTAGAAAATTTCAGAGGCCTTATTGCATTTGTGGCAGTACAAATGGTGCTTTTATGCACTGGAGGGATTTGGAGAGTGTATTAGTCCATTTTCACACTGTTATAAAGAATTGTCTGAGACTGGATAATTTATAAATAAAAGAGGTTTAATTGACTCACAGTTCCACATGGCTGGAGAGGCCTCAGGAAACTTACAATCATGGCAGAAGGAGAAGCAAGTATTTGCTTCACAAGGCGGCAGGAGAGAGTGAAAGCAAAGGGGAAACTGCCACTTTTAAACCATCAGATCTTGTGAGAAGTCACTCACCATCAGGAGAACAGCGTGGGGGATCCACACCTATGATCCAGTCACCTCCCACCAGGTCTCTCCCTTGACACACGGGGATTACAATTTGCGATGAGATTTGGGTGGGGACACAGAGCCAAACCACATCAGACAGCTGTTTGTTTTACAATGTATGTAACAGTTTTGTGATAACAGTTTTATGTTTTCAGTCATGCCACATTCATATAGAGAACATACCGGCATTATAGAGCCTTGAGTGAGATTTCACATAGCTCAGATGCTGAAACACAACTCTTAATAAAACCACTGGGTAATATGTGCTCCACGTGAAGGGTGTCTTTCTACTTCGTGCCATTTTATTATATTACAATAGAAACACAAGTATGGGGCGAAAAATATTGGGGGGAAAAGGAAATACTGGGAACCCCATGATATATGCATTAACTTGTAAGCCAAGGAATAATGAGGAAGAAGAGGATGAGAACTAATTGTCTGTGGCTCTTTAGAAGAGAAGCAATACACTGGAGCTAAAATGAAGTGGAACACTTTTTTGCTTTCCTCCTCTACGTCTATAGACACTGATATGTGTCCCAGATACCAGGTATACCTCTCCATTGTTCCATATTCTCAGTGCTGAGCATGGCACCTTGCATGTAGTACATGGATATTTATGGATGGTATATTAGTTTCCTAGGGTGGCCATAACAAAGTATCACAAACTGTGTGGCTTAAAACAATAGAAATTTACTGTCTGACAGTTCTGGGGAGTAGAAATCTAAGATCAAGGTGTTGGTGGGACATACTACTTCTAAACACACTGTAGAAGGCTCCTTTCTTGTCTCTTCTAACTTCTGGTGGTTGGTGGCAATCTTTAGCATTCTTAGGCTTATAAATGCATCGCTCCGATCTCTGCCTCCATCTGTTCATGCTTTTCTTTTCATTATCTGATCTCCATATCCAAATTTCCCTCGTCTTTTTTTTTTTTTTTTTTTTTTCTTATTTTGAGATGGAATCTCACTCTGTTACCCAGACTGGAATACAGTGGTGCAATCTTGGCTCACTGCAACCTCTGACTCCCTAGTTCAAGCTATTCTCCTGCCTCAGCCTCCTCAGATGCTGAGATTACAGGCATGTGCCACCAAGCCCAGCTAATTCTTGTACTTTTAGGAGAGATGGGGTTTCACCATATTGGCCAGGATGGTCTCAATCTCCTGACCTTGTGATCCGCCCACCTCAGCCTCCCAAAGTTCTGGGATTACAGGCGTGAGCTACTGCGCCAGGTCAATTTCCCTCTTCTTGTAAGGATGATAAGGACACAAGTCAAATTGGATTCAGGGCCCTCTCTAACACAGTATGACTTAATCTTGACTTGATTATATTTGCAAAGACTCTATTTCCAAATAAGGTTATATTCACAAATTCCAAGTAGACATGAAATTTTAAGGGACGCTATTCAACCCAGTACAAATGGTGATATTTTTTGTATTTTTTCTTGGTTTTTGTTTTCTGCAATGTGCCAAGGGCTACACTACATACACAGAAAAGTAGAGAGGTTTCTGTACTTTCAGATATAAGGATTTAAAAGTATCCTAGTGCTGATGTGGTAGCCTGAACTTTAATGGATAAAAGGTACTGAATGGCATGCAGTGATGGGGTGTGGCAACATCACCCATCACCACTATCCATAAGCTGCAGTTTTGCATCACATTAAAAGCCACCCTCAACAGTATGCTTGTACTGTGTACAGAATTTAAGTTTGAAAATGACCGGAAAGTTTTGAGTTACTTCTGCATTTGCCGGAACCTTGATCTACTGCAGAGTTTGAGAAATCAAAGATTACCAGGTATATCTGTGCCTATTCAGCCCCCATGAGTGGTGCAGTGTAGATCCTGACTCTTCATTGAATGAATATAACGTGTGGCCACAAAGAAATGAGATGATTGTGTGGCTTTATAGAAATTTCCTCTTATTATTTTATGGCCTCCGTGGGATTTCATAGTTGTTTTCTTCCAGTGGTAAATGTTTGAGGGGTAGAAATTGTTTGGCCTGTTTTGGAAACAGCAGAGTGTTATAGAATAAAACATAGATTTTGACTTTGAGTGACACAGGGCTCGAGATCCAATGCTGAGATTTATTAACTTTGGGTAAATAATTATCCAGTGTTCATTTTGTTTGCTTTCTTTTTTAATATAGAGATAATAAGAACCTCTTCTTCTCAAAATGTTCCTTTCTTTTTTTTTTGAGACAGAGTCTCACTCTGTTACCCAGGCTGGAGTGCAGTGTTGTGATCTTGGCTCACTGCAACCCTCGTCTCCTGAGTTCAAGCGATTCTCGTTTCTCAGCCTTCTCAGTAGCTGAGATTACAAACATGCGCCACCATACCCGGCTATATTTTTAGTAGAGGCAGGGTTTTGCAATATCGGCCAGACTGGTCCCGAAGTCCTGGCCTCAAGTGATCTGTCCACCTTGGGCTCCCAAAGTGCTGAGATTACAGGCATGAGCCACCGTGCCCTGCCATGTTAACCATATTAAATGAGGTAATATATGTACCTACAGTAGGTGCATAGGAAATATTCCTTTCGTTCATATTTTGGTCACTTGTCGTTTGTTTCGCTGAAACTTAAAATACGAAGTAAAACAAACACACAAAATACTAAGAAAGCAGAATTAGTAAATGCAACTATGCAACACTGAAGAAGAATTTTCCTGCAGAATCAGAATTTATACAGCATATTAACTTGCAATATTGCCTGGCTTGCAAAATCTCAAATATGTAGCCTCAGCAGGGCACCAGCTGGGCCCGTAGATGTTGACATTGATGTTCTGTTGACCTGGCTTTCTCTTGTTGACCTTCTGGAATTAAATAAGACATTTCTGACCCAATAAAGCCTCCCCAGCTGAACCTTCCTTTTTCTCATGTTGCCTGGTTTCTGTGAGAGCTTGTTTGGGTGAGAGTCTCCAGGAATCATTGTCAGGCAGGCAATGGAGAGCCCATGACATCATCATTGGTCACTGTCTCAGTGATTGTAAAGGGAGATAGAGGATGAGGTTTACCAAGGGAGATTACTTGGAGACTCTGAGGTTGCTGTTTCAAAATTTTGATTTTCAGGAATGGAGTAGGGTCCAGGAATGGACATTTTAAAAGCCCTTTAGGAATTGCTCTTCGAGATAATCCACATGCCTATCTTTGATAAACCTTAGGATGGAAATAAACAT
Source organism: Rhinopithecus roxellana (assembly GCF_007565055.1). NCBI lineage: Eukaryota > Metazoa > Chordata > Mammalia > Primates > Cercopithecidae > Rhinopithecus > Rhinopithecus roxellana. The sequence goes on from NC_044550.1 coordinate 173,719,522, forward strand.
AATATGTAGTTAGAGCAATGAGGAACCCTGAGATTAGGATACATTCCAAAACTAAGGAACAACATAAACTATGGAGCACATTTCATTTCTCCAATTCATATAGAAGTATGTTTTTAAAATGTGGGATTAAGGCAACCAGCAGGCTTCTCAGTCTCTACTGAAATAAAATAGATGTCTCAGAAAAATAGTCGAGTCTAAAATGCTGCAAATAAAATGACGGTAACTGTGCTGCTTTTGTCATTGCTAGCTGAAATCATGGTACTTTACAGATGGGAGTGTTTGGCAAAAAAATATAGAAATATGTAATTCATAAGAAATATCAATAGAGTTTAGCACCTTAGAGAGAACTCTAATTTGAGATGGTAGACCTTGAGTCTTGCCAGGAAGTATCCTCAGCCAGCAAAACACACCTTTCTAGTTTTCATGCTTCATTGAAAACATACCTCGAAAATATCTTATTTTACTCTCACCAAGTCCTCAAAACTAAAGTCTCCTGAATAGACTTTTCTATACACTGGAAGAACACTGTGGCCAATTCTAGTTTTAGAGCTAAGAGTATTAAAATTATAATGTATTCTATTTCTCAAGTTGAGATATGTTGTAAATAACTAAATTAGATTTTGACTCTTTAAATCTGTTTATTGAATGGAACTTGGTCTGCCTGAGAGCTCCTTACATGTTAAGCCTAATTTTATTCATCTTTATAGCAGCAGCTGCTTCTTACTTACAGACTAAGTAGTGTAGTAAGTAGTTAATACGTTTGAGCAGAATGGAGTAGAGTGAAGTGGAATGGAATGGAATGGAATACAGTGGAGCGAATGGAAAAAATGGAATGAGATGGAATGGAAAAGGATGGAATTGAGTGGAGAGGAATGGTATAGCAATGAATGCCTAAGAGTTTGACCTTGAACAATTCGGGATGAATTGACAGCATCATGTTTCAGAGTCCTACGATGTGAACCTGACTCTGATCAGGGGCACTTCACCAAAATTCTGCGCCTCATGGAGGTCCTATCTGAAACTGCAGCACCATCCCCTGCAGACACTGGGCTATTTCTGAGGTTTCAGATGGGCTCATTGTTCTCCTGGGCTGTGCTCTGCCAGGGAGTGTGCTCTGGGAAGTTGTGTCCTGCAGGCAGTCATTCAGCAGCCTCTCAGGAACATAGTACTTCATGAAGCACTGCAGGGCTGAAAATGGAAAGGGCACTTATGGCTACAATTGTCACCATTCTATACCTGTGTCACATTATGCCTTAGAAAGGCACCATAATGTAGTTGTCAGGAATTGGACTTATCAGATAATTTGGTTTTCAATATGGGTGCTATCACTACAGCTATGAACTCAAGCAAGTTCTTAAAATTCACTTTACCTTTATTTCCTCACCTGCAAAATGGGAATAGCAGTACATGCATCAAAATCTCATTAAAATTAGATGAAAATAAAATCCATAAAAGCTTTTATCATATTCCCTGTTCATGATAAATACCATATGAATGCTAGTAATTTATTTAAAGAACAAGATATTACTGATAATGCTCTTTTAGGGCACTACAGTGTTTGTAAAGACAACATCGATCTCCCAGCGTGTTCCACAAGCAATATATTTGTCTTCACAGAAATAATTAGAGCTAACATTTGATATATGTGTACTGTGTACACATTAGTATGCTGTGTTTTATGTGCATTTAGTCACCAAATTATCACAGGTTTTATACAGTCGGTCCTATTGCAATTTTATAAACAAGGAAATTGAGGCACAGAGGTGGTAAATAACTTACCAAGAATCATATATTTAGTGTGTGACAGAGTTGTAATTCAAATACAGTAGTCTAGCCAAAGGTCATACAGTTAGTATTACTCTACACTACTGTTACCATCATTTAAGGAGCTTTAGGCTTTTTCAGTTTCTGTAAAGCTTTCTACAGGAACCATCTATCCTGTATCCAATGTGTCTGCTTCTATGGCTTTCCAAAGCTCAATGTCTATTCACAGCACTTGATTTACTATGAATCTTTTTGCTTTCTTGTAACTTCCTAACATGATTTGCAAGAATTGGTCCAGATTCATTTCTTTTACATCGTCTAGCCTCAATTTCTTAGTAAATGGGTTTTATAGTATTCGCTGAGAAGGGATAAGTAAAATACCTAGCTAACACAATACCTGAAATAAATGAGGTACTTATTAGAAGTTTTTTTTTTTCTGTTTTTCCTTGTTAAACATCCATACATAACCCACAAATAAATTTCTGTTAGTTTAAAATCAACATGGCTATTTTCCAGAAAGATATTCTTGATCATGATAGCTTCTTGTGGCTTATTTAATTTGTGTTGGAAATAACAGTTGGAAATGGTCTAAAATGGGATAGAACAATTCATCCAGTCTTAATGCTACACAAGCTATTGGTTCTGTACCACATTTTGGTGTCATCTATATTTGACTCTAACAACCTTGAGATGAAATTTAGAAAAGGAATAAAAGCTATTTTTATAAATCTTAGATGATATAATATGGTAGATTCCTGTAATTTAAAACAAATGCCAAGGTTAGGTAGAATGCATCTCCTCCAGAGGTCCATATAATTTAGAATATGTTTCAGTTAGTCAGCAGGCTTAATATTGCTGCCTGCCCATCAGCCACTGGGAAAATGATAAAAACCTAAAGGCAAGTGGCTACACTAGCTTGTCAGCAAGTTCATACATACAGATTGATTTTAACCTTCTCTGATTTAGAGATACTTCAGACGAAAAAAGCTTATATTAATTATTGAAATAAAATTTCTGTGGGGAAAGTACTGACTTGTGAGAGCAGAATGCTGTTGTGTGTAGTATTACAGTTCATATTTCTCAGATTTCCCTCCGCCTGTGTGCTTCCCACTGTGGTCTTTCAGCCTGCACAACAATGGAGAGAAACTTTTCCTGTGCATTTTGAAATAACTTGGTGTTTTTATTAAAGTAATATTTTGTTGTAATAAAAACGTATCTACTATTAAGTATGTTTGTGAACATCACTACAAAATAAGATGATTGCACAGAACTGTTTCTAAAATGTAATTGCATGAAAACACTCCTAATATTTTAGGCTTCATAACAAAGAAATATGGTTTTATCATTGGTCTTATGTAATCATTATTAACCTCAGAAGAACTCCACATATTTTTGCAGTGAAGAAAACCTAATTTTTAAAATGTAAATTTGCATCTATCTCATTATATCTCTGCATTTATATATACATATTCCTTTTCTCTATCACAGCAACTGGCGAATCCCCATCTCTACTAAAAAATACAAAAATTAGCCAGGCATGGTGGCCAGCACCTGTAATCCCAGGTGTGTTTTCATGCAAAACTTTGTTTTGCAGGTAAGTGTGCCAAGACTCAAAGTATACGACACATTAGAAATGATTTTCTGAAAATATTCAGAAAATATGTATCATGTACCAAACACTCTGAGAGTTGCTGAAAATAGCAAGGCACCCTCAATTTCCTACCCACCTCATTCCTAACTTTCATATAATTATGTTCTACATCAAGGCTTGAAAGCATAAGATTTTCTTATAGTTTGACTTGTACATTATATTATTGCTGACAATTAACTACTTCATGTATTTAACACCTAAAATAGAATAAAATAATATATTTAAAATACTAGGATAAAAAAATAATAATCTTACCTCCAGAAAATAACTTTTTACCTTTTTCAACCCCATTGTCATCATTATTACTTCAGATTCAAGACTCTTGCCCTTTCCTGACATTATAATAAATAACAAGTTAAAGAAACTGCAGCTTTAGGCCAGGTGCGGTGACTCACGCCTGTAATCCCAGCACTTTGGGAGGCCCAGGTGGGTGGGTCATTTGAGGTCAGACCAGCCTGGCCAACATGGCGAAACCCCATCTCTACTAAAAAATACAAAAATTAGCCAGGCATGGTGGCCAGCACCTGTAATCCCAGCTACTCAGGAGGTTGAGGCAGGAGAATCGTTTAAACCCAGGAGGTAGAGGTTTCAGTGAGCCATGATTGTGCCACTGCACTCCAGCCTGGGCAACAGAGAGAGACTGTCAAGAAAGAAAGAAAGAAAAGGAAGGAAGGAAGGAGAGAAGGAAGGAAGGAAAGAAGGAAGGAAGGAGGGAGAGAGAGAGAGGAGAGAAAGAGGAAGAGGAAGAGAAAGAGAAAGAGAAAAACAGAAAGGAAGGAAGGCACTGCAGCTTTCAAAACTACTTCCCAATTTCCTTTCTCACCCCTCTAATTCTAGATGAGGCAAGATAAGCAGGTTGGTTTTCACTTGGAAGCCTACAATTGCAAGCTGAAAGAGCAGGTTAGTGCTCCTGACTCCCTCAAAACCAAATACCAGGCTTTTCCTTCTACAAGTAGTCACGGTTGTTATTGGGAGAGAAATGTTTTGACTGGAGCCCTCAACTTAGCTTTATTATTATTATTATTATTATTATTATTATACTTTAAGTTCTAGGGTACATGTGCATAACATGCAGGTTTGTTACATATGTATACTTGTGCCATGTTGGTGTGCTGCACCCATCAACTCGTCAGCACCCATCAATTCATCATTTATATCATGTATAACTCCCCAATGCAATCCCTCCCCCCTCCCCCCTCCCCATGATAGGCCCCGGTGTGTGATGTTCCCCTTCCCAAGTCCAAGTGATCTCATTGTTCAGTTCCCACCTATGAGTGAGAACATGCGGTGTTTGGTTTTCTGTTCTTGTGATAGTATGCTAAGAATGATGTTTTCCAGCTGCATCCATGTCCCTACAAAGGACGCAAACTCATCGTTTTTTATGGCTGCATAGTATTCCATGGTGTATATGTGCCACATTTTCTTAATCCAGTCTGTCACAGATGGACATTTGGGTTGATTCCAAGTCTTTGCTATTGTGAATAGGGCCGCAATAAACATACGTGTGCATGTGTCTTTATAGCAGCATGATTTATAATCCTTTGGGTATATACCCAGTAGTGGGATGGCTGGGTCATATGGTACATCTAGTTCTAGATCCTTGAGGAATTGCCATACTGTTTTCCATAATGGTTGAACTAGTTTACAATCCCACCAACAGTGTAAAAGTGTTCCTATTTCTCCACATCCTCTCCAGCACCTGTTGTTTCCTGACTTTTTAATGATTGCCATTCTAACTGGTGTGAGATGGTATCTCATTGTGGTTTTGATTTGCATTTCTCTGATGGCGAGTGATGATGAGCATTTTTTCATGTGTCTGTTGGCTGTATGAATGTCTTCTTTTGAGAAATGTCTGTTCATATCCTTTGCCCACTTTTTGATGGGGTTGTTTGTTTTTTTCTTGTAAATTTGTTTGAGTTCTTGTACCTGACTTCAAACTATACTACAAGGCTACAGTAACCAAAACAGCATGGTACTGGTACCAAAACAGAGATATAGACCAATGGAACAGAACAGAGTCCTCAGAAATAATACCACACAGCTACAGCCATCTGATCTTTGACAAACCTGAGAGAAACAAGAAATGGGGAAAGTATTCCCTATTTAATAAATGGTGCTGGGAAAATTGGCTAGCCATAAGTAGAAAGCTGAAACTGGATCCTTTCCTTACTCCTTATACGAAAATTAATTCAAGATGGATTAGAGACTTAAATGTTAGACCTAATACCATAAAAACCCTAGAAGAAAACCTAGGTAGTACCATTCAGGACATAGGCATGGGCAAGGACTTCATGTCTAAAACACCTAAAGCCAAAAGACACCTAAAGACAACTACTCACCAAACTGAATTGTAAATAAAATGTTTTAAAGAATAATACAGTCATGTTTGTGACATTTATTTACTCTCAATTTCAGGTTTGTGTAGGGCTCAAGACTGTAGCTACAGCTGTATAACCTAGGAGACAAAAGTACTAGGAGACAAAAGTACATTTTGTATTTGACAGCAGATTTTTTTCCACCAAAAACTATAAGGAGAAGCACATTGGCTTCAGAATATTCATTGCAATATCTTAGTGATTCATACAAATTGAGGTTAAGAAACTTGCCCTTTCCCTATAAGACTGTCTGAAAAGTTAGCATGGTCATGACACCTTATACTGCAGTTTGGAAGATTAGATGAGCTCAACTGTAGACTGTATACAGTGCACTACAAAGTGCCTGATGCCTAATAAGTGATCAATATGTGCTAGCTGTTGTTTACCACATAGGGGAATGATGACAGAGTGAAAAGTCTTCAGAGTTCCTTGCGAATTGTGTTTCAGCTCATTAGATTGATCAAATGTTCAGTCCTCTTCATTCACTGAACATGATCAAAGCTTAAGTTTTCAAGACATGCCACGATGTATTTAATATTAAGAAAGGCCAGATAGCCTCTCATTCACAAAGCAATAGTACACTTGTATTTTTTTTCATAACACCTGAGATCATGCAAGAGAGACCATAATGTTGATGATAATGCCTCTCTTGACATTCTCTCTTGAGAGATTTCATGGTCTCTTCCCAACTCTTTCTGCTTATATCCTGAAATGGAATCCAAGGATTTACTACCATGCAGGGTGTCTTAAAAAGTGTGACAAGCATAGAAGGAGGTCTGAGAATATTTTATTACAACAAACCCTCTTTGAAGAAAAAGAAGATTTTAAAAAACTAAGATTGTTTCTATACAATTTTATAGCACATTCCATTAGTTTCAGCTCCAGCTCATCCTATTATCTCAAAACTGAATTATCTCAGCTGTGGTGTGAACTTTTCCAGTTCCTGAACTTACCTTAACCTGAGGAAGTGAGCTTCACCCACTGTCTGGAACTTGTACATATCCTTGGGCTTGATGTGCCATCACCAAGTGAGCTGTGAACACAGGTGATCTTAACGTATTAGGTACCGTTTCTCCTCCTCTGCAGTTACACAGTTTGTATTATCATTTCCCTTCTCATTCTGTCTTGATTCTGAGCTGAACTTAATCCATGTATCTATAGTAGGGGTCAGCAAACAATGACTATGGGCCAAATCCATGCTGCTACCCATTATGGTAACTGCTGAATTAATCTTTATTCAATTCCAGTCTCCTTAGTCTTCATCCTTCTAATCCAAAAAGAGCTGCTGCTCTGTATCTTCCTTCATGCTCTGGGCAGGAGGAAAGAACAGAAGCAATATGGAGGAAGCGGCAAAACCTGTAAAAGGACAGCACAACTTTTGCAGAAATCCGAGGCAGGCTTTTCATTGGCCGAAAGCCATGCCACATGACCACTTGTAAGGGTGCAAGAACTTGCAGCTTAGCTGGAGTGTTTGCCACGCCCCCCAAAATTGAGTTAGTTTCTTTCTTTCTGTATTTAGGTGTGTATGCTCTTTATTGAGGATTATTTATTTCTTTCTTTCTTTCTTTCTTGCTTTCTTTATTATTTCTTCTTCTTTCTTTCTTTTCTTTCTCTTTATTTCTGTTTTTCCTTTCTTCTTCTTGCTTTTTTCTCTTTCTTTTCCTTTCCTTCTACTTCACTTCCTTCTTCCTTCCTTCATTCCTTCCTTTCTTCTTTCTCTTTCTTTTCTTTTTCTTTCTTCTTTCTTTCTCTCTTTCTTTCTTTCCTTTCTTTCTTTCTTTCTTTCTTTCTTTCTTTCTTTCTTTCTTCTTTCTCTCTCTCTCTTCTTTCTTTCCTTTCTCTCTCTCTCTCTCCTTCCTTTTTTTCTTCCCTCCTTCCTTCCTTTCTTCTGACAGAGTCTTACTCTGTCGCCCAGACTGGAGTGCAGTGTCGCACGTTCTCGGCTCACTGCAACCTCCACCTCCCAGGTTTAAGCAAGTCTCCTGCCTCAGCCTACTACAGGCACCCGCCACCACGCCCAGCTAATTTTTGTATTTTTACGGCGTTTCACTACATTGGCCAGGCTGGTCTCAAAATCCTGACCTCGTGATCCACCCGCATCGGCCTCCCAAAGTGCTGGGATTACAGGCGTCAGCCACCATGCCCGGCCAAGTTTCTGTTTCTATGGAGGAAAGCAAACGTGAACTGTCACTGGTCACGCATTGTACAATCGTTCCAAAAACAACAACAGCAATAACTCAAACCTCAGATTGTTTTATTTGAGCCACAGGTGAGTCTCTAAATGAAGACCTAGTTTAAAATACTGCAAAGCTGAGTGTTTAAAAAAGCATCGATCTGGAATCAGTGAGAGCAACAACCTGTAATAGCTGGAGGCAGCAGAGAGTGACATTCAATTAAGTACTTTCATTAATCATTTATAAAATTAATCCTTAGAACTCGATGATAATGTATGAAAATGAAGTGCTGATTAGGACTGACCCCGTGGCAGTTCCTTCAGGAAGTAAGGAATAAATAAAATTTTTCATTTAGGCAATGTTCCAGCTCCTATTGAAATTGCTTGTACCTAGGAGGATTCCTTACGGCAACAGCAAACACAAATAGAAGCAGGTGATGACCAGACCCTGTGGTACAGTAGCTAAGAGATGCAACAACCATACCTCACTAATTTTGACTAATTAGAAAGAAATTCAGATTGAATTTGCAAAGTCTGATTATACAATATGTAATGTGATTGTCCTGCTTTTCCTTTTTGTGATTATACAAATCAGTTTTTAAATCTGACATAGTTGAGTTTTTCAAGGCATTGTAAATGGCTTCTGTTCTATCCATTGAATTTTACCTCTGCAACAGATACAATGTAAGAGTCATTTAACAATTTTTGAACACCTATTATGTGCCAAATACTGTGGTAGGCTCTTTACATCCATCATTTATTTCACATTTGTACTAATCCTTAGATAGGCTTTAGTCCAATTTTACTGGTTAAAAAGTAGGGCAACCCTACTAGAAATGCAGGACCAGAATTTGAACCAAGTTCTTCCTGCGGCCCAAGTCCATGCCCCTTCCATTACGTTGCACCATCTTCCATGAGTGTAAAAGTAATATAGGCCAAGGATTCCATGTCTCAATGTAGTAGGAATTGTTGATTCTTTCATCTTCTTCTTATTGCTTGTTTTAAAAATATACTAGCCAAGGTAAGGCAATGAGTAGAATAATATCGGAATAACTGAGGGGCTCCCTTAGGAAGTCCTATTCATTTTTGTATTTATGTTTAGTATAATCAACAACCCAACAAAATATGTTCATTATTATCTTGGACAGTATATGTTCACTTACTACTATTACTTTACTTAGATGGAAACTGCAGCCTAGGCATTATCTGAATGCCATCACCCTTGTAATGGTGGCATCCTAATTAATGAGGTTTAAAATGTTATAAGCTAAATTCTTTCCTCTTAAGTGTGCAGATGTATATAGGAAGAGCTTAAAGCATTATCATCAGCCTAAGGGTAGGGTTAGACCTGTTCCCTGAAAACACTATTAAAAAGTACCCTTTTGTGATTTGTTGTGGATTATATCTGATAAGGAAAAAGCATTTCCTCAAATTGCTCAGGTATTTCATTAAAACTCATCTGCTACTGGACAGTGAGTTGTTTCAATGGGTGGAAGCATGGACAACCTGGAGTGCTATGTACATCCTTTAATAGTATTTCCTTAAAAATTGTTAAACTTTGTTTGTGGAAAATCTATGGAGTTTAACTTAGTCTCTGTAAATATGGCCTCCATTGTGCTAGAATATGAGCCCCTAGATCTCACAGAATTCTTTTTCATACTTGTGTTCCTTGTAGTGCAATACCTAGAATAATAGGTGATACATGATTATTAAGATGAATTAAAGTTATATGCTTTATATATGTAAGTCAATCTATATATATATGAATAGATTGATATACGTATCAATCAATCAAGGAAAGGTGCATAACTTCAATTTTGTTACATATGGATGAGAATATTATTAAGAATATTATCAAGACATACTCAAGACTGCATAATTTATAAAGAAAAGAGGTTTAATGGACTCACAGTTCCACATGGCCGGAGAGACCTCATAATCATGGTAGAAGATAAAGGAAGAGCAAACGGATGTCTTACATGGCGGCAGGCAAGAGGGAGTATGTGCAGAGGAACTCCTCTTTATTAAACCATCAGATACCATGAGACTTATTCACTATCACAAGATCAGCCCTAGAAAAACCTACCTGCATGATTCAGTTACCTCCCACAGGGTCCATTCCATGACATGTAGGGATTATTACAATTCAAGGTGTGATCTGGGTGGGGACGCAGAGCCAAAACATATCAGGTGCTTATTCATATATTTGTCTATATATCCATCCTTTCATATGTTCATATGCCATCTGCATATTCATTCATCAAAGAAAACTTCCAGTTAAAAAAATTTGGATAATGTTTTTGATTTAGTAATAAGAAAATTGCTTTATTTTTCTTTGTTGTAATGTAATTTATAAGCTTAATAAAATTTAATTTTCAAAACAAGATAAACTCTTACCTGATTACTAATGGTTATAAAAATTAGATAGGAAATAATTACTGCTGATTTCCTAAAATATGTCACAATAACTTGAAGATTGAGTTTCTATTAATCATTTCAGTTGTATATAAAGCGTGTATCACTTAAGAAGCAAAGAATAATAATCTATAATTTCTTCCTACACCTCTAAATCCCCAATTTAAAACAACTACAGGAATAGGAGCTGCTTTTTGCAACAATAATTTTGACCCCAGTGATAACATGAACACTGCTGTATTCTTATCCTGTAAATAAAAAAACAAATGTCATTACAGGTTCTGGGAAATGAGCTTCCACTATACCAATGAGTAAATTATCTAGGATACCACTTATTTTGTGAGGCATCTTTCTTTTTTTTATATTTTTATGGGGGTTGGGAAAGTGGCTGAGTATTTTTCCTGAAATTAAAATATAACCCTCTCTACTCCTCTTCACATTTGAGTTCGTAAGTAATGAGAACATCCTTATTTTACTTTTCAGTACCCAACAGTAAAGTCAATGTGTGTTTATGGAATACCTACAAATTGTCCAACTAATACTAAGCATTTAAAGAATACAGAGATGAAATTAGGACTATTGCCTCCTAGAATTTTTCCATATTGTTGGAAAGACAAACTATGCAGAGTAAATGAAATATAATGATCTAAGTATTTTCCCATATACTGCTGTGATTTACATGTGGTTATAAAATCTAGCATAGAAGTCTCTTTTTGAGATATTTTTGGGTTAAATTGCTCATTCTTTTAATAAGTGGTTCTTTATTGATATACACTTTGCTGGTTATTATTTGTCAAATAAAGCATGGAAATTCCCCAAGTTAGGAGAAGGAGAAGATGACTTTCTGATAGCTTCAAGCTGGGCTGCTACTGGCTCTATTGGAAAACAGTTTTCCAGAGGGCAGTAGCACATAACTAACATAGCAAAGGGACTTATTTGCACAATAGTATATGTTGAATTTGTGGTTGTTCAAGTAAATTAAGAAAGAAGTCATTCATGGATTCAACAAATATTTATTGACTTCCTGTTATGTGCAAGGCACTATTCATGATGCAAAAAAAAAAAAAAAAAAAAAAAAAAGAAATCACTGGTCAAGCCAACAGACAGCACTGTTTGCTTTCATGGCCCTTACAATGTGATAATGGAGATAGATAGAAAATATTTCAAAAAATAAGTGATAGGAAGAAAAAGATTAGATGGTATGGAAGGGAATAACAGGAGACTGACTTAGAAGGTTTCCCTGGAGAATTGGTATTTAAAATGAAACCTAAAGAATCAATAAGTGTTAAGTAAGTGAAGAGTAAAAAGGCAAAATATTAGCAGGTGTAAAAGCCAAAAATGAAAAAAGGACTTGATATATTCACAGAATTGAAAGATGCCTAAGAAAAAAATAGTCATAGTGGCTATTGCATAAGTCAGAAAGCAGCTCAGTGAGACAACACTTCAGGAAAAATCAGATGCAAGAGCTTACAGTCACATAAACATTTTGGGGAATGTCTAGGGGACACACAATAAATAGCACCTCATTGTTATCTGATTCTGGACAAACATGGGGAAATGTTAGGAAAAACATGGAAGGCAAAACATCTGCTTGGTGTGAGAGCCAAATGGGCTCACACCCTAACCCCAAGAATGATAGACACTGTTAGCCCATCCATAAGAAGGGCTGGAGCAAAGAAAGGCTACCACAGTGAGGCAGGTGAAAAGAGTGAGCAGAGAAGAGCATGCCAGCTTATTCTTCCCACGCTACCACCCAGATATGTCTCTCCATTCTCTCAAGAGTGGAGAAAATAAAGGAGCAGGAGAGGCTCAGACTTATAGCAAACCTGAGCCCCCTCACAGGATGGAAAAAATGTTGGCAAAGAATCATGGCAGAAATATTATGCAGTTTGGATATTCTAAATTAATGTTAATGTTTTAAGGAAGAATACATTATCCAATATATATCATTAAAAGAGGACTTCAAAGCCTCCATGTAAAGGTGTTAAAAAGCAAAAAAGCCCAGGCACAGTGGCTCACACCTGTAATCTTAGCACTTTGGGAAGCTGAGGTAAGAGGATCGCTTGAGTCCAGGAGTTTGAGACCAACCTGGACAACATTGCAAGACCTTGTCTCAAAATATTAATAAAAAATTACCCAGGTATGGTGGCACACACCTGTAGTCCCATATGCTCATGAGGCTGAGGCAGGAGAATCACTTGTGGTCGAGAGTTTGAGGTGACAGTGGGCTATGATTGTACTATTGCACTCCAACCTGGGTGATAGAGACTGATCCTGTCTAAAAGAAAAGAAAAGAAAGAGGAAGAAAAAAGGGAGGGAGGGAGGAGGGGAGGGGAAGGAAGGGAGGGAGGGAGGGGAAGGAAGGAAGGAAGGAAGGAAGGAAGGAAGGAAGGAAGGAAGGAAGGAAGGAAGGAAGGAAGGAAGGAAGGAAGGAAGGAAGGAAAGGAAAGGAAGGAAGGAGGAAGGGAAAAGAAAAAGATGAGTGAATATTATTGAGGACTAAGTCATTTCAAATTACCTAAATTGATGCATATTTACATTTAACCTGGCTCCAGAGAATATTATTTATGACTAAATCATATCAAGTCACTGTTGTTAGTGCATGCTCATACTAAATATAGCATTTGACAGTGGTAAGCACACACACACACACACACACACACACCCTATAGAATTAATCACCTCATCTAGCACAGAGGCATTGACACATAAAAAATAAAGACCATAGGTGTCTTAGTTCATTCAGGATTCTTTAACAAAATACCATAAGCTTACCTTATAAATAACAGAAAATTACTTCTCAGTTTCTAGAGGCTGGGAAGTTGAAGATCAAAGTGGACTTGATGTCCAATGAGGACCAATCTTCTTGCTGTAACCTAACATGGTGGAAGGGTCTAGCTAGCTCTCTGCAGTTAGTGAATAGTGTCCCCCATTTTTTATAAGGGCACTAATCCCCTTCTGGGGGTTCTGTCTTCATTATCTAGCCACCTCCTAAAGACCCCATCTCCTGACACCATCAGCTTGAATGTTAGTATTCAACACATGAATTTTCAGGGACACAAATATTTCTACCATAGCAACAGGAATAAAAATAAGCAAATACGTATTTTTTTTTACTATGTGCTAAGCAATGTTCTAAGTACTTTACAAATATCAACTTATTTAATCCACTTAATCTAATGAAATACATATTATGATTTTTTTCATCCTCACTTTACAGATAAGGCTTTTAACATTAGAGGAATGGAGAATTTTGCCTATGGTTGGACAGGTAGTAACTAGTAGAGGTAGGATTTATCCCCAGGGCTCATGATTTTAGCCACTTTGCTACAGATGGATGAGGTAAGGTTAGGAGCATTTGACGAGCAGTTTGCATTTTTTGTCTTTTTTTTTTTTTTTTCTTTTACTACTTTGGGTAGAAAGGATTAGTCATAAAGAATATACTGTAAGCTGGGTGTGGTGGCGTGCACCTGTGGTCATAGCTACTTAGGAGGCTGGAAGATCACTTGAGCCCAGGAGTTAGAGGCTTCAGTGAGCTGTGAGTGCACCAGCCTGGTGACAGGGCAATACTCTGTCTCTAGAAAGAAAAAAAAGTTGAGGCTGCAGAATATACGGTGGCAGGTGAAAATGTATTTTGCTCTATGCATATTTGCCTAAAACATTTTGTACAATAATATTATTAATTTAGAAAGCTCTCATAAAGACGTTAAAAAATGTGGTGCCTGCAATTTTTTTTTTTCCTGGAGTCTCTGAAGTGTTAAATGAATCTCCTCAGTCAATTGGCATGGGGGATGATTATGTGTAGACTGAAGTAAAATATCCTAACACATATTAAAATAGTCTTGTATTTTGCAATCACCTGTCAACTTATTTGCCTCTATTAATGTAACGGCCACTATAACAGACACAGGTTGAAGTAATTAGTGTTTAAATTGTCTCTCAAAACTACTGTATTTCCCCATCACTCTCTAGAGGAGGTAGGTTTGATGGTACAATGCCATGAAAGACAGCTGCTTCTAAGAACTATTAAATGGAGGTTTTTTTTTTTTTTGTTTTGTTTTTTATTACAATGCTCTCCATGGATGAGGATGCTTTTGTACAATTCACACACGCTTTCCAGATTGTTCTGGAACATCTGAGAAAGACATATCATTGAAACAACTTTCATCCATTTCATGGGTAGAAATTACTCTGGCTGCTATGAAGAGAAAGGTAAGAGATGATTAAGAATGATATTGAAGAGAGCACTTAGGAAGGCATTTCAGTAGTCCAGATTGGAGGAGATGGTTCTTTTGGTGAAGATAATGAATAGTCAAGATATATTTTTGAGATAGCCACTCTGAGACTTGCAACTGGGCAATGCAAGAAAGGAATAATTAGATGATAGCCCTACAACCAGATTTTTGACATGATGATGTTATTCCTGAGTTAGAGAAGTTAGGGGCGTAGAGGCATGGCAAGTAGTCCTAGGGAACAGGATGAATTCAGTTTTAGATATGTTAATTTATTTTATTATTTATTTATTTATTTATTTTGAGACAGAGTCTTGATCTGTTGCCCAGGCTGGAGTGCAGTGGCCTGATTTCCACTCACTGCAAGCTCTGCCTCCCGGGTTCACGCCATTCTCCTGCCTCAGCTTCCCGAGTGGCTGGGACTACAGGTGCCCACCACCATGCTCGGCTAATTTTTTTTGTATTTTTAGTAGAGACGGGATTTCACCGTGTTAGCCAGGGTGGTCTCGATCTCCTGACCTCGTGATCCGCCTGCCTCAGCCTCTCAAAGTGCTGGGATTACAGGCTCGAGTCACCGCCCCAGCTAGATATGTTATTTTTGATATTCTTGTGAAGTCTCCAAGTAGAGAGCTGAAAGAAAAAGAGTAAGAACTGACACTTGATAGAACATGCGATGTGTTACGTCTGTTCATGAAGTTTATGTCATGAATTCATTGAATCCTAACAACCATATGTGGGAATTAAAGGGACTAACTATTCTGTTAGCCCCATTTTTCACGTGAAGGCAGTTGAATACACAATAAAATGATATCGTTTATATTAAATTACATGGAACAATTCTTAGTGCGTGGTATTAATATTGAGAAAAGTGTATCTGTTATGTTTCTCGCTTAGAATATTCACTGAAAATATTCCGGATGTCACTGGATGCCCCTGTTGGATGCTGCCCTGTGGAAGGAGTACTGTGTTTCAAAGCTGGGTGTAGTTGTAGATGGTAATTAAAGGCACAAAAGAGATAAAGCTCTGAAGGACAAATGAATTGAAGAAGATGCAGTGGTTATGACAAAAGTACTGGATGCCCAATTCTATGCTTCAACAAGTTCACAATTCTACTTCTCAAAATGATAATAGAGGGCAATTTAATTAAAAGATAATGGAATAAATTAAGAATGCTCCGGTATCTTTATATGCCTCAAGAGCATACATTTTCACCGCATAAAAGTCAACCCAGGAATACTTCTTACCCCAATTGAAGTAGTCGATAAATATCACACATTTTGGATAAAGTGTATTGACACAAGAATGGTAGAAATGTTTGCCTAAATTATCTTCTCAGGTGGGCAGACAGCATTTTTCATTTAAAAATAAGCTATCCAAGTTAAAGGTGAAAGGAGAAATAGATTGTCTTGCAAAATTTCTTCTGTGGGCTCCTTCATAACACATTGTTTACTCAGGGCTACACGCTGTACTGAAACATCAAGACAAGTTCTGAGTTCACTTCTTAATAGATAGCCCGACAGAAAATAATGCTTCCGTGAATTTTAACTAGGACTTGTCAAAGCAGAGACATTATTCACTTGAGTATGATATAGCTCTTAGGAATGAGGTCACCTGGGTTCAAATCCCAGCTGCACTAATTCCTAGCTGTGTGACTGTCTTAGTCAATTCCAGCTACTATAACAAAATACTGTAGACCCGGTGGCTTAAACGACAAACATTTATTTTTCTGGAGGCTGGAAAACTGAGATTAGAGTGCCAGTATGGTTGGTTCTGGTGAGGGGCCTTGTGATGGTTAATACTGAGTGTCAACTTGATTGGATTGAAGGATGCAAAGTATTGTTCCCGGGTGTGTCTGTGTGTGAGGGTGTTGCCAAAGGAGATGAACATTTGAGTCAGTGGGCTGGGAAAGGCAAACCCACTCTTAATCTGGGTGGGCACCATCTAATCAGCTGCCAGCATGGCTATATATAAAGCAGGCAGAGAAATATGAAGGCTCAACTGGCCTAGCCTGCCGGCCTGCGTCTGTCTCCCATGCTGGATACTTCCTGCCCTCGAACATCAGACTCCAGGTTCTTCAGTTTTGGGACTCGGATTGGCTCTCCTTGCTCCTCAGCTTGCAGACGGCCTATTGTGGGACCCTGTGATCAGCTGAGTTAATACTTAATTAACTCCTCTTTATATGTATATATATATATACACACACACACACACACACACATATGCATGTATGTATATATACACACATGTGTGTATATATATATATCTCCTATTATTATATATGTGTGTGTGTATATATATCCTATTATTTCTGTCCCTCTAGAGAACCCTGACTAATACAGAGCTCTTCTCGACTATAGATGGCTGATTTCTCAAGGTATCCTCACACGGGTGAAAGAGCAATCAAGTTCCCTCAGACCTCTTTTATAAGGGCATTAATCACATTCACGAGGGCTTCACCCTTATGTCTGAATCACCTCCTAAAGGCCCCACCTCCTAAGACCATCACACTGAGGGTTAGGATTTCAACATGTGAATATGGGGGAGACATGAATGATCAGTCCATAACCGTGACCCTGGGAAAGTTACTCAAGCCCCGTTTTCTTCGGTTTGCTCGGTGAGTTAAATGGAAATAATAATGGTATTTCTTTATAGAATTGTTGGGAGGATTCGCTAAATTAATTAAAGTGCTTAAAACAGGGCATGGTCCATAAGAGACACTCAAGTCTTAGCTGTTATTTAACCTGAACATGATTTTGACTAGGGCTCAAACTCTCTCCTCTTGGACTCCAGGCTATGCAGGGGGTTATCAAGGAGCTGTTTCAGTGTCCCTGAAAATATCCTGGCAGTTCGACCACATCCTATGTGGTCTACATTTAGAAATCACTGGTCTGCTCAGAGTACAGAGATGACTTACAGGGGATTCAATTTCATAATTTCAAATACAATCTTAGTAGAACTCCATTCCTGATACAGATGAAAAACGACTGTTTCTCCACCACATTGTAGGGATATTTTCATCCACTGTAGTAACGGCTTACCTCTGCAGATCCTACCTCTGCAGGTCCTTTCTGTGTCCTCAGGCCTCCCTGAGTGGTTGAGAGCTGAATGGGGCTGAGAGCTTCGGGTTTTCATGGACTGATTCCTTTGCTCACCTTCACCCACTGCATCTCCCACCAGCAGGTTGCCATTCAACCTATATGTGTTTCCTTGATGATTAGGGGGTTGGGGTCTCCTCTGCTGTAGAGAAAATGCAAGTGGTTTATACTAGGTGTCCTAGAACTGACTGCTGAAGAAAGAAAAGAAGAATAAAGGGAAGAAAACAATTTCCTGTAACTAACTCCCCAGGGTGATGCTGGATTTGAGGCATAAGTGCTCACTGTGTCTGTCTATGGGCTTACCAGGCCAATATATTGATCCCATGGATAGCCAGTGAATGTTTGGTGGAGTAGAAGGTGTGTGTGCTACCCTTGATCTTATTCCAAATTCAGGGATGGGGCACTGTGAAAAATGTGGGAGGGTGGAATAGGAGCAGGATTTGGAATCTCAAAGACTCGGGATGGGAAATCTCATGTTCAATTCTTACTAGCAGTATGACCTTGAGGCAAGCCCCTGTCTTCTCAAGGCTTTTGTTGTCCTGTGTGTGAGATGGGAAGAATAATACCACCATAGGTTTTTGTGTGGAATAAATAGGATAACATCTACATAGCAAACCCCACAGTAAATGGTAGAAGTTATTAGAAGTCTGCTAGTTTAGGTCTTCTACGATGTATCAGAGAAAGCTGTGCATGCAGAGAGGGTAATTACCAAGCACAGGTGCACTAGTAGTGGCATTGTACTCCCATGATTGAGTGTTTTTTTAACCTTTTGTTAAGGGAGATTTGAATTTATGTGCACAGCAGTTCTTCAACAAGTACTTGATGAATGTCAGTCAATATGTCAGCAACAGGGTTGCTATTACAGAAATAAGTAAGGCAGAATCTTAACCCTGAAAGAGTGTAGGCATGTAATAGCTCATACTAGGCAAGATAAAAAAAATCTATGATTAACAGAAACATGCCAATTTATTGAAATACCTCGATTCATTGGAGCATAAACACAAGATGGTTTTATTTCTTTTACAAACTGTCTCCAATTTTACTGTGTACCTCCCCTGCTTCTTTGCCTCCATTCACATATTTGGAATCTTCTAGAACTTTCTGATTAATTTTAGATATTAAAGTTAGGACATTGAAATTCTCAATCACATTTTGGGTTCACAACTCTGTACTTCCTTTCCTGTTTCATTTATGCTTGAGCTCCTCTGGTATGTGAGGCAGAGTGAGGAGGGAGAAGAATACTTCTTACCTGTATTTATGGTTATTTACAGGAAGGGGGTCCCGGATCCCATTCTGACGTGGTTGTTTCTGAGTATGTTGTGCTTATTATTTTCCTGGGAGTGTATATTCAGCTTCACTGTGGCCCTGCCTTCATGGAGGATGTACAACCCCTTTATCTATGTTAGACTTTTCAGCTGTTTGTAAAGCCTTAGAATTCCCTTTTTTCTTCACAAAAAGCCATGAGGATCTTCTCTGACATCCCCTGAGTGTTTCATGGACTTGGGATAAGCTGTACCCATTTTTCCCAGGCACGCTATGTCACATTCTCTGCACACATGGGCTGCTCTACCAACCCTCCACCAGTCTTTGGTATTCTCCAGACTGCAATCAGGAACCAGTCTCTAATATTGTGTATGTTTCTAAACTCTTCCCAGGCACAGCTTCATGTTCCTAAACACTTCCCAGGTAGAATTTCATGTTCCTAAACTTCCTTTTCCTAGGCACAACTTCACGTTCCTAAACTCTTTGTAGACACAGCTTCATGTTCCTAAACCCTTCCCAGACACAACTCCATGTTCCTAAACTTCATGTTGCTAAAATCTTTTCAGATACAACTTAATGTTCCTAAACTTCCTCTTCCCAGACATAACTTCATGTTCCAAAACTCTCCCCAGACACAACTCCACAGGGTTCTGCACAGATTTTCTGGCTCGTGCTAAGGGAGACCTGAGTGTTCTTCAGCTCAGCAGCCTACAGGAGAAGAAACTGATGCAAGCCCTTCCTTTTTATAAGTACCCCAAATATTGATTAGTGACTCTGACAGATGTCAATAACCAATTTAGTTTGGGGAGTTTGGGAGAGAAAAAGAACATCCACCAACCTGGTCTCTCCTGTACTTCTCCCCAAGTCCTTTCATCAGTTTTCAGTGGGGGAAAGGAAAAGAGTGGTTGCTGTGGTGGGGCTTATTCTGGCCTTTGATATGCACATGTGACAGTTTCTGACCTCGATTTTAGATGACTCAATAGAGCTGGGTTACTTTGTACATTAACTGAACTTTGGGCTATATGAAGAGACCTTCTGTATATTATACAGGAGACACAAGTATTATTCGTGAGACAACAAAGGGGGAAATGACAACTTTTTCTGAAAATATTTAGGAAGACACTACAATTCCTCCCTTACCTACTCCCTTGCTTCTCATAGCACTTTGCTCAAGGTTGGAGCTCAATGTAGATTTTCTTGCTAGATGTTTTTCATTCATCAACAAGTTTTTTGATTTGTTTATTCTGTCACTGAACAATAATAAATTGAGCTACTACTCCTTGCAACTGGTCTGCAAGAAGATGATAACACACCAGTGAACACAAGAGACATAAGTCATTCTCTTAGCCAATTTTGTGCTGCTATAATAGAATAACACAGACTGCGTAATGTATAATGAACAGAAATTGATTTGGCTCATGCTTCTGGAAGTTTGGGAGTCCAAGGATAAAGGGCCAACATCAAGCAAGGACCTTCTTGTAGTGTCATCCCATGGTGGAAGGGCAAACTGCAAAAGAGAGAGAGAGGGCAAGAAGGGCCAAACTCATCCTTTTCTAAGGAACCCACTTTTGGGATAATGAACCAGTCCTGTGATGATGACATTAATCTATTTATGAGACTGAAGCCTTTATGACCTAATTACCTCTTAAAGCTCCCACTTCTTAACACAAATGCACTGGGAATTAAGTTTCCAGTGCATGATCTTTGCACATTCAAACTATAGCACCCATTGAAGAAGAAGCTTACAAGTGCAATGAGTATGGCAGTACGGAAGCGGAGAGTTCTTCCAGAGCAGGAGCCCCCACCACTGAGCTCCAGCCTAGTTGAGGGGCATATGGAAATCTCTAGGGAAGTGATGGTTAAGCACCAACCTAAAGGAAGTGGAAACCAGCTAGGCAAAGAAGGGAGAAATCATTTCTAGAGAAAAGGAGGGAGATGGTGAAGCCACTGAAAGAAATTTAGGATGGCTGGAATGTCAGAACATGTTGTGTTAGGTAATACTGGGAAATAGGTAGTGGCTACATCAAATGGACTTCATAGACCATGTTTAAGATAGAAGTAAGAAAGAATGAATGGGTTAATTAATTAATTGGTAAATAAATGAAATGTCTTCTTGTAGGCACACATCTCTCTTAGAAGATGAATACATCAGGCTTAGATAATGATGCTTTCCATGGGAAGGAGTGGTCAGCCTACATTTTCCACTATTCTCTTTGTAAGAGGTGAGGGCAAATATTTGAGAATGGAGAGAGAGTCTTTCTTTCACTATTTTTTTTCTGTTGTAATTTAACAGTTGCTTCCTATTTCTATCCCTCCTTTTACTTTAAAATTTTCTGTTTTTATTTTTATCTTGTTTCTTCTGTAACCCTCCAACGACCCTGTGTTGATTGGGTTTGCTTATCCATAAATGTAATTTTAATTTCTTTTGAGGAAAGAAGAGCCATAATTATTTAGTTACTATTTTTCTCATTAGGGCTGTTTTTGTTGGCTCTGAGTTCTCTGTGGAAACATATAGTCTACTTGAAGCGGTTACATTTTATTGTGTGGGTATCAATAATACAATGATGTCTTCTCTAAAATACCTGCCCTTTTCCTCTGTGTACTGTGTTGAAAAACATTCGGCTTGTAGCAATTCGATTGCCTGGAGTTAGTGACACCACGCTTTTCTCTGCTGAACTGAACATGTTTACTCCTTGGGAAATATTACTAAAGACATCATGTTAATGTCATTTTTGAAGGCACAAATACCACTTAGAAACAATATTGGCTCATGCAAATTACCCAAATGGTTCCTTTCTAAGGTTATATCAGGGAAACTGCATTGTCTCCAAAGGGTCAGGGATCATCTCACAGTTAACATTTTTCTGTTTTTTAGAAGGTTTGACAGCCTCACGTTAGAAAGAGTGACACCACAAGGCTGATAACTTCACTTTTCTCAATGTCTTTATCATCTGCTCTAATTTACGAAGCTCTTTTGTTGAAAGGCCCTACACCTATTTTATGAAAGGAAACCTGACTACTGTTTGATCATAATTTTAACCTGTTTTCTTGCACAGGAGGTGCTATTCTAGCTTTGATCATAATTTTAACCTGTTTTCTTGCACAGGAGGTGCTATTATTGCACCTCTGTTAGGCTTATTAGTAAACCAAGCTCTCCTAAATCCTTCTCCTACCTTCAGGTCAAACAGATCCACAGACCCAGCAGAGTGGACTAAAGATGTTTTGTACCATTGTTCAAGCCAAGGATTTGGATTCTTTTCATTCCTCTTGTGGTTATCTAAACGAGATCTAACTAAAAACAATAAAGTAGCAAAGTTGAAAGAGTAGTTAATAGACAGTGATTAAGAGGAAGATGAGAAAAAAATGTATTGAGTATTTAGCACATGCCACGTGAAGGTTGAAGGATCTGCCTATGTTACACTATTCCATTCTCACAGCAAACCACTGGGGAAAATATTATTGTTGAATAAAGAAATATGCTGATGATTATTTAATACATTGAACAAAATCCTGCAGATAGTAAGAGGCAGATCTAGGATTCAAACCCATGTTTTTCTGATTTCATCATGCCAGTGATAAAGGATGCATAGTGTATTATGCTACTTTCCGGTACTTACCTGTCCAATGCCAGCTTCTCACATATCACCAACACAAGCCGTTGATACAGAAGAGTTTGTTGCCTATTGATGCTTTCTCATGAAGAGTTAATGGATTTTTCAGGAAGTTTCTTTAATGTAATGAGCTATCAAGTTATTTGCCTGAACGAGAGTCTTCTGGAATAGTAAAGCTAAGGCAAATGAAGAAAAGAGTAGTGGACTCCTATTCGTGTAGACAGTATGTTGAGAGTGGGAGGTAAGTCCAAGTCACATGAGGAGGTAGATGGATTTGTTCTCATATCACACAATGACATGGTTATTTAATTACATCTGTAATTACATCTTCGTCTCTGCTACTGGAGAAGGAACTCTTCCACAGAAGGGCTATCCTCTTAGTCACTTTTGTTACTCCATAAATGCCTAGTGTTTCTTCGCCTGGAACAGAGTGGTATCAAGTGAGTAGAGATGGAATGGTGATGGCAGCAGTGGAGAAAATGGTAACAATGTAACAATATTTATCTTCTGCTCACTCCACACAAGCCACATGCACTTCCTGGTGTGTTATCTCATCTACTCCTTGTGACACCCATAAGGGATTGCTGCTATTTTTATTTATAAAACAAGATTGTGTTCATTGTTTAATAAAGGTTTGCTGCAATTAACTGGACATTCTTTCAGTAGATTAATATCATATAAATCAGCCAATTATGTTGACCTTTATTCATTCCAAAATAAATATTAACATTTCCAATAGATTTTACCTACTAAATGCTGACAGAACTTCACCAAAGCCAGTGAGTATCTTACAGCAAACATAAGAAGCTCATTAAGCAACACTTTCTTTTGTTGAGGACTTGTGGGCACAGACGAACCTATTGCCATTTGATTCTCATGTGTATGTGTTGAGAGAATCTCTGTGGCCTGAGTCTTCCTGAACCAGACTCTGAATGACTTCCTCCCAACTGGTGGTTTTTTCCATTTCTTAAGTCTCTGCTGCCACACTGTGGAGAAGTACAAAATAAAACATCAGTTTCCTAGGTATTTTTTGTCGTGTTTTACCAAGGAGCCATTGTCATTTACAGTGCTTCAAATTTGATTAAAAAATGACTAATCTTTTGTCTGAACGTCATCTGCAAATAAAAACCTTTCAAACAAAAGATGATGTTAAGTAAAGTCATTACAAATTAAAGGATTAATAGTAGTATTTTAATAGGGTTGCTTTAATGACTACTTGGGTAATGGTCACTTTAAGAAAGGCAAACTGAAATAAATATGAGTTTTCAATTCTGATACAAAGGAGACTTCCTTCCTTCCTTCCTTCTTTCCTTCCTTCCTTCCTTCCTTCCTTCCTTCCTTCCTTCCTTCCTTCCTTCCTTCCTTCCTTCCTTCCTCCCTCTTTCCCTCCTTCTTCTTCTTCCTTTCCTCCTTCCTTCTCTTCCTCCCTCTTTCCCTACTTATTTACTTCCTTCCATCTTTCCTTTTTTTCTTTCTCTTCCTCTATTAAAATTGTATCAGCTGTCTACCAGCCTCTGTCAGCCATCATGCTAGATGGTATTATTAACACAAAATCAAATTAAGCCTTGTCTCTGAATCTCAATAGGGACACTTTCTAGTGATAAAGAAAGGTATATATAAAAAGAAAATAGAATGTAAAGCAGGGTTGAGAGACTTATGCACGAGATATCATGGGACTGTAACGGGCAGCTTTGAAAGCCACAGTTTCAATTATTTGCAGTCAGTTCAGACACATGATTTTCTGAAAGTCAGAAATCTCATTCTCCAACAACTGTGGATATCATAAGCTCCTGTTGTCCTACTTACAATGAGAGTTATTGCCCTCTTCTGTTGAAGATGATTGGAATTTCTAGGGATTAAGAAAATTACCAAACAAAGCCTTTCTCTATAATTTAATCAATGTCATTTCAAAGTTTTCTATAGAAAGATGGAGATCTTTACAACTTTCTTTGGAAATATACACTTCTTCATGCACATGTCTTTTTTCATCTACATAATGCAATATTGGTATTTATCTGTTTTCAAGCATTTCTAGAAAGCAAAACCCAAGAATGAGGACGTTCACCAGGGCTTAAAAAGAAAATGAAAATAAATAAAATCTTGCTTTAAAGAGCATACAGAATGTCATTATAATATGAAGCCTATACTATTTCTTTAGGTCATGAAAGTGATAGCTATATCCTAAAAATGATTTTTATTTATTATTTCTTTAATACACTGTTTCCTAGTATCAGCTGTCTAGAAATACCTTTATTTCAAAGGCTAACAAACTTGAGAAGAAAGGTTAAAATAATCAAGTTAGTTTAGGAGATTTAAGGAGAGAAGAGTATGAATTATACTTGCTGAATGCATGCTATATACAGGCATGTGGCAAACAATTTAGTATTATTATTTTATTTTATTTTTGAGACAGGGTCTTGCTCTGTCACCCAGCCTGGAGGCAGTGGAACGATCTCAGCTTGCTACAACCTCTGCCTCCCGAGTTCAAGCAATTCTCATGCTTCAGCCTCCCTAGTAGTTGGGACTACATGTACCCACCACCATACACATCTATTTTTTTTTTTTTTTTTTTTTTTTGTATTTTTAGTATAGATGGGGTTTCATCATGTTGGCCAGGCTGGTTTCGAACTCCTGACCTCAGGTGATCTGCCCACCTCTGCCTCCCAAAATGCTAGGTTACAGGCGTGAGCCACTGTGCCTGGCCAAACAATTTAAATCTGTTACTTTACTTAAAGTTCCAAATAAAAATGAGGGGTCAACATATTAGCTTTATTTTAGAGATGAGGAAACGGAGGCTTAGAGAGTATCATCAACTTGTTAATGGTCTAGTAACTAGTAACTAGTGAATGGCAGAATTTGGATGAAACTAGAACCCACATTGTTCCATTATGTTATCAGAACAAAAAGGTATCATTTAAATATTTATATCCAAGAAAAAAAAAAACAAAACAAAACAAAAAACACCCACTGTCTAAATCTGCCTGATTGTTTTGTTCAAGACTAATATGATGTCAACAGTATTAGTAGAATAAGTACAAGTATCTTGTTTTATGTATTTATTTTTCTTCCCCCACCCCAACTTTTATATTGATAATAAAGGTCTTGTTTTAAACCACATGAAAACTGTATTTGCTTATCTTTGAAATGCATACTTTCTTATTAAGTACATTTTAAATTAAACCTTCTTCTCGGAGGTGAAAGAAAACTGTAAGCTAATTTAAAAGTCAGGAATCCAATGAGTTTTTTATTTTTGAGTACAGGCTTTCAGAGCCAAAATTAATTAACATCATTTCAATAGGAAAATAAAGTCAAATAGTTGAATGCTGCATTTTTACGTGATATGAGACAGATTGCTGCCATTATTTGTTTTATTTTGTTTTATTTTATTTTATTATGTTATTTTATTTGAGATGCAGTTTTGCTCTTGTCCCCCAGGTTGGAGTGCAATGGCACAATCTCAGCTCACTGCTCTCCAAGTAGCTGGGATTACAGGCAGGCGCCATCACACCCAGCTAATTTTTGTATTTTTCGTAGAGACGAGGTTTCACTATGTTGGCCAGGCTGGTCTCGAACTCCTGACCTCAGGATCCACCTGCCTCGGCCTCCCAAAGTGCTAGCATTACAGGCATGAGCCACTGCTCCCGGCCAAATTGTTGCTGTTCTTAAAGACAGACAGGGGATATTTACAGTCTAGCAGCAATGGAAATAAATAATTGTACAAACACAAAGTAGAAGGTCGGGTGAGTCTAGTGTAGAAGCTTGGTTTTCACTCAAAAACAAAAGTCCAACATCTTAGGAGCTAAGGATAGGGATATGCTACGCAGGCATTAAGTCAGGAACAGCCTGAGGAGAGGCTGAGGAGGGTGGATTGTTTTGGGTAATGGTTCACTTTCTTCATCTATAATGGGGATTTTAATGGTATCAGGCTATAGCATTGTGAGGATTAAATGCAGTAACATATGTAACACTCTTGATCCAGCAAATGGCTACAGCACATAGTATCTGTTTGATAAATGTTAATCTTTGTTATCATCCCAACAGGCAATGGAATTAAGTAGAAATTGTACAAATTATGGTATTGTCATATTAAGTCTCCAGCAGGAGGTTTATATTATAAAGGATGTATGACAGTAGGGAGTAACTTAATCTTTCTAAGGTTCAATTTTCATACCTGTTAAAGAGGACTATGAATCATACCTATTGTGCAAAGCTGCTGTGGGGTCAAAGGAAAGAATGTTTGCAAAAGGCCTCTGTAAAATGTAAAGGGCCCCTTACAACCTGGTTAACATCACTATCTATTTCTATTCCTTCCAAGTTTTCATAGAAATCTCACCTTTGAATTTACTTATGAGTCAGAATTATGATATAACAATAATATTAAATATAAATATTTAGCTAATCTGAGCAAAATCTGAGTTATATTTACAAGAAACATGGGAAGAATGATTGGGTAAGTAGCTAGCAGTACCTGCCACTGTGCAATTCTTATACTTGGTGGAAGAGGGGACATTTCTGATTAAAGGTGCAGAAGCTTTGTAACATAATAAGCATAATGACATTTCCGGTAAGCTTGGAACCCTCAGTTGTTTGTGTATGTGTTTTCAGACTGAGAAGCAAAGAACGTAGTAAAGTAACTGAAGATAGAGACAATTTTGAATTGGTTAAAGGAATGGAGTTAGCAATTAGTTTTAAATAATGATTTCCTTGAAAACTATTTCTGTTGTAATTGATGAGAAAGTAAATACATGTACCTTTGAGGATTGCATCATTAAGTGAAAATGTCATATTGTTCCTCGTTAGTTTTTGCAAGCAAAATAAATGTCACCTATTGAAACCTCAAGAGCAGATGCTATGGTGTTTGGATGCTGTGTGAAGAATTGTTCACGAGTGTAACTGGTAAAGAAATTTGACTAAATAGGCCGGGCGCGGTGGCTCAAGCCTGTAATCCCAGCACTTTGGGAGGCCGAGACGGGCGGATCACGAGGTCAGGAGATCGAGACCATCCTGGCTAACACGGTGAAACTCCGTCTCTACTAAAAATACAAAAAACTAGCCGGGCGAGGTGGCGGGCGCCTGTAGTCCCAGCTACGCGGGAGGCTGAGGCAGGAGAATGGCGTGAACCCGGGAGGCGGAGCTTGCAGTGAGCTGAGATCCGGCCACTGCAATCCAGCCTGGGCGACAGAGCGAGACTCCGTCTCAACAAAAAAAAAAAAAAAAAAAAAAAAAAAAAAAAAAAAAAAAAGAAAAGAAATTTGACTAAATAAACTGTATAATTCTAAACAAGTGATTTAATCCCCCAAGCCTTCTGGGGATAAAAAGAGATTCCATAAGATGCAACTTATATGGTAAAATTAAACACTTTACAGGAATTACAGAAAGTATAAAACTTCTTGAAATTTTAAAACTTCATGGTCTTGCACATAAATTGGTCCCAGCAAACTTCAGAATAGCTGTTAGAGGAGAATTAGGATGTGTTTGCTTTTTAATGTTGCTTGTTTCTTATTATAAGATGACAATTTTATCCTGTTAGTTCACCATAACTGTCTTTGTAGAATTTGTAATCAGCATAGCCAAAGGCATACTTCACCGTAAGATTTGACTGCGTCATTTTAAGAACTTTTGCTCTAGTCAGGAGCAGTACTGTATTTGTCTCCAGCACCACCTAGTGACAAATTTAAAAAGCTGCATCTTATTGAGTTGAAATGGTATCTTTGACTTAAAAAGCCATTGCCGGGCCTGGCGCAGTGTCTCATGCCTGTAATCTTAGCACTTTGGGAGATCTAGGCGGGCAGATTGTCTGAGCTCAGGAGTTTGAGACCAGCCTGGGCAACACAGTCAAACCCTGTCTCTACTAAAATACAAAAAATTAGCTGGGCGTGGCAGCATGCCCCTCTAGTCCCAGCTACTTGGGAGGTGGAGGCAGGTGAATTGCTTGAACCCGGGAGGCAGAGGTTGCAGTGAGCTGAGATCGCACCAATGCACTCCATCCTGGGAAACAGAATGAGACTCTGTCACAAAAGAAAAAAAAAAAGCCATTTCCAGTGCCCAGACCACTGGCCATGTGCAGCCAGTGAGTGCCTAAAATGTGGCTAGTACAATGGATCTCAATAGTTTTTATATTGATTGAACGTTTAAAATAGTATTTAATAATATTAAAAGTAAAATATATTAAAATTTCTTTAAAGAAAAGATATTATTGCTGGAAGTGATTGCTCACACCTGTAATGATAGCACTTTGGGAGGCCGAGATAGGAGGATCACTTGAGGCTGGGAATTTGACAGCAACCTAGGGAACATAGTGAGACTCTATATGAAAAAAAAAAAAAAAAAAAAAAAAAGACGGGTGTGGTAGTCCACACCTGTAGTCCCATCTACTCGGGAGGCTGAGGCCGAAGGATTGTTTTATAGCCCAGGAGTTCGAGGTTGCAGTGAACTGTGATCATGCCACTGCACTCCAGCCTGGGCTACAGAGAGAGACGCTGTCTCAAAAAAAAAAAAAAAAAAAGCAATATTAAAATTTATTTCACCTGTAAGTTCATATTATTCTTAACATGACTATTAGAACATTTACGATTGTATATGCAGTTTGCATTATATTTAATGAACAATGATAACTTAGATACTTAATTACATAGTTTTACCCATGTAGCTCATTTAGTAAAAGTATAGGGGTAAAGAAGTGGATGAAAACCATCTGAATTTATTCAAAATAACATGTTGGAACATGAATGGATGTGTCAGTAATAAATATATCCTGGGTTGTTTTATATGTATACTTTTGATCATAGGTAATTAACAATCTTAGTAGATTTACTAACTATTCAAGTGCCAGTATTGAGAATCCACTAGGTGCCAGGTATTGTTTTAAGAAGTCTGCATGCATTTACTCACATAATCCCCACAAAAATCCAGTGAGACAAGTACTGTTATTCTAGTCATTTCACACAAAATAGAGTGAGGCCCAGACAACTG
Organism: Rhinopithecus roxellana; assembly: GCF_007565055.1. Lineage (NCBI taxonomy): Eukaryota > Metazoa > Chordata > Mammalia > Primates > Cercopithecidae > Rhinopithecus > Rhinopithecus roxellana. The sequence continues at coordinate 173,749,073 of NC_044550.1, forward strand.
AACGCCTTCTCCAATGTCAGGTGGCTATGAAGAGGAAGAGTCAGGCTTTGCTCACAGTCTGGCTTCAGCATCTACATTCTGAACTGCTCTGATATCCTCCTACTGAAAAGAAAATGTAAATGAAAAATTAAAAAAAAATCAACCGGCTGTAGGATAACTGCTTTAAGCACATGTCCACACGATAGTCATAAATTACTGCTATTAAGTTATTGTATTCTTATTTATTCTTGAGATGGAGTCTTACTCTGTCACCCAGGCTGGAGTGCAGTGGTGCGATCTCAGCTCCCTGCAACCTCTGCCTCCCGGGTTCAATCGATTCTCCTGCCTCAGCCTCCCAAGTAGCTGGGACTACAGGCGCCTGCCACCACACCCCACGATTTTTTGTATTTTTAGTAGAGATGGGGTTTATCCATGTTGGCCAGGCTGGCCTTGAACTCCTGAGCTCAGGTGATCCACCTGCCTCGATCTCCCAAAGTGCTGGGATTACAAGTGTGAGCCACCACTCCTGGCCTAGTTATTGTATTCTTATTAATGTGATTCAAATGGATTTAGTGAGAAAAGTAGTCATGTTTTAATATTATGTTTCAGATTGGTCATTGATTTTTTAGCCTCTATCACATTTAGGAGACACCATGAAGATAGTAAGAGAATAAGATGCATGATTTGCCTTTTGAGTGCTCAAAGTCAGGGGAAGTTGTGTTCATAAACAAATAATACAGATGGAGGACAGAGAAGAAAGTTTCCATGAAGATGATGTTTAAACAGAGTTTTAGAGGAAAAATAGGATTTGTCCAGGCAGAAAAGAGAGGAAAGCCAGAGGTCCCAGGCAGAGGGGACAGTTGGACAAAGTCATGTAATTGTGATACAGCATGACACCTGCAGAAAACTAGAAATAGTGCAATATTGCTTGAGTTTGAAGTTGTTAGGGTACATAAGGGTGTTGTCTAATGGGACTGTCACAAAGTTCTTTCACAGAGGTTTGCCAGCCTCACAACGTCTCGGTGTAGGAGAAAATGATTATGTGTGTGAGCTGATAAGATCTGAGTTTGGCTTGATCTTTTTTTTTTTTTTTTTTTTTCCTGTAGTACTGCTATTTTATGTGATAAGAAAAATCCTATGGGGGAAAAAAATCTATGAAACTACAGTTCACAGAACCAGTTCAAGAACATGTCTCCAAACTTTAAGATGCTCTGTGGACCTTGTAAAGATCAAATGAATTCATATATATGACACTGCTTTGAAAGCAGCCCAATGCTCATTATATGGAGGGTTTATGATACCATCATCACTCTGGAGATAAATCAATCAGATTATTTAAATGTCTAGAGCACAATTACTTTTAAAGTAAAAATTTTAGATGCCTTTTTATTACTTGTTACTATAGTGAATATTAAGAAACTTTTATTGGCTACCTTACTACGAGGATGACAGACTTTCTTAAAGGATTGTTGAATTCACAACAAACTGGTCTATTGATTTTAAGTAAAATGGACAGCAAATTTGGTAATATGGTCAAAATGCATATATTTATAGACTGACTGAAGCTAATTAAAACATAATACCAGTTTTGCCTTGTTCATGACTTTTTAAAAGGACCTCAATTTGTATCTAAAATATCATCTGATAGTATCCCATGTGAAACCCCCAAATCATCGTATTCTAACTTGAGGAACTAGAAAGATGCAGCCTGCATCAAACTGGATAATGGGTGAATTAGCCTCCCTGAAGAAAGGCCCCTAACTTAGATCAGCCACACAGAGATAGTCTTCATTTGTTTTTTGTTTGTTTGTTTGGTTTTTGGTTTTTGGTTTTCGAGTTGGAGTCTCATTCTATTGCCCAGGCTGGAGTGCAGTGGCACGCTCTCTGCTGACTGCAACCTCTGCCTCCCAGGTTCAAGTGATCCTCCTCCCTCAGCCCCCCTAGTATTTGGGATTAAGGCACACGCCACCATGCCCAGCTAATTTTTGTATTTTTAGTAGAGATGGGGTTTCACCATGTTGGCCAGGCTGGTCTTGAACTCCTGACCTCAGGTGATCCACCCACCTTAGTCTCCAAAAGTGCTGGGACTACAGGCATGAGGCACTGTGCCTGGCCTATTTCTACCACTCTGTCATTACAACATTGTTTACCAGGCTGGGTAGAGATATGTGCAATATATGATGGTGAGTGGATTAAATTATTTAGGGAATGTTTAAAATATAGATCTTTGAGCCTTGTAGAACCAGTAAATGAGAGTGCATGGGATTGGAGCATGGGAATTAACATTTTTAACAGACATCCTAGAAGATTTGAATACACACTAAAGTTTGAGAAGCTCAGGACCAGTTTGTGGTTTAGACATGGTCTATGTAATTAAATGTCAGTCACTCTTCTATGTGGATATTCACTACTTTTTCGGAAATCAAGAACTGAAAGCTGTTTTGATATAGCTCCTCTGTTAGCAAACACCAACACTAAGACCCTACTCTCATGAAATATGAAACATAGCTTGACCAACACTGTTCATCGGATTTCATCTGGCCTCAGCATTCTAGAAAATGAATGCTAAACTATGTCCCTGCTCACATGCCTATGACCATTCTGGTAAATCCTTCTATCAGTCACTTTTCTGCTATAAAAGATTTAAAAAGTAGCAGAGTGGGTTTTCTATTCTTCCATAGAGACGTTTCAGCCGCTGGCTACCTTTGCTGGAAAGAAAAATAAAGTTTCCAAAACATGGTTTGAAATGAACAGTCCGTCTAAGCATCCAGTTTGACAAATAAGTAGTTAGATGCCTTCTTCATACTTGATATTTTCAGTGCAAAATATAACTGATTATGTTACTTATTACAGGAGAAATTGCTATGATATGATTCATGACTTATTAGGATGATTGAGGTCTGTGATTAGTTTTGTTTGCATATTTATCTTAAGGACCCACAGGTTATGTAAGGTATTTGCTTGCTTTGAATACCTCTTTCCACCTTTACCTCACTCCCCAATAATTAATTGGTATGACAGCTTTATATAATGAGAAAGGTGTATTTAGGAGAATTTGGCAAAAGAGAGTGACTAAGGCAAGAAAATACATGACAAGGCTAGTTTTTAGCAAGATGACAGGTGTAAAATTACAGCTCAGTTTTCATTTTGCCTTAATTATTCCCCGTCAAGTGTAATATTCTTTATAAAAATGAAGTACAGAAGCAGCACACATTTTTAAAATGTCAAATTAATCCCAGATGAAGACAGTGGACTGGAATTTTGTCACAATAAATCTCAGTTCTTCAGACCATACTAATTTCATGCTTGCCTATTGAGACCACTGTTAGATGTAAAGGTAAAGTCACTTTTAGTAGAAAAGAGAAGGTGTTTATCCAGAAGAACTGGTAAATATAGATTCAACAAACTGTGGGTATAAATGTCTTCCAAAAATTATAATGCATTAGCAATTATGCAATCCTACATGGAGAGCCCAAGAACTTCTTAGAGCATGCTAAGGGTTGTAGTGAGCCCGCACTGTGTGGTAAAATGGTACAGGACCTATAACTTTTGGTCTAAATTATTCCAGCTCTCAAGTCTTTTTAATAAGATTCCCTTATGAAGGGAAAATTAACATTTCTGATTTCATAATTTATTCCTGAAATGGAGGAGCCTGGAGAAAAGAAGTGACAACATTTCGGATAAAGAGAACTTAGGCAAAATTTCACGGAAGGAAGGAGTGTCGTGGATTCAGGGAACATTTAAGAGGCAAGCGTGGCTACATCAAACGCTCTGAGAAAAAAATATATAAATTTTGAAAATATAATCTCTGCCCACTAAATACCTGATATCTGGGGATTTGTATATTCTTAGGGCAAAATGGTTGGCAATGGCAAAGATTGTTTGACATCTCTCTTTTATGTTAACTGTGCAGTTTCAATTCATTTAGGCAAGATCTAAACTAGCTTGTGCCTGGTTATTACTTCTTTCATTAAAAGAAGACTCCTTCTGCCTCAATTTTCTCATTGTGAACTAAGCCATTAATTAGAAGAAACTAACTCATTTCCTTTTCCTTATTCCCATTTTGAGCATGTATCAGACCTTGACATAGGGATGAATGTGCTGTTTTCAGCTTCATTTTGATAGTAAAGGGATTTGGGCTACTAAGATATTACAATTTTCATAAAGCAGATTTCTCCTTTATGCTGCTCTCATAATTTTGAACCTAATTTGGGGACTCCAGGGGGAACTGGGTAGAAGCCATAATTAAAGTTATATCCTTTTGCAAGCTACCTGCATTGGGCGATTGTGTGTGTGTGTGTGCTTGTGTGTGTGCATGTGTGTGTGTGTGTGTGTGCATGAGAGAGAGACAGACAATTCATTCTCATTTGTCTATGTATCTATTCATCCAGAAAGACAGAGTGACAGAGAGCTATGGAGAGATAGAGAGAGAGAATTATTTTTAAATTTTCAGCAAGGGGAAATTTGAAGCAAATATATAAAAAAGGAGGTTGCTGCAGATTCTGGCAAGGGGCTGATAGTTGAATTTAAGTTTGGTTAATCTTGGTAATGTTCATAGACTACGGATCTGCATGGTATTACATGTAAACTGCCCCTCCCAACACACACACACACACACACACACACACACACACACACACACACACACACATTCCTCTGCATTCCCAAAATGTGAATTGGAGGAGTACAGCCCATAATTGCTGCAGAGTTGAGGACCATTGCCATTCAGAACTGGGAGGGCTGCTGAAGACCTTTGGAGAAACAAAACCTTTTTTTTCATCTTGCCAGTTTTTAAAATAGTTTTCTAAATGTGAAATTTGGGAAAATGTAACATATCAGCTTGATAAGAAATTTTGCAACATCTTAAACATGAATGAGAAGATGGTGGAGATGATGGTGACTGTTTTCATTCAAATAAAGCCAAAGAGACAGATGAAAGGTAAGAGGATAGTAAGTACTGTGTCCCGTTAACAACTGTGATTTCTGTCACTTCTTTCCTACATGTGCAAAGTGATGACAGGTTATTTGCGGATTCCTTGAACTGTGATTTGCTCAAGTTAGGACATGGTGTGTGTGTGTGTATGAAAGAGAAAGAGAAAGGCAGTTGATAAACTAAATGTTTTTTGACTTAAATATTGTCACTGACTCAGGCAACAATTTCATGATTAGCCATAGAACTCTAACATTTCAAGTTAAGCTTGAAATTAAAACAGAACGAAACAAAAAAAACCAGAAAACACTACTATACCCTTCATTTCCTAGATTTATTTTCCATACATTTAAACAGGTTTTCTACTGTAATGAACTTATGAATCTCTAATAACACAATAACTTTTTACTTACATGTATATTTTCATAACTAAAAAGTCATGATTGAATTCCATATCTGCTTCATATACTTGTCTAATTTAATCCTTCTGGTGGCAAAGATACTTGTTAATGTTTTGTAGAAAAAGCAATGAAGACTCAGAGAAGTTTTTTATGATGAAGTTGCTAAAGGTCAAATAAGCTAATGAGTAGTGGATTTCAGAAACTAAAACCCAGGCCATTTGACTCCCAAATCAGGTCTCTCACCTATAAAAACCCAGTTTTAAGGTGATAAAAGTTAAAAGTTAAGTGAAGTTGTCTCTTAGTTTCCATGATGGCTTCAAAAAAAAAACATGCATTTTCGAGATGAATAAAAAGACTTAATGCTTTTTCAAAACCCTAGTATTGTAGGAATTAAATACTTAAATAACTTTAATCGATTTTATTTGCTATTGTAGTTGTGTGGCCTTTTTGCTTGCTTCTTATATGTTGGGTTTCATAAAAAGATTTCAATAATCTTGACTTTGTATGTGAACTTGAATTTTTGATTATCTCAAATTAATTTTAGGAAGTTGTAAATTGTACTTGCAGATTTTTAGTCTGTGTTCCTGGATGCCTCATTTTCTAATTTTTTTAGGATAAAATCTGATTTGTGAATATTCATTCTCTTTTATATGTAAGTGTGTGAGAGAAAGATGGTAATAAAATGTGCAGAAGCAGTCAGATATATTACTTGGAAAATAAGTCAGCTTTTTGGTGTCTATGCAAAATTATAATATTCTATTTCAAAGTGACTGTGTAATTGTTGGTTTTAAATAAGCTTTCTGAAAAAGAAATTTTTTCATCATAATGTTCATATGCTTATAGAATCTTTCTATATACTAAAATATATAAGACTTCTTACATGACATCCAAATTATTTTCCACTTCATGTAAATTTATGTTTCATGTATTTTCCAAATAGATATAATTACGAGATTTCTGTTGGGGAAGAAGAAAGTATTTTACTCCAATTTTTTTCTGAATGATTTGTTTTATATTTAAAACAAATCAGCATTTATGCTATCATTTAAAACAAATCACCATTTATGCTACCACAGAATTTCATTAAGTTTGAATTGTAATCAATGGATATGTAGTATTGTTCAAGCTTTGAAATAAAAAATGTGGAAGAGATTTTAATAAATAAAATTATAATATTATGTAGCTTTTTTTTTTTTTTTTTTTGAGATGGAGTCTTACTCTGTCACCCAGGCTGGAGTTCAGTGGCATGATGTTGGCTCACTGCAACCTCCGCCTCCTGAGTTCAAATGATTCTTCTACCTCAGCTTCTTGAGTAGCTGGGATTACAGGTGCACGCCACCACACCCGACTAATTTCTGTATTTTTAGTAGACATGGGGTTTCATCACGTTGGTCAGTCTGGTCTCGAACTCCTGACCTCATGATCTGCCCACCTCAGCCCCCCAAAGTGTTGGAATTAGATGCGTGAGCCACCGCGCCCAGCCTATGTAGCCTTTTAAGTAAGCTACTTCCCAATGGGACCAGTGACTTTAATACATAAATAGCAAAGAAAATCAGTTATCCCTTTCCTGGCTGTGAGTTTGCCATTTGCCAGCACAATTGCAGTACCTGTTTGCTTCTCCATCAGAGTTAGTGGGGTTTTTTGTTTGTTTGTTTTTTCATTTCATATGTCTTGTGTTTCATGGAGAGAAAGATATGTGATTCACTTTCTTAGCAGACCCAGCACCCACCTTGTTGTTTCTCATCTGCACAGTTGTTATTTCTTACAGTGTATGTCTCAAGTTGCTAAAGTGAACTGGTTTTGGTGTCAACAGGCCGTGCCTTCAAGTTGTTGTAACAAGAGACTAAGAAGTGAAAAAAAAAAAAAAAAAAAAAAAAAGTCCATCAAGGTGCTTTTAATTTACATGTCACAAAACTGTTTGTCTGTCTACTCATTTTCTCCTAGCTGAGCAGGTCAATTGCATTAGCATATCTAAGGACTGCTCATGACCTTGTGTATTTATCCATCAATCTATTCACCCATTGATTTATTGGGTTGCTTATTTAATTAATTTAATTAGATATTTATCTGGCTCAATAAAATTATTAGATAAATGACTTTTTAAAAGTTTTAATAATAAAACATGACCCCCAAAAGGGACAAGAGAAAACTCAAAAGCGAAGTCAACACTAGCAGAAAGACTCTACAAACACCACAGGGTAAGGCTTTCGACTGTTGTGAGGCACATATTTGACTCTGATGTAACTAATGGCCAAAGAGAATGTCATAGTTCTAAATAACCAAAAGAAAAAAGTTTCTTGTTGGGTAACCAAAGTTTGTTCTCAATTAATTTAGGATATTCTTTCATATTACTTTTCTGTATGCTCAGTTGCAGATTTGAAAATCTTGTTTCTATAGATAAACAATATTTGGATGAATTTTATTTTCTGCAAAATCTCACTCTAACAGTCAATTTTAAATTTATAAATATCTTTAAACTCCTTCCTCCTTGTTAAAGTCAAGATTTGGAGCCAGGGCTTTCTGAAAGAGTATGGCAGTTAAAATTGTCAAGATGTTGCTCTGTACTAGGTACTAGGGATATAAAAATTGATATCTTTGCACTGAAAGAGCTTTTATATATCAGTACAGATTTTCCCATAAGAGTGCTGCTAACTACATCCATCTTCCCGGCAGTCATGTGAAGTTTGTATTTTCAGGCTGCTTCCTTGCCCTCCTCCGTGGAATACTCTTTATATCATATTTCATGTGAATAGTGTCCCATTGAGTCTCGTGTCTGTGTTTTACAGGTGAGAAAACTTCAGCCAGGGAAGTTAGATCATTTGCCTAACATCACACAGTTGTCATTATAAAAGATGGATTGAAATCCAACTCATCTACTTTAGATAGAGGAGAGGTGACCCCCTCCACATGCCCCTCAGAGAGAAACTGGACTTTATCCTGTAGGCCAGTAGTCCCCAAACTTTTTGGCACTAGGGACCAGTTTCATGAAGGACAGTTTTTCCGCAGAGCAGGGCGGGGATGGTTTCGGGATGAAACTGTTCCATCTCAGATCATCAGGCATTAGATTCTCATAAGGAGAATGCAGCCTAGATCCTTCGCATGTGCAGTTCACAACAGGGTTCACACTCCTGTGAGAATCTGATGCCGCCCAGATCTCACAGGAGGTGGAGCTCAGGCAGTAATGCCTGCTTACCCATCACTCACCTCCTGCTGTGCAGCTGGTTCCCAATAGGCCATGGACTGGTACCAGTCCACAGGCCCAAGGTTGGACACCGCTGCTGTAGGCAATGGGAGGCTACTGAAATATTATGGGAGAGAAACGATAACAACCAGACTAGTACTTAGAAAACCACTGTGGCTACAGTGTGTTGGAAAGATGGAAGTGGATTAAGCTTGGAGGCAGGGAGACTAGTCACGTTGGATCAGTCAAGAGCTGATGAAAGGCAAACCAAGATCAACCTGACAGCACCGGTGTGGAGATTACCGGATATCTACCCTGTCATTAAAATTGGGCTAAACTCTTTATTGCTCTTAGGACTTGAGAGGCCTGACTTTCTGATTCTGTGTCCCCAAGCTGAGCTGTCCCACTAGATCCTGCAATAAGGACAGGAAGCTGTTGATTCAGTCTTATTACAAGCCACTGACTTGTTCTATGTTTTTTCTTTGTTGACTCTCAGCAACACACATCGGCCGTTCTCTAGCACCAGGTTTTCTCTTCTTTCTTTCTCTAATTACCTGTAGTCTTACTCCCAATCATCTTAGCTCCGGATACAGGCATAAACTGCCATTTGGAATGGAATCCAAAGCTTTTGGATGGTGTGTTGATATAAAAGACATCTTTTCTTGCTTGTTCATTTTAGTGATGTCTTGAAATCTGTTTTAATATTTCTGAAACATTCATTAATCTCAGAATTGGTTCTCAAAGAGTAGCTCATGGACCATCTGCATGAAAATCAGCTGAAGGCTCCAACTGTGCAGATTGCAGGGCCCCACCCGCAAACTTCTGGAATGAGAATCCTAGGAGGTGAGCTAGAGCTATTTACCTGGTACTTCCAGTTACTTCTGATGCTGACAATCAACAGACCCCACTCTGAGAAATTCTAATCAAGGAATTATCAATACTGAAATTATATTTTGATTGAATAATTCATTCTCTTTTCTCTAACTCTGTCTTACTCTGTGTAGCTCACATTTTCTCTTGAGGAAGAAACAGAGAATGCATTAGGTCTACTTGTTTAAGCAGCCTCTAGGAGTAATCAGACTAGAACTCGTGGATAATAACATGTCTGTACAGGAAGAAAGTGCAAAGGGTGTGTTGAGTTCTGAATTGTGTATGAACCCAATCTGTAATAGAAAAATTAAAAGATTAGTGTTTAACAATCACTGTGGTCATCACACCACAAAATCCTAAACCTCTTTATCTTTTATCATCATCTGGTCATTGATGATAATAAGGTTGTTTCCATATTCTTGTTTGATCCAAACTCCTGCCCTCCTCCAATCTCACAAAGGGTGGAGAGGGCAGAGCAGTGATTTTAGGGAAAGTTACTCATGTGAAGGTATCTCAGAGGCACTTGACTCAAAACTGTCAAAGTGGGGTGTTTCAGGAAGCTGCTAGCTGTTCTGCACTGCAGGAATAGTGCTAGAGAAATCATGTGCACTGTGGAATTATTGTATATCTTAATAAACTTTTTAAATTTATTTATTTATTTTGTGTTAGACAAAGTCTCACTCTGTTGCCCAAGCAGGAGTGTGTGCAGTGGCACGATCTCGGCTCACTGCAACCTCCACCTCCCAGGTTCAAGTGACTCTCCTGCCTCAGCCTCCTGAGTAGCTGGGACTACAGGCATGTGCCACCATGCCAGGCTAATTTTTGTATTTTTAGTAGAGACAGGGTTTTACTATGTTGGCCAGGCTGGTCTCGAACTCCTGACCTCGTGATCCACCCACCTCAGCCTCCCAAAGTGCTAGGATTACAGGTGTGAGCCACTGCACCCAGCACCTTAATAGGGATTTTTATATAAACTTTCAGATTTCTAGTTAAGGCTATTTCTAAATAATGTAAATTTTGTTATTAATGTTATTGGTGGTGCAGTCTTGCATTAGATTTTTTTTTCATTAGATTTTCCATTTGACTGTCATTGGTATTTAGAAAGTTATAATCAATCCTTATAACGTCTAATAAATTTTGAGTTAATTATCCTGGGTTTATATAGCCAACACTAACACTCATGTTGATTAAATGTGATTTTATAATACTTGTCTTCTCATAAATCTTCTAACATTGAGACAGTTAAAAGAATGACATTACTCAGCTCTGGGTCAGATTCCTAGTGTGCTCACTGACAAGGTGTTTGATGACCTGGACCAATTTGCTGAGTTGCCATGTGATTAAATCTGAAATTGGGGACTCATCCTCTCTACCACATAAAATTGTTATGAGGATTAAAGGAGATAATGATTATAAAATTCTTCAAACAGAGCTCATACTAAATATTTGCTTTAAAACTGTAATATGATGGAAAGTGAAAACCTTTTCTGTTATCTTTATATTTGGTCTCTAGCCCCAGATAATGGTGCTTGAGGCACCAGACAATCCCTCTAAAGCTTGAGGTTGCCTAAGTGATATTTGAACTCTCATTCACCCTATTAAAGAGAAGCCAAATGTCTTTGTGGAATGGAATTTCTTATTATGGTAGGGAGTCTTAGATCTACTGAGGCAGACCCTTGGCCTTTCTCCTGCCCTCTGTAGATTGGAAAGATATGCTCTGTTCATGTGAAAGAAATGCTTTTCAAGAGGTCTTCTCAAAGATACCAAGTTGTCTGCTAGATGGACAGACAGGACTCTTGTTGCTTTTCCAGAAACTTTCCAAGTAGCAGAAACTCAAAGGCTAATCCAGTGTATTAGAATGGAATGTAAAGACACAATTTTAGGAGAGCCTTAAAAATGTTTTTAGGAGTTTATTTGGTACAAATGCATGTAACCATAGACTGGTCATGCTTTTATTCTAGAGAATTGTGGTGATGGATGTCTGTCTAGAGCTTCTTGTGATGGGGAGCAGGATAGAGAGGGAATGCAGTAGCTGAAGTTCCTTGCATTTGATGCAGCTTGGATGTATGTATTTCCTGTTGGTCTAGTGGATGTCTTAGAAGACAGTCACAACACACATAATGATACTTCAACTAAGAGGGCTGTCTACCAGGCAAAGAAGCCCTAGTGTTTAGAGGCTGTGGGGTAAATTGAATTGACAAGAGGTACACTAGCTGTGACTAGAGGTCAGCCCGGAAGTGTACAACCTACGTCAGAGAAGAATGCACTACAGATGGTCCCGTGGGGACTCCATTTATGTCCCGAGAGAGCCAGCATTTGGATTCCTGACCTAAAGGGAAATCCAAAGACAAGAGAAAACTAAAAGGCATGCCACATAGCAAAAACCCTGTTGCCTGCTTTTTCTCTCATAAACTCCTCTCCTGTCCAGATTTTGGAAGAATCTGAAGCAGCAGAGCAAGTGATAAGGAAACAAAAGGAGAGAAGTGTAAAGAGTGGTTTTCTCTACTCCACTGTAGCTCTACAAGTCTGGAATAGGCCTGAATATAAACTGCAGGAGAGACATTTGCATTAGAGAATAAAATGTTTATTAGACTGTATTGCATGGCTTCATGCAATACAGAAAATTGTGACATAGATACTGAAATGAGACTCTTTCTTAAAACATAACTGGTTCTGTAGTTTGGGATTTGCACAAGAGATTATCCAGAGTTGGAGAAGAAATATCCTCCAAAGCATTTTAAAGTTAGCAGTTAAGAAAATAAATATTTTCTTGTTATGTATCAAGAAGTTAAGGCATTCAATTAACTAGTCACACATATATTCACTCAACACTGTGAACTAACAAAACAAAATCTTGGCAAAACAGCCAATAATGCATAACCAATAATGATATTTGGGCTGAATGTCATGGCTCATGCCTGTAATCCCAGAACTTTGAGATGCCAGGGCAGGAGGATCACTTGAGGCCAGGAGTTTGAGAGCATCTTGGGCAACATAGAGAGACCCTATCTCTACAAAAAAATATAAATTAAATAAAAAATTAGACAGACATGGTGACACATGCCTGTACTGCTAGCTACTGGGGAGGCTGAGGTGAGAAGATCACTTGAGTCCAGGAGTTCAGGGCTGCGGTCAGCTATTATCATGCCACTGCACTCCAACCTGGGCAGCAGAGTGAGACTCTCTCTCTCTCTCTCTCAAAAAAAAAGTAGATGTATATCTACTTAAGGAAATCCTTAAGGAATGAGTTAGTAAAATGACTTGTATCAATGGTATACTTTATTTACCGATATTTACCGTTCACTCCTTTTGTTTCATATGACCATCTACATGGATTTCCACTGTAAAACAAACCTTTTCTCAGATACTCAGTTTAAAATCACAATTAGTTGGATACAGTAGATAATGTATCTTTGGAGGTAAAATGGCCACTTCTAAGATCCTGTGCCAGGGAATTGGAAAACATGAAATTTTATCCAGTGAGTCTGTGACTCTCCCAACATACATCAGCTTTATTCTTTTTGTTTAATAAGTTATTGCTCTGCATCTAAGATATTCCCCTGGATTTTTCATTTTTAAGTTGCTGGCAGTTTAATTATGATTATGTTATTTAGAATAGCACCCAAACCTATGGAAAATGATTCTTATCACATTAGTTGAGGCCAACACTGATATAACAAACAAACTTTAAAATGTAGATGTCGTCTCTGAACAAAAGTGTTTCTGGTAAGCATACAGCTCTATTTCCAATGTCATTTCAGGCCAGATGTGGTGGCTTATGCCTGTAATCCCAGCACTTTAGGAGGTCAAAGCAGGAGGATCGCTTGAGCCCAGGAGTTCGAGACCAGCCTGGGCAACATAGCCAGACCTTGTCTTTAATAAAAATAAAAAAATTAGCCCAGCATGGTAGCACACACTTGTAGTTCCAGCTACTTGAGAGGCTGAGGCAGAAGGATTGCTTGAACCCAGAAGATCAAGACTGCAGTGAACTATGATCACACCATTGAACTCCAGCCTGGGCAACAGAGAGATCTTGTCTCAAATAAACAAACAAAAAACAAGTGACATTTCAGAGGCCCAGTTCTCTTTCATCTAGGGCTCTGCAGTCTTCCACACATGCCTTTCAAAGTTGATGGCAAAGGCGAAAAACTCATGAAGGATCATCCCTGGAAATTTTCATGGGCCAGAAACTTCCACCAGAGTCCACGGGTCATTTATTTATTCACACGACCATACCTATTGCAAGGGTGCCTGTGACGTGTTGTCTTAACATGTTCTCAGGAGGGAGAACAGAGGAGATTGGTCACCAGCTGGCCAATCTCTGTCGCATCTGGCATATTCTACCTTTCTGCAAACTCTCGTTCCTATAACCATGCTTTAAAAAAAATTGTATAAGCCACATTTTACTTTAAAGTGGGGAGTGATGTGGAGATTTTCTGTTCCATTTCCAGATCTTTGCACCTGCTGTTCTTTATGCTTTGAGTAATCTTCCCATAGAACCTGAGGTCTCCACTTGTTACCTCCTCAAAGAGGACATTTCTTAAATTCCAAGTTGAGCAACCTGGCCACCCACTCAGACACACACTAACATACTCTCTACTTTTCCTGCATCATTTATGCATCTGTAAAGCTTCATGGGAATCTCATGATAAATGCCAGTTCCTTTCATTTGCATCAAGCTGTACTAAGCTTTAATTCCTGTCCAAGGCTAAAGAAATGTTTTGGGTTAATTAAAAACCTTTTGTTACAAAGAGTTTTTCAGATATTAAGTGAAAAGTGTGCACTTCTGGGCTTTTTGTGGTTTTACAGAATGACTTGTTAAATGGATTTGATTCAGTTGTTAGAAATTTTATTTCCTAAATGAGTTCATATTTCTAATGATTCCTAAATTACATTTGTAGTGTGTTTTTTGTTGGTGGGTGGTGGTGGTTTTTCCTTCAGTCTTACTACCTTGGAAGTATTTTTAGAAGTCTCTTGTTAAGAGAGAAAAGCCTTAATGTATGGGTATTTTGGGGTTGAGAATGCAGTGGGGTTGTGAGAAGGAAAGGAACAGAGATTTCTGTGCTCCATGAAAGTAAGTAAATATGTTGCACCAGGTGATTTCTCCCCTTTCAAATTCAAGTGCTTCTATTCAGGTACATCTTTCTTCAAATAAGAAAAGTAGTTGAATTAATGTTAGCCCATTTTTACAGATAAGTTGACAGAAGCCTAAGGAACTAAATGACTTTCCCAATGTTCCCAACCTGTAAGTTTATGAAAATGAATATACTTCAAACTTATCTGTTAAAATTATGCATGAAATGTATAACTTCAATGATTATCTGAATAATATTATGAGTATCATTCAAAGCAAAAAATAAAAAAGAATGCTTTTCACATATCCTTTGTTCTCAAAATTCTTCTGCAGTATTATGCAAAAGGTAAAGTAACTGTTCAGAAATAAATTGTAGTTAGCCAAGAAATTGAAACTCTCACCAAAGTTATCAAAGTTCACTTTTTCTTCAAATCAAGAACTTTGGGATATCATATTTTTTTTCACCAAGTCTGGAAGGATGTGTCAAATCTGTGTTTATATCAGTCATTCTATGAGCAGTTTGGGATTAAAGACTCCCAGTGATTAAAAAAAAAAAAAAAATGTCTGTATTCTGAGTCTAACTAGTGGCATATTTTATTTAGAGGACAAACCCAGGATATCTACCCTCCGGTCCTTTGCATCACTAAAGCAATTTCCAAAGATGGAACTGTCTGCAAAAAAGAGTAACACAATTAAATATATTATTGATGCATCAGGCAGAAATTGGAACACAACTCAAATGCATAACGATATAATTTCTTAGCTGTACCACCCTGAAAAATAAAGGTATAAGGTGCTAGTGAGCTATTTATGATGGGACTACAGAATAATAAGATTAATGAAATGACCTCATGTAATTTATTTGCATCATAGGTTTTAGTCACTGAATTACCTATGATTGCAGCAATAAAGGTTTTTTGAAAAGTCATTGGAAAACTCAGCATGGCAAGGGCCTACTTCCTAATCAATTGGAAAGGTATTGATTTAGTGCTGGAAGGATTTTTTTTTTTTTTAACTCTGTTCATAAACTGAGTGTTTATGTGGCTGGGATTCTCTCTTTTTCTTTCTTTATTTTACTCAATACAAAAGTACTGAGTTATCACTCATTGCCAAGTGCAGTGCTAGGTGCTGATGATCAAAAGAAACTAAGTTACAGTCCTTGATCCTCTAGACCTCACTCTAGCTCACAGACATATGCAAATAGTATTTGATGAAAACTATCATATGAACATTCTATTGTGCTGTGTCTAAAAGGCTATCTCAGAAGGCTTCTTGAGGGAGATAGCTTTGTGTTGGATCCTAAAAAACATTCAATGCTTAACTTTAGCTAAATTCTCTTAAATTATTTTCTTATAAGCCTTAATTCATACATGCTTAGACATTTCCTCAGAGGACCCTGTAAAATCCCTGAGGTGAAGTGCTGACAAGACCTTATGCCTGAATACCATCAAATTTTTCCTTGGCATGGATATCTGGATACTGATATCTCAACCCTGCAACCCTTTTTTATTTTCAGTAGATCTCTTTGCCTCTGACAGTTTGATTAATCATTAGGAATTTTACTTTTCTCTGCTTTCTGGAGTCTGTGTCCCTGGTATGGATTCATTTACCCACTGCCAATAGTGATGCTTTTTGTCTTAATTCCTACTTCCCATGTGATTGTGCCATATTAGTTTTATTTTTCTATTATAGTTTACTTAATCTAAATATCTTAAATTTAAGAATCTTTTTCCATGTTCTTTATCAGGCTTACTGAATTTATACCTGGCTTAATATAGAGCTTTTTAAAAACCATATGCATATTCTTTAATTTTGTCGCATTTCATTTGTCTTGGCATTATCTTTCCTCGTTTTCCTACAAAATTTCTCCCAGGCTTAAAAAAATTCAATGTTAGAAATAAAAGTTTGGAAATAATTTAAAAATAGTAGTTTTAAAATCAGTTGCGTTCTTATTCATGGGGACACAGTTAATGATTCTGTTGCTGCTATAGATGTATACTGGAATTGAACAATTAAATATATGATGAATATGGGAGCCATATTTATCACAGCTGGAGTGGGAGGTTATGGATAAGCAAAGGGATAAGGTTAGAATGACCTGTTTGGTAATGGATTAGACTCAGATATATCAGTAAGAATTCATGTTTCGCTCAATATAGGCACAGATAGGTGCATATAGAAATATCTACAGATATGGGTAAATACATATACATGGGTTAGTATGCAGACATGTGTTCTCTTTCTGTGTCAATTGAGAGGGCCTAAAAGCAAGAATACTCCAGTAGCAATGAACACATCTAGTGCACAGATTTTGATTTCTAATACCATTTTTCAATCAAAGGAACCAGGACTCCTTAGAGAAACGATTGATTCTAGAACTAGGGAAGAACATGAGCAAGTTGAACATTAATCATTATATAGTATCAAAAAGTAAGGAAGTGTTAAGTAAATAAATAAAATGTTAAAAAGTCTACAATGATGCCAAAAGGACAGAGGAGCCAAGTGAATGAGCTCCTAATGACCAAAGGTGGGATAATTTGCACAATGAAATAAGCTATGTAGTATTGTATTACAATCCAAAATATTAAAAATCTGAGTCTATACTGAAATAAATTATGGAATAAATAAATTGGGAAGAATAGATAAGTCTCTATGCAGAAGAATTCCAAATAATTTCTGTAGGTATCTGATTTTGCAGACTTTCTGATAATATGGATTTCCTAACCTCATAGAGATGGAACATTGCTCCCCATTCCTTAAACGTGTACTGCATATAGGGACTTTCTTCCAAAGGGTGCACTACGGAAAAGGGGGATAAAAAAGAATGACTTTATAGTGGAGAAACATGGCAAACACTACCCCAGACAGGAAATCCAGGTCAACATCAACAGTGATGTCATGTTGATAAGATGTGTCCTTGACATCATGGGATGTAAATGGCACTTTTCTTCTGCATTCGTCATCCCAAAAACATATGACTCTATTCTAATTGTGAGAAAAATACATGACAAATGCCAACTAAAGGACATTGTACAAGATATCTGACCTGTACTCCTCAAAACGAACGAGGTGTCAAAAAACAAAGGAAGTCTGAGAAAGCTAACAGCCAAGAAGAGCTTAAGGAGACATGACAACTAAATGCAATGTGGTATCTTAGATGGGATCCTGGAACAGAAAAAGGATTAAGAGAAAAAGTTATTAAATATAAACAAAACATGAGGCTGGACACAGAGGCTCACACCTATAACCCCAGGACTTTGGGAGGCCGATGTGGGGGGATCACTTGAGCTCAGGAGTTCGAGACCAGCTTGGGCAATATGGTGAAACCCCATATCTACCAAAAATACAAAAAAAAAAAAAAAAAAGATTAGCCAGGTGTGATGGTGCACACCTGTAGTCCCAGCTACTCAGGAGGTTGAGGATCACTTGAGCCCAGGAGATGGAGGTTGCAGTGAGCCAAGATCATGCCACTGCACTCCAGCCTGGGCGACAGAGCAAAACCCCATCTCAAAATAGGTAATAAATATGTGTCAATATTGTAATGAAGGTGCCATAGCAATATAAAATGTTAACAAGAAGGGAAATTGCATACAGCATGTATGGCAACTCTGTACTATCCTAGCAATTTTTATAGTAACATAAAACTGTTCTAAAATTTGTTAAAACTTAAAAAATAAATCACACAGTTGATAGGAAATGACACAGTGGAAGGAAAATTACCTTTGCCATTTTCTTTTAATATTCTTTAGCTTTCAGTCAATAAATTAGGGAAGGCTAGGATTAAGCAAAATGAGAATATGGGCAAAACTCACATTTATACTGATGATTCTTCAGAGGAATCCTTCCATTTCCTTTGATTTTGGAGATAGATAATATACTGAAACCACCTAAACTACATTACTTATTTCTTATCTTCTAGGTTCAAGGTATCTCACATATTTATAAATTCAGCTTTTATCTCAGAAGTTGCTTTTGAGTTGTGCAATTATTAATTCTGTGTCCCAATCCAAGCCCAAAGCATACTTCTAAGGCTCTTTGTTGCCTGAAGCTCTCACCCACAGTATTCCAAAAATAAATGAACAATTCACTGAAAAAAAAAGGAAGGAAAGACTTATCGGGTCAGTCCACTGCAGTATCACCCAGCAAGATTCTTTGTAATGATCAAAAAGTATCAGAGCACTTTTTTTTTTTAGTAAATAAATGCAGCTTACTTTCTGCTGCTGTGTTTCCAGGAAGCTGTCCTGAGATAGTCGGCTAGGTCAGGCACAGACATGGGAAACATCGAGGTTGTTTTTCTAAAATTCTTCTCATGAGCTTCCTTCCTATACTGCAAAAGAAAAACAATCGTGTCAAAACCAAATCCCAGGCCTGGAGAGCTGTGGGAAGCAGCAGTGAACGTTTCCACAAAACTAGTGATTAAAGATGGGCCTGAACCAGGCTTTCCTGTTTGCTGCTTCATCCCTCCTTGGTGAAGTGACTACTTTATGACAGTCATTTGTTAGACATTAGAGATTCGGTAATAAGCCAAACTCAATCCTTGCTTTCAAAAAGGTGGCAGATAGATGAGAAATGTGATAAACAATGACAAATGCAATATTGTGTTAAACACCACAGACACAAGTTGTGCACCTTGGACCCTAGAAGTTTTCAGCAA
Organism: Rhinopithecus roxellana; assembly: GCF_007565055.1. Lineage (NCBI taxonomy): Eukaryota > Metazoa > Chordata > Mammalia > Primates > Cercopithecidae > Rhinopithecus > Rhinopithecus roxellana. The sequence continues at coordinate 173,768,162 of NC_044550.1, forward strand.
GGATCTCATGATTCTGCTGGGGCTGGAGGAGGAAGTTTCATAGAGGATGTGATGTGGCTTTTAAGCTGAGACTTGAATGATGAATGACAGCTTGAAGTGCTGCAAAAGTGAAAAGGGTATTCCTAGCTGAAGTGGCAGAATATGCCAGAGCATGAAATTGTGAGATGATTTACAGTTGAGATTGGATTAGGGCAATTGCAACGTGCAATTTCAATTAGCAAAATATTATCTGAATATAAGGCCCATGTATGCTGTGGCATGGATGGGAGTGGGGAGTAGGAGGGGCTAGCAGGAGATAAATTTAGAGACATAGACAAGAGCCAGGTTTAAGAGACCATTCTAGGTCACGTTAAGAATTTTGGACATTAGGCAGTGAGTAGTAATTGAACAGTTATAAATGGAGTAACTATTAGCATTTAATACTTTTTAAAAACAGAGTAGTATAATTACATTACTTGTTAACGCTTTTATTTGCACTGCCACAAAACTTAATGTTGCAGTATTTATCTATAATGTTTAGTAATGTGAGCTGATGGGGGTGTTGTGCTAACTGTAAAGATTTTAGAGCTGAGATTGCCTCCTTGCTAATTCATGTGGAAGTGACAACTATGAATGCATTCTATTCTTCTTTGCCCTCCAGTAAAAGTTTAACAATATCACCAAATGGGAGCAAAGAAAATCAATATCTTGCAAATTGCCATTCAGTAGAATATCTCTCTGGACCTTGGTATTTATCCAACGAAAAATTATTCAATACCATGCATGTGACCTATGCTGGAAAACATTTGTGCAAAGACAAATAAGAAGAGTTCCTGCCCTCAAGTAGCCTGCAATCTGGTGAAAGAGTCAGATGAGTAAATAAGCAAGATAAAATGTAAAAGTTCCTGTGAGAGTAGTTTGTGGAAGGAACAATGGGCCATTGGAGAAGAAATAGGTCAGTTTTACCTCGCTGTATGTGCCAAGTTGGGCCAGGACAGACTTTCTAGAGAAAGTGGCCCTTGGATTTTCTTGAATGCTAAACATATAAGCAATGAGGTAGAGAAGTGAGGGCATTTCTGTAGGAGCTGTAGTGTATTAAGGACACAGGTAAGGAAGACCTTCATGAGTTTAGGAACCCTAGAAAGAAAGCTGCTGAGTTCAGTTGTGCAGCTCGTATGCAGTACCGTCTTAGAGGGTCCGCTCACACCAAAGCATCAAAGGCTGCAGGAATGACCCCCGACCAAACAACCCTCAGCCCCTCCTCACAGATGCCAGGTTGTGCAGTGTATGCCTATAACCTATACCATGTTATATGACACTTCTGTGTATTATTTTATTCATGGTGATCCATGTAATGAGTTATGGAATTAACTGTGCAATGAGAATAACAGTACCTATCTTATAATTTTTTTTTAAGATGGAGTTTCGCTCTTATCACCCAGGCTGGAGTGCAATGGCGTGATCTCACCTCACTGCAACCTCCGCCTCCCGGTTCGATCGATTCTCCTGCCTCAGCCTCCTGAGTAACTGGGATTACAGGCACATGCCACCACGCCTGGCTAATTTTTTGTATTTTTACTAGAGATGGGGTTTCACCATGTTAGCCAGACTGGTCTTGAACTCCTGACCTCAGGCGATCTGCCCAGCTCAACCTCCCAAAGTGTTGGGATTACAGGCGTGAGCCACCACACCCGGCCCCTTTCTCATAAATTGGGGTGAGAATTTAATTCAATATACATAAGCTTTATTATAAATGCGATCCAAATTTATTAGTCCATTATCACGTTGCTACAAAGAAATACCTGCCACTGTGTAATCTATGAAGAAAAAAGGTTTAATCGGCTCATGGTTCTGCAGGCTGTACAGGAAGCATGATGCTGGCATCTACTCAGCTTCCTGAGAGGCCTCAGGAAACTTTCAATCATGGTGGAAGGTGAAGAGGAAGCAGGCATGTCTTACATGGCCAGAGCAGGAGGAAGAGAGAGACGGGGGAGGTATCACACACTTTTTTATTTTTATTTTTATTTTTATTTTTATTTTTATTTTTATTTTTATTTTTGAGACAGAGTCTCACTCCGTCACCCAGGCTGGAATGCAGTGGTGTGATCTCCGCTCACTGCAACCTCCGCCTCCCAGGTTCAAGCAATTTTCCTGCCTCAGCCTCCCAAGTAACTGGGATTACAGGTGTGTGCCACAATGCCTGGCTAATTTTTTTGTATTTTTAGTAGAGATGGGGTTTCCCCATCTTAGCCAGGATGGACTCCATCTTCTGACCTCATGATCTGCCCACTTCGGCCTCCCAAAGTGCTGGGATTACAGGCGTAAGCAACCATGCCCGATCCACACACTTTTAACCAGATCTCATGAGAACTCTAGAGGGATGAGAGAACAGCACTAGAGGGATGGTACTAAACCACTGGAAACTCCCCTCATGGTTCAATCACCTCCCACCCAGCCCCACCGCCAGCATCAGGGACTACATTTCAACCTGAGATTTAGGTGGGGACACAGATCCAAACCATATTAACAAACATCAGTTCTGATTATTAATTCAATGAAAAATGTGAAACATTTTATGTCATCAAATTAAACCTTTTATTTCATAAATGTGTGACTTTTAGATTTAGGCTTTATCACCCTAATATTATACATGTAATTTCCTACATTTCTCACATTATTTTTTCACGTTTATTTCTAATCCATCTGAGATGGGGTAGAAATAGGCATGCAAAGAAAAGTGAGGTAAGGCTTTGTTATTTCAGTGAGCCACAAGTGGCCCCATACAGTGGACCTGACGTGTGTTTTTCCCTTCTTCCCAGTAGGCTGGAATCCATTAGCCCAGAAGCCCACCAGTGCCAAGCTCAAATTTTTAACACATCCAGTTGTTTTAGAAGTAACCCCATTAAGCACACTTTTGGCCACGTAGAGGCTGCCTGTTTTGTATATCACACGAAACTGCACCAAACATCTGTTAGACACGGATAAGATAAACTCCAGGGCTATAAAAGATCCCAAGCCACTGTGATCCTTCAGAATTCTCTGATCCAGAGAGTCCCCACCATCATGTATTTAGTTAAGCCCCCTCTCTGGTCCTGGAAGGGTCTCCTCCAGGCATTCCCTTTCCTTCGTTTCTGTTTCAGATAGTGATTCCTGCAGCACTGCCTCTGAAAGTTCTCATGTTGTGAGGGACTCACCTTTTCCTGCAAACCTGTCAAAGCGCTGCTCAAATAGACCTTATTTTGTTCTGTTACTACCTTGTGGTCATATCTTTTTCCTTGGTGAGTCCCCCAAAACCCTTGAACTCACTTCAGGATTTGTTTTTAAATTTCATTTGAATAGCCGGTTTTTCTTGGGGCACTTATTGAGTAGTTTCTACTTCCTGTAGTAATTTCAGCTTTCCAAATAACCACTGTGCTATTTAGGAACTCTCTAGCCTGTTCCAGTGATTGAATTATCTATACCAATATCAGTGCCTAACTATGGTTTTGATATCTGGCAATCCTGGTCTCCTTTCATATTTCTTTTTAATTTCTTTTGCTTTTCTCCTGCCTTTATTCTGTCACCCTGTTTTAAGTGACCATGCCATATGCAATAAAAGAACATCCTTTGGGATTTTGTTTGACACTGTGAAATATTTACACAGTTTTTGGATGAAGAAGTAACTCACATCTCTACAATACTGAATATCCTGAACCAGGAATATTTATGTATTTTCACTTATTTAGGTTTTCTTTTATGTTCCCCATTTATGTTTTACAGTTTTGACATATGAGTCTTTAATAATTTTAACTAGACTTATTCCTAGATGTTTTATAGATTTTGCCATTATTATAAAGTGAATATTTGGTATATTTTCTGTATGGTTATTGCTGAGGTATACAAAGTTATAGATTCTCAATGATTATTTTGTGCCTTACCACTTTATTCAACTTTATCATTGGTTCTAAATTTTACATTTACCTTGCTTGATGCAAGTGAGTATTTTAGTCATATTAGTGAAACTGACTGCTTCTCATGAATCATCATTATAAAGTATGATGTTTTGATAAGGTTCTCTTAATTACTCTTTATCAAGTTAAGGAGATTCCTTGTAAGTCTACTATAATTTGTTCTGTTTGTCTATTGACAAAAGATCTGTGTTTTCACTTTGTTGTTGTTGTTGTTGTAACTAGTCTTATCTGTTTTATTTGTTTGTTTTATAGTATCAAAGTTAGGATTAGTTTGTACAATTAAATGAATTGGGAATCTGTTCATCTTTCTGTTTGTCCAATAATGTAAGAAATAGCTAGTTTTTGGAAATTTGGTTTCACGGTTTATCATAAAACAATTTTATTTGACTTTTTAGGATGCAATAGGTTATGAATATATGACTAGTTTTAAATTTTCTTTGCAGTATTTAATCTATGTAGGTTTACTAAACTTCTGAGTCAATCTGATTATTTTAAATTTTCCTATGAAATCATTCATCTGTGTTTTCAAATTTAAACTTTTAAATTTATATATTATTATAAACATAAAAAATCTCTTTTGTATCTAAGTTCTAACATACAATCATATTCCTAATATTATTTATCTGGGTTTCTCATTCCTAATATTCTCATTTCTTAAATTATTCTCATGCCTAAAACTATTCATTTTTGTTATTGATAATTTCAAATACCTGGCTTTTTAAATTGTTGAACTTTTCTGAGTTTTATTGTATATTTTATTAATTTGTATCTTTAAACATTTTATTTATTTTGTATGTATTTTCTCTGCTATTTATTTGAAGATTTGGTTTATTTGCAATGTTTTTTTTTTCCTAAGAATACGTGTGAAACTATGTTTCACTGTGAAATAATTGCCAACCATTTAATGCTTTTTTATTTTACCTGATTTTTATTTTGTATGACAATGATGTTGAGATTACCTGTATGTGTGTGTATGTGCATGTTGTAAAGAGCAACCTTATACTGTACTTGTAAACTGACCCAGGCACTATCTCTCTTCTTGAAGCCACCCTTTGTTCATGTGGTCCTCTCTCCTTAAACCATAGAGCTTTCTAGCGTTAATCATGCCATGTACACTCCTTTAGCATGTATGTCTCATTTAATGTGAGCTTTGCTATTAGAGAATAAAAACTACATCACATATTCACTTTCCCACAGAGTTATGCAAATGGCCAGTGCTCAATAAATTGTTTTTAGCTTTCCTCATTATTTATTACATTTTATACCTTATTTTAAAATATTTTCCATTTTGCTTTATGTTTTCTTCTTTTTGGGCAGCAGCAGGATGAGACTAGACAATCTAAAGTACAAGGAGTTGGTGATAGTAGGTGTCTTCTGGTAGACTTATGCCCTGCAGATACTGGGCTGGCCCACATTTTGGTTTGCTTTGAATCACAAAGGCTTACATGTAAGCCCAGAGGTCTAGCTGAACAGTTTGTACAGAGGAATGATAAGAGTCCTTAAAGTCCACCTACTGAACCTGAAAAAGGTGATTGGCATGTTATAGTCCCTATGTATTTGTGGAAATGATGAAGTAATAAAAGGACTCTCTACCCTTCATTTTAAAATTAGAAAACTGAGCAAGGTAAGTGAAAATGTTGGCATTTTAACGCAAGTTACCTAGCTCTGAAATCCAATTCTCTTTTCTGTATATGATATTGCCATCCAGATAATCAAATTGTAAAGAACATACTAGCAAAAGCCTTTCCCTCAGAATTGTATAAGGGATCCAGATCGAATCTATAAACCCTATAATCACACTAGAAAGATCAGAAATTGGCCGGGCGCGGTGGCTCAAGCCTGTAATCCCAGCACTTTGCGAGGCCGAGACGGGCGGTTCACGAGGTCAGGAGATCGAGACCATCCTGGCTAACACGGTGAAACCCCGTCTCTACTAAAAAATACAAAAAATTAGCCGGGCGAGATGGCGGGCGCCTGTAGTCCCAGCTACTCGGGAGGCTGAGGCAGGAGAATGGCGTGAACCCGGGAGGCGGAGGTTGCAGTGAGCTGAGATCCGGCCACTGCACTCCAGCCTGGGCGACAGAGCGAGACTCCGTCTCAAAAAAAAAAGAAAAAAAGATCAGAAATCGATTCTGAAATTTATCCTACCTACCATTAGTGCATTCCCTGTCTTGCTTTCTCTTGGAACTTTCCTAATCTAAAAGGGAATGAGAGATTATCAAAACCAAGGTCAATCACTGAATCAAGGTCTTATGGGGAAAATACTTCCTACGAGGGCCAAAATAACTGTAGCATTTGGAGTCGGAATGGTTGCCATCTGGGGAGCCCCGAAACTTTTTCTTCAGCACTTCTTCAACAATTTGGAAAACATATTCTTGGTGCTAAACATTTGATGTGCTTCAGTTTTGTTTTGTTTGTTAGTCCCCACCCCACCCCCGCCATTAAAAAAAAAACCTTACTGCCTTATAGATAATTGTGGGTTTTGCATGATATAGAATATGTAGTATTATGACTTTAGAAGGAACTAAGGAAAATTTTTAGATTTCAAAAGGCCCAAGTCCTAGGTTAAAGGAGGACATGAAACCTCCATTGAGACAAATGCTACCTAAGAAATTACAGATAAATAAATAAATATGTAAATAAATTGTAAAAACAACCTAGAGTTCTGTATCTTTCAGTGTTAATTTGAAATGGTTCAACATTGGGAAATTAACCAGATTAAGAAAGGAAAACTGCAAAACATATCAAATAGAAGTAAAGATTTAAAAAACTAAAATGCAATATACAAAAAGAACAACAAAGGTTATTCCAGTAAATAAGAACAGAATATTTGTTGAAAGGTAGGAGGATATGTTGAGAGGCTAGAGACATTGAAGACAGACATTTGTTCATGGGTTTGTTTTATAACAATGTTTCAATAAGAGAAAAATAAGAGAATAAAAGGTGAATGAAAGTTATAATAAATCAGCAAGAAAATACCACCAGGCTTGTATTCCTTTGACGAAAACACCATACTGTTATTCTGACACTTGGGAAATGCTTCAGGCTGGCTTGGAGCTGGGAGAATACGTCCCCGATGGGACTTGCTCTTGCAGAAAATTACGCACCTTCTGTACATGGTGCACTCATAAGAAATTAATTATAACACCCATCATAAATATTTTGAGAGAGCCTGGTGAGAACTAGCATAATGATTATTCAAGTAGCACATCTTCATTTATTGCTCTCTTAAATGAAAAAGTTTGGAGAGTCAAGGTAAGTTATGTATATGTTCACCTTTGTCCATGTCAAGGCTACTGATTTTGCCCCCATGATACACTTATCAGTAAGCTGTGGAGTTGTGGTCCCCATGATGCGCAGATTAATTGATATACTGTTGACTAGGGTGTTCTACTGAGAAACTGGCTATTTTTAACTTCAGAATCCAGAAAAGACAGTGATATTCAAAGGGATTCAGTCTTGGTCCTTGGGTTTAATATTTTTATCAAAATCTAGAGGAGAGACTATAAAATGAGCTCATTAAGTTTGCTTCAGACACTAAGCTTTGGTGTCAGGCACAATCCTGAGAAACAGCTTGGCAATGCAAAGTTGCCCTAGGGAGCTGCATAAAGTTTAGCCGAGATGGTTGTTTGCAAAAGAAAAAGCCTGAATAGACAAACTGAAGAATAATTGGCTTTGGGAATATGGTCAACATAAATTGTAGAACTCTAATTCATTATAACTCAACCCATGGATCAGAGCTGTAACACTGAGCTTTTAACAACACACATTGATTTTTAAAATTTATTCAGGAAACATTCTTGAAGTGAGAAACCGCTAGTAACAAGCACTCTCTTAGGACACACCTTAAGGTCAGAGACCATATTTGGGTCACTGTTGCATATTCAGCACCTAGGACAGTGCCCAGGACAGCATCCTGCCTGGATTTGTTAAGGGAGGTAAGCAAGGATGGAGCCAGGGAGAAAAGGAAGAAAATCCTGAAGCACAAAGAAGACAGTGCTCTACATTTTGGGGACAGATTTCACTTAAGAAAAGGGACACGCACAATTATTTTGGTCCCCAAAGGAAGATGCTGAAGCCTAACAAAAAGAAACATGAATATCACAGCGTTTGGTTAACAACTCAAATTTGACATTCAGGTTTTCCAGGTTTAGCACCCAGACTCATATTAACTCGTCTTTGAGATTTGGAGTCTTAATATTTAAAATAGGGATTTATTGGGTTGCTGTAAAGAAATATCACAGGCTGGGTGGCTCAAATAACAGAAATTTTTATTCTCACAGTTCTGGAGGCTCTAAGTCCAAGATCAAGGTGCTGGCCAACTGATGAGGACTCATCCTGCTTGCAGACAGCCACCTTTTCACTAAGTCGTCACATGGGGCTTTGGGGGAGAAACATCTTCCTCTTCTTATGAGGCCAAAGTTCTATTAGATTATGGCCCCCCACCTTTATAACCTAATTTAAACGTACTTGTCTCCTAAAAGCCCTAACTCCACATATAGTCACATTGGAGGTTAGGGCTTCAACATATGATATTTGAGGGACAAAATTTAATTAATAGCAGAGATAGCAAATTTTATTATGCTACTTTCATCAGCATAATGAAAAACTCAATAGATATATAGACATATAAGTATAGGTATAAGTATAGATTACTTTTCTTCCAGCTTTACCTATATAAAATGCAGAAGATATTTTGACTCTTGAGCGAAGATAAAAACATCTGAAGTGAACCCTTCCTTTTGCTTCTGGGCTACAGATATTTACTTATAGGGAGCCAGATTTGAATCAAATGCAATTAATCTAGAAGGCAGACTCCTGGGTCTTCATATGAAAAGCAATGAGCTTATTTTTTTCTTTTGTAGAAAGCTAGTCTGTGAGAAGGCACTGCAGGAATAAGAATTTAATAACATGGCATAGGAAAGAAAGGTGCTCTTCATGATAAAATGGTTTATGCATTTTAAAGTGAGGTTTGTGGAAATTAAAAATTAAATAACATGGTTATGCCAGCTAGATTTTTCGTCTTCTAGAATGGGTGAAAAATATGAACATACTTTTATATGTCAAAATCAGAAATCACTATAGAAATGGATATGAATAGTCTTTAACTAGAATATCAGAGTTTCACAAAGCTTTCATCTCTGTAGCTGCGATATAGCCAAATTTGCATTTCAAGGACTGTTCCAGAGTATAGTTTTGTAAGGCCTGGAAATGAGAACTTGATTTTCATCATCCTGAAAGGGTCTTTGAACAGTGTGCCAAGGGTGATGAACATTAAATATATGCTCTAAGTGTCTCTTGATTATGGGGATATTAGTTAAATAATAGCTTATTTCAAATGACACCATTTTAACCCATAACTTGCTTTTATTAGGAAAAGTCAGTGAGTGGAGTGTTGAAAGTTGTTGTCAGTTCTGGGTATCAGTTCATAGGTAGGTAAAGGCATTTCCATGTGGAATGAGCTGTGGGTGCAGTGGTCTGGGCTCCACTGTCACGTCTTCTCTGAGCCCCAGTTTCATCTACAAGATGATAATTAGCATCAATCTGGGTACAACTCAGTGAGCTTTGGGAGTAAAGTGCAACTCTAATGTGTAAACACTTAGCAAATGGTAAAGTTAATTTACATAAAATTAGAGAAATATGTATTCTCCAATGTGTGTCTTTCAACAGTGTTTTAGAAAGAATATATTGTCCTGTTAAACTCCTAAGAAAACTATGTTAGGAGAGAGTATGAACAAAAACTGTAAAAAATATAAGGTAGGCAGCTTAGGACAAAACATTGATTATAATTATTTTTATTTTAATGTATTTAGTTAGTTAGTTAGTTAGTTAGTTAGTTAGTTAGTTAGTTAGTTAGTTTGTTTGTTTTTTGAGATGGAGTCTCATTCTTTTGTCCAGGCTGGAGTGCAGTGGTACAGTCTCAGCTCACTGCAACCTCCGCCTCCTGGGTTCACGCGATTGTCCTGCCTCAGCCTCCCGAGTAGCTGGGATTACAGGCGCCTGCTACCACGCCTGGCTAATGTTTTCTATTTTTATTTTTAGTAGAGATGGTGTTTCACCATGTTGGCCAGGCTGGTCTCAAACTCCTGACCTTGTGATCAGCCCGCCTCAGCATTCCAAAGCACTGGGATTACAGGCATGCGTCACTGCGCCTGGCTGATTTTAATTATTTTTAATGTGCTCGTTTCCTCCTCATATAAAGTCTCTCCCTCCTTTCTGTTCTGCCCCTTCCTTTTTCCTTACCTGACCTGGGTCAGCCTCTGCAGAAAGGTATGATCACTATAGATAATGCTTTGGGGAAAGGCTTTCTTTTTAAGATATCTTAGCAACTGTGGAAGGGAGAGTAGGGAGACTTTCACAATTTATAGTTTTGAAATAACTCTTCAGTGTTACAAAGAATGTCTGATAAAGTAAGATCATAACCTGAGGCATATTTGGGGTTCAATGAATTGATCTTTTTTTGTTTCACTGTGATTATAGTAAAATCAGCATAAAAACATTGCTTTTTTCATCTGCAGACTCTGGATTAATGAGACCGTAGAGCAGCAAATTGCTAGGTGCACTGTGGCAGTTTCAATAATAATAATAATAATAATAGAAAAGTTAGAGTAATTGACACAATTCTCAATGGCCTTCATTTTTTTCATCTTGCCTCCTCTTAAGTAGAAATTCAGGTAAATATTTTCCATTAATATAGTTCATGAAAGAAAATAAAGGTGATATTTTTACCCTAGGATTCTGCCATTTGTCTGAAAACTTTAGAATCATTCTACACAGATGCCAGTTTTCCATCAAGTTCTGTTACTCTGCAGCCCTGTTAAAAATTCTCAGCCCTGTTAAGAATTCAGCTCTGTTAAGTCACCTGGTCCGGACATCACACCTGTAATGTCAGCACTTTGGGAGGCTGAGGCGGGTGAATCATCTGAGGTCAGGAGTTTGAGGACAGCCTGACCAACATGGTGAAACCAGATCCCTACTAAAAGTACAAAAATCAGCCAGACATAGTGGCACCCATCTGTAGTCTCAGCTATTGGGGAAGCTGAGGAAGGAGAATTTCTTGAACCCAGCACACATAAGTTGCAGTGAGCCAAGACTGTGCCACTGCACTTCAGCCCAGGCAACAGAGTGAGACTCTGCCGAAAAAAAAAAAAAAAAAAAAAAGAGAATTCTCAGTCTTCTGTGTTGCTCCCCATAAGACTCCTCCAATACTAACTTTGCTTCACTACAAAGTATGAAACTCTTATCTAAAGTTTTCCTGTGCTCACTGAAGATATATACTCTAATTAAATGATGTATGTTAAATGTATGTAAAGCTCCAATTTCTTTTTCTAAAATCTGAACTTCCAAGGGACAGCATGGAGATCAGATTCTGTCTTCAGATTTTTAAAAAAACTCTTTTACCATCAGAAAATACTTCATCTTCTGTATTTCATAGAGTTTTACAGCCTCTCCAGGAAGGGGAGCAAGGACAAAGTCTATGCTGTTTTTATTATTAGTCATTCTTAGGAGGCAAGATGGGAGGGACAGGGAAAGGGCTAGATGCCCTTTTCCTGATAGAGAGTTCAACAGTTTAAAGGATTTCCCATATTCCCTGACTGAGAAATATATATTTTATGTATTTTTCAGAAAAGTTAGGTTGTGCTGCAATAACAAATGGTCCCCAAATCCTAATGTCTTACAGCAGCAAAAGTAACATTTGCCTTAATGTAGGGTAATTGTGGCTTTGCTCCGAGTCATCTTCATTTTGATATCCAGTATAATGGAGCAATTTCTAACTAAATACTGACAATCATCATGTCAGAAAGAAAGAGATCAGGTTCAACTTGCAAGTGACACATCTTTTCTGCTTACACGTTGTTGACTAAATTAAATCACATGACCAAACCTGATGACTTTGACAGAGTATATTTCTCTCCTGAAAAGTAGCAGGACATGTTTTTGAAAGTCTACCACCAGAGGCTAATGCTAGCTATGAGCCAGGCACTGTACTAGGTGTTTATAAATATTAACTCTCATCTTCATAATAATCTTAAAATATAGAGATTTTTAACCCTTATTTTGCAGAAGAGGAGAAAAACTGAGCAGTTTGACTATGTTCGTACATTTTAGTTATAGAAAAGCCAAGGATTGAACACAGATCTAGCTGACTGCATAGCTTAGATTTTACCAATAACCTGAACTGTATCTCAAATAGTACACTTATTGTAATCAGTATCTCCTTGAAGAGAAAGTAAGGGGAAGAAAAACCACCAGGTTCCTCAAAATTCATGAGTGAAAAACCCAGCTCCTGATCCAGCTATATAATCCATATTTTTCCAAACATGGAAAGTACCCTCAAAAACTCATCATCTAACATAAAACATAATAATCTAAGAGAAGAAATGAAATGCACTAATTAAGATAAGGATAGTTGTAGCAGTATTAACCTCCCCTCCCCCCACATTTCAGCCGATTAACATAATGAAATTGGTTTTCTCACTCATGTTGTGAGCACTTTTGGGGGACTGGAGACTTTGCTCTCTCTCATGGTTCAGGATTCCAGGGTCTATCCACCTTTTTGCTCTACCATCTCCTAGGACCTCGGGGTCCTCTGCACTCAGTGGATTGGGAAATTGAAGGTAATGAAGTTACACTTGCTTCTTACCTGCTTCACCCTAAATGTGACACACATTATGTCTACTCTCATTCCATTAACAAGAACTTGTTATAGAGCCCTAGGAGAGATGCCTAGAAATGTAGTCCCTGACTGGGCAGCCACTGCCAGCAACAACTCTACATTATGGAAGAAGTTTCAGGAATTTCTGGTTAACTTCAAGGCACCTCTGCCACATGGGACATTGTCATCTTCATGACGATACAAAGCAGAAAGTGAATTAGTACCGAGAAAAGATACAAATACATTTCAGTTCATGAAATATTTGTTTTCTTTCTCCAAATGCAACCAATAAAATGAAAAAAGAATGTTTTTATTTAGAAATCTATTAAATGGCTTGTCAGATGTTTTTACTAGATATTATTAGGGAGATAAAATAAAGTATGATGTATTTTCTGACCCCAAAGGGATACCATAGGCCCTCTCATTTGAATTTAAAATGTAGGGATGGAGGAATTCTTTTTGAATCTTGCCCATAGCTGAGTAGGTAGCTGGAGAAGACTCACTTTCCTCACCTGTGAAACAGGAATATCTGTTCTACAAGGTTGATGCTGCATTATGAAGCCCTGTTGAAAAGGAAATTGAGCACATTGTTTACTGTCTCATTTCCCTTTCTCTACAATCTATAGGAACTAGAACATATAAATATCGGCAGAGCCTGTTTTCTGAGCACAAAATGTAAATTTCAGGAAACACATTTAGCTCCATTTATATAATCATGATAAAATATCATATACAGTACTCAACTTCTAGAGCTGAAATGCAGAGATAAAGATTCTGATAAAATTTGTTAATTATTATTCTCTTATTTCCCTAGCTTCTGTAACTCTCCCAATTCTGTTCCTCCACCCAGAATTAGGAAGTCAAATTTATTAGGACTCTGGGAATTGGTACTCTACTGCCCTAATTTCAATGAATCCACAGCTAAAATGAGGGAAGAGAATCTGAATTACTATCGCTTTCTCCAGAGGAAGGAAGCATTTTTAACTGGGCCTATGGCAAAAGTTTTTCCTCAATTCGTAAAAACAGAGCTTCTCAAACTTGTCTTAATAGTAAAAGCCACAGAGAGAGTACTTGCCAAATAAATTAAAGGACTTATACAAACCTAGTTCTCAAAGTTAAGCATGCACCAGAATCTCCTGCAAACCTTGTTAAAACAGAGATTTCTAGACCCCACCCCCAGATATGCCTGTTTCGTGAGTCTGGATGTAGGGAGAACATTGAGAATTTATGTTTATACTGATCCCTAGGAGATGCTGATGCTGCTCATCCAAGAGCCACATTTTGAGACCCCTTCTACCTAAAGCATCAGTGCCGGGTCCTGGCTGCCGATCCAAACCAACTGCTGATGCAGAGCTGAAGTGAAAAGTACTGCCCTAATGATTTTAGATTTTCAAAGAGGACTTTTTTCTTTTGTTAAATTATCAACACCTGGCCCTTGAATTGGGAGTTTAGCCAAGAATTCTCTTCTAACTAACTGCTTCTCCCTGTGGCTTTGTAGTGAGTCACCAAAAGCTCTTTGGGGTTGTAATTACCCTTAATCCTCCTTCTGGTCTGTGACTGTGTGCCTCTCTTTATTTTTCACATGCTTCTTCACGTCTCCTGCCAGCTCCCTAGCTGGGACTCAGAAGGTTATTTGTTTAAAGCATTGAGAGGTGCAGAGGAAGCAATAATCTAGTGCATTTGCCTTTCTTTTCTGCACTTGGCTCCACTGTATACAACCTGTACAACGAAACCACATTACCTATTTTTTCTGAAGTTCAATTTTCTCATCTGTAAAACAGATAATAGCATGTTACAAGATTATTGTGAACAAGTTAAAGTACTTACTTAGTTCAAAGAAGAGGCTCAATGAATAGTCTACATTGTATTTTCTTCCCTGCCTCTTGCTTCTCTCTCTCCTTTCTTCCTTTTTTCCTTTCCTTTTTTTCTTCCTTTACTCTCTGCCTTCTCCCTAACATAAAGAACAGAAAGGAGCTATAATCTCCCTCCCTTCTCCACTCCAGACTACTCATTCCACAGCCTGCTTTTTGCTCATCTCTTGTCTCCTTTCTCTGAACCGGCACTCCCAACCTCCGGGTTCTAAGAATCTGTCCCAACGTCAAGCCCCTGGGTCTGTCATTAAAGTGGGTGGGTTCAGGAAGCAACACACATCATTTTCTGAGTCATAGCTTTATGTAGTATTTCTTAGCAGTCTCAATATTATGTCTACTGTCCTCATTTTTATTATATTTCGGCCATAATTATGGCATAGATAACAGAAAAGCACAAAACACAAATTATGAACATCCCAAAAGTATTGGTTTCTTCCAAACATAAAAGTCTGCCTATTTACATGATTGTGTTGTATAGTGACACATGAATCACAGGGACACATTTAGTAACAATGGCATTAAAAATACCATCAACACTTGCCCTTTAAGCTTCTTTTGTTCTGTATTCGATATTATCACATGTACACTTTGAGCAGACGTGCCTGACCACACTGTATTGAGAGCAGAGTCTAATGAGTCCAGTTGTCTTTGAGGTTTAGAGAATCCTGGTATTTCAGTGGAAAAAAAAAAATGCTGTCTGCAAAGTAGAGCTGTTATGTTTTTCTTGAACTTTAGAGGGCAGCAGAGGAGCTGTCGGAAAAAAGTCCCTACTTGACCAGGAAAAGCTTTTTTGTTTCCCAAGTTGTTTCTACAGAATGTTTTCATTGAAAGGAAAGGAGTATATTTTAAAATATGCTTGTAATCATGTTTTTAAGATGAACATATTATTTCATAGTATATTTCAAGTGGAAGGACCTTTTCCCCTTTGAAAAAATTTACTCTATAGTGATTGATGATTAACTTGGGAAGAAGTCCCAGAGGAAATTTTTAAAAGGGAGGATTGGCTATGATAAAATAAAGTATATTGGCCAGGTGCAGTGGCTCATACCTGTAATCCTAACATTTTGGGAGGCCAAGGCTGGCAGATCACTGGAGCCCAGGAGTTTGAGACAAACCTGGGCAATATGGTGGGGAAAAAAAATAATAGCCAGATGTGGTGCCACATGCTTGTAGTGCCATCTACTTGGGAGGCTGAGGTGGGAGGATCACTTGAGCCTAGGGAGGTTAAGACTACAGTGAGACATGATTGTGTCACTTCACCCCAGTCTGGTAGACACAGTGAGACCCTGTCTCTAAGAAAAATAATAATAACATAAATAAATAAAATAGTACATATAATAATAGAATAGAATAAAGTATATTTTATTTCAGAGTGTGCTCTTCTGTTTGTATGGGTTTTAAATACATGTTTAGAAGATCAAACATGGTTTTGGAGAATCAGTACTGTGTGTAAACAGTTAATAGATGATGTTGAGCAATGTGAGACAAACTTACTTGTGCACGAATACAGATTTCAAATTGAATAAGAAAGCTGTTTTGCTTGAATACTTAAAAAAGTGCACTAGCAAAAAAGCACACTAGCAAAAAAGTGAAACGGGTTTTGTTTTACAGGTAGAGTTAATTTGATTAGATTTGTCAGCCAGCCAGGTTCACAACATCTGAATTTAGCCATTATACAGTTTACGAGCAAGTGATTCAAAAATCAGTTTCTAAGTTCCTACCAATGATGACAATGAAAGATGCTTGTCATAGATCTTTTTTTCTCATTCTCTGGGTGACCCCAAATCCTATACGGCATGTAGCCACTAGTATGACTGGTCCCCAGAGAGTGAGACTGTGTTAGGACTGAAGAGCTAATCCCACAGCCTAAACCATTTATTATAAATCATCACTCGTTTACCATTCAAGCAAACTTGGGTCTGCCGCATAATGCAAGCAATCAAAACACAGCTTACCTCATTTTCTCTTGTTCTGAAATGTTTTCTTTGGCGATTGGGAGCACTCTTTCTTGCCTGCTCTGCTCTGATACCGAGGCAGTACCTAGCAGTAGGGGATCCCTTACTTGCCTTGTTCAGAGTCTTTTCTGCCTGCTAAGCAAGGGCCTGATCTCAGGTCCTTTTCACACATTTGTTCTTTTCTTCCTTTCTGATGTTTATTGTCTTTCCTTGTACATCTTAATTCTTTTAGTAACTATCTGATCATTCTCCTTCATCCTAATTTTTGGCTTTCTTCTCTCTTTTTGACTTTATATTTGGGAATATGTTTCCTTGAGGTTGGAACCTGGATTGTAAGAAATCAAACATGTGATTACCTAGCCCTATATTTTCTCCAGTAAACTTTTTGCAGAGTGATCCATTTGCCTTGGGAATGACTCTCAAAGAAGATCCTCTGGGGCAGAATTTGTTCCCATCAGTGCCAGCTTTCCCTCTGGCAGGATGTCTCAGGATCTGCTGGTGCTACCCAAGGCTTGCTGCCCACACTCATGGAATAAAAGGATATTTCCTAAAGTTTTTGCCGCTCTGCATTATTAACATGGCCACATGCTCAGCGCCCTTGGGCATTAAAATTTTAACCGGATCAAAGCAGCATACCTATTTGATGTGCCTAAGTGGCAGAGACTCTCAGAAATGAGTCACAATGGCCTTCCGACTTTCAGAAAACGCCATGCTCTTTTTATCCAAAAGCCACAGAGCTGATATGACAGGAAACTGACACAGCAGGACTCTGGGATCATTCAAATTCCAATAACAAGAATCTTATCATGTCTTGGCGTGTCTGCTGTAAATTACATGAGATGCTCTATCTGAGAATGTTTTTATGAAGATATCCACCTTTTGTTGCTTCCTTCCTTTTATCTTCTTGCAGAAGGAGATGATCTTGGTTCTGAGGCCAGTTCATTTACTCTGCCTAACCCAGTAGCCCTCAAGTGGCTCCATTGCCACAATTCTAGCGTCAGCCACACAATTGTGGTGTAGTGTCATGAGCAATGAGGCAGGCTGCATATAGCTCCTACAGCAGACTCAAATCCAGAAAAAAAAAAATCCAGACTGCTTCCAACTTGAAAACACATATCATTCAAATATTTATTACAGTTTTTGGAAGTTGGCTGCAGGAAACCTACATTTCTTTCTTAATTCTTGTTACACAAACAAACCAAAATGCCTTCAATGCCTACCACGTACCAAATGGGGCACTCATCCCATTGCTGAAGTTAATCCTTAAGAAGTAAAAATTAATTCCAAAACCCAGAAGAAAAGTTATTGTATCCAGTTTGTTTTATTATGTTCTGTTTTATGTGGGTTTTGTTTGTTTGTTTGTTTTGGTTTTGGTTTGTTGTATTTTTTTCATTGAGATTCTCGCCATGACATATTTCAGAAAGGATTTTTAATCATTCTGAAAAGCCCTAGGATCAGGATAAGGAGTTTGTTTTCTTTTAAAATGTAGGATGGTAAATATAACGATAGTGAGTGATATATTGTCCCTGACAGGATTAGATAGATTTGTTTCACCTTTACAGACTTGACCTATGCCTGGGATGGGATACTATGACTGTAGGGTGGGGATGAGGACATGCTTGCTGAAGAAATTCAGCCAACTCTAAAGTATGTTGATTTTCTATATATTACATGAAAGCCCCATTAGGAGAAATTATCTGGGGCATTTGTATAAATGGGATGGGGTTTCCAGGACACTGCAGAAGCAATGCTTTATACCCTTAATATTAAAATTCTACTGAACATGATTTGACCTCTCTCTCTTGCTGTCTCTCATTCTCTCTCTTATTCTCTTTCTGTCACTCTCTGAATCCTGCGGTGATTTCAGAATCCCTTAGTGCCAAGGTTATCACTGATAATTGTCATTGAACTGGCAGTGAAAATGTTAGTTAATGAATGATATTTGTTGATAAAATGCCAGATAACAGAGGATTAATTATAACAGCTCATTTTGGGGAAAACAAGTCCATCAGAATGAGGTTAATGATCAGTGTGCCATCTGGCCTAGATTAGGGAGCCATCTCGGTCAGCGTTGAGTGTTGAGTCACATAAGTTCCCTGAAGTGTCTTGATTCAAGTCAGATGTATCCACAGCATACTACAAACATTGTAGGTTAGACTTTGGAGTTCAGCGATTAATGTCCATAATTTGATCGGGCTGAGTCTTGCAGGGTTTTGGGATTTTAATAGCCTGCACAAATGGGAAAAGGAAGAAGCAAAAGAACGAGGCAGGACAGGCCCAAGGACAATGATCCTGGTCTCCAGGGGTAGTGGGTAGAGCATAGTGAACTTGTGTGTTGTAAGGGCTGGAAGATAATGACCACCAGAAGCATAGTATAGGTGGTCAGTTCATTCATAACAGTATTCCAGATGACAACCAGAGAACTAAAAGAAGGAAGCACTGTACCTCACTTCTTTAGTATTCTTGCTCAAAGGAAGAGTATACACGTTGTTTGCAGCTGCTGGAGCAGATGAAGGACCAGGTCACTAGCTTAGTTTCAGAATGAGCCTCAACTTCTAGCTGAGAACTCGCATGTAAGTCCAGAACACAGAATGAGGAGCCAAGAATTGTTATTTGCATGCTTTAAGCCACCACTCTTGGAGAGTGCCCACTATGTGTCAGGTACTTTATCTTAAATATTTAACCCTCACTACAATTCTGTGAAATAAATATTTTTCATGCCTTGTTTCCAAATTATAAGACTGAGGGAGCTTGGAGAAGTTAGGCAAACAATTCAATATCCAATATCTAGTAAGTTTCAGAGTCACATTTTATACTCAGTTATGTATGTATTCAGATATATCAACAAAATGAGCCAATGTAATGGGTCTATTGTAGGAGGTTGTAACTGGTGGTCTTAGGACACTGGGCATTGCCTCAGACATAATGAAGAGAGTTGAGTTTGTAGACAAAGGTATTGGGTATAACAATCCTTCTTGCACAGGTCGGGAATTGATGGAGGTAAGGAAAGGAGCACGTAGAGAACCCTGTGGACAGAAAGCATTCATAATCCAGCATTGATCTGGAAGGTATAGCTTATGCACCTGGTGAGCATGTCAGGTTTTTACTCTTAGCTGCTGTCAGTAGGATTGGCCATCAGATTCTGGATTTTATGTCATAATAGAATCAAGTGCACTTTTACTATAAGTACTCTTAGGGCTGGGCTTACAGTAGGCATTCAACTCAGTGCTTATGAATGACTAAATAAATGGGTGTGTTCTTTCCTGAAATAGCAGAAAGCAGTAATGGTCTTCTTCCATTTATACTCAAAAAGGCTATGTGCAAAGCAGGAGAGACAGCCTGGAAGTCTACACCTGTGCCATTAATCCCCCAACAATCCTGCCAAGGTTAATTTTCAGAGAGCTCTTACACAAAAATATTTGGTGATTTCATGTTCTGCAACAATCTGTTGAATCACAGGAATCCAGAATGGCCACTTTTTCCTCAGTTGTAGAGGGGTGTTACTCATATTACTTTTATGAGAAATGAATAAGTGAAATGGATGCATTGAAATATATTTATTAAAATTAAAAATTAATTCTGAACAACTAGTAAGAACTATTTCTGCTGCTTTGGTATGCAACATTGTGTAAATGTCTGTCAGGTCTAGCTGGTGTATAGTGTTGCTCAAGTCCTCTATTTCTTTGAACATCAGTATACACCAACTAGACGTGATAGACATCTGTGATACTCCGTACAAAAACAGCAGAATATATACTCTTCTCAAGTACATATGGAACATTCCTCAGAGTAGATTATATGCTAGTGCATAAAACAAGTCTGAATACATTTTTAAAAAATTATACAAAGTGTGGTCTCCAACCACAATGGAATAAAATGAAAAATCAATAACAGAAGGAAATTTAGAAATTCACAATTATGTGGAAATTAAGCAACACACTCTTAAATAATCAATGGGCTGAAAAATACCAGAAAGATTAGAAAATGCTATGAGATAAATGAAAATGAAGATAAAACTATGAAAAATTATAGAATGCAGCTTATACAGTACATAACAGGGAAATTTATAACTATAAATGTCTATATAACAACATCTCAAGTCAATAATCTAACCTGACAACTTAAGAAACTATAAAAAGAAGAGCAAACTAAATGCAAAACAATCAGAAGGAAGAAAATAGAAAATAGTAAATATTAGAACAGAAATAAATAAAATAGGGAATAGAAAAACAATAAAAAATCAGTGAATTCTAATTGGTTCTTTAGGAAAAAATTTTAAATTGACAAAATTTTAGCCAGACTGAAGAAAAATGGAAAGAAGGTATAAGTTGATAAAATCAAAAATGGGAGTGGAGACATCACTTACAGAAGACACCAACCTTACAGAAATAAAGGATCATCTGGGAATGCCTTGAACATTTGTGTGCCAACAAATTAGGTAGCTTAAATGACATGACAAATTTCTAGAAAGACAAGTGGAAACAACCACCATTGATTCAAAGTGAAATAGAAAATCTGAATAAACCTATTACAAGTAAAATTATTTAATTCCAAACGAAAACATTTTCCACAAATTAAAGCCTAATTGCAGATGGCTTTGCTGGTGAATTTGATTAAACATTTAAAGAAGAATTAGTAATAATTCTTTACAAACTCTTTCAAAAAAGAGAAGACAAAGGAATATTTCCCAATCCATTCTAGGGGCTAGCATTACCCTTATGCCAAAACCAGATAAAGACAGCACAAGAAAAGAAAACTAGAGAGCAATATCTCTTATAAATGTAGACACAAAATTTCTCAATAAAATACTAGCAAACACTGGCAATAAAAAGGAATAAAGTATGAATACATGCTACAACATGGCTGAACCTTGAAAATATTATACTAAGTGAAAGAAACCAAGTACAAAAGACCACATATTTTATGAGTCCATTTATATGAATGTCCAGAATATAGAAATCTACAGAGACAGAAACTAGATTAATGGTTATCCAGGGATGAGGTATGAAGTTGCAGAGAAAAGAGAACTCAAACTACTCAATCACAGAAACACAAATAATCTGGTTTAAAAATAGGCAAAATACCTGGCTAGACATTTCTCATAAAAAGACATTCAAATGGCAAACAGGTATATGAAAAAAATATTTAACATCACTAATCATCACAGAAATGCTAATCAAAACACAATGAGGTATTACCTTACTCCAGTTAGAATGGCTCTTATCAAATTGACAAAAGATGACAAGTGCTGGGAAGGATGTGGAGAAAAGGGTACCCTTAAACACTATTGGTGAGAATGTAAATTAGTTTAACCATTATGAAAAACAATATGGAGATTTCTCAAAAAATTAAAACTGAGACTACCATATGATCCAGCAATCCCACTGCTGGATATATATCCAAAGGAAATGAAATCAGTATGTCAAGGAGATATCTCACTATCATGTTTGTTGCAACACTATTCACAATAGTCAGAATATGGACTCAACCTAAATGTTCATTAACACTTACAGATAAATAAAATGAATAAATAAATGAATAAATAAGATGCAGCATATATATATATATATACACACACACATACACACACACACACATACACACACACACACACCAACTACTCTTCCCAGCCCATGGTAGCCACTATTCAATTGTCTACATCAGTGTACACACACACACACACACACACACACACACAATGGAATACTATTTAGCCATAAAGAATAAAATCCTATCTTTTGTGACAACATAGATGAATTTGGAAGACATTATGTTAACTGAAATAAGCCCAATACAGCAAGACAAATACTGCATAATCTCATTCATATGCAGAATCTAAAGTCATTGATCTCACCGATGTAGACAGTTGAATAGTGGCTACCATGGGCTGGGAAGAGTAGTTGGTGATATGGTTTGGCTGTGTACCCACCCAAATCTCATCTTGAATTCCCGCATGTTGTGGGAGGCACTCAGTGGGAGGTAATTGAATCATGGGGGCTGGTCTTTCCCATGCTGCTCTCGTGATAGTGAGTAAATCTCATGAGATGTGATGGTTATCATAAGGGAGTTTTCCTGCAGAAGCGCTCTTTGACTGCCGCCATCCATGTAAGACGTGACTTGCTCCTCCTTGCCTTCCATCGTGATTGTGAGGCTTCCCCAGCAACGTGGTACTGTGAGTCCAATTAAACCTTATTCTTTTGTAAATTGCCCAGTCTTAAGTATATCTTTATCAGCAGGTGAAAACAGACAAATACATGGGGGAAGGGAAATGGGTAGAAAATGGTTCATGGGGAAAAAGTTACAATTACTTAGAAGGAATAAGATCTGGTATTCTATTGCACAGTAGGGTGATTATAGTTAATAGGAATATATTGTTTATTTCAAAATAGCTAGAATAAAGGATTTTGAATGTTCTTACCACAAAGAAATGATAAGTGATTGAGGTGATCGATATTCTAATTACTCTAATTTGATCATCATGCATTATATACATATATTGAAACACTGTACCTTATAAATATGAACAATTATTTTCTGTCTATTAAAAATAAAATAAAATAAAACACCAACAGTGGAGCACTGATTTGAGGATAAGATTACCAGAAAGTTGTGGAAGTAAAGCGAGGTCATCAAGTTTATGGAGAGAAATCTGGAGACTCTTTGTAGCACCATTAACCTCTGAACCAAATTCTGAAGGATAAAATGTGCATCAGGCATGTGAGGCAAGAAAGACATGGCAAGCAGATGAACAGCCTGGACACATGTAGGGCTTAGAGGAGCAAGTTGACTCAGTGGGCATACAAGGTGCAGCTGGGAATGTCAGGAATTACAAGCGATTTTTTTCTACCTTTGGACTTTAACCAATATTTCCTAAAATCTGCCTTGAGGAAGTGCTTCCCAAATTATCTGCAGTAAATGAAAGATTTTTCTTCTTATTATTTTAAATCTGCCATGAACTGATGCTTTTGTAAAACACAATAAAGATGAATTACTAGAAAAATGAAGTGTGAAATAAAACCTCACAAGCTACTGTTCATATTTGTATTAGTCCATTTTCACACTGCTTTAAAGAACTACCTGAGACCAGGTAATTTAAGAAGAAACTGGGTTTAATTGACTCACAGTTTCCATGGCTGGGGAGGCCTCAGGAAACTTACAATCATGGCAGAAGGTGAAGCGGAAGCAAGGCACGTCGTCCCATGATGGAGCAGTGGAGAGAGAGCGAGACACAGGGAGTGCTAAACACTTTTAAACAACCAGATCTCGTGAGAACTCACGAGACGGCACTAGGGCAATGTGCTAAACCATTAGAGACCACCCCCATGATTCAGTCACCTCCCAGCAGGCCCCTCATTTGACATGTCAGAATTGCAATTTGAGGTGAGATTTGGGTGCAGACACAGAGCCAAACCGTATGACTATTCTTGGCAGCATTGTCCATTTGTTTTAGCATTTTCTAAATATTGACTCTCCATTTCTGTATTTTTCTTATTGCAGACAAGCAATAAATAATTTGTGAACCTGCACTGGTCCACAAACCACATCATGACTAGCAGGGTTCTAAAGGACACATTCCAAAAGATTGCCTGACAACCCAGTGGTCAAATGTATATGGGAAACATTGGGAATTTTATCTGCCCAGACCTCCCACAGGAGATGCATGTACAGCATTGTCTAAAGTCACTAAGAAATTTTGCAGTAAAAATGCCTTAGTTTCCAATGGAATGGTATTTGGAGGTAGGACTTTGGATGGTAATTAGGTAATTAGATGAGATCATGAAGTTGGGGCTCCCATAATGGGATTAACATCTTTGTAAGAAGAGAAAGAGAGGCCAAAGCATTTTCTCTCTCTCTGCCATGTTAGGACATAGCAAAAAGAAGGCTGTCTGTAAGCCAGGAAGTGAGCCCATAAGGGTGAACTGAATCAACCCATATCATGATCTTCCCAACACCCAGAACTATGAGAAATAAATTCCTGTTGTTTAAGCCATGCAGTATTTCAGTATGGCAATCTGAGCTAAGACAAGAGTCAAGTAGGCAGTGGTAAGTGCAATGGAGACAAGCAAAGGTGGAGCAAGAAGGGGTCCAACAAGGAGAGCTCCAGTTAAATAAAATTGTACCGAGAAGATGACATTTGGGTAAAATCTAAAGGTGAGAGAAAAACCATGCATATATGGGATGGGTAGGGGATTGGGGAAGTGATTAGATAGAGTGAGCAGCATGTGTGAAAGCCCCAAGGCAAGAGGATGCTTGGAACTGTGCAAAGAGCTGGAACAGAATGGAGGACAGAGAAATAGGAAAGAAAATAAAATACGAGGGATAAGAGGGGGCCAGATCTTGCAAGGTCTTGTATGTTTTTGCAAGATTGTGGCTTTTACTCTGAGATTGAAAGCTGTGGGAAGATTGGACCAGAGGAGTGATATCATCCAATTTGTGTTTGCACAGGATCACTGTGGCCTTGTGTAGAGAGGAGATTACAAGGTTGTAACTTTCCAGGGAGACCACCTGGAAAGATATTGCAATAATTTAAGCTTGAGATGAGCAAGGCTCAGAGCAGCACAGAGGCAATGGTGTTGGTGAAAGTGGTTAGATTCTGAATATGCTGAAAACTACTCAGGTAGTTCTGACAGAATTGGCTCATAGATCAGATGTGAAGTGTGAGAGAAGAAAAGACAACCATGATACTAACATTTTTGACCTCACTAATTGGAAGATTTCACCTGTCCTGAAATGGGAGGAGAGTGAAGAAGAAGGACATTTGGGAGTGAGAAATATCAGGAGATCAGTTTTGAAACTGACAAGTTTGAGATACCCAACAGACATTCAGGCAGAGGTGCCAAGTAAGCAATTTGACATATGAGTCTGAAGGGCAGGAGAGAGGTCCTAAGAGGAGCTATACTTTTGGGAGCTGTCAGTGTTATACATAAAGCCACAAGACTGGGTGGGACCAGTGAGAGTATGAGTGCAGACAAACGGGAAGGTCTAAATGTAGTCCCTGGGGTATTGCTTCATTAAGAGCTTGTAGAGTTGAGGAGGAAGAGCAAGGGAGACAGGAAGTAAAACGAG
Source organism: Rhinopithecus roxellana (assembly GCF_007565055.1). NCBI lineage: Eukaryota > Metazoa > Chordata > Mammalia > Primates > Cercopithecidae > Rhinopithecus > Rhinopithecus roxellana. The sequence continues at coordinate 173,793,639 of NC_044550.1, forward strand.
GGAAGAAACAGGAAAACTAATAGTTTAATGTCATGGAAATCAAATATAGAACATATTTCCAGGAGTGATGCTTCAACCTTATCAAATGCTGCTGCCGGTTAGGTAAGATCTGGACTGAGAATTTGTTGGTAACTTTACAGAGAGCCATTTTTGTGAGTATAAAGGTAAAAGCCAGATTGAATCATGTTCAAAAGGAATTTGGAGTAAAGAAACTGAAGAGAGCGATGATGGAAACTCTTTTGAGAAGTTTGAAACAGTAGCTGGAGGGAAAATGAGAAAAGTGAGGTTGATGATGATAATGATGATGATGGTTAAAAGATGTTGGTGTATTTACATATTGATTAAAAATAGTGATAATGGAGGGGAAGTAAGAGAGGAGAGCTGGAGCTTAGAGCAGGTGAGAGGGGATGTAGTCTTGTACACAGGTGAGGAATGGGTCTTTCCCAGAAAAGGGTTCAGTGAGTCCATATTAACAGAAACAAGAAGGATATATGAGCTTAGATACTGGTACATGAAAGTCTCTAGTGATAGAAGCTAGAGGACGTTCTCTTCTGATTGTTTCTATTTTCATAGCAAGTTTTCAACTGAGAATGAGGATGAGACAGGTGTAAGAAATCAGAGGTGAGAAACAACAAGAATCAGTTGGCTATGAGAATAGGGCAATGAAAAGTCTAAAGTAAAGTACTCAGAGAGCCAGGCATCATTAAGGGCTCTTTTAGGTTAGCGATCATGAAGTTAATGTGAGACCTGTCATCATGTCTGTGTGATTTAAGCACACTACTACTTTTCCTACTATACCTCTTGCCAACCATCCAAAACTCTTTGTGAAGTACTCACTGATTTCAGTCATAGGTGGGAACTATTAGTTGGGACATTGACATGGTTCAGTTTACGTCATAAAAGTGTTACCATGGCATCAGTATACAAGATGGATTCGTAGGGAATAAAATGGAGGGCAGGAACGTAGCTAACAGGCTACTGAGATGGTCAGATAAAAACTGATGGTCATGATTAGAGATTCTTTTATTTTTTTGTGTATGTCTATATGTGGTTCAGAGAATGCCATGTTTGTGAAGGTATTCTTTTTTTCCATAGAGCAATGATGGACTACATTCCCAGCAGTCATCTATATCACATGGCTTTGGCATTTGCTTTTTGATAGTAACCCTGTTCTGGGACTGCCATATGCCAGCTCTGCATACCCTCACTTCTTCCATCTGCCCATACTCTCTAGAAGAGATAGATCTGCGGGAAAGAGGGATTCTGGCCAGGGAGTGTGATTTTTATTTGCATGAATGAACGCATATTGCATTGCTTACACTTCTACTCTTTTCTAGTCCCACCACTCCCCAATACCAGAAGAGCTATGTTATTAAGAGGAAGACACTTCTGACTGTTTTATGGATGGAGAAGCTCAGAAGATGAGGAATTGAGGCAGTGAATGATGTTGAAGGATTCTCTGAAAATACTGCTCACTGAGAATTAGGAGCTGGATATTTGATTTTTCACTTCATTTTGGAAAAATTGTGAAAAACAGAGCTGGCATGCTAAAAGACATTAAACCTGGCAGGAAGGTAAAGAGAACGGGCCAGCAAGCCGCCAACAAGGAATTAAAAGAGATCATGGAATACAGCCCAGAGCTCTACTAGGCTGTTAGGGGCGGTCCCAGAGAAGCAGCAGCAGATGACAAATGATCAGAAGCTGAGACCTGATTTATTCGGTAGGAAATGAAGATGGTAGCAAAGGAAGAAATCTAGACTCCACTAAATGAAAGATTTCCTCAGTAAAGCAGACAGTAAAATGGAAGGAGAGTGAAAAAGGAAAAGTTAGATACAATGGATATGGTGTTTTTTTTTCACAGCTGAAGAGGATATGTGCAAAGGCCACCAAAGATCTTCAGATTCAGAATTTGCCTCATTTAAAATGTTCCATCAGAGAAGATGTGAAAACAGCTCAAGATAACCTGGAGCCCAGGCTGACCCGGCGGTGAAATACGAAGTCCCAGCTGTCCTCTATATCACATGGCTTTGGCATTTGCTTTTTGATAGTAACCCTTGGAGTTCTTGACACATCTTGGGATCTCTGGGCATCTGCAAATTCATGCAGAGCACCCTAATCTGTAATTCATTCTGTAAAAAATTGTTATAATTTTGTAATGGAACTACTCATTTGGCTATGTGAGCATAGTGGGAACCACCCAGCAATAGTCAAGAAGAGCAAATCTACATGGAGCTGTAGAGGCTGGATCAGGCTAGCTGACCCCACAAATAAGCGACTTACTGGGCAAACCAATTTTTCTTCGATGTTGATTCAAACATTTCCTTAAGACATGCATTTTAAAATGTTTACATATTTATTGTAATGCATCTTATAAATCATGAAATAAGTTCACCACGTCTGTGACTTTATGGATATAATTACTAGGGCCAGACATAAAAAAAAAGAGTTGATTTAAAGAAATATAAAGTAAGAAAATATATAGGTGGGTAGTACATTGATAAGATAAAAATTGGACCAAAGCAAATAATGTAACTGTATTCCTAACTACGAGTAACAGCAAAGCAAGGAAGAGTTGCCTCAATATAGTGAGATAATGTGCTGTCATTCAAACGTGCTTAGACTGATAGGATATGTACACAAATCTTGATCTGACTTCAAAGATGCAGTTTGGTGAACTGGAAAGGATAAGGAATTTAGGGGCAGATGGCTTGCTCTGCCGCTATTTTTGCTGTATGGATCTGGGGAAATTACTTAATGTCCCTGTAACTGGCAGAGTTTCTTTGTTTGAAGGTAAGACCATATCAAGTGCTCAGCAAATGCTTTGCCCAGAGAAGACATAGAAGAAAGTCTTCCGCCATTATTGCAGATATAAAAATGGAGTGGGTTTTCTTCTCTTTGTATTAAACAACAGATAATGAGACATTCAAAAGTTTGATGGGGAGATATGGTGGAAGGAGGACTAGATACAGAATTAAAATATTTTACTTTAATCTGCAGTGTCAAAGATTTCCACTTACTAAATGTTCAACTAAATTATCAACTTAGTCAATTCTCTCTGAATTCTAACTATTAAGCATACACAATTGTATCTAAGTATATATGTGTGTGTGTGTGTGTGTATATAAATATCTGTAAGATCATCACATTAATATGACTATACATATATAGGGAGAGGAACAGAGAGTATGAGAAAGAAAGGGAGGGAGAGAGGAAAAGGAAAAAAAGGGTGTTGTAGATAGAAACTTGGTTGAGGACTAGAAAACCTTTGTTCAATTCCTAGGCTTTATAACTGAAAAAAAAAAAAAAAAAAAAAAAAAAAAAAAAAAAAAAAAAAAAAAAAAAAACACTTCAGTTTCTTTATCTGTAAAATGAGTGCAATAGAACCTACATCACTGAATTTATCTGAAAAAATTACGTATCTGTCTAACTATCATCTATATATCTGTTGTATAAATCAAATGCTCAATTAAAGTCAGTCATATTTTACTTGCTTTCTATCACAACCAAGACCTCTGCTGTGACCTAGTAAAGCATAGTTGATTTTAGTAGCTCATGGATCCCTGGGTGCATTCAGAAAAGCAAAGCAAAGGAACGGTGAGTTTGTAAATAATTGGAGACACTTTCTGAAAGACTGTGATAGATGCCCTTTAGGGTCTTGCCTGGATCCTGTCTTCTCTATGAATTGGTCCCTATTTCACAGTGTTGGACCCTGGACAGCTTGAAGCAAAGGGAGGAGAGCACAACTTGTTATTTTCCTACTTCTGATTGGGCCAGGTGTGGATATCTGACCCAAATTCATCCAGAAAATTCTCTTCCTCAGGAAATCTGGAATTTGGAACAGGACAGAATAAGAGCAATTTAATCTGACTCATATTAAGAGAGGCATAGAAAGCCTACTTCCAGGTTGGCACTCTTGGGACCAGTTGACCTTGTTTGCCTGGGACTGAGGGATTCTCCAGAACTTGGTACTCTCAGTGCTGATACTAGGATGGTCCTGAGTAAACTAAAGCAGTTGGTCACCCTATGAGCTAACCTGGTCTCTGCCCTACTCGAAGATTGTCCAAATCTTTCTTGGATTCCTACCCCTATATCTTTCCAATAAGTTGCATTTTAAAGCTTAAACTATTCAGAATTTAACCAAAAGATTTTTTTTGGTGGTGCTATATCCAGCATGCAAAAAAAAAAAATAAATAAATAAACATGGAAAATAAGAGAGCATCAATATAAAATAGAAACTGTTTGCTAAAGCTGTCAACCTTGAATAAAATTCTTTATTGCCTCTAATATTTGTGCTAGAAAACTACTGCTTAGTTGCTCTTGCAAAATGGATGCCTTTTCTAATGCTTCTTAATATCGGGTGAATTATGTTAGTAAGTTGAGAAGGATTATCTACTTACCCTGTTTGGAAAATCAACTCATTACCTTTGTTACAGAAAGGGATGAGGGTGTCTTAGCATATCAGAAGCGTTTTACCCTGGAGTCAAGATGATGAATCAGGAATTCGATCAGACTGTGTCTCCAGTGAATTGCACTGTCAAATAATGTTAATAGAACCAACTGAAGCCTCTCTCACGGCCTTCTCAAGGTTTTACATGCCTTAGAATCTCTTAGAGAGTGAGTTAAACGTTTATTCTCCTGGGTCTCCTCCCCAGAGTTTCTGATTTACTAGGTCTGGAGTAGCGTACCCTAAATCTGCAGTCAATAAAGTTCCCTGGTTCCTTGCTAGTTAAAGCAGCTTGTTCAGCAGCATTGGCACCATGGGGAGATTGTGAGAAAAGTAAAATCTTGGGCCACACCTTCAATTGTTGAATTAAAATGGGATTTTTAGCTTAATGATAGAGGTGCCTTACCCTGTGAGATTCTGAGGCAATGGCCTAAGGACCACATTGATAGAATATATTGTAGTTGGGCCAACTGTAATAACAACAGTAGTTAATGTTTTTGAGTGTCTGTTAGGTTCCAAGGATTATTCCAATGCTTTCATATGGCTTAACTCAGTTGATCCTCCCAGCAAGCCTCAGAGGTCATTGTTTCGAGATGAAGAAATGGATGAAACTGCACATGTTCACCAGCTGGTGAACGGGACAGTGCTTTAAAGGCAGGCAGTCTGACCTTAGAGCTTAGGCGCTCAGCCATCACGCACTACTGAAAGGAGATGGGCATTGCATTCATTTGGCAATTTAAGAAGACATACCTTGCCACAAGAAAATCAAACACTGTAAGGCAGCATTTATTGTGTTGCTGATCACAAATGCCAGATCTGCTTTCTGGGGATTCTCTGGGGTCCCAGTGCCCTCACATGTGTCACATGGATAATCATAGCTCACCCCCAGCTCTGTGACGAGGCGTAAATGAGCTCCCTGAGGCAAAGGGCCAAGGGTGAGACTGGCATGAAGGACTCAAGGAAGGTTCACATCCTGGAAAGAGTGAGGGTGTTGGAGTCTGGAGGCCTAGACGAGGCTTTCAGTTCTGCTGATCCTTTAGTTCTCTGCAGAGACATCGCCAAATTGTGCCTCACTTTCCTCACCTGTAATATGAGGTAAATAAAACCTATATTTTAAGATTGCTGGAGGAATGAGATTATGTCCACTAGGTACCAGACCTTCTAACTCTTTCATATAAAGGGTTCAATAAATTTTTACTACTTGTGTTTTCCTGTCACAATCATTCTTTTCTGGAATTTTAAGTCATTATCCTCTTCCAGATAATTAAGTGTCAACATTGGGAGGGATCTTAGATGCTTTAAATCTCACCCCCACATCCCGCCCCCTCAAGCCTGCTCACTCTATCAGACAGCTGACTCACACATTACTGTGAAACAAGTCTTCGCTTCCTAAACAAGGGGACCTTTCCTTTGAGCTTATAGTTCTAAAATGACTGGCCATAAGGCATTAGAAAATAATGTAACAATGGCTAAAAGGTGCCTAAACTATGGGTCGCCACAAGTGTCTCATCTACTAGAAATCATTCCCCTTCTTGAATAAGTATACATCCAGAATGAAACAGGTTTATTACTATTACTTAAAATAAGAACAAAAAAGTGCATTCCCTTTATTAAGGCATACAGCTTCTCTTTACCCTGAAAACTTGCATGGTATTAAGTATTTGAAGGACTTTTTCAAAAAGGACTTCTTTTTTTTCTTTCTTTTTTTTTTTTTTTTTCAGAGATAGCAGACAATGTGGCTTTCTTCCCATGCTCTGACTTCTTTGAAGAAGCACTTTAACATGCAGGACAAATAATAGTACTACTAATAATAGTGATGATAATTTTAGCCATGGGTGTCACGGTAGTAGTTACAATAGTGGTAACTGATATTTACCATGTGCTTATTTTTTGCTAGGGGCTGTTTTAAGTGCTTTACTTCTTCAGTTATTTGTCAGAACTACCCTATGAGGGATGTGTTATTATCTCCATTCAGGTTAAGTCATCTGAAGCCATGTAGTTGCTAAACATAGCCAGGACAGGAACCAAGGCAGTGGGATAACAGAGCCCAAGCCCCCAATCACTGAGCAGTGCCAATGGTGGTAGGAAAGACTCAAACGTTTCCAGAAATTTCTACCCTTTACTCTCCAAGATTCTTTTCTCTTGGCAGCTTCTAACTTCCTTCTCCCACCTCCATGAAGGCAGGGTCTTGGATATAAGATGCTTAGCTGTATGCTAGAAAATGCCTGTGGAAAGTAATGTGTAGAATTTACCATGCAGTGGTATCATTAGGGAGAATTCTTTTTATTTTCTTTTAAAATTCTAAATTCTGAAATGATCTGGCTTGTCTTCTTGTGTTGATAATCACAGATGCCCTCAGTGCCTAAGTCCCTGTGGGTTAAGTCAAGCAATTAGGGAGGCAAATTCTCCTTCCCAGCTTCTGGAAGGTTAGGAGGGGGAAAAAAAAAAAAAACAGAACCCTTATTTTACTTATCTATCAAAATACAAAATTCTTATTTCAGTTAAATAAGGTTTTGTAAGGAATAACATTCTTTTCTTTTAAATGAATGAGAATTTCCAACCATCTTGAATGTTCAGATGTCCTAAGAATTATTTTCTTCTAGTTTCCTTTTCCTTAAATCCTAACTTGACTTTGGGCTTGAAAATGGACTTGAAGCCTATTTGGTATGTTGTTACCAGCAAAGATGTTTTCAGAATATTTTCTCACATGTCCTTTAGTGAAAATTACAGCAACTACCTTAAGGTAGTTTTGATTACTGTTACCACACCACTGATGTGTTTGGTAAAGCTTGGGACTGTGTAATGCAACTTCATTAAGGAAGCTTTCATCTGTCATTACGGGCAAAAACAATTTTTGGGTTATCTACAAAAACAAAACCAGCAGTTACCCCTAACTTCTATATGGCATGTTACAACTTAAAGGACATTCACATTTTTAATTCTTCAAACGACTTTGCAAAATAGGGATTAGTTTTGTTTCTCTTTTACAAATAAGAAAAATCAAGGGCAAAGAGCAAAATAGGCAATTAAGTTAGTGGAACCAAAATTCAAAACTGTTTTTGTTTTGACTTTAATCTCTTTTCATTACCCCCATGGAGTTGGATTCACTTGCATTGGAATATTTTCTGGGATATTGCGTCACCATGGATGTTTGAGTCTGTGATCATATTTTACAAATGGCATAAACCACTGTGTCTTACCACTGACATTTCACCTTATGCTACTGCTATTCTCAGCCACAAAATGCCAGATGGGAAAGAGATCTTATTACTCATTACTCAGGAATGGCAATAACCACAGAACAAAAACTAGCTTCAGATTAACAAAACCACTCGCTGTTATCACAGATCTAAGAAAATTCCCCTACCGCCTGTGACTAGGACATTGAATTTCCATTACCCCAATTTTTTTGTTGTTTTCAATCTGTGAAACACCTCTGTTATCCAATTGCACATTCACTATTATGTCATCTTTGCTCTGTGTTTAAAACCACACATTTGTCCTTATATCTGTAAGTAGAATATCTAAAGGCTAATGCCCTCAATTCTCACAATTGCAAATCCAAAATTATTTGTGATTTTCAAATAACTATACATGGTGATGGGCACATCATAGAATATCAATAAAATGTCTTCGTGAAAAATAACTTACATTTGTAAGGAAATTAAATTTTTCAAAGTATCTGCACGTAATTTTATCTGGTTCTTATAATACTTCCATAGATAGGCAAGGGAAATGTCAAACTCATTTTACAACTGAAGCACTGATATGTGAAGTGGCTTATCCAAAGCCATTGAACTATCAGGTTTCTGATTTAGCATGCTAACCCAGATTGTCTAAATTCAAATATACTACAAGCTGTCTGCCTTTAAAATGCTGCCATAGCTTTCCTCCTCTTCCTCTTCCTCTTCCTTCGCTTGTCCCCACCCTTTACTTCATCATCTTTTTTCATGGTCAGCAAAAATGCTGAACATCAGGAAAGACAGACGCCTTCCTTATCTCAAGATATTTGCTACAGAAAGTCAAAAGTATTCTGGATTGTCTTTAAGATTGTTCCTTGGACTGGTCATTTATTCTTGTGAATTAAAAGGAAGATTTAAGTGGACAATCAGATTCACCGATCTCACTTTACATTAATATTAATATTATTTGAGCTGAAATGAATTTTAAAGCAAATGCTTATTTCTTCACAAATACTTATTTTTCACTGTAGTATAGTCAGAAGTGAGTTTGAGAACTCCATGGATTTACATTATCTGTTGGTTGTAAGAAAGATGATACTCCAGGTTTGTATAATGAGAAAGTATTTTCTGAAGACTTTCTCATCTAGATTAGGTATTATTCTAATTTTCTTCCCTGGCATCCTTTGTTTCCCCGCTAGTAATAATTATGGAATTGTGTTTTAATAGTTCACTTTGGCTGGGCGCGGTGGCTCAAGCCTGTAATCCCAGCACTTTGGGAGGCCGAGACAGGCGGATCACAAGGTCAGGAGATCGAGACCATCCTGGCTAACCCGGTGAAACCCCGTCTCTACTAAAAAATACAAAAAAACTAGCCGGGCGAGGTGGCGGGCGCCTATAGTCCCAGCTACTTGGGAGGCTGAGGCAGGAGAATGGCGTGAACCCGAAAGGCGGAGCTTGCAGTGAGCTGAGATCCGGCCACTGCACTCCAGTTTGGGAGACAGAGCGAGACTCCGTCTCAAAAAAAAAAAAAAAAAAAAAAAAAAAGTTCAATTACTGTTTTCCCAATCAAGAGGAAAGAACTCTGTAGGCTTGTTCTAAATCCTCTTACTGTTGAATTTCTTGCACAGATCCTGGGGCTAATGTGTAAAAGAATGTTTGCTATTAAGTAGACATATAAGAGGGTAGATGGATTTATACAGAGATAGAAGGTGGTAGGTGGATGGATGGATGGATGGAATATAGATGGAGGGATGCACAAATTCTATGAGGATACACAGAAGGAAAATTTTTATTTGATCACTCTAAAACATTTTGTGAGCACCTCTTATGTACCAGTACCACTATTCACAGCACTAGGGATACAGCAGTGAAAAACAAACAGACAAAAAAAAAATGCTGCATTTATGGAGTTTATATTATAATGGTGAGGAAGACAAATCACTTTAAAAAGAGTAAAAAGTAGTATATATATGTATATGTTTTCATATTCTTAAAGCAATTTAAATATATGTGATCTGGAGACATGGAAAAAATAAAGGAAGAGAGAATATAGAAAGCATGAGTGAGTGCTGCAATTTTTTAAAAAGTGCTTCTCACTGCATTAGTTTTCTGTGGCTGCTAAAACAAATTACTATAATATCATCAGCTCCGAAGTCCTATATCTTATTATCTAATGATCTAAATTAGGTATGGGTAAGACTCTAAATATGATCCGTCTTGAGGAAAAATTATTTTCTATCTCTGGAACTGTGAGACTAGAAAACATGTTACCAACGTACAAATGGTGGGACTAGCATAGGATCATGGTTATAGGCATAAGATAACAGCTATAGGCATTCCTATTTTAAAAGAGAAAAAAATAGGAGTTAAAGAAGAGTCACAAGCAATTTTAAAATTCAACCAAGTAAGCTCCATTAGTTTGTAAGGTCTCTCTGTGGCTCAAGGTTCTGCCCTTTCAGCCCCTGCCTCTGCTCTTTGGGCTGACACCAGCACCTTCTGGGCCTGGGCCCCTGACTGCTAGGCCTGCCACACCACAAAGCCCACTGCCATTTTTCTTCTTTTTTGAAGAATAGAAAATGCTTGCAGCTGAGTAGTCATTTCAGCCTGTTTCCTGCCTGTAGAATTTTGAAAGTCCAATAGACTTCTTTCTTTTTGCCTTGTCTCTCTCCCTTTCAGTCCAGGCTGGCAATGTTTCTAATGGTATAATATTCTCAAAAACTTGATGGACCTCCTATATATGTCAGGAGGATTTACATCATCAAACAAGAGGGTTCTCCCCAGATCTTTCCTGGATAACTGCCTCTCTATTTCTGACTTATGCAGAGACATTTGAGTGGCTCCCTCAGCTATATGTCTAATCTCTTCAGCAGCAGTAAAAACGATGCCCCTCCAGACCCTTGGCCTTCTGTCCAGAGCACAGTTTTCTGATACTGAATCTCATACTTTTAGCATTTTTTTTGTATACTGGGTAGGCTGAGAATTTCCTCAATCATCCACTCTTGGTTTCTTTCTGCTTAACAGTTTCTTCCTCAATTTATTTCTTTCTTCTCTCATTTTACTATAAGCCATGAGAAGAAATCAGGCCATATATTCAACAATTTGCTTAGAGATATTCTCGGCTAAATATCTAAGTTTATAGTTTATAAGTTCTGCTTTCCAATTATGAAGGGCACAATTAAGCTCAGTTATCTGACAGTGTGTAACGTGGATTGCCTTTCCTCTGGTTTCCAGTAACATGTTCCTCATTTCCTTTTGAGCCCTTAAAAAAAGGCTTTAAACTTTCATATTTGTACCAACAATCTGCTTATGACGATACATAGACATTCTCTAAGAAGCTAAAACCTTTCTCTATTGTACAGCTCACTTCCTCTCATCCCTTACTGGCAGAATCCTTAGCACTTATATTTCTACCAAAAATCTATTTTAAGTAATCTAGACTTTTTCTTTCATGCTTCTCAAAATGCTTCCAGCCTCCAACAATCTCTAAATTCCAAAGCTACTTCTTCATTTTTAGCTATTTGTTATAGCTGCATCCTGCTTCCCAAAGCAGTATCAAAATACCTACAGTAGTTCCCCTTATTCATTTTTCTCAGTTTCAGTTACCCATGGTCAACCTGCTCCAAAATATTACATGGAAAATTCCAAAAATAACCAATTGGTAAGTATAAAGTTGCTTGCCATTCTTAGTAGCATAATGGAATCTTGTACAATCCCACTCCATCCTGCCTGCGATGTGAATCATTCCTTTGTTAAAGGTATCCACGCTGTATAGCTACCTGCCTGTTAGTCACTTAGTAGCTCTCAGTTCAACCAGGTCAACAGATCCCAAGAAAAAAAGGGTGAATACAATATAAGAAGATATTTTGAGAGAAAGAGCAAGATCACATTAACATAAATTTGATGACAGTGTATTATTATCATTGCTCTACTTTATCAATTATTGGTGTTAATATCTTATGTACCTAAATTATAAATTAAACTTTATCATAAGCATGTATGCATAGGAATAAAACATTGTATATATAGGATTTACTACTATCTGTGGTTCAGGCACCCACTAGGAGACTTGGAATGTATCCCCTGCAGATAAGGAAGTCACTACTGTATTAGTTTCCTGTGGCTGCTATGATAAATTAGCATATACTTAGCAACTTAAAACAACAGAAATTTATCCTCTCACAATTCTGGAGTCCAGATGCCTGAAATCAACACTGCTAGGCCAAGATCAAGTTGTCAGCAGATTGCACTTCCTCTGCAGGCCTGGGAGAGAATTTTTTCTTGCCTTTTCTAGCTTCTGGGTGGCTGCTGGCATTTCTTTTCTTGTGGCCTCATCACTCCAATCTTCATGGCCAGCATCTTCAAGTCTCTTCCTGCTCCACCTTCACATGGCCTACTTTTTCAATTATCAAATCTCCTTCTACCTTTCTGATAAAGATAGAGAAAGATAAAGATATGGATATATATACAGATATGAGAGAGAGTCAGAGACAGATGTATTTTAAAGAATTGGCTAATATGTCTATGGCAAGTATAAAACTTGTAAGGCGGGCCAACAGGCTAGAAATTCAAATAACAGTTGATGTTCAGTCTCTTTTTCTTTTTAAGACAAGGTCTCACTCTGTCATCCAGGCTCGAGTGCAGTGACGTAATGACTCTCTGCAGCTTTGACCCCCCAGGCTTAAGCAAACCTCCCACCTCAGCCTCTCAAGTGGCTGGAACTACAGGCACAAATGATATGCCCAGCTAATCTTGTGTGTATGTGTGGAGGTGGGGTCTCACTATGTTGCCCAGGCTGGTCCTGAACTCCTGGGCTCAAGCAATCCTCCTACCTCAGGCTCCCAGAGTGGTGGGGTTACAAGAGCCTGGTTGATGTTCAGTCTTGAGTCCAAATCCTGTAGAGCATCAGGCTGCAAACTCAGGCAAGGTTTCTAGGTTGCAGGCTTGAGGAGAATTCCTTCTGCAGAAAACCTTTGTCATTGATCTTAAGGCATTCAACTGATTGGGTAAGGCCGACCCACATTATCAGCTTTATTCAAAGTCTACTTATTTAAATATTAATCACATTTAAAAAATACCTTCACAACAATGTCTAGGCTGTGAAGACATTGCCTAGACATGTTGAAACATAGAATTACCCATTATACTAACATATTCTACAGCAGTATGGAGTGAAGGGGCAAACCATGCAGTTATCTGGGAGAAGTACATTCACACAGAGGGAGGGATAGGCGTGTCAGGACTTTCAGGCCATGCAAGATCATTGGCTTTTATTTGAGAGTGATGAGAAGCTAGTGGAGGTTCTGCATAGAAAATAGTAATGACTGATTTCACTAGGCTTGAGCTGGGAACAGGTCAGTTGGAAGATTATTTCAATGATACAGATTAGAGAGAGTGGGATTTGGATTAGGTAGAGCTGGAAAGGATGAGAAATGTTCAGATGTTGGTAAGTTTTGTCGTAGTGACAACACATGCTTTTGTGACAAATTGGATATGAGTTGTGAGAGAAAAAGAAGAAAAATGTGGCCTAAGCCATGTGCAAAGAAACTGAAAGAAGGAATTTACCATTAACTGAGATTGAAAAGATCCAATGGAAGTGATACAGATGAATCCTTAAGAGTTTGGTTGTGGTCATGTTAAGTTTTAGGGAACTATTATGTATTTAAGAACAGTTGACTATGAACCTTAGCTGTCCATAACATAGAGGTGAACTTGGGAGATGTTAGCATAGAGATATTTAAAGCGATGAGACTGGATGAAGTCATCATGATAATAAGTAATCACAGAAGAAGAATGGGGTACATGAGCTGAACCCTAAGGCACTCTAGTGTTGAGAGGTGGAGAAAAGTACAAAGAACCAGCAAAGGGATATGGAAAGCCATCAGTGAGAATGGTAGAAAATTAGGAAGTTGTGTGCTAAGAGCTAAGGAAGCGACAAACTGTAAAAGAAGAGAGTGGTCAACTGGATCAAATGTTCCTGAAGTGCCGAGTAACAGATGGACTAACATTATCTCTTGTATTTAGCAATGCAGTAATCATTATCAACCTAGCTAACAGTGATTTCTGACTAGACAAATTCAAGGGAGAATATGAGGAGATGAACTAGACACAACAAAAATAACCATGGAAAGTCATAGGGTATAGACTAAAGGTCTTTGCCCTTTGCTTGAATCATAATTGAATTTGATTACCCCAGTGGATAAAATCAGTCAGGGCTTTTGGCACTGAAGATTGGTAACATGATGAACCACAAGTGCCAGGAAGGAAAAATTATTAAGAGTTTCACTTATTTTTTCCTCCTGGGGATCTCTGCAAGCCTGGGAGAGGAAGATGTCTGTGGTACCCTCTAACTCAATTTGTCAGTCATAAGCTTTCACTGGCAGGTTCTGGAGATGAAGACAGTAGTGCAGAGTACAACTTCTTGATCTCAGCAACAATACAAAAGGAGAATAAATTTTGAAAACTAAAAGCAAAGAAACAGTACAACACAACCCAAAACAAAAATCAACATAAATAATTTAACAGTGGAAAGTAGGACCAGTCTTGAGTATCTTGTCTTTTTCTGTAGATGATATTTGGTGGATATTTCTTAAATGAAATAATGGAGTAATGTTGTAAGTATATTAGAGGGTCAATAAATATTAAATCTTTCTGCAAAGCCCCAAATCTACTTTACAATTTACAAAAGATCCCTAAATAAAAGGCATATTTGAGTCATATGTTCCCACAGGAAAGAAATTGTTACAGTAATGTGTATTTCTTATTCTAGACTTGTATTAAAATGATAAAATCCTGTTGAGTATATCTGACAAATTATTTGAAATGAAGAGGAATGTGCAGTAGATTTGAAAGTAATCATAGGAGGATGAGTGGTTACAACAGAAAGACATAGTAGGAAAAATACCTGTTAGTAGTTCTTGATTTTTTCCCATGGGAGGAGAAAAAAACAATTAATAAGGGTAATATAATTTGCCTAATTCTGTGCTTTTTGACTTTTGATGAATCATCCATTCTTCTAATCAATTACATTGCAGTGTGAAAGTCCTACGAATTAGGACTCTTGTGAGTGAACAACGGGGAAAGGGAAATTAAGAAAGGTGTTGTAAACAAGGGCAGACAGAAGACCGTGAAGCAGTGAGAATAATTTAAATTTGATGTAGAAGGTGACAGGCAGCCCTGGAGGTTTGAGAAAGGAAGAATGTGATCGGAACTGTGGACAAGGAAGATGATTTTGACAGCCTTTGGTACTGATTGCACATTTCATAATATAAAACAGCCTTCAAGGTCTTGGAAAAAATATTTTATATTTATTAATTTTCTTTTTCCAGGTATTACATAAATTGCTATATACTCTAGGAGTTAGGCTGATTTGTTTTGATTTGTTTTGCTTTGTTAAAGGAGGTCATGCAATTGAGTTATGTGACTGGCACTAAACAGCTGAAGCCCAATCATTTCATTTGGCTTGGCACTATTTTAACAATATAAAAATGATTCTGATATTTATTCAAGTCGAATAGAGATGTATGATCCCATCAAGTTAATTATTAGCAAAAAAGTGTGATATTGTTTAAATAGCAGATGTGTTAATACAGAGTAATTATGTTGACTGAAAATGAACAGCTCCATCCGGCAGACGCCCAATTTTTTTTCCTAGCAGTGTCGACACTGAATGTCTTTTAATACACTGGAAAATTACTAGGCAGATTTGAAATAACAAAGCAATCACTGCAGGGTTTGTTTAAGGTTTCTCTAGAGAATAGGGCAAATAAAATGATCATAGTGATTTGAACAGTCAGAATTGTATAGCTGTTCACTTAGAAAAACAATCTTCCGATTAGCTGACAATTGATAGCTTCTGATATTTCCTGAAATGGTTTCTGCATTAGGAGTATTAATTTGTACTTCTATGTAGTAGGTTACCTAAGAGAAGGTTATTCTCATTATAGTGAACACATGTAAAGGTTATACTCACCAATATACTCACTTGACAATTTCAAATGTGTAGTCCAAATGGATTACTTATACATAAATTTGTATGGCTCATACTATTAATGATATTGCAACAATGTTAAGTTGGATACTAGTGAATTTGAAAGTTTCCATTTTTCTCACCCTAATTGTTTTGGCTAGGGTTCTGAATTTAATGCTTTCATTTTCCTTTGTGATTGGGTCAGAGAATAAGCAAGTTCACCGGGTTTTTAAACCTGAGCGTTTGAGGAGCCTGAGCTTGGATTGTGATCTCTAAGGTGAGGTAGGTGAGAGTTAGAAGTATTCACAGATATTTGCTTATAAAGTGGAGTAGATGGACTATGAATAGATAGCTTGTCAACATATCTACTGATATGTGCTTCCTCTGTAGTGGAAAAGCAAACCAGCACTGACTTAAACAGGCCTTAAGTTCCTCCTGTATCAAGAAATTTGAAGGAAGGTAATAACATATTTCAGTTTTATGGATCAACCACATTAGAGCCATTGTTTGGTATCTATTGTGAGCATCTTTCACTCCTAAGATGGCTGCCTCAATTCCAGGTGTAACATCCATACTCAAAGCAAGAAGAAGGGAGAAGGGATGTGTTAGCTCTGACCATGTCAGTCCCGTTGATCAGGAAGCACTGCCTTTATCAGCCATTAGCAGACTCCTCTTTACTTCCCATTGGCCAGGAATGTATTACATGATCATCCTAACTTGCAAGGGAGTCTGGGAAGATGTGTACATTTCACAGTCTCTGTAGCAGAGATTGGCAAGCAGGAGAGATTGGGAAGGGGTTTTCTTATATTAGTCAGCCAGTCATATTTGAAACTATCCGTGAATTATACAGAAGAGTTTCCATAACTCGAGTTTCATTTATTGTGATAGATTTAACTCTGTTTAAGATTCCACTAGAAGTTGGGAGGGTATTTACTAATGCGGATGTACAGGATAAATATTTAATGGCGATATTCATAAACATAGCCTTGAAAAAGCTATCTACATTCCCACGTGATAGGAGAGACATAGGCAGGTGCAGGTCATGGCCAGAAAAGGACCTCCCTCTCGTTGGCTTCTTTCTCTCCTACTTTTTTTTTTTTTTTTTTTTTTTTTTGAGATGGAGTCTCGCTGTGTCGCCCAGGCTGGAGTGCAGTGGCCGGATCTCAGCTCACCGCAAGCTCCGCCTCCCGGGTTCACGCCTTTCTCCTGCCTCAGCCTCCCGAGTAGCTGGGACTACAGGCGCCCGCCACCACCCCCGGTTACTTTTTTGTATTTTTAGTAGAGATGGGGTTTCACTGTGTTAGCCAGGATGGTCTCGATCTCCCGACCTTGTGATCTGCCCACCTCGGCCTCCCAAAATGCTGGGATTACAGGCGTGAGCCACCACGCCCGGCCCTTTCTCTACTTTTTAATTATTTCCAGTATTTGTTAACATAACTTGGCTGTACCTCTGAAATTCTCCTGAAATTGTTTTTTTAAAGCAATGTTGCCTAAATTATAACCTCAAATGAACATTTAAATTAGTATAATAATGTTAATTATCTATAATAAATAAAATGATTATGTAAATGAACTTCAATTGGAATTCATTTTACTTACAAGTCCACATTACTTTAAAATCTGGTATTCTGTTAATAGTTTATTATTACCTTTTTTCATATAACCATCTGGATTTCATATGAAAATTCCCTTCTGATTATTTTCAGTGTACAATATTGGCAACATAATTGTGTATAGACCATCTCGCTCACATTCATAACAGCTGGCTCTTCTAGAAAAAGATCCCTAAATAAAAGACATATTTGAATCATATATTCCCATAGGAAAGAAATTGTTATAGTAATATGTATTTCTTATTCTAGACTTCTATTAAAATGGCAAAATTCACTGTCTTGGCTTAAGTTTTAAAAAGATCACATATCTCTATCCATATTGCATAGCTCACTAACTTTATATACATTTATGAAACAGCATCAGATTGCTTAAAAATTGCATTAAGAATCCTTAGCTCTAGTAAAGAAATATTCCCTTCCCCACCACCAAAATGGCCTTCTCATATCTCTTTCCTGGGCCTCATTTGAACTTTGAGGTGTGTGTAAACAGTTATAAGCAGGTTGTCTTGAAGAGCTAGGGAGATTTATAAGACAGAAACTTTGCCTTTAAATGAACACACGATTTGAAAATATCTGGCAAGGCACACAAACTAATGATTCAAAAGCAAAATGTTTTATGATCATAACAAGACTCAGGGAACTTATTGCTCACGGAGTTAACATGTATGAACTAAAATAACAAGAGCATGAAAGTTAAATCAGTATTCTCCTTCAGATCAGAAACCAAATACACACACACACACACAAAATTTGTAAAACAAAAAGACATAAAACCTTAAGTTCTATTGACTTCATGTTGACTAATCACTTTAGCCACTGCAGCTTTAATTAAAACAAGATTAAAAGTAAGAGATTTATCAGCCCTTTTATTTTGTTACAAAGGAGCTAAGGTTTCTTTACCATATGGCTTAGGAACGCTGTCACTGCGTATTTAGTTAAGCCACTTTGGAAGATCCTTAATACTGCATTGGTATATTTCAATTTACTCTCTTTGAAAACTGGAAGCAGTTCCACTTACAGAAGTTCGGTAAATGAAAGTTGCACCTAAGGAGCATCCAAAATTGCTGGGCCTGAGACAGTGGATTTCAAATGGTCTTCACTGAAACCCTAAAGGTGCAACAAAACTGCCTCGGGAACTTAAGAGAGGGGAATGGGAAATGGAGGAAGAACAACTGCATGGCAAGTTCAAGGCTCCATGAGTCTTGCTTTTGGAAATCCCTAGAGATATCAAGGAACTGCTTTTTATTTGTTATAAAAATTGGCTTCTGGAAATGATTGTATTTGAAGAAAGTATGTCTTGCTTTGAAAATTTTTGTTGTTATTGTTGTTGAAAACAGTTGCGCTAAGGGAATACAGATACATATTTTTTAAAAAGAAAAAATAATAGGGGACCTGAGAAATAATGTAGCGAGAGAGGCATAGTGAAACAACCAATTATCTTCTGCTTTTTTTTCTTGACACACCAGAAGATAACATTTGAAAGAGAAAATTCAATTCAGCAAGTATGGAAGGAGTATTCCCAGTGTGAGGCAAAATAAATAAGTTACCACCTTGATGGGATATAGGTGGGGCAGGAAAAGCATTGAACTTGAATAAGAAAACGTGTTTTCCTCATAGGTGGGAATTGAACAATGAGAATACTTGGACACAGGAAGGGGAACATCACACACCGAGGCCTGTTGTGGGGTGGGGGAGGGGAGAGGGATAGCAATAGAATATATACCTAATGTAAATGACGAGTTAATGGGCGCAGCACACCAACATGGCACATGTATATATATGTAACAAAACTGCGAGTTGTGCACATGTACCCTAGAACTTAAAGTGTAATAAAAAATTTTTTAAAAAGAGAGCCAAAAAAATTTTTGCAATCTACCTATCTGACAAAGGGCTAATATCCAGAATCTACAAAGAACTCAAACAAATATACAAGAAAAAAACAAACAACCCCATCCAAAAGTGGGCAAAGGATATGAACAGACATTTCTCAAAAGAAGACATTCATACAGCCAACAGACACATGAAAAAATGCTCATCATCACTCGCCATCAGAGAAATGCAAATCAAAACCACAATGAGATACCATCTCACACCAGTTAGAATGGCAATCATTAAAAAATCAGGAAACAACAGGTGTTGGAGAGGATGTGGAGAAATAGGAACACTTTTACACTGTTGGTGGGATTGTAAACTAGTTCAACCATTATGGAAAACAGTATGGCAATTCCTCAAGGATCTAGAACTAGATGTACCATATGACCCAGCCATCCCACTACTGGGTATATACCCAAAGGATTATAAATTAGTCTACTACAAAGACACATGCACATGTATGTTTATTGCAGCACTATTCACAATAGCAAAGACTTGGAATCAACCCAAATGTCCATCTGTGACAGACTGGATTAAGAAAATGTGGCACATATACACCATGGAATACTATGCAGCCATAAAAAAGGATGAGTTTGTGTCCTTTGTAGGGACGTGGATGCAGCTGGAAACCATCATTCTTAGCAAACTATCATAAGAAGAGAAAACCAAACACCGCATGTTCTCACTCATAGGTGGGAACTGAACAATGAGATCACTTGGACTCGGGAAGGGGAACATCACACACTGGGGCCTATCATGGGGAGGGGGGAGGGAGGGGGGATTGCATTGGGGAGTTATACATGATATAAATGATGAATTGATGGGTGCTGACGAGTTGATGGGTGCAGCACACCAACATGGCACAAATATACATATGTAACAAACCTGCACGTTATGCACATGTACCCTAGAACTTAAAGTATAATAAAAAAAAATGAAAAAAAAAACAAAAAACAAAAAAACAGAGAGCCAAAAAAAAAAAAAAAAAAAAAGTGTTTTCCTATCCTGGCTCCATCTGAAGGATTGAAGGTGTTAGAATATGGACTTGTTGGTTTGTAAAACAATGGCACAGTTGTTCATTAAGCACCTGCTATCTGCCAGGCACTGTGTTAGGCATAGGGGAATTCAAAGATAAATGTGATCTGCTACCATGTCCTGAAAGAACTCACAGAATAGTGATAATAATTCGAGTAGTAAACTAGCTGACATTTATCGGATAATTGATCTGGGCCAGGCAACATTCTAATCACCTTTACAAGAACTCTCTTTAGAACCTTCATGGTGATCTCAGTAGGTCCATAATATATTTATTCCTATTTTACAGGAATAGACATGAGGTATAGAGAGGTTAAATAACTTGCTCAAAGTTCCACAGATAGAAAGTGCAGAGATAGTCTTCGAATTTAGTTCACAGAATTCCAGAACCGGTTTTCTAAACAATGTCACGCCATCGCTTTACCTGAATGGAGGAGATACGGTGAGAAGGGAATGTATAGTGATTTTGTGAATGCATTTTAGAAACAATGGTGTTCTGAGCAAGTGTTAGTTATCCTTACCCCAAGGGAGAGAAATAATTCAGAAGTTAAATTGTAATAGGATGTAAATGTCCAAAAAAAGAGTAAAGCTGTAGTAAGCAAAGTATAAGGCAACCTCAGGTTTCTAGAACCTAAGTAACTTCATCAGGCATTCCTGTGCCTTCATTCAGAGTCCTTCTAGATTAACTTTTAGTAGGAAGGAAAGGAAGGCTCAGGTATTTCCCAGGCTCTGACTAGGTATATATCAGTCTCAGCAGTCAGTAAGACTATCCAAATGCAAACACGTGATTTTCTTGACTTTGAGCTCATCTAGTTCAAGGCAGAACTTGGGTTAGACATCAGGAACAACATGATGAACCCTCTTTTAGCCAGAGAGTGAACATTTTAAGTAGAGAAGTGTGCTGTCTGAATGGCTTCCCTTGTGTTCTGGAAATAAGGCACCCTGACATTGTCAAATAGAATAGTAAGAAGATGATCTGGGAGCTCACCCTTTCCTTCCCGGCTTGAGCCTGGATTGTGTCCTGTTAGTGTGTTCTATCCAATGCGCATTTGCAGAAACCGCATTTGTAAATAAAAGCAGATTAGAGCAATTTAAAGGTCAGTGGCAAAGCTGAAATATAACCAGTGTTAAGCACAGAATCCAGTAGAAGACGGCGTTAATAACAAGGTGCCTGCAAACATTCTGCGGTTAAGAATTGGCTTTAATTCAATCAGTGAAGGAGAAAAAAAAAACCTTGTCTGTATTTATAATTTTGGTTTAGCTGCTATTCTTCTAGAAAATGTGCCTTTATTAAAAGCATGAAAATAGACATTTCAGAAATGTGTTATCCAGTGTCAGTCCTCAATTAACTTCTATTCATTCAGCCACCAAGAATCGGTGTTCTGCCCATTAAAAATAAGAGGCTTTCTTTTCTATTCTCTTTGCTGTTATTGATATTGTTAATCATTTTAATTAGTGGCTTCCCATGATTCCAATCAAGTCCAATTAGACTCAAACCTGATAAACAATGAAGAGGTGAAAACAGCAGCTCAAAACAGCTAGCACAAAGTGGAAGTTGTTGCATTTTAAATTGCTTCCAGCCACCTTTAAACAAAGTCCTTCCTTAGTCCCACTGACTATAATAGCATCCGGTTGCTTATGTGAAATGCAACCCATAGTCATATCTTTCAAAAAACTTCAACCACTATACCCCCTCAAGCACATATTCATTTGTCCACATGTCTCTATCACGCCTTGGTTTATATTTTTCAACACGCTCTATCAAAACAATTTAAATTTTTTGCTCCTCCCCTTACCTTCTCCCCATCTTTGTGCACACGTCCCTGCCTTTCTCTGTCCTTCGAAAGGGCCAATCTCCTCCTTTAGAAAAGAGCGACCCCTGTTTTCAATGATGCTGTAGAAGTTCGGGGCATATGTTTTCCAATGACCACAATATACCTGTTCTGCTTACTGTGCTAAATTACAAGACACTTTTCATTTCACTCCCTCAACAACTCTATGAAGTTATTACTTCTCTTAGACCAGTTTTACAGATGAGAAAACTAAGGTGTCAAGAAAGCAGTAACTTATCTAGAACACTCAGCTAGAAAAAGTTAGACATAGAATTTGAACTCAGTTCTCTCTCGGTGGTCCCCAGCCTTTTTGCCACCAAGGACTGGTTTCATGGAAAACATTTTTTTTCCCCATGGATGGGGTTGGGGTGGTTTTGGAATGAAACTGTTCCATCAGGCATTAGAATCTCCTCAGGAGCATGCAACCTAGATCCCTGGCATGCACAGTTCACAGCAGGGTTCACGCTCCTGTGAGAATCTAATGCCACCGCTGAGCTGACAGGAGGCAGAGCTCAGGCAGTAACGCTCACTTGCCTGCCACTCATCTCCTGCTGTGCTGCTCTGTTCCTAACAGGCCACAGACTGGTCTGGGGTGGGGAGGGGGGTCGGAGACCTTCTCCCATATGGTCCCAGAGTCCCAGCACTCAAATGTTACATGATGCTAATGTTTCTAGGCAGTTCTCCAGGTGGAAAAAAGTACAAACTCTAAAACTTTACTATTAATTTTTCTTAGAGTATAGTCAATTAATAACATTTTTTATGAGAATTGTACCTTATCCAACCCTCTTTATGCCTCTGACCTTACTTGCCAAATGACATGGTTTACACTTTCAGGTGAGAAAAGGAATCCTTAGATCTATGTAATGGACGATTCTTATCTTTGAAAATTATTCAATTGTAACATGAGTATCTGTCTTACTACTTGAAAACTTCATGTTCTCAATTTAAACAATGTGACATAGAAGAGCATGAATAGCATCATCTGGGTTTGAATCCTGGTATCTCTTACAGCTGTCTGGGATATCTCGGGGAGGTTACTTACTTTTTCTGAGCTGAGAGCCTGGAATAAAAATAGTAGTAAAGAATAAATAACTTGAACCCAGAAAATACCAATTATAAAATCAGCCTTGCAGTATTATTGTGAAAGTTAAACAAAACACATATTTAAATGTGCCTGACCTGTAACTCTTTCTTAATCAATGATAACTTTAATAATTGTTATTTGTCTTGTATTATTTATAAATCAGTTGATAGTTATCTATATGGAAGCAAGTTGATAGTAGGTTTCAATTAGGCAGAATATCAGGAAAGTGTGACAAGTGTTAGCAAATATCCAACTAAAGAGATTCAGATTAGGAAGGAAATTGGCTACAGCAGAGGATAAACCTGGTTATTGGAGATAGACTAGAAGGCTGGGGCATGACTGAAAAGAGAAGATAATTAAGGTACCAATTACTGACACCTAGGAGTATGTGTATCAGTCAGCTATAGCCACAGTAATGCTAAGAACCAACTCCAAACTACAATGAATATTTATTCTCACACTCAATTTGTCTGATCTAAATCGGGAGCAGCTATATCTCTTCACACTGCAGGTTAGCTAGGTGTGGCTAAAGGCTAGAGGTTCAGTTTAAGTCTGTTCTGTATTTGTTTCTTTCTTTGTTTTTTTAATAGAGATGGGGTCTTGCCATTTTGCCCAGGCTGGTCTCAAACTCCTGGTCTCAAGTGTTCCTCTCACCTTGGCCTCCCAAAGTTCTGGGATTACAGGCATGAGCTACTGCACCCAGCCCCATATATTTTTGTCCTCGGGCTCAGACTGAATAGACAACAATTCCTGGGGAATGTCCTTTTGATGGCTGATCACTAAATCATAACAGAGAAAACTTAGTTACGTATGTATATTTCAAGCTTCAGCTTGCATCATGTCTTTTAATATCCTTTTGGTTTAAGCAAATCTCATGGCTTCATATAGTAAATTATACTCCACCTACTATAAGACAATAATATTGATATACAATTTTATGATAGGAGAAAGAATTGGGATCAATAGGTTAATCTACTACACAAGGTTAACATTTAGGGTGAAAGAAAAGACTTCGATATGCTGAGCCTTTGATCTAGAGATTCTTCTGCCTCCTTTGGAGGAGGCCTTGTTTCAGAATTCAGACATGAAACTTACACTGGGGTTGATAATCATCTATTCTGGTAATAGAATGATGATTGCACTACCAAAAAAAAAAAAAAATCAGCCTGATTATAACTGTGGTTCAATTATCTGACCTGGATCATGTTACCTTCTGTTTGTAGCCTGCCACTCTTAAATTCTTTGCTTTGGTCTTGGTATTTTGTTTGTTTGCTTTTACCAAGAATGCTGGTGCAGATTGATGGAGCTATTGATTACACATCAATTTGCCTTCCTAAATTTTTCGTGCAGGAACTTTATGTCTGGCTTTTCACCTTCCGTTCATTGAGCATCATTTGTAAGCACAATGCAGAAAAATCATTTGCTTCGCCTTTGGTACTGGTCTTTTCCCAGCTACTTCGAGCAGAGATACTAAAATTTCAATAAGATTGTTATCTCCTTGTTTTGCACTTGTGAATAGACGCACTCATTAGGACTGTTGAACATCATAACTTTTGTTCCATGTTTGTAGCACATATCTTCCCCAAAATCAATATAAGTAAAATCAATTCTGATTTCCTTAAGCGCTTTGTGGGAACCATTGTGCTTTTCTAAATTGAGGTGCTTTTTTATGGTCAAAGATTGAAAAGCAGTGTAGACTAGCAATGTTTACTGGGCTCTCGGGAGAAATAAGTGTGATTATTCATTGAGCAACTTGAACCGAATCTACACTTTTCCTCACTTTATTTGGAGTTGTGCAGTTTCACATGGAATAATGTCTTGTTGATGTGGTTTTCTCTAGTAAACATTTAGGGTACTCTTTCTGCCACCATATGTCTGTGCTTCTATGAGACTGCATATATATATGCTTCTACTGTAGCATGTTGAATACACTACGAATATTCCTATATCTTTGTTCCTTAATGAGATTGTGAGAATGATAGGGCAGGTATAAGGCATTTAGTCACATATGCACTCAATACATTATTATTGATCAGTAACTAGAGAAATATTATTTATCAGTAACTTTTTATTAAATGACTAATCATTGTGGTTTGGGGTCAGCCGTACCGAACATTGTGATTAAGATCATTAGTCACTTTTTTTTCCTAAAATATTCCCTATCTGTATTTCTCATTAGAAATCAGGTTCATGAACACTAATCTGTCCTGGCAGTGATAGTTCAGTCTTTAATCATTGTAATCCAATGACTATATGTCCATACAGTATTAATCTATCTTTAAATTAGATCCCTATTTGAATATCCTCCTATATTTTCTTAAGTATCCTCATTCTGCATCATTTTAGTGCTAATTCATGCTGTGTACCTCTCTGATAATATGTCATCCTTATCTGGATAATTTCTGGGATACATAGCATGTAATCTGTACAAAATTGCCTTTGGAGACCAGTTCTACATTTACAAATGTCTGAACATCATTGACTGCCATTTTATTAATGTCTTTTGCTATCATTATGAAGTATGTAAATATTCATAACATTTAGCGTCGCAAGGGTCGATGTCAAAGCAAACTAAAGAACTGTAGTTGTTGCTTTGGAGGTAATAAAGATAATTATTTCATTTATGCCCTTCTTGTCTTTATTATTTGTTCCTTATTTCACTTTTTCATGGTTGGAATGTTCTCAAGAAAAGCTTTCTTGAATTTAGTTAGAATTTCCTTTGGTTCTTCAGACTCTTAACTTTTCCCTGAATTTTTCATGGTCCTCTTTGATGTCCTTATGTATCTTCGTAGACACAGTTCTATATTCCTTACTTTTCCTTTTTTTTTTTTTTTTTTAATTTATTGGATATCCTTGCCCTTCTCCTTCATTCCTCTTTAATTCAGTATATATTATTGAAGAAATGCTCATGGCGAGTTTACGACAATCAACCTCAGTCTCCATATTTTTTATTATTGAATGAAGTAGTTCTGGTAAGAAATGCACACCAGAAGCAGATTCCATTCCATTTTTTACATTGCTTTGGTGTTTTGTTTGAAGTTTTTCTGTAAATAAAACCTTAAATCAATGCCTTTTTTTTTTTGGAAGGTCTTTGGATTTATTTGAAATTGCGTAACTATTTTTATCTTTGGCTCCACACTCGTATTTCATGATCTAATTTAGAAGCAGTATAGTGAGGGTGGAAAGAGCTGAACTTAACATCTATTTGGGTTTCGACTCCTAGATTAGACGCTTAGGCACCTCGATGACCTTGGGTAAGTTACTAAGCCTCTCTGAGCCTCGGATTTCTTACCTATTAGTGTTCCGTTTTTATCTACGGTGACTTTAACCTTCGGAGGCCATTGTCAGGATTAAAGATTTAAAAAAGAAGAACAGTTGACATACCCTAAACCCATCATAAATAATGGCTAAATTATGCTAATATCTACTTGAGCGATATTTTAAAAATGACTTTTGAAGCATTACCCATAGAATTGACCCGGGGCAGGTTGATGTAAGTAATTGAGGATTCTTCACTGTCATAAGCATCGCTGTATTGTGTTGCTAGCGGGTATGTGGCATACTTCCTCAAAGGTAATTGCATGGCCCCACCCCCCATAGTGTTCTGATCTCTTCTACTTTGCTAATAGAATACCGCTGATAAACCCTCCCTTATCAAGGGAGGGTTTCTACTGTTTGCCTTCTCTTTGAAGGAAAGTCATTTGTAAAAGCCGTTATCACTTTGAAATTTTGTGGCAATGATTAAAATACATGCCAGTAACTATAAAACATGATGCAAGAATAGACTACTGTTTGTATTGAATCATGTCAATATTTTAGTTCATTATGATAAAAGATATGGCAATAAGGAAATAAATTGTACTAGATAAAAACACAAGCCTGATAAAAATCCAGAGGAGGAGAAAACCACATTAATTCTGCTAATGCTAAAAACGTATTATACACAAGATACTATCTTAGGTCTGTCATTGGTACCAAAGTGTATCCGGCTTGTCAAAAATGGTGATTTTACAATTTTCTTGTAAGGGAAATTTCTTTCTCTTCACAGTGACTGATAAGAGATAGATGCTCAGTGCATATTGGATTCAATGAACAGAAAGATCAGGATTAAAAATGCTTAATTAATGTTACATTGGACACAGTTGTATTGAAAGAGAAGTTAGGAACTTTGATTTGGTAAGAATAAATGATTAAATAATTAAAGATATGGCTTTTAAAAATAATTTCCTTCACAGTTTGAGGGCTAAGTAAGTAAATTTGCAGAATTATAAATTATCGGGGAAAAAAAGTTATTTGGGAATTGCAAATTAAAACAAAAATGGGATATTTCTACATACATTGCTAGAATTACCAAAATCCAAAACACTAAATTCTGGTGAGGATGTGGAGCAACCATTCATTGCGGTTGGGAAGGCAAAATGGTACAGCCACTTTGGAAGACAGTTGGGCAGCTTCCTATCAAACTAAACATACTCTTATCATATGATCCATCAATAACACTCCTTCACATTTACTCAAGGGAGTTGAAAACTTATGCCTACACAATAACCTACAAGTGAATGTGTATGGCAGCTTTATGCATCATTGCCCAAACTTGGAAGAAACAGGGTATTTTTCAGTAGTGAATGGATAAACTGTGGTGCATCCAGGCAATGGAATATTATTCAGTGCTTAAAAAAGTACGTGAGCTATCAAGTCATGAAAAGAAATGGAAGGACCTTAAATGCCTATGACTAAGTGAAGGAAGCTACTCTGAAAAGACTGTGTCATGTATGCTGCCAGTGATATAACAGTCTGGAAAGGTCAAAACTTTGAAGACAGTAAAAAGTTCCTTGGTTGCCAGGGAAGAGTAGAGAGAAAGCAATGAATAGGCAGTGCACAAAGGATTTTTAAGGCAGTGAACCTATTGTGTATGATACTATAATAGTGGATATATGTGATTACATATTTGTCAAAACCTGCAGAATGTAGAGTACCAAGGGTGAACCCCAATATAAACTGTGGACTTTGGGTGATAATGATGTATTAATCTAAGTTCATCCATTGTAACCAGTATATCATTGTGGTAGAAGATATTGATAATGGGGTAGGTTGTGCTTGTGTGGGGGCAGAGCATAGATGGGAACTCTGTACTCTTCATTCTATTTTGTTGTGAAACTAAAACGTCTCTAAAAAGTAAAGTCTATTTTATAAAAACAATCAAATACCATTTCAGAAATGAGTCTAGTCTGTCCTCCTTATTTTACAGGCTTAGCTAAGCTTAAAATCATCCTAGAAAATGTGCACCTTAATTCCTACCATTTCCATCACAGGATATCATCTTTCCTTGTGGCTAGTCAGCAAGCATACCACCATAAATGGAATCTGGATGTTGCCAATTTCAATTGCGTCTATGGGCATCCTGTTGTAAATTGCCCAAATATGGTGATTCCATGATCGCTTTCTCCCACCACCAAGTGTCATTATGGGCTTCATCCCTCATATCAGCTGCAGTGGTTTTTGAAGCCTGCAGGGTGATTTTAATGTTGGCCAAAGTAACCTGAAGTCATATGAATTCTTCTTATGTAAAAATATCAACTGAAGAAACTTAACTTTTATCTGGATTGAGTTTTATGCCTCCTCCAGCTGCGGTACTCTATCAGTGTCCCGGTGGTCTAATGGCCCTACTGGACAATTGTGTTACTGGCAAAACAAGACATTACATTAAAAAAGGATTGCATGCAAGTGATTCCTCCTTTAATAACGACTATATGATGTCATTCTCTGACTCAGAAGGAACAGCGTGAGAAAATGACAGAGACAGCACTATGCCTGTTATAATCATTGTTTTGTTTTACCATGCATTTGACAGAGTGCTACTCCTCTAAAAGCCCACTCAGATACCTCAGATACTGCCAGCCCCAGTTTCTTCAGGTCACCATATTTGTCACTGCTCAAGCACTGTATCAAATTTCCCTTTCATTAGGAAACAAAACAAAACAAAACAAAACAAAACAAAAAAACCTCTCTCCTTTACCCTCCCTTCTCCTGGCTTAATTTGTTTTATGTTTAAAACATTTTTTTTCAGTTATAAGAACAATTCATATGACTTATGCTTACTTTGGCCACCATGAAAATCAGCCTACAGCTTCATAATCCTATATAGCTGGTATTCCTTTATTTGTTTACATCTTGGAAAGAGAATTCATGTTGGCTATGATGGTTTCTGGCCTTCAGTTTTCTTAAGGACTTTGAAAAAGAGGATGGCTAACTTCCTTGAAATCCATTTCCTGCTTCTGCTCTACGTGGACAGTTCTTATGCCTATCATGTCAAGACCTAGCTCCTACTCACTTCTACTGTATTCATCTTTCTGAGACTGGAGCCTGGGGATCTTTACTTTAATGAGCCTGCAGGTGATTTCTCTGAACCTCATAATTGACCACCATTGCTTCTCAGTCAAGCCCTTTGAGTTACCCTTGCTCAGAGTGTTTCTGCTGAAGACCAAGCCTGCCCCCTGCAGGGAATCCCCTAGAAGTTCTCACTACTATACTCTACCTCTGAGGGAACACGGAGGAGGTGCAGTGTAGGAAAGGCTGTACTTGATTTCATTAGCCATTCCCAACCATGGGTATGGTCCCTTTTTAAATTAGTCACAATGCCATTAAAAAAGTCATTAAGTGTGCTTTCACTGAAGGTTTGGAAATAATGAAGAAAAAATAAAAGCCTTGTTTTTTGTTGTTGTTGTTGTTTGTTTGTTTGTTTTATGTGTTTTTATCCCTGTGGCTTCACACATTGCCTGGCTCAGAGTAGATGCTCAATAGATATTTGTTGAATAAATAAATGCTAAGTCTGACTATTCATAGGAAAAGTAAATCATACCTTTTTCTAAAATTTCCCCACAGACACACCCATTTCCTAGCACAACATCACTGTAAACTGAGGTCCACTTTTCTTGTTAAGGTAGTAGACTGGAACATTTTCTCAGTCATGTATTGAAAATTCCAACCCAAATTAGGTAAACCCTACCATTGCACAAAAAGAGCCAGTCTTGCCCTGAGACTGAGTTGGGGTGCATTTGTGACAACAGAAAGGTCATGATTCATGTGAAGTATAATGAAAATGGAAAAGATCTGAAAAAAGCATCTTGAATGAAAAAGAAAAAAAAAGAGTTAAAAAAGTGACATGCTTAATTAAAATATTTCGTTAAAAAGCAGCTTGGAATTTACAGAAGTTAAGTGTGGTTTCACTAAAGGTTTGGAAACAATGAGGAAGAAATTTAAAAGCCTTAAAACTATATATATATATATTTTTTTACATATTTATCCCCAGTGCTTAAAACATCACCTAGCTCATGGTAGATGCTCAATAAATATTTGCTAAATAAATAAATGCTAACTCTGCCTGTTCCCTTAAACCATGCTTAATGTTGATTTATCCTCTTTATCAAAGGATACATTTTTCCCCATTTAACCTAAAGGAGCTACATGTTTACATATTCCTTGGAAAGGGTGCTTTTTCAAAGAATAAAAAACCACAAAAATGTTTCCAGAATTTATGTATTCTGTTGTTATACATTTTTCTCCTTTCTGTGTAGTCTAAATATTTGACAACTTTATCCAAGAATAAATGGTCAGATTTTAAAAATAGCTTTATTAAGGTGTAATTTACATGTCATGGTATTTTATGTATGTATTTTAAGTATACGATTCAATTATTTTCATTACATCTATGGAGTTGTACAAGCATTATAACAATCCAATTTTAGAACATTTTCATCACACCCTGAAGACTCCATGTGTCCATATCTGTAGTCACTAAACTACTCTGGTTTCTATGCCTTTGCTTTTGTTGGAGAGTTCATGTAAATTGAATTACAATAAAATGCTCTTTTGTGCCTCTTTATTTTCCTTAGCATAAAGTTTTTGAGGTTTATCTATGTTGTAGCATGTGTTAATACTTTATTTCTTTTTATTGCTCAATAACATTTCCACATATTACATTGGTATTTTTGTTTGTTTGAGACAGGATCTCACTCTGTCGCCCAGGCTGGAGTGCAGTGAGTGGCATGATCACAGCTCACTGCAACCTCTCCCTCCCCTATTCAAGGGATTCTCCCACCTCAGCCTTTCTAGTACCTGGGACAACAGAGATCCACTACTACAAACAGCTAATTTTTTGTATTTTTTTTTCTACAGAGATGGGGTCTTGCTATATTACCTAGGCTGGTATCAATATCCTGGGCTTAAGCGATCTGACTGCCTCGGCCTCCCAAAGTGCTGGGATTACAGACAGGAGACACCATGTCCGGGCACTTTTAATATATGTTAGCATGTGGTACAACAGTGAAGGCAAATGCCTTTGACATTCACAAGAGTTTCTTTTTTATTTTAAAATGTAATTTATATCATCATAACTTCTGAAAGAATTGTAGTAAAGGTTAATGACATATATGTGTTAATGACAATATGTGTATGTATGTTCAAATATATAATTCAAATATACAAAGTATATTTCAAAAATTTGTACATTCATTTTATTTATTCATACTACATTCTTTAAAGGATTACTTTTACTTAAATAAATTCTTACCATTTTATATGCATATATATATTTAACACATATTTCACTTCAAATATGACGTTTAGGAAGATTAAAGAAAGTTAAGTTTTAATGTCCTGCTGATTCACATTATAAAAAGCACTATAGTGTTATTATTGTAGACAGTTTTAGTTGTCCCCTAACAAGTCAAAATATTTAATGAAAAGTGCTTAATTGAGTTAAGATTACTTAGGAAAATTGGCTATTTGTTAATCTCTCACAATATCAATTTTAAAGTTATGTTAAAGAAAGGTGGTATTTTATGCCTATGATTTTATTTTATTAATAATTTTAGAAGGGTTAGGGCAAGATAGAGAAAAGACTGTATAACCAGAGTCCTTCAAAGGTCAAGTAAAAATAGATTGTTGAGGATCATTCTATTTCTTTCCTCTCTCCTGAATACTCATTTCTCCTCTCCTCTCCAATGTCCCTTCCCCCATCATATTATTTTGTCCTATCTCATGTCTGTACTGAATACATTTTATCTCCTTGGTGTTTTGCCAAAAGAACTTTGTTGTGAAGGACAAAAAATTTAGGAAGAATGGTTGAAAAATAAAAAATACATTAAAATAGCCTACACACATTTGGGGACAGGATTGTCAAACCCATTTTTTGTTTCTTCCAACATATGACACTATGACTGTCTTATCTGGAAAATATCTGATTGACATCTGCTAACTTAAAAAGATACAATAATGGAGAAATGGAGAACATTCTGTGATTTTCTAAAGTCCCATTTTTTAATGCTTGAATTTGCCTTTCAGCTTTCTTAGATTTTAGAAATCTTAGGTAAATATTTTGTAAGAGTATTGTGAGATGAGCCTAATAAAAGGAAGCTTCCTCCCTTCCTCCCTTTCTCTCTTTCTCTCTCTCTCTTTCTCTTTCTCTCTTTCTCTTTCTTTTCTTTTCTTTTTTTTTCTTTTCTTTCTTGATGGAGTCTTGCTGTATCACCCAGGCTGGAGTACAGTGGCATGATCTCAGCTGACTGTAACCTCCACCTCCCGGTTCAACCAATTCTCCTGCCTCATCTCCTGAGTAGCTAGGATTACAGGTGCATGCCACCTTGCCCGGCTAATTTTTTATTTTTTAGTAGAGATGGGATTTCACCATGTTGATCAGGCTGGTCTCCAGCTCCTGACCTTGTGATCCACTCACCTTAGCCTCCCAAAGTGCTGGGATTACAGGAGTGAGCCACCACGCCTGGCCAATCCTCATTTATTTTTAAGAAATTTACACATATTAGAAAATATTAGATAGTCCAGATAAGGAGACCCCAGGCCTTTACTAGTACAAAAGGTAAATGTGCTTTTATGCATCTCTTTACCCATCCTCCACAAGCCTTGGGAAAGCAAGGAACGACTACATTTTAAAAAATTCCCTGCCAGGTGTGTTGGCTCATGCCTGTAATCCCAACACTTTGGAAGGCCAAGGCAGGGGATCACGAGGTCAGGAGCTCCAGACCAGCCTGACCAACATGGTGAAACCCTGTATCTACTAAAAATACTAAAAAAAAAAAAAAAAAAAAAAAAAAAAAAAATTAACTGGGCATGGTGGCACACGCCTGTAATCCCAGTTACTCAGGAGTCTGAGGCAGAAGAATCGCTTGAACCTGTGAGGCAGAGGTTGCAGTGAGCCAAGATTGCGCCACTGCACTCCAGCCTCAGCAACAGAGTAAGACAATGTCTCAGAAAAAAAAAAAAAAAAAAAATTCTCGTAAATCATATGGCTCAAATATAGGATACTGTACATTCACACAAAGAGCAAATGCTGGTAGCATGGTTTTGTCTCTATGGATTTTAGTGAAAACATATGGCTGATATTTTAAAATTCTGTGAGATTAAAAAAAATCAGTTGGATTGAGCTATGTGACATGGACATGGAGAACAGAGATGGGAGGAGGTGTAGAAATAGTGATTTGTGGCAAACCATTAAGGGGACATGTTAGAAGTTAATCACTAATTTGTTACCTTTCCTAAATCAGCATTAGTTACTCATTTACTTTGTCATTCAACAAATGTTTGCGAGGCAGCTTCTTTGTGCTAGGTATAATGCTACATACGGAAAAAAAAAATGAGCCTTATTAGGAACATGCATTCTGTAAGTAGGGCAAAATGGAAATTTAGAAGTTATATCTCATCTAAGTGAACTCATGTTCTCACTT
This sequence comes from Rhinopithecus roxellana, assembly GCF_007565055.1. Classification (NCBI taxonomy): domain Eukaryota; kingdom Metazoa; phylum Chordata; class Mammalia; order Primates; family Cercopithecidae; genus Rhinopithecus; species Rhinopithecus roxellana. The sequence goes on from NC_044550.1 coordinate 173,827,406, forward strand.
GCAATTTTGATAGCAATAGAACTCAAATTTATGGGCTTTTTGCAGTTTCTTTTGCTTTAATTATTTTTCAACTTAGTGCCTTTTACATAAATACTCAGTCTAATGTTGAAAGTGACAATCAAGACTTTGCCTCTTATTGTAAAAAGGTTTTGTTGGTTTTCCTCCTACCTATCTAAGACAGCAACTGAGTGCAAAAGAAATGTTACTGATCATCTCATTATTGAAAGAGCGTTCCCTTGTCAGGTCCTATCTCTTGACTTCCAAGAATATCAAATAAAGTGTGATTGGTCCCATCTGGGCCCTGGTTATGTTGAACAGTAGCCTACTGATATAAAGTTGGGCATAATTGTTTTTTCTTGGTGTATAATGGCATTCATTGCTGAAGTCTAAGGTTCTAGATAGGGTAGTAAGCTCCTGCATTCTGTGACTTCTTCATCTTAACTCGTAGTATCTTCTGGTCAATGAGTGGTCACAATATTTCTTGGGACTCTGGAGCCCTTACCTGCTTTCTCCATGCCATAGTTCTCTAAGTAAGACTTCTCAATTTCTAAACGTCTGTCCATGTGGCACTATGTTATACTGTGGTAAATTTAGTAGCTTCTCTGCTAGGCTTGCAGTTTTTCCAGGTGATGAAATGAAAAGTAGGAATCAAGCACACATGCAGACACACACACAGACACACACATGCACACACACCAGATGTTTCCCCCAGCTACCTCAATGTTGTGACCATCCTTGCTTTCTCTCATTTGGAGCATGACCCCCAAGAGGGGAAGGTGAACATGTACATCCCACTCCCTTATTTATCTCTCAATGGAAGAAGCCTCTCTACTTCCTCTTTTGCTCTTATGAGACCTTCCCTTAAAGCAATATTGTCAATAATCTCTATCCTATGCCTTGTTAAAAAGGTAAGTGAGCCGCGTGCGGTGGCTCACGCCTGTAATCCTAGCACTTTGGGAGGCGAAGTGGGCAGATCATATGAGGTCAGGAGTTGGAGACCAGTCTGGCCAACATGGTGAAACCCCATCTCTACTAAAAACACAAAAATTAGTTGGGCATGTGGCGGGCACCTGTAATCCCAGCTACTCAGGAGGCTGAGGCAGGAGAATGGCTTGAACCCAGGAGGCAGAGGTTGCAGTGAGCCGAGATTTTGCCACTGCACTGCACTCCAGCCTGGGCAACAGAGTGAGACTCCGTCTCAAAAAAAAAAAAAAAAAAAAAAAAGTAGGCTGCAGAAATTTTATAATATAAAATACTTCTGTCTGTAATTTCGACATGTTGGCTTTCATGATTGTGTGCAGGCTGTGAGCTTCAAGTTAGTGTTTATGAAACAAGGTGCTAAACATCATCTCTTTCTCTTTTCATTCCTTCCAATTTTTCTGTAACAGAGATATGTCTCATAGAACAGAGAGGTTAGGTGCAAATGACTGGTACTGTTAGTGTATCAGAGACTAAACATAATATTGAGAAAAGTAATAATGATAGAAGAAATATGAATTCTGATAGAGAAAATGACAGTTTCAGTAGGTCCTATATTGGTCCAGAATGAAGAGTGACTTCTCATATAAAGGTGATGTTTTGATGTATGAAATAATTAACACAATCAAGCTAATTAAAATACCTATCACCTCATATTTATCTTTTTGTGTGTTTGTGGTCAGAACACTTATGGTCTTTGCAGCAATTTTCAAGTATATAATACAATATTCTTAACTATAGTCACCATGTTATACATAAGATCTCCAGAACTTATTTATCTTAACTGAATCGTTATCCTTTGACCAGTAGTTTTCCATCCCCACCACAGCCCCCTAGCAACCACCATTCTACGGTTTTCTCGTGTGAGTTCAACTTTTTATGATTCTAGATATAAGTGAGATCATACAATATTTGTCTTTCCGTGCTTGACTTATTTCACTTAGCACAATATCTTCTAGGTTCATTCATATTATCACAAATAGAGGATTTCCTCCTTTTTAAAGGCTCAGTAATATTGCACTGTGGTATATATACCACATTTTCTTTATCCATTTATCCATCCATGGAAAATTGGATTGTTTTCAAATCCTGGCTATTGTGAATAATGCTACCGTGAACATGAGAGTGCAGATATCTCTTCAACATACTGATTTTTTTTCTATGGATATATATCTGGAAGTGGGATTGCTGGATCATATGATAGTTCTATTTTTAAGTTTCTGAGGATTCTTCATATTGTTTTCCATTTTACATTCCCACCAACAGTGTATAAGTGTTCCTTCTTCTCTACATCCTCTCCAACACTTGGTATCTTTTCTCTTTTTGATAATAGCTGTTTTAACAGGTGTGAAGTGCTGTATCATTGTGGTTTTGATTTGCATTTCCTAATGATTAGTGATGATGAGCATTTCATATGCCCGTTGGCCATTTGTATGTCTTCTTTAGAGAAATGTCTATTTAGGTCCTTTGCCCTTTATATGATCATCCTGTTTGTTACCTTGCCAGGGAGCTACTTTAATTTCTCATATGTTTGTGATATTAACCCCTTATCAGATGGTTTGCAAATATTTTCTCCCATTTCATAGGTTGTCTCTTCCCTCACTCTGTTGATTGTTTCCTTTCCTGTACACAAGCTTTTTAGTCTAAATTAATCTTATTTATCTGTTTTTGCTTGTTGCCTTTGTCTTTGAGATTATATCAAAAAGTCCTTGTTCAGGTCAATGTCAAGAAGATTTTACCTATGTTTTCTTCTAGTAGTTTGACAGAAGGTAAATTCTTAAAATTGAATAGCAGTTACTCCACTTAGAAGAAATTGCATATTCCAGAGTGGGAAGGATGTATGAAATAGAGGGTAGAGTGTCAGGAAATGATAAAGAACACTGCAAAGAAATCAGAGTAGGAACTGGAAGATCTAAGCAATGTTGGGGTTTTGAATCTCCCTAATAGGAAGATATTGAATGCTTTTCAGCAAGATATTGATTTATCTGATGTATATATCATACTGACAGCTGTGGACAATAGATTAACTGGAGGCAGGGGATAGAACAAAACAGGAGAGAGAAAACCCTGTAGGCAGCTACTACAGCTGTAGTTCATAAACAAGACAATGACAGCCTAGATTGCAGTGAAGTACAGCGGTGGCAGTGGGAGGGGGAGAAATGTAGGGATACAAAGATATTCAAAGAACGTTATTTTGCCATTTGAATTTTGTGTTTTACAGTTGAATTAGAAAAAGAAACAAGATATCCAGTGCAATGCATTCCTTAGTAATGCTAATGTTTTGATATATATTTTTTTCAATGGAACTTGAGGCATTTCACCAACATTGACAAATAGGTATGCAGTGCCTATCTACCTCATGAGGCCACATAGAACAGCTTGTAAAAATAGAGATAAGGGAAGCTGTAGCTCTCATGAGAAATCTGACCTAGCTCTTACACAGTGTCAAAACTACAATTGAAATCTCTTTGTTTATAATTATTTTTGGTGTTGGAATGATCCCTGTGCAAATTCAGAAGGAAAATCAGCATTACACCTTCTTTATAATTCTTCATTAGTCTCTGCCCAAATCTAACAGCTGTCGCCAGTACAATTTCTGCATGGACTGAGATTCATTTGGAGGATTTGGTCTTAAAATGTTCTTTCCTAAATCTCTTCTACACATTCCTTCTCTCCTTGGATTGTTTATAACAATGACTTGGCACGGAGCAAAGTCTAATAGAATCAACTTAAAAAACTCAATCATTTCCTCCTTCTCCTTACTTCTCCTCCTATGCTTTACTTCTTTTTAAAAAGAAAATCAACAATGATAAATAACAGTCACTAATCACTTTTCAACCCTGCTGGGCACTAGGCACCATACTAAGTACTGTACCTACATAATTTTATGCAGTTACTTTAAGATAGATATTATTGTATTAAATATATTATTATTATTTATGTTATAGGTGGAAAAGCAACACCTTTGAAAATCAAGTAGCTTAATAATAGAGGTGATATTAAATTTGGCCTCCTTAACTCAATAATCTCCACCTTCTCCACCAAAATCACCATCATCATCATCATTATCATCATCATTTTCCTGGTGTATATATCACACAGTGAAAGTTAGGAATATACGCTAAGAAACCACCTAGGAAGCTATTATTTGGGATGGAATGGAATAACACCTAGATCATTATTTTACTAAATACACTTCACATTCCAAGTACCATGCTTGATGCTAGAGCTTGGAATATAGTCATAAACAGGAAAGTTTCTATCTCAATGAAGCATGGAAAATAGGAAAATATAATATGGCAGAATGGCAACTGCAGCAGAAGGAGGCATCAACCTTGATTCGTATTCTAGGCATAATGCATTATGGAGGGCAGGTGAAAACTCCCAAGTGGAAGGCCCCACATGGGCAAAGCTACTTCCCCTTAGAGGCTGAAGGGATTACATACTTTCTCTCTTTCTTGACTGGTCCTTGATTTTCATTGCTTCTTATCTTCATCCCTGAATAATCGCCTTCTAGCTTTATAAACATACTCTGAAGAGATGAATTATTATCCTGGTTCTTGTAGGGAAACAACTCTTTATGAATATTTTCATGTTTCTGCATGATTGGAACCTTCTGAGCAAAGAACATCAGCACCCAGGTTAAAGGATGATTGACTGACAACTGTAATGGCCCCCACTATCCGAAAGTGTAAAGGCAGAGAGCTCCTGAGACATAGACACTTCCTCTTTCCCCTGGAGACATTTGCTTATATCACAGGATGTTAGAGGAAAGGCTTTCTTTCTTCCCTCCCAAAAGATGATTTTTTAAAAATTACATAGCAATAGTCAATATCTCTCCAGAGCGATGCAGGGACAGATGGAAAAGCAGTCTATATAAGCTCCATGTTTCATAATTCTGGGGTTCCTTTTTTTCTTTTTTTTTTTTTGAAATGGAGTCTCTCTCCGTTGCCCAGGCTGGAGTGCAGTGGCGCGATCCTGGCTCACTGCAACCTCTGTCTTCTGGGTTCAAGCAATACTCCTGTCTCAGCCTCCCAAGTAGCTAGGACTATAGGTGCATGCCATCACGCCTGGCTAATTGGGGTTCCTTTTTTAATGGTACAATGCTTATTATATGCACAAGGAGATCTGGTTCTTATTGTATTGTCCAGGGGTGTTTACTCGTAAGTCATGGATGCAGGCTGCTCTGTGACTAAATAGTCTAATCCATGATCCAGAAGTCTTGTGTCCCTGTTAGAGTGTGTGTGTGTGTGTATATAGATTGATAGATAAACAGATAGTTATCATCATAGAGCCTTCAAAGTTTCAGACTTAAGTTATCTGGCTGCAGAAATCAAGGCTGGACACACATTCTGCTTTCTAGAGTAATTCCTTTGTTCTACTATGTGAGTTTCTGTATGGAGGCCCCCAAAACATAGATCAATCCAACATTATAGAGCATTGGATCTTACTTCTGCATTCCCTTTAAATACTTACTTCCATTCAACTGATATAATGTCTAACTTAGGCCAAACTGAGAAACACATTTCTGGGAAGGAGAGGCAATCCCAGAAGTGCATGTTCTGGCACAGTGATTCCAACTCTAACTGATGGCCCAAAATCTACTGTGGAAGTGGAATTCTTTATTGTTCTATATGTCCCTTATTATCTGTGAACAAATATGGTAAAGCTCTACTTTCTACCCCATAGAGGGGGAAAAATCCCAGGACTACTTCATGACATCTCATGCTAGAAACACTCTACTCTCTGAAGCATTCTCCTCCTTGAGTAACAAATATCGTGTGGGCCAGTGTGACCTTCCAGCCAGATCCAGCTTGGATCGAGTCTCTCCAGGAGATCATTAGCTTTCCTCTGACCCTTTTTGAAAACAGAACAGAGGAGAAGAACTTGCAAATGTTACCTTACTTAACTATTTTTAATGCCACAAAATGGGAGGAAATTCACACACATGAGACCTTCAGAGATAACCCCATGTGGATTTCCTGTTTTTTGTCGTTGTTTTTCTTTTATCGTCTTACCACCTGTTTTCAAGTCCTTTATCTGGTGCCTCTCTGGACCCCCTAAGCACACACAGGCACACAGACACACTAACTCACAGACACATGGACACACACACACACACACCCCTCTCAAAAAACATAATTTTCTAACATGTGATGGATGTGTAGGCCTTTAGTCTCTCTCCTTTCTTGTGCTGTGCATGATCTTATGTTTGAGCAATATGTGAAATACGGATTCCCTGTGCCTACCCTTTACCGGCTCCATAGAATGAGAAGGAGTGAGGACCCTGATCTGAGAAAGAGAAGAATGATGGGTGCTACAATCCCAGTTCAGACTTTCCAAGAGTGGAGGCTGCCATCATTTCCTTACAAAACATGGAAGACAAACACTTTGCCACAGCAAATATGATTTCATTTATTTATCTTTAACGGAACACAATTTCACAAGAGGAAAGCATTTTTCTCTCATTAGCATGACTTTGACCCTACTCATTTCAAAGTAATAACCTTGGCATCACTGTCTAGGGAGCATGTGATTCTGTCTTCTGTCTGAGTCCTGACCAAGTGGAATTCTTCCCAAATAAATTCTTTTCAAATATGACTGACATATAGTCCCATGATAGGGCAGGAAAGAGGACTATACTACAAATCAACTCAATAAACTTATGCATTCCAGAAAGTTCCTCTTTTGCTTCTGCATTTAAAGTCGGTTCTCTTAAGAACTATGCTTGTGTGCAACCTTATATTTGTAAATTTGAGGAACTTAAAATAAAATGTGTTTAGTTCTCCATCACTTCATTCATTTTCCTTTTGTTCCTGTCTTCCAACCATTTTCCTTTGAATGTTTAAATGATGGTTAACTATGAAGAAGACCAAAATAGACAAAGTAATTGCCACTTGCTCCTCTGTCTCTCAGTGGCTTGCTGTGCTACAAGTATATTTAATCTGGACCAATCTGGGGAGGTGAAACCTAATTTAATAGCTATCAATCACAGGCAGCAGGCCTGCAGAAGAAGAAAATAAAAAGGTTGTTCTATTACTCAGTCTTCTCTTAGGAAAAACAAAGTGAAACACTAGACATGCCATATCTTTATGAGATGCCTCCTAATCCCTCTACCAAGTTACATGTAATTTGAAGCTCTTTGTGTATTCCATTTTCACTTATGTGCCACTACCCTTATATTAAAAAGCATGTGACTGACAGGTTAGCTAAAATATTTAATAGGAATAAATACATTGGGCTTTGTTAGAAAGAAATAGAGCCACTTGGTATGACTTTCAAATACTAATTAAATAAAATCCCCTATGTGGAGCTAAAGCAACTGCTTTGCTTAGCCTCAGAATAATGCACATGGCTGTGCCTTCCAGCCTTTTCTAATGGTGAGACTGTCATCCTGTGTTGTCTGTGAAATCTTTACAGAAGCTTCTCATTTTACCATGATTGAAACGCCTATGTCGGAAGAGTTCAGTGGTTTACTGACCTGCTTTATCTTTCTGATATTATCATCCCAAATCTTTCCCACCCATCCCCTCTTCATTCACTCTGCTCCAGCGTCTCTCCAGCCTGGTTTTTCCTCTCCCACACCAGGTACTCCATCCAGGGTCTTTGTTTTATGTCCATGTGTGTTTGTACCTGTGTGTGTAGTGAGACCATTTAACATGAGAACTACTCTCTTACCTTTTATTTGTTTATTTATTTAGTTAGTTTGTTTGTTTGAGATGAATTCTCACTCTGTCACCCCAGGCTGGAGTACAGTGGCACATTCTCAGCTCATTACAACCCCTGCCTCCCAAGTTCAAGTGATTCTCTTGCCTCAGCCTCCTGAATAGCTGGGATTACAGGAGTGCACCACCACAGCTGGCTATTTTTTTTTTTTTTTTTTTTTTTTTGGTATTTTTAGTTGAGATGGGCTTTTGCCATGTTGGTCAGGCTGCCTCAGCCTCCTAAAGTGTCTCTTACCTTTTAAAATATGCAGTATTTAATTGTGTAATATTGTTTACTATAGGCATGATGTTGTACAACAGATCTCTAGAGATTATTCATTTTTACTGACTCTTTCTGTCCATGGACAGAAAGTACCTCCTCATTTTCTCCTTCCTCCAGCCCCTGGCAACCACCATCATTACACTCTTTGATTCTATGAATGCGATTACTCTAGGTACCCACATATAAGTGGAGTCATGCAGTATTTGTCTTTCTGTAACTGTATTTCTTCACTTACACAATGTCCTAAGATTCCTTCAAATAGAGAGTAGAATGATCATTACCAGAGGCTGGGAAGGGTAGTGGGAACTGGGCGGAATGGTGACGGTTAATGAATACAAAAATATAGTTAGGTAGAATGAATAAGATCTAGCATTTGATAGCACAACAGAGTGACTATAGTCAGCGATAATTTGTTTTACCTTTTAGAATAACTGACAGTACAATTAAAATGATCATAATAAAAAGAAATGATGAATGCTTCAGGTGGTAAATACCCCATTTACCCTGATGTAATTGTTATGCATTGTATGCCCGTATCAAAATATCTCATGTTCCGCATAAATATATACACCAATTGTGTGCCCATAAAAATTAAAAATTCAAAAAAGAAAAAAATTAAAGGTTCATTCAGGTTGTCACAAATTACAGAATCTCCATTTTAAAGATTCAGTAATATTCCACTGTATGTACCACATTTTCTTTACCCATTCATCTATTGATGGACACTTAGGTTGTTTTCACCTCTTGGCTATTGTGAATAGCGCTGCAATGAACATGGGAGTGCTAATATGTCTTTAAGATCTTATTTCAGTTATTTTGGATAAATACCCGGAAGTGAATTGATGTATCATATGGTAGTTCTAGTTTTAATTTTTGGTGGTTCTTTCATAATGTTTGTCATAGCAGCTGCTCTCTCAGTGGCATTTCCACAAGAGCATGAGTGGGTTTCAGTTTCTCCACATCTTTGTCAACACTTGTCTTTCATTTTCTGTCATAATAGCCATCCTGGTACATGTGAGGTGAAAAGTCATTGTGATTTTGATTTGCATTTTCCTGATGATTAATGGCTAGGGACATTGTTTTATATGCCTGGTGGTCTTTGCACTTTACGTTTACTCTCTCTGAATACTTTTTTTCTCTAAGATGTGTATATATCTCCCTTACCTTCTTTGGTTGTCACCATCTTATTGAGGCTGTCCTGAACACTCTGCTTAAAATTGCAGTAAAACCACCTCTAGTACTTTCTGTTTCACTTCCCTGCTTTTTCTTCATAGAACATATCACCATCTAACATACTCTATATTTACTTATAGATTTTGTTTATAACTTCCTCTGCTAGAATGTAAGGCCAAGATTTTTTCATTAATGTTGTGTGTTTACACTACTGACTGACACAGGTAGGCGCAGGATAAATATTTGCTGAGTAAATAAATGAATGGACATAAAAATGGTCTACTCTGCAGAAGCTGTAAGTAATTTCAGAAGGAATTGGAGTGTAATGGGACTTGGTTAAAGGTGACTTGGGGGAGAGACTAATAACCCTGTGATAAATAGGTTGAACTGCTGCAGACTGCAATACAACAGTCCAGATACTATGTAAACTCTAACTTTCCTCAGCTCTGACTCCTTATTAACAATTACCAGCTGTTGAATATGTTGGTTCTTGTCAGGGACTGAACTAAGAACCAGGGTAAAGGAGCTGAAGATTCATTCCTTCTTTTATTGATGCCTCCTGAGAGAACTGGGCAATGTGTAACACTGTAGGGATATAGTGCTGAATGGGATCTAGTTCCTGTTCTTACTGGACTCATAGGGTGCTGGAAAAACAGATCATAAAACAGTTCATTACAATGCAACACTTCCAATGGGATGAGTGCTGTATAAGCAAAGTTATGGGGAAGAAAATAAAGGTCAATAAGCTGACCTGCCTGTAGCGATTTGAGAGGGTTTTACAAAGGGAGTTAAATTTTATCTGGATATTTTTTAAAGGCACTTTCAGTTACAAGTAATGGAAAACTCAACTCAATTAGGTTTAAGCAATTAAAGGCATTTATTAGTTAATGTAGCTAAAAACACCCAGAGGTAAAGACTTTAGGGCTAGGGATCAAAGTTCCACGGCCATTTCTCGATGAATTTCCTGAGTCTGGCCTTTTCCATGTGGCAGCTCCATCCTCGGGCTAGCTTAACTCAGAGCTTGGAGATGGTTCTTTCAGTACCATGTCTCACATCTACTTGCCCTAATGCCACGTTATCTACATCACGAGATAGCCTCTCCCTAACAACCAAATAAAAATATGATGGTTAGTCTAACTTGACCACGTAAGGCCCCTGCCAATTCTGTAACCAGTTATTGTAGCCAGGAAATGCCATCAGCTCATCGACATATATCTGGGTTACTTGCCAGTCCTGCACATGACCCTGGGGCAAGGAGATAGATCAATGTTCTCTGGCTTATAGCAGTGAAGCTCCACCTCTGAAGCAATGTGTCATGGTCACTCCTATCTAAACACAGAGTAGCTACACGAATGGAAAAGGGGTAGAGGAATGCTTGTATACCAACATCAGCGTGACCTACAATCTTAAAGGAAGCAGTTTTCCAGGGAATAATGGAGAAAAGTCATGTTAAAAGTAGCAGACCACCATATAAAAATGGCTTAGAAATATAAAAGACATGCACCATTGTGGAAAATTTTGTTAACCAAGAAAGCTGCTGGAGTTTCTGGAAATAAAACCCAGTATGAAGCTATAGACAGATGTAAAAGGAATCTATATATCATAGAAACAAATGAGATGGTTCTGAGCATAATTTCAAGCTTGGATCTTTTTAAATCAAATATGCATATAAAAGCAATTGATTGCCAGTAATCAGCAAGGTATGAAGAAATTCACAGCAGCATAAGTTATGGACTTTCCCTGTTTTTCAGAAGACAGTCAAGTCAATTAACCAAAGTACTAATAAATGGCCAACCCAGAGTTCTTCACTGTCAAGCCATGTGTCACCAACTCTTAGTTTAGAGGTCAAAGTTCTGTGAGGAACTGAGATAATGGAAATCTTCAAGAAAGAAAGAAGAACCTGGAGAAAGCTTGGAAAGGGAATCCATGTGGAATCCAAGGAAATGATCAGAGGGCTTTTTCATGAGATAGGATGGGATCGCAGGTGTTCAGGCAGCAAGGTAGGTAAGAACATGGCATGAGCAGGAACAAAGGGAAGAATGACTGTTGGCTGTGTATATGATAAGCAGCTGCCAAGGAGCTGCAAAATGGTTAGACTAGCGGCTTGAGTGTTTCCAATCCAGACTCTGGACAATTTATTTCTCTTACACTCCATTTTCTGATTTGTGCATGAGGGTAAGCATCTCTTTCTTACATGGTAGAGTACTTCAGAGCTAAGAGAAATTGAGTTTGTCAAGTGCCCCATACATGGGGATAGTTTGTTATCAGTACACTGTAGCTCTTCCTCTCCCTCCTTTGATGAGAATGCTAGAAGGAGCTTTATGGTGAAAATGAATGAATAGAGGGCGAGATTTTAACTACTTAATGTGAATGAAATAGAAAATAAAAACTGGTAAGATAATTCTGACTTCTTCTATTTTTTTGAGACAGGATCTTGCTCTGTCACCCAGGCTGGAGTGTAGTGGCATGGTCATGGCTCACTGCAGCCTCAACCTCCTGGGCTCAAGTGATCCTCCCACTTTGACCCCCCAAGTAGCTAGGACCACAGGCACATTCCTCCATATGCCTGGCTAAGTATTTGCTGTTTGTTTTTTTGTTTGATTTTTGGGAGAGATGGAGTTTTGCCAGGTTGCTCAGGCTGGTCTCAAACTCCTGGGCTCCAGCGATCCACTCGTCTTGGTCTCTTACAGTGCTGGAATTACAGGTGTGAGCCACTTTGCCTGGCCACTCTGACTCCTTATTAACAAGAACTGAGGAAAGACATTTTCTTTGGTCTTCACTGTTTCCATTAATATCAGTGGTATAGATCATCATTTACTTTTTGTAACATTGTTGAGAACCATCAGCCAAAGGTTCATGGATAGATTTGCCATCATTATTGATTCTGGGATATCATAAGCAAACCAAGTCACTGGCCAAATATTGATCAATGGCCCTCACTATCTGAAAGTTTGCTTTCCTGCTGTTTTTAATAAAAATCAACAAACCCCTCCCAAGAAGGCCTCTTGACAATTACATCAAAGTTCAATTTACATCAACACAAACTCTTTGCCCCTTTTCCAGCCTCAAGATATCTGTATTTAAAATATCAAGACATCTGTTACCCTAAATTTTACTGTCTAAAATCGAAACTGTCTTCCTAAGCACCTAAGGATTTTTCTCTAAGGCAGCACCAATTGCTAAGTCACTCTAGCTCAAAAAATGTGATATTGCATTTGAATGAATAATTCCTGACATTTATAGGTTTTGTCTCTTTTATTTTTCTATTTCCGCTGCCATTGCTTTTCTCCTCTACCTTGAAAGACTAAAATAGACCCTGTCACCTTCAGTGTTGTATTTCTGTGGGCCATCCAATCCCTTTATCAATGTTGCCAGACTATTATTGCCAAGATAGTACCCTCATCCCAACATTTGCCACTTCAGGTACCTACAGGATATCTGAAAGGTCAGAAAACATAGGATGCATTTCTTCTTAAACTGCATGCTTTTATTATTTATTGCTGCAAAAATAAGTATCACATAACTCATTAAGGTAATAAGCACTGATTATAATTCACAGTTTTACGTGGGTCAGGAATTCAGAAATGACCTGGCTGGGAGGCTCTAGCTTGTGTTGTTGATGAGGTTGCAGTCAAGGTGTTGGTCCAAGCTTCTGTCACTTACAGGCTTAACTGTGGTGGGCTGATCCACTCCATGGTTCACTCACATGGCTAGCAAGGTGGTACTGGCTTCCAGCAGGCGGCCTCAGTTCCTCTCCATGTGGGTCTTTCCACAGGGTTGCTTGAATGTCTTCACAACATGAAAGCTGGCTTCCCCCAGAGACAGTGATGCAGGAATAAAAACCAGGCAGAAGCTACATTCCTTTGATAACCTTGCAGTCATAGAATACTAATTCTGCCACATTCTATGGTTCCAAAGAGATCATTAAGTCTGACCTACATTCCAGGAGAGGGGAAGCAAGCATCACCTTTGGAAGGCAAGACTGTCAAAGAATTTGCAGACCTATTTTAAAACCACTACAACTTTAATTACAATTTCTAGTAATATGCTCCATATACTTTTTTATTACAGTCTCCAGTATCTCTTTAGGTAGAATACTTTTGAATTTAAAGCCATGGGTCTCATTGTTAATTTGAACAAAATATAGGAAGTATACTATTATTTTCCATGTCTTTCTAGGCTTTTTAAACTCTGCGGTGTATTTACTGTACTCTTGTAGAAGGAGTGCCATCAACTGCAATTGTTACCAATTGTGCTTATTTTTCTACTCTTTTCACTCTCCCGAAAGATGTTCCCATTCAACGAGGCAGGTCTCTTTTCATGCTCATTATTTTTCGCACTGCTTCCATGGCTTTACAGAGACCCTTCCTCTTCGCTTTGGTCTGCCTCTCAAAACCCTCAGGACTTATGACAGGCCAAGTCGAGTCTCAAATTCCCCATGAAGAGCTGACTTATCTCTCTGTCATGTGTGGTCCCCTCGGTTCCCATCACTCATACACTCGCATACATTTATTTTCACCTTATTATACTCAGTTCAGCACAATTTTATCGACCCCTTTTTTCCTAATGATGTACTTTATAGCAAGCACTCATTCAACATTTGTTGCACGACAGACTGAATATTAGATTAAAATATTCTGTGTAACTCAATTATCCAAAGTATATTATTTCAACATGTCTTCAGTATAGCATTTCTAATGACCTAAGTTTTATTCTTTTCTGCACTGTTTATAAATGCTGCAGTATTTTTTACTTATTTTAATTCATGTGGTAAATTTTCAGCACAGATGCTTGATCTATATTGAAATTTTATAAAATTTACAGTTCAAAAAACAGATCCACAAACACAGTATTCAAAATAATACTTGAGTCTGGGTGCACACTTGTAATTGCAGTGCCTTGGGAGGATCGCTTGAGGCCAGGAGTTTGAGACCAACCTGGGAAACATAGTGAGACCCCTGTCTCTCCAAAAAAGTTTTTTTTTTTTTTTTTTTTTTTTTTTTTTTTTTTTTTTTTTTTTTTAATTAACCAGGTACAGTGGCACACACCTGCAGTCCTAGATACTTGGGAGGCTGAGGTGGGGAGATTGCTTGAGCCCAGGAGGTCGAGGTTGCAGTGAGCTATGATCATACCACTGCATTCCAGATTGGGTGACAGAGCAAGACCCTGTCTCAGAAAAAATAAATTAATTAAAAATTAAAAAAAAAAATACTTGAAGATTTCCTAAAACTAAATTGTGTTCCCTTTTTTTAAAGTTTAAATATAAATCAAATAACATAAAAATTAAGTTTCTCAGTCTCACTGGCCACATTTAAAGTACCCAATAGCAATATGGGGCTGGCAGTTGCCATATTTGATAGTGAAGCCCAAGATCATAGAAGAAAGAAACAGAGCTGGGATGTCGCTGGTTTGTGAACTAACCTTTACTAAAAGTAGTACTTAAAAGTGAAATAGTAGAAAGAAATACAGTTTGTTTCAACAGTATATCTGATCACACTCCACTAATGAAGTTTCCTCAGCAAGTCACTGTAACGAGAATCAAACCGGGCTTCCTTGTGATTGAGACCCACAACTTGGTTGTTGAATCTAAAAGAAATATAATTCCAAGTCTCAACATAGCAGAGCAAAGTAATTTGGCTTTAATAATATTTCTCAAACAAGTCTAAAAGATTAATTAAATTGCATTGCGTTGAAACCATTGAATTGAAACAATTGCACTGAAAACAATTACTTTGCAATGAAACACAGCGAAACATCCTGAAACCTCTCTCCTCAAACTTTCACACCACAAGAGCTGTCCCTCATGTCACCACTCTACTCTTTTTCTCCTTCTGAAACTCTCCCGCAAAATCCTTAGCCTATATTTCCTTGGCTTCTCCTTCTCCTCTGTGCCTCCTTGCAGAATCTTTATAATTTAAGTCGCTCTAAATTCATTCTTGCAATTTGTCCCTTTGAACATTCTCCTGATTAACAAAACAGGCTACCCTCAATAACCACTTGACACTGAGTTTTCCTTGGAGGGCATAAAATTATGACAAAGAATTCGGGACGGCTCTGAATGTCAATATTTCTATGTTATCATATTACTAGATAATACAAATCTTAACTTTGTTGCTTCTAGGACTAGGAGACACTTACTGCCCTTTGGTTTAAAAACATATGTAAAAAGTTGCACAAGATTTTGAAATGGATCAAAAATATTGGGTGTCTTCAATGTCTACTGGCTTTGTTTTGGTTTTCTGATTCTATAGTGCCTTTGAGTGTTGTGAGCTATTTTATAACTCTGTAAATTATCCATAGAAAGAGAGTTCTGACCTAGAGAGATTTAGTTGTTCATTTTATTGCCCTGTGGATATTGATCAGTTTGGCCAATGTTGCATTGAATGAGCAAATTTATTTCAGCATTCCCGATAGCCTATATCGGTATAATTATTTGAAGTTTCCTTACAACTGACTATAACTTTTATTCTTTTTCTCCTTAACTATATAAATTGAAAGAGGGACAGCTTGTTTAACAAAAAACAGGACTTTCTCAATTAAATTAGATTATCTGACTACAATGAAAAGTGGCAATGGGAATGAAGGAATGTATACTTGTAAATTTTTAGGGAGTTCAAAATGTGCAACGGCATATTAGTTAAGAGTTTAGGTTCTGGCACTAAACTGATATCAATTCTAGCTTAGCCAACAAAGCTATGTGAGTTTGTTTAAGATATTTAGCTGCTCTGATCCTGAGTGTGTTAGAACTTACAACGTTTATATATATTCATTGATTCATTCACTCAACAAACATCTGTTGAGTACATAATTTACCCCAGACACTGTTCAAGGCTGTGGAACACACAGTGAACAAAAGAGACACATTTCCTACTTCATGGCACTTACATTCCCTTGGAAAAGACTAGCAATAGTTAATAAATTTATTAGGAAATGCCCAGCAATTATGAGTAAGATGAGGAAGAATAAAGACACAGAGGGAAGTTCCTTTGGATAGGGCTAACCTGGGTGGTTTCTTTATGGAGGGTGCATTTGTTGAGAGATTTGAATGAGGTAAGCCTGCCATGTGACTCTCTCTGGGGGAAAGTTCTCTTGGCAGAGGGAATTGTATGAGTAGAGCCAAGAGGCATACTGAATAAAACAAAGCAAAACACAATTAAGAGTCCAATCTTGTTACAAGGCAGTAAACACAGAAAAGATGAGAGGAGATCCTTGTCTCTCCATATATCATTGTGGTCATCAAAAAAATCCTTTAAGGTCTATGTTAAACTTTCAATATATCTTTATTCATAATGTTAGAAAATATTGATTCACTAAGTTATATACGTTTCCAAGTGTTATCAAAGTTTTTATTCTATGATATCAAAAATCAGTATTTATTAAAATAACCACCAACCTAAAAGTCAGAAAAGACTTGAAGTATCACAAAACTGCCAAGCCCCTGGCAGCAGATATGAGTTTTCCAAAATAACTTTTGCCTGAAAGCTCAGATTTCATCATTAGCCACCAATACTGTCAATTGTTTCCTTGAAGGTACAGGCTTACTTTACTCATCTTTAGGAAAATGTCTGCCAAATATCCGAGTCTGAGTAGCTATAGTTTGTCAGTTGCTCTCTCAAGTAAAAATACTGGCTCTTGAACAAGGTGGCTAATTCAGCTCAACACTCAAACAATTACACCAGTGCTTTTCCTTGAGGTAACTGTCATATTTATATAGGCAATGGGATTATCTTATGTATACCTCCCATTTTGTCACAAAGAATATTATAAAGATGTACTCAAGTTGTGATTTAATAAAAGTCATCATTTGTACTGCTTCGTTATATGCATTACTAATTGAAACTGGCCTATTTGCTTTTTCCCCTTGGGTGATGGTGAAGAACACAGTGGTTACTAGTGCTGTTTGATGCCACTGCTACGATACTAGCAGTTAGAAAATATTTCTATGCTGTTGATGCTATTTTGTATGACCTCTGCACTATAAGATTAGGAGGAAGAAACAGGAGAGGGTTTTAATGCCTCTCTTTTAAAGAGTTTGACATTTTTGCCCCAAAGTAGTCTTTAAAAGTTCTGTAAGTTTCCCTTTCCTCAGCCTCACATTAGCTACTTAGCTGCAAGAGGCTGAGAAGCATTGACTTTCAGCTAGAGAGCAAGGTCTTTACAGTTTAAAAGATGACAGGGCCAGGCACAGTGGCTCACGCCTGTAATCCCAACACTTTGGGAGGCTGAGGTGGGCAATCACCTGAGGTCAGTAGTTCGAGACCACACTGACCAACATGGAGAAACCCCATCTCTACTAAAAATATAAAATAAGCCGGGCATGGTGGTGCATGCCTGTAATCCCTGCTACTCAGGAGGCTGAGGCAGGAGAATCGCTTGAACCCGGGAGGCAGAGGTTGCTGTGAGTCAAGATGATGCCACTGCACTCCAGTCTGGGCAACAAGAGCAAAACTCTATCTCAAAAATAAATAAATAAAATAAAATAAAAGATGATAGGCCACCAGCTGTGATGGACTGAGACCCCCCTGGTGATGAGATGGAGCATCCTCAGACTGCCCCAACAAACTATATGCAGTTTACGTATTTGAAGCTAATACTTGAACTAACAGAAACAGCAATTATAATGATAATGGCTGATATTTATTAGGTCCTTCCATGTGTCATGCATGATCCTGGGTAATTAAAAGATGTTATTTCTTTGACTTCTCAGGAAGCATACAGAGGAAAAGCAAGTTGCTGAGCTAGAAAGTGGCATATAGTCACTTCTGTGGGAATCCACAGACTGCACTTTTCATACCTATCACCTTAAGCACTGCCTTGCCAAATACACTGAGCTCCAATAATAGAAAAGAAATACCTGCTGACATGTTTGAGAGGTTCTAGTTTACAGGACAGACTATCAGAAGTTTGTTTTGTTTTGTTTTTGTTTTTGTTTTTTTAGTTATGTTAAAGACAAAATTACTCAATGATACACAATAAGGAAGCACAATAAGGAAGATTTTATTCATGACCATTGTGATGGGTATAGCTACCACACCAACGAGATTTTGCAGTGGGGGAGAGAGACTGAGCTCAACTCCAAACATAGCATGGGAAAGTAGGGACTTAAATTCAAGGAGCCAGGGTTAGGTGACATGTCATTGGATGGATAATTACTAAGAAGAACTTCAGGGAGACAGGAGATTCTGGCCACACCAACCTAACAAATGTCTTGCTGAAAGCAGGCCAGGTTGATCAGACCTGGGGGAGCTCAGAGGATGGAGGATGAGATTAGATATTGAGGGGATGATCGGATGAACCCAGAGTGTGGGTGGGGTGTTCCTTCTAAGCTGACATCAGGGTTCTTGCAAAAACTGGTTTTTACAAGGAAGTGCACAGATAGGCCTAGGAGGAGATTCAAAACCCTGACTAAAGTTTGGTCAAGCAAAGAATTTTTGTCAATTATAAAGCTATTAAAAAAGATTTAGTTATCCTAGAACTAATGTCATAGTGCAGTTACCAGTTAATTCTTTGATATGTAGCAAATATTATGCAGTTGCCACCTGTCCCAGCCTAATATTTAACCATCATTCCAGAATTTTTTTCTCATTAAAATAATGTGTACAATTTACTTATTGGTTGGTTTATAACATAATAACTCTTACTTGCTTTAACATTCTTAGAATTTGTCTATAATACGATATAGTAATACTTTTTTATATCAGACGTTGAATAAATCATTGAAGATTGTTAATATGCTATGCATATGTGTACATGTGTATAAAAATGTGATGTGTCTGTGTAAGGTAATATTGTGTGTGTGTGTAAGTTTAGAATACTTGGGGATAGAAAAAATACTCAAAATCTAAAGTACATCCAGAGGCATCATAAGGCAGGAAGGAAGGTAGATATGGATGAGGTTATATCACAGAGATGGAGATGCATTCAACCATAGATATTTACTAAGCAGTTGCCAAGGAACTAGCAGTGTTCTAGACTTGAAGGAATGGAAGAAAATAAAACAAATTCCTGCTCTCAAGAAGCTTGTATTCTAAAAGAAGCAGGAAAAAAAATAATAAACAAGTAAATGTTGTTGTTATAGTAAGTACTATGAAAAATGAAGCAAGTGGATGAGAACAGAGAGTAATGAGGAGGCAAGGCACAAATTTATTGGATGATATCTGACTTATTTGGAGAAGCAAGCTACTGCTATCTGCTGGGAGCACCCCCCAGGCAGAGGAAACTGTGAGAGCAAGAACCACAGGTAGGAGTGTGCTTGGAGCATTCAAGGAACAGCAAGAAATCCAGCATGGCTACCGGAAAGTATGGGCTGTGGTTTGAATGCATGTGTCTCTTCAAAATTCTAAGGTTGGAACCTAATCTCTGGTGTGACAGTATTAAGAGGTGAGGCCTTTGGGAGAGTGATGAGTTGTCCGCCCTCATGGATGGGATTAGTGCTTGTATAAAAGAAGCTGAACAGAGGACCTTAGTCCCTTTTTGCCTCTCTGCTCTTCCTCCATGTGTGGACACAGCGTTTGTACCTCCAGAGGAGCAATAGGGCACCCTCTTGGAAGTAGAGCATGGGTCCTCACCAGAAGTTGAATCTGTTGCATCTTGTTCTTGGTCTTCTCGGCCTCCAGCAATGTGAGAAATAAATGTCTATTATTTATAAATTATGCAGTCTGTGGTATTTTGTTATAGCAACAGGAATGGTTTAAGGCATTAGGTGAAGGACAGAGAAGTCATTCTGTTAGGTTATAGAGATGATGCAGAGTGGATCATGTGGAAATTTTAAATTTTATTCTAGATGAAAAGCGGAGGAATGAAGTTACACTCAGTGTCGAACAGAAGACTGGCGAGATCGGACACATATTTATAAAGGATAGACCTGGCCGCTTGGGAAAGAATAGACTGTAGGTGGCAAAATCTTCAACAAGGCCACTTCTTAGGAGCCTATTTCAATTGTATGGAGGTGAGAAGATGGTGACATTGACTAAGATGATAGCAGTGGAAATTGGTTATAGGTTCCAGATATATTTCAAATATAGCCAATACAATTTCAGTGTGAGTAGATATGGACAATGACAGAATTTTGAGGACAGATCTTGGGACCTTCCAGGATGTAAAGTTCTTTAAGCTTATACTTAATAAATAATGGAGACTGAGAAGAAATACTCTGGAGGCAGAAAGCTTTGCCAAGAGCATCTTACTGTATTCACGGGAAGAAGACATTTCAAGGAGGAAAAGTCACCGACTCCCAAATGCTGCCGACCAGTTCAGTAAGATGAGGACTAGTAAAAGTCCTTGGTGACCATGACAATAGAGTGGTGTAGACCACAGTCTGACTGGAATGTACTTGTGGGCTCAGGAACGCCTAAGAAGGGATGCCAGAGCAAAGGAACTTAATTATAAAGAACATAGGACATCTCAGTCTGCAGAGGGATGAGGGGACCCATGGAAGTCTTTTTTTTAAAAAATAGGATGTATTATAGAATGCTTATATGCTAATACCAGGAGGCAGAGCTTACAGTGAGCTGAGATGGCGCCACTGCACTCCAGCCTGGGGGACAGAGCGAGACTCTGTCTCAAATAATAATAATATTAATAAAAAATAAAAATAGAATGCTTATATGCTAATAATCCAGTGAAGAAGGAAGGATAATGATGAAGAAGAGAGTAGGTACATCATTCAGAGGAAGTAGAATCCAGAGAACAGTGAAAAAGTAGGCCTAAGATCTGATCCTGGTTGTGCATCTATGACCAGAGAGAGCAATCTGTAAGCAGGTACAGGTGAGACATTTGGTAGTGGGATTGGGTGTATGTTTCATGCTGAAGGTTTCATTGCAGAGCTGAAAACTTTAGAAAACAGCAGTAAAGGGCAAGGGCAAAAGGAAGAGAGCCTATGAATACAACTACCCTTGTTAGGAAACCAGCAAAAGAATGGAGTTATTCCCGCCTACAAGGAAGCCTTGGGGGATTGACAAGGCCTGTTAGCAGCTAAATGCTTTGTCTTTCTTTATGAACAGAAGTCCATGATGAGCTATTCCTATTCTGTGTTACCATTTGGTATAATATCCACAACTGTGATAATATGAAGAGACAAAGTATTACATGGAAAGTTGCTGTGACTCATTTTTTTTTTTATTCAAGGAAGAAATAGTTATTTATGCTTCCACTGAATAAAGCTGAATTTGCAACCATGAATGTGTTATTATTTTCGAATAACTCCACTTCCTTAAAAAATATAGCACTAAGGTTTGGGGAAAGTGAAGTACATGCAGAGAATCCATCTAGCCAGTGAATTTGAAGAAGACAAATTATTTTTTCTCATTCTGCATTTCAAAGGACTTAAGAAAGTGTCTACTGTAAGTAACCTGGAGGAGAAAAGTATATGCGTTTTAGAAGTTGAACTGCATCAAAGACCCTTTAATGCCTCATTTAAGTTAATAGGACATTTCTTGCTTTTTCATCCAGGGTATGCTAAAGATTCATTTCCTTGCATGTGAAAGTGTGTACTTCAGGGAAAAGTCAAAATCAGCACCATTCTTTCCCTAGTAAAACATAAGGGGCTAGAGGTATAAATAGCATGGGCTTTTGGAAAATATAGACCTGACTTGTTCCTTCATGAAAGGACTTTCCTCATGCTTGCCTGGAACCTCTGTTTTCTAGAACTTGCCCTCCCTTGAGAAAGGCCCCAGAACCTTGCTAAATTATATAATGGGCTCGTAATATAAGTATAGAGAGTGAGCTATGAATTAGCACATCAGACTCATTTTCACTGATAACCTGATTTTACACTGTACATCTCATTGCCGTAAGTAAAGGCAGATGGGATACTCTGCTCCTTAATTCTCTGTTGCTGACTTTTTCTCAGCAAATCTGTCCAAGTGTTTTAAGAATCGAAAAGGGATTTCTTTTCTTGCTACATTTATATCTCAATAGGGAAATATCAGTTTACCCCAAGTTCAGCACACTCACATCCAACATGAGCAAATTGACTTGCTGCTGAATTTTCTGAACAGTGGCACCTTAATAGATCTGCCCCAGAAAAAGACAAATGAAAGTGTTTGGGGAGCCCCTTGGGTTTCCCTTTGTACATGGGCATAGGAGATTTGTAAAATGGGACAGTCTTCACAGATCGTCATTCCTTAAAGAGAAAGTCCATGTTTTTCCTTGTTTGAGAAATATCCAAATGAGATTATTCTAGGCTGATGGAGAATGAAATGAAAATAAACTTCAGCTGTATATTTTCCCCTGGTACTCTTTAAAAGAGAACAAAATCAGGACATAAAGTCTGCTATTTAATGCCTTTAGTAGGTGAGCAAGCCTGGATTCTAGAGTCATCCTTACTGGTTTCCTTTTTGACTGACTGCACTGGCACGATCTCGACTCATTGTAACCTCTGCCTCCTGTATTCAAGTGATTCTCCTGCCTCAGCCTCCCGAGTAGCTAGGATTACAGACGCCTACCACCATGCCCGGATAATTTTTTTATTTTTGGTAGAGACGGGGTTACACCATGTTGGCCAGGCTGGTCACAAACTCCTGACTTCAACTGATCCTCCTGCTTTGGCCTCCCAAAGTGCTGGGATTACAGGCACGAGCCACTATGCCCAGCATAACTTCATTGGTTTCTAGTCCCAGATCTGCAACTATTACCAGTTACCTGACCTCCCATTTGTTCTCTCACCTACAAAGTCAGGGGCTTGATAAAGGTCTCTTCTAGCTTTAAAATTCTATGTATTTACTGAATGCAACTCTTACAGAGTTTGAAATCTGTATTCATGAACCCTGAGCAATCCAGCACCAGTCGGATGCTTGGTCACACTCCCATCAATAGATTTACACTTGATGGTGCTAATTTGATAAACAATATCATAATTACTAGAAAAGCAGGAGAAAAGAGGAAAGAAAGAAAGAAAGAAAGAAAGAAAGAAAGAAAGAAAGAAAGAAAGAAAGAAAGAAAGAAAGAAAGAAAGAAAGAAAGAAAGGAGGGAGGGAGGGAGGGAGGGAGGGAGGGAGGGAGGGAGGGAGGGAAGGAAGGAAAGAGAGAGAGAGAAAGGAAGGAAGGAAGAAAGGAGGAGAGGAGAGGGGAGGGGAGGAGAGGAGAGGAGAGGAGAGGAGAGGAGAGGAGAGGAGAAGAGAGCAGAAGAGAAGAGAAGCAGAAAGAAAAATAGGAAGTGGCAAGAGGACATGTGTTTGAAATGACCACTCCCACCTACCCCACATACCATACCTCTCCCGCAAGGTCTAGCTCAACTCCCACCTTTTTCGGAGTTGGCCTTTCCCCCCACCATCCATACTAATCCATCAGGCATTACAGTTATGTTGTTGTTTTTGCCTATATTTTTTCCTCTGGACATATTAGAGCCTTTAGAAGAGAACAATTAGGACTTTTTCACCCACTCTCCCCTGCAATGTTCTGCACAATGTCTGCAAATGCCTGATGGAATGCAATGAATTACACCAAACTCAGACTGGGTCATGATTGACATAGAGGCTGTTGCTACCTCTTTCCTTACTCAATGAATTCCAGGACTTGAGGTTGAATCGAAGAAAGAGATAGGATCAGACAGGAAAAAGGAATCTGGAACATCAGCTTGATAAATATATTGCCTGTTCCCTATGACATTGTAATAACTAACTAGCTCTTTTCCTCTAAAGGAAAGTATACACAACACCTTACTACTTCTTATGATAGCACCTGTGTCTCTACTATTCTCATGGGCCTCTCTCCTTTCTCTACTGGCCCTGCTCCACATCTAGAAATAGCTTGCTCAATGATTACAATTAGAATTGTCAGATTTTCCTAATATTACATAGGAAATATTTATACCACTCCTTGGGAGGCTGAGGCAGGAGAATTGCTTGAACCTGGGAGGCGGAGGTTGGGTTGAGCCAAGATCGTGCCACTGCACTCCAGCCTGTTCGACAGTGTGAGACTCTGTCTCAAAAAAAAAAAAAAAAAAAAAAAAAAAAAAAAAAAAAAAAAAGTTATTCACTGTTTATCTGAAATTCAAATTTAACCACGCATCCTGTATTTCATCTAGTAAGCCCAGTTAGTACTTAAGTGACTCAAAAGCCAGTTCAAACTGGTTTCAACAAAAACAAAAAATAAACCCACAATTTCTTGGCCTACATAACTGAGAGGCCCAGGTGGTAGTTCTGGTCTTCAGGTAGGACTTAATTTAAAATGTCATTAGGAATCCATTTAACCTCTCAGCTCTGGCTTCTACCCTAATGGCTTTATTTTCTGGCTTCACATGGTGCTAGGTGGTTGCAGACAATGTCTGCCTCACAGCCTGTGAGGGTCAGTCTCAGTGGGGAAGAGCAGCTGCCTCCTGGCCAGTGGCTTCAGAAATGGCCTCATGCCTCATTGGCCCTCCTTGGACCACATGCCCTAACAGAAGCTACACCCTGGCTAAGGCAACACCATGTTCTGAGAGGTTAGACTTCTGAGCCATATGCCTCAACCTGGAAGCCCCCTGGAGGGACCTGGGCTTGTGGTGGGAAAGTTGTTCCTTACAATCTAGATTGCGATGCTAACGTGACAAGGAAAGATGGATGCTATGTGATAGAAGCAAAAGGAAAAATACAAAAAGAAAACCCATTCACCACACTATGTATTCCTATACTATGTAATTATTTTTTAAACAGATTTTGAAGGAGATGACAGCAGTCGCTGTAGGCATTAATTCCTAGATTCCTAACTAGCAACTCTATGAACCCAGTCAATTTGCTTTAATTTGTAATAACAGGTATAAAAAGAAGAACTAGTAAATAAGTGATTTCTTAAGTCTTTTCTAGTCTAAAATTCTCTAGCGCTATGAATGATAGCAAGAAGGAGATTACGAGAGAGAAAGAAAGGAAATTCAGTGTGCTTTGTGTGTTTGGGATCAAAATGCTGGTGTTAGAGGCATGGTCCACAGTAAAAATGGAATATGAGTTTTATTGCTACTAACTATTCACTTTGGGTAGTATGTGCTCTGCTTTTGTAGATTATCTATAGCTCTTTAAAGAATAAATTTCACTCTGTATGCAAATGTACGTGTGCATGTGTATGCATTAAAATTATTGCTTAATCACTGATACCAAGTTGATTTTTCTCTTCAAATTAATTTATGGGAGAGCAAAACGAAACTGAACCCTCAGAGGAATAATCAAAGTCTTGTGATTTCATTTTAACATACCATACCATTAAAATGACATAGGTCATCTTTGTGCCATTGGGATTAACAGCAATTTGTAAGCTTTTGAAAGCCCTTTGAAATTTTCAGATTAAAGGAATTAAGTTCAATTTTAACATAATGAATCTAATTACTGGTTTTTCTGAACCTTCAAATTAAGAAGAAAGGCAGTATCTCTTCTTCCTACCTTCAGATGTCTTTTAATTTGTGCTCTTACTGCAGAACCTTCAAGTTCAAAGGCAGTTTTCATCATTTTAGATAAACTTCTGGGAAAACATACAGGAAAAGACGTACCCAGACTTAAGCTTGACCAAAGGAAAAAAAAAAAAAAAAGAGTCCAACAGGCCCCAGCCTCAGCTAAAATTGCAGCTACCTATAATGAACTTGTGGGGTCTGACTTTTCAGCCTCATTCAGCTATGTCCCCAAATCATCTCTGCAGTGTGTGTGATTGTGTTTCCTTCCAGTTTGGGGAAAATTGCTTAAGTAAGAGGTGATGAGATTTTCAGTACCCAGCCATCTTAGAATGACGTGTCATTTTTATGACTTTTAATCGTATAGTGCATCAACCACCTTCAATTTCTAGATGCAAGGCAGAACCCCTTTTAGGGAAAAATGACATACTCAAGGGCAGAGAACTGTTGAAAACAGGAGTCCCCACTTATTTATTGACTTATAGTCCCCATTCTTTCATAGCAAAAGTGATCAATGATCTACTGCTGTATTTAGCTTTTTGATAGCATCATCAAATTCATTAAACTAACTCTAGATCATTGGATCAGGCAGAAGCAACGTTATATTTAAAATATTTAGAATATTTATTAACACCGATTAGTAAATATTTAATATCTTGTTTTGAAGGATAATGTAAAAAAAAAAAAATCAATGGTTCAGTATGCTTTTTAAAAAATTTTATTTTAAGTTCCAGGATACATGTACAGAATGTGGAGGTTTGTTACATAGGTAAATGTGTGCCATGGTGGTTTGCTGTACCTATCAACTCATCGCCTAGATATTAAGCCCTGCATACATTAGCTATTTATCTTGATGCTTTCCCTGTTAGTATGCTATTGATAAGTGCGATGATATTATTTTATGGATAAAAATATGAATTTCAATGTCTCCCTCATCCCAGGTGTTTCCAGGGCATTTTGTAATATTGAAACACCAATGGAGTGTTTTAAATTCATATTGCAGAGTCAGATGAAAGTTTTTGCAGAATTTGTCACCTTGCTATTTGGATATAACTTTTATTAATACTTAGCATATCAAATATAAGGGCTTTTGCTTCAGATTTAATTTCTAAAGAGGCCTGAATATGTGACTCTATCTTCTTAATTCTTTATATTTTTTTGCCTCAGCTATCGATTCTGAAAGAACATCCCCAGTTGCCGAGGCAGATGCCATGTAAATATGACTTTTTATTTTCCCCACTGGGAAAAGATGACGTGAGATTCTCTTGGTTTCCTATTGTAGCCATCATAAATTTCCACTAACTGAGCAGCTTAAAATAACACATTTAGTTTTTACAGTTCTGCGCATCAGAAATTTGAATTCATTTCACTGGGCTCAAATCAAGGTGTCTGCAAGGCTGGACTCCTTCTGGAATCTCTAAGGGAGAATCTATTTTCTAGCCTTCTTCCAGCTTCTGGAGTCCGACCTCAGCCTTTAGTCCATGACTTCTCATTACTCCAACTCTGCTTTCACCATTCCGGCTTCGTCTCTGACTCTGACCCCCCCCCCCCCGCTGTTGTTTTCTTGTAAGAGTCATGGAGACAACTTCGAGCCCACCAGAGGATATTGGTTACTTTGACAAGACCTAGCTCCATCCTGTACTGCCTCTATAACTTTTGGTAGTATATCTCTCTACTTTGAATATCAGAATCTTTTTTTTTTTTTTTTTTTTTTTTTCCCCCCGAGTCTTGCTCTGTTGCCAGACTGGAGTGCAGTGGCGAGATTTCAGCTCACTGCAACCTCCACCTCCTGGGTTCAGGCAACTCTCCTGTCTCAGCCTCCTGAGCAGCTGGGACTACAGACACCTGCCACCACGCCTAGCTAATTTTTGTATTTTTAGTCGAGACGGGGTTTCACTGTCTTGGCCAGGCTGGTCTCAAACTCCTGACCTGAGGTGATCCGCCCACCTTGGCCTCCCAAAATGCTGGGATTACAGGCATGAGACACCGCACCTGGCCCAGAATCCTCATGTTTAAGAAGGGGATAATAAGAATGACTACCTCAGTCATATTGGGGAAGACTAAAATGATATTTTATATGTATATAGAGAGAAGGACTATATATGTATATGTGGACTATATATAGGAGACTAATAGTCTATTATATTTATATAGTCTTCAGCACAGTCTGCCTGCAAAGGCAAGTATACAGATGTTAGCCCTTTATGTAAATGATCAGAATAAAAAGCATGTTTTCTATCTGAGATCAATTTGGATGAGATGGGACCCAAACAAGTTTGTGAAGAATAAATTCTCATTTAAACCAAACAAGTGATTCAGAACTTTGAAATGATTTTGTCAAGATCCATTACAGTTGCTTTGAAGATTACCTTACCCCCACATCATTTAAGAGAAGCACTTTGATGAAGTTGATAACGATGATGAGGATGATGACATATGTGTATGTGATTGTCTCTATAGGACATTTTCTCAATATACAGTTTTTATACTCTACATGTTTAAATAAAATATACACATTTTTATTTTGTTAATGGTTTATGTGTGTCAGGGAGGAAAATTTTTCTGGTAGCCTCTTAAGTTTGAGGTCTGTGAACTAAACGGACAAAAATGGATGAAAGGGGTAAAATGGTTTATTCCCATGAATATGAGAACTAATAAATGAACAGCAAGCTAGCTAGGTGACTAAGGTTAGAGGCCTATATACCTAACTTACTAAGGGAAAGGGGTGGGGAAGAAAAGGCTTCTGTAGGAAGAATAGATGGTTTGTTTAGGAAAGACGAATAGATTTTTAGGAAAACAGACAGGAGATTAAAAGATGTATGATAATAATGTTTGTGTATGCAGGAAGGAGTGGCCTTTTCAAATCCTTCTTGGCCTAGAAACTCTCCCAAGAGGGAATTTGTGGTAGTTTACCCTCGGTTTCTCTTCTGGGAGTCGACCTACCCTAAAGGGATTTATGGCAGCCTTATTTCTCGTAAGTTTCTGCTTCTGCTCAGATGAGAGAAGATTTAAGAAGACTTCTTTCTGCATCTGTCGAATTTCAAATTTCTTCAGCATCAAATAATCTTCATACCAAATCTGGGGTTCTGAGTGGGTCCCCACACGTGTTAAGTTTTCTGTATTCAATATAAGGATTATCAAATAAATGTTATTTAATTATTAAATGTAAGGATTGTGACTTACTCTTTGTGAGCCCACTGCTTGTGAGCCCCGTGCTTTATTAACCCAGTCAGTGTTCAATAAATGGAAATTTAATAAAAGATTGCCAAGACATGAAAGCTAATTTATTCAACATGATTAAAGGAGAAGTGTCAATCACGACTTTTTCAATTACAGGGTGAAAATGTACACCCTGAATTAAAAGGGGAGTTTATTGACATATATTACTAGGAAGCACATTGTGGGTAATTCAAGTCAAAGGATGAGCTATGGAGAGCAGGGATCTGCAGAATAGAGCTAGAACTCAGTGATAGCAGGACTGTCTCTCTATCAGTGTCCCAGTGTATTTCTCAGCTTCCCAGTGTATATTGCTCTTTTTCGAGCCTATGACAGTTAGTTTTTTTAAAGTAGCATGGGGAACACAGGAGCCCTACATTCCCAGGTTAGCAACATTGCAGGATAAGAGAGCATGTTTATACTGGGTTCCACATGAGTAATCCCAGTGAAAATTGACTGGACATGATTTTTAAAATATGTTTAGTTTTTGAATTAATCACTGAAACCAGAAAAGCACAAACTTCTGATTGGTCAGTTCGGGGTCACTTGACTATTTTGATGTTGTGTCTATCAGGGATAGGGTGATGCTGAAGAAGCAGAGGGTAGACTGTACCCTGAAGAAGTGAGAAAACTGTCAAGATTGCCAGGACAGTAGACACTGTGGCCTCTGGAGGAGTACTGAATTTTTAGATATATTTTTCCTTCTCATAGAGTAAAAGAGACATTGCTTTTATGCAAATGATGGTAGTACTGAACTTGTTATTATGGAAACATGCAGTGTTATTCTCTTTTCTTAAATTTGTTGAAAGAGTCTGAAACGTTCTATAGGTTCATAATTTTTTCTCTAAAGGCTGCACAGCAGATAAACAAAAAAGTAGATGCTGATTTTAAGAAAAGTAAGTAACTTCCCTAAAAATAACTCTTCACACAGTAGGCAAGTAGGGATTCAACCAATACTTAGTAAATGAATGCATTACCCAGACATTTGATCAGGGTATCCGGACCATACATTTTTTTTTAACAGATTGTGCAGATTCTGGATATTTACATGATTAATTATTAGAGTGTTCATCAACACTCTACTAAGGTGTCTTTTAAGTTTACCTAACTGTAAAATGTTTTATACATAGAATTGGTGGGAAATTTCAATGATGGCAGTGGAGAACTGGATAATCACATTAGAGAAGAAAATTACAAAACATTCTAACAGATAACATCATAGTGTGATTCTAAGAGTTGGAAAATTTGGAACAAAATGTTGATTGAAAAAGTCATTTCTAAATAACTTGAAATTTTCAGGGTTTATGTCAGTTATTACCATTAGTCTGTAAAACAAATTTGTTTTGTGTACCAATGTGCTAATGGATATCAGATCTGAGATACTGAGCTCCTTGCATCATAGATTTCCAGGGGCTCATCCAACAAGGGACCTTCTTTCTTGCCAGGTCTCTTTGCGGTGGTCTTTCTGAAAATGGGTGGTGCCACCCCTGCATAGTTATAGCTAGACTCTGCCCAGTGTTGTTCTATCCTTTCCTGGCTTCCCTATTGTCAAACTTTCTCCCACAATGTGAACTTTGTTACACATCTTAAAAATAGCCTTTAGAGTTAAATTCATTGAAAAAAATATCATCTAGATCTTCTCTTAAGGGAAGAAAAAAAATGCAACACCCAAGCATTCAACTTCTTTTGACTTGACTTTCAATCCTGTGATGTGCCTTACTAGGGATAAATATCTATTCTGATGGACATTTGAGAGTTTTCTAATAATCTGGCAGTCTTTTTAAACAAATACATCTTAGGTACAGTCACATGTCCACCTACTGATTAAATTTATCCAGGAAAGAGGCAAATGTTTGAGTGATACATCATCACAACAAATTTGATTCCATTTTATATTTATATTTCAGTGACAGTCCTAATACCCAAATCAATGTGTTTAAAAAGAAGCCCCCTTAGGTTTCTTCAAGTGATTTATTGCCTTAGTTACATCATTGCTTCAGGTGTAATCAGGAATATTTGTCTTCATGTCATTGTAAGGGAGATATGAGATAGGATATGCTAATGTGCTTGTCTTTGTACATAATGTTTTATTAGTCTTTTTTTTGTTTCAGTCTCTTAATTAGTGACAGTCATTTAAAGCCATCCATCTCTGTTCAAATTTATGCAAATGTTGTAAGTTAAAATAATGAGAATTTCAAAGGACTCTCTTTGTCAGCCTTTATTTTGAGTTTGTTAGTCTATTAGATCGGCTACATAAAATGTCTTTCTTTAAAGCTATAAAGCTAAAAATTCATAGATCAAACAGTCATCAAACATTCTTAAGGATAATTTTTTGTTTCACACCAGAGTACAAACAACATTTGTGAAGTTCATCGCTCTTTGTAAATCCCACTGTTGCTTGTGCCTTCACAAAGTCCCCATCCATAACTTGTGACTGCTCGGG
Organism: Rhinopithecus roxellana; assembly: GCF_007565055.1. Taxonomy (NCBI): domain Eukaryota; kingdom Metazoa; phylum Chordata; class Mammalia; order Primates; family Cercopithecidae; genus Rhinopithecus; species Rhinopithecus roxellana. Next base: position 173,858,557 of record NC_044550.1, read on the forward strand.
AAAATGATAAGGTCCTGTTAATATTTGCTCCTAAAGTGCCATCTTGAATTTATTGACTCATTGCAATTTAAAACAGAATCTTTATAGTATACTAATGGTAATTGGAGCTAATGCTATCAAGGTTGATTAAAATGCTTGTTGGTACTATAAGAAATGAACTCTTAATTATAATCTTCTTAATAGTTCGCTCACACAATCAAGACAAAAATTATCACTTAGTTTATAGCTTTGCATATTCATTGTGCACTTCCACCTTCCCATTTGGGTTGCATTGTTTTGTTCTAAATCTCATATGGCAGATAGCTGGGAAGTGCTGCTGTGCAGTTCTCAGCAGTTTATTGCCAGAGTTTCTTTCCATTTATTGTCTTTAGCAAAAGAGTCTATCTTCCTGTAAGATGTATGAGTATTGGTAGTTTCAGTAAAATATCAGAATTACCTTTTTTATAATCTAGATTTTACCAGGGAATGTGCTTGCTGGTAAGGTGATAAAAGTTAATGATATTATCCCTGGGCTCAGACAGTTGACAGGATAGCAGTGGAAACAGACTCTGGCTAGACTTTTCAGCTTCCTAGTGTCAGGAACTGGACTATGTCCACTATTGTGCCTCCATTACTTTGCACACATCAGGAACATCACACTCCCACAGCATTACTGGTTGAATTAAGGAACGGTATGTGTGCTGAGGAGGGAAAGGAATGTGATTTCAGGGGACAAGAAGAATTTAGTACAGCTGATGAAGACTTTTGAGCTGCCTGTAGAATCAATAGAATTTTTCCAGCAGACAGAAAAATGCAAATTTCCTGTAGGTCACTGGGAATCTTGTGGTTTTTCCAGCTGAGTGATGTACAGGGTTAGGGAATGGCATCAAGTGAGGCTGGAATGGTGGGGCATATCAATAATAGGTAGGTCTGAGTGGCATGCTGAGGAGTTTGAATTTTATTCTCCACGTTGGGGGAGCATCAAAAATATGCATTTAGGGCATATTCCTGATAAAATCTGGAGGATCAGAGAAGGTATCAGAAGAGAGGATGAGTTCATTTACTTCAGTATGCTCGGGTGGCCACCTAGTATCTGAAAAGTCATTCTGCTTTTTGGGTTTCCATATTACCTGAACATTAGTCCTAATCCTGTATCTGCCTCTTTTTAGCTTAGTAAGTTTTTCCTTCTTTTGCTGATCCTGAGTGACCCAACACTCAAGATCAGCAAAGGATTTCAGTAGAGCAAAGGATTTCAAAAGGGCAAAGGATTTCAATAGAGGTTTATCCAAGGAAGATACAAACATGGCCAATAAGCACATGAAAAGATGCTCAACATGATCTGCTGTCAAGAAAATGAAAATCAAAACCACATTGACATACCACTTCACACGTTCTAGGATGGCTATAATAAAAACAATGATAATAACAAATGTTGGCAAGTATATGGAGAAATTAGAACCTTCATTCTCTGTTGGCAGGAATGTAAAATGATGCATTTACTTTGGAAAAATATCTGGCAGTTCCTCAAAAAATGAAACATAGCATTACTGTATTACCCAGCAGTTTTACTCCCAAAAATATAACCAAGGTATTCATTAAGAGAGATGAGGATATATGTCCATGCGCTGGATGCAGTGGCTCACACTTGTAATCCCGGCACTTTGGGAGACTGAGGCAGATGAATTGCTTGAGCCCAGGACTTTGAGAACAGCCTGGGCAACATGGCAAAACCCCCATCTCTACAAAAAAATTAGTTGGGTATGGTGGCACATATCCATAGTCCCAGCTACTAAGGAAGTTACTGTGGGAGGACCACCTGAGCCCAGGGAGGTCAAGGCTGCAATGAGCCTTGATTGTGCCACTGAACTTCAGCCAGTGCAACAGAGTGAGATTCTGTCTCAAAGAAAAAAAAAAAAAAAAAAAAAAGACAATATATGTCAACATAAAACTTGCACATGAATGTTCATGACAGTATTGTTTATAACACTCAAAAGATGAAAACAACCCAAATGTCCATCAAGTTATAAATAAATAAAAGTTATTATATGTATACAATGAAATATTATTCAGCAATAAAAAGAAATGATTTACTGATACAACATGGATCATCATATTATGCTAAATGAATGAAGCCAGTCACAAAAGACTACATATTGTATAATTTGAATTAAATGAAATATACATGAAATATCCAGGATAGGCAATTCTCTAGAGTGGTTGCCTAGGCCTGGAGTGTTGCGGAAAAGTGAAGGGTAATAGCTAAAAGGATAGACACAAGGATGTTTTGGAGGGCAAAGATCTTCTAAAATTAATTGTGGTGACTGTTGCACAACTGTGCATGTACTGAACACTATTGAATTCACTCAATATAATTCACTTTAACAGGTTAAATTATATGATATGTTGATTATGCCCCAATAAAACTGTTATAAAAAGGTAAAAAGATAATAATCAATGGGTATATTGAGTACTTAAAAGATGAAAAGTGGTAGACCTAAATTATCTCATTTACTCATTGAAGAAAGCCTCATTATGAAATTGGGACACTTCTTATGTCATATACAACCAAGAAAATTCAGACTCAGAGGTATAATTAATGTGGAACAGTTGAGACTTTTTAAAATTATATATATGTATTACTACATATGTTTTTATTATATATGGTTACATATATATGTAAAATATAACATTTGCTTTTAGACTATAAAATAAATATATTTTAGTGATGGTAATCCATTATAGTTTACTCAGCTATAGATAATTCACTAGCTTCCCGCATTCTTTCTTTCAGCACACCTGAAATCTTTCAGCACACCTGAAATCTTTCTCAGGAGTCTATTCTCAGGCTCAAAGTAGCCCTCTCCAGCTGTCCCTACTATTGCAATTTTGTATGTAAATGCCTTTCATCCTGTCCCAGAGAAAAGGATATCTCTTGCTGTCTACTCATTCCCCTCTCTGAGCTGTCCCTGACATCCGTTATGCAAGCTGACTTATTCAGGAGCAGAAAGGTCTCTTGTAAAACTAACTGCTTAGCGCAGCACCTGTCAGAGTAAGTACTTTAACAATAGCTGACATTTTGTAATGCTTGTGAGTACGAAGTATTTTATGATATGCCTTTGATAGATATTATTTTATTTAATTATCATGACAAATCTATGAAGAGAGGTAAGGCGACTAACTCATTTTGATTTGCTGGGAACTCTGCCATTTTAACACTGAAAGTCCAACGTCCACAAAACCTTATAGTCCCAAGCAAGCCAAAATGGTTGGTTAGATTCAAGAGAGGATTCATATTAGTTCACTTTCTGAGCCAGGAATTTAATAGTGTGCATTGTTTTTCTTTTCAGAAATGGAAAAGTTTTTAAGGTATAATTTTAATTCTTGTCCCCTTTAACAAGTTAGTTTTGATGACATATCATTTGTTTGTTGTCTCACCAAGCTTCATGAAGAGAGACTAAAGACATTCTCAGAATAGTAACCAAGTGTATTTTAGAAGACCTTGGTAAAGAAGTTAATACAGCAATTAAGCACACCTGAAATCTGGTGTAAAATATAATTAAACGTTGCTTAGAAACTTTTCTTATTGAACCAAATGAAAATATGCCTCTTGTTTAAAATGTCAAACTGATCATTGTTCCTTATGTTTTTTCTTGGTTATAGAATGGCATTTCCATGAACACTCATTTCTGGTTTAGCTATACACAATAAACACAATAGCTACTACCAATTATTTAGTCCCTACTGAGCAGTTCATCAGGGATTTGTGAAGGCAATGGCATCAATTGATATTCCTTCCCTTCCTCTCTTGCCTGCTCTGTTTAAAGATAACATGGTCTAGTCTAGGCATGGAATTAACCTACCTTCAGGCCATTGCCTCCTAAATGCAGTTTGTATCTTCACCTTCTGTAGCCCATAGCAAAATGAAGTTATCTCTCTTTGGTGGGTTATCTACTAAAATGAGAATTCAAAGTTTACACTGTGCAAGAGGAAGGATAGTGTGTGTAGGAAGTGAGCTTTCTGGATGTTCTGTTCCTTTCAAGCTTTGTGGACTTATTTCCTTGAAGATTATGAGGCTAGATAGGCAGCTACAGTGGTGATGTAATTGACTGAGACTGAGTATACCTGCAAGAAGATAAGCTGCCTCTCCAAAGATCTATAGAGTTTCCTGCATGGTGTCTGGCACCATAAACACTCAAAAAATGTTAGTCATATCCCCTCCCTCCCCTGAGTAATGAAAATGTACATGTTCCTCTGTTCTCTGTTTATACTGAATCTGCTGGAAAATAGGATTTCTTAAGGCTGGGACTAAATGTTCCTTGTTCGTTGCAGCCTTGGCGTTGCCAAACACATGTGTGACTAATAGTAATCCTCATAAATATTGTATGAATTAACAAATGCATTAATGAGAATTTTTATTAAGGTGTATATCAACAGGGGAAATTATGTGTTTTGCCAACAGGATATATAGAGAATATGGAGAGCATTTTCCCTAAGTTCTTTTTTTAATGACAGTCTTTCATAACTCTACTTGCATCTGGTTGGAATGTCAACAGTGGTCAAATAATAGCCCTGCTTGCAGGTCAGTTTAGAGGCCAGGTGACTGGTACCATAAACAGTAAAACAAACATCATCTCTTTTGTATACTATTTGAGGAACTTCATGTCTATTTAGTGAAGAAAATTATTGTCTCAGCAGTTGTTCAATTTCTCTTTATTGTCTAAGAGGAAAGGTAATTCCACTTTAAGAAAGAGTAAGGATACAAGAACATAATGAAAAATGCAATTGCATACAAACCCCCAGGTTCTGAAAAGTTAGTTAACTTCTTTATTGTTTCTACATTATCTGCTACTAAAAAGTAGTTTCCCCATATTTATACCACCTATTACAGACTCACATCTAGCCTTTGAAAGAGAAAAGTGTGGTATTTTTTCCTTGATTGATGACCATTAGATCATCAAGTTCCTATGGTTTGTCCCAGTTCTCCCAAAGTTGTATCTACTCAATCCCTTGTTTGAACTAGTTTTGACTTAGTCAGCAAAATTATTGGAAAACTGGGTTCCATAATTTAGTGGCACTTGGGACACAGTCATTTCTCCAATAGATTTTTGTATCTGATATTCCACAGTTAAATCTGTGGCACCTGGTTTGAAATATTTCGGGTGGGCTCCATCAACACCTGCCCCATCTAACCTTTCTCTCTAAGCTTCATGGCCACAATCCAGTACCTTGATGAGGGATATGATGGTGATGACAATGACAATGAAAAACAAAATTTACTATTTACTCATTATGTGGCTGAATCCTATCTAGATGTTTTAAATATGTGAATCCTTTTACTATTCGCAACCATTCTATGTGTTAGCACTGATCCCTTATGGAGATGAAGAAATGGAATCTTCTTTTTAAAGAAGAAAAGTGAATTGCTTGAGGTCGCTCAACTTAGGAAATGGAAGAGATAGAGGATTCAAATATAGGCATTCCATTATGGGAGCCCACACTCCTAACCATTGTACTATAAACTCTTCATCTTTGTGTTCTTATTTTCTGCTAGGCCCAGAACCCGTTGTAGAGCCTTAGAGTCTTTTTTTTTTTTTTTTTTTTTTTTTTTTTTTTTTTTGAGGCGGAGTCTCGCTCTGTCGCCCGGACTGGAGTGCAGTGGCCAGATCTCAGCTCACTGCAAGCTCCGCCTCCCGAGTTTACGCCATTCTCCTGCCTCAGCCTCCCGAGTAGCTGGGACTACAGGCGCCCGCCACTTCGCCCGGCTAGTTTTTGTATTTTTAGTAGAGACGGGGTTTCACCGTGTTAGCCAGGATGGTCTCGATCTCCTGACCTCGTGATCCGCCCGTCTCGGCCTCCCAAAGTGCTGGGATTACAGGCTTGAGCCACCGCGCCCGGCCGAGCCTTAGAGTCTTGTGTGGAGCATTCTCTGTTTAACATTTATCCCACCTCCTGCTGGGGGTTCTGTCTTAACTCCTACTTAAATCACTCAGCATTTGCTCTCATCTTCTAATAGATAGAGTTTGGCCATGAACGCCCTTTAACCAGAACAATATTGGTCACCTCTCTCACTCCATCAGTATTTTAAGCAACACATTCATCTAAATCTATTCTTCCAAAACTCTGAATGCCATTACCCTTTGGACTAGATGTGCCTTTGTGGTAGTGCTATCCTCTACCCAGTTGCTTCTAGTACTGTCTTTCTACCCTGAAAGTCTGTATTGACAAAGCCTCAGGAAACCCTGTTCCATAAGGTGTAGAAGATAAATAAATGGAGATCAATAAGGGAGGTAATCTGTAGAAAAGAGACAAAGCACACCTCTTAATGCCACGATAGCTTAGTCTATCAGTGTAAGTTATGTTGCAAATATATAGAGTTAATGGTATTTGGCTGCAATTTATTTCATGTCCCCTTTCTGCCTTCTCTCCAGGGAGCTCAGCTATTTCAAGTAAAAATCCCATTACCTCCCAAACCGTCGCTATGTGATGTAGATGTGGCCAGTGTTGTCATCCATAATTTACAGGACACTTTATATGGTTAAGCATCTTGCTCAGAATCAAATGACAATACCAGTTGGCAAATTCTCTGGATCAATTCCGTCCTTTCTGATTCACCGTAATATGTGAGCACATGGGAAATGTTCACTGTGTTCTTACAGGCACAGGCTTAACGTGCTACAAGTTATTCCACATCAATCTGGGAGGTAGTTTTAATGCTGCCTTTTTTGTACCATGGAATTACATTTGTCTCTACTTTCTAGGAATGGTTCAAAATCTTCCCATTGTTCCCTGTTTCATGTTTAGGATAGATGATAAGAATTTACAATCAGAGTCAACTTGGATGGTTTATTCATTCAACACATACTTATTTAATGTCTACTGTGTTCCAGTCACTTTGCTGGGAAAAGCAGTACACAATCAGATGAGGCTTCTACTCCCATTGTGTTTAAATTTTAGTTTGGGTAGAAAGAGAGATGATAGGAGAAGAAAGCACTTACTATGGTTTAATATAGGATAAATGCTATTTAACATAAAAAAAGATAGTGATACAATACATAATTCCATAGAGGAGTGGAGGGAAGGGGTATTTAGACAGTTGAGTTAGAGACTTTCTGAGGAATTGATGAGGTAAGGAGATAGACATGCAAAAACCTGGTGAAAGTATATTCTGGATAGAGGGAAGAACAAGTACAAGGCTGTGAGGTAGGACTGAGCTTGACATGCTCTTGTGGACCTGCAAGAAGCCCATGTGGCTGAGGATGGGTGAGGTAGGGTGGGTCAGAGAATAGAATTAAAGTATGTATGAGAGGTAGGCATGAGCTAGATTATATGAAACTTTGCAGGTAAGGGATTACTTAATTATTAATATATTTACTTGCTTATTTTTCTATGTATTTGCTTATTTGGAAATGCTGTAGGAAGTCCCCAAGGCTACTTAAGGACAGTGACTAGATGTAATTCAGATTTTTAAATGAACCCTCTGGGTGTTAACGGTGAAACAGGGTAATAGGGACAGAAAATGGAAGCAGGAAAACCAATGAATAGGCATTTGCATAAATCCAGGTAAAATCTGAGGATATTTTAACCACAATGTAATAGATAAATCTATTTTAAAAATCGACAAATATTCACTGAGTGACCCCTCCATGCAAAGTATCCAGATCCTCACACTTGTCATCCTGTCTTACGGGTTTTGCATGCATGGTTGCATGCATTCTTTTTCTAAAACTCTTCCACCCTCTTTTTTTTTGTCTTGCTACTCCTACATAGGTTAAACATAGAGATATGTTTCTCCAGTGATCATTTTCTGACCCCGAAATTAAGGATAGGTGTCCCATAGCATCTTATATTCCCTTTATCCAAGAACCTATTCTCTCTCTTTTTGCACCTTTATCTCTGTTCCCCACCAGATCGTAAACTGTTCGGAAAAAAAAAAAAAAAAAAAAAAAAAAAAAGATTTCTAACTTCCTCAATGTATTCCTTTCTAGGGCTGCCATAACAAACTATCACAGGCTGTGTGGCATAAACACCAGAAATTTATTGATCACAGTTCTGGAGGCTGCATGTCCAAGATCTAGGTGTCAGCAGGGTTGGTTTCTTCAGATACCTCACTCCTTGGCTTGCAGATGGCCGACTTCTTGCTGAGTCTTGATCTTTTCTCTGTGTGTGTACATCCCAGGTTTTTCTTTATGTGTCCAGATTTCTTCTGACAATAGGCACAAGTCACATTGGATTAGAGCCCACCCTAATGGCATCATTTTAACTTAGCTACCTCTTTAAATGCTCTATCTCCAAATGCAGTCATATTCTGAGGTATTGACAGTCAGGATGTCAACATATGAATTTTGGGAGACACAACTCAAACGGTGGTAGTCACTGTTGTACACACAGTATCTGGAACATTGTGGCACTCAATAAATATGTGCTGATCAATTTTATGTTTAAGGTTTTAATAATGGTTATATCCAATGATGTGTGGTAATACCCCATTTATATCTTCTGATATTTTGTTTCATGGATAATTCAGATTTGAGCCATGGGTTCAGCTTGCTGTGCAGTAGATAAAACAATTAAGTGGCAATAGGCTTCTTTATAACCAGATTTAAAGGCTACTGCAGGGGTAGATGTTACTAAATCTTGGGATCTTCTATTGATGCTCCATTTTAAGTGGAGAATTATAAAATTTGAGCATTTATGTGTGTTTTTGAATAACAGATTGAAGCAGATACTCTTATAGCTACAATTATACTCAGAGTGCATTTACTAACTCTACTGGATGCTTGGAATTTTAATGTTTTACTTTGAACTTATTGACCTTCTTAGATCATTATACTGATCCTTTGATACTGTCAATGCAAGATATGACTATCCTCAACTTTAATATGAGTGATTCTCCTTTTAACATAAACCTGGTCAGATCACTGCCCTGCTTAAAGCCTATCTAGATCTTCCATTGCCCTTAGAATAAAAGGCATAGTCTTTACCATGGCCTATGATGTCCTGTATGTTCCTGTTTACCTCACTGGGCTCATGGCCTGCCATACTCTCTCTTTCAGTGACCTCTGGCCATGGCAGTTTTCTCTGTCCTGTTCTTATTCCAAGTACTACATATTTCAGCATGTGCTGTTATCTCTGTTGGAAAATCTGTCCCTCCATCCAGTCCCACATCCTGCATACATCACAAGGTCATACAACATTTACTTAGGATAACTTTTTGAAATGTTTCCCCTTTCCTCAAAATTTGCTGTTCCATTTTCTTAAGGCTCCCATAGCTCTTGTTCCTTCTCCTGTCTCTTTTGTAGCCTGTTGATACTTTCAATGATTTACTTAAATACGCATGTGTTTGACTAATATGTCTCCATGCTAGACCACTGGTGATATGTGGGAGTTACTGGGTCTCTTTGTGCTCACTGCTGTATCTCCAGGGCGTCTCCTGCTCAATGAATAACTGTTGACAGAAAATAAAGCTGGGAGTCATAGAAACATGAATTTATTCCTTGGTAAATCCAAAATGGGTGAGAAGACCCAATTCCATTGCACCCACTGACATGGTTATAATGATTATAAATAGGTAATCCTCAGCAATATATGAACCCCAAGTTGGCTTTTAAAACTAAGAATAAATCAACCATAGTGAATTCAAACTTTAACTCATCTGCAGGAATCATCTGCTCAGTGGGTGAGCTCTGTTATACATGACACATGATTTCAGTGACAACATTCAACATAACTTGAAAGGATTTGGGTGGGAGTAATGCTACATATCTTTTCTATACACATGAATGAACCAAGAATGCCAAGTATTTTTAAAAGTTGAGTAAAAATGTTACCTGGAGAATGAAAGCATATGAATGACAAATCTAGTCCCAAAATAGAATGTGTTGTTGCTAATCATTACAAATCTATCTGCCTGTAATGCTGTGAAAACCCTCCATTGTGTGCTATTCCTCCTGGAGAGAGAGAGAGAGAGAGATCTTGAGAAGGTAAAACAAAAGCTTCAGGCTTAATTGGGTGACAGTGAAAAGGTAGAGAATCATTGTTCAAAACTGAGTTTTCAATAAAGCCAGTGGGATAACTGGAAGAAATGACATCTCATGCCTTCTCTCACACTGACGTTTAGTTATTAATGAAGGCACAGAACATCTCTTAGTTGTTTACTTAAACCCATTGCCAGAATCTTTAGACAATGACACTGCTGATTTCACCCATAGCTGCCTTTCAGTAGCAACAAACAAGAGCTTTGACTCTTGCATCTTAGAGTTAACGGTGCTGAGCTGAGAACACGTACCTTGCAACAAGCTTCTCAGGTGCCTCTCCCTTTGTTGTGAAAACCAATGGGCTATTTCTTAAACCAATTCGTGTGTGTGTGTGTGTGTGTGTGTGTGTGAGAGAGAGAGAGAGAGAGAACAGTGGAAATATAGTGTATCTGTGAGTAGTGGGGAGAGGTATTGGAACATGGAGGAAAATGAGTTTTAAGGGTTGTATAGGAACAAAGTAGGTCTGTCCAATATGGTAAGTAACAGGTAGTTAATCTATAGCCAAAAATATGATTATGGCTTCAGGTTAACAATGTCTCATTTTCTTCATTCATGGCCACTTTGTGGAAGTAGGCTTTAAGGTGCTGCTTGTTTCTCAGCGTTTCATTGATTTATTATTGAAAGTCAAACCATCAATAATTGTCAAAAATCCCTCAAATTCAAAGTGATCCCTACTTGACCTTAAAACTAGAAGCACAATATAGGATCTCTCTCTCTCTCCCCCTCATCATCCCCCACCCCAACCCTGCCACACACAGAGAGACACACTCACAACCTATGGGTAAAAGACAGGAAAATTGTATTTTTTCCAGCTTTTGAGGCTGTTTTTACTTAAGAATATGATCAAAGTAAATAAAATCTTATATTGGCTAATCAAATATAGCAATATTTACATAGTATTAGGAAGTTTTTTAGTAAAAGGGTATACAAAGTCCTTTCTGTGTCCCAGACAAGAGTAAAATATGCTGAGGTTTTAGTATAGCATTTTTACGATGTACATTCTGCCCTTTGCTACTTCTTTAACAATGGGAAAATAATGGCTCTCAATTTTGTCATCTATAAAATAGAAAAAAATAGCAATATCTATCAATCACCAATAGCAACTATGGTGATATGAAAAGGGAATTATATGTGTAAGAAAATTCCTCTGTTCTTGGTAGTAGATCATCTCCAATTTGAACATTTCATTTTCTTCTTAGTTACTAGGGTGCAATGAAGACCCAGTTCCAGAGAACAAGCACTACTATGGTGGGGAAGTGGGTGACGGGGGTGGGCAGGTGGGGAGCAGACATACATAATTACAATAAGAAGCATGAAGATGCAAAAATGGAAGTACTTACAAAATTTCTATACAGGAAGGCCAAGCATGAATCTTTCTGAAAGAGATATAGAAAAAGAGTTATCGTAAGTGGGTAATAGAGGAACTGTTTCTTGAAGGATGAAGGATTTAAATAATTATTTGCCATCTATTGTCTACGAAGCTATATGCTAGGGTTCTATGAAGGCATTAAAAGAACAGTTTATATGTCACTGCTGTGACTATAAATCTTTCTATAATCACTTGGGAAAGTAATATGAAAGAGAGAGTATTTCATTTACAGGCATTCACCCTAGAGAAACTCTCCCACTTAGTAAAGTTAAAAGCAGCATTGTTTAAAGTGTTGAGTGAAAGAGAGGCAAAGCCACGTGAGGATTTTGAATAGGTTAGTGGCATAATATGACATACCTTTTAAAAGAGTCACTCTGACTGTTTCATTGAGAATAGATGTAGGTTCTCTGAGGAGGAAGCATGCAAAAGGGGAGAAGACTGTTCAATAATCCAAACAAGACAGGATAATTCAGAGTGGTAGCCTGGATGTGGTGAGAAGTAGTTGGATTTTGAATATATTTTGAAGGTAGAGCTAACAGTATTCAAAATTGTGAAAAAATTCATACAAGGAGATACTATTCAGCAGTCTAAAGCAATGAACTAGGTTAATATAAAATAACAGAAATCTCAAAAATAATGTAGAACACCAAAAATAAGATGCAACATAACACACTATAGTAGAATTTATGTAAATTAAGAAAACTCACAGTACGATATATTGCTCACGCATAGACAATATGTGTCTATTTTAAAAATGGTTTACAAGGATGAATAATGATTTAATGATTGTTTTTAACCTGTTGGACAGAATAGGAAGAAGGAGGGACTTGGTCTGGAGAAGAAAGAAAAAATGATTTCAACCCTGTGTTTTTTTTAATTTGAAAAATTGTTAATAAATATCATGGAGACAGCTATGTAGTATGTATAAAGGTGTCTTGCTCTAGTTCCTTTCTATATTTTAATTTAAACAAAATAGAAAAGAATATAGAGATATGTAGAAGACTAAATTTCTGTGATCACTTAAAAATATATAAATGCACACATAAATATCCCTTGTAATAAGGGATATCTGGAAACTGTTATAAAATTCTGTGAAGGTTGAGAACATGGCATGATCAAATGCAATTGGAAGGGAAAAGGTAGAACGTTTTAGGTAGTATTTAATTGTATGGTAGTATTTCAACAGGTTAACATTTAAGTAGGGAGTTCTTTCAGAGCAAAACAAGAGCAAAGATAGGAAACCAACCACCAACTTTTGGAAAGAGCCTAGCCTTGGATTTCAGCTTCTAGAATTTAGAGCCAACTTACAAGGCTTCTCTATTTCATCCCACCCTCTAAAAATAGACGGCAGATTCCCATCACTGCCACTATGAGATAATATTGTGCAGCAAAAAAGAAGAAAATGAATCTATTGGAGAATTTTTATTAAAGGAATTTATTATGGCTTTAGATACCAATACATATTGAAAAAAGAGTATATTAAAAGTAGATAGTGCTAACATTTTGTTAAAGAGGGAGTAAAATATATGAAAGCTTGAAATCTCAAGATTTTCAAAAGCAAATATGAGCTGAAAGAGCTCAATGTGAATATTCCGCTAGGTTTAATCTAAACGAATTGCCTGATAACTTGATGATTGACTGAGAGACTGGCTTCTAAATCAGCAGGCTATTAAGTGTAACCTAGATAGCAATGCAGGGGCAAATTTAAAGTGTGAGAAATACCTGGAGTGAAGGGAATGTTTGGACAAGTTAGTCTAACCAGGATATTGATGAAATCGGTTTAGTGCAAATGGCATCCTAAATAGCAAGTACTCACCACCACCACCACCACGCACAAATACCAATCTTCCAGTGAAACACCACCTGATCCACCTTGAGTGCTGCTGACAAATTCAGCAACCAAACCGAATGTCAGGAATATGAGCTACTAGAGTTGAGAAGTTTGGTTTATAGAAATCAACTCATTTCTCAATCTCACTCTGGTTAGGACCAGAGGAACTATAATATGCTATAAGGGGAATGAAAAAGTACTGTGCTACCCAAGCTTTGTCTCACTTTCTGAATCTTCATTTTCATGTGGCTTTATGACTTCATGTCATGTATGCGTAATATTCTCACACATTGTCTGACAAGCTTGGATGCGAACAGCCAGCAATGAGGCAGAATGATGTACCAATATTAAGCCTAATGTGGTGCCTATACCATTTGAGTTTTGAGTTGTTTCTTCCACAGCAGGTCCCCTATACAAAAAGAATTGATACACGCATTTCCCTTTCTTTCTATAAATTACCCATATGTTCACTACATAATTATTTAAACCTTGTCGATGGTAATCAATCACTAAATGAGCTAGAAAGCAAGGAGTGTCTTTCATGATTCGTTGTAGTAATTGTCTCTGGAAGTTCTATCACCATTTATTTGTCTCAGCTGGACTTGGTCTATAAATAGCTCTGTGAAATGATGGACAGTTTTCAAGGCTTGTTGGCATGGAATCAGTACGTGGCAGGAGAGACCATTTGAATCAATTATATTATCGCTGGCAGGGTTACCATGGAAGCTCTAGCTCTTCATAGCACTTTGCTTCTCCTGTCCAAGTAGTATGCTCTACATATCTTTAATTAGAATGGATGCAATTCATTTAGCAATGGAAGGCTTACTTAAGCGAGTTCTGTGAAGGTGTCAGACAGAATTCAGCCATGCATATTCAGAGAAGACTAATGTAAAAATGCAAATGATTTTTCTAATCTAATTCCTTACTGAAAATAAAAAAAAGAAAAAAGGAAAAAAAGTCTTCCTATCTGGAAGTAAGCTTCATTTGATTGTAAAGGAATTGTTTGATATTCCATCTTCACTCAGACACAAAACAAGCAGTAGTTCTTAAAATAACCTCTTCTGTTGTGGATATAATAATCTATCATATACATTTATTAACTTATTCTCTGTCACTGCTGTAGCATTTAACATTGCTTAGCATGGTTTCATCTTGGGTACAATCCGCAAGTCTACACGGCCAATTACTGAGTCCCCTGTGTGCCTGGTCTTTTGGGAATATGAAGACCCGTTATTCTCAAGGCATGAACAAATAAGTTGGGAGACAGGCAAACAGGCAAACATAATACTGATAATAAACTTCATCATACAGGCCTGAAGGGATGCTTTAAACAGATTAAGATCCAGTAACTTAACAATGTGGGGGATGGAGACATTTAGAACCACTTCCTTGAAGAGCATATACTTGAGATGAATTTTGAAGGATAGGCAGTAACTAGCTAGCTTGAATGGCTGGGGAAGAATGACTGTTCAGAATGAAAAATACTGTAAATGAAAAAACATGGATTACTGAAAGATCTGCCTATGTTTACCAAACTACAAATAGGCTTATGGGGCTGGTGAAATGCTTCATAGCATCATGCTACCATCCAAATCTGGGATCCAGATCATGGAAGTACTTGCATACCATCCTAAGATTCTTAGTTTTATCTTGAAGGGAGTAAATAGAAACCATTTCTACTTTAAGGAAAACTAACACGTTAAACTTTGGAGAAGATTATATTCGGTTTCACAAAATTTTGCAAATGTTATCTTTTAAAATTCCTTTTAATATATAAGTTTTAACTGCCATAGAGGTTTCAAAAGAAGAAAAAACAAGTTGTATAATAATAATTTAGGTAAAAGGCATTTCTGTGCTTTTCTTTTAGAGAAAACACAAACATTTCCTCCCAAACTTAAGATACTCTGGGGTAAAAGTTAGAAGTTAAAAGTTTAGACTGTAATTTTCAGGAGGTGAGAAACTCTGTATTCATCTTGATTCCTTAAGTGTTTCTGAAATTCCTAATCTCTTAGGAGGGAGACTCTGCCTTGAAAGGTAACTTTTTGAACCTGAATATTTTCACTCCCCACAACTGTATCAAAAAGGGTAACAATGGCTGGGCGCGGTGGCTCATGCCTGTAATCCCAGCCCTTTGGGAGGCCGAGGCAGGCGGATCACGAGGTCAGGAGATCGAGACCATCCTGGCTAACACGGTGAAACCCCGCCTCTACTAAAAAAAAAAAAACAGAAAAAATTAGCCGGTTGTAGTGGCGGGTGCCTGTAGTCCCAGCTACTCGGGAGGCTGAGGCAGGGGAATGGTGTGAACCCAGGAGGCAGAACTTGCAATGAGCTAAGATGGTGCCACTGCACTACAGCCTGGGCAACAGAGTGAGACTCTGTTTCAAGAAAAAAAGAAAAGAAATCACAAAAAGGGTAACAGCGATAATTATAATTATTTGTTGTACTCTTGATCAAAAGCACTAGACCCCTGGAACTATGCGTTTGACATACATTTTCCCATGTTATCTTTACTACTATACTGTATGGACATTATTAGCCCCTCAGTTTACAGATGAGGAAACTGAGGCTCAGAAAATACAAGTAAATGGCCCAAGTCAATGGCCAGCTTTACTGGGAATTGAGTCTGGTATTTGAACCAGGCAGTTTTTATTCTACAGTGGCGGGACTCAACTTCAGCAGACATTCTTGGATGCAGTTGAACACGTGTCGCATCCTTTTAGACTATAAGACTCAGGGTTGGACAGAATGTAAATGAAAACCATAAACATAAAAGGCTACATTCCATGGTCTTTATGACTAATGCACCTCTAGTAACTTCTGCCTTTGAATACTTGAGTAACCCATTTGCAAGCTGTTGGGAAATTGAAATCTGCACGAAGTTTCCACACACTCTCTAAATTATCACACTAAGTGCTTTTTGTTCCCCTATTACCTCTGAATTCTCTACCACTTCTTCTGTGTGCCTGATGTTTAAGGTTACTTTTAAAAATGAATATGAAATAAGCTGTATTTCTTCTGTCATTAGGGTACTGATGGTATAAATAAGTCCAAGAAATACTTGGACATGGCTGTGTCCTCTACACATGAATGGGAAGCCTTACCTGAGGCTCTCTGCCCAGCTGTCACCAAGCTACACTCCATTCCCAGGAAGCCAAAGCCAATATATCTAGGTGTATCTAATGTCTCCCTAATACCAGTGTAGTTCATGGGGAATATCAAATAGGCATCAACCTGATCCTTCATTTTATATAAGATACATTTATTATTCTCATGTTGATAATGAAAAGATCAGCCATTGATGAAAATAAACTACCATTATATTTTAAAACACTCTATTGAGTTATCATGCCCATACCATACAGTTCACCTGTTGTTGCCTTCATTTTTTAAAACTTGTAATGAAGCTCACTGATATGCTTTGGCTATGTCCCCACCCAAATCTCTTGAATTTTAGCTCCCATAATTCCCGTGTGTTGTGGGAGGGACCTGGTGGGAGATAATTGAATCATGGGTATGGTTTCCCCCATACTGTTCTCATGGTACTGAATATGTCACACTAGATCTGATGGTTTTATAAGGGGAAACCCCTTTTGCTTGGCTCTCATTCTCTCTCCTGCCTGCTGCCACGTAAGTCGTGCCTTTTGCCTTTCACCTTCTGCCATGTTTGTGAGGCCTCCCCAGCCACATGGAACCGTGAGTCCATTAAACCTCTTTTTCCTTGTAGATTACCCAGTCTTGGGTATGTCTTTATCAGTAGGGTGAAAAGGAACTAATACACTCACCTACTGTGGTTAGTCATGTTGGTTTACACTAACAAGCACCCCCTAGGTGTTCTTAATATTGATGTAGCAATCCTTTCTCTATTGCAATTGTCACAATAATTCTGCAAAGCATTTGTGGTGGCATTTTCCTCACATAGTGCTAATGTTGCTTCTATTCTAAAAATGAGAAACCCTAGGCTGTGTGTGGTGGTTCACACCTGTAATCCCAACACCTTGGGAGGCCGAGGTGGGTGAATCACTTGAGGCCAGGAGTTTGAGACCAGCCTGGCCAATATGGCAAAACCCCATCTCTACTAAAAATACAAAAAATTTGCCAGACATGGTGGCTCACCTGTAATCCCAGTTATTCAGTAGGCTGAGGCAAGAGAATCACTTGGACCTGGGAGGCAGAGGTTGCAGTGAACAGAAATCACACCTTTGCACTCCAGCATGGGCAGCAAGAGCAAAACTCTGTCTCAAAAAAATAAATAAATAAACAAGATAAAATAGAAATGAGAAACCCAACCTCTATGAAGATTATATGACTTGTTGATCATTACACTGGGACAGAATCTGACCATGAACCTTGGTAGTCTGGCCTTGAATTTTTTGGCTCTTATTATTGATAATAAATAACATGACAATATGAAATTGAATTGGTTCCCAAAGGAAACCCCAACTGCTATTACCAAAAGAAAAGAAAATATCTGCTGAGAAAACCAAACACTGGATTTCTACAACACAAACTTCCGTAAGTCTTTCAGATGTTTTTAGTTGAAAGTTGTATTAAATTGGCTACTCTATCTCTCTACTTTCTAAAATCTCACCAAAATTTTTTATATTTTATCTTTGTATTTTAAGGATATTCTTTTGTTGAGACAGATTATCTATTGCCCAGGCTGGTGTGCAGTGGCATGATAACTCACTGCAACCCCCAACTCCCAGGCTCAAGCGATTCTCCTGCCTCAGCCTCCCAAGTAGCTAGGACTGCATATGCACACCACCACAGCCAGATAATTTGCTACTTTTTATAGAGACAAGGTCTTGCTATGTTGCTCAGGCTAAGGATATTCTTACAGGCTTATTTGCCATTAGAAAATTTTTTCTTCAATATAATCTGTTCACTGAGACATTTTATCCTATCCATTAAGACTAATTAATGGCAAAATTATGTTAAAATCATATTTTCTGCCCAAAAATCTAGTAGACATCCAGTCACTTAAATTAAATCCTAGCTACACAACCATATGAGACACAGTTAAGTTTCCCGTTTACCCTGGTACCTGTCAACTTGGGAATAAAATTTGGCTTGTAAACTTGATTAACAGTCTTGTATTGACTCCTCACCATTTTGAGATATTCAGTATTTTGAGAACTGAACACAAAAACTGCCGAATCTAATATCTAATTATTCATGTGATAGCCTCTTTTGGCTTTTTTACTTCATATTCCTTGTAGTCATTTTGGATTGAAGGATGAGATTTCATGAATTTACTAGATACCATTCAACAGCACTTTGACGAAATACCTTAATGCTTGAGAGTTAAATCTGTAGTTGCAAAACCAAATAAGTGATTTTTCTCACTTTCACCTTCATTGCAGATATTAGCTATGTAGTCCCAAACAGAGTAGAATCTATGACTTTTTAGAAACCTACCTGCTGTGATCTTTAATGCATGAAACAGAAGTGAATTTAACAAGCTATTTAACAAGGAAAAGCAATATGTTGTATACACACACATACACACACACACACATATATATATCTGTGTCTGTCTGTCTGTCTATCTATTCACCGAACTGGAAAACTTGAAAAAAGAACTCTGTATCCAGTTTGATAAATCGAATATATAGAACTTTTAAAAATGGAATTTTCAGATAAATTAAATGGATACATAAGTAGCAATTTGCTCTCATGATAGGTGAGATAAGACTCTATTTATAATTTAGGCTTCTAGAAAATGTAAAGACTCTAAAGTACAATGCTGTGTTCTTTTTGTCTGAATTCTTCCATATGTTGATGTTGCTGTACATTCAAATAACTAATTACAAATAAGTGATCATTCATCAAACATTCTTCTGAAGCACCAAATTTTGTTTCTAGCACATTGTGGTTCATAAAATATGAAAATGTGGTAGCAGTATGGAGATGCCCATTGTGTTTATTTACTATAAATATGTGTTTTTGTGTCTGTGTAAGCTACTCGTAAATATTCTTCCATTTCCACAGCTCAACTGCTTAATTGTTAAACTTTAAGAGCTATTTTGACCCTTGTATTATCTCCAGGGTTAATCTAGATGAATCCTGTGTAAGCCTTGACCTTTAATATGATGAATTTGAATATTAGAGATCAATATTTAGATTTACATAATATAATCAGCCTCCTGAAATCATAGTGCTTTCAATCATGTTTCTTTCTAGTACATTCCATAAATCTGGAACCAATCTCTTATATCCTCTCCCAGTCCCTAAGATGCTATGTAGAATAACAGCTAACATTTAGTGAGAACAGTGTGTGTCAGGCATACAGGTAATATTTTATCCATATGATTGAATTTTGTTTATGAGGAAGGTACTATTATTATCTTTATTATATCAAGTGATAGCAAGAAATTAGGGATCATGCTCAAGGTCACAGAGATAGTATGTGATGGAGTCTGCATCTGGTAAGCAGATTGATTCCAGAGCCTTTTAGGTATAACTCCCATTTTCCGTTCTTTCCCCCAGAGGTATCTGCCAGCACACACCTTTAACTGGTTACCTATCTGCCAAAACTATTCCCATTCTGGGTCATTATTACTGTTGAACTTGTTGCCTAGAGTGTTCTTTCTTTTACCTCTCATGTATTCAAATCCCATAAATGCCTCAAAGCTCAGCAGAAGTTTCACCTTCCTGTTGAAACTTATTGGAATATTTCATTCCTGTACCTAAAACCCTTAAAGATCCTCATTTTTACTAGCACAAAGTCCAAACATCTATGCCTGTAATGGAAGAGGCTTCAAGATTTGGTTCCTATACATCCCTAATTTAATCTCTGGCTGAACTGCCCTATTTGACCTCAATCACTCCCACCTTCACCCCTACCCCCACCAGACATGCACAAGTTTCATACTTCAACCATATCTATGAACTAGATCCCTACCCCTTTCACTACTCAAAGATTTGGCTCTAGAATTCTCCTTTTCCTCTCTTGCATTGCTAGTTTCTTTTTCTATGTTCTGCTAATATATGTCTACATATAGATATATATAGTATGTCTACATATAGATATATATAGATAGATAGACACACATATATATAAACACATATATATAAATATAAATATATATATTTCTTAACCTCACTTATTTTATTTCTTCCTCCAAAGAGTCACTTAGGAACAGTCTCTAGTTTTTCCCCTCCATCTGTCTCTTGAGTTCTCTCTGTTCAGAGTTTTGCTATCATCAGGGTCATCTGCAACCTCTGCATTACTAAATCCATGACCTCCTGTCTGTTCCTCTGACATGTCAGTCATTCTTCCTTCCTGGGTCTTTGAAAATGCTACCTCCTGTACCTGGCAAGCTTTCCTACTAGATATCCCAAATGACTCACTCTCAGCGCTTCAGAGCTTATATGTCTGTATATCATCTTCTTGGCTAAGCCTTCCCTGACTATCCATTTAAAACCAGAAAATCTCCCTACTTTCAACCTACTTTGACCTCTTCTCTGCTTCTTTTTTTCTCAATAGCACTTAGAATATAGGTTTTATACTATATTATATGTTTTATATATTACTTTCTAATGAACTTCTTAATCCTGTGTTTTTAATTTTACTTTGGGTGTCTCCCTCCCAGAGAATAGATAATAAGGATCATGTTGGCAGGAATTTTAGTCTGTTTTACAGTTGTGCACCTTCAGTATCTAGGAAAGATCCCTGACATGTAATGGACCCTCAATCAACAATTTTTGAATGAACACTGAATCACCTGATATTTTCTAACTGGGCCACATAGTTTGATTTCTTTTTGTCACTTTCCTTACTGCTTTCTGTGTCTTTAACATGCCTCGATATCTATCTACTTAAAAATGGATGGCAGTCTTTTAAAATGTAGCTTAAAGGCAGTCTTCTTAGTTTTACACATTAAGAATAACTTGGGTTAAGGTCTCGGCTCTTCCCTTAAGTGTATGACTCGAAGCAATAAACTGCATTTCTTTAAGGCTCACTTTCCTCATTTGTAAAATAGAGGTAATAATAGTTCTCATCGGAATTAAATTAGATAGCGAGTAAGTGATATAGCTGCTTAGCTCAGTGTCTGAACATCAGAAAATCTCAACGAATTATCTTCTTCTTTTTAAAAAAATTTAGAGACATGGTTTCATTCTGGCACCCAGGCTGGAGTGTAGAGGTATAATCATGGCTTACTGCAGCCTCAACCTCCTGGGTTCATGAGATCCTCCCACTTTGGCCTCCCAGAATGCTAGGATTATAGGAGTGAGCCACCATGCCCAGCCAACTACTGTTAGTATTCTTGATTTCCTTATCCCTAAACGATGGTAGGACTAACCATTCCACATTTATCACACTTGTGTAAAGTTTCTACTAAACTTCTGGAATCTTTTAGAGGGCAATAAATGTGTCTTATTAATCTTTATATCTTCAGAATATAACGGTAATTCAGTACCTGACATAAAAGCTTTAATGTTAACATTGATAACCATCTTTTATTGTTAATTTTGTACCACATACTGTGCCTAGAAGTCTATAAACATAATTTAATTCTCGTAACACTCCCATTAAGTACATTTTAATTTTTTTTTTTTCCATTTTGGGACACTCAATCAGGTTACCTTAATTTCTCAAGACCATTCAGCTAGTAAGTGATAAAACAGAAACTAGAATTTAGGTCTACCTAACTCTAAAATTTTGCTCTGCATCCCTTTACTGCAATCAGAAAGGAAAGGTAGATAGATGGATGGATGGATTGACAAATAAATGGATGGATGGTTTAGTGGATGAATGGATTTATGGATAGATAGAAGGACAAATGAATGAAGACTGTTCTTGGCCATTCCAAATTTTGCTCTGTTTTCCTTTCACCTGTATAATCCAGAACATATATAGGTTGTGCTACAATGTTTTAGCAATTAACCATACAGTAACTAGAATTATATGCATTATTTTTTATTCAACTTACAACTCATCAAGGAAAGGGTGATATTTCTTAATTAAATTGAGACTATATGAGGCTCCTCTGTACTCTAACAATAATTGTTGACTTTTTAGGGAAAATATAGGTAGTATGGTATGATAAGTAACTTCACAGGCTCTAGAACCAGATTGCCTAAATTTCTTTGGCTACATCACTTAGTATTTGTGTAGCCTTGGGCAAATTACCTAACCTCACTGGGCCTTAGTTACCAAAGCGGCAGAGTGAAGATAATATTGGACTAATAATTGGATTTAGTATAAATGGTTGAGTATCATGCATGCAAATTTTTTTGAACAGGACCTGGCACATATTTTGTGTTCCATACATTTTAGCTATTTTGGGGGGAAAGTATGTATCCCTACATAAGCACATATATTAGATATGATTTTCTTAATCACAAATGGTCGTAATGTCATAAGAATAACCTTAAACCACAGATTTGAACTTTATTTTTATGTGTAGTATAGTCAGTATTGTCAAACTAACAATGTCATATTTATTTTGTGTGTGTAACAGCATCTTAAATTCTAGTCATTCTAATAAGATTATTTTATGCAGTGTTTCCATTAATCACTCCAATTCTAGTGGGTATTACTACCCTAATCAAAATGTATCGTAGAGACTCCCCAACTAACAGTGATAGAGCTTGAATTCAAACTCACATCTTGCTGAATCCAAATCCCACCCTCTTTTCACAACCCCAGGCTGACCACTTTGTTTCACCATTTTATCTCAGCCTGGCAAGAGGTGTTGAGAGTTAAAAATGGGTACGCTTTATTTCACAATCCCTGCAAGATACAAACACTAGCTCCAAACCTGCCTGTATAGGTAGTCTCTGGGGAACCACTTGCATTTTTGCTATCTTGGTTCAAATACAGCAGACATGGAAAGATGTCAGATTGCAAATGCTCCCCACAGATTCTGTGTTTACAAGCTAGTAACAGCTTTGCCTTTGCATATGTAGACTTAAAATCCCTGACAGGTAAAATGTAGCTATGTGTCTTCTTTTAACAGGAACTCCTACACAGATGTATTTCCACTAGAGCAAACTCCCCATGGAGCCATGATTTTCCATCAGGATTTTTCTGTTTGACATAGCTGCATGGGTTGGGTGAAATTCTTATCAAAATTCCATTGGAATGATGAACATTCTTCAAATTATAAAATTCTTCTGAATATAAAATATATGACTTGCTAAGAATAAATATCCTGACCCAGTCTTGGTTTTGATCTTCCTTTCAAGCTCTTGAAAGGCAATAAGTATGTCCAATTAGGTACAGTCTTCAGCATACAGGACAGAGCTTGGCTCAGACCCTAATGAAGAAAATAACACTGAGATAGGCAGATAAAGTAAGCAGCATACAATAAGATAGAAAAGAATCAAGTGGGTGCAAAAAGGTACAAGTAAGACAAATCAGATGCAAGAAACCAGGTTATGTTTCTACTTTCCCAGTCCCTGCATGTTAGTTTGGTCAAAAGGTAGGGTCAGATTGTGTCTTACTCTATTCGTGCTGCTGCAACAACAACCAAAAAAACCTGAGACTGGGTAATTTGTAAATAATAGGAAGCTATGTTCTCACAATTCTAGAGGCTGGGAAGTCCAAGAATAAGATGCCAGCAAGTTCAGTGTCTGATAAGGGCTGTTCTCTCCACTTTTAAAATGGCACCTTGAGTGCTGCATCAGAAGGAAAATGCTATGTCCTCACATGGCAGGAGGGCAGAAGAGAGCCAATCACTCCCTCACGCCTCTTAAAGACCCTGATCTCATGAGGCTCTGCCCTCATGACTTAATCACCTCCTAAATGCCTCATCTCTTAATAGTAACACACTGGTGATTAAACTTCAACATACAAGTTTTGGAAAACACCTTTAGACCATAATGATCCCATTTTTAATGCATAATTGACATAATAAACTGGAACCATCTCTCTCTCTCTCCCTCCGTCCCTCCCTCCCTACCTCCCTTTCTCTCTGTTTCTCTCTCCCTCTCTCTGTTTCTCTCTTTCTCTCTCTGTTCCTCATTCTACTACTTTCTGACCGGGTAAAGACCAGGGACTATAGGGTTAGGATTTATTGTCGTGTTTTTTCCCTCATCCCTAGTCTTACTGCTAAATTGGGTTCTCCTCAGCTTTAGGATAATAGCTGTTTCTCTTAGCTCAAGGACTATCATGTGTAATCTGCCTTTCACTTTCTTGAGCTAGCTAGCCCAAGTACTTTTTGCAGTCCCATCTTTAGTGCTCTGTCTATTCTACTCTGGCAATTACTGGCTTTGTTCTTTTAAGTGCCAGAGCAAGAATCTTGAGCTCTCTTACCACAAGAATTTCCTTTTTGTTTTTCCTCTGCCTTTGTTTTTCTTCTGAAGACAGAGCTACAAAGATTTCCATATGAGAAAGAGGCAATTGCTGGAATGGCTGAAAATCTGGTAGGATTCATAATCACTGTGTTGCATGCAGCATCCTCTGCAGGTTGTAGGCTAGAGTTTATCTTATTTTTTTAAAGAGGGTAGCTCCTTGTCTGTCAAACCGACTGTGTAATACCTATAACTTTGTAGCAACTGAGATAGCTAACTGAGTTTCACAGTATTCACCAGTAGCATTCAAACCTTATTTATCAGAGAATGCATTTTTAACATTAGAAGAAATTGTCACTACATTTAAACATATGTGTGAAAAGTACAACTCCTAAGCCTTAAATCTAATGCTTATATCAAAACACTATGTATGATAGGATCATCAAGCATACCTTTCTGAACATCAACATGGCCACATAGTTCATACCAGTTAATCACTTATTCATAGTTGAAGCTCAGCCACAGTGGTAAGCATGAGAAAACAGAATAGCAGAACAATCTGCATAAAAAATTAACACTTGTAATTTCAGATATTTCAGAATGTAAGTATTCTTGAGTTTGGTAGACAGATATGAGCTGCTTAAAACTGGAATATGAACATTTCCTTAATGGACAAAAATGCATCATCCTGATCTCAGGCTTCAAATTATTGCTAATCTGAATAATTTCTATTCTGAAGGTGTTATAGATAAATGCTTGCTGCCAAGGTTAATAACAACAACAGGAACAGAATAAATAACTATTGGGTGAGAAAACAAAATAGAATAAGAAACAAACTGCAGATGACTTCAAATAAATCACATGTAAATATGATGGAAAAATACGACTGTTTTGCGTACAGGAAAGATTTGAAGTTTTCTTTTTCCTATTTCTTTTCTTTCTTTATTTTTATTTTTTATTTATTTATTTATTTATTTATTTATTTATTTATTTATTTTATTTATTTATTTATTTTGAGACAGTGTCACTCTGTTATCCAGGCTGGCGTGCAGTGGTGTGATCTTGGCTCACTGCAACCTTCAGGTTCAAGGTATTCTCATGTCTCAGCCTCCAGAGTAACTGGGATTACAGGTGCACACCACCATGCCCAGCTAATTTTTGTATTTTTAGTAGAGATGGGGTTTTGTCATATTGGCCAGGCTGGTCTTGAACTCTTGACCTCGAATGATCCACCCACCTCGGCCTCCCAAGTGCTGGGATTACAGGCATGAACCACTGCGCTGGCCTTTGACGATTTCAATATAATCTGGAAAATGAAGTTTAGTATTTAACACATAATTGCATATTTGGATTTTAGAGATAATCATGTTAGTCTTTAGCCCCAAATACTTTTAACATCTCCCTTTTACCCACCATGGATTTCAAACCCTTAGGAGAAAATTCCTTTCTCCTTTGATGCAAACCTGCCTTTTCCAGTTTTCCATTCCATCTTGGATTTCTGCCAGATTGAACGAATACCATAATTCCCCACCTTCTTTCCTTGCTCTCCTATTTTTATATTCACTTGCAATGTCCTTTTCTGACTTTATGCAGAGGACCCCACCCATCAAAGTCCAACTCATGTACTTTTTCTTCTAAGATAGTTGCCCCTAACAAATAGTACTCTCCTACTATGAAATCACCCATATTTGTTATTTATTTATTTCTCATTGTTCTTGTCTCATGTTATCTTTCATTACAGTTAATTTGGTTTGTGTGTCCTTATGATCTATTTGATTATGTGGCTCTTGAGATTTCCTTTAGCTTTTTCTGATATCTACTGTTCCATAATACAGGTGCATTGACTTGTCATTTATTCATTCCTCAATTCATATCATTTAAAATAAGTGCTATATTGTAAAAAGAAAAAAAGTTTATCATGAGATACTATCCTGAGGTCCTTTCATCTTTAACCTGTAGATTACATGTTCTTTTTTTCATCCAACACATATTTATTGTTTCCTAGGCATGGGCACTCTGCCCAAATTTGTTTTCTCAGAACAATTTCTCTGTATACTATTATAGCTCTGATCATGTCATATAATAGTATTCTGCCTTCTATAAATTTCTAATATATTCCTCTTGGCAGAAACCATGCCATTCAGTTTTAAACTCCTTGTACCTATTTAGGAATTTTTTAAAAAGAAAATAATATGATTGTTAGCATAATAAGTTTGGAGGCAGAAATTCCATTTGAGAAATAATCCTTGTAGGTAATGTTACAGAAATTAAGTGTTAACAGTGCGAATTGTAAAAGAAGGATCGTCAAGGTAGGGATAACTTATGGGGCTCACATTTTCTTAGAATAAAGATGAGTAACTTTTGACCTATAAGCTTAGCCCCACTCCATCCTTCCAGCCACCAAAACCCAAACACTCATATTTTATCAGACATCTCGGGACTCAATGGTACTCGAGTATGCCCTGAGTATTTACTTTCTGATTTGGAAAATTCATGTTATTAGCATTTGGGGTCACTGTAGCTAATCCTTATACTTCCTTGAGTGCTATGAAAATGCTATGGAGAGAACTCCTAAGTATGTTCTTCAAATCCTTAAGAACTTTTATTTCAACCCTAAAGTGAGGGCAGGAACGATATCAAGCTTTGGATTCTCTTTGAGCTCCCGTTGTTCACACTGATAGTGATGACAGTCAAAACCATCATATTTGAATTGCGAAGGCCACAAAGTGCATATTAAAAATCAGTAATTATGTTTTATGGCCCAGCTTGCCACTGAGAATTTGAAAAATTCAATTTGCCTACTTCCCAAAGAGCTATGTAGTTTGTAAGCACATTATAAATTTTTATTTTACAGAAGAAACTGATGAAAGTACCTGGTGATTTCCCTAATGTTGATGCACTTGGTTACAAAGTAGGCCTTCAAACACTCCTGGTTCACTTTGTCATGAAGATGTGTCTATGCTACAAGGATAAACCCCTGTGAGGCTAGGTAAAGGTTTTGAGTATATCTCTTATCTATATTCGTAGAGATTTGGAGCCAGAAAACAAGCCTGAAGTGATGCCCAAGAGAAGGGATCACAGCTAGATCTTGAGAGGTATATCTAACTAGGTAATTCAATGAAGGAGAGCCACAGGGCTGTGGCAGTCAAAGGTCAGAGGGATGGAAAGACAAGGACAAGGAGAGATAATGTAGAATCACACAAGCATTCAAACCATGACTTCAACTTCAATAGCTACCGTATGATCTTAAACAAGTTTCTAAACCTCTCTGAGGCTCTGTTTTCTCATTTGCAAAAAGGAGATAAAGAAAGAACTCATCTCCAAAAGCAACTCTGAGAATTCAGTGAGATTCCATGTATAAAGTCCTTAGTACTTTAGCTCAGAGAATGATTACCATGATTATTAACTATAATAAAATGGGTGAGCTGGAGATCTGGCTAAATAACAGATGTAAGAATGACATTTTTTTTTCTTATCACTCCATTGTAGTTATCCTATTTGCTCCCTGAGTTGTGTTCTGTAGACAGGAAGGACACATATAAATGGCGGGATAAGGGCTGCCTAGTTTGCGTTTATAACTTTAATTTCATTCATCAGTTAAACGATATACAAGAATATTTCTTCCATTTCACATGCAGTGAGAATGTCTGTATTGCTTCCACAGAAGGATGTGACTGTCTACCTGGCTGTACTCCTGAGGCACTGAGTTCATTTGTGCAGGAGAGAACAAAGACTGAACATGTATTACTTTTGGGAGGAGAGTTTTTTTTTAATTCAATCTTTATCTCAATCCCAAGAGGGAAGGTATTAATAATCTTGTCTTCCAGCTATAACTGAGGCTCAGATATAATGTGTTCTACCCAAGATTACCTAGCTAGAACTGGAAGAAACATAATTCAAATCACATGTCTTAGATTCCAAAGCTCATGCTTTTTCTAATACCCCTAGTTTTGCAAAATTAATGATTTTTAGTGGCTCTTATTTATTATTTCAATTTTATCAACAGCAGTTGGTAGAATGGCAAGTTCTGGGTCAGGAGACAAGGTTCACTGCTTTCTTGACCATGAGGTCTGTCTCCATCTGGAGCCAGTTTCATGGCTATTCTGCAGCTCCCTCTGCCATAATACAGTGTTCATCTGCATAATTTTCTAATAAGTGATATAGCTTCATTGCAAAACTGTTCATAGTATTTCAGCTTGAATTTCACACATTTCTTTTTCTTCCCTAGACAACAGGAGGTGAATGTGCAGTTACACTATTTCCTTGAAGTGTGCGTTTTATCAGAGCATATCCCAGCCTTAGCCCCTCTCCTCTTGCATGTGTACTCTCTTGTTTACCCCAGCAGGTATCTAATTCGCAAGTGGTTAGGCAAGCACTTCTTTGGGGCTTTGCTAAGTGAGTTTATTCTCTGAGGATGTGAGGCGTTACAGAGGAGTTTTGAAAAGAGAAGGAAGAATTTAGAGCTCACAGCTGCCTTTACTCCTGAAGGACAGTATAATTTTAGTTACAAATATGAACTCTTTAGGGTTATGACAAGTGCAATATAGAATATGTATGCTGTTATGTTACTTTACAAATTTTCTAGGATTACAGCCCTCGGTTTGTCATTCTTTTTCCTCTTTGTGATTCTTGGAATTGATTTAGTTGCTATGCAAAAAAAAAGGAGAATAAAAAAAAAAAATCTGAGAGACCTTAGGATTTAAGATTCCAGACAGCTTAAAAATTGTAATTAGTTTTCTAGGCATAGCTAGAGAACCACTTGTTCTTAGTTGTACCTAGTTATCTAAACAAAGTAAACTTTAGCAGGATTTGCAAGTCAACAAATCCTTTCAGAAGCCATACACTTATTAGTGTAATTTTTTTTTTAGTATTAACTGTGTACTAGATAATGTCTTTTCTTTTAGCAAAGTCCACTGTAGCAGAGATTTCTGATACAAATATTGTCAGGGGGCAGATGAGAACAATGACTAATATTTCTTGAGCATTTTCTAAGTGCTGTTGCCTGAGGTACTTGCAGGTAGTATTGCATTTAATCATTATGATACAACTTTGAAATAGGGACTGTTATTATCATCATTTTATAGATGGAGAATCTGAAGAATCAAAAAATGAGTCAACCAGCTAACAAGTTGTAAGGTAATGTCACCAACCCAGACAATCTGACTCCAGTGCTTATCTTTAACACTAAGCTTGATTACCTTCTAAATGTCTAGATTATCTAAGAATAAGTCAGTAATGAGTAATTTTGGAATAAGAAACTGGAAAATAGAGGACTGCTTAAAGCATTTAAATTAACTGATGATGATGACGATAATGATGATAAATGTGCAGAACAAGGAAAACATATCTTTGAGCCAATTTACACCTCAGGGTTGCCAGAGTGTAGCAGTGGATGCTGATTTAAAGCAAAATTAAATGGATTTGTGGACTTGAAACTTGCAAATCATTCTGGGGAATATTGACACCTGGCCTCTTACTTGAGAGAATTTGAGGATAATTGTTCTATTGTCTAAACATGACCTTTTGGGCAAGGACTGATAATTTCAATCTAAAAATTTGGATCGGTTTTTAGACTGTTTCACCTACATTTTTATGAATAACATTAATTTGAATTTTTTTAACATGTAAAAGAAGTGGTGGTACACTGTGGGGAATTTTTAGAAACAAAATATTCTTTTTCCATTAGAGGCTGTTTGAAAATACAATAAGGTACATGAAGAAGGTTTATTGTTAGTTTAAAGAAATCCATTAATTTTCATTGTATTCTCATACTTTTAAAAGATAATAACACACTGGCTAGGAATACCTCCTGGACAAAAAAAGACAATCAAATATAAAAAAGGTTTTCTCCACAGCATGTCATTTCTTCAAAAAGAAGGCATCAAGAAGCTAAAGACCAAAATCAATGTTCTTTTTAAGAGTTCTGAATTACTTTTACTTGAATAGATAAGCAAGCCTCTTTATATTCTTGGTTTTTTCTCGCTGTTTGTTTGGAATTAGGCAAGATACAAACAAAATTTATTATTAAATGATTTTAATTTTCTAATACATTCAGAAATAGAATATAAATGCATCATTTATCAAAATTATTTTTCTTGTTCAAATAAGGATAGTCAATGATTCCTAATAATTCTGAATTATTTTTATTAGCATTTTCTACCAGAATCAAGTAAGTACAAGGTCATGTCCATCAATCAGTAAGAGATTAGATCTCGCTTAATTCTAAATTCCGAAACAACATTTTAAATTTTGAGACAGGAGTTATACACACAGTAGAGCTCAATACATATTTTTGAATGAATTGATAAATGAATGAATGAATGAGTAGATGGATCTAATGTAAACTATTTGCAAATTCTTGTTCTTGCACACAATCCCCTTCTCAGATTTAAATCTCATTTCCTTTATTTTCTTGATAATTCCATGTTAGTGGCTGGTAATACAGTGACCGATTTTCTACATTTTATTTCTTCATCTAATATGACTTGCAATAAATGCAGAATAGAATTGATTCATTCATCTTATTTCTTCATAATACTCTCCAAGAAATGTTTGACCCCAGGACCAATTTGATTGCCAAGAACACTATTTCACTGTGCGGTTGCAACTGCATCATGAGCTGATGACGTACTTAAAAGTCAAGATGAGAAACTCACCATGGGAAACAGTCATTAGAGACTTGTTTCAAAGATTAGTTTCCTTTAAGAGAATGGAACTACCTTAAATAGGCTTGAACATGTTCAGTGTTATTTTATATATTTTTCTGATTTATTTTTAATATCCAAAAAGAGAACCAGGGTATAGTGTTTACAGTGTGATCATTATCCTGTAAAATTTACAAATACTTATGGCCTTTATTTATTTTTTTTTTTTTAATTTTTTTTTGAGACGGAGTCTCGCTCTGTCGCCCGGGCTGGAGTGCAGTGGCCGGATCTCAGCTCACTGCAAGCTCTGCCTCCCGAGTTTACGCCATTCTCCTGCCTCAGCCTCCCGAGTAGCTGGAACTACAGGTGCCCGCTACCTCGCCCGGCTAGTTTTTTGTATTTTTTAGTAGAGACGGGGTTTCACCATGTTAGCCAGGATGGTCTCGGTCTCCTGACCTCGTGATCCGCCCGTCTCGGCCTCCCAAAGTGCTGGGATTACAGGCTTGAGCCACCGCGCCCAGCCTGGCCTTTCTTACTCTCATTCGGTTTATGGTGTCTATGGTGATTATAAGAAATTATAAGAGAATGATTGACAACAAGAAGAATGGCCTGTGCTCATGTGCAATAAAATAGGATTTTTTAAAAATGCTCTTCAAACTCACTCTTAAAGGTAAAACCCTTGGTATTAGTTTGCTACTCTTGCCATAAGCAAGTACCACAAACTGGACAGCTTAACAACAGAGGTTTATTGTCTCAGTTTTAAAGACTACAAGTCTGTGATCAAGGTGTTGGCAGGATTGGCTCCTTCTGAGGGCTGTGATGCATCTGTTCCGTGTCTTTCATCTAGCCACTGGCTGTTTGCTGGCAATTCTTGGCACTCCTTGTCTGATACAAGTATTGCCTCAATTTCTGCCTTTATCTCCACATGACATTCTCCCTGTGTGTGTGGCTCTGTGTCCAAATTTTCTTTCTTTTCTTTTTAATAAAGAAAAGTTAGTCACATTGGATTAGGGCTCACTCTAACAACCTCCTTTCAACTTTATTACCTAATATAAAGATCTTATCTCCAAATAAAGTCACATTCTGAGATACTACGAACTACACAGCCCCAACATATCTTTTATGAGAAGACATAATTCAACCCATAACATCTTTAAAAGTAAAATATCTCAGGATATTACAATAAGAACAGTGCCCACCATATACCAAGCACTTGTCACAGATTACCATTGTCAATCATTTTGACAACCCAGTGAGGTAGACATCATCTCCATTTCAACAAATGAAGAATGCGGAGTGCAGAGAGACCAAGAAATTGGGGCAAGGACACCTGCTAGTTAATAGTGGGTTCAAGATTCAAATCCAGGCTGAAAATCTTTGCACTTTCAGTCTACCCTGTCTTTACAGAATGTAGCCTATGTGGGCTGGGGTTCTCATATGATTATTCACTACCATATCTTCAGTATCTAAAGTAGTGCTTGGCACAGGGTATGCACTCAAATATCTATTGAATACATAAATTTTTAAAATGTAACTGGCTTATTCACAATAGCTTTCCTTATTGTAAGAAGAAAGGACAGTAAGCATTCATATGCTTAGACATTAATGAAAACCATTTGACATGTGGTCTTCCGGCAAAATGAAAACTGTCTGTGCATCATCATCAGATAGAGATGTTGAGGGCCTTTTTAATTTGCTACAAGACTCAATCACTAGCTCCTATCAGAAAAGGTGGATACCATACCCTGTATTTTAAAATACACACATGTATACATGTGGCGTTTATCATAGAAATATAGCCCTCAGCAGATATGTGGTCCCCACGTGCTGCAAAACTCCAACTGGAAACAGCATGGCTTCAGTGTTTAGGCTATTTCAGAAATCTTGTCTGCCACATGCAGAAATATTACCTGGAAGTAGAGAACCAATGTTAAGTGCTTGTTCTTGATTACAGCTGAAATAATTTTTCTGTCAAGTGATGAGTAGACTGGAAAATAATGCAAACAAGGTCAGGCTAACCTTGAAGATGGTAGAAATTGCTGTGAATACAAAAAAGAATAAAACATTGACTAGTTCAAGCTCCATTTTAATGCTATTAAAATTAAAATACTTTAATCTTATTTAAAACCCAAGTAAATACCTAGGAGAGAAATTATAAGACATGATTAAATAAAAGAGTTGTTGGTGACATAAAAGTTATGCAAAATCTGTAGAAATTATTTATGTCAGTAATAATGACAATGAAAATAAATGAATATGTGAGGGCAGAAGTTACTTTTCTCGGTGATCCCAGGATGTATCATCTCCGATGTTACTTATGGTCCAACACATCATTCAGATACACGGTTACTCAAATGATTTCCCAATAAGAATCTCTGTTTTAAGAAAATGATAATGCTTGATAGCATGGGCCACTATATTAGGATTCTCTAGAGAATACTATATATATATATATATATATATATATCATACATCATCATTTGTATAATCATATATAAAATGAGAAACTGGCTCACATGATTATGTAGGCTAAGAAGTTCCACAATCTGCCATCTGCAAGCTAGGGAGTCTAGGAAGACTTAATCTAAGTCTTCAGGTCAGAGAACCAGGGGAGCAGAGGGCAGGAGAAGATGAGAAGAAATTTCCCAGCTCAAGCAGTGAAGTAGAAAAAAAAAGGAAATATATTTCTTCATCTTTTGTTCCACTCAGGCCCTTAGTGAATTGGATGAAGCCCATTCAAATTGGGAAGAGGCATTTACTTTACTGAGTATACCTATTGTAAACCCCAAAAACCTAAGACAGGTCTTAGGAAGTTTATTTTGCCGAAGTTAAGGACACACACCCATGACACAGCCTCAGGAGGTCCTAACGACATGTGCCCGAGGTGGTGGAAGCACAGCTTGGTTTTATACATTGTAGGGAGACATGAGATATTAATCGACATATGTAAGATGAACACTGGTTTGGTCTGGAAAGGCAGGATAACTGGAAGAAAAGGTGGGACAACTCAAAGGGGAAGGGTCTTCCAGGCCTCTACCTATGGCCTGGAAGAGACAAATGATTGTATTTGTTTGAGTTTCTGATTAGCCTTTCCAAAGGAGGCAATCAGATATACATTTATCTCAGTGAGCAGAGGGATGACTTTGAATAGAATGAGAGGCATGCTTGCCCTAAGCAGTTCCCAGCTTGACTTTTCCCTTTATCTTAGTGATTTGGGGACCCGAAGATTTATTTTCCTTTCACACTATTCAAATCTCATCTCATTCAGAAACACTCTTACAGACACATCCAGAAATAATGTTCAATCTGGTCACCCTATGGCTCAGTCAAGTTGATGCATAAAATTAACAATCACAACTGCTTTGCAGTTTGCATGTCACTGTTTTGATCTTGTTTCCACTATGTAATGACTCTGAGTCAAGTAGACCAAATATTGCTCTATTGTAATCATGAATCAAATAAGGTTCAGAGGATCTATTTGATTATGCACAACTAAGCATGTGCTTAAAAAGTTTCAGAGACAGAACCCAAATCAGTTTATATTTTTGTTTAGAAATTTTATTGTTATACTTTAAGGTCTAGGGTACATGTGCACAATGTGCAGGTTTATTACGTAGGTATGCATGTGCCATGTTGGTTTGCTACACCCATCAACTCATCATTTACATTAGGTATTTCTCCCAATGCTATCCCTCCGCCAAGCCCCCACCCCACCACAGGCCCTGGTGTGTGATGTTCCCTTCCCTGTGTCCAAGTGTTCTCATTGTTCAATTCCCACCTATGAGTGAGAACATGCAGTGTTTGGTTTTCTGTCCTTGTGATAATTTGCTGAGAATGATGGTTTCCAGCTTCATCCAGGTCCCTGTAAAGGACATGAACTCATCCTTTCTTATGGATGCAAAGTATTCCATGGTGTGTATGTGCCACATGTTCTTAATCCAGTCTATCATTGATGGACATTTAGGTTGGTTCCAAGTCTTTGCTATTGTGAATAGTGCCACAATAAACATACGTATGCATGGGTCTTTATAGTAGCATGATTTAAAATCCTTTGGGTATATACCCAATAGTGGGATCTCTGAGTCAAATGGTATTTCTAGTTCTAGATCTTTGAGGAATTGCCACACTGTCTTCTATAATGGTTGAACTGGTTGAACTAATTTAAACTTCCACCAGTGTGTAAAAGTGTTCCTATTTCTCCACATCCTCTCCAGCATCTGTTGTTTCCTGACTTTTCAATGATGGCCATTCAAACTGGTGTGAGATGGTATCTCATTGTGGTTTTGATTTGCATTTCTCTGATGACCAGTGATGATGAGCATTTTTTCATGTATCTGTTGGCTGCATAAATGTCTTCTTTTGAGAAGTGTCTGTTCATCTCCTTCACCCACTTTTTGATGGGGTTGTTTGACTTTTTCTTGTAAATTTGTTTAAGCTCTTTGTCAGATGAGTAAATTGCAAAACTTTTCTCCCATTCTGTGGGTTGCCTGTTCACTCCAATGGTAGTTTCTTTTGCTGTGTAGAAGCTCTTTAGTTTAATTAGATCCCATTTGTCAATTTTGGCTTTGTTGCCATTGCTTTTGTTTTAGTCATGAAGTCTTTGCCCATGCCTATATCCTGAATGGTATTGCATAGGTTTTCTTCTGGGGTTTCTATGGTTTTAGGTCTAACATTTAAATCTTTAATCCATCTTGAGTTATTTTTTGTATAAAGTGTAAGGGAGGGATCCAGTTTAAGCTTTCTACATATAGCTAGCCAGTTTTACCAGTACCATCTATTAAATAGGGAATCCAGTACCCATTTATTATTTCATCAGATTCGTCAAAGATCATAAGGTTGTAGATGTGTGGTGTTATTTCTGAGGCCTCTGTTCTGTTCCATTGGTCTATACCTCTGTTTTGGTACCAGTACCATGCTGTTTTGGTTACTGTAGCCTTGTAGTATAGTCTGAAGTCAGGTAGGGTGATGCCTCCAGCTTTGTTCTTTTTGCTTAGGATTGTCTTGGCTATGCAGGCTCTTTTTTGGTTCCCTATGAAATTTAAAGTATTTTTTTCCAATTCTGTGAAGAAAGTCATTGGTAGCCTGATACGGATGGCATTGAATCTATAAATTACCTTGGGTGGTATGGCCATTTTCACAATATTGATTCTTCCTATCTAGGAGCATAGAATATTCCTCCATTTGTTTGTGTTCTCTTATTTCATTAAGCAATGGTTTGCAGTTGTCCTTGAAGAGGTCCTTCACATCCCTTGTGAGCTGGATTCCTAGATATTTTATTCTCATTGTAGTAATTATGAATGGGAGTTCACTCATGATTTCACTCTCTGTTTGTCTGTTATTGGTGTATATTAATGCTTGGGATTTTTGCACATTGGTTTTGTATCCTGAGACTTCGCTGAAGTTGCTTATCAGCTTAAGGAGATTTGGGGCTGAGACGATGGGGTTTTCTAAATACGCAATCATGTCATCTGCAAACAGGGACAGTTTGACTTCCTATTTTCCTAACTGAATACCCTTTCTTTCTCTAGCCTGATTGCCCTGGCCAGAACTTCCAACACTGTTGAATAGGAGTGGTGAGAGAGGGCATGCTTGTCTTGTGCCAGTTTTCAAAGGGAATGCTTCCAATTTTTGCCCATTCAGTATGATATTGGCCGTGGGTTTGTCATAAATAGCTCTTACTCTTTTGAGATACATACCATCAGTACCTACTTTATTGAGAGTTTTTAGCATGAAGGGCTGTTGAATTTTGTTGATGTGGTTGAATTTTGTCGAAGACCTTTCCTGCATCTATTGAGATAATCATGTGGTTTTTGTCCTTGGTTGTGTTTATGTGATGGATTACATTTATTGATTTGCATATGTCGAACCAGCCTTGCACCCCAGGGATGAAGCCGACTTGATCGTAGTGGATAAGCTTTTTGATATGCGGCTGGATTTGGTTTGCCAGTATTTTACTGAGGATTTTTGCATCGGTGTTCATCAGGAATATTGGTCTAAAACTGTCCTTTTTTGTTGTGTCTCTGCCATGCTTTGGGATCAAGATGATGCTGGTCTCATAAAATGAGTTAGGGAGGATTTCCTCTTTTTCTATTGATTGGAATAGTTTCAGAAGGAATGGTACGAGCTCCTCTTTTACCTCTGGTAGAATTCAGCTGTGAATCCATCTGTTTGTAGATGTTTTCTTGGTTGGTAGGCTATTAATTATTGCCTCAATGTCAGAGCCTATAATTGGTCTATTCAGAGATTCAACTTCTTCCTGGTTTAGTCTTGGGAGGGTGTATGTGTCCAGGAATTTATCCATTTCTTCTAGATTATCTAGTTTATTTGCATAGAGGTGTTTACAGTATTCTCTGATGGTAGTTTGCATTTCTGTGGGATCGGTGATAACCTCTTTATCATTTTTTGTTGTGTCTATTTGATTCTTCTCTCTTTTCTTATTTATTAGTCTTGCTAGCGGTCTATCAATTTTGTCGATCTTTTCAAAAAACCAGCTCCTAGATTCATTGATTTTTTTGAAGGATTTTTTTGTGTCTCTGTCTCCTTCAGTTCTGCTCTGATGTTAGTTATTTCTTGCCTTCTGCTAGCTTTTGAATTTGTTTACTCTTGCTTCTCTAGTTATTTTAATTGTGATGTTAGGGTGTTGATTTTAGATCTTTCCTGCTTTCTCTTGTGGGCATTTAGTGCTATAAATTTCCCTCTACACATTGCTTTAAATGTGTTCCAAAGATTCGGGTACATTGTGTCTTTGTTCTCATTGGTTTCTAAGAACATCTTTATTTCTGCCTTCATTCCATTATTTACCCAGTAGTCATTCAGGAGCAGGTTGTTCAGTTTCCATGTAGTTGTGTGGTTTTGAGTGAGTTTCTTAGTCCTGAGTTCTAATTTGATTGCACTGTGGTCTGAGAGAAAGTTTGTTATGATTTCTGTTCTTTTACATTTGCTGAGGAGTGCTTTACTTCCAATTATGTGGTCTATTTAAGAATAAGTGTGATGTGGTATTGAGAAGAATGTATATTCTGTTGATTTGAAGTGGAGAGTTGTGTAGATTTCTATTAGGTCTGCTTGGTGCAGAGCTGAGTTCAAGTCCTGGATATCCTTGTTAACCTTCTGTCTTGTTGGTCTGTCTGATATTGACAGTGGGGTATTAAAGTCTCCCATTATTATTGTGTGGGAATCTAAGTCTCTTTGTAGGTTTCTAAGGACTTGCTTTATGAATCTGGGTGCTCCTGTATTGGGTGCATATATATTTAGGTTAGCTCTTCTTGTTGAATTGATCCCTTTACCATTATGTATTGGCCTTCTTTGTCTCTTTTGATCTTTGTTGGTTTAATGTCCGTTTTATCAGAGAGTAGGATTACAACTCCTGCTTTTTTGCTTTCCATTTACTTGGTAGATCCTCCTCCATCACTTTATTTTGAGCCTATGTGTGTGTCTGCAGGTGAGATGGATCTTCAGAATACAGCACACTGATGGGTCTTGACTCTTTATCCAATTTGCCAGTCTGTGTCTTTTAATTGGGGCATTTAGTCCATTTACATTTAAGGTTAATATTGTTATGTGTGAATTTGATCTGTCATTATGATGTTAGCTGGTTATTTTGCCTGTTAATTGATACAGTTTCTTCATAGCGTCGATGCTCTTTACAATTTGGCATGTTCTTGCAGTGTCTGGTACCAGTTGTTCTTTTCCATGTTTAGTGCTCCTTCAGGAGCTCTTGTGTGGCAGGCCTGGTAGTGACAAAATCTCTCAGCATTTGCTTGTCTGTAAAGGATTTTATTTTTCCTACACTTATGAAGCTTAGTTTGGCTGGAAATGAAATTCTGGGCTGAAAATTCTTTTCTTTAAGAATATTGAATATTGACCCCCACTGTCTTCTGGTTTGCAGGGTTTCTGCCAAGAGATCTGCTGTTAGTCTGATAGGCTTCCCTTTGTGGGTAACCTGACCTTTCTTTCTGGCTGCCCTTAACACTTTTTCCTTCATTGAATCTGATAATTATGTGTCTTGAGGTTGCTCTTCTCCAGGAGTATCTTTGTGGTGTTCTCTGTATTTCCTGAATTTGAATGTTGGCCTACCTTGCTAGGTTGGGGAAGTTCTCCTGGATAATATCCTGAAGAGTGTTTTCCTACTTGGTTCCATTCTCCCCATCACTTTCAGATACACCAGTCAAACAGATTTGGTCTTTTCATGTAGTCCCATATTTCTTGGAGGATTTGTTCATTTTTTACTTTTATTTCTTCTAATCTTGTCTCTTTGCTTTATTTCATTAATTTGATCTTCAATCACTCATATCCTTTCTTCCACTTGATCGAATCAACTATTGAAGCTTGTGTATGCATCATGAAGTTCTTGTGCCATGGTTTTCAGCTCCACCAGGTAATTTAAGGTCTTCTCTACACTGTTTATTCTAGTTAGGTATTGATCTACCCTTTTTTCAAGGTTTGTAGCTTCCTTGCAATGGGTTAGAACATGCTCCTTTAGCTCAGAGAAGTTTGTTATTACCGACCTTCTGAAGCCTACTTCTGTCAGCTCATCAAAGTCATCCTCTGTCCAGCTTTGTTCCATTGCAGGTGAGGAGCTACGATCTTTTGGAGAAGAGGTGTTCTGGTTTTTAGAGTTTTCAGCTTTTCTGCTCTGGTTTCTCCCCATCTTTGTGATTTTATCTACCTTTGGTCTTTGATGTTGGTGACCTACAGATGGGGTTTTGGTGTGGATGTCCTTGTCATTGATGTTGATGCTATTCTTTTCTGTTAGTTTTCCTTCTAACAGTCAGATCCCTCAGCTGCATCTGTTGGGGTTTGCTGGAAGTCCACTCCAGACCCTGTTTGCCTGGGTATCACCAGAGGAGACTGCAGAACAGCTAATACTGCAGTACAGCAAATATTGCTGCCTGATCCTTCCTCTGGAACCTTCATCCCAGAGGGGCACCTGCCTGTATGAGGTGTCTGTCAGCCCCCACTAGGAGGTGTCTCCAAGTTTGGCTACATGGGGGTCAGGGAACCACTTGAGGAGGCAGTCTTTCCATTCTCAGAGCTCAAACACTGTGCTGAGAAAACCACTGCTCTCTTCAGAACTGTCAGTCAGGGACATTTAAGTCTGCGGAAGTTTCTGCTGCCTTTTGTTCAGCTATGCCATTCCCACAGAGGTGGAATCTATAGAGTCAGTAGGCCTTGCTGAGCTGTGGTGGGCTCTGCCCAGTTTGAGCTTCCTGGCCTCTTTGTTTACCTACTCAAGCCTCCACAATGGTGAATGTCCCTCCCCCTGCCAGGTTACAACCTTGCAGGTTGATCTGAGACTGCTGTGCCAGCAATGAACAAGGCTCCGTGGGTGTGGACCCACAAAGTCAGGCATGGGAGAGAATCTCCTGGTCTACCATTTGCTAAGACCATGGGAAAAGTGCAGTACTTGGGTGGGAGTGTCCCATGTTTCCAGATACAGTCTGTCATGGCTTCCTTTGGCTAGGAAAGGGAAATCCCCTGACCCTTTGTGCTGCCTGGGTGAGATGACAACCCACCCTGCTTTGGCTTGCTCTCCATGAGTTGCACCCACTGTCCCACCAGTCCCAATGAGATGAACCAGGTACCTCAGTTGGAAATGCAGAAATCACCTGTCTTCTGTGTCAATCACACTGGTAGCTGCAGACCAGAGCTGTTCCTACTCAGCCATGTTGGAATGGAATCAGGAATTTTTCTTTTTTTTAGTGCTGTTAGGCAATAAAACAAGGGGAAAAAATATCTCTGCCTTGAGATGGATGGTTAGGGCTATTTGTAGGGTTGTGCTTCAAGCAGTTTATCAATTTTTCAACCAAAGAGCCTCAGGACTTAACTGCTGTTATGGCAGAGCCTCATCTTATGATGTGATTAGTTTCAAGGCTGATGGTTAAAATGAAAATCACTATCATTAGTGTGTTAGTTTGGTATAGCTGCCATCAAAAAATACCACAGACTGGCTGAGTTACACAACAGAATATTAATTTTCTCCATGTTCTGGAGGCTGGAAGTCCAAAATCTAGGTGTCTGCAGGTTGGAGTTCTTCTGGGACCTTTGTCTTTGGCTTGTAGATGGTCATAATCTCATATTGTCTTCAAATGGTCTTACCTCTGTGTATCTTCATGTCTGTGTCCTAATTTCCTTTTCTTATAAGGACACCAACCTATTGGATTAGGGCTAACCCTCATGATCTCATTTCACATTAACTATCTCTTTAAGTGCTCTCTTCCAAAATATGGTCATATTCTGAGGTATGTAGACTATGGAGACTGTATTAGTATGTTCTCACACTGCTATTTAAAGACATATTCAAGACTGGGTAATTTATAAAGAAAAATAAGTTTAATGGAATCATGGTTCTGCATGGCTGAGGAGGCCTCACAATCATGGTGGAAGGTGAAGGAAGACCAAAGGCATGTCTTATGTGACAGCAGTCAAGAGAGAGCCTGTATACTGAAACTGTTCTTTATAAAACCATCTGATCTCATGAGACTTACTCACTATCAATAGAATGGCATGGAAAAATCTTGCCCCCATGATTCAATTACCTCCCACT
The DNA here is from genome assembly GCF_007565055.1 of Rhinopithecus roxellana. Classification (NCBI taxonomy): domain Eukaryota; kingdom Metazoa; phylum Chordata; class Mammalia; order Primates; family Cercopithecidae; genus Rhinopithecus; species Rhinopithecus roxellana. Next base: position 173,900,198 of record NC_044550.1, read on the forward strand.
AGGTTCCTCCTAGGACATGTGGGGATTATTACAATTCAAGGTGAGATTTGGGTGGGAACACGGCCAAAGCATACCAGAGACTTAGAACTTCAACATATAAATTTGAGGGAAACACAGTTCAGCCCATAATATTTAGTATGGTACTACATTTTAATTTACCAGGAGGCTCTTTGTATCTGTCATTTCAGTCTGATTATCATTAGTATCCTGACTCAAATGCTTTCAAATTTGTATTATAAATTATACAGTTATTTTACCTGTAGTCAAAATAATATTTGAAAAACCTTTAAATCGCCCATAAAGCATAATGCAGGTGTACCATTTCTCAGTAACTTCTCCACAGTCAGATTTTCTTCCATCATAAGATATAACAGTTCATTTGTGCTCATGTTGTATGAAAATGCATATTATTAAAAACTAGATGTCTAAACAATATGCTAGTATACTCTTACTCTAACAGGTAAGTGGGAAGTGAGCATTACAGAGAAAGAAAAAATTCTCTTTGCCCATGTTACACATATTTAGGGATGGGCATTAACTCAGTTGATGGTGGGTGGTGTTGCCTGAGCATAAAGGTGTGGAAATGCTCATCTTAGCACTTCAATACCTCCTTCTAGGAAAGGTAACTGGCCAAGGTTGTCCTCCTGACCAGTGGGGATGCTTCACCTCCATTTGTAGACTATAGCTCTTCCATTTATACTGGGCATAATAATCAGTTCTACAGCTCTTCCTTTCCATGGCATATTAAATTACATTCACCATTCATATTGGAGCCTGCAAAGACAGAAGAGTCCAGAAGTTTGCTTCATGCTTTGTACTTGCCAGATAAATAACTGGACATTTGGGTGGCCGGCCATGTTAGCAGCCTGTATATTCCTTGGGGTATAGTTAGTCGCTAGTGGGGGTCTCAATTACTTGTAAGGGCACCCAGATTTATTACTTAGTAATTAAATGCTTTTTATGGTGCCAAGAGATTCCTTATCTTAATCATCTCTACGGCTTCATTAAAAGGTTATAAAAGACATTGCTGAATGATAGAGGATGACTCAAGTAGTCTTTGGACTCAAAATTTTTAGTTAAAATGTCAGTGATAACCTGGTATGTTCATATCAATTTTCTTTGTATTCCCAAATAATTTATTACTAATGATAAAGTACCAACATTGGTGAATAATTTACTTTATTAATAAATAAATTAGAGTAGTCATTCCTCTAATTATAATATACTTTCATTTAGAGAAATGTTATTGAGAGAAAGAAGGAGGTAGAGTTGAAGGCAGCTGGCTAGGCATTGCAATTAACCCTAGTCCACCCACAGGAGTGTTTTCTAAATGAGAAACTCTTTCATTAGGTAAATCAGCACAGAAACATAAGGTTGAGAACTGCTACTCTAGCTCTTCAGATCAAAGTTAATGTCCCTGAGAATGCGAGCCCTTGTGCTTGTTTACCCCATACTTGAAGACACTAAAGAAATGATGGCCACATTTCCTGTGGTATTAGCTACTTCCATTGCAATTTGTTGCTCCACGTTTTGAGTACAGGGAGAACTGTGGGTTACCTGCCCCGCACACTCTACCCTTAAGAACTCACAAACACCCAGAGCCCTGGTGGCTGCATGTTAGCAGTCTGTATGTTCCTTGGGGTTGCCTTCCTAAGTAAAACAAGTTCCCTCAACAGAATTAGTTCACAGCTCATTGGCCAACACTGGATCACATGACCCCACTCCCAAAACCAGTTTCTGGGAGATTACCATTGATTGGGCTAGAAGGGTAAAGCTCTGCCTCTGAATTGGGATGGAGTCCCCTTTCTTGGGAACTAGTGACTGGCAGAAGTCTCAATTATTTGTAAGGGCCCCCAAATTTATTCCTTAGTAATTAAATGCCTTTTATGGTGCCAAGAGATTCCTTATCTTAATTTTCTCTACTGCTTCATTAAAGGTTTATAAAAGACGTTGCTGAATGACACATTGTGTGCACTATACTACTAGATTAATTCTTAAAAATAGCCCTTGTCATGTCCCTGCCTAACCCCAGGGTCTCCAGCGACCCCTCTATTTCAGCAGGAAAACATGTCTGTACTTTCACCTACAGTCACAGCATTTCATATTCTGACTCAATTTACTCTTTTGCTTTCTCTATAGCAGGCACTCAATATATGTTGAAAGAAGGAAGTGATAACAGTAGCTGAATGTTGACTGAGCGCTTACAATATGTTAGGCTGTTCCTCTGCATTTGTTTTGTGGATCCTTGAAATAACCCCATAAATCAAGCACTAGTACCATTCCTATTTTGGACTTGAGGAATTTGAGGTTAAGTGACGCAGCCAATATTATTTATAAATTACTAAATGGTGAAGGCAAGGTTCTAACTTAGCCAGACTAGCTATGAATTCCAGGTTCTTGAACCCTACCTTATTTAATTTCCTTGCCCAACCAACTCATTCATTCCCACCACAAAACAATTGACAAAGCCAGGTCTTTCAGGCAGAAGCATCCTTTTCATCTGTTCCACCTGGCAAGCTTCAAACAGACTATCAAAACCCAACTTGATTCCACTCTACCTTGAAGACCTTCTGACTCCTTCAACCTGCAGCTAATTCTCTTTCCTCAGAACTCACAGCACTCATTTTCTGCACCAATTCTTTTGGCTCCTAGCATAGGCCAGATGGTAAAAGTCTCTAGGATTGTAGCTTTGTGTTTATTTTTTAACTCAATAAATGTGTAATGAATAAATAAAATATCACAGTGCAGCTCTGAAGTATTACAGAGCTATACATTTGGGCTTCTCATTTATAAATAACTTAATGGGCTTCTCCATATAACTTTTGCTGTTCAAACAGTTCTATATTAAGATGGTTTAGTTTAAGGTTGGAATGAGTTAGCTGAAGCTGTGACGGTTGTCTTCAGGGGGACACTGTTATGTTGTATACTGGCTTTGCTTGCTAACTCCCAAACAAGATGAACCAGGATGGAACTGCTAAACAAAATGCTGCATTCCCTATGCTGTAGGAGCACAGGCCAGGATACAAATATGCTTGCTTATGTTTTCTTCCACTGAGGAGCTATTTGCCAACACTCTGATTTCTTTGCAGTATAACCTGGCAGAGACAACTGTGTCTATTTTGTAAGCTTTTGATAACTTAACTTGGAAAACAAGTCTACGGAGAAAAACAGTTCTTTTAATCATTGAAGACTGTTAGTGCCTTGATAATGATATATCTTCTCAATTATGACCACAGCATCTGGAATTGCATGCACATTTGGTCCTAGTCAAGAGGGAAAAAAATCGAGATACTGGTCAAGCTCAATACTCCTGAAATCCAGATAAGGATACCATGAACAATTGCCCCTTTCCATTGAGTCACTTTCCAGGTCACACAGCTAGCCTTTATGTGTGGATGAAAGCATTTTCTCTAAAGTCTTCAGCACAATCCAAAAGATGGTCCTTAAACAGTCTGCAGGTATGAACGTGACTCCTAAGTCTGCATCACTGAGAACTTGTTATTGCTGTGTGCCCAGTGGAAGCTTTTATGCTTTTCTGATTCTATCATGTAGACGGAACAAGCGGATATTTTTTTTTCTTGATTTCTCACAGCATAGCTTGGGTGTATTATTTTATTATTTCTTATCTCTCTGAGACTCCACATGACCCCTACTCTTATTCAACAGGGAAATGGGTGAAAGGAGAGGAAGGAATGAAGGGGGAAAATGCTGTCACATTACAAAAAGATGCTGCTGCTGCTGCTGCTGCTAAAAATAATGTACCAAGCACTATACTCACTGCTTTATATGTAACATCTTACTTAAATACACAACGCCCATATTCTGCAGATGCCTGACAGAGCATTGGATATAGTATGAGAGCACGTTAGTAACTCACTGTGTTGATCCTTTGCCAGTTTGCTCTCAGATCGATTTCCTGTTCCTCCCTAGCTCTGCTTCACATCACAAGGAGCTACATTTCTCAGACTTCCCTGCTGACAGCCTTATGACTGAGTTCAACTCAAGGAATACACTGGAGGGAGACTGAAGGGTGGGAGGAAGAGAGTAGGCAGAGTAATTCCCAGCTCTCACGTCACCAGTGTCTCTAGTAGCAGTGGCATCTCCTATGAGGGTCTAGCTCCCTGTGGACAGCCTCTGGGGTGCCAGCTTCCACCAGCCTCCTGCAGCATTGGCTGCTCCTTTGGTTCCTCTAGCCACAGGGAAAATCGTGGCTCGCCCTATCTAGCTATTATGATTCTCTCCTCGTAGCCTCATTGTTCATTGTTTGGCTTCTAAGCATTAACATTACCCAGGCAATAAGTTCCCTATATTAAATCTCTTCTATTTGAAATATCTGAAGTGGTTTCCTCTTTATTGGGCTCGGTCTAGTTCACTTGCCCATGTCACACAGCTAGAAGGTTGCAGAACTAAACATTTAATCCATGTGTTTCTAACTTGAAACCTATATTCTTAACCATTATATTGGTGTTTCAGAATTTAAATTTAAAAATATTTAAAATGATGTTAGCTTTAAGTCTAGAAGTATGAATTTCACTATTAAATATCATGGTGATTTGGTGATTTGATTGTAGCAAAAACCTAAAACCATGAGGTGCAGTATTGAGTCATCTTTTTTATCATGGAAAATCTACAATTGCTCTCTTAAATTGTATGTTACAGTTTTGCTGTTGAATGTGTGGTCTGAGTTCTGGCAGCATCAGCATCACCTGGGAGCTTTTTAGAAATGCATAATACTGAGTCCCATCAGAATCCGTGTTTTAACAAGATTGCCCAGGTGATTTGTATACACAATAAAGTTTGAGAAGCAATATACTAAAGAATGTAATTTGAGTGAAGCATAAAGATCCTTAAAATTTAAAAGATAACACCATAAAAATGTTGTTTGTGAGTCTAAGTTTTCTACATTAACGCACTGTGCTTTGGACTTTAGCCCAGCTTACACCAGAGCTGTCTTCCAAATCCTATTGTTAGTATGAGTGAAATTCATTTCCACATCAAATTCTGTTATGAATCTTGGTTAGGTTTAGAGGGTAGCCCATTAGAACTCATGATATGATGAGTACCAGGTTAATTTTAAAGTAGAAGAAAAGGCTCTTTATTCTTGACTACAAGGCCTATTCTAGGCGCTATAAATAGAATATAGGAACTATAGAATATATACTTATATATAAATGTATATATACACTGCCTAAGTTGGGCTTTGGCATTGTGCCACTTCACCCAGGATGCCTCTCTCGGCTTCACCATTCCTTTCCAAAGTGTCAGCCCACTGTGGACCTCTAGCCAGGCCCCAAAATACTCCAAAATGAAATAATACCGTGATGCCTGCCTTCATCAAGTCCTCCATTTCTCAACACAGGCCATTTTAGCAATGAGTTATTAGGAGTGTAATGGGCTTTAATTCCAACTAATGAATGGATAACTAGTCATTTAAACACCCTCAGAGAAATTTCATATTTTTAATGGGATGTTTGTTAGCTCAATTAAATCTCTAATTTGTGCAGTTTCTGCTAATATAATAAAGATAATGGGAACAAGTTCAGTAATATCGAGGTGATTTGGTGAGGAGGCCAACTTTCCACAGGGAGGATACCCTGGCCATCAGCCTCCATTTGCTTTCCTTGATAGTCAAAGTTTATTTATTTCTACAGCTCTAATTTTGTTTTGTTTTGTTTTTTTATTAAAAAGTGGTTCCATTGGAGTAGGACAAAGATTCTGTTTAAATATGTGGTTAGACTAATAAATCATAATTTCTTGTGATGTGAAAATCATTTGATTCCCTGCTATATTAGTTATCCATTACTATATAACAAATCACCCCAAACTTAGTGGCTTAAAACAACAAAAATTTATCTCGCAGTTTTCATGAGTTAATTAAGTGCTTCTGAGTCAGAGTCTCTCATGAAGTTGCAGACAAGCTGTTGGTTGGGCCAGCAGTCAACTCAATGCTTGAGTGAGAGGAAGATCCACTTTCAGGTTCACTCAGGTGATTGTGGACTGGCCCCAGTTCCTCATCACATGGACTTCTCCATAGGCTGCTGGAGTATCCTCATGCATGGCAGCTGGTTTCCTTAAGCAAGATCCAAGAGGGAGAGAGTATGAGAGAGCCCTCCCAAGACAGAAGCCACAGTCTTTTTTTTACCTAACCTCAGAAGTGACATTCCATTACTTCTGCATTATTCTGTTGTCCAGAAGCAAGTCACTAAGTCCAACACACAGTCAAGGCAAGAGGAAGTAAACTCCAGCACTGGAAGAGAAGAGTATCAAAAACAGTATGGATGTATCTTTAAAACCACCACACCTACACAATACGTAGGTGCAGTGGACACCAGAACTTTCTGTCAGACTTGAGTTCTGTAGTATCTATGCCTCTGTGAATGTCAATATTTGAAGAAAGCACTAATGTAGGAGTCAGAACGCCTGTGGGTAGTCCCCTAAGTTTGGGGTGATTTGTTATATAGTAACCAGATGCTACATTTACTAACAACATGACTTTAAGAATTACCTTTAAAAATAACAGTAATCAAAATCGTTAATTTCCTTTTCTGTAAATTGGGAATGCTGACACCTATTCTGCCTACATATCAGGGATTTGGTGATGCTTTAATAAGATAACATATTTGCAAGTACCTGGAAATATGCCAGGTCAGCATTGTGGCTGGGATTGGGTCATCCCATCTTTTTTTTTTTTTTTTTTTTTTTTTTTTTTCCTTGCATCATATCTATCTGTCTCAGGATTAGCAGAATACAATACATTCCATTTTCTTCTTTGGATTGGTGGCTGCCCCTTTTAGATTCAACAAATATAACTTCTCTTCCCCACTGTTTCTTAAAACTCTCTCCTGATCTTTGCAATTTGGTTTCCAAGACCTTTGGCTATTGCAAATCCTATGAAATAATGCGTTCATGGATCTCATGCTACATCCACAGATGGCTCCAGTGCTTATTTCGCTCTTCATCCTCTGAAGTCCCACTTTTCTCTTGACCTTTCATTTCCCATAGTGAACAAACCACATGAAGCTTTTATTCTCCTTGGCAACTTAACGTTTCTTTCACAGTCCACATTAGATGGATTCCAATAATGAAGTCCTTCACCCAACACCCAACTTCCTTTTGTAGGCTGGTCCTGTAGACTTATCAGGGTCTGTGGTCATTGGAAAATCCAGCACCAATTCTTTTTGACTGTACTTAGTCCTTTGTCAGCACATGTCTTGTGCACGTAATTGTATGCTTCCTGAGTTCTTTGTCTCCTCAGTTAACCTATTTTCCTAGACAGTCACACTCCTATGTGATGGAGTGTAAAAGGGCACAGCAATGACACAGACCAGAGACTTGAATTCTGTTTATTTACTAACTGTGACTTTTACCAGTATTGGTAAAATGGGTCTCATAGCATCTACCTCAGAATGTGGTGTGATAATTTAATGAGTTATTAATGAAAACAACAGGAGAACAGGGAAAGCCCTTGGAACTCTAACTGGCGCATAGGAAGGGCTCTAAGCATTTGTTTCTTCCTGCCTATAAGTTTCAGGTGTGGCAAAAAAGAGCCTGCATCAGAATCTGCAAGGAACCTTTAAAAATGTGACTGTTTGAAGCTCCCCCTGAGACTCTCTGGGGGTGAAGTTAGAAAATGTGCATTTTGTGATTCCTAGGTAATTCTCATGGACAATAAATTTGAGAAAAGCTGCTTCTAGGGAAATGCCCTGGGCTCATGGATCCTGGTAAAGACTTTCATAGACAAGCAGCATTTTTATTCTAGGGGTCGAATTGTTTCAAGGAAAATAAAGAACAGGCTCATCATGATAGAAGCTATTTTACTGACTGAGGAGAGATAACATACTTGCAAGATGGGGATGTATAACTCCCTAAAGAGCCGCTTTCCCTGTCAAAGGTAGAGGTTGACATAGTACATAGATTTCTTTCTTTCCGAATTTCCTCTGGCATCTCTCCTCACTTTTTCTTGATTTTTTTTTTCTCTCTCTCTCCTTCTCTTTTTTAAAGTGGTATATACCTAAATATACCCTTGGCTTTCCAATCGTTCCACATTCAGTGCATTTGTAACCTCATTTACTATCTAACTCCAAGTACATTATGTACATTTTTCTTGACTTTGGACCCGCAGAACTTTTTCTATTTAAGTCTATTTATCATAGACTTAAAAGCAGCTTCACAACTTTCCTGCTGTCACCAGTATTATAAGAAAATGCAGACTGCTATAATTGGGTCCATCTTTTATAAACTCTTTCTTTCTCTGTTCTTATGTTGCTGGTTCCAAAGGCTGAAGCATTTTCTTATGGAAGTAGATAGCAGGAAATAGTCCTTGGGAGGAAAACTCAAGGCTCAGAAAAAAATGAACAGTTTTTTTTTTTTTACTCAAAGCACATGATACTACCTAGGGCTCCTTAACTCTAGGCTTAAATCACCTTCACCTTGACTACTGCCCCTTAGCTAAGAAAATGAACAGAGAAGGATGTGTTTGAATCTTGACATTTAGGGAGGACTTGTATCAGGAAAAGGACATTTCACAGGGAGGAAAAAAAATGCATATACATAAGTGGCAGGATTTTTTTCTTTCCTGTAGGGGATATAGCAAGCTGTGAGCCTAGCAACACGATTAGGTGTTTCATATATGAAATTAGTAGAGAATAAAGGGAGAATAAATTTTTTCCTTGAATGATTGGGTAAGGCATTGTAATTTTACTTATCAAGTTCTCAGAGTGCAGAAAAAAGCAAATAAATCATGGGTTATAAACTAAAGTAAATTGGAAAGAGGACGGTGGATTTGTAGTCAGAGGAAGTGTGTTCTAACTCCAGCAGTTAGTAGCTGTGTGTCCTTGGGCATCTTGTTTAAGCTTTCAATTTCCTCTAGTGAGGAATGGTGACAATATTTATTAATGAGTTGTTTTGAAGATTAAAGGAAATAATACAAAAATAGCTTTGTATAGTCACAAGTAACTTTTTTTTCCTATGCTGCATATATTATATATGTATGCAAGACATTCAATTATTTTATCCCTAGAGGATGAATCTATTCTTTTGTCTCTTTCATCCCCTCCTCACTCTTGAGATGGATGTTCTTTTTCTAGCATGGTGAGTATCCCACCTTCCTGGGTCTGTCCTTCTGGTGAATCCCCCGTCTACACTTTGGAGTCGCAATCTTGTCTCTTTTCCTCCTACCCCCTGCCTGGTCTTAGCTAGCGTATGCAGGAGGAAGCATCAGCTTTGCAAGCATGCTTCCAAGATTCCACTTAGGTCTGTTGTCATTGTTGTTGTTGCATCCTTGTTTGTTATTGGTGTGGGGCGGGAAAGAAAATAGTCCTTATAAGAGGGGACAAAAGCACAAAGAAAAGAATATGATTAATATTACCAAATAGTACCTTGTTGATTGCAGATCTTGCATTCTGCACAATGTTCAGTTTGAAGTAACAAGTCAGTCAACTATGGAAAGCTGTTGAAGATATCAGGCTCCAAATCTGATAAATGATAAAAGATTGAGGATTTGGGGCCATCAGAACTGTGGTGACAGCAGAAACTACAAAACATTTGTAGTTTGTAAACAAGCCCACCAAAAAATTGCCAAAGACTTGAGGCCAAGAACTGATTCATATACCTCAGAAATGGTAAGAAAGAAGCAAAAGGTCCAGGTTCTTATAATTAAATTTAAGTGTTTCAAGAAGGGGATATTGTCATCATGTCATACTCTTCTTACTCCCTTGGGTCCTTTGGGTGCCAATAATTTGCATATTTAGGAAGGCAATAAGAATTGTTAATGAAAGGAAATGAATTAAAATGTCATTTTAAACTTGATTAGCATTTCTCTTAAATTATTTTTTATCTGAAGATGCTTGGCATAAAGATACCAAAATACATGTGTTTTATCCCTATGTTTGCACAATTACTTACCAAGGATATGGGAAGAGTGTGGAGATGGTATCACCTTAAGTGATTCTCTGCTTATGTAAGGGAAGCAAATAGAATTAGAGTTGTCAATGTGTCATTTAAAACCAGTGTTAGTTTCCTAGGCTGCTGTAACAAATTGTGTGGTGTAAAACAAAGCAAATGTACTCTGTCATGATTCTGAAGCCTAGAAGTCTTAAAGAAAGGTGTCTGCAGGGCTATATTCCCTCTAAAAGCTCTAGCTTCTAGTAGTTATTGGCAATCCTCAGTGCTCTTTGGCTTGTCACTTACTCCAAAATCTGACTCTATTGTCATATAGCTTTCCTCCCACTGTGTGTTTTCACGTGGTCTTATGGAATGCCATTTATTGGAATTAGGGCCCACTTTCATCCATCCATCCACAAAACTAATTTTGTCCGCAAACACCCTATATTTTCAAATAAGGTCACGTTCTGAGGTTCCCAGCAACATTAATATTTTGGGATACTATTTAACACATTACAGAGCCTTTTATCTGCCCTATGCACATAGAATATAGACAGTGTAATATATGGACCTGGCCATGTTGAGACAAATCTGAAAAATCCACCTAATGCTTCTTTCCACTGAAGCTTTAGTTCCCACAAATATACTTGGATATTGATTACCACACTAAACTGCAGCCTTGTTTGTGTATCTGAGAAGTTTGTGTTCTGAAAACTAGAAATACACCTTTTTTTTTTTTTTTTTTTCCTAAGAGTAGAATGTTTTTCTGGTTGCATATCAGCAGGGCATATAGTGATTACAGACAGAATTCTGAAATGTGTATGCCCTTTAGATGCCCTTAGAAGAGGTATGTGATAATGAATCTCAGTGGCAGGTATACCACAGCCTTGTACTATACTATAACTACTGTTTATGAGATCCTGCCAAGTTACTATTCTATACATATCAGAACAAATCAGACATCATATAAATCAAGTTCTGTTCTTTTAAGTGCAATAAACTTGAATTTAAATAACAGATAGCTTCAAATAGTTTTCTAAGATCAGATCTAAAGAATAATTAGAAGGAATAATCTGGTTAATACTGACAAGATTTTAAAAATGTAAATGGACTGTTTCTCATGGAGTAGGAATTCATTTGAAAAATCTGCCAACAGATGAGATACTATATCTTGGAAAGCTTTAGGAGATCATAAATTTGTAAGGAGTTACAGTTTAAACATAATAATGATTTTGCATGGACCCCAAATTTTTTTCATGTCTCACCGATTAGGGGGAAAAATGATGATTAACATTTCCTTTTCACTTGTTAGTAAGAAGAAAAGTAAGTAGGCTCTTTTTGAGACTCAATTTCCTCTTGTAAAGTAGGGAAAATCGTGCCTATGGTGTACAGAGATAACTCACCTTACAGAGATAACATTATACAGACAAATGTAGAAATTACATAGAACTAGACATATGCAAAATAACTGAGTGATTGATGAGAATGAGAATACAAGAGTAGAAGAAACTGTAGAAAATTATAAGAAATGGCAAAAGGTTTTCTATACCATCAGCCCTGTTCTTTGGTAAGCACCAGTTATATAATTCAAATTCTGCATGTTTTCTCCGAAATATTCTATTGGGATATCAAACTCAAGATATACAACATGCATCTTCTTATCTTCTTCCTCTGCCTATCATGCCTTTTGTTTCTCCATTGCTTTTCTGGCAGCACCAGTTCACCCAAGCTTGATATCATAGCAGATCTTGAAAGCATCCATCCTTGCTTCCTAAATACAATCTCCAATTGCAATTTCCCCCCACTATGTTTTCCTAATTTTCTCACCCATTCCCTGTCTATTTATCCCCACTTCAGATCCCATAGTTAGATCTATTACCTATATTCAGGAAATTATTGTTTCTGCTTTTTTGTACAATTAACAGACCAGATAAAGTCTCTTAAGGCATGGTTGTGACCTTGTCATGCTACTATTCAAATATATTCAATTTCTATATTATGTTGCTTAGTTGTTTTGCTTTTTAAGCTGCTAGTAAGTGCCTTTCCTTATCCCACGTCTAAACTAAATCATTCCACCTCTCATTCTCTGAATTAAAACCATGTGTTACTTCTTCTAAATGTATTCATGCAATTTTCTCTGAAACAATTTCCTTCTTACTCTTATTATAGTTACTCAGCAGAATTTTGGTGAACAAATAGACATTTCTGCAATCACTGAGCTATCATAGTGTCATTTGACCAAAGTCAACCACTTACGTGCGTGTGACCCTGTAGCAGGCAGCAATCATGCTTTATCTGTCTAGCAGCAAAGCACTCACTTATTTAAGAGCAATCCCAGTGTGGAACCTGGTAGCAATCAATTCCTGCTATGGTAGCTCAAGAAGCTAAAAACACAGGTTTGGTGGTGTTTACCCCCATGAAATTTATTCAGGTTCCCATGTTTCTGTAGGTTCCTATAGAACCTATAGGAGCTAACTCTCCTCTGAATTCTATAGTTCTCTATTTTTCCAATACAATCCTTGTTTACTTGTCAGATTAGTTTGTGTTTCATCTAATATAACAGATTAAATGACAAAGAAAAAAGATCTGAGTGCAGAATCAGAGAAGGGTGTTAGTAGATGTGGTATTTGATGTGGGCCTTTGAAGGATTAACGTGTGCTTGGAGGAATACACACACACACACACACATATAAAATATTAATTACACATTAGTATAATCCTTTTGATAGTAAGAATTATTGAATTGTTCTATATGCTACGGCTTTCATTTTGCTTTTTAATTGCAAAATAACTCTTTAATATATAGCAGGCACTGCTGTTATCAAATTCTCACTTTGACATCATTTTCTGTTGTTGTCGTTGTTGTTGTTTGGTTGGTTGGTTTTGGTTTTATTTTGAGACAGAGCCTCACTCTGTCACCTAGGCTGGAGTGCAGTGGCATGATCCCAGCTCACTGCAACCTTTGGTTCCTGAATTCAAGCCATTCTCCTGCCTCAGCCTCCTGAGTAGCTGGGACTACAGGCACATGCCAGCATGCCTGGCTAGACATCATTTTTATTAAAAGAATCCTGATTTTCTTTAGGATAGCAATGCATTATGTGCCCAGCAAATTTTTTTTAAAAATTGGTTTTTCCAGGTTCCCATGCCACATTGTATAACCAGTGGGACTTAAGTAAGTCTCTTGAGTGGAGTACCCTTCTGAATGAAAATACAAAGTCTTATAAAGAGAGGGATTTTGGTTCATTCTCCCTTGTTTCTTTTTCAAACTCAGAAGCAATGCTTAGTGATAAAGGAGCTGTCTTGAAACCAAGGAGGAAAGCTACATATCCAGAATGGTGGAGCAGAAAGCTGGAAGGAACACGGGACGTTAGTGGTACCATAGAGCCAGTCTTCAGCGCCCCCCCGCCCCCCCCCCCCCCCCCCACCGACTTCCTATGATATGAGAAAAACAAGACACTTACACGGAAGGAAGAAGTTGATTTAGGTATTGTGTTACGTGTAGCCAAATGCAATCCTAATACTAACAAACTGATCTTAAATAACTTGCTTAAATAAATACTCCACTTTACAATAGGAAAGTCCAGATTTGAACCCAGGTGTTTTGCCTGTGGGGTCCATGTTTATAACCAATAATAAATCAGTTTATTCAAAATGAGATACATTAATCACTTTTCCAAAATTCTCAGCCATTCTAGCATAGCCAGTTGAAGCCTCTTAGAAGGCATTTTTTTTTCCTCCCAGTAATAAAAAAATGTTTGTACTTTAAATATTTTGTGTGGGAATACTAAAATTCCATCAGGTTCTGAGAATTTTCAATACCAAGCATAACTATAAAATAATGAATCTTTTAAACCACCTGATAAAATTCAAAAATCCAAAGGAGCGTTTCTGTTCAAAGCTTGCACCCAAGGAGACTCCATTCTTTTTTCTGCAATGCTTCTTTCCATTTCTCAAACCCCCTGAGCAGTCCTGCTTGAGAAGTGACTGTAGAATCAGCCTACTGGCCTCAGAAGAAATTGGTTTCATGACATCACTTAAAGTGAAAATCAAATGACTATCTGCCTTATTTGCATATTTGATTCCATATTGCTTTGAAGGGTTTTAAAAATCAAATTATTGATAACACAATGAAGATTTATTATAGTTTGACATAATAAAAATCACAATATATCTGTCCTCATCTTCTCTACTTCCCAGCAAGTACCTACATACCTTTTGTTCCAGCCACACCCTTCTCCCTCTCCTGGCCTCTCTCCCTATCCTTGCCCCTCTTCTTTCACTGTCTTCTTTTATGACCCCACCTGCCATGCTCTTTCCTCTCCTTAAATGTCTTTGGTCCATTCCATCCATACCATCTTGGTGAATCTCATTCGGTCTGCTTGGTGAAACCTTTCTAGTTTCTTCCTCGCCCCTATTTAGATCCAGTGTCCTATGTTCTCCTAATACCTTCTCCATGTATATTTGGGTCTGCTGTTAAAGTTACTTATGTATGTTTTGCATCTCCTCCTGTCTTATAAGATCCCATAGAGCATCATAAAGTCAAGTAGGATGGAAAGCGAAAGGAGCTTGAAATTTTTTCCTGTCCAACCCTTCATATTACAGATGAAGAAACTGAGGCTTGAAGAGGTTAAACAACTTGCTCAGGTTTTCACAGACAGCAGGAGTGAGGGCTTAATTCTTGGTTCCTCCAATTTCGGTAGTACTGCCACTATATCATATTTTGCATTCCACACAGAACCAAGCACAAAGGTATATTCAGAGTACATAGTCACTTATTGTTGGTTAAATTTGATGTTTAAGAATCAAATTGGCAACGGGGAAAATTAAAATTTTTAACAGTACTGAGTTTTGGGGAGTTGTGCACAAATGGGAGCTTTATACCTTGATGAATAGAATAAAAATGGGGGCAAACACTTTGGAGAAAATGCAGTAGTAATTAGTAAAAATGAAGGTGTTCATTTCTCAGTATCTGGAAATTTCATTCCTAGGTAATGAAACTCTAGGTAATGGTAACTCTAGGGAAACCCCTCAATAAGTACACAGAGAAGACAGGTACAAGAATGGTTTCAGCTAAAATGTTTGTGGTTGCAGAATGCTAGATATCATCTAAATATGTATCAATAGGAAACAGGATAAATAATTGCAGTTTCTTAAAAATTTAATGTTATACAAGGTGAATAGAAGTAGAAATAGAAATAGAACTCACATATCAATGTAAATAAATTCACCAAACATGATATTGAGTGAATCCAGCAAACTGATAAATAGTACATATGGTTTGATACCATTTTGATACCATTTATATAAATATTTAAACTAGGAAAGCAATATATATTACATAGGGTAACATACATATGCAAAAAAATATAAATATATATATGAGGACAGTCATGCTCAAGTGCAGAAATCATTGGAGATAAGGACAAAGAAAGTTGATGAGGGATACTAATAGACCCCAGAGCATCGGTAATCAATTATTTTAAATCTTTGTGATTGGTACATGCATGTTCATTGTATTATTCTTTATACCTCTTTCTACAAGCTAAACATTTCATAATAAGGTTTGAAAATTAATTTTAGAAACTGGCTACACTACTAGTTTGGAGGGCAGTTCTCTGAGTGATATCACAATAAAGAAATGTAAAACTAGTGAGGTGACTATTTTGGAGGTAACGGTAGTTACTTGGATTTATACTTTTTAAATGTTTATTAAAACAATCCACCCTATTTTCTTGTACTAATGTTTGTTTTATGACCAATTAACTCTGAACAAAATAACTGCCTTAGCAAAATATGGACAGGGAAATACAGTGACATGCAAGAATTTTAAGAGCAAAACAGGCACATGTAGCGTGGCAACTGGTAAATCCTGGATTCTGCATGCAATAGACAGTATTCAAATGCTTTCTGTATCGTATTTTTTGTGACTAGTGTTGGCTATGCCGAGAAAATATCAGAGCCTAGGGAGACAATCCATTGATTGTGCTTTTTGGATTTCTTTATAAAATTTTAGTTACTGGCCGGGCGCGGTGGCTCAAGCCTGTAATCCCAGCACTTTGGGAGGCCGAGACGGGCGGATCACGAGGTCAGGAGATCGAGACCATCCTGGCTAACATGGTGAAACCCCGTCTCTACTAAAAATACAAAAAACTAGCCGGGCGAGGTGGTGGCGCCTGTAGTCCCAGCTACTCGGGAGGCTGAGGCAGGAGAATGGCGTAAACCCGGGAGGCGGAGCTTGCAGTGAGGTGAGATCCGGCCACTGCACTCCACTCCAGCCTGGGTGACAGAGCGAGACTCCATCTCAAAAAAAAAAAAAAAAAAAAAAAAAAATTTAGTTACTAAGAGTGTTGTAAGTTTTTTAAGGTAAAAGAGAGTTCAGAGAGCGTCTAGTTTCTCCCGTTGGTTCACAAGGTAAGATGCCTAGATTCTATGAGGTCCAGTTATCTCCCAAAGTCACAAGGGGATTTAAGGGAAAGAGGACAGAGACAAGAACTGATGTGCCTTTTTTTTTTCCTACTTCATTGTGTGAGCTGAACACTCAGTAGTTACTGGTGAGTTGGAATTAGAACTCTACTCCCTTCCAACAAGTTGCACTGAGGTCTTTCAGGGGCAGATCTTTGCTATAAAATGGAAAAGGAGAGCTCCTGGGAATGTACTGAAAAGAAATGAAAACACAAGTGTGGAAAAAGACTTGTATACAAATCTTTATAGTAGCATGATTTGTCAAAGTCACAAACTAGAAATAACTCAAAAATCTGTCAACTGGTGATTGGATCAAAACAATGTATTATATTGACAGAATGGAACATGGTTTAGCAATAGAAGCCAACTGAAACATGGTACCACAGAGCTGGACTTCCACATTATGTGATCTGAAAGAAACCACACACAAAAGATCACATATTGTATAATACAATTTATGTAAAATATCTAGAAGGGGCAAATCTACAGAGACAGAATGTAGACTAGTGTTTGCCTGGGGCGGGGGTGTGAACAGCTGTTATTGTAAATAAGCATGAGGAATCTTTTTGAGGCAATCAAAATATTCTGATGTTAGATTTTGGTGATGGTTATATAACCCTGTAAACTTCCTAAAAGTCATTCAGTTGTACACTTACGTGAGTGAATTTTATGATGTGCAAATTATACCTCAAAAAAAGCTATTTTGAAAAATGGTAAGGGAATAGCTTGTTCCTAAAAGACTTCAAGGTTATTTAACGCCATTTACTCTGCCAGGTACCTCGTTATCCCTTCCATAATACTTCTGTTCACAACACCCAGAGTATCATAAACTTATGCCCCTCAGAACACATTATTCTGTAGCCAAAGTTAACATTATTTTTTGGAGATCTTAGTACATAGTGGGTGTTTTACTCATTTCACCCTTTTATTCCTCCCATAACCCTATCAGATAGACATTCTTATTAACTCTATTTTAATAAGAAAAAGGAATAATTTATTCAGTGTCATACAGCTGGCACAGAGTTAAGGAGAGACTTGAACCCTTGATTTCTGAGCTTTAACTCTCAACCACTATGCCACTGCCTGCCCATTAGGTGTTCTATGACTGATTGTTGGATTTAAAAAAAGATGAGTTTTTGTAGCGGTTTCTTAAACTATCTTTGCAACAGACAGTGGGCACTTGGATGAAGAACTCTTTGTTTCACAATTATTACACTTAGGAAAATAACATGCTTATTACTTCCTGTAATTTACTACTAAAGTGCTATGATAGAGTAGTGGTATAAAAATTTCCAAGGTTTTTGCACTGAGTTATTAAAGAACAGCAGAAGATTGCCTTTTGGCCACTGGCCATGAGCCTTATCAACAGAAGCATCCATTATTTCCCTTTAACACATCTTTAATTTATTACGGCAGGTTTATGTAGTAGATTTTTATTGATTTTTTTTTTTTTTTTTTTTTTTTTGGTTATTTTCAAAGACAGAATGCCAGTATGTATTGCCATGGACTTTATTTTCCTTGATTTTTTTTTTCCTTTTAATTTAACTGGTTGACAAAAGTTTAATGGTTAAATGTCAGCAATAGGTAAAAACTATATTTAAATTAAATGATGGCTTTGGGAGTATAGAATATAAAAATGCAAAGGACTGGGATTAGATTCAGGAACTTACATTAAAATCTGAAAGTTGTACTGACACTTTGAGAAACTTGCTTTTTGCATTAATTAAATGAGAATGATGCAAAGCACCTTACAGTGCTATTGTGAATATTAAAAGTCTATGAATTTACAGATATATCTGTGTACAGAAAGTAGTTGTTCAATTAAGGTCTACTGAGGTGTTTTTTTTTTTTAATTTTAGGTTATTTTATTTTATTGCATTTTCTTGTCAACACGCATTTTTTTTAGGTGCTTTACTCCATACTGCTCCCTGGGAGTAAAAAGACTTATGAGGGAGGCAGAGCACTTGCCTAAAAAAAGTTGTACTCTAGGAGGGAAAAGAAGTAAGACATGAATAAAGACAAGTATTATTAAAGCAAAATCACCAATTCTGTTGAGAATTAAGAAGGAATCAAATGATCAAAAATGGAAAAATTACATGTTTCTGTGGGATTGAGAGGGCATCTATTTCAAAAGCATGACCAGAGAATATGAACAGAGATCCAAATGCTAAGAAGGAACCAACAATGAAAAGACTGGAGGGAAACAGCATTTCAGGAAGAAAGAACAGCTTGTGCAAAGGCTCTGAGCAGGTAAAGACCTTGGTATGTTACAGGAGTTCAAAGAAAATCATGGAAGCTGAAACACTGTAAGAACAATTAGAGAGGCAGGTAATACTTGATAAACCATAAAAAGAATTTCAAATTTTATTCTAAATAAAATGGGAAGTCACTGGGTGGTTTTTGAGGAATAGTATGATATAGTACACATTTTAAGAAACGCTTTGAATTGGAAATAGCAAGATCAGAAACAAGGAGGACAGATAGGAAGTTGTTTCAGTACTAAACACAGGAAGAAATGGGACTCTCCACTGATGTCATACATTACAGGAGATGGAGAGAAGGGTTTCATCTATTTGGGATGAAGACAGCAGGGCTTGTTAAGGATTGGATGACAGTGGAGATAGAAAAGTTGGAATCAAGACCAAGTCAGGGTTGCTGTGCCTATGTTTCTGACTTGAGATATTGGACAGTGCCATCTACAGAGATGGGGACTGAAGGGAAGTTTGAAGGTAGAATTGACAGTTCTCTTTTGAACAGATAATGTTTGCACTATCTCTGAGTCATTCCATGGGACATAATTGGTATTGAGAGGGATGAGACACTTGGAATGCTGTTGGAGGTATAAATCTGGAGTCATTATGATAAAAATGGTAATGGCCATAGGCACATTGTTGGGGAAGTTTCATTCTTCTAACAATAAAAAATAATCAGAATCCTTGGATTCATTTCCTTATAATATGCCATATTAATTAACTTATAGTATCTACTGTATCTGGTCCCAGCAGAGGGGTTAATATAAATTTCCAATGGGCTTCTAAATATGTTTTATTCTAGAGGATGGGGCAATAAAATTTGCTGCCTCTGGTTCCATTTTATTTAAATAAACTTGTCAGGATTAACAATAGCTTTTAAAACGTTATAGGTCCTTGGAATCACTTGGTTTGGGATTATGAATAATACTATTAAACTGCTGGATGTTGACTTTATACTAAATTTTGTACACGTAGATGTTCTTATTATGATGTATACAACTGACTAAGGGCCTACTATGTGCCATGCATTGTTACAAGCACTGGGGAAAAGATCACGTCTCTTCCCATGAAGTGAGTCTAATTGGGAGGAAACAGACATGTGAATAAATAATTACTATGAAATAGGAAGCATCCCATATTATAGGATGATAGCAAAGACGAGAAACTGATAAACGTCTAAAGGTTAGAAGATATTTCATGGAAAACCTGATATTTAAGCTGAATCATGATGGATGAGCAGAAATTGCTAGAAAAACAAGGTAGAAGAGAATATTCCATAAACAGGACATCTGTAAGGCAGAGAAAGTGAAATATCATAAAAAATTTCTGGTGGCTAAATTGATTATTGAATGTAGCACTTAGTATAAGACCTGACACATATCAAACACTTAATAAATATCTGTTGAATGAATGAGCGAATTAGTGAATAAATGAGCCGAACAATTTTGTTTACTCAGTGCAATTTACTGGGCCCCAGTTTCTGGGCAAAGGAAGTAGGAGATGACTCCTTGTGCATAGATTGCATGTTGTCAAAATGAGATACAAAATATATACTTGCATATGAAATTCCTAGAGACAATATCAACAGGTACAGGATAATGTAGTAAAAGTATATGTGTTTGTGTATCTGCAAGGATTGAGAGAGAGATAGAGAACAAGGGAAGAAGGAGAGAGAAAGGAAGGGAAGGAAGACACAAAATAAATTTTAAAAAGCATCTTGAGAGAAATTGCATAAAAGCATTAAAGGAAATTGCTCTAAAGTGACACGGAATATAAGAAACTCAACAGAAACTATGAACCATTGAGATCAGGAAGAGATAACAGTACCTGAATATTAGTTTTAGCCCAAAGAGCAAAAAAATAGTCAAAGTTGAGAATAGAAAGTCAAAACAAGAGACTCAATTAATTAAGGAAGAAGAGGACACTGTGTCTTACACTTGAACAAGGACAATTATTAGGGACTGGGAAACAGTCAATAGAAGAATAGGACACAGGAACAAATTAGGAGTTAATCCTATTTAATTTCAGTCCCGATCCAGGTTGGGCTTTAAAGGGACAGGTTTTAGCTTTCTGCACCAATGAGTTGGTATCTTTAAGGTATCATTGATTCCTGCCACAAGTGATGGGCAAAGCACAGCTAAGAGAAGAGAAGCTTTATTTCAAAAGCAACAAAACAAATAGCAAAATGAAACAACTGAGGTCAGAGTTGGAAAATTCTGCTAAAATTCATTTGCAAGAGGTAATCATTCACTCGAGGTAAGAGTAAGCAAGTTCAATGGCAATGCTTATTATGTTTGAAGAAGAAGCTAAAGCTCCTTATTCTTTAAGGACGTCCCTTTTTTGGTTGAAAACCATTCACACGGAATGCTCTATAAGGTTTCAATTAAATTCAAATAGGATTAAATACAAAATTATTTTCTTATTGAAAGAATTAATACATAAAGCTTTTTTGTAAACTGGCATAATGAATGTTGTCACTCGTTTATCCAGTTTGTTTTTGTGTGAAAGTGGATGGTGCAACATTTAATTCCTGGAATTCATATAATCAGAATTCTCTAACTATAAATGTTACTGTCTATAGTTCTTATAACTTTGATTCCACTGTGTTCTTTAGAGTCAGTGCTTCAAAGGAATATTTCACAATGGTAGTTCTGATAGTCTAAACTTACTCAGGTTAACATAGTTTTGTATCATATACATGCTGATCAATTTATGCTATAATTGATGACTTCTTTAATTGTACATTTATAAGAAATAATTCTCATTCCTTAGCGTTGTACTAATCAAATATTCCATGATGCCTCTGCTGCAATTATGATTACTTTTCAAAAAGTAGATTTGCTCTTGAATACTACTGCACATTTAAATTATCTATTAGATGATTTATTTAATGTTAATAGCAGTCCTCATATAATTAGATATACTAGCCTAAAGAGGAAGGTATGCTTTTGCTTATGAAGTCTCAATACAGTGTTTTTTAATGAGTTCTCCTACACTAATGAAGGGGAAACTTGTTAATAATGTTAGTTGCAGTGTTAAGATTCTACTTAAGCAGGCCTTGGAGCTCATCTCAATTTCTATTGACAAGCTGGTAGACCTGAAAAAATGTGAAATTGACATTCTTAGGTTATTTTTATATCATCTTCCCCATTGAATAAGTCATTTGGCTAATAATGCTTATCACAATTATCCCAGTCTGTGACCCTCTTTGATAATCTCTCTACCTGCATGGCCTTGTATACAATATTCCCCCTTTTCGGAGTGCTCTTCCTTTTTGGCCTGGAAAACTCTCATTCTTCGAGACGTAATGTGAGTCTCACCTCCTTTGGGAAGCCTTCCTTGGTAAACCTTCAGACCTACTGTCAGCAGAATTAAGCCTTTCCTAATCTGCATTCCATAGCACCATATACCTTTCTCTGTACTGCTAATGATGTTGTTATGGAACTGTGTGTTTGAAAGTTTTCTTCTCCCTCTAGATGGTGGAGTTCTTGAAAGAAATAACCGTATTGTGTTCTTTCTTGTATACTGATACCTAACACAAGTTCTGATGCATAGTAGGTATTCCATAAATATTAGTAGAGTAAAATCTATTGAAAAGAAAATCTCAAATAGATACTTAAAACTTGATTATTTTTATATTTTCATGCATTTATATCTTGCCTGCCAGTGTAGTCATAAGTTCAGTAAGTATGGAAACTATGTATGTTTTTCTGTATCCTCTTGGGAGTATACAAAACAGTATTTTTTAATATCATAGATAATTAAATGCTATATATTAATTGTCAGTATTATTTATCAGTCAGCATACTATCATAGAAGGCATAAAGTCATTATTATGTGCGTTGTTTTACACAGACTTAGCACTTATTGAAATTATTAAGATGTTAGGTTTGTTTTTTGCTTTTGCAAGACTGAGGAAGCTTCGTATATATTTGTGATAACTTAAATACCAAAGAAGGCAAAGATACTTTGCTCTCAATAGATGCAGTGTTTTCATTTCTGGACATGCACTGCGCTAGAGTCCACTGCCCTGAATGGAGAGTCATGGCCCAGCAGCATTTATCACAAGGTGACTGAAGTGCCCTGCGGCCTTGAGTGAACATCTAGGGTAGCCAGATGGTACTCACCATGGGCCTGGGGCCTAGGGAAGAGACTCCTCTGCTTGTGGAAAGGACAGAGAAGAGTACGAAGGGCTTTGTTTTGTGACTCGAGTGCCAACTCAGCCACAGTAGAATAGAGCACCAGGTAGATTCCTGAAGTTTCTGACTCCCGGCCCTGGCTCCTGGATGTCATTTCTGGACCTGCCTGGGACCAGTGGAACTTGCCACCCTGAACGGAAGGAAACAGGCCTGGCTGGACTTGCCACAGGCTGATTATGGAGCCCTAAAGAAATGAGTGAACACAGATGGGTAGCCAGGCAGTGGTTATTGTGGGCCTTGGGCAAACTAAATAAGGCACCAGTGCTGTACTGTCCTTGGGTCTGACTCAGTAAAGTCTAACTGATGGTAGCCACAGAGGTGCTTGTGTCACTCCACCCCCAGCTCCAGGCAGCTCAGCACACAAAGAGTGACTCTGTTTGCTTCAGAGAAAGTTAAGGGAAGAGAAGAAGAACCTCTACCTGGTAATCCAGAGAATTCTTCCAGAAATTATCTGAGACCACCAAGGCAGTACCTCCATGAATCTGCAAGAGCCACAGCATTACTAGACTTGGGATGCTCCCTAATGCAGATATGGCTGCAGTGACCAAAAACTTAGATCACAACACCAAGGTCTCTTTGAATACCTTGAAATCCTTTCCCTGAAGGACAGGTACAAACAAGCCAACTGCAGAGACTACAATAAATACCTAACTGTTGAATGCCCAGACAGAAATGAATACCCGTAAGAATCAAGACCATCAAAAAAAACGTGACCTCACTAAACAAACTAAATAAGGCACCAGTTACCAATACTGGAAAGAGAGAGTTAAGTGTCCTTTCAGATGACAATTTCAAGATAGCTGTCTTGAGGAAACACAACTTAATTCAAGATAACCCAGAGAAGGAATTCAGAAATCTATTAGATACATTTAACAAAGATATTGAAATAATTAACTAGAATCAAGTAGAAATTGTTGAGTTGAAAAATGCAATTGACATACTAAAGAATGCATCAGACTTTCTTAACAGCAGAATTGACCAAGCAGAGGAAAGAATTAGTGAACTTGAACACAGGCTATTTGAAAATATTCAGTCATAGGACGAAAAATCAAAAAGAATTAAAAAAGAACAAAGCATGCCTGTGTGATAGCCTCAAAAGAACAAATCTGAGTGATTGGCCTTAAAGAGGAGATAGAGAGAGAGCTACAGGTAGAAATTTGATTCAAATGGATAATAACAGAGGACTCCCCAAACTAGAAAAAGATATTATTCAAGTACAAGAAGCTTATAGAACATCAAGCAGAATTCACTCAAATAACACTACTTCAAAACATTTAATAAACTCCCAACAGTCAAGGATAAAGGAATGATTCTAAAAGCAACAAGAGAACAGAAACAAATAACATACAATAGATCTCCAATATGTATGGCATCAGACTTCTCAGTGGAAACCTTATAAGACAGGAGAGACTGGCATGACATGTTTAAAGTGCTGAAGGAAATTTATCCCAGAATAGCAAATCTGGTGAAAATACCTTTCAATCATGAAGGAAAAATAAAGACCTTCCCAGAAAAACAAAAGCTGAGGAATGTTATCAACACCATACATGTCATACAAGAAAGGCTAAAGGGAGTTCTTCAATCTGAAAGAAAAGTATGTTAATGAGAAAATATCATGTGAAGTTACAAAGTCACTGGTAATAGTAAGTGCACAGAAAAACATTAAGAACACAGAATATTATATCACTGTAATCATCATGTGTAAACTACAAAAGCACTAAAGGATAAACCTATCAAGTAATACAACTGCAGCAACTTTTTAAGACACAATACAATAAGATATAAGTAAAAACAACAAAAAGTTTTAAAAGAGGAGAAATTAAAATACATAATTTTTATTAGTTTTCTCTTTGCCTGTTTGCTTATGCAATCAGTATTAACAAGTTTAAAATAACACCGTATAAGGTATTATTTGCAAGTCTCATGGTAACCTCAATCAAAAAACAAAAAACTTACAACAGAAACACTAAAAATTAAAAGCAAGAAATTAAAACATACCACCAGAGAAAAACACCTTCATTAAAAAAAAAAAGACAGAAAGGAAGGAAAAAAGGAAGAGAAAACCAAAAAAAAAAAAAACCCAGAAAACACATAACAAAATGGCAGGGGTAAGTCTCTACTTACCAATGATAACATTGAATGTAAATTGATTAAATTATCGAATCAAAAGACAGAGTAGCCAACTGGATTAAAACAAAACAAAACAAAACAAGACCCAGTGATCTGTTGTCTACAAGAAACATATTTCACCTGTAAAGATACACACAGACTGAAAAAAAGGAATGTAAAAAGATGTTTCATGCAAATGGAAACCAAAAAAGAGCAGAATTAGCTATACTTAGACAAAATAGATTTCAAGACAAAAACTATAAAAAGAACAAAGAAGGTCATTATATAATGATAAAGAGATCAGTTCAGCAAGAGAAAATAACAAATATGTGTGTGTGTGTATATACAACTCTAGAGCACCCAGATATATAAAGCAACTGTTATTAGAGCTAAAAATGGCAGATATGCCCCAATACAATAATGTAATAGCTGGAGACTTCAACACTCAACTTAACATTGGACTGATCTTCTAGACAGAAAATCAACAAAGAAGCATCACACTTAATCTGCCATAGACTAAATGAACCTTGGATATTTACAGAACATTATCTCCACCAGCTGCAGAATACGCATTTTTCTTCTAAGCACATGGATTCTCAAGGATAGACCATATGTTAGGCCACAAAGTACATCTGTAAAAATTCAAAACAATTGAAATTATATCAAGTATCTTCTTTGACCACAATAGAATAAAAGTAAAAATCAGTAACAGGAGGTATTTTGGAAACTATACAAACACATAGAAATTAAGCAACAGGCTTCTGAATGACCGGTGTGTCAATAAAGAAATTAAGAAGGAAATTTTAAAAATTTCTTGAAACAAATGATAGTGAAAACACAACATGTAAAAACCTATGAAATATAGCAAAAGCAGTCTTAAGAGGAAAATTTATGGCTATAAGTGCCCACGTCAAGAAAGTAGAAAAATTTCAAATAAACAATCTAACAACACAGCTTAAAGAGCTAGAAAAGCAAGACCAAACCAAACCCAAAGTTAGTAGAAGAAAAGAAGTAATAAAGATCAGAGCAGAAATAAAATAAATGGAAACAAAGAACACAATGCAAAATATCAATGAAACATAAAGTCTGTATCTTGAAAACATAAATAAAATTGGCAGAACTTTAGCCAGACTAATGAAGCAAAAAAGAGAGAAATTCGAATAAATAAAATCAGAGATGAAAAATTAGTCATTATAACTGGTGCTTCAGAAATTCAAAGGATCACTAGAGGCTACTATGAGCAACTATATATCAATAAATTGGAAAACCTAAAATAAGCAGGTAAGTTCATAGACACATATATCCTACTAGATTGAACCACAAAGAAATTCAAAACCTGAACAGGCCAATTACAAGTACCAAGATCAAAGGGGTAATAAAAAGTCTCTGAGAAAAAACCCAGTACCCACTGACTTCACTGCTGAATTCTATCAAACATTTAAAGAAGAATTAACACCAGTCCTACTCAAACTATTCCAAAAAATTAGGAGGAGGGAATACTTCCAAACTCATTATGTGAGTTGCAGGATACAAAAATCAATATAAAAATCCATAGTATTTCTATATGTCAACAGTGAGCGATCTGAAAAAGAAATTGAGAAAATAATCCCATTAACAATAGTTGCAAATGAAATAAAATACCTAGGAATTAGCCAAGGAAGTGAAAGGTCTCTACAATGAAAACCATAAAACACTGATGCAAGAAATTGAAGAGAACATTAAAAAATTGAAATATATTCCATGTTCATAGATTGGAAAAAATCAGTATTATTAAAATGTCCATACTACCTAAAGCAATCCATGGATTTGATGCAATTCCTATCAAAATAACTTAATGGAAATCTTCACAGACATAGAAAAAACTATCCTAAAATTTATATGGAACCACAAAAGACCCAGAATAGCCAAAGCAATCGTGAGGAAAAGAA
The DNA here is from genome assembly GCF_007565055.1 of Rhinopithecus roxellana. Taxonomy (NCBI): domain Eukaryota; kingdom Metazoa; phylum Chordata; class Mammalia; order Primates; family Cercopithecidae; genus Rhinopithecus; species Rhinopithecus roxellana. The sequence continues at coordinate 173,927,030 of NC_044550.1, forward strand.
AAAAAAAAAAAAAAAAAAAAAAAAAAAAACTGGAGGAATCACATTACCTGACTGTAAATTATACTTCAGAGCTATAGTAATAAAAACAGTAAAGTACTGGCATAAAAACAGACAGATAGAGCAATGGAACAGAAAAGAGAACCCAGAAACAAACTTATACATCTGCACTGAATTCATTTTTTGACAAAGGGTCCAAGAACATACATTGATGAAAAGAGAGCCTCCTCCATAAATGGTGCTGGGAAAGCTGGACTTCCATATGCAGAAGAATGGAAATAGACCTCTATCTCACACCATATACAGCAATCAAATAAAAACGGATTAAATGCTTAAATCTGAGACTTCAAACTATGAAACTACTAAGATAAAATATTGAGAAAAATTTCCAGGACATTAGAACAGGCAAAGATTTCTCGTGGAATATCCCACAAACACAGAAGATGAAAGCAAAAATGGACAAATGGGATCATATCAAATTAAAATGTTTCTGCACAACAAAGAAAACAATCAACCAAGTGAAAAGACATCCTACAGAATGGGGAAAAGTACTTGCAACCTGCATCAGACAAAGGATTAATAATCAGAATATAAGGAGCTCAAACAACTCCATAGGAAAAAACTCTGATAATACACCTTAAAAGTGGGCAAAAGATTTGAGTAGACATTTCTCAAAAGAAGAGGTATAATTACCAAACAGATATATGAAAAGGTGCTCAACATCACTGGTCATCAGAGGAATGCAAATCAAAACTACAATGAGATATCGCCTCACCCCAGTTAAAATGTTTTTTATCTAAAAGACATTCAGTAACAAATGCTGGCAAGGATATGGAGAAAAGGGAACACTCTTGGTGGGAATGTAAATTAGTACAACCCCTATGGAGAACAGTTTGATGATTCCTCCAAAAAAACAAACAAACAAACAAAAAAACTAAAACTAGAGCTACCATATGATCCACTGCTAGGAAAGGAAGTTATAATAGTATATCAAAGAGATATCTGCACCCCCATTTTTTCACAGCACTATCCACAATATCCAAGATACGGAAGCTACCTATGTGTCCATCAAAAGACAAATGGATAAAGGAAATGTGGTACATTAACACAATGGAGTACTATTCCGCCATAAAAATGAACGAGATCCTCTCATTTGCAACAACATGGATGACACTGGAGGTCATTATGTTAAGTGAAATAAGCCAGGAACAGATAGACAAACTTCGAATGTTCACACTTAATTGTGGGAGTTAAAAATTAAAGCAATTTAACTCATGAAGATACAGAGTAAAATAATGCTTACAAGAGTTCGAGAAGGGTACTGGGGCTGGGGAGAATAGGGATGGTTAATAGATACAATAATATCATTCTATAGAGTGAATAAGGTCTAGTATTTGATAGCACAACAGGGTGGCTACAGTCAACACTAATTTGTACATTTTGAAATGACTAAGAGCGTAATTGAATTGTACGTAACACAAAGGAAGGATAAAAGCTTGAGGTTAGAGATATCTCATTTACCCTAACGTGATTATTTCATACTACATGCCTGCATACATATCTCATGTATTCCATAGATATAATGTACTTACAAAAGAGATGCCATTTCTCAATGTGGTCACAATTGACTCATACATATTTCAACATTTGGTGAAAATTTGGCAACACTTCATCAATTCATCACCAGAAGTCATTAGGGATTCTTTTTAGATTTCAGTTACACCATCAAATCCCTTTAATTTAATTCTGCACAATTATGCACATATTAATTGAACATTTGCTAAATGTTATGCGTTGGGCAAGTTGCTGTTAGATATAATGGAAATATTTTGAGGACATGGACAAGCGGACTAGAATTCTGTTTCTGGTTATTTCTCTTATCTTTTAAGTGATTGAGAATGTATTACTTCTTTGACACCAGATTTTTAATCTTGTGACAGGGATACGAATCTCAATCACATAGAAGGTTATTTAACAAAAACAGGAGTGATACAGTGTTTGGTATCTAGTTGCTTCTCAACAAACATTAAACTTCTGATTCACTTAAATGAAGTGCCCCTTTTCACCATGTCACCATTTATACAGCAGAAGAAAGAAGCACGAAGGACTCCTTTAGAAGGCAGGTGCCAGCTACAAACAATGGGACTCTAGGTTATTTTCCAGATGTCCTTATTTTAACAGCATTATTATGTGTTGTATTTTTAGGGGAGAATGTGTGCCAGGGCAGTATTATAATTCAGTTTCAATTACAGTAACTGTTATGCATTGTAGGCTAGCCAAAAGTTGGCAGGTAGCCTGTGCACAAGCCCTGAACTTAATAGGAGCAATGGCTTTGCAAGCCCACTTCAGCTCCTCATTACTGTCTCCTTCTGATTTAGTGGCGGCCTTCTCCCCTGAGGTTGGGTGTTGATACCATCTCCTCAGCTGGCTCAGGTTTCTGGGAAGATGTTCATTCTGCCTTAGAACTGCCAGAAATCTATTTCTTATATTTTCTGTTAAGTACAATGATACAAAACATAGTTCCTCATTTCCATCCTTCCTTCCCTTCTCTTCCCTTTCCTTCCTTCCTTCCTTTCTCCTTTCTTCCTTCCCTCCCTCTTTTTCTTTCCCTTTTTCTTCTTCCCTCCCTCCTTTACTTTCCTTTCCCCTTCCTTCCTTCCTTCCTCTCCCTTCCTTCCCTCCTTCCTTTCTTCCCTTTGTCCCTTCCTCCCTCCATCCATCCTTTCTTCCTTCCTTCCTTTCTCCTTTCTTCCTTCCCCTCTTTTCCTCCTTCCCTCCTTTTCTCCCCTCCCTCCTTCCCTCCTCCCCCCTTCCTTTCTTCCCTTTATCCCTCCCTCCCTCCTTCCTTCCTTCCCTCCATTCCTCTGTCCCTCCCTCCCTCCTTCCTTTCTTCCTTCCTTCCTTTCTCCTTTCTTCCTTCTCTTCTTCTTTTTTCCCTTCCCTCCTTTTCTTCCTCTCTCCTTTCCTTCCTTCCTTCCCTCCTTCCTTTCTTCCCTCCTTCCTTTCTTCCCTCCTTCCTTTCTTCCTTCTGTCCCTTCCTCCCTCCCTCTATCCTTTCTTCATTCCTTCCTTTCTCCTTTCTTCCTTCCCTTCCTTCCCTTCATTTTCTCCTTCCTACCTTTTCTCCCTCCCTCCCTCCCTTCCTTCCCTCTGTTCTTCCTTCCTTCCTTTCTTCCTCTTTTCTTCCTTTCCTTCCTCTTTTTTCCTTATCTCCTTTTCTTCCTTCCTTCTCTCTTCCCTTCCCTTCTTTTCCCTTTCTTTCCCTTCCCTCCCTTCTTTTTCTTTGTCCCCTCCCTCCCCACTTCTCCCCACTCCCTCCCTCCTGCCTTCCTTCTTCCTTCTCTCTCTTCACATTCTTCCTTCCTTTCCTCCTCCCTTCTTTCTTCCTTCATTTTCTTCTTCCTCATACTCGTTCTTTTTATTCTTCTCCCTTCTTCTCCCTCTTCCTCCTCCTCCTACCCCTCCATCTTCCATGTTGTATTGCTACCTGCTTAATGAATCCTTTTGCCAAAAGCCCTGTTCATCTTGTCTACAGTTTAATATTTTATTCCATTTTTCTTACTAGTTCTATCTTGTAGCACACTTAGAAGTCTTCTCTATTACCTGTATTTACATCTTCCCAATGTTTGTAGATTCTTACATTCCCTGGTTGTCACTTAGCCACGTAATAGGCATTTATCTCCTTTAATCTAGCCTCATAAATCAAACCTTTCTTTTCCCTACTCATCTTTTTATCATTCTCTAAACGGTTTTTAATTTGTCTGTGTCTTTCTGGAATGGAAGTACCTCAAACTAAATGTAGGATTCAAGGCTGAAACCTTGCTGACTGCATGTTGCCATTCTTTCATTCTGAACAAACATTTCATAACAAATAACTATAGTATGCCTCTTTATCTTGCCAGTTCATTACTTTGCAAATATAAGCAGAATAAGTTCTTACTGAGGTCTTTTGAAGTAGATGAAAAAATGCATTTTTTCCAGAACTCAGGAGGCCAAAGTTTAAACTCAGATTTACCACAATTCATGACCTTCCAGCTTAAATTCTGTATGACTAATTTTCCTCTTTTTTTCTTTTTTCTTTTTTTTTTTTTTTGAGACAAAGTCTCGCTCTGTTGCCCAGGTTAGAGTACAGTGACACCATCTCAGTTCGTTGCAATCTCTCGAGTTCAAGCAATTTTCCTTCCTCAGCCTCAAGAGTATCTGGGATTACAGGCACACCCCACCACGCCCAGCTAATTTTTGTCTCTTTAGTACAGACAGGGCTTTACCACATTGGCCAGGCTGGTCTCAAATTCCTGGCCTCAAGTGATCCATCCGCCTTGGCCTCCCAAAGTGCTGAGATTACAGGCATGAGCCACCGCTTCCGGCCTAGGAATCAATACTGTCATATCTCATGTACAGGACCTAGACTGGGGCCAGGCAAGCCAAGCTCACAGGACACTTGCACAATCCTGAGAATGAGCACCACCTTACATTTTGCATCTAAGATGCCTCACTAAAACAATATAGTAGGTATAAAAATGCTTTTAAAAATGCAAACACGTAGACAAATGTAAGATCTCACCATCGTTCTTCACCAGTTCTACCCAACACAATTTATTAGCAATAGAATTATTATACACTTGGAGCTCACCTATGCCAAACCCTTCTCCATAGTTTCCTTGACTCACTCTTTCAAGTTTCCGGGTGCCCGAGTATGCTAGCCTCTACTTAGCCAGGCACCTTCAGGCCAGAACACCTAAATTGGTAAACCATTCAATCACAGAGATTGTTTCCTCATCATGCCATCAACATGTAATTATTTAAATGCCTGTTCCCTCCCAACTCTGCTTATCTGCTTCCTTGAAGATAACTTGCTTATCAGATGAAATTGTGTTTGCTGTTGTGTCTGTAATGAAGTACTGGTTTAATGTGTAATCCATTTCAGATCACAAACTTACAATTTCAATAAGGTTGACTATAGAAATGATGCTTTTGTCTCCAAGCGCTCTAATGCATGGTTTAGAAAACTTTTCTGATGATGAACTACAGTAAGAAGTGCATTTTTTATCATAACCAGGAACATACAGAAAAACACAAATATAACTGAAAAGGATTTCACAAAATAGTACCTTTTCTACCTGCAAAACACTCACCGATTCTATCCTATTCTTTTTTATTCCGTACTGCTAATCATGAACTCATCAAGTTGATTGTGCTATCCATTAGTGGAATACAACCAGTTTTGAAAAACAAAAACACACCCTAAAGGATTCTGTTTTAGTGGAACTTAGCTGATTGTTGTGGAAAAGTTTTTGACTGATGTATGTGTAGATCTGTGTGTGTGTCTTGTGTGCATCTGTGTAGGGTGGTCAGGAGAATATATTGGATGGACTTGACTATAGGTAGAAAGAAGTTCACCTTCACAAGGGGAGGACTATCCAGTGTCCATACATATTTAACAGGCTACTAGGTGATTCAAATTTCTGAGGAATTCAGCAAGATGTCATGGGCCTAGACATATATAAAAGTGGAACATCCAGGAGAAGGCAGCCTCCAGAGATGCAGAGTGGTGGTGGCATTGGAAGAGTTTCTAAGAAAAGAATCCGGGTAATTGTGAGGCAGGTACTAGGAGTAAACTATGGATTTAGACATTAGGGGAAAACTAGTTATAAGAACTGCAGCATAAGTTCACAAAAGGCTGCAGGCAAGGTTCACTTCATGTATAGCATGTGTCTGTTGATTTGTTATTCCTTAAGTCCATTCTGACTGCAGATATGATTTGTCCAAGTACTTGTCAATTGCAACCAAATGATCAAAGCTGTAAGCAAAGCCGGCATGATCAAGCAGTGCCTGGTAGACCCTGGGAAGCAGACAGGTCTTGGATCCCTTTAGATTTATATTTTCCATTTCCCTCTGCCTGTGAATAGAGTGGGCCCTAAGTACCAGGCTAGAATTTGTACCTCCTTGAATGTATTTTAGCACTTTTTTCTCCAACTTATTTCATAAGTTCTCTCTTTAAATTGCCCTGATAGATCATCAACTTAGAGTTGTTCCTTGTTCTTCACAGGTGTGTACAACCATTATCAATTTAGTAAAATTCTAGCATTCAAAATTTTTAATAGGAGGGATTATGTTGAGTTTTTTTCACAGCTTGTTTATAGCCTAAATATAATTCCCTTTCAAACAATCTCTCATTGAAAGACTCTTCATGTTTCTAATGCCCAGGAAAAATATAAACCCAACAGGGTGTTTACTAACCTTGTAAAATTGCAGGATTACACTCATGAAGAGAAAAATAAGCTTTTCTTCATGCTCATCCTCTTTAACAAATGAATCCTAAGTTCATGTATAAACTTGTAGTTAATAAGACACATATCAAAAAGCACTCCAAAAACCCCAGGATTTTAGGAAGAAAAAAACACAAGTAGTGTGTCATTTTCACTTCCACTATTTGGTGGTACAGTAGTGGCACAGTACTTATATACACAATGCATAACTCTCAAAAAGTATAAAAGCAAATAACTGATAAAATATATAGAAAAATGACCTTTTCAAAATCCCATTTCAAACATTCAAAGTCAGTGGCTTAAGTGAATAGTGAATCTATGATACCTTTTCCAAATAGAGTAGAACTGTAGAGGTTCTTTCTACCTTGAGTAGCAAGAAATTAATTATTAGGATTGCTTTGACTCACAATGATACTGTGAACTTCCAATTATTCCAGGTAATGTAAGCAAGGACTGTACATAATTGAAATTTAATGATAACACAAAAGGCTTATTCTAACCATTAATTTCGATCTTTTTCCCTAGCAAACCTTTCCATGACCTAATGAGAATAGCTAAGTTGCTTGTGTGTCATTTTACCCGTCTTTTTTTAAATGTCTCCGTCTTTGGCAAAGCTGTTTACAAGAAGTAAAGCAATGATCATCAAAATGTGATTTGAAGAGGTTTGGAAAGTTTGAGCCTGAGGGCAGCCAGGTGTCAGCTAGAGCAGGCAGGGAAGGATGATTTATAAATCAGATTTAAAGACAGTTCCTGTATTAGTCTGTTTTCACGCTGCTGGTAAAGACATATCCAAGACTGGGCAATTTACAAAATAAAGAGGTTTATTGGACTTACAGCTCCACATGGCTGGGGAGGCCTCACAATCATGGTGGAAGGTAAAAGACACGTCTCACATGGCAGCAGATGAGAAGAGAGCTTGTGCAGGAAGATTCCCGTTTTTAAAACCATCAAATCTCCTGGGACTTATTCACTATCATGAGAACAGCATGGGAAGAACCTTCTCCCATGATTCAGTTACCTCCCACCGGGTTCCTCCCACAACACGTGGGAATTGAAGATGAGATCTGGGTGGGGACACAGCCAAACCATATCAGTTCTCAAAGGAGGATCTCCAAAATGTTTCTGCAAGACCAGCACCATTGTAATCATAATATAGCTTCTCAATGATTTCTTGGTAAATATGCACATTTTCTAAGTTTTATAGTCACACACTGTCACCTTATATGTATAATAGGAGTTAGTGTTTGCTTGTTTACCAGGTTGTCAACATTGTTAACAAACAACCCCTCGAAAAATCCTTGTTTTATTTAAATAGATATTTCCTCATTTGATTTCCTCCATAAATTGTTACCTTTTATTCTCAAAAAGACCCATGTAGAAATGATTAAAGATGTTTTTGGACACAGAATAGTAAGCATATTTTAACAATTTCATATTAGTTAATAAAAATGATTTGTATGTTCATTAATCAAAACATGCTGATTGACTTTATGTTAAAAATCATTAAGGATTTAAAATAGGAAAAGGGAATAGTTGGCATGTAAGTTGAGAGTTTGATCAAATCCAGGATACTGTAAAAACTATTTGAAATACCTGATACTCCATACCAGATGCCAAGTTTTCCCTTTGCTAATGACAAGCATTTATATCCCACAGGAACACTAAACCATCTTGTAAGTATCTCTTGAATGGCCACCTAAGAAATGTGAAGGCCGGAGCAGCTCATAAGAACAAACTGATGTTATCTTTGAGAATACCATGCTGGGCATTTTAGGGTACCTAAAGAAATGGAATATATATATTACAAAACCCTGAGCCAGTTATTCCCAGCACAGAAGCTGACTTCTGTAAACTTGGTTTAATAATGGGGCAGGCTGTATCAATCAGTAGGGTGGTAGCAAGTCAATAATTATTTCAAGACAATGATTTTCAATGTTCTATACAGTAAACAGTTAATACAGAAAATAAAACAGGAGAAAGGAGCATCATTTAGCACATTGGTGATTTGCTGGATTGTCCTGGAACATTCTGCGTTGTCTTAAAATAACTCTGGATTTTCCACTTCAACTAGCTAGCTATTTTGTGGTTAAGCTTCTGTACTTGCTATCAAACTGACTCTCAACATAGGTTTCACACATTAGTGCCAACCAGCTTCAAGTTCTCCGGTTGCCAGTGGTCTCACTTTTCATGCACAAAGGTGACAAATGAAAATCTGTTATACCGTGGTGTTAATGATGAAAGTTTTCTACCATTTGAGTTATTTTCAGGACACCTGGACTGCTTAATGTGAAAAATTAAATCTTTAATGGTTGAATTCTAGGCATGGTGACTTTTGTTGGAGGGTTATGCTTTTGACTTAGATCTTCCTTTACCCTCCAGATAGCATGCCATTCATTTTTTTCTTTCTTCATTTCCCTTTCCATTCCTCCTTCATTTACTGCGACATTTACTGCGACATTTACTGATCAACTAATATTTTTCAGGCACATGGATAAGTACTGAGGAGAGAAACACAGATCAGATATGGTCCCTCCTCCCCAGGATCCATAGTTTTGTACAGGACATAGTATGTCAGCCTGCTCATAAATCTTGAAAGGATCATAGTTGAACATAGGTACAAAGCAGAAAGAAGAAGGGGTTAATCTTGTCTTTGGAAGATGGAGTCATGAAAGACTCCACCCAAGTGGAAGGATTTAAGCTTATTCTTAAATGATGGGTAAGAACTTCTCAGAAGGAAAAGGAAGCAGTTGGAGGAATCACCCTGACATGTGGGTTACAGCAGTAGTTTCTCATGACCTGAACACAGAGTGTGAGCACAGGCTGTCAGGAGATGAGGATGGAGAAGTTCCTTGGGAAGTTGGTAGGGGTTTTGAATGCCTTGCCATGACTTTCGGATTTCATTCTGCAAAATGAAAAATACCAGCAAAATACCACTGAAGATTGAAGGTGGGGAATTACATGTTCCTTTCACTTTGACAACAAGGTATATAGTGGGTAGATCAGAAGGGAAGAGAGGCTTAACAGAATTATGACAGGTCATATATTGAGTGGATGCCATAACTCAGACATGGCCCTAGATTCTGGGTATACCTTGGGAGCAAAATAACCATAACCCCACCTTGTACTAATTATGACAATAACAGTAGTATTTATTTAATGTCGAGTTGGTACTGTCTGGAAGCTTGATGTATTTTAAGGACAGTTGACCTTTAAATAACGCAGAGGTATGGGCACTGGCCCCCCACAGTTGAAAATCTGTGTATAACTTTTAACTGTCCAAAAATTGAGTTGTTGATAGCCTACTGTTGATGAGAGGCCTGACCTATTACAGTTGATTAACACATATGTTGTGTATGTATTATATGCTGAATTCTTACAATAAAGCAAGCTAGTAAAAAGAAAATATTAAGAAAATCATAAAGGAGACTATACTTACCATTTATTAAGTGGAAGTAGATCGTCACAAAGGCTTTCATCTTCATCATCTTCACATTGAGTAGGCTGAGGAGGAGGAGGAAGAGAAGTTGGTCTTGCTGTCTCAGAGGGGGCAGAGACAGAAAGAAGTCTGTGTAAGTTGGTCTGTGGGGCTCTAACCTATGTCATTCAAGGGTCAACTGTATTTCAACTTAACAACTCTAAGATATTACTACTATCTATGTTGTATAGGTAATGTAACTGAGGCTGACAGATGGTATTTACCCAAAGCTGTGTAGCCAGTCGCGTATCCAGTTAGGATTTGTGTCCAGGCAGTATTTCACTGTGATCTACCTTGAGAAAGTGAATAGATCATGAGATCAGCTATAACTATAATGGAAACATAGCCAGACAAGAGCAGCTATTGCAACAGGAAGCAGGAAAAATAAAAATAAAACTATAAATACAAGAACAATCTGTTCTAAAAGAAATGGAACCTCAAGCTATAGTGTTAAGGTCCCAAATATGGTACTCTTCATCCTTTTCTAGATAGTTCTGTCTGCCTTACACACATCAGTGGATGAAGCCAGCTATTCAACATATAGTCTAACCATACTAGGTAGCCAGAGTTTTGCACTGGCATTTTCTGGCCATTCTCCTTTCTTTGTTACCATGACTTGTTAATAGACAGCTTACACTCTAGGACTTTACATCTTACTATTGGCTTCTGTGCATTCAGTGGCCAAATGTCCAGTAGTTCTATGCTGAGCCTCCCCCTAGATATAGTTTGAAAAATGCATGAGATAAAAAAATATCCTTCAGCCTCCCACAACCACGGAACACCTAGCATGCCACTCAGCAGTTAGAGCAGAAACCTGTTGTGGTAGGCAGAATTCTAAAATAGTCCTTAAGATTGCACACCTAAAATGACCCTGATGTACACACCCTATATAATCCCTTTCCTTTGAGTGTGAGTTGGATTTGTGACTATGATAGGATATCACTACCATAATTTTGGTACCCTATATGGGTGAAAAGATTTTGTAGCCATAACTAAGGTTCTAATCAGTTGACTTTGAGTTAATCCAAAGGGACACAATCCCAAGTGAGCCTGACCTAATCAGCCAAGCCCTGAAAAGAGGTCACAGAAATTTGAAGCATGGAATAAAGACATTTCTTGCTAGCATTGAAAGAGCATCCTACCACATTTCAGACAGAACATGGCACCAAGAGCAACGCCTAGGAGATGAGAATGGTCCCTGTTCAACAGCTAGCAAGAAAACAGGGTAACTCAGTCATAAAACTACAAGGAAATGAATCCTTTCAATAAACTATGATCTTAGAAAAGGACACAGAGGTTCAGATATGATCACAGCCCAAGCCTACACCTTGATTTAAGCCTGAACAGAACACTCTGCTAACCCATACCCAGACTCCTTATCCACAGAAACTGTGAAATAATAAATCTGTGTTGTTCTAAGTCACTCAGTTTGTGATTACGTGCTATGTAGCAGTAGAAACTAGGAAACAATACCATAGTTCAGACAGGTGCCACCCTGAGTTATCAAACCAGCAGGTCACGATTGACTGGCTTGTTTTGATGACCCTTCAAAAGAGTTTTAGTCTGCTCATGGCTCTGTGCATAATAAATTTAATATAGCATGCCCTCAGTTATCCATAAAACTAATCTTTAATTCTTTGAGGCCACTGTGTATTATTTAGTGTGTTACATTTCCATTGCATTGAGGATAATTTTTCTTTTCAGTGTGGTCCTACTAATGGCATGTCCTGTGTGTTTTTCAAATAAGACATATACTTAATTAGTATTCATAATTCGATTCTAGTATAACTTGGTTATCATAGGCATTTTATTAGAAATATTTCTGTTTAAATCAAAGTTATTAACAAGTGATTCAGTTAGAATTGTTAGTAATTAAACTACAGCATATAAGCATGAATAATTGTCAAGGAGATTGTTGTATATTGCTTTTTACATTTTATGTTTCTTTGGTATAATAAAATAATAGAATAAAAAATTATTTATACTCTATTACAGTGGGGAAGTACAACATGTCAGCTGTAATGAGGAATAATTTGTTGGAGGAGACAATATTTGGAACGATATTTGGCTAAATATATATTCACAACTAAGATTTTTATTAAGCAGAGCTGAAAATCTGTTGAAATTACCCCTGAGTTTAATGATCACATAAATAATCCTGTTTCAATTATTTGCGTCTTACATGGGTTCATAATAAATGAATTATGCATCAGACAACTTTGTGTCTTTTGTTACTTTTATAGTATTGATTTAGATAAAGATTAGCCCCAGGGAGTAATGGGAAAGGGCTCCATGTGGCTGCTGTTTTGCTTTTTATTAGATCTCAAACTGAAATATCTACTTTATCTAAATCAGCTTCACACTTCCGAACATTTGTATCCATCAATTCTATTTACTTCACTTAGCTTGGCTATTAAGATGGCTGCACATCAGTTCTGCCCTTCATTTAAGTGATTACATTTGGAGCTGAAAGAGGGATACTCCAGGGACGGATCAAAGATGGGAGCTAGGTTATGAAGCAATGCAGAAAACTGTGGGATGCTTCACAGCCCTCTATCTCTACTAAAGTTTGTATCTAAAGCTCACTGATGAGAGAAAGTTGTCATGAATGCAGGAAATGAATCACCTGAATAAAAACAAAAAAACCTTTAAATATGGAATAGAAACTTGTGTCGATTCCCAATCTGTTTAAAATGCCTTACTTTTATTCGAAGAAAAAACTTTATGGAGAAGTCTGAGAAACCGAAGGAACCCCCGTCTATTCTTATCCATGTCAAGTTTGTAAAATGTGTGACTCTCAGCTAGTTTTGATGAGCTGAGAGAATGTGTTCCTTACATGGGTGAGGGTGTTTGAGCAGATTAATGCAGTGTTTCTCACAGTGTGGTCCAGAGAAATCCTGCATCAGAATCATTAGAACTTTTGACAAAAATGGAGATCCAGGGTCTCCACCTAAGACCTATGAAATTAGAATCTCTGGGAAAGGTCTGAGGATTCCTTTTTAGGGAGATTTGTAGTTAATGCTGATGCACATAACAGTTTGAGCACCACGAGTCAATATGTATGTATAACAGCTTAGTTCTCTGTTCTCTTTCGCCAGTGCTGGACACTCTTTCTATCAATTCCTTTCCTCTCATTTGTCTTCAGCCCTTTAAGAATGCGGTAATGTACAGCTCAAATGAGCTTTTTGAGTCACTGTCTATTGTTCCTCCATTTCACTACCTTTACTCACTGAGCAGTTTGTGTTTGCTATTCATTCTTAGGATAAGGATAGGTGGTAAAGTCTGGGTGTGGTGTTGATCCTTCATTGAGGATATTGTCTAGTCGTGGAACTAGACCAAACAAGACTAGACTAGTCTAGAACTAGCTAGCGTGTGATTCATGGATCATGGGACTGATGAGACTTATGAAGCAAATATGCCCTTGAAGGTGGATTTCCTCAAGGAAATGATGATAGGACCCTTTGAAACCCCACTTGAATTTGATTAGAGTCTGTAGCCTGATGTCATGCCAACACCTCACTGCATCTGTTCATCTTGTGGAATGTTTCAGAATGGAAGGTGACAAAGGTGTCCTCAGATATCAGTGTTCAAGATAGTTATTTTCAGGCTGTTTACATTTTTTGTTTCCAGCAGGGATACCTAGATTTCCTTTTTTTTTTTTTTTTTTTGAGATGGAGTCTCACTCTGACGCCAGGCTGGAGTGCAGTGGCATGATCTCGGCTCACCACAAGCTCCGCCTCCCAGGTTCAAGTGATTCTCCTGCCTCAGCCTCCCAAGTAGCTGAGCCTACAGGCACCCGCCACCACACCCAGTTAATTTTTGTATTTTTAGTAGAGATGGGTTGGCCAGGAGGGTCTTGATCTCTTGACCTCGTGATCTGCCCGCCTCGGCCTCCCAAAGTGCTGGGATGACAGGGGATTTCCATCATTTTTAAGAACAATTTAAAAGTCAAGCCATTATAAGTTTATAATTTCTTCCTATATTACTCGTGGTGAAGATGGTGGTCAACCTCATTGGTGGGTATAAGCAATGTGTTTTCCTTAGAATTCCACCTTAATTGCAGATGCCCTAGTCCTTCTTATCCATATAATGGCTAGGAATAATAATAGTAATTGGCACATTGAGTTTGTTATATGGACATATGAAGATAATTCAATTAGAACAGTACTTGATGTGTAGCAAGAGCTCAATAAATAACAATAATAGCTATTACTTATTGAACATTTATACAGTGACAGTCTCTGTTCTAATTGCTTTGTATGACTCATCTCAGCAGTTTGCCCAAAGTCACAAGGCTCTAAAGAAACAAAGCGGGGATTTAAACCCAAGCATACTCTTAACCTCTGCATTGTACTCCCTCTGCCATAAATGCAGCTCATTGTCTTTTCACATTATTATTGAAATACATTTCTCAGGCCAGGCACAGTGGCTCACTCCTGTAATCCCAGCACTTTGGGAGGCCGAGGTGGGCAGATCACCAGGTTAGGCGATCCAGACCATCCTGGCTAACATGGTGAAACCCCGTCTCTATTAAAATACAAAAAATTAGCCAATGTGGTACACGTGCCTGTGGTCCTAGCCACTCGGGAGTCTGAGCAGGAGAATGGCGTGAACCTCAGAGGCAGAGCTTGCAGCTGAAATGTGCCACTGCACTCCAGCCTGGGCAACAGAGCGAGACTCCGTCTCAAAAAAAAAAAAAAAAAAAAAAAAAAAAAAGAAAGACATTTCTCATGTAATGCCTTTGCCTTCTGCTCGTTTTCTTTCAGTTCATTTTGAGGGGCCAAATTTGCTTTCCATTCACTCAGTCATAAGATTCAGCCGGGCTTCTCTTGGATCAAGTAACTGCCAAAGGAAGAGAGTAAGTTAGAGGCAGGTCGCTGATGCTGATTTTGTGCACCAGAATGGGAGACAGTCTGAAAAACGAGGGGCAGAAACTTCCCAGGAGCAACTGGGCAAGTGATTTGAGACGGGCTTTGACTGTTCTTTCTGGCTCTGGGTAAATTCTCTGGCAAGGCTGGGTGTGGTGGCTCATACTGGTAGTCCCAGCACTTTGGGAGGCAGAGGCGGACAGATCACATGAGGTCAGAAGTTCAAGACCAGCCTAGCCCTAGAGATGGTGAAACCCCATCTCTACCAAAATTACAAAAATTAGCTGGTTGTGGTGATGTCCGCCTGTACTCCCAGCTACTTGGGAGGCTGAGACAGGAGAATTGCTTGAACCTGGGAGGTGGCGGAAGTTGCAGTGAGCTGAGATTGGGCCACTGCATTCCATCCTAGGTGAAAAAGCAAGGCCTTGTCTAAAAAAAAAAAAAAGAAAAAGAAAAACATCTGGCAAGACTAGTTTTCTTCTCCATTGGTCATGTAATACGTAATATACGTTGCCTTTGCTATGAAAAAAATTCCACCTAATATCTACATTGTACGAGCCCAACGTGATCTCTATAAAGCTGACCTTGGTTCTATTCCCCTACCTTCCACTACCATTAAAGCCTGTCAGCTTTCCCTGATCTCATGGTACTTTCCATACTTTCTTAAAGACTTACCAGATGCTGCTTTGAATTTCAGGTGTTTTCAATGGCATCTAAAATATTATCTCGATCTCTGGAGTCAGACTTCGGTTTTAATCCTGAGCTGGATATTTCCTGGTATAATCCAATGAGGCCTCCATTCCTCAACTTCCCCTTGCAAAATGGAGATAGTATTAGTAGCTGCCTCCTAGGGTTTACAGAGGATACAGTGGAATAATCCATATAAAGTACTCAGTATGCTAGTCTGTCAAATAGTGAGTATTCTACACACATGAGCTATTATCTAAATTTTGTTTTTAATAGATTTTAAGCTAGTGAAGACTAAGGATTTTTTTAAATTTTTAATTGTTGTGGGTATATAGATATATTTATGGGCTGCAAGTGATATTTTTATACAGGTATGCAATGCTTAATAATCAGCTCATGGAAAAACGGGTATTCATCTTTTTATTGCTCATATTGGCTTATATAGTACCTGGACCACAACTTTAACAATTGAATGGAAGATGAACAATCAGAAACAAATTGAATGAAGGCTGGGTTTTGAGAAGGCCAACCATTGGGACTCTGTGGTGAAAACATAGAGAATGTTTGCCCCCCTTTCTCCTCCTCTCTTTAATGCCTGGATTCCCAGCCTGGAATCTAGAAAGACATAACGTGCCAAAATCCCTTTGTTCCCTGCCTCAGTTCATCAAAGGGCAGGCTTATCTTTCATTTTGTAAAAAACATTATTTTTGTTCCAAAAGCCATATTGCTGGAATCAAAGCAGAAATGGGTTCATTACTGTGAGTAACTGGTGATTTTGAATAAACTGCACTTTAGGGATATGCTCTGAAGTGCAAAAGCAAGAGTGTCTCTAATTAAGCACATTCGTTTTTCTGGGGACAGGTAAGAGATAACGTTCATGCAGCAGTAGAGCCTGAGCTGAAGGACACCCCAACATTGTTTTGAAGAAACTTCTTTAAACGGGAGCACCTGAAACAGCCTCGCACCCTCCTCAGTAGTTACGTGAGAATGCATTGCAGAGAAGAAAATGTTGGCAAACTCACAAACAGTATCCCTTTTCTGTCACTACCACTTCATACTTATCTGCTACACACACACACACACACACACACACACACGGCAGGGGCACAGACCTTTCTTGTGTCTAATATTAATGCAGAAAGGGTGAGAAATCTTTTAAAAAGTCACGATCAAGTGTTGGGTTACTTATGCCGGTGATGTTCGTTTCATTGAATGCTTTGGGTATCCCTGGCCACTGTTACATGAGACACATGGGAAATGTGATGACCATCAGCAAGCAGCTATCAGCCCCACTGGCTTCAGATGCTTTGGGACATGGGATAATTGACTAGTCCTTCACAAACCTTTGTTTCCTCATCCATACGATGGAAATGTAAACACCTGTCTTCCTCAAAGAGGGGTTTTAAGAACGGAAGAGTCTACGTGTGAGGCCCACTGCTTGAAAACATATGTGCTCCACGAAGATTAAGTATCATTTACAAATATTGATGCACCTAAGCCTCACAACACTTCCCTGAAGGAGGGATATTAGCCTCATTTTGATGACCAGCAAACCAAAGTATAGTGACCTCAAGTAATCCAAATGAGGACAAAGATTTGGAGCCAGGATTTAGGTTTCCTCTTTCTGTTGGACACTCTTAATATTTCTTATTTAAAAGGGAATTCAAAGCTCTACAGGAAGAAAATATATTGGATTAATATTTTAGTTTGAATCCTCGCTGCGACTTGAAGGTAAGAGTTGCTTATGTAGTTAAGTAACTTTACTTATTTAGATTGCAGTGTTCTTTTAGCTGAAAATGAAGGGATGCGAGTGGATGCTATCCAAGGTACTTATCATCCACACCAGCGATTTTAAGATATTTTGGGCAGGGCAACCTTCTTGGCTGCCTTCCTTGTATTGCTTTCATTGTTCACATGGGCAGGAACCACAAATCATACTCACATTAAATGCTGAAGATAGAGCACAGCCAATATGTTTGAGCATGCAGTGCTCATGGCTCACCTTTAAAAGAAGCAGTAGGAATAGGACTTCCTAAGAAAAAAAAAAAAGTATGGAAATCTCTGAGGGTCCACAGGCAGAGGAGGCACTCTGGTAACAGGAAATTGGGTTCTGCCAGATCAGGGAGAGAGCAGGTAGCTTTTTAGGTGAGAATATCAATCAGATTATTCATTCAACAACCACTCACTCCCTCTTGTTCATCGGGCACCACTCTGCAATTGAGGACATTGTATTGAACAAGACAGACAAAAATCTCTACCCTCATAGGTAGGAGTTTATATTGTAGCAATTCTGGCAGGAGACACTTAATAAAAAAATATACATGCCAGGTGGTGACAGTGCTTTGGAGGAAAATAACACTGGTTCAGAGGGTAGTGACTCCAGGACAAGGTGAGGGAAGTTTTTCTGTATAGTGTGGTTAGAAAGAGCCTCTCTGTGATAGGAATTTTGAAACTAAGACCTAAGTCAAGTCACTTATTCATGGGAAGATATGGGGATAAGCACTGCAAGAGAGGGAAATGCAAGGACAAAGGCCTGAGCTAATGAGGTAAACATTTAAGAAAAGAAAAACCCTCAGGCCTTGGGAAGCACAACATAACAGCAAAGTGAACCCATAATTGTGACATCCAGACCGAGTAGAAGGACTCTCACTCTGATGCTCTTCAACAGTTCCTGCCGGCTGGGCACGGTAGCTCATGCCTGTAATCCCAGCATTTTGGGGGCCTGAGGCAGGCAGATCACCTGAGCTCGGGAGTTCGAGACCAGCCTGGCCAACATGGAGAAACCCTGTCTCTACTAAAAATACAAAATTAGCTGGGCATGGTGGCATGTGCCTGTGATCCCAGCTACTCAGGAGGCTGAGGCAGGAGAATTGCTTGAGCCCAGGAGGCAGAGGTTGCAGTGAGCTGAGACTGTGCCACTGCACTCCAGCCTGGGCAACAAGAGCAAAACACTGTCTCAAAAAAAAAGAAAAAAGAAAAAAAAAGTTCCTGCCTACATATGTTTCTCAGCCCCAGGTCATGAACTTTAAATGTGAACACAAAGGGCTTGACTAGGGACATTCATAGATAAGGCAAACTGAAGGACTCTGCAGAGTTCACTGTACTAGAAAAGCAGAACTCCCTTTCGAGTTCCAAGGTGGTGTGTGTTTAAGTAATATTAATCCTGTGAATGAGGAGGAAGAAAGATCCTTGAGTTTAATTAACTACTAGTTTGGATGCTTTTCATGTTCCAAAGTTACTGGAATTAGTGGATAAAACAGTATGTCAGCCAGATGTGGTAGCTCATGCCTGTACAAGTCCCAGCACTTTGGGAGGCCGAAACAGGAAGATCATTTGAGCTCTGGAGGTTAAGTCTGCAGTGAGCTGTGATCACGCCACTGCTCTCAAGCCTGGGTTACAGAGCAAAACCTTGTCTCTCTCTTTCAAAAAAAAAAAAAAAAAAAGAATGTCACAAGACAGTTTGGGGAATCATTTTGGGTGTAACCTTCACCCCGTGCTGATAAGCACTTGTGCCAATATTTGGATTTTTAATTCATTTAAAGCCCTGTTGGATAATGGGACGAAGTAATTGGTTTTGCATTAAACAAATCATAATTTGAGACTTGGTTCCATCATTCACCAGCTGTATGACCTTGAGCCTGCTACTTAGATTCTCTGAGGCTAGTGTTTCACCTGCAAATCGTCATCCCTACTTTTAGAATGTCTAGGAAGGAGCAATGCATTAAAGCATCTGGTGTGTAGTAATCACCTAATCATTGATGACTTTTATTTCCAGCAAACATCTAGGAAGTAAGAAGTGCCCTCCATGGAGGCACAGTAGGGACTATCTAGATTAGGAAGGCATGATTTCTGCCCTCTGGCAGCTTACCCTTTAATGGAGAGAATGTATACCCGTATGACTATCATATAATACATCATAAGTAGGAAAAGTACCATAAAAACACACAAAAAAAGAGAGATTTGATCCAATTCTGGTTGAAGTTTCCATGAAAGAGTTTTAAGAACTTGACAGGCAGAGATGGTGTAGAAACATTTTTCTAAATAGATAGAGCCGTTTGAGCAAAGTCCTGGAAATGGAAAAGCCCAGAATGAGTTTGGGCGAAGGAAGCTGAACTGTCAGGTAGAGTGTATTGACAGGAGTAAGATCACTGAGGTGCAATCCTGAAGGAGGTACCGGATCATGGAGAGCCCAGCATGCTCTTCAAAGGAGCTTCAACTTTGTTCTGTAGGCAAATAGGGAGCCATGGAAGGTTTCTGATTAAGAGAATGATAAGAGGAGGACTGCACTTCCTCCAGATTGATTCCTCTGGCAGCCTAACAAAGTCTGAGTAGAGCATGGAGACACTTGTGAAAAACACCTGAGGTGGTAGTGATTGAGCACTCACTCTTTTCTAAAAGTGTCACTCATTAATTCCCTCTAAAGAGTGATGAGCTAGGTGCTATTATGCCTCTCTTTATGGATGAGGACATTAAGACACAGAGATGTTAAGTAACTTACCTAAGGTCACACAGCTAGTAAGAGATCCCAGCGGTCTATCCCTGGAGTTCATATTCTGAACTTATACTCCACTGCCTCAGAAGTCAACCCCAAGTGAAGGATGCCTTCATTCTATCCCGCTCTGCCTTTGCCTCATCTCTTTTGCTCTCTTCAGTCCTCAGCTTGTTCATCTATGAAATAGGAGACTTGAATTGGCTTTCTAAGATGCTTTCCCTCTCTTGTATTTTTTTAAAATTCTGTATTTCATTGTAGAGCTAATCTATTTGGGCAGTGTTAGGAGGAAAGAAAAAGATGAAATAGTTGTGCAAGAGAGAGACAAAAACTTCAGCTTTTTTTTTCGGATTTTATTTTTATTCTCAAACGTTTCCTGGCTCCAAATTTACTTAAATCATTATTTGTAAAGGATAGAAGGAACACATTAAATACTGTATATATTTTGGTGTATTGAATGGTATGAGGTAGTGCATAGGAGGTAGCTGCTAAACTCTAAAATACTATACAAATATGATGAATACTTATTAGTTTATTATTCCCATGCTTCGAAAAGATATGATAGTTACTACTCAAACCAGAATATTAGTTCTCAGTGACTGAGCTTTCGGATAAGGTGACTCATGGAAAAGAAAGTCAACATTGAAGGACTCCGTTAAGCCTCGTTTCAATCTGCACTCAGCTAGTTGGGACAAAATACACATTTGGATTTTCCTTACTGGTCAACAATGTTTCTGAAACAGCTGAATGCAAGTTGTCACTCCACCTCTCAGCGTTTTCAGGTTTTTCTCCGTATTTCAAGGTGCGGTGCTCTGCTCCCTGTCTGCAGCGGGAGTCCAGCCCTTGCTTAGGTTCTCTTGTTTCCAAGGCAACTGGCCGGCCCAACAAAGCCACTGGTGGCGGCGGCGCGGGAGCGCGGAGTCCTGGGGCGCAGAGCCATCTCCGCCGCGCCGGGCCTTACATTTCCTCGGGACGTTCCTGGTGACCTCGTGGGTCCTCGGGTGATCTGAGCGCGACTTGATGCATGGCTGTCTCTCTGTGCAAGAGTGATAACGAGGAAGCCGATAATTCCGACAGGCCCGACTTTATCCGGCTGCCACTTCTGGCCTCTGCTACAGCAGACAGGATGAATGCATTTTCTCTCTCACTCCCTTTTTCTCAGCCTCTCCATCTCCATCTCGCCTCCTTTCCCTTCTCTCTCTTCTCTCTCTCTCTCTCTCTCTCTCTCTCTCTCTCTCTCTCTCTCTCTCTCTCTCTCATACGCTCTCCTCCTCCCCTTTCTCTAGCAGTAGCCTTCTTAATGTAGTTTAATGGCTTTACAAAGAAAGCCAGGCAGAGGAGCACTTCTCAGTGGCTGTGGTCGGACCATGACCTAGCTGACCATGAACTTGGAAGGGCTTGAAATGATAGCGGTTCTGATCGTCATTGTGCTTTTTGTTAAATTATTGGAACAGTTTGGGCTGATTGAAGCAGGTTTAGAAGGTAAGGGAGTGCTTTTTAGTGACTTCTGAAAATTCTCTGTTTTGCAATGAAAATGTCTTAGATGAATGTAGGAGGCACCTGAAATGAGATCAGAGAAATGTTACTCTGGGATGGACATGAAGGAAGCCAGGTTTTTCAGGGTAGCAAAGATAAATGAAATAAACTTTTTGTAAGTTGCAGTAATGTTTTCACAAGAGGATGTTAAAACTAGGAGAAACACTTTGGATCAAAAATGTGAGAACAAAAACTGAAGTAATTAAGGGTTTATAACGGATCTACCTGCTTACTTTGAGAGTATTTAGTCCATAATGATGTTTGATTATCTAGTATGTCCTTTGATTGTATTGGCAAATTTTATTTGGGTATATTGTGAGATCACTCATTTCTTGCTATACAAATGCATTGATCAAATGGAGATAAAGAGACATAATTTCTTCTGGTCTAAGGTTGGAGCCTGAGAATGGCAGGCTTTTCATAAGGTCATCTGGAGAAGTGTTTATAATGTTACCTATTTTACATACTAACAGAGAATCTAAGGGGAAAAGACTCTAACTCATATAACAGACTTTAACATAGATTCCAGGTAGCCAATTGTTTTTCAAGTATTGCTGTTTATGTTCCTTAGAGGCTCATTCTTCTGTTCTCCTTATCAATCACCTCTTTGTTTAAATAGTAAATTTTGTATTTGCCCTTATTGTTTCCTAAATTAA
The DNA here is from genome assembly GCF_007565055.1 of Rhinopithecus roxellana. Taxonomy (NCBI): domain Eukaryota; kingdom Metazoa; phylum Chordata; class Mammalia; order Primates; family Cercopithecidae; genus Rhinopithecus; species Rhinopithecus roxellana. The sequence continues at coordinate 173,949,007 of NC_044550.1, forward strand.
ATCTTTCTCTGGGAATCTGGGTACATTTACATTATAATTTTCTAACTATTCAGAACACATTTGAGAGTGTGTCTGCCTACAGCCAGTCGTTGTTTCTCTAAAGTTGGCAGAGCAATTTTTAAAAGAAGCTCTAGATGATGTTTGACGTAGTTATGTTTAGATATTTTCCTTGCTTCAAATTTTAAACTTAAGTAAAAAGGAAAATACGTTATAAATGTATTTACATCCACAATTAATCCAGCCCTCCAGAGAATGGCTGCCACAGCGTAACACAAATGAGATTGCATTTACAAATAGCAAACATTAAATTAAAATAAGTGTGTCACTCTGATGTAGGTTACCAGAAACCTACATTTATAACTCATGGGGTGGGGGATGCAGGGTGCAGGAGGCGGGGGATGGTGGAGAGCTGGGTTTGTTTGTTTAATTTTAAAATAAGTTGCAGAATGCTTTTGGCAGCCCTATCTGATGGAAATATCTGTAGTTCTAGAAAGAGGATAAATTCTAAAATCTAGAAGTGGCCATTGCTCTTTAAAATTTACTTCATGTTGTACACTGTCATGAAACCAGTAACTTGATTTTGCTTCTCTGTTCATTTGTGTGTGTTATTTTACTTGGCAAACGTGATTGGGACGTCCCATTTTAATGAACTGGTTTTTATTCTCCGTGAGACTGACAATTCATGGAATAATCTCAGAATTCCTAGCTCTGTTGAGGGACTTGTTTTATCTTATTTTGTGGATGTTGTGTGATCATTCTTTCAGCTCTTGTGTAGAGGGCTTTGACTCTGGATGTGGTGATGACACTTACTCTAGTATTGGTTCTGCTTGTTTCAGGAGCCCAAATATTCACTCTCCCAAATGAGAACTTGTGTTTCCTTCCTCTAAGAGCTGCTAACCTCTATGAAGTCTTTCCTTTTTATTATTACTTACATTCAAAGCTGTACTGATTTGTATGAACAATTTCTCTCTTGTACTTTATGTTTTCCAATATCAGCATTCTCCAGACCAATCTTGGACTAATACTATGGAGAGAATGCACTATCTCAGAAACTTTAATATAAACTTCATATATGATTTTCAGTGATTGTTAGGAAGTAATTATAAATGGTAAAATGTTGATAACCACATTAAGGAAGAATTATTTAATGCGTGAAAGTTGATAGAGAGAGAAAGCAATCGTGTTTTTCATCTGGAAGTCTGTATAAGACAAATCTCCAAAGTAAATCTTAGAGTGAGAAGACCTTTAAAACAAGATTTAAGTTGACTACATTCTTTGCTAGCTGGAGATAAAAAACAAATGAATAGATTGATATAGCTCATTGTATATAGTTTAAGTCTGCAGTTCAGAATATGTGCACTCTACAGTTACAGCCTAATTTTAATTAATAAAAGGATAAGCAATGTTTATTATCAAGCTAGCATCTTCATAGTTTTTTTCTGAAACTTTCTTAAGGAAAAAAGTGCTGATGTTCATTTCATTTGGATTTGTTTTCACCTAGGAGTTCCTTTCCTCCTGCACCATTTTGCTTGTCTGAGTTCAGAAGATGATGATTTATTTCACTTTTCTTATTTCTATCTGCTCAATTGTCCTATGAAAGAATTTGAATATTAAGTAGAAAATCTTGAACCTAGGTTAAAGCCTTATGAGGATGACTGTGAACTTTTTCCCTAAATAAGTAAATCTCATCATGTAAACTTACAACTGTTTTACAGTATACACGATATTCAGAATGTAGTTTTCCTTTTTTTGTGTTATATTTGTAATATACATATTGTTCTGAAGGGCATATAAAATATGACGTTTGCATAATGTAGTTATTTTGCTTTTATATATGTATAGAATACATGTACTTCAAAATAAATTGGTAATGTAAAAATCTAAAATATTTGTATTTGCTTATCTTTGAGTGCTTTGAGTTCTCCTTCATTGTAGAAGACGGGGGATTAGGTCCTTGAGTCTTGGATCCTGTTCTGATCTATGTATGACATTCATGAATATATAATACTACACAGAGATCCATGTCATATGTTTATAACCTGAGAGTTACAGTTAGCAGGTAACATTCTTTCTCCTGAGAATATAAAATAGTAGTTGGAGCACAAATGCTTATGCCTCCTCTGCCACTCTCTTACTTTCTCTAACATTGGCTAAGTCACTTTACCTCTCTAGTTTTCTAGTTTTCCAAAATGAGAAAACTGGACTTGATAATCTGCATGGAACTTTCAATTTCAAAACTTCAATGGGTGTAACAGGTAATTAAAATTTGAGAATTTATGTAACACATATCATTTACCATAAAATAGATATCAGTGGCCTACTTTGAAAATGACATACAGTATAACCATTAGACTAATCTTTCCTTCTCTTCCATAGTGGGTAATTCATCTTACCTCTGGGAAATATTCATTGTATTGCAAGAGAATAGAGAAACGTCCTTTCCTGTAGCTCTAGAATTTGACATTTGGGGCTGCTATTTCAGGCGTCCTCATGATACAGTTTCTCGAAACTTAGAGTTCCAATAACAAATAAGCACATCATATTATCATTTATTAACTCATTTATTAACTTTTTTGGTAATTCCATTAAAATTTATTACATTTTCTTTGTAAGAAAAGTAATCTTAATGCCAGTTCAGTAGGCATGAAAATAATAGGGAGAAGCATATTTCTAAGGATGAAACACAATACCAGTGGCCAGTGTTTTAAATTCATAGACTCTCTCTACTTAGTGGGGAGTTTAGGGGGCTCCAGAGTTGTGCTGGTTTGGAACACTCCTGAAACTTCACAACAGTGAATTGCCTTTTTTTTTTCAACTATAAAAATGAAAGTGGTTTTCTGTTAATGCATTCTAGGGAGAAATCGAATCAAAATTTTAATGGCAAAGCGATTTCATTATCTCTATATGCAACACTGGGCTGTGAAAATATCTACTTTTCATCTAAATATGTATGAAATTATGCTGAAGCAGTTACTGAATTAAGAAAGAACCATCCTTCTACACCCCTTAATAAAAGCAAAATTTCACAAAGATGCATTAATACACATGACTTGAAAAAAGTCACTTTTATTGGTAATTATCTTTGATAAAAAGACAAAAAGAAATCTACTGGTAATCTAAGTCCTTAGGATAAGGACTAGGCTGTCTTTTGTATTTATTGAACTCATTTTATTTAGCAAATATCTGTAATACTGTAATACAAGCTTTCCCAGGAGACTTAAGCAAGGTATTAGCTGTATATGCAAAGATGGATTTTTAGAACCCGAGTTCTTAATTCTCCTATGCAGTTGACAGAAGTGGGGAAGTGCTGGATCTGTCAATAAATTGAGCAAACTGAAAAACGTCACTGATGGTGTGTTCAGACCATGATGCTTAATAAGGACCAAGGGGCTAGAGATGACTAGGAGGGGCTGATTTCCATCTCAAATAGCTTCGTTGAGATTCATAGAGTCTTGTTCTAATTTTCCCAGCATTCTGCTTCCCCCAATGCAATGACATGCCAACGCTTATGTGTTTTGGGGTATCAGAGAAGTCTTTGTAAACTGTAAAGTTTAAGAAAGATAAAAATACTTTATATTAGAAAACGTAAAGATACAATCTTTTTACACCATCTAGGAATGAAATAAAGGGAATACATATACCATCTTTAGGGTCTCTTATGGTTAATCTTTTCTTATTTCAAGAGCATTAATGCCTAAAAGGGATCTGCTGGTAGAAGAAGATTTAGTATATTCAGAGATTACACTCAGAGGATCTAAAGTTATTTAACTTGGATTCTAATCACAACTTCACTTTTTATTAGTCATGTAATTTTAGACTCTTACTTGACTGACATAATCCTAATTTTTAGTTTTAAAATGAAACAATTATAAATAATGTTAATATCTTACTTTTTATTATCACCTATGTATCAGACATGTTAAAAAGAGTATAGTATAGATATATTATTTGTGTAATATAGTATAGCATGGCAATATCTTATTTAATCTTCACCGTAATCCTTTTAGATAATCACTTCCACTTTAGATATAAGAAAACTTAGACCTATAGAGTCCACTGAATTTGGATCAAGTTTACTCAGCTAGTAAGTCATAAAACTGGAATTCAAACTCAAGCCATCAGACTCCATATCTTATTATATAATTTTCATTTCCTAAGCATTACAACTTTATGGGCAATGGCTAATATTTTGCAAAGGGGAGAAAGTGTTAAATCAGGCATTCATTAATGGCTTTCCACAAGCCTTTCTTGGACACATTCTGTGCATGAAATACTCTCAATCACTTATATTATTTAATAAGCATAAGCATGCCTACTGTACTCTTCTAAACACAGTAAAAGAATATTATAAAGTCACTATGTTATAAATTAAAGACCTTGAACCCAGGATGACTATTATTCATGAAAAGGTCTGAGATGTATGGATCGGGTTGACTGAAGCATGGACGAAGGCAGTAAGATGATCCATATTGGAGTAATATTTTGAAGTAAGTGCATCCAGCAATGAATTAAAGCATAACACAAGCATCAGTTGGGTTTTAGCTTGATGAAGATGGTCATCAACAGAAAACACACACCCCAACCTTTCTCAGCCAGTAAAAAACAAGAAGGAACACTGATGGTTCTAGTTACTGAGAACAGAGTACAAGGGAGGGAAGAAAGCTTACCTTAGTTGAGACCCTGTATAAGACAAAGAGGGTGAAAAAAAGTGTTGCATATGCCTCACCTTGGAATTGTCATCTCAACCATGCAAGACTGAAAGTGTTATTTCGATTTTGCAGATGAATAAACTGGAAGTTCAGGGAGAATAATAACTTGCTTAAGATCACAAGGAAATAAATGAAGGAGTCTGGATTAATTCCAATATCTTTATTGTAGTGCCAATCCAAAAGGCATTCATTGTGACTGCACAAGACAAATATTCCAAAGTAAGATAAAACATACATAGATACGTGAAAGTCATATGTAATATAAACTTCTCTTACAGAATATGCCCATGAAAATTTTAAAAATGTATTTAAGAATCTGATTCTTTTCTTTTCTTTTTTTGCTTCTAGTTCTATGTAGAGACATTAGTAAAAGCATAGGTATGATAGTGAACCCAGAAAAATGAGGAAGAGGGAAAAATAAGAGAAGATACATCAGTAATTTACATAATTGTAACTCTGATTTATCAAGGCTTCATAGAACAAAGCATCCTGCAGAAACTGCCAGTTTCAAATTGATCCTCTTATAGATAAGGAAACTGAGTCCCAGAGAGATGAAATGACTTAAAAATGATTTGTTATTGACAGAACTATTTTCTGCAAAGAAAAAGCTAATGAATTATACTCATAAGATAAAGTTCAAACATAACCTGTTTCATAAAATGCTTATTCAAATTGTAGTTCTCTTGTTATTCTGCTTATGGGCCAAGAATTTAGGGCTGAGTGATAGTGAAGTTGCTTTTTTGGCGTAACTTTAAGATTAGAAATAGGTATGATTACAAAGAACTATCAGGCTGAGGGATTTAGCCATAAATTGAGGTGTTTTTCACCTCTGTGACTTGTCTGAATACGTTTAGTAATACTGAGTCATAACCATCTGGTAGCCAGTTCAGATACCCCACAGATGAATTTCTGGAAGGCCGAAGTCCTATATAAAATGTGTATGTCATTGATTGATTGGGCTCGATTTAAAACTGGTCTGGTGGCTATATGTTGCCACAATCAAATAACAATTATTCATCTCCTTTCCATATGTATATATTTGATATAGCACTTGACTTACCAGAAATTCATATATTTATACACACACACACACACAAGCAATACATATGTACTTATGTATGGGTGTATATATATACACACACATACATACATAAATATACACACACACACACAAACAAATCACAAGGTCAGTTACCTTAATTGTTCAACATGCCAATTATTAAATTCTAAATTCTATACCTTCCTAACTGCTTGCTTTGGTGCCACCATCCCACAGATGTCTGCCCTAACCTCTCTATTTGAAGTTCACCCCCACCGGCCAGACTGTTCATGACAATTATTTGAAAAGCTTTTGATTAGGTCAGTAGACTAATCATCAAGACAAATCTGGCTGCTGGAATTATAACAAGTGTGTGTTTCAGTTCTCATAGGGAAGCCATAGAATGTAGAAACTAAGAACACAGACTCTGAAGCCAAAATAATGGGATTTGATAATAATCCCAGCTCAAATACATTGTGGCTGTAGGCCTTGAGTAAGCACTCCAACCCTCAGTACTTCAGTTTCTTTATCTACTAAATTGGAAGAATCATAGCATCTCCCTCTCCTGCTTGTTTTGTGGATTTATGTAGTTGGTATTTGTATATGTTTAGAACCCTGTATAGGATTATAATAAGTTATTTGTGTTTTGCCATTATAGCTAGGCACCATCATCTTTCCATCAAAAAAAAAAAAAAAAAAAAAAAAAAAAAAGAGAGACCACAGCTCAATACCTGAAACCCAAAGTTGCTTCACTGCTTGGTAAACAAGGGACAGCTGTGCTTGTAAGATGCTGTCACTCAAAACCAAACACTGCTGTTGCTATATAGAGTTTTAGGCTTTCCAAAGCATGGTTACTAATGCAAAATTGTCATTGATTGATTGGGTTGGGTTTAAAACTGATTCTGGTGGTGACTTGTTACCAAAATCAAACAACAATTCATTTCCTTTCTTAAAACTAGAGTACAGGACCTTTTTAATGGTGAACAACATTTAAGACTATCTATTGAGAACTCCCAAGTGCCAGCTACTGTTCTAGACACTGGGGATGCAGCCATAAGCTGAACAGATAAAGTCTCCATTCTTGCAAGTTCATCTGCTGAGTTTTGTGATACAAACTATAAATGATACAAAAATAAGAACCAGAGTAGTTGTAGTAGATTTCATTCATTCATGTATTCATTCACTTACTGTATGTGCCTCAATTGTGGTCCATATGTTGTCCTAAGCACAGTATATGAACACAGTTGCAGAGCTTGAGAAATTTATATACTATTGGGGAAGCAAGACAAAAATATAAATAAAGGAATATATAGGAATATATAATCCAATATTCAATAGAGACAAACACAAAATATGGCAAGGGGACAGAAATAGGGTGTTATTTATCAAAGGGTGGTCAGAGAAAGCCTTTCCAAAGAACCAACTTGTCTGAAAATACTTAAAAGAAATGAGTGCATGAGACATGAGAGAGTCTGGGATAAGAGCATTCCAGGCAAAGGAACCACCACATACAAGAGACTTTGGTTAGAAGTGTACTTCATGTATCCAAGGGGCACAGGCAGGCTAGTGTAGCTGAAGCAGAGTGAGCTCAACAGGGTAATGGGAGGAGCAATGGAGGGAGAGCCAAGGTCATATCCTACAGGGCCATTATAAGGACTTTAGGACTTATTCTTTGTTACTGGAAAGCCATTGAAGGGTTCAGATAGGAAGTCTCTACACAGTTCTTGACTCTACCTTCTTTTATATGTCCTGATATTGTTTCTGTACCATACCTGCCTACTCCCAGACACCTCTTTGCTCTGCTCTAGATGCCACCAGGGCGTGGATTCAACACTTAGTTTCAGACTTCCTTTATATGAAACAAGTGTCTGTACCAATCTGTAGTGTGAGCACAAGCCAAAACTTCAGTCCTCTTCATTGATCTAGGTTTTCCTCTACCTTCCACATGGGGTGAGCAAGTCTAGTTTCATTTCTTCTTACCAGGTTGCTTCCACAACCTGGAATATACACCACACTTATAATTATACTTTTAGGAGCAATGTTATTTGTCTTGATAGGACTTTACTAGAGAGGGAATTTTGAAAAGTCAAATAATATTCCTTGAACACCTGCCCTAGTGAGAATATTGTGAGAGTAGAGGTAAAAATGTGAATTTCACAAAAAAGATAATGTTGCTCTCCTTTGAGTAGTTCCTCCTCCCTCACTTAGCAGCTTCAAAGGGAAATATTCAAATCGGGCACATTCCAAGTTGAGATGTGAATGATACATTAATATCCCAGGTAGAGGTACTAATAAAATTTCTTGGAACTAGCAAGAATCATAGAAAGTGTAGTCCAGCCTCCTCATTTTATGAGTTAATTGAGGCTCAGGAAGGTTAATTGACTTGTTAGAAATCACAGTGCTATTTGGTAGCATATATATTGTAATAATTACATTATCTATAATAGAGTGATCATTATATTCTAGGTGAGGACCATTTTACGTTTGTAGTATCTGATTTTCTCATATCCCTGTAAAACAACCTTATTAGCCACAATTATAGGAATTCTAACTCTTTACTTAAAAATCTATTATGAGTGCTTTTCATCATATTACTTTTTTTCTCATTTTATTGGATTACGCCCAGGAAAATGGGAAGATTTGCTGGTACACAGGCAGAAACAAGGATTCTTATAAAACTAATAGGTATGCCAAAATGCGATGACACATTTGTAGTGAGGTTGGGAAACAAGCTTTGGTTCAGCAGCAAGTTAGGGCCCAGATCTTGTTGCTGAAGGTACATAATGGGAAGACACAGAGTCAAATCCTAAGTGCCTGGTGCTCAGGCATTTCGGAGGTATCAAATGAATATAGTAGGGGAGTCTCAAGTAGAGAGGTTCCAGAGCTGGTGAGCAAGAAGATGGCATTGGATGCTAATAATATCAAACACACCTTAATGAGCACTTTGTTGAGCATATGTCAATCACTATGATCAAGACTTTGTATGGTCATTCATATTAACGATTTTTATGAACCAGCTGTAGTTGAAAATTTAACAAGTGAGAAGGTATATGCTTGTGAAATTTCAGCCACTCGCCTAAGATCATATACCTAGAAGTGGTCAACGTGGGATTCAAATTCAGGCTGCCCACCTGGAGAACAAAGATTCTCAACCACTGTGTTTCTGCCTCCCAGGTAGGGCTAGATCATGATCAGAGGCAGAATTAGTTTGAAGTAAATGAAGATTAAGCTACAGAGACTTTCAAATGCATGGACCCCTTCTCATTCCTACTGTAAATAAATATTAACTTCAATACCCAATTTTATATGTGATGTTGTATTCTTTTCTCATAGACCCCACTTCCCCAAATCATGTGCTTCAGATCCCACAATACCAAGATCTGCTCCTGTTGTAATCTTAAAAGACCTTGTCTTTTCTTACATGATTAAAATTCATGACTGGGAACACAGAAAGCAAGATCCAATCCTACAAGACAGAGGTTGGGTATAAAGTTCCCATTAGGGGTCCCCCTGTCTCTCTGCCTATCTCTGTGGCCATTTAGACTTCATGCCTGACACAATTAGGATGGGATTATTTGACAGCATGACATTTCCAGTAGACTGTGGTAGAATGAAGTCCTATTTCCCGAAGGACTGGCTAAGAAACTCAGTTGAACTTGGACTTGCAGGAAGGTCTCAGGGGCTGATTGACAGCATGGCTGAGTGGAGAAAGTATGGACTTTCCCATTTTAAAAAAATCCATAGAGTTGAACCCTACCTCCTTCATTTAAGAATTGAAGAGTTGACATTGGGTAACATACTTGACTCCTTTGAGCTTCAGTTTCATCTTATGTAAATTGGTCACTGTTGTTAAGACTTACAGAGATGAATGGATGGTAGCTGGCTCTATTAATATATCCTATGAATGTAACCATTAATTGTTAGCTACAATGTAAGAAGCCAGATAAGACAGAGTAGATGAGGCAAGGGTGAACATTATCTACTATTTATCATTTGTTTTACATATGGTTATATATCCATGTCCTACAGATGTTAAGTACCACCCTAAAACTGTTTGTCCTGATGCTTGTCCTCCTCCCCATTTAGGACAGATGGAATGTTGCATAGTCATAGATATTCGTTCATTCATCCGTTCATTCATTCATTCATTGAATTAATATTTACTGAGCTCCTGCTGGGTACTCTTCTAGGTGCTGGGGATGCTATAGGGATAAAACCACTGAGGTCCCTGATGTTGTAAAGGAGTTGGCTTTAGTTGCAGCAAAGCCTCTTTTTCTCTGCATTATGTGCTAGGAAAAGCAGAGAATGTAGGCTTAGATATTGGTATATCCATAATGGGAAGTTGAGAGATATTGTGTCCAACTGCTTTCTTCTCAGTTAATATGAAGTAGGGTGAGGTGAAAAGCATTTTTGTGGTGGGGAGTAATTGATATTTCAAGGAGAAAGGAAATACCATATAGTCTTAGCCTGGAGAAGTGAATTTACCGAGCAAATGTGAGAAGATTGCCGGGCAGTGCTGAGTTCCCATTTGAGATTCGTGGTCATAGTTTTAAATGAACACTCTTCCTGACTTAGATAAAGGAGGCATTTTCTTGGGTATATTAGTGAAAGATCATTCTTACAGAGGTGTTCAAAGAGAAGGGAAAGACTGGGTAGCAAATGAGAGAATAGGGAAAAAAGCAAGAAATGTAGAGAGTATCTGTTAGTACAACCCTCCAAATTTGCAAAAATAAATATTGTAGCTCAGACGATGGAGGTACCATCATGGAAGACTTAAAATTGAACAAGGTAGGAAAGGTGTGGGAATGACGTCCTCCAGATGTGTGATGAGGCTAAGGCACTGACTTAAAACCCCATTTGCTAGTGGTGTGATTGCAGTTTTGTACTATACATCCAAATAATTTGTAAAATATCTCAGGGAGAAGACCCAACAAAATGTGTTCAAATAGTAGTTTATTTATTATGTTGAAAATGCTTAAGAAAAGCCTCTCAGACTTCTCTTAAAGCAACAGATGAATTCCTGAAAGATGTTTATATGCTGTGCCTTCACAAATAGAGTAAAATTCCAATACATAGGGAGGAATTTTCTACTTGTATTCTGAGTTTCAGTGATGAAGATTTATTCATCAGATTTATTTATGCATTTATTTATTTTTGAGGTGGAGTCTCGCTCTGTCGCCCAGGCTGGAGTGCAGTGGCGCGATCTCAGCTCAATGGAAGCTCCGCCTCCCAGGTTCACTCCATTCTCCTGCCTTATCCTCCGGAGTAGCTGGGACTACAGACACCCACCACCACGCCCGGCTAATTTTTTGTATTTTTAGTAGAGACAGGGTTTCACCGTGTTAGACAGAATGGTTTTGATCTCCCGACCTCATGATCCGGCTGCCTCGGCCTCCCAAAGTGCTGGGATTACAGGCGTGAGCCACCGCGCCTGGCCATCATCAGATATTTTTAATGGTGGTGCATTTGTACTTCTCTTGTGTCTGTAAGTGTTAGCCATCAATCATCTCTTATTAGCTTTTGGAAAGTTTGATATCTAGTTGTCACAGACCTAATTCGCTGCCTTTGAAAATACGTGGAAAATGGTTATTAAAATCAGTGAGGTTTATAATTTTGTATGTGCATCTACACATACCTATTTGTACACAAATACATGTTTGTGTAAACATACGCTAGACTCATGAGTGCACACTCCTGCACACTCCACACACATACACATATTCCATGAACATAAGCCATGAGATTTATCAGTTAACATGCATTGAACTCATTGAAGAACCCTGATTCTTTTGCACCAAGACCTGTTGAAGATTCACTGGGAGATGAATTTATATTTAACCATGTGCCACAAGTACAGAGGCAGAAGAGGGACATCGTGAAAAACGGCACTGGATAAAGAATAAAGCTTAGCTGTGGGTTGAAATGGAACATGTTGTGCCTTTGGAAGGAAAACACCCTAGCTACAACTCCTGCTCTAACACAATGAGTGATCTCAGGCAAATTATTTAACTTTTCTGAGCCTCTATGTCGTCTTCTACAAAATCCTCAACTGGATCCAGCTCATAGACTATTGTCTGTAAAGAATACATATTTAGTAGATATGAAGTGCTTAGTGTACAATGACTAGTTTTGGCTCCTCATAAGGGCACAGTAATGTGTTCTTACGTCTACCTAGTTGTTGCTTGCCAGGTCATGAACTTCCCTTCCTGACCTTGAAAAGGCTCTGTCATAACCAATGTGGTTCCCTGGCTGCCTCTTTTAGGTCCCAGACTTCTGCCCCTTCTAAGCTTGGTTTCCTCTCTCACCTAATCAGTGTCCTCTTCCTTGGCCCAAATTCACTCAGCTCAGGCAAGAGCCTTGTTTCATTTGCAAGTTGATAAATTTTCCCATCTATTCACCATAAGTCCCATGAGAATGGCAAATACCACTGTGTTGAAAAGATACTCAGAACATATTTCTTAAGTTAAAAGAACAAGTTTCAAAACAGTATGCAAAATAATGATCTCATTAAAAAAGTAGACACATGGGAGGTTGGTATATACACACAGTGACATTTTTCATTTCTTCTTTGAACATGTCGCTTTTTGGCATGAGTTTATGTAGCTGTTTTTGGAGGTTAATTTTAAAAGGAGAAGAATATCAATATGAAATATACATTATTTTTTTCCCAGGAGGAGAAAAGCAGTCCCCTTTGGAACACAGTAATTTATCAACGTAAAATGAAAAACATTTTTGGGTCCAGAAAACATATTTAAAATTGAGGAGTTCTGAGTTTGTTTTTAATCTTCAAAAATAAGAGAATTCAGGGTCAACATCTTGGAGCTAATGCCAGATTTTTATACCTTGAAGTCATTTTTCAACTTCAAGTCAAACAGTTTCTAGAATCATTGATAAAGGGCCATCTCTATAAATATTTCTATGTCAAAAAAGTTATCAAGAGCCCAGGATTTTGATGTTTTGCCTAGGAGTCTTACTTAACTAAAAGAAGAGTTCATATTTTGTTTTTTTGTACCTGCTAAGTGGAGCTTTAGTTTTGTAATTCTTAGGGACAAACCATTTCACTCCACTGATGTGTTTTGCTTCATTTCCTCTGCAAGGGAAAATTGGAATGTGTATGTGATACGTGGGAAAGGGTGGGGTGAGGAAGCGGGTGCAGAGTGGGAGTCTGTGGCTGCTTGGCAATTCCCAGCTTCCTTCATTTCTGAGTTTCCATTTTATTTCCCTAGCAGCAGCTTCTTGCATCTGCCTAGGCGCCATTCATGCGAAAACCTAGGTAAGAATTATTTAATATGGGGAACAGATTTAAAAGGAAAGGGGTGATAGAAGTTTCAAGCAGTACACAGACGCATTAAGACCAGTGCAAAGATTCCATTAAATGGCTTACTAGGCAGGAATCCTAAGTACATCTCATACATTTTTTTAAAGTACTTTATAAAACTTGTCCTTAGGGATGATCCATATAATTTTCCTTTTTTATTACTAGACTTTTTTTCTTGAATAAAGAAAGGGACATAGATTAGTTCACTCTTAATTCAAATTGATGCAATTTGCAGTAGAAAAAAAAATATTTGCTTTGGGACTCTATGCTATGGGATGGATAATGAGTACAAATATATGGTTAGATGGAATAAATAAAATCTAGTGTTTGATAGCACAAGAGGATGACTATACTCAACAATAATTTATTCTATATTTTAAAACAACTAAAATAGTGGAATGAGAATGTTGCTAACAAAAAGAAATGATAAATGCTTGAGGTAATAGATGCCCCAGTTACCGTGATTGAATCATTACATATTATATACCTGTATCAAAATATCGGATAAATATATACACCTATTATGTATCCTTAATAATTAAAAACTAATAAAAAATGCTATGGTTTTATAATCTACAGTAAATAAGATATGACTTGTACTTTCACAGAACTTAAATCCAAAAACAATTTCCCCCTAAAAGCACACTGTGTTGAATTCAAATAGTCTTGTGTTTTTATCCAAACCCAGTCCATAATAGTTATTTGTTCTTAGTTTTCCTTTATTAGCAAGTAGGGATAAGATTCACCTTATACAATGGTTGTGAATATGGAATATTATACAGCCATGAAAAAAATAAGATCATGTCCTTTAGAGCAACATGGATGGAGCTGGAGGCTATTATTCCAAGCAAACTAATACAGGAACAGAAAAGCAAATACCACATGTTCTCATATATATGTATAACATTAGGTACAGTTGCCAGCAAAGAGGGGTGACTCAGTCAGTACTTTCTCAACTTTGTATCACAGATGTCCTGGTGGTCATCCGGAGTGTTCACTCTGAAGTGATCAACTGAATTTGAACCCAGGCCCAAGAACTTACCCAATTTATAATGTTGGGCGACATGCTTATCCTTTCTGTGTTTCAGTTTCTTCATCAGTAAGAAGAAGATAATAGTATTTATCTTACAGAGTTTTGAGGATAAAAAGGTAAAATATATAAAGCACCTACAGTACCTGACACAAAGTTAACACTATGTAAGCATTTGTTCTTATTATTTTTAATAACTGTCAATTATTTTCCAAAATCTAATCTAAGTGGTTATTCTATTTCTCTCTCTCTCTCTCTTTTTTTTTTTTTTTGTTCTGTAATAATCATAGGGTCTTCTGTTTTAGTTTCATTCTCCTTTTCCTTTTATTATGTTTTGCATGAGTTTTGCCTGTAGCCTAAGGATACATCTGTGCATGATTAAAGCAAAATAGGCAAGTTATAAGGTTATAGGTACAGTTAGGTACAGTTATCACCTTAGGGGAAGGATAGCTGTGCTGTGATCCAGTGATGAGTGAACAGCCCCACATGGCTAATCCTCATACAGATGTGTGTGTGTGCATGTGTCTCTGGTAGCAAGGAAGACCTCAAGAGAGGCTGTTCAGGAATCAACATAAATCTTGCCACTGGTAGAACAAAGCTGCTGATATTCAAACACCTGTCTTCTCCAGTAAACCCACAAGCATATTTTTAAGGTGGAAAGAGTTTCTAATTTATACTAATATTTCCTGCAGCTTTACTTAACAGATGCTCATCAAATGTCTATGACTGAATAAGAATCAGACAAATGATTAAATTAATATTACTTTTATATTGCTAAATCAAATTTTATAGTATTTGTTTCTTCCAAAATATATATTGGTATTAACTCTCTCTCTCTCTCTCTCTCTCTCTATATATATATATATATACACATATATATAAACACACACACACACATACACACACATATATACATGCACACATATACACACACACACACATATATATATATATATTTGATTTCTTAATAACCAAAGTGCAAAAAGCAGGAGAAGATGGGATGGAAAGTTAAAGAAGGCAAAATAACATCCTCGGAGCCCTAGTTAGTCTTTATGTAGGTTTCAGAAGTCCTCACAAGGCTTCTAGAATTCCTTGCAAAATACGTTTATGTGGGAGTCATAAGTAGTATGAAATTTAGTGGAAAAACAGTTGCTGTCAGGTTCTTCCACAAACTTCCTTGTGTAAGTAACTAGTAGGACTTTTGAGAAGTAAATTAACTTACCTGTGTCCCAGGTTCCTCATCTGACACATGGAGATAATTACATATGTTTCAGGGGATTATTGGGATAATTAAATGAGTTAACGTATACTGTTCACTTAGAGCAGTGCCCAGTTTTACAGAACTCTGTTCATTGCTGTATCATTATAATACTCATCAGACAGTACATGAATATATTTCCTCTTTTGCTTTTGTATAATAATTATGAGATATGGACCTACGTTTAGTACACACGTATTTCTTTTCATGTATCTTTAAATACGTTCTATTGGGAATGTACATAGTATTATTTTTTATTCATGTAAATGATACTTATTTTATTTCCCAAATTAATGTGAGCTCACAACATTTCAGGCGATGCAGAAGTCTATGAAACGAAAACAGAAGCCATTCTAGCCCTTGCCTTTCTCTTCTCTAGTACAGCACTACTGGAGCAACAGTATCTAAAATGTTTTCAGTAGAATTTCAAGGTCAGGCAATGCTTCCAGGGGGAAAGGACTCTATGGTCATAAAATTTTGGACACATTGTTCTGTAGGTCCTTCCCAGAAGCTCAAAATATACTTCAGCATTTTAAAAGTGTTGAGAAATCTTACAGTAAACAAAAAGGCCTGCTTTTGTTTAATCCCAAACAATAGTGTCTCCTTGTAGCCTCCTCTCAATTACATTTCGGAGTTAATGTATTAAACCCTAGGGTGCATGGAAGAATGGAAAGAACATGAATGTCAGGTCCAAAAGGCCTGGATTTTACCCCAAGGTCTGTCCCTTGGTTTACATGCTATAATTTGTCCTGTCTTTTCATTTTATTTTTAATTTCTCTAAATCTCAGTTCTCTTATCAACAAAATAAGGATACTGTTTTATCCTAAAAGACTTATGGTGAAAATTAAATAACAGATGAAAAAGCACAAGCATGTGTCATAAATGTTACCTCCCTTCTCTTCTCTCCAGTGAATGAAAATAAAGGTACAGTGGTTTCTGACAAACATCGGGAATCCCTAGAGCAAATTTCTCATTTAGGAGAAATGCTTCTGGCTATAGTTTAAAATAGAAATGAGGTGCCTCACTCTCTGAAGGATTCTCTTTTCAAAGAAAATACTTCCAGGGACTGGTCTCTGCCTCATACTTGGGTTTACCCCAAAGCAATATACCTTATTTCCCCATTTGCCATTGTGTGGCTTAAATATGTGACCAGTCAGAGGTGCTGTCTACTCTATAACATGCTTTGGCCACGTTAGTTTTCCCTGCTTAACCAATTATTGCTTCATACTAATAGAGAACAGTGGCCTTATCATACGCAAGTATCCAAAGTAGCATTTTACTTAGTGAAATGCACACACAATGTGGTCCAATCAAACATTCTATTTACTCCAAGTATTCAGACCTCTTGGCTACTTATTCGAAAGTTGATAGCTGTGAGGCTGGCTTTCAAAATTGGAAAGATAAGGAGAAAAAAGAGGTAACCAAGATAAGTGGAGGACATGGAAATTCCCCTGTGTATCTACATGGAAATTCCCCTATGTATCTACATGTAAATGGCAAAGAGGCTGGATTGGGAGAAGGATGAAAATGGATGAACAAAGGCTCTGAGTGCTCTGGCGAGCAATTTCCATTTAGAGTTTGTCTCATTTCTTATATATGGTCTTTGTATTATTGCAATAAGTCATGCTGTCTTTAGAACAAAGTTGGTGACTCCTTGTGCAGTGCTAGATGGCAGGCATCACGCCATGCTTTTGTGTTATTTATTTATGTTTGTTTTATTTTATTTGAGACAGGATCTCTCTCTATCACCCAGCCTGGAGTGTAGTGGTGTGATCTTGGTTTAGTTCAACTTCCGCCTCCTGGGTTCAAGTGATTCTCCTGCCTCAGTCTCCCAAGTAGCTGGGATTACAGTCACGTACTACCATGTCTGGCTATTTTTTTATTTTATTTTATTTTTAGTAGAGATGGAATTTCACCAAGTTGGCCAGGCCGGTCTCGAACTCATGACATCAAATGTTCCACCTGCCTCAGCCTCCCAAGATGCTGGGATTACAGACGTGAGCCACTGCATCCAGCCTTGTTTGTTTTATAGATTGTAGTTTTATGGCATTGTTTTCCTTTGGGAGGCAGCTGGCTCATCAACTGCTTCCTAACATCAAATTTTTCTTGCCTTTATGATTTTATCTCTGATAAAATGAAAATTAAAGATATATAACAATCTTTAGAAATTCAGAGTGACTCATTTGGAACATATGGTGATTAGCACACTGTTTAAACTGAGGTTCTGAGCAAATCTTCATTCATAGAATGAATGTAAATATATTAGTCTAAATAAGATATGGAGTGGGGAATATTTAAAATATTGGGAGAAGTCAACTGTTTTCAAGCAACCTCCAAGTTTCTCAGCCACTATTTAAACAATGCTTGTAATTAAAAATTATTTTTATCAATTCATTAAAAGATTAAAGAAGGGTGTCAAATAGGCTTGACTTTCTTATCCTAGCTTGCATTAATATTTAATTTAAAAAATATTTGCTAATGGATCAACCTAAGCCGTAACGGGGATTTTGTGCATTTATGTGTGTATATCAAACGTGGCACTGCCTGAAAAAGGTAGGGCATTAAAGGCACTGATATAGGCATCAGAACTATTGAAGTTTGAATCTCAGATATTCCCCTTACTATATATGTGATTTGGGCCAACAGCAGTAGCAGAGGCTGTTGGGACTGCTGAGGTCTCTTGGAATCCATTTTCCTGGTCTGTGTGTTCATCCCTCAGGAGTGGGCACCCCTTAAGTGCTCACATCTGTTACATTTTCTGCAGGATTACTTTTGGGTAACTACAACCAAAGCTACACACACACACGCACATGCACACACATACACACACACACACACAAGGGCGCCCACATGCACAGTAGTAACAGGAACAGGTATATTTAAGTCCCATTCTCTTGTCTCAAGACGAGAAAGACTCTGCTTTCCTATTTATCCTCAGAGATCTCCGTAGATCAGACTAGAGCAAAACTTCCCTTGAAACATCTTAGCCCCTATCCCTTCCCCTCTTTTACCTTCCTACATCTCATTCCTACCGTGCCTTGAGAGCACTCCCTTAAAAAGCCATGTGTACACAAATCCTGCCTCGGGCTCTACATCCAAGGCATTTGAACTAAACCACTTGATTTAACTTCATTGTGTCTCAGCTTCTTTTTTCTGGAATGACATCTGCAAAATGAGAAGCACCAAACAGCTTGGCCAGTTCAAACTAAGTGTTCAGTAAAGGCGGCTGCTCTTGCTTATACCTTTTGTTGCTGCTATTATTATCATTCTTTGAAGTAATAACTGATGCGTTGAGGCATTAAACCACTTTTCAAAGTTAGATAACAAAAGGTAAATTGCAGATTTCAAAGCAGGCAATTTAATAATATGCACTAATGGGTATTTTTACTTGTTTTTATTATAGTTAGATTTCATGAAATAGAATTTGCTTCATATATTTAGATTCAGTAAGTATTTTCACATGGACTAGTTCAGAGTAGTTTATGTCTGTAAAAACTTAGTTGAGTAAGGATATTAGACAAATACTCAAATGAATATCATACAAGAAAGGCAAATGAAAAGATCTAAGATATATAAAAACATAATGGTATGTTTTCCCAAAACAAGAAAAAGTTACCTTCAGATTGTGGCATGAGAGAGAAAATTTTAAAAGTTGGAAGAATGAGTCAATGGATAGGTGGTTTGTTGTCCAGCTAGCTGGCTGAAATTTTTACATAATTTTATGAAGGAAAAATGTATGTTTCAAAAGATTCACCCATTTTAAATATAAAACTCAGTCAATTTTTATAAATATACCAAGTTGTAAAATCATGATATCTGACCAATTTTAGGATAGTTCTTTCATCCCAATAAGATCCCACCTACCCATTTACAGTTAACCTCCACTCCCACCATAGCCTCAGGCAACCACTAACCTACTTTCTGTCTTTATAGATTTCCCTTTTCTGAATACTTCATACAAATATATCCATAGAAAATGAGGCCTTTTGTGTCTAGTTTTTGTTTTTTCTTTTTTAGTTAGCATTTGTGACCCATTGATGTAGTAGCACATGTAATTCAGTCTTTTATTGCTAAATAGTATTTCCTTCTGTGAATTTGCCATGTGTTTAACCATTTAGCAGTTGATGGAGATTTGAGTGTTCTCACTTTTTGGCTATTTTGTGTGCAAGTATTTGGGTGGCAAAGAGATGTATTTTAAAAGCTGGAAGTGATGCAGCAGTAAAGGAAATACTGTGAGTCAAGAATGGAGATGAAAACTTTGTGTCATGTTTAAGAAAGAGTGACTAACTTACTGAGCAGAAGTAAAGAGTGCCACAGAGGCCTGAAGGAATTTGAAAAACAACAAAAGCAACAGCACAATTTGCCAGCAGACATTGAGAGAAATATGCATCTTCTTATATTTTCTGCCTAAAAAATATTTCATGGTCAACACACATTGTGAAACACTGGATAACATAAACCTCTCTGAGGAAATAACAATACTCTTTAGCATTTTATAGATTTCAAGTAGCCTTATAGTAAAGGTACCAATTTTTAAAATGTATTTAAAAGCTTAACTAAATTTTAACAGCATTACACACACACACACACACACTCACACTTCTTTTGGTGCCAGTCTTTAACACATCACAAATACTTGTATATCTCTCTTTTGGCAAAGAGATCACAGTCCTGATCTCAGAACTAAAATTTGAAGACAACATTTTTTTTATATTTTTATTTACATTTTATTTATATTTGTAGTTACCTCTTTATGGTAAAAGAAATCTACTTATAATTTGGTAGTATACACTATTTCCTTTAACAATAATGTATCTAAGTGTAAGTTAAATGAATTAACGTAAGAAAAATAACAAATAACATATAAATTAAATGTAGATTTGCTAGCGCAATTGTAGGTATCTATGTGAGTAACTGAAATTTGGAAAACACAATTCTGAGCTTTACCTAAACTGAGAATGTCTCACTTATGAGAACTTACCTGATGTTTTTCAAAACACATTTTTAGAATTGTTTTATGTCTTTTTAGTGATCACATCCTGTTGCCTAGAATCCACCACTCTGTTCTAGAAGTCAACCAAGTGAACAGTATGCAGCCATCTAGAATTGAAGGTTATGGATGAAGGGGTTGTGCAAGGCTTGAAAACCACTCTCCAATAGCATTTTTGTGTTTGCTTTCTTCACCAAGAAAATTGCAGGTTTGCAGCCCGTAATGAAAAGCTCTTGGCTATTTCCACATCTCCATCTCATTAGGTATAATTAGTTCAGTTGGCAATTTCAGAGGGTTTCACTTAATCCAATATTCAGATCAATGGGAAGCTGCCATATGTACACAGGTTATCAATTTTCAAATAATTAGAATGCAATAAAATAAACCCAACACTCTCATGATGCTGCACACAATTTAATCTCTTCTTGAGTCACGTAAATTCAGGGTCTCAAAGACTACTTAGAATATCAGTTAGGTGTGTACCATATATTGTGCAAAGAGACCACTTAATCACTTTGCGATTTATTGGATTCCGGATAACAGAATTTACTGGAGTTCAAGTTTCTCTGCCATCTTCACAGTGAGCCTGTCACTGCCCTATACTGGACACATCAATGAGATTTTATTTCAGTCCATGTATGTCACCTATGTGTCTGTCTTCTCCAGTGCAGTGTTACTGCATCCACAGAGGTAACTGTTTTTTGGCCAGGCGTGGTGACTCACACCTGTAATTCCAGCACTCTGGGAGGCTGAGGTGGGTGGATCACCTGAGGTCAAGAGTTCAAGGCCAACCTGGCTAACATGGTGAAACCCCATTGCTACTAAAAATTATAAAAATTAGCTAGGCATGGTGGTGCACACCTGTAGTCCCAGCTACTTGGGAGGCTGAGGCAGGAGAGTAGCTTGAACCCAGGAGGTGGATGTTGCAGTGAGCCAAGATCACGCCACTGCACTCCAGCCTGGGGAACAGAGAGAGACTTCGACAAAAAAAAAAAAAAAAAAGAAGAAGAAGAAGAAGAAGAAGAAGAGGAAGAAGAAGAAGAAGGAGAAGGAGAAGGAGAAGGAGAGGAAGAGGAAGAGGAAGAGGAAGAAGAAGAAGAAGAAGAAGAAGAAGAAGAAGAAGAAGAAGAAGAAGAAGAAGAAGAAGAAGAAGAAGAAGAAGAAGAAGAAGAAGAAGAAGAAACTGTTTTTGTTAAAATAGATCATTTAAACTATTACAGAGAGGATAAAGCATATCTTATATAATCAAGGACATGATAGCTATGGACTTGAGATATATAGGTGTGTGTGTTCTTTTCTTTCTTATATTTAATTATATAACAACATAATGACTGTTGCATTCACATCTCTAACTCACACTTAAGTCTCTGCTACACAAGAAACCCAAACCACTATGGCCCACATAAACTTCTCTTAACTTCCCAGAGTTCTTATTCACAACAAATGTCCTAGATCCCAGTAGTACCATGCAGTGGTATTGTAGAATAGTAGGTTTTCCAGTGTTCTAATTGATTTTTATTTCAATTGTAATACTTAACACATTGTAAGGCTTGAGTGACCCGGGTCTCATTAGTGGTTGCTTTCATTTAACAAACACCTTCTGTAGGTTATTGTAGAATATTTGGCCTTTTGGGGAAAATAATGAAAGTTTGGAGAGAAGAGTGTTATGATATGGCTTATATTTTCAATGGCTCATTCTAATGGATGTCTTCATGGGGGAATGGGAAAGGTAGAAGCATGAAAACCACTTTGGAGGCTTTTGCTGTTACTAGAAGTGATGGTGCAAACTAGGGTGGTAGAAGTAACAGGTGCTTGTTTTCTACTGTACTTTACGAAGTGCCTGCTATGTGTCTGTTTCTGACATATTGTTTAATAAATATGATACCATATTCCTATCTGCCTTACACCTCTCCACCTCCCAAACTTTTGACCTTTCAATAAATATAGAAAAGTCTTGTCTCTGCAAATTTACAAAATAGTCCTAGGATCCAAGCTGATGGGGAAGGAATGGGGTGCATTACATAGTTGCTGTGTTTAGCAAAATCATTCTTTTGCATCATATGCAGTTCAGTGCATCTTGATTTTGAATAGATTCATTTGATTTTTTTGCATAGGCCGACAAAAGAATGGAATAAATGTAGACTGTATATTCTGCTAATGCAACGTCAAAAAGCCCTGCAATATTTAGACAAACTGAGTGACTAGAAACTGATTTTGGCAATCAGCCTTTTTATAATATAGAGGAATGTGGCAGTGGTGTATTGAAAGTCTTATCCCTAATGGTTCAGTTTGCTAGTGCTAGGAATGATTGCAAAATAAACTCTTTCAATGGTAAAATGATGCTTTGTGAGATGTTATATCTTAACATGGAAAACATTTTAAGCTGAACAGGTCCTCATAATTAAGTTTTGAGATAATGAGTGGGTAATTGTATGCCCATTTTACAGAACAGGAATGCAGGGCTCAAGTAGATTATGGCATGTGACTTAGCCAAGGATATTCTATCTGAACACACCCAAAATACACACTTGTTATCAACAGGGAGGTCCATCTACTGTGTCCACTGCTGTATCCCCAGTGCCTAGACTAGAAGCTGGCTGAATTAATATTTGATGAATAATTTAATTGATATTAAATTATTAATATTAACATATTTAATATTAGCTCTTGTTTCTAGGTTTTTACTACTATGGATGTGTAGGGCATGTGTGTGTGTGTGTGTGTATCTTTAAAGTTCTGTATGGTGAAGTAATAGGCCAATACCAAAACTGTTTTCAAAAAGTAAATCCAAAGCCAAATACTTTTATTTAATATTGAATTTACTAAGTACTACAATGAACTTTTAAAAAGGAAAATGAAATTGTACATTAAATCCTGTGACCCTTCACCTATAACAGAAAAATACACAAGATGAAAACCAGAAAAGCAGCAGCTTGTGCCACCCTACCCTAACTCTGAATTCTGCCTCATAGATGCCATTTCCTTGGAACTTTTGACTGTTCGTTCTACCATTAGGTTGATGCAAAATAAGTAATTGTGGTTCTTGCCATTAAAAGTAATGACAAGCCATAGTACTTTTCCACTAACGTAATACAAACTTTCATAATGCATCTGTTCTTACTCATCATCCTTGACTTTTCCATTTCAGTTATTACCTGTCTTCCGCATATGGAACATGAGGATTATCCTAACAACAGCCCTTTCTCTCTATACACATTCTCCCTTATCACCAGCCTCCCAATGTTTTCACTCAACATTCAAGGGCTTACATTATTACAGTCATGTAATACTATTCTCACCGCTTCTAGATAGCATACAATGATTGCATTTACTACCTTGTTTCCTTAGAGTTAAAATGGCATTTTTTTTTGTTTTCATTTGTTTGCCAAATTTTCTGTATATGTATAATTTGCCAATTTCAATTTTAATCTCCAACTGTAATTCTCCATCCCCGCTCTGCCCCTGGGGACATCTCTCCTTAACGCTTTCCTCTTGTTGCCATTGGCAGCTGTTCTCTAGGCCTCCTCAGGCTCACTTAGACCTCTCTTTGCTGCATAGTATTTCATGGTATATATGTACCATATTTTCTTTATCCAATCTGTCACTGATGGGCATTTATGTTGATTCCATGTCTTTGCTATTGTGCATATACACCATGGAATACTATGCAGCCATAAAAAAGAAGAAGATAATGTCTTTTATGGGACCATGGATGGAGCTGGAGGCCATTATCCTTAGCATACTAATGCAGGAACAGAAAACCAAATACCACGTGTTCTCACTTATAAATGGATGCTAAGTGATGAGAATTCATGAATGCAAAGAGGGGAACAACAGACACTGGGGCCTACTAAAGGGTGGAGGGTGGGAGGAGGGAGAGGAGCAGAAAAAATAACTATTGAGTACTACACTTAATTCCTCAGCAAAAATCTGTACAACAAAGTCCTGTGACATTAGTTTACCTATATGAGAAAGCTGCACATGTACCGCTGAACTTAAAAGTTAACAAAGAATTATCTTTACCTCTTTCTTGGGTTAGATTCCACGTCCTCTTCTGATTTACTGCTCTCTCATTAATGAGGTGTATCGTCCATTACTTCCTAAGAAAAAGAGGGGTTTTTTTTACAAAGATTTTCATTCTCAATTAAAAAAAAATTTCATCACACATAATCTATAATTTATATTGGAATTTAGGAGAACAGTTTTCCTCTGATTTTTTAAAGCTTTACTTTTTCATATTCTCTCATCTTATTTAAAAGCAGAACACCATTCTTTTCATCTAACCTATTTTATTTTTTCTGTCTGGAAGCTGTTTAGCATTTTATCTTTATCCAGGTGCTCTAAAATTCTGAAAAACATGCCACAGTATGGATTTCCTTTCTTTCACTGTTTTGTGCCTTTGGCAGGCCCTTTGAATCTGATGGCCTAATGCTTCAATTCTGGCGAATTATTTTCCTTTAGTTCCTTGAAATGTGTTCCTTCTTTATTGATTCTGCTTTGTCTTTCTGTAACTTCTATTAGTCAGATATTGAGTCTCTTGAATTGCTATTGTAATTTTTGAATTGTTTACCTCTGACTTTGCAGCACTTTTGAAAACATATTTCTTTATGTGAGATTCTCTCAAATCTATTTTTACTCTTCCTTAATGAACTCCTTTTTATATCTGCTAACACTTTTTTTTAATTTATGAGAGTTCTTTATTACTGTATTTTCCTCTTTTATTATACAATGGCTACTTATTCTTGCTCCATTTATGTGACCCTTTTAAAAATGTTACCCTGGGGTATCAAACATATTTTTAAAATTTATTTTCATTTGTTCTCTGCACTGACTCTGTAGCCTCTGAATTCCTTGTATTGTTTGTTTTGATCTCTGCTTTTCCATCCTTGGCTGTCTATGAATATTTCAGAGTGAGATAATAATATACTGATTGCATTCTGTATGACTGAGCAGACCTTGTTTATTGGTGACTTTCACTGTAGGCTGATGAGTTGAAAATCTAGTCATTTTCATCAGAAGATCCTGAAAAGTTCCTATCTGTGGATCTTTTCTCTGGGGCCACAGCTGATTTCCTATCATTTGCCAGTTGGAATTGGATATGGTTGTATGAACAGAAAAATCTTACTTCAGTTGCTTAAGTATATATGTATTTTTCCTCTCACTCAATAAAAAGGCTGAAGTCCTGACCGAGTTATATCTTGACTTCACACCGTGCTTAGCATATAGCTTTTATCACATTTATCATCCACAGTCTCAACATGGCTGCTGCAACTCTAACCTCATGTTCATGTTCCAGACAGGATGGAGAAGAAATAATGAAGAAAGAAGGAGTGACACTGATATTAAAATAAAGGGATTAATTAATGAGTAAATGGACAAACAAAAATTCTCAGAGCTCCTTACCAGACCTCTGTTTACACCTCATTGGCCCAAAACTATATCATAAAATCATTTCTAGTTGCAAGGGAGTCTGGGAAGTTGAGGTCTATAGATGGGTCACTGTCATTACAAACAAAATTAACTTTCTATTAGAAAAAAGAAAGGGAGGATGGGTATTGAATAGGAAAGCTAGCAGTGCTTGCTACATGAAACAAAATAGGTAAGACACATTGCCCAGGGTCAAGTTGAACAACTTCAAACTCAAAGCACTCGTCAGCACTATTACCATTTCAGAATCAAATGATGGGGAATCTGACCTAAAGACATGAATAGGCTGGGTGAGGTGGCTCATGCCTGTGATCCCAGCACTTTGGGAGGCTGAGGCGGGTGGATCACTACTTGAGGTCAGGAGTTCGAGACCAGCCTGGCCAACATGGTGAAACCCTGTATCTACTAAAAAAAAAAAAAAAAAAAAAAATCTCAGTTTACTAGGACAGCTGAAACAAGGAACCACAAACAGGGTGGCTTAAACCACAGAAATGTATTGTCTCACAGTTCTGGAGGCTAGAAGTCTGGAATCAAGATGTCAGCAGTGTTGTGACTGCATTTTAATTTAGTAATCTGCAAAACCCTGTTTCTAAAAACTGTCACATTCACAGGCACTGTGGATTAAGGTGGCATCTGGTTGTGTGTTATGAATAGCTACTCTTCTCCTAGGGTATTTCGTTACCCGGCTGGACAGAACGTAGTGGCACCATTTGCTTGAGAAAGGTCTGTATCAAGTTTGTCCAGCCCGTGGTCCACAGGCTACATGTGGCCCAGGGTGGTTTAGACTGTGGCCCAACACAATGTGTAAACTTTATTAAAACCTTATGAGATTTTTTTGCAATTCTTTTATAGCTCATCAGCTATCATTACTGTTAATGTATTTTATGTGTGGCCCAGGACAATTCTTCTTTTCCCAGTGTGGCCCAGGGAAGCCAAAAGATTGAACACCCTTGGTCTATCTCATAGTAAAGTACTGCTTGACCCTCATGCCATGAAGGCAAAACCTCAACAATTGGAATTCTACAATGTTCATACAAAAATGCCAGGCCTTGAAGTATTATTTCCCTACAACAGCAAGGAGAGGACAAGGAGAATGGTGAAAATACCAAAGAGAACTGAGTTTGACTCTTGTCCCAGCCATCTACTATTTGTCAAGTTATGCCAGATTTGCTTGCTTGGAGTTCCCCTTATCTATAAAATAAGAATTAAACCAGGCTTTCTCATAGGAGTGTTGGGAGGACTGCTTGATTTTATTTAGACCTGGCCTGTAGTGAGAATTAATAAAGGGAATCTGTGTTAACAATTTTCATAATTCTAAGTATAAACACTTGCATGACTTGAGTGCCCATTTGTTCATTCTCCTCTGCTAGGCTGAGTTGCTAGTATTGAGGTTTCCTGTTTTATAGTTCTATTAATCCATGTGATCTCAGGTGGCTAGAGGCATTCAGCGTGGGCTCATAACAGTGTGCTCTGAACACTGATGCCCAGGTGTGTGACCTTCCAGGATGCCTCACAGAATAAAGGAGCACTCCACTGGAAGTCAGGAGACCTGGGTTTTGAATCACAGCTGTAAGAGTCCAGAGGGTCTTTCAGAAATTATTTTCGCTGTCAGGATCTCAACCTATAAAGGTAAAAGGTTGAATTAGAAATCTATAGATACCTATGCAGATCCATGAATCAGCATATCAGAATCAATGATGGTTCCTATCAAATGTACCCAATTCTAACCAACAGGATCTGAATATTAACACCAGGGCCCAGAATTAGCTATCTTTGAGTAACGACTTTAGGTTTAAGTGCCATGGGATTAGAGGATCAATTTCTTTTAAATTTTAACATTCTATGGACCTAGATTGTCACATTTAATTTTTAAGAAATTCCTAAAAGAGTTGTTTATTAAAAGGAGAAAAAATCAAATTAACAATCTTCATAGTGAGTTTGAAGCAAGATACCCTCCTCTTTACTAAACTTCCGACAAAAATCAGACATCCAAGTATAGAAACAGCTGAGTAAACTGGGTGGTATTAATACATTTGAAACTCCTGCTGAAATATTTGAATATTTATGTTTTGGGCTCCTGAGTTCTGCAGATGTTGGAAATTTGTACTTAAAGAGAATAGATGTATTTACCAAATTTTTCACAGTATTTAGGGAAATGCAATTATTTTCATTGGAATTGACAACATTACAGTTCTGTGCAATTTTAAGTAAAGCCCTTTAGGAGTCCATAGCAATTGAATTTT
Source organism: Rhinopithecus roxellana (assembly GCF_007565055.1). Taxonomy (NCBI): domain Eukaryota; kingdom Metazoa; phylum Chordata; class Mammalia; order Primates; family Cercopithecidae; genus Rhinopithecus; species Rhinopithecus roxellana. Next base: position 173,977,021 of record NC_044550.1, read on the forward strand.
TCCATTGTAGTAATGTGACCTTTTAGATATATGACCTTCTACATTTAAGTTGGGAGTGATTAGTACAAGTGTTCTCCATTTCCTCTTAGCTCTGTTGGTTTTAAAGAATTCTAAATTAATTTGTTAAATGTCATATCCCAAAGGGAGAAATAAAAATTCTTTTCTTTGTGGTTGGATTTCTAAGGCTCTTTCTTAAAGTTGTTGATTGTTACCTGACACATGGTTTCAAACAGTACACATCTTGAAAACATATTCAAGGATAGTTTTTCTATCCTTATACTTCTTTGATTGCATCCACATTTTTTAACTCTCACACACAGGCATGGTGCTTCACAGCATGTGGAAGGGTTTACAAGTACATCCTAGTTTGATGTTCACAAGAGCATCTGTTTCATAGGACATGTATTATTATACGTCTTTTTAAAAATTTGTATTTTTTTTTTTTTTTTTTTTTTTTTTTTTTTTTTTTTTTTGAGACGGAGTCTCGCTCTGTCACCCAAGCTGGAGTGCACTGGCCAGATCTCAGCTCACTGCAAGCTCCGCCTCCCGGGTTCACGCCATTCTCCTGCCTCAGCCTCCCGAGTAGCTGGGACTACAGGCGCCCGCCACCTCGCCCGGCTAGTTTTTTGTATTTTTTAGTAGAGACGGGGTTTCACCGTGTTAGCCAGGATGGTCTCGATCTCCTGACCTTGTGATCCGCCCGCCTCGGCCTCCCAAAGTGCTGGGATTACAGGCTTGAGCCACCGCGCCCGGCCAAAAATTTGTATTTTTAATGAAAGAATAAACTTAAGCAGTGAGAAGTTACCTGATTTTTCCAAGATCATATGATACCTGCAAGCAAAACCTTACTCTAATCATTATTTTGTCCATCATCTGTTTATTCTGCAGTAATTTAATGAGCACACCTGTCCTGCTGCATATAAGGAATTGTGTTAAGTGTTTCAAATTTAGATATAAATAAGACCTGGCCCTTGGAGAGCTCCAGTCAAATGGAGACACACACCTTCCATATATATACACACATGCATGCATACATGAAATGTGGAAAGTGCAATAATAGAAGCGTATATGAGGTACAGCTGTAGTATATAGAAACGAGTGATCCACCTTTCATCAGCTTTCATGGGATTTGGGTATAGTAAGAGAAAAAGTTGAAAGAATTGCAGCAGCTTCAGGTTTTAGTGTAAGTAGAATTTAGGAGCTCTACAGTTGGGAGAGATGTGGATATTACACTGTATTAAATATGTTAAAATAGCATTCTACATAGAATTCAGGAAACGTTATGAATAAGGCTATGGAAAGTAAAACGAGTATGGAAATTGTACAATGATGAGGATTATGGAGCAAGTCAAGCCACTCTCTCCCCATTCTGTTACTAGGCATCATTTCTCACTGTCACTGTTAAAAGATGACTCTCAGATCCTGGCTTGAGTGCCCAGTTGAATATAAATGGCTTTCACTGAGATAGGGTAATACAGGAAGGAAGTCAGACTTTCTGTGGGAGATAATTCAGCAGCAATTTCTCCATTGCTCCATGTTGCCTCCTCCCAACATACTGGCCATTAGAACAGTCAACAATTAGGAAGAAATTGCCATAGAGGATACAGTAGGCAGGTCTGATTAGGCAGGTAGTGGGGTGTAGTGAGGCAGACACTTATATTGACCAGGAATTGTGTTAAGTGAAGGGGATCATGTATTTCTTAGAAGAGGTCAAATGTATAAGGATGTGTTTATTCAATTGTCCTTTTCCAATTTTGATGTACTATAAGTAACAATTAAGAATAACAATAAATAGTGTCAACTACATTGTCAACAAAGCAGTACCTTAAGAATCTGCCAGTATCGTCCTTGGCAGTGACACAATAAAATGAGACACTATAATTCTGGCTATGTTATGAGTAAGTCTATTGCTACTCAAATGCTTCATCTCAACAAAGACGATACTGATAGAGAAATGTGGAAGAAAGAATTGCTTTAACTTACAATAATTGGGCTGTAGATAATTGACAATTGACCCTAAAAGAAAAATCAGAGAACCTTAGAATTCCATTAGCATATATGCCTTTCATCATCCTAATGGCACAAAGAGAAGAGTCTGTATCAAATATTTATATGTACCAGTCACCAAGTAAAATAATAGCATTAAAATGAATTACAGTGAGAATGGTGTCATGGCTTATGAAGATGTGAATTGTTGAGCTGAATTAAACAGGCATAGCTTGTCTTAATTCTTCTTTAGTTGGATTAACCTCCTTTAAAGTACATTCATTTTGTTAATTGCTCTACACGAAGAAGGAAACTATGTGAAAAGATTAGAAAAGGAAATTCATATTAAAGAGGTGAAGGGATAGTAATAAAGAGCTCCAGGCATGAGTATTGCTGCTAATTTCCTTATCTGTAAAATGGGGATAATAATAACTCTAATAGTTTGCCATGAAGATCTGATGACTGACTTGAATATGAAATACTCGGGAAACTATACGACTCACAATAAGCACTCACTAAACATGAGCTATTATCATAATTTAGTGTTGTTTTTACATATAAATAAATAATAATAGCCAACTCTAATGTAGCATTTATAATGTGCTAGGTAATATTCCCAGAGCTTTTCATACAATAATTCATTTACACTTCCTAACAACTTTATGGGGTTGGTACTGCTATTATCCTGAATTATGTATGATGAAACAAGGACAGAGAGGTTAAGGAAAATGTCCAAAAAATACCCACCTATGTATGGAACCCAGTAGTCCAGCTTTGAGTCCATGTGCCGGACTGCACAAAATAAACTGCTAGCAATGCAGTCCACCTCAAATAAAAACGCTACTTGACTAAGAAGGCATTCTTCATATTTTACAGTTTCTAAGTAATGATAATTTTTAAAAAATATAGTAAAATGTATGGGTTGCTGATGGAGAAAGCACATAAATTCTTTCAGAATGCATCTAATATAGTTTTACCTCTCTGCCTTGCCCTATCCTAAGAGCTGTCTTGATTGCTAATGATTTGCCTTCCCATTCTCGATAAATTACTGCCAAACCAGCAGATAATTACTTTCCTTTCCTGTTTCAACCAATAGTTCCTGTCTCTTTTCCTTTTTGTATGTGTGCAAGCCTTATAGAAACACACTGCATTATTTACGGAAAGATTTTATTTCTCCCATTGATCCCAAGCTTCTGGAAATATTGCCCCAAAGCACCTGGGGGTGATTATGAAGCCAAGATCTCTCCTATCTTTACACCTTCTCCCCTACCCTGTGACAGGCAGTCCCTCAGAGGCCTCTTCTTTCTGGATGCCATCAGACCTTTGGACAACATTAGTAAAATTGTTTCCAAGAACTATTTATAAGCCCTGGCGCCCTGAGCATCATAAATAACACATATTAATAAAGCAGATGACCACAGGTTGCGTGAGTAATGCCGCATCTCCTAAAATGCTATATCTCACAGCATGAGAAAGTCCTTCTTACTGATTACCAACAGTCTTTGCTTTGTCTAGACTGAAAGTTCAGTGCTAGAAATGAGAAGCAAGTCTTTTCTACCTGATTGTCTCCATTCCACATAGAAAGTCTCTGACCATAACCCGTCAGACACTGCTACAGAAAAATACATCAATAAATTTTGGTTTGGTTAATGACCTTACAGAGGGACCCCTGGATACCTCAGATTTCATGTGTTAAAATCATATGACTAGATTAAAATGCTGATTCCCAAACTGTATTATTGGAAAGTACCAGTATTTCAGGTTAGACCAACATCCTTCTCTTTACCCTAAATTCAATAATGCAGCCACTTCCTGTTTTACAAGGAGAAAATAAGTGGATAGAGCTTTTCTAATTTAAAATTTTCTTTTACAATATTTTTTGAGACAGGGTCTTGATCTGTTGCACAGGCTGGCGTACAATGGTGTGATCTCAGCTCATTGCAACTGCTGCTTCCCAGGTTCAAGCGATTCTCCTGCCTCAGCCTCCTGAAGAGTTGGAACTATAGGTGCACACCACACGCCTGGCTAATTTTTGAATTTTCAGTAGAGACAGGTTTTCAACATGTTGGCCAGGCTGGTCTTGAACTCCTGGCCTCAAGTGATCTGACCTTCTTGGCCTCCCAGTGTGCTAGGATTACATGTGTGAGCCACCACACCTGACTTACAATCTATTCTTAAATTAATGTGTCTTCTTCCAAGTGCTGGAAAAAAAATTAACTGAATGAGCTAATAGCAAATGTTCATTAATGGAGAAACCAGAAAAAGGTGGCAGATTATATTTTGGTAGTTTTGTATTTCTTCATACATAATTATAACATGCATAATAACTCTTGTTTTCTGCAGTTAAAGTTGACCTTGATCTATTTGATGAATTAAATCAAGTAGTATTTTGAGCTGTTTTACAATCAGTAGTATGGTTTTAGGTGTTCTATCATCTTAACACTTTTACGTTACTACCTACCAACCCTCAGCAGTCACTCCTCGAGCCTGAGTGTATGTCTGCACATTAGCAATATTTCTGGGTTGTTTTCCTTGGCAGCTGAGAGTAGGCCCAATGGCTGGTACCTCATACCTACCTTAACCAAAGCAGCTCCACTTTCATCCTTTTTGTATTTGGCATTCTGGATTTCTGTATAAGTATTAATTTGACCAACAGAGTCCATTACTAGAAATGGTTGGGAACCATTGTGCTAGGTATTGCTTAAAACCATCAGAGCCTGAAAAGTCTTTGAGCCTATGATACTCCCCGGTGGTTAAACTGTTTAACTATAGAGTATGAAATGCTCCCAACTCATGCTCTTGTCCAAAAATGCCTGATTTGCTTATTGAGTTAAGCACTCAACCCAATAAATTCAAATGGGCTTTGCTCAAAATGTGAAGAGTAACAGGGAAGAGCTAATGTAGATGTAGTTTAGGATCTTTTGCCAAACTGTCTTTCTTTTTAGCTCACATCCAAAACCAAAACCAATTCTGAAAATCATACAGCTAATGGGAATGGTGCCTGCCCAATTTGAGCTCTGATCTCATGAGTCCCCGTTCTTTCTCTATGCAGCTGCCATCCTTTTCTCCCCCCAACTTTTGAGCCATGTACTTCTTCTTCTCTTTCTGTAAATTTCTAATTTAGGTTATAGAGTTATGCAGTATTCACCCAGCACTCTAAAATGAAGCTGGGACGGGCGCAGTGGCTCATGCCTATAATAATCCCAGCACTTTGAGAGGCTGAGGTAGGAGGATCACTTGAGCTCAGGAGTTGGAGATCAGCCTGGGCAACATGATGCTACAAAACATACAAAAATTAGCTGGGCATGGTGGCATGCACCTGTAGGCCCAGCTACTTGGGAGGCCGAGGTGGGAAGATTGCTTTAGCCCAGGAGGTTGAAGCTGCAGTGAGCCATGATCGCACCACTGCACTCCAACCTGGACCTTGGAGTGAGACCCTGTCCCCCCAAATAAATAAATACAAATAAATAAAACAAAGCTGGAAATTAAGGAGGCAGTGAAAAACTTAGAGACAGACTCCTTGGATTATCCTGGGCAGCTATAGTCCACATCACCCTTACTTATGATATCTAGTCAATAAACAAATTCTGTTAGATATCCTAATTAACTTTGTCTGAATACATCTTCTCTGTCTCTTCTATCATTAGCAAACCATGTTTCACTTGGATCATTAAGGCAACCTCTCAGGATGTTTCCTCACCATTTTAGTCGTTTTCCAGTCCTTCTTTCTCACTATAGCCAAATTATGATTATATCACTCTCCTTTGTAAAACCATGGGCAGGATCCTTACCATGGCATACAAGGCCTCTTCCATTGTTCTGGCTTAACCGCTTGGCGCACCATCTTGTGTGCTTCATTTTCCAGCTATGCTGAAGTACTTGTAGGTTTATAATTAAGACAAGATCAACCTGTACTTGGGACATTCGCAGATGCAGCTCCTCCTGCCTGATAGACACATCCCACATGCATCTTAGCCTAGGTCAAATGTCCTTATTCTTTACTTCTTGGCTTTAGCCATAGATTTTGCCCAGGAATTCCTTCTTGACCATTGCCAGAACTGGACTAGGTGGGTCTTGGGTGTCTTCCCATAGCACCCAATACCATCTCTATCAAAACCCTTAGCACATGGGATTTAAAATGTGTTTGGAAAATATTGGTGAATGAGGTGTTCGTTGGCTCAAATGCCTCACAGGCTCAAAGGCCACATGTAAAAGAAATGTTCCTCTGACCCTTGAAGTGTTGAAGCAGAGAGCAACACCGTCTCCTTGCATGTCTGTGACCACCTCCCCTTCTCTGCCTCCCTCAAGACAAAGTCAGACTCATGAGTTTGGAACTCTGTCAGTGAACGCTGTCTGAAAAATTAATTTTAGAAAACATCAATAGCTAATTATGAGAGGGAAGAGTGGTACTGGTGTTAAAGTAATGAAATATTAGAATGGAAAATGGCACCCCTACACAAATATCTGTAAACATGGAGAGCACTGTGTTTGATGTTAAAGGCCTGTGTGTTTCAGTTGGTTCCGTTAAAAGATCAGTAAAACCTGTTTATGTGCACCCAGAGACTCCATTTTCATAAGAAAACATTATTATGCAAAGAGTCATTTCAAAATACACACTGAGACTTGAATATTTATTCATTGAGTTTAGGAAAACTCTGATGTTGAAATTCCAGAAAATGTAAATGTAGAAAGATTGATACATGAAAGGCCTAAATCATTAAAAGTGACCTTTTATAATGTTGTAAAACTTAGCTGTGGGGTTGCTATATTGTACACAAGACAGAAAGTATAAGAATAACTCCAGAAGAGTTTTTTTTTTAATCTACCTTTATTCATGCAGGACCCGAGGTTAGTCAAACATAACACCATGACATTATTGTCATGAGAGAATTAAAAGGCAGCTTAATGCACTCTTCAACGAGAAACAAATTCAATTAAAAATACACATTAAACAGTAGGAGACTGTCACTATGAATATTCTTCTAGCTAGGCAAATTTTAATAACATGTCATTTTTGAGTCAGTCATATTTGAAAGAAATATAAACTTGAGCCAGGACCATTGTTTTCATCAAACATTACATCATTCCTTTTACAGTGGTCATAGCTGAGCTTGGCACTTTGACTGTATCATTTCATTCAATCTCATACATAACCTACATTATAGTAGCTGTCCTCCCATTTTACAGATAAGGAAACTGAGACATAGACAGACTACGTGACTAGCCCAAGACCTTAGCTACCACATTTCACTTGGATCGTTAAGGCAATGTCTTAAGATGTTTCCTCACCTTTCTAGTAGCTTTCCAGTCCTTCCTCAATATAGCCAAATTATGATTGCATCACTCTCCTCTATAAAACCATGGGCAGGCTCCTTACGATGGTGTATAAGTCCTCTGCCATTGTTCCAGTTTAACCTCTTGATGCACCATCTCATGTGCTTTATTTTCCAGCTATGCTGAAGTACTTGTAGGTTTATAATTAAGACAAGATCCACCTGTACTTGGGACATTCACAGATGCAGCTCCTCCTGCCTGACAGACACACCCCACATGCACCTTAGCCTAGGTCAAATGTCCTCATTCTTTACTCCTTGACTTTAGCTATAGTTTTTGCCCAGTTTGTAAACAGTCGCATTCCAACCTGGCTAAATCCAGAGAGTCCAAGTTGTCATCACTATGTTGTACCTCTTTCTGTTAACAGGTAACTGCTATCGAATTGTCAGTCTGAATTGTCCTTAATGTATTTTTTATTTGTTTGTCTCCTTGGCATTCTGTTTTTAAGGAAGAATTTGTTACTTTAGTCAAATGCTCAGCCTCAATGAAAACATTGTTAGTATATGAAAAGTGAGAGGGATAATTTGTGCAAAAATGACTATAATAGGAAAAGCATCCTCTTTACTCTCCATTGTATGCTTCGTAAAGTTGCATTTTTATTTCTCTAAAAAGAATGTCTGAGTTCAAATAAATTCACAGTGAGAACTGATACCACAGATATAATCAGTGTGGGCTCTGTACATGTGGAAAGACTTGGGTTTTCCTCTCTGTCCATTGACATTTAAGTGAGTATCTAAATCTCTTTAAACCCCGATTTTTCATCTGTTAAATGGGACTGATAGTAGCTACCTTATTGAATTATTGTGAGATGATAATGTAAATGAGATAATATATGTAAATTGCTAGCCCAATGGAAATGAGCAAGTGCTCAAGAAATCGTAACAATCATTGTTACGGTCTTACTGAATTAATTCCAAATAATTACCTTGTTTATAGACACTTTGCAAAGTTCCTTAGCCCTTTTAAATATGTAATTATTTCTTCAGTGTCTCAGGTAACATAAAAATTGCTGCTTTCTTTGATGTGTTCAAAAGTAAGAAACAAACAGTGTTTGTTTAAGTGTCCTTCCCCCCATCAAATAGGTGAAGACTGGCTTTTAATTCAGAGCACTGACTTCTGATTGTGAAACTTATTTTCCACTGTGATTCTATCTCTTTTCCTCAGAGGTCAATACTTTTATTCAAAATGAACTACTACTAATTTGACCATTGAAAACAAAATTGGCTTGTCTGTTGCTATTATTTCCTATAAATATCCTTTCCAGTGATAGTTCATTATTTAAGGCTCCTGTCATTCTTACCTGGTTTGATCTGGCAACCCGGTAAGTGGATGACTTCACTCAACAAAAGCCATCTTCCATACTGTGGCCAGAATGGACTTTGTAGTTTGCAACTCTGATCGTGAAATTATTTTTACTTAAAATTTTCTTGAAGTTACTTCTAGATAACATGAATTCAAACTCCTTTATTGCTTCACAAGGCCCTTACTGCCCTAATTCCTTTTAAGTAATAACCTGATATCTCATCACTCCCCATCCTCTCACTACTTACGCAAACACATTCAGGTAAACAACCAGTAGCTTCCCTCCTGCCTGCTTTTGCCTGTGCTGGTGCTGGGGACTGTCTCCCTCTTTTTCTTTCTCTCACTTCTTTCATTGGTGAATTCCAAACCATCTTTTAAGACTCACATTATTATTATTATTATTATTATTATTATTATTATTATTTGAGGTAGAGTCTTGCTCTGTCACTCAGGCTGGAATGCAGTGTGTGATCTTAGCTCACTGCAATGTTCATCTTTTGGATTCAAGCGATTCTTGTGCCTCAGTCTCCTGAGCTGCCAGGATTACAGGCACGTGTCACTATGCCCGGCTAAGTGTTTTATTTTTAGTAGAGATGGGGATTTCACCATGTTGGCCAGGCTGGTCTTGAACACCTGATCTAAACTGATCCACCTGCCTCAGCCTCCCAATATGCTGGGATTACAAGTGTGAGCCACTGTACCTGGCCTTAAGACCCACTTTAAATGATACACCTCTGTGATCCTTTTCTGGTATTTGCACCTTCTCACCAGGCTAAGTTTTTCTTGTCTGCATCCCCATAATATCTTGCATTTATTTTATTTTAGCTCCAGTCTCTGCTTCGTTTATTGAACAAACTTACATGGCTATCATATGTGTCAGAGACTGCTCCAAAAACTTTACAAACATTAAGTCATTAAATCTTTAGGACGCCTTGATGAGCATGGTGAGTGTAGTATTTTTATCCTCATTTTACACAGGAATAAATTTGGCATAGATTAAATAACACAGCCAGTAAGGAAGAGGCAGAGCCTGCATTCCAGTTCAGCAGTGAGTTGTCTGAGCATGAGCTCTCAGCCTCGACCTCACATTCCTAACCACCATGCTAATCATCTCCATGCCAGTGTTGTAAGGACCTTTTCTGCTTCTCATTTTGCTTTGTCTTTCTTGTATCGAGTGCATACTTGGCATATCTAGATGTTGGGTAAACATCATTAATTGAATAAATTAGTAAATCATTTCTATTCCTAAGTCATTCCTTTGGCTTTTCATGTTTTCCAGACTGTTGTCTCTTTTGACCATCAGCTCAAAATTCATTTATAGATTGTTGAATATCAGAACAACTCTTCTCAAAATCCCATTCCATCATTGTTTTCTTCCATAATCTCAGAGGCTTTGCCATTAATCTTGAGGCATAGAAAGTATAGAAGCTCTCTTATCCTTAGCCTCCATTCTCTGTGGTAGAAATTGGGATGTAGAGTTTACTGAGCAAACTTCACATAGGACAGAGGCGGCATGGTGAGGTTTAAGAACATGAGCTTTGCAGTCAGGCTTGGATTCAATAGAGACTTCACCACTAACCATTTGGATGACTATACAGCCCAATTTCTACCACAGATAAGGATGCACACACACACACACACACATGCACATACACACATACACACATGTATATATATTGGGCTGGGCATGGTGGCTCACATCTGTAATCCCAGCACTTTGGGAGGCTAAGGTGCTTGAGGCCAGGAATTCCAGACCAGCTTGGAAAACATAGTGAAATCTCATATCTACCAAAAAAAAAAAAATTAATTAGTTGGGCATGGTGGTGCATGCCTGTAGTCCCAGCAGCTCAGAGGGCTGAGGGTGAGGATCACTTGAGCCAGGAGTTGGAGTCCATAGTGAGCTATGATCACTCTAGCCTGGAAGACATGGTGAGGTCCTGACGCAAAAAATAAAATTAAAAAATAAAACAGAAAGTTGGCTATAATTTTAGAGTTATACAAATGTGTTTGAAAGCACCGGCTCTGGCAGGAGCAGAAAGTGGTGGTGCCGATTTGAACGTCAAGGCCAGCTGGAGCTGAGTAGTGGCTCAAATAAGTCATAGCATTCTAGGATTTGGCCCTCTACTTTGAAGGCCCAGAAGCTCGCTTTTTAACTTAATTATTCCGAAGAGAATGGCTCAAGCTAAGCAAACTTTATGTAGAACAGAGGCGACATGATGAAGGTTAAGAACACAGGTTTGCTGTCACTCTTGGATTCTAATACAGCCTTCACTACTAACCATTTGGATGACCTTGGGCACATTCCTTAGCTCTGAATATTCGTTTTCTCTTCCAAAAAACACAGGTAATGTATCTTCCTCACAAAGCTGTTTGCTAGGATTTAATAAAATATTGTGTTTCTACCTTAGTGCTGCCTGGCATATAGTGTATTCTCAAAGGAGAACGGCATATTACAACAAGGAGAATTGTCACATGGACCAATTACTCATGTCAGCATGACTAAGATATGCTACCCTTATAGTCAAGCTCCATGAAAACCTGAATTCTGATCAGAAGCTACTTGAGGAACATCATGGAAACCAGAGCAGGAAGAAGTAATTCAGCCCGGATGAACAGGGGCACCAGGAAGGATTTTGTTATTTGTTCATTCATTCTTAAAAATAAACATTAGTTAGGCAACTACTATGGCCAAGCAGTGTGCTAGGTGCTGGAGGTATACTAGTTTTAAAAGGATACAGCCCATGTCCTCAATTTGTTCACAGTTGAATGAGAGATATAGACAAGTGAACAAGAAATTCAATATATAACAACAGTTTTTGACAAATGCTTGAAATAAAATAAATGGGATGCACTGATGGAGAGTAATTGGGTAAAAGTTAGAGTTGTCTCTTAGTGTGCTTTTGCAGAAGCAGATCCTGAGATGAGATTTTGTGTCAATGTGATTTATTAGAAATTGCTCCCAGAAAACTGGTAGGGAAGTAAAAAATAGGTCCAGAAAGGGAAGGAGAATAAATAAGAATGCAATATCAAGCAAACATCTTCAGAGGATAACTGGCTCAATCGCAGGGAGGATGTAAGGGAAGTACATTTCGATTGCAGAGCCAAATCCATCATGAAGCCAGGAAGCTGGAGCATTTATACTCCTCATCCATCAGTCATTGGCTAAGGCTGCACTCTGGGATGAAGGGGGATACAAATCCACAGCCACTTCAAGCTCTCCATGTACAGTCAAGGGCATCCTGGAAGCCTGGAGGTCATCCTCCAACAAAGAGACACAGACGCTGGCAGTTGGGAGTGAATGTTCATGTTCAGGAAGATAAGAGGGCAACCCAAGGTGATATGAGCAGAGTACTGAAAGCGTCTTCTATGGGGTGCGGAGGGGTGGTATCTGATGAGATGACATCAAAACCAAGACCTGAAAGATGAGCAGCATCCAGTCTTGTGTAGAAAAGGGAAAAAGGTTTTCAAAACTAAATATAAAAAAGAACTGTTTATGGGAAGTCATGGAGATAGGAAAGAGCATGAGTTTAAAATATTGAAAGGATCTATGTGTTGGGAGCATGGTGAATGAACAGAAGAATGTTATGAGATAAGACTGGGGAAGTATGCAGGGTCCAGAAGTTTGTAAGCTATCTAAAGGAGTTTGTATTGATCCTGATTGCAGTGAGTTGCTATTTGAAGATTTCAAGCATTAGAGTGACATTATCTGATTCAGGTTGTAGGAAAATCACTCTAACCACCATGTGAAGGGTAAATTGGAGCGAGGGGAAAGAAGAGAAGTAGGGCTGTCATTCTATAGTTTATTTTATAGTCTGGGGAGAATTGACAGCAGCATTAACTAGGGTGGGGGAATAATGAAGATGGGAAGAGGTTGATGGCACTAGCTTGTATTGTAGAAGTAGAGCCAACAGGACTTGATGGATTAGGTGTATGAGGGAGAGAATGAAAGAAGTTGAACATAATATTTGGGTTTCTGGGTATAGTGACTGGGAGGATGGGGTGACCATTTAGTGAGACTGGATGAAATAAAAATTAGTAAGACAAGTCAAATTGGGATAATGCTAAGGTTAATAAATAATCTTCATGCCACCTTTCAATGCTGTGTTGAATCTAGGATTCTTGGTGATGTTCATGACACAAGAGTATAATTGATTCAGTGGAAGGTAGTGATTTTAATACAGGGAATTCCCTTTTAATGTTTATTCTAATCTGACTCTTAAATTGTAGTAATGCAACCATTCTAACACTCCGTACAATGTGTAAGCAGCTCTGTAAGACATAATCTTAAAGAAATCTTTTCTCAAAAGTATCCCCCTTTCTCCCAGCAATGAGTCATGTTTTAGTTATCTTTTTTACGCAATGATATTTGCTTCCCTATTTAAAGCCAAGCATTGATTTACAGCCAGAGGCCCTTCAGTGTTTCTGTTGAAGTTTTTTACACAACTATTTTCTATACTGTGTGATTTTATAATCAAGCCTTCTATGGAAATAGAAAGAATAGCCTCTGCAAAAATAAGAGCCGACAATATTAGACATAGTGAACTCCAAAACTGGCTGTTACATTCTAGGATCATCATGGGGGTGAGAAGGGGCTCTGCCAATGAAAATCTGTTGATATAAATGTTTATCTGAAAAGAAGAGCTGACAACTCAGTCAGAAAACATCTCCTTGCCTAAAATGATTCCCTTTTTCAAAGCACTTGGGCCAAGGAGTAGAAGCAGTGTGTATCCTTGCTTGTAGTGACAGCTTGACTGCTTATCTGTTTGACCTTAAGTAAGTCACATCACCATTTGGAATATCAGTCTTGTCCTCTGTAAATGAAAAGAGTTTGAATTATAGTTGGAATGACAAAAATATTCCATCTCATGGGCCCACTTACATACATCATCAGTGAATGCCTGAAGCACTGTGCTGAGAAGGATTCTGACACTATCTCTGAATTCAGCAAAATAATGTACCCTAGGAGATAACGTCTGTCTACTATGGACATCAGAACTGGTGCATGTTTGTGACTAGTCTTTAAGCCAGGTAATTGAAGGCATTAAAAAATAATTCCCACCAGCTGTGTTTCTGCTCATGTGGCCTAACATTTACACTTGGTCACTGGAAGAGTCTGAAGTTCATCTCAAGTCCTCCATCCACGTGTTTTCCCTTTCTCGCAAACTACATCATAGGCATGTCATTCAAAAATCCTAAACAACACAAAAATGTTTGCCTTAAATTAACAGTACTATACAATACAGCAATCAACAATACTTATTTTATAAACAGCTCTGTGTAGTCCCCTGAAGAAGGCTTTGCCTCTTCATATTATCCTAAAACTAAAAATATAATTTTTATCTAATAGTTTTAGGGTAAAGGCTTTTGCCCATAATGGGTACATTAAAAGCCCAGAATGTTTCAAACAGACCTTCTATGAAAGCACAGTAAGGCATAGCCACTTAACGCCAGAGACTCTTTCCTAACTAGAAAGACCATAAAGGCTCACCTCGATTGAAGGTAAGGTCAAAACTCTCAGAACTAAATTCCTGACCATCCCACTTTGTTCGTTTAAATTATAGATGATCACCTGAAGCCTGTGTTTTAATGCATCTTCAGCTTCAAATTGGTCACTTATAAAGAGTTCTGATAAGAAACAATCACCCAGTTCTGTTCCAAACATCCTGTGTGAATGTCTAGACGTTGCACATGCACATAAGCACGCGCGCGCGTGCACACACACACACGGTCTTGGGCACGTTGCCAAATGTTCAATCATCAGGATAGTGTTCCCTTTGATAGAAGGAGAAGCAGGAGTTTCTTTTGTTGGAAAGAACCTGCACAGCTGACACCCAGGGTGACCGCCAAGACAAGTTGCAAAGAGCTGAGGCTAAAATATGGAAAAACTGAATGCCTTATTTGTTTACATGTCTCTTGTCCCCACCTGACCGTAAGGCACTTTAGATAAGGTAGTGCTTTTCTTCACTGCTGCATCCATTATGCTCAAAATAGGCCTGCTATGCAATAGATGAAAATGTGTTTTTTTTTCTGTAATAACAAGAGTTCCAGCATCACAACCAGTAGCCAATGGCAGAAAGGGACAGAAGAAGCTGGTGAAAAACTGAAAGATTAGAGGTGGGATTAAATGGAGTAACAACTTGAGATGGCCCACCACCATAATGAAAGAGCTGGAGCATGTTTGTGACTAGCCTTTAAACCAGGGGATTGAAGGCATACACAAAAACGATCTAACCAGATGTATTTATGTCCATGTCCATGTGACCCAATGGATCATGAGTATAATGAAAATAGACCCATTGTATTTGACCACATGAACTAGGCCAGTCTTCTTATTGCCTGAGTTGTTAACACAGATGATACGCATTCATGGATGTAATGCTAATTGTTTTAATGAGGTAGGCATGGGAAAGTGGTTCATACCATAAATTTTGGAGGCTGACAGTCTTGAAGTGGAAAAGTGGTGAATGCCATGGGTTTTGGAGTCTTACATTCCTGGGTTCAAATCACAGCTTCACTATGAACTATGAGTATGACATGAAAAGTATTTAAACTCTCTGAGCTACAGCTTGACCATCTGTGAAATAAGAACAATAGTAAGTCCCTCCCATCCCGGGTAAATGTTACCATCCACATCCAGCATCCCAGTGGCTGGAACATAGTGAACATTCAAAAAATGTTTGCTTTTGTTATTATTGACATCATTAATGTTTCAGTATTTTAGCTAGATTTCAATGTCTATTGGATTTTCTAAAAATCTGTGTCTAGGGCTTTCTAAGCTAAGCTAAATGAGACAGCTTTACGCAAATTTAGGAATGTTTCATTATTATCATGGGTGCGATAGGCTAAAGGCATTCCAGTAGGGGTAGGGAAGTGTTTTAAGTTTTAAAATAGAGAGAGACCGGTAACATTGTCAAGAATCAGTCTCAGCATCACCAGTTTTTTGCCTTGTTCGAGTAATTCAAAACAGAGGTCAGGGCGTGGAACACTGACACGATTTCAAATGCACAAGCAATTGACAGAATGAGAAGTGTAGCCACATTAAGAATTAGAGAGCACTATATCAATTATTGTCTTAAAGAGATAAACTGATTATTCATAACTTGCAGTTATCATGTGCCTCCCCCGTAAAATTCCCATGTTGCCAAATAATATGGGTAGAGCTTTGAAGTGGATGTCCAATTAAAGAAAAGGTCGGGGTCATGTAGTATTCTGGTTTCCACACGTACGTATATGCTAAGAGAAATTTACACTTTCTTGAATCCTGCAACATCTATTTGAGGAATTATTCACTTAGTCAATAAATATGTATTAAGCACCTACTGTTAACTAGGTAGTATCAGTGTTAAGAGTAAAACTGGAGGTCAATGATTTTCATCCCATATTTATCAGCAGAAATTTTATGTCTCAAATCTAACTAAATTTATATGATCATCAGTAAATCACCTAATGGGATTTTGCATACATATATTTGTATATGAAGTGGGGTTAGAATTCCCATCCCTACTGTTTCATAGTGCTCAGAAGCTAAAATTAAGTGACAGATGAGAAGGTATTTAGAAAGGCTAATTTTTTTTTAAAGTTATGCTGTTAACCATAGTTACATAATTTAAAAGAATAGAAAATATTTGATTCTAAGGACAAAGTAAAGCAGCTAAGAAAGTTAAAATGATAAAGAGAGATTTGATGAGAGGCAAAAAAAAAAAAAATCAGAACCGTTTGCTACTTTGCATATCTGCCCCAAATCATGTTCAACTCTTTCTTGTGGCTATATCTGGCAGTGCTTTAGATCAGTGGTTCCTAAACCCTGATGCACATCAGAGTCGTGAACAGGTCTGGTTAAATGCAGAATGCTGAACTCATCCCCTGGTGTTTCCTTTTCTTTTCTTTCTTTCTTTCTTTTCTTTTTTTTTTTTTTTTTTTTTTTTTTTTTGACCTGAGTCTTGCTGTGTCACCCAGGCTGGAGTACAATGGCATGATCTTGGCTCACTGCAAACTCCGCCTCCTGGATTCAAGCAATTCTCCTGTCTCAGCCTCCCAAGTAGCTGGAACTACAGTCGCACGCCACCATACCCAGCTAATTTTTGTATTTTTAGTAGAGACGGGGTTTCGCCATATTGGTCAGGCTGGCCTCAAACTCCTGACCTCAGGTGATCCACTCGCCTCAGCCTCCCAAAGTGCTGGGATTACAGGCGTGAGCCACCACGCCCGGCCTAGAGTTTCTGATACAGTTGGTCTGAGGTGGAACCCAAAACATTGCATCTCTAACAAGTTGCAGGTTATGTTGATATCACTTGTCTGGAGGGCACACTTAAGGAGACCCTGATCTTGCCAAGCTTGCAGAGCAAGTAGGGAAACAAAACATGAATGAATGAAAAAAATATCAGGCCCTGAGCTCCAGACAGGTGTATAAAAGTGTCTGCTCTCAAGAGACATCACAAATCGAACATTCCAAAAGTGGAGCTCTTGCTTTCTATTCACAAACTTGTGCCTTTTTTTAGTCTTTCCCATCTCAGTTGATGACACACTCTCAACACAAGTGCTCAAGCCCAAAATTTAAGAGTTTATCTCAGCATCCACGTGCAAGCTATTCATTCTTTAATTCAACAGATGTTTATTTATTTAGCACCTACTGTGTGTCAGACACTGTTCTAGCCATTGCGGCATAGAAAAATGGCCAAAGCAAAGTCCTAGTGCTCAAAAAATATAAATTCTGATGTGTAAAATGTAAAACAACAAGTACGTATATAGAGAGACAGTAGATAGCATATTCAGTAACCAAAATTTGAGCATTTCACACCATTTCCACAGCCACCAGTCCAATCTCAGCCATCATCTCTTGTCTGAGCTACTTAAGGTGGACATAAGTAGTCTTTCTGTTTCCACTGTTCCCAAAGCACAATCAATTATCCATGCAGCGTTCAGAGAATCTTTAAAGCATTTGTTGGATTATCACATTCTCCTACCTAAAACCTCCCAGTGGCTTTCCTTCGCATTTAAAATTAAATCTAGACTCCTTAATTAGCATGGTATGTAAAACCTCTCCAAATTCTCTTACTTATCTCTCTTTTTTTGAGACAGTCTTACTCTGTCACCCAGGCTGAAGTGCAATGGCACAATCATAGCTCACCGCAAGCTTAAGCTTCTGGACTCCAGCAATCCTCCCACCTCAGCCTCCCCAGTAGCTGAAACTACAGGTGTGCACCATGCCTGCCTTTTGCTTTTTCTTTTTCTTTTAAGCAGGGATGGAATCTCATTATGTTGCTCAGGCTGGGCTCAAACTCCTGGGCTCAAGCCATCCTCCCGGAGATGTGGGCCTCCCCAAGTACTGAGATTACAGGCATGAGCCACTTCTCTCTTCACTGTTCAAAAAACTCCTTTGGCTTCCTTTCTGCCCTTTTGATTTGCTAAGTTCATTTAAACGCCAGGGAATTTGTCCCCTCCTCATACAGCATACTTTCTCAATATCTGATTCTTCTTGTCATCATTTAGGACTTGGACTAACATGATTTCCACAAAGAAGTAATTTCTGACCCCATTTCTAGCACATCTCACTGCTACAACTCTGCTTTATTATCCTTTTTTTTTTTTTTTTAACCTTGATAGCATTTACTATTCCCTGAGGTTATCTAGCCTGCTATGTGGTTCTTGTCACTAAAGTGTAAGCCCCACAAGGGCAGCAATTTATTCAGACTGGTTCACTGTTGTATCTTCAGTGACCAGATAACTGTCTGACACATTATAGGTTCTTGATCAAAATTAATTGAATTAATAAATGAATGAATAACGCATCTGGGTTATTGTCAACATGTTTATTCAAGTCAGTTTACAGTTCTTCAACATTGGTGACTGTGTTGATATCATCTTTATACCCTGGTGTTTAACTCAGCACCGTGCACAGAAGAGATGTGCAACAAATATCTGTTCACTGAACACATACATAAAGTAGGTTTTGCCTGATTGAGCCTCTGTAACAACATCCTGAATTAGCTTTTTTTTTTTTTTTCTATTTTAGCGGTAAAGATACTAAGGGTCAGAAAAGTTTAAGGGACTTACTGGAGAAGAGACAAATAAAAAGTGAAAGAAAACAAAGACTGATCACCTAGAGGCTGAGGCTGAGGGAGGGGAGAGTTTAAGGAGATTAAATGTCAGATGAACCAGGTGTTGAGGAGGAACTGAACATTGACAAATGGATTTGGCCTGAAGATGGATTTTTGATGAATTTAAGGAGAGCAGCATTGGGAGGAGAAGGGAGATAAGAAAAAATCTGGTGATGAAAAAATACAAAGGATAGATATAAGAGAATATTTCAGAAAGCAGAAGCAACACTGCTTTTAAACTTAGATGTTATTACTTGGAAGTGGGGGTAGAATTTAAGCATGTTTAATTAAAGGTCAGATTAGACCTCATGGAGAGGGAGATAGTCAAGGATGGGGGCATGAGCTTGGGAGAATTATTATTTGGAAGTGGTGGTGGAATTTAAACATGTTTAATCAAAGGTCAGATCAGACCTCATGGAGCGGAAGAGAGTCAAAGATGGGGGCATGAGCTTAGGAGGAAGAGTGCTCAGGTAGTGAGAGGGGATAGGGCACAGGCAGGGCCTCATCTCCATATAGAGTTGGGCAAAATGGGCAGAGGGAGGTGCAAAGATTAAATGCAACAACCAGGGTGGGGGTGGAGGAGCTCACTCAAGACTGACTTGGTCTCAACAGGTTAAAGTGGGAACAGTCAACTTTACCCGAAGTCAAATAGGCCTGGACATTTCAAGAAAAGATGATTGAAAATAGCGGTTCATTGGTTGATGAGTCTGGGCATGGGTGGCGGTGATTATCTGCTAACTGCAAGGATTACAGGGAAATATTAGAAGATAGTGACAATGGGACAATGAGAGACCAGGAACTAGTCTTTGGAAGGGATAAGGTGTGAAGGAGTAAAGTGTTTAAAGGTTTTTGAGAAAAACCAAAGTTTGGTTACAGATTTTTCCAGTTTCTAAATATGAAATCTTGGGGGCAACTCATTTTCCTCTTCTCAGCCTTAATTTTCTCTCCTATAAATGAAGATTGCTGTCATTTGTGAAGCTTAAAAGAGATAATGGATACTCAGCATTAAGCAGAAGAGGTAGGTCGTGAGTAAAGCTCAAAAAAATGATAAATAGGGAAGAGTAAGGCAAAGGCCAAAGTAGGGCCTTTAAGTTTTAAAATTTAATGCATTTTATTTGTCAATTAAAAATAAATTTAAAATGTAATGTGTAAGAATAACTTGGAGGAATGATTTTAAATGCATAACCCTGCCCTATTACTCCTATGAGATTATGAGTCTGTAGGTCTGCAGTGAAGACTGGGAATATGCATTCGTCATAAGCAAATACTTCAGGTGATGCTTATGTAAGATGCTCAGTACTTCAGGTGATGCTGCCTAAGTCACACTGAGAAGAGCATTGAGAAATGCACTGGTGATTGATGGCATTGCACAGTACAGGGCCAGCACTGTACAGTTGCAATGGTACTGGTGCAACAACCATGTTTGAAACTCTAGACCACGATTCTCAGCACAGATTGCTTAGTAAACACCTGGAAATCTATGTCTGAATGTATGCATGTATGCATATATATATATACACATTTATAATGTCATGCATCAACCTTTACAATCTAGTTCCAAAATATTCTTATCCCAAAGGGATAATCTATATTCATTAAGCACTTGTTCTTCGTTTCTCACCTCTCCCTCGTCTCTGGCAACCCCAAATCTGAATTCTGTGTCTACGCACTTACCTATTCTGGATATTTCACATAAATGGAATTATACAACCTGTGACCTTTTGTGTCTTTTTTTTCACTTTGTATGATGTTTCTGAAGTTCATCCATGTTGTAGCATATCTGTAGTCCATTTGTTTATGTCTGAATAACATCCCACATATCTAGTTGGTTTATTCATTTATCTGCAAATAGACATTTGGCTGTTTCCACTACTTGGCTATTGTGAGTAGTGTGTGTGTGTGCAGCCGTTGCAGCCACAGAGATTATGATTTAGCCCCTCGCCAGTGGACTCAGGCGATTTTAATACATAGACAGTATTAAGAATCTATTTTCAAGGTATTGAAGAAAGAGTTGAATGGCTATGTAATTTAAATGCTATTTAGTAGACAAATTTCTTTTCTAGGACTGACGAAACATTCCTCTATAGGGCTCGGTGCACAGGTGGTACTTGATAATGTAGACTAGATAGCAGGATAAAGAGCTGTAATTTCAGAAGAGGTTGGTGCTAACAAGGAGTTTGAATGAATTAGTTCTGTTCTGTGTCAAATGTGGCCATAACACACAGCGTCATAAATAACCTACTGAAATTTATTCTACTTTTTTTCTCCAGAAGATTACTTTCTAGCAATGCCTAAAGATAGAAGTAGGGGGTACCACATTTTATACCTGTTGGCTAAATAACACAGCTTGGTGAGCCAAAAATGAGCCTCAGAGACCCCTCACAGTGATCTGAGAAAGAGTATAAGATTTGTCAAGGCTGCATATGAATTATGTCCAGGTAAAAAGAAAAGAAATTGCTGTAGAAATTATTTTAATGATAAAGCACATTGAGTGTCAGACCTACGCATTATCCTATCTATGAAACACTCATTGATGTCACAGAAAGGTATGAGTGTGTTTTTTGATGTGAGGCTTTGTACTTCTGTAAAAACTTACTTCTGAGAATTTCAAAGTGCTTTCCATGGACTTTCTCAGAATCCCTTTCAACCCTTTTATGGCATAGATGGCAAGTGTTATTCTCCTCTCGTAGAAGATAGGAAAGTGGAAATGCCGAGCGGTTAAGTGTGATGTGCTCAGTGCTTATCTTTTAGGATGGGACCCAAGGCTCTAGGCTTCCAGAGAGTCCTTGGCAATGGTCCCCATTACCTCTCTGCCCTCTCATTACAAGGTTAGCATGTAATAGTTACGACAAAAAAAAAAAAAAAAAAATTTGCCAACGAGAAGGATGGATATTTCTAATTTAGTACCATCAACTGCCTGGAATGAGTTTTCTGTCAGGGTCATGATGACATCATTATTCATTGACAGCATGGGGAAATTGTTCACATTCTTTTTTATTATTTTTAGCTGGACATCACACAGGGGTGTTAACATCATCAGCGTTACATCAGGTCTTCGTGTGCTGCCCTACCTAGGTGATGGTGTGGAATGGTTCACTTTCTCATCACATTTCATTTTGTTTCATTGTCACGATAATGGTGTAGTCTACTTAAAACATACCTTGAGCAGGTAGTCTACCTAAAACATACCTTGGCCGGGCGAGGGAGGCGGCTCACGCCTGTAATCCCAGTACTTTAGGAGGCTGAGGCAGGTGGATCATGAGGTCAGGAGATAGAGACCATCCTGGCCAACAGGGTGAAACCCTGTCTCTACTAAAAATACAAAAATTAGCTGGGTGTGGAGGTGTGCGCCTCAAATCCTGGTTACTCGGGAGGCTGAGGCAGGAGAATCACTTGAATCCGGGAGGCAGAGATTGCAATGAGCCGAGACTGTACCACTGCACTCCAGCCTGGTGACAGAGCGAGACTCAGTCTCCAAAAAAACACAAAACCTCATTTATGTTATTTAAATGTTACTTAAACATACCTCAGGTAGTTACTTAAAACATACCTCAGTTATGTTTTAAGTAGGCTACCTACTCAAGGTTGCTTTATGATTCAAAACATTTTAAGTTTCAAAAAGTTTTGATATTTAAAATATTTTGAAACATTTTTAGTATGAAATGAATACCTTTTTCCCCCTGGGCAAAATTTGTATCAATATTTTTGGTTGATGGAGCAACAGACACTCTAGTGGTTAAACCTTGTTCTAGCACCTTAATGTGATATGAGGGCCACAGTGTTCTCGGTACTGGCTGACCATTGCTGTGTGCATATTTTAATTTGCCTTATCTGTTAAAGTAGAAAAGTAATGCATGCAAATACAAATGAAAACAATAGCATTTAGCTCACAGAGAAGGAATTAAGATGAAAATAAAGATCTCCTCTCCTGTATAATTTTCCTAAAATTTTCAACCTTACTCTACAATATATCATAATCTAACAATATAGATAGACTTGTTGGATAGCTTTTATTTAATCCATTTCAACTACATAAATCTAACATTATGTTTCTGCTAGTTACATGGCACTCCATTATATGGCTGTATCATAATTCATTTAAACATGTTCCTCACTGGTGGCCATTCAAATTGAGTCTATTTCTTCAATAATTAAAAAGGAGCTGTTATGAACAGTTCTGTATATGTGTACTTTTACATGTCAAGATAAATGACATATTTGTAGATAATTTCTGAGATACAGTGTAGATATATACATCTTTGTATATGTATAAATATGTGTGTATAATATATAAACATATGAGTATAATATATATGGCATATATTTAAATATTTTAACATATGTTTGATATATATCGCTACTTTTTCTGAGAAGATTTAAAAAGAAAATACAGCCTCTCAAGTCCTTGCTTTAAGTATTTACCGGGTCAGATCTCCTAGGGTAGCTGTTGACAATCCTTTTTTTAGAAAAGCAAACAATTAATTCTAAATCACAGCTTTGTTAAATCCTCCATCCCATAAAATCACCAGGCAATAACAAGAAAATCTGTTTTCTGTTTATAATCTAAGTTAAAATATAGTTTCGAAAAGTCATAAAGACCAGATCTGTTTCATATAACTGTCACTCTTGATACTGTAAAGAAGTCAGTATCACATTTTGTATCCTGCGTATTCTTCCTGGAAAACCAGAGGAAAATTCAGCCAAATAGTAGGTTTTCACTTCATGAGACAGGGAATTTTTAGTGACTCGCACTTATTTAACGGATTAAGCATCTGCTACAGCAGAATATTCACTGTCATTTGTGAAGATGTAAATTTCAGAACTCAGTACAAATAATTGTGCTATGTAACTGGAAGGAAGAAGTTTCATAATGTTTTAAACTTTCCAAGTCTGGAGAATTTCTGTGTTATTTTTATCATGATTATGAGCAATTTTGTGCATATATTTTTTTCCTTTTTTTTAATGGTCCTAAGATCTCTGTGAGAGTGTAGTTGTCTGGATACTTTTATGTCCACCTGTGGTTTCATAGAGAACTTTTTCCTGGAGAAAAGAAAAAGAAAGAAAGAAATGATTTCCTCCTCCCTTTCTGAACAATTTACCACACTCCCTTTACACTTTCAGAAAATGTATTACTTGGATAAGATCTCTTTTCAAAGCCCGAATGGGTATCAATAAATCACCATTCTGAACCCTTTCTTATTAAAAATACACAGAAATAAGTTTTGTCACAAGACATTGCTCTCGTTCATCAGGAAGCTTTTATGCTTGGATGGAATAATTAAGCAAATGGCTATGAACTTATTGAATATTTCAAGGGGAAAATTTTTTCATAGATAAATATTGTACAAGCCTTAAAATAATCCAAGTAACTGGCACATATTCATTGCCAAAATATTGTTACCTTTTGGAGCACCACGCTAATTTGAAGGGTGAACAAATTTAAATGAAAATACTGGTGCATATTCCAAATAAACATCTTCAAATAACCTTGCCATATTAATATGCCCCATGCTTTGAAACTCCTCCACTGCTTAGCAGAGAATCAGTAAAGAAAGAGGAGAGGGAAGAAGTGATTATTATGGGTACATACTCTATGCTAGACACTGTCAGGCACTTGATATACATTATTTCATTTATTCTTTCCACCAAGCTCAAGAAAGTCAACGAAAAAAAGGCCTGACATGGTTTTGCTTGCCAAAATTCATAGAGTTAGCAGGGTATGGGACAAGTACTTGAAACTTAATGTGATTCCAAGGTTAGAAGAAGAGAACCTTAATACATATATACCATCGCTTTTACCCTTCCCCAACCCACTGCCATTTCCAACGTCATCACTACTGCACAGGGAGAGAGACTGCTACTTTGAACTTTGATACCTCCCTTTCTAACTATAGGAATTTTTTCCTGTTAGTTTTCTGTTACCCAAACGTGCTTCTGATATGGGTAGATGTGTTTATGTGTGCATGCATGTATGTTTGTACATCTATCTTTATTATAATGGAAGTATACCCAACGTAATAATTGGTCGCCAGAGACTGAAAATATTAGCCTCCTTCTTACTGTTGATTTAGCCTCCTTTACAAGATACCAGGAAATCTAGTCATTTCTACCTTAAACTTTAAAGAAAATATGAATTTTTAGTTTAAACTGAAAAGAAAAAGTTTGTCCACTAGATTCTTCACTGTTTTTTTTTTTTTTTTTTTTTTTTTTTTTTTTTTTTTTTTTTTGAACAGAGTCTTGCTCTGTCGCCCAGGCTGGAGTGCAGTGGTGCAATCTCTGCTCACTGCAAGCTCCGCCTCCCGGGTTTACGCCATTCTCCTGCCTCAGCCTCCCTAGTAGCTGGGACTACAGGCGCCCACCACCTCGCCCGGCTAGATTGTGTGTGTGTGTGTATTTTTAGTAGAGACAGGGTTTCACCGTGTTAGCCAGGATGATCTCGATCTCCTGACCTGGTGATCTATCCGCCTCGGCCTCCCAAAGTGCTGGGATTACAGGCATGAGCCACCGGGCCTGGCCCTTTACTGTTTTATAGAGAAAAGTAAATGGTACTTACTAAATTTTTTACTAGTTGACCACTTGGGTTGTCATCATAGGGAGATACAATAGTGAAAGCACTGCCTTTTAAAATGAATGTGTCCAGGTTTCAATCACTCTTAACCATTTAATAGGTGTTTGACTTTGAAAGTTGTTTAACCTCTATGAGTCTCAGTTTTCTAGCTGAATCTGAACAGTAATAGTACTTAGGAGTAATTTTTGGATGAAGGAGAAAATAATACCAAGCCCTTATACTGCTCTGGTCCCACATTAAATCTGTGAAAATGGTACATGGTAGCAAGAACTGCTGAGCACCCCACTTCCGGAACTGGGCTCTGTTATCACCTGTCGTAGGAGTACATTAATCCCAGTAGGTCAGTCCAATACTCAGACACTGTTATAAAAGGAAAAAGGACATCAGTTCACATCTACCATTAGCATGCCATCTGCCTGGCTGAAAAAAAATGCAGCTTTTGGAAATTCTCCAGTTATCAAGGCTTTGGGAAGTCTAGTCAGTCAGCGGTGAACAGCGGAATAATCAGTGAAACCCAATTAGCAAGTCCAGGCAAAGATCCCCAAGGGGAAGGTGTGAATTTAAACACGAATAATTTTAAAGATGATCTTTATATATTGTGCTTTTGCTAACTGGGTATACTTCACTTGTTCTAACTCTGCTTATCTCAGGCCAGCAACCAAGCTAAGAACTTTAGACCATCTCCTAAAATCTATACTGTTGATGTCTTTGGGAAAAAAAAAAAATCAAATCTGGTGACACTGAGCTCATGCCCACACAAGGCAAGAGAGGTACACCTGAGTATGGCTGCTCTCATTTTAAATACAGAAGGCAATCTCTAGTGACCAGAGCCTTCATCACTTATATTATTGCATGTGCACTCATGCTGTGCAGAACACACACACACACATATATATATCCACCTGTGGAGTATATATATATATCCACCTGTGGCGTGTGTGTGTGTGTGTATATATATCCACCTGTGGTGTGTGTGTGTGTGTGTGTATATATCCACCTGTGGGGTGTGTGTGTGTGTGTATATATATATATCCACCTGTGGTGTGTGTGTGTGTGTGTGTATATATATCCACCTGTGGCATAAAAATATATATATATCTCCACCTGTGGCGTGTGTGTGTGTGTGTGTGTGTATATATCCACCTGTGGCATGTGTGTGTGTGTGTATATATATATCCACCTGTGGCATGTGTGTGTGTGTGTATATATATATCCACCTGTGGTGTGTGTGTGTGTGTATATATATATCCACCTGTGGGGTGTGTGTGTGTGTGTATATATATCCACCTGTGGTGTGTGTGTGTGTGTATATATATATCCACCTGTGGCATATATATATATATATATATCCATCTGTGGCGTGTGTGTGTGTGTGTGTATATATATATATCCACCTGTGGCGTGTGTTTGTGTGTATGTATATCCACCTTTGGTGTGTGTGTGTGTGTGTGTGTGTATATATCCACCTGTGGCGTGTGTGTGTGTATATATATATCTCCACCTGTGGCGTGTGTGTGCGTGTGTATATATATATCCACCTGTGGTGTGTGTGTGTGTGTGTATATATATCCACCTGTGGGGTGTGTGTGTGTGTGTATATATATATCCACCTGTTGTGTGTGTGTGTGTATATATATCCACCTGTGGTGTGTGTGTGTGTGTGTGTGTATATATATATCCACCTGTGGGGTGTGTGTGTGTGTATATATATATCCACCTGTGGCGTGTGTGTGTGTGTGTATATATATATCCACCTGTGGTGTGTGTGTGTGTGTATATATATCCACCTGTGGCGTGTGTGTGTGTATATATATATATCCACCTGTGGCGTGTGTGTGTGTGTGTGTGTATATATATCAACCTGTGGCGTGTGTGTGTGTGTATATATATATATCCACCTGTGGTGTGTGTGTGTGTGTATACATGTGTGTATGTGTATATATATATATTCCACCTGTGGTATATATATATGTGTGTGTGTGTGTGTATATATATCCACCTGTGGTGGATATATATATATATTTTTTTTTCTTGTAAATATTCCTGGGCCATACCTTCCCTCTCCATGCATATTGGGATTTATTTCTAGGGAACAATATAAGAACTACACCCCTCTCTCTTAGCTCATGCAGTTCCCTGCTCTTCCATTGCAACGTTGAAACCCTTTATTGTACCCTCCTATAGAGAAGAATCCTAATGAACAAGAATTGCATTTCTGGTTCACAAAATCACAGCACCTTGCACAGTACCTAGATTTAAATTGTTAGGCAATGACCGGTGTGGAATGGCTAACTGAAGGAATGAGAAATGTACAGTAATTTGAGGTAATTTTTAAATTAGACCTGTCAGCAACTGTGTGACCTATAAACAAGTTGTTCATCTTCACAGTCTTATTTGTTATAATGCCAAGGTTGGATTAAGTACTCTACAAAGCCTCTTCCAACTCTGAAATTCTTTTATACAAGAAAATAACTTCCCTTGTTCATTTCATTCCTGTTTTAATCTTAACTTTGCTGATTTGGGTTAAGTTACTAAAGTCTCTACAACCAGGATATTAGTAATATAATCCTTATCTCTTGGGATCCTTGCAAGAACTAATTAATAAATAATGTAGAGAAACTTAGACAAAAGACAAAAAGAAATGAGAAATTACTTATTATATTTTCATAATTGCATTTTAAATGATAATAGTTGAGAATCTATGTTTCATTTATGAACAGAATTTTAACTATTAGTGCTTGTAAAAAGAAAAATTAGGTCCAATTTTACATTCTCATTTTCTGAAGAACTAATTTTTCTTTTTTATTATTTTTTCAACTTTTACAATCAAACCCTTTTACTCAGTGGCAGATCTGTTATCTTACATCTGTGGGCCCAGCATCCTTATTTTGTGACAATGGAAGCACTATGTTTAACACTTCCAATCTCTCAAAGGCTAACATAGTGCCTGGCAAGGAGTAGGTGTATCAAAATTGCCTGCTGCTTGAGGGAAAAAAATGCAAAAATAGCATCAATCAAAAACAACTCATAGCAACTGTGTGGCCTAAACCAATAATGGTCCTTCAATGATTTAGTCATCAGGTCTTCAAAGATTTTGTTTTAGCACTCATAAGTATTTTGTATTAATGGTTCAAATGATGAATGCCCTAAAACTAAATTCTAGTTGACAAAATCAGCTTAAGCTTGGAAGTGTTTGAAGGTTGTGTTGGTCTCTTCCCCTCTCGACTGGTGTGATTGCAACAACTATTGAGGCTGCCAGGCAGTCTGTCTTCTGGGACTCAGGAGAGAGGGAAGCCAGTTGGTTTCAAAGTAGAGAGCTTCCAGCAACCCAGGGTCATGTATTTCTGCCACCTGTGTGTAGGGAAAGGGTGTCCTGGGCTGGCGCTCTGTGGGCCTCTGCATTTCTGGGTAACAGACTACTCACTCTTGCAAATGTGACTGTGAGCCATCTATAGACTGGAAGAATCAGGTCTCTTCATCTGGCTGATGTGCAGTAGAATTAGCTATGGTGTTCCACAGAGGTACAGCTCTGTAAGTTAAAAAGAAAAAAAAAAAAAACCTCCTCTTTGTATAGGATGCTTATACCTGGTTATGAGATTTCTGTCATATATGGGAATATTTCCTCTTCATTAAGCAAACTCCTTGTGGTATTTGCAAAATCTCTAAAGACTATCCTTGTCTTCCTTTGCTGGTTTTTATGTAATAATTTATAGTATCAGCAGAGAAATGTTGCTACTTGCAGATGACACCCTAGCTACATGTTGTCTTTGAATTTCAAAGGAATGCTGTGGATACATTCACTAAAGCTTTTGTTGTTAGTGATAGAGGATTTGCACAGCTGCCTGGGTCTGTCTGCCACATGCTTCCCCCAGATACTCTCGATGTTGCCCCAGACACTTCTCCTGAATTCCTAGTTCCTGGTCTGATATATTCCACTTCTTCTCATTGGACCTTCATTGTTAGTTTTGAATATTATTTCCCTCTTAAAAAATGTATCACCCATGACCTACAGGGATTTTGGCTATTTGTTTATTCAACAAGTGTTTATTCTGCACCTTACACACCTATTATATGACAGTCACAGCAGAAGCACAAAATACGCAAGTTTGAGTAAAAATGAAAAAGCAAAAGCAAACGAAAAACAGTGTCATTGCATTCATGGAGCTTATCTTTAAATTTACAATATGCATCTTCTTACCCAAAAATCAGAACAAATGAGCAAGTATAATTCTTCTAAGTGTGAAAAAGTGTTTATAATGGAGGAATGTGATGTGGTCAAGACAGGAAGTGAAGGCCTAGGATAAGAGTAACCCTACAAACAGTTTATGTCTCACTCTCTGGTGAAAGACAAGAAAATGACATGTGTTTTCCCATTTTAACCTCACAGCAACTTAGCGTGGTAGGCATTAGTGGCCACATTTAATAAAAAGTAAAACAAAGCTAGAGAATGCAGCCCTAGGTCAAATAGCTGGTAAGTCATGAAGCTGAGATAGGAGACTACATCTTCATCACACTAATCCCCATGCCCTGGGTTGTTACTCATACAGGATAGAAAGGCATGTGTTTCTCTATTTTTATCCCTAATTTGGCCATAACTTTCAGGTAATAGATGCAGACAAATTATCAATCAATGTTGACTTTTGATTCAGTAACATTTAATACTTTTTCTAAAATAAAATTGAATTTTAATAGTGCATAAGCAATACTCAAGTTTTCACTTTGTTAGTAATGAGATGTAAGCTTTAATTATTGTTATCGAGGACTTAGCATCTTAAAGTATCAGGTCTTAGAGATGTGTCTCATTTAAATGTGCATTTTAACAAAGCATTACTTCTAAAAATTGAAACATATTCTGATTGTTTCAACGAACCTGAAACTGAAGAATTTCATGATGCACTAAAGAAATATTCTTAGAATCAGAATTCATCAACATGGATGCAGAATTAATATTCTGTGTCTCAGCTTGATAGGGAATTCAACTGGAAAGACATTTTCCTCTCTGTGGGATTAGCATGTTTATATTCAATATTATAAATAGAATGGATCCACAGTCAATTGCAAACAGCTTTTTCCAAAATTATGTCTTCCTACTGTTGTAAATGTAGACTATCTGTGATTGTAATATCGCATCATGGCTAGTAAACATTTGTGTATCTGAAATGCAACTATAAAGTATTCAGATCGCTGAATGACTTACAAAGAAACTGTTTTAGGAGCGACATTGGCCTTTAGCCATCCATAGCCTGATTTTCATGGAAAAGTGGCAGGAAAGGAAACCATTTCTTTGCCAGCATTTGTTAACCTTCCATGAGCAAGAAAAATGAAACGTTTGAGGTGATGGCTATCCCAATTATACTGATTTGATCATTAAACATTTTATACAGGTATCAAAATTTCACATGTACCCTCAATCTATTACAACTGTTATATATCAATACAAGTAAAGATAAATTTAAAAATGAATGATAGTATAAATGGACATTTTATTAAAATATTGGGTTAACCAAATGCGCCAGTGCTAAGTTTCTTACTCCTCTGTGGAAAGCCATTTCAGCAAGTGCTTGCTTCACTAGCAATTTATCCATGTTTGCTACAACTTGCTGAGCTCTCCTTACCTTGAGATATTCCATGATCTTGCTGTGAAGTCTATACTCCTCACCTGTGGGACTTGGCACACGTGATTTTTTCTCCAAGAAACTGACCATTAATTTTCTCCAAACAACAAGGCCTCTAGCATGCAATACGTTCTCTCAAGAAACACAGTTTTTGTTGATTTTTGGTTTTGTAATCATCAATAATATTATGCTCAGACAATCAAGCGATATGAACAGCTTCATATAACTAGCTAGTGGAGAATCAGAGTACATGGAAAACTTGTGTTTTGTTGTGTGTGGTTTGCTGCAACTCAATTACAGTTGAGTTTCTAATTCCGGAGTTACTCCGTATAAGGCTCTAATAAATGGGTTTATACAGTTGATTAAAGTGGGCTAGGCAACCTCCATGCCTCATTCTAACCCTGACATACCCAGGTTCTAAACCATTCTGTGATCCACTGGGGATAAGCCCAGTTATAAGGAAGCCAATCCGTATGTTAGTAGTCTTCTTTGCAAACTTTATGTACAATGCCATCTGCTTAATAATTATTAAAAAGATATTTCCACCAAAACGTAAATTTGTTTCATCACTTCTATCTTTAAACAGTAAAAATAACTCAATCTACCTGTGAAACTATTCTATACAGGGATCTGTACCAACTGAAACAGCTTCTACTTTGAAGTCATTATTGTACCTTTGATAATCACAATAAATTAATGAAAATTTCTTATATGTATCATAAAGAGAGGCCTCAATTGTAAAGAAGTTATTACTGTTCATAGAGTAAATACACCTGAGAGAAATATCAGCTACTGGTTTGAATCACCTTGAGGGAACTTATAACTTTATTAAGAGTAATATCTATAATTCTGATATTAATAAAGATAATAACAGTGATAACAAATATTGATTGCTAATATGTGCTAGATATTCTGCTTGGTGTTTTACATAAATTGATATATTCAATCATCGTAACGACTTGTTGACTGGTTACTGTTGTACTAGTCAGGGTTCTCCAGAGAAACAAAGCAACAGAATACACATACACACACACACGCGCGCACGCGCGCACGTGAGAAAGAGATTTATTTATTTTGAGGAATTGCCTCATGTAATTATAGAGGCTGAGAAGTTTCATAATTTGCAGTCTGCAAGCTGGAGTCCTAGGAAATCCCTTGATTTCATTCCATTTCAAGTCCAAAGGTCTGAGAACCAGAGGAGCCAATGGTGTAAATCTTAGTCCATTGTCAGGGAAAGAACAATTTCCCAGCTAGGAAAGGCAGACAAGAGGAAAAAAAAGGGGGGGTTAAGTTTCCCCTTTCTCTATCTTTTTGTTCTATTCAGACTCTCAGTAGATTGGTTGATCCCCAAACACCTTGGAAGTGGCAACCTACTTAACTGAGTCTACTGATCCAATGCTAATCTCACATGGAGACACCTTCACAGACACACCCAGAAATGACATTTAATGTAGACATTTCTTGGTGCAGTCAAGTTGACACAGAAAACTAACCACCATGACTATTATTATCTCTATCTTACCGCTGATAAGGCAGTCTCAAAAACTGCATAGTATTTGCTCAAGGTCTTAACTAAGTGCAGTGTTTACAGATTGCAAATATTTCTTTTTTTAATGTAGGCCTGTTTGGAGAGTTGTTTTGGGTTATCGGTGTATAGTATATGCTCAGAGAAATGCTTCACATTTCTTTGGCCCTCCCAACAACCCTGAGAGTTGAGGAACATAAGAAGACATTCTTTTTTATTCTTTTTTTTGTTTTGTTTTGAGACAGAGTCTCACTCTGTCGCCCAGGCTGGAATGCAGTGGTGCGATCTTGGTTCACTGTGAGCTCCGCCTCCCGGATTCATGCCATTCTCCTGCCTCAGCCTCCTGAGTACCCGGGGCTACAGGTGCCTGCCACCACACCCAGCTAATTTTTTTGTATTTTTAGGAGAGATGGGGTTTCACCGTGTTAGCCAGGATGGTCTCGATCTCCTGACCTCATGATCCGCTCGTCTCGGCCTCCCAAAGTGCTGCGATTACAGGCGTGAGCCACCATGCCCGGCCAACATAAGAAGGCATTCCTAATCCCACAATATAGATGAGCATACTGCAGTGTTTGCGGATAAATGTTCCACACCATGTTTGATAGCAAATCCAAGATGAGAGGCCTAGGACTCATGCCCTGGAACTTCTAGCTGGTACCTCAAGGCCCCACTCAGAGCTTTAAACAAAAGAAAACTATAAAAATAATGCCCATTTCATCTTAGAAAATGACAAATTCTGCACGCTAAATTTCTTCACAATATGAATGAACCCCTCCCCCCAGCTAATTCCCAATGCCTCTATGATTCATTAGTGTCATCTGTCAGCAGGTTCTCAACGTCATCTGGCTTATTCCTCTGTAAAGACTGGAGTTTGTGATGAGCCCCTTTCTATATTTCCACCTCTTGCCTACACCTTCCTTACCTGGTGACTCAGCCATTAGCCTCTGACTTGATTCTAACCCCTCAGCGAAGTGTCAAAGGATGTACCCATTTCCTCCTCAAGAAGTGTTCACCACTCAAAAGAAGAAGGGTTTCAGAATCACATCTTTTACTGATTGCACAGAAAACCCATATCAACTTTAGAAAAACATTCTTACGTCTTGAGAAATGCCTCAAAAAGGTTGTTATTGTTGCTTTGTAAGTTACCCAATTTACCACTATTAATTTTTGATTATATATCTGCTCACTAATATTTCTGTGAACATACATACAATTCGAATTATACTGTACAAACTACATAGAAAATTCTTTTTTCCTTTTTTTTTTTTTTTTGTCTTTTTACCAAACTCTACCATCAACACAATTCTATGTCATTAAATATTCTTTAGCAACGTAACTGGTAGTGACTCTGTAATATTCCAATATATAAACAGTCAAAATAAGGATATATATTAATTTATCTAACCAGTTCCTTATTTTGGCCTAATTTGGTTCTTATTTTGCACTTTTTTGTGTTATAAATTACAATGAAATGAACATTTTTATGGATAACCATCTGATCGCATCTCATTAATTTCTTACAGCAGACTTTGAGAAGAAAAACTTCTACATTAAAGCAAATGTAAATTTTTAAAAAAACAAGTGTTTCAAAAATGTTCTGAGGCATGGCCCCCTATAAGGCATCATGTTTTTGCATTGTGTTCAGAAATGCTGGGGAAGGTACTTTTGAGGTGGCTGCACTATTAGGAGGTAATTTTTCTGTCCCTATTCTCCAGTTCAATGTGCCATCACCTTCCACACTGTTACATGGAAGCTAGGAAGCCTTTCTTAATAAATTGTACCCTACCTGGGGTTTCTTAAGAAAACTCAACAGGACTCAAAGCTCGGGACAAGAAAGCAGTACCAATAGACTAAAGGGGATGTGAAAATTGCTGGTGAAAAAAATTATTTGGCTGAATAACTTGCTGATGAGACTGGATTTCAAAAAGGAATTTTTGCTACATGGGGTCTGTTGTCTGCTGCAGATGGCTAGCATGTGAAAAAGAATGCAGGAATCCTCCTATCTTCTACAAGCAGCTACTTTTAAAGTGTGAGGGCTTGATAGGACCGAGAATTAAATTAGGTTGTCTTTATGCTAAGAGACTGGAGATCTATGTGGACCAAAATTATATTATTATGTTATTACCTATTTGATTGTATTTATAGCACTTGTAAGTGCCTGAACTCATTTATATGTGTGTTTGTTCATTATTCTTCTCCCTTATTATAAAATAAGCTCCATGAGACAAGCACCTTGTCTAACTTGTTCCCTTTATATCTTCAGCACCTTAGCATAACACCCAGCATTGTTCTGGCATCAAGTAATTTTTGTAGGATAAAAGAATGAAAGGATTGTTATCTTTATCTAACCCATTGAGTGTCTACATTTTTAGTATGTAATTAATTATTTACTGATTAACCTTTTGTTATATATCTTCAGGTATTTTCTCTGTATATCTTCATCTCTGTGGTTTTATAATATGCTCTTGAAGGACAAAGGGCTATAATTTAGAGAATAATTTGTACCCATTGAATGTATATCTGAAATGGTAAGCTGAAGTGACCATTTATTAAATATGTGTTCACTAACTGGAGGCTAATTAGAACTGTGTCAATTTCTGATTTTTAGTACCAGATATAGCTTATTGGATCTGGTGTTTGCAGATAAGGTTTGCTGACATTTCATTTTGAAACACTCTCTAAATCAGCATAAAATGAAGCTTATCTCAAGACTGGTTAATATAAGAATCCAAAAACCATTTGAATGGGGAAAAAGTCAGTGGAGTCACTCAAATGTTACATTTCCATTCATTCATTTGAATGGTTGTAATATGTTTTAGTGGAAAAAATAAATGAAATTTACATTATGAAAAGTAAAGTGGTTGTATCAATACAATGTTATGTAAATCTCACCAGTCCAGTTCTTTATTAATGGAACTCATCTTCCTAAATGCTTATGCGAAATTCACATTGCCATCTATGTTATTTATATATGCCTAGTTTTGGTTGCTTCTTATAAGATCTTTAAAGAAAAGTTTAGGGACTAGGGATAAAATGTAAAATTAAGACCATTGAAGTATGACTGGTAAAGCCATTTTTTATGATTTCTATTTTTATTTTTGTATCTTCTTGTAGAGGTGGGGTTTTACCATGTTGCCCAAGCTGGTCTCCAACTCCTGAACTCAAGCCATCTGCCTGCCTCAGCCTCCCAAACTGATGAGATTACAAGCATGAGCCACCGTGCCCAGCAAGGCCATTTATTTTATTAAGCATGACTTTAGACCTTATCTAGGTCAGAACCTAAACATATTTCCAAATGATATGTTCAATTTTCTCCTTTCCTTGAGTCTCTAATGATCTCAAGACCATACCCAGGCAATGCCTTCTCCTAGGAGCAGTCCTTCCTCCTCTCTGAGGCCCCAGGATAATGGATATGCCTCACGTGTAAGCACTTTCCATAGCTAGTTGAAATGATCTATTTCAACAAATAATAACTGAGTACTTGCTATGTGACAGTCACTGTGATGTTGGTAAGCCAAAGAAATCCTTGCCTCATAGAAGTTACATCCTAGTAAAGGAGTCACTAACCAAATAAGCTGACAGTTTCTGATATGCTGTTAGGTAAACGCATGTTATCGAGAGAAATACAGCATGGTAAATGAATGGGGAAGGATGGAGTGGGTCATACTGTAAGCCAGCCAAGTTGGCATCTCTGAGGAGGGACATTTGGTGAGGACTTGAACACCATGAAGAAGCAAGTCATGGATATCTGGGGAGAACATTGTAGATACAGGAAAGCCTAGTAAATGCAAAATCCCTGAAGCAGAAGCACTCGCCAAATGTTTGACAAAAGGGAAGAAGGCTGAGGTAACTAGAATGAGGTGTGTGAGCATGAGAGTGGAGGAACTGAGGGAGAGAGAGAGAGAGAGAGAGCGAGAGCGCCAGGAGCCAGTTCTCAAGCTCTCATTAACACAGGAGCCTTATCCTGGGTAGGTGGATCAGAGCATTCGGGGGTCTATAAACCTAAGTGCAAAGAACATGCCATCTTTATTTTCATTAACCTCAACAGAACTTTAGCATATCATTTCATTGTGAATATAGAGAACAAACCACAGTATTATTAGTAGTGCCTGTGACTTCATAGCCAATAAACACTGAAATAGTTTTAGTTATGGATATCTCAAAATAGTCATTATATTGACTACTTTGATGTTAGAGTAGTTATAAGATCTTATCTACATGTGTCTTTTTAATATTTTGATAACTGCTTTGCAGTATCATTTGTTTTCTTTGTAACCTTACATGTTTTATTTTATACATCAAAAAAATATGGCCGGGAGTGGTGGCTCACGCCTGTAATCCCAACACTTTGGGAGGCCGAGATGGGTGGATCACTTGAGGTCTGGGGTTTGAATCCAGCCTGGAGAACATGGTAAAACCCTGTCTCTACTAAAAATACAAAAATTAACTGGGCATGGTAGCGGGCGCCTGTAATCCCAGCTACTCGGGAGGCTGAGGCAGGAGAATCTCTTGAACCCGGGAGTTGGAAGTTGAGGTGAGCCGAGATTGCACCACTGTACTCTAGCCTGGGTAACAGAGTGAGACTCTGCCTAATATATATATATGTATATTTATATATAATATAAATGAAAAATATATAAAATATATAGTAATATAAATAAAATATATATGATATATATGCTATAATAATATAAATAAAAATAGAAAATATATATTATATATAATATACATAAATATACATTACATATAATATATAATGTTTAATATATTATATATTTATATATAATATATAATATTTTATATATATTTTATATGTATAATTTTATTCTTCTGATAAGGTGTCCATAGGCTTCACCAGACTACTCAAGGTGTATATGGTTAAAAAAAATTTAAACAGTAGTAGAGAAATAAATGTTGTAGATATAAACCATTATTTTAAATAAATTTGAGTAACAGAAGTTATCACAGTGCAGGACACATAGTAAATGCAGTATATACTATGCGTAAGTTTTGTGAAACTTTGTGTGTGTATGTGTGAGTGATTTTTGGGTTATGACGTAAGATATCTTTCTCACTGTGGATTGTAATAAAAATGTTTTGAAAGTCAATGGATTAAGGTAGAAGCATGTTGACAAGAGGTAGGATTTATGAATGTCTCTAAGAAATCTTACAGTCCCCAGATGACAGAAAATGTCCTATAAATGTTTCTTGATGAACGGACTGTAAAAGAAATGTATTCTTTCTGCTTCAAGCCTTATCCTTCTACTGGCATTTTTGATATCTTTGTTCTTTGTGGTTTTAACCACCTCTCCCGGGCTCTGGTCCTTGAGCCTTTGCCTCTTTCTCTTCTGAATCCTCACCCTCTGCCTTTTCGCTGGCAACGATTCTATAAATATACTCAGAAATCTCCCCCAAACCGTGACCCTTGCTTCTTAAGGCCTCATATTATCTTCTTTCTTGTATTTACATTAAAATACTATGGATGTATCTGTTAAACAGTCAGGAAATATTTAGGAGACACCGCTTGTATTCAGGTGATGTGGGCGGGGCCTTCCCCTCCTGGGACATACAATCTCACCACCCACTACATTCTGGCTTCAGTTCCCTCGGCCCCACCGAAAGAGGTTTTCACATGTCACCAGTGACAACCTAAACTCAATGGACACTTCCCAACCTTCATCTTACTTGATCTTTGCTTATTTCTCTATTCTTTGCATTCCACGCCAGTTTGGCTAACACCCTACTATCAGTAATATCAAGCTAGTAAGATACCCATTTTCCTGCTTCCTGTTTATCTTTTATTGCACATATTGTCCCCCTCTCACTGGAATGCTTCTTGTCTCTGATGTTCTTTTAGTAAAGTTTTCATCATCCTTCAAATTCCAGATTAAGTGTTGCCTCCTCAGTGAACCTCTCCACCTCCCTTGGTCCTTTCACTCAGCCCGACATTCCTCCAGAGCTAATCCCCTCATTTTCTCTGCTACCCTTGTGCTGTTATCACCAAACCTCATATACTATACCTCTGTACACAGATATCATATTTCACCTCATGTACACATACATCATATTGCATTTTAGCTAATTACTTTTTTATCCATCTTCTGTACTAGACTGGGAAGTTTCTTCAAAGGCAAGAATAACTCTTAACACAACGCTTTGCACAGGGTCTGTGCTCTAAGAATGCTTCTAAGTGAACATATGAATAAATGAATGAAAGAAATTCTTCTAAAATTTCATCAGCAATGAATTAAATCCCAGATCTATGGAAGTGTTCTAATACATAGTAAATTCTCAATAATAATTTGTTGAAAAAGTTGTATTTTGTTCATAATTGATATACATTAAAATTATTAAATTATATGTAAAAAAATCATTCTTAAATCTGGACATATTTTGCCTATGTTAGACATAGTCCCAGTAGGCAATCATTTTAACAATTGTTGACCAATTTCTTTTATTAAATTCCTTCTTTTTTATCTACATAGTCAATGATAAAGTCAATGGCAATATCGTCGTTGATAAAGAACCATTTTATAGGTAGATTAAAATGGTTTGTCTTAAAGCATGATATATATCTATTTTTTAAATTCAACAAATTGATTGCGTTTCTCTTCTGTGTGCACAGCACCTTTTTCAGAGTGACACAGATACTTTACACCATCATAGTTAAAGCCTTTGTTAAGGAATTTGTACCTCTGCTTACCAGGGAAGAGAACAAAAACATTTGTCTCCAACAGATGACAGGGCCTGAGCACAGAGGCATTCATTCTACCCAGCAAT
This sequence comes from Rhinopithecus roxellana, assembly GCF_007565055.1. Lineage (NCBI taxonomy): Eukaryota > Metazoa > Chordata > Mammalia > Primates > Cercopithecidae > Rhinopithecus > Rhinopithecus roxellana. The sequence continues at coordinate 174,016,228 of NC_044550.1, forward strand.
TTATGGGCAATGGTGAATCAAGGCCCCCTGTCAAGTACAAGCACTGGGGTAAAGAATAGTTAATTCCACCTGATTGAAGAAAGCATTATTAACCTGCTCATAGACTTTATGTGTGCCCTTGTCTATCAGCCAGCTTCCTTTCTTCCTCTGATTGAGTGCATGCACTTATCTATGTCTTGACATTGACCATGGATTGGGAAAGTCAGGCATCTGTGGCACAAGGTTTGAACATTAACAATAAATAGACCCGAGCTTCCACGAATTATTAATGTTATTGCAATGTCAAGTTCCTTGCCGCCCTCTCCCTTGCCTCCTGACAAATGGCTTCACGTCTTTGTCAAATGAAATGAATGGTACAGTGATGTTTTCGAGAATAGGTGAAATTTCTAAACAGAATTGTTATCATTTCAAATATTCCTGTAAATGTATATGATACACCTACTGAGAAGAACCCAATGGTCTCCTATTACTACCAGAAAAGGAGGAATTTCCATTTCTTTTTTACCAAAGAGTCAACCCAATATCGAGGCAGAGTTCTAAGAAATATTAGAACTTTCATCTTTACAATGTACTTTAATAAAAATGTTTACTGTACATATTCCCAAACTTGGATATTTTCTCCAAAAAAGTAACATTTCTCATTCAATTAAGCAATATGATTTGGGAAATTGCACCTTGGGTACAATTTGACAAAATGTATACTGAACCTGGAACAACTTTGTGCTAGGAACATACATAGATACAAAGAATGTAAAAGTTTAATACTTGGAAAATGTGATAAAACAATATTTTTAAACTTAAGTGATATTCATTTACTTAATTTTATTGCATTAAGAAAATAAGAATAAGTTCATAGCCCTTTAAGAGAATTTTGTCATGCCTCCTATTTGTGCAACATCAGCAGAGCGCTCTGTAGAAATTAAGCCATCTGGGACAATAAAGGAGAAGACATTTCTGTGATGATCAGGCCAAATTAAGAATGAGAATGTACATGCATTATCTCTTGAGGCTGCTATATTAGTTTCCTAGGACTGCTGTAACAAATTCCCAGAAACTGGGTGGCCTGAGACCATATAAATGTATTCTCCCAATAGTAACACTTTTACATTGTTGGTGGGAATGTAAATTAGTTCAACCATTGTGGAAGACAATGGGTGATTCCTCAAAGACCTATAACCAGAAATACCATTTGATCCAGAAATCCCATTACTGGGTATATACCCAAAAGAATATAAATCATTCTATTATAAAGATACATTCACGTGTATGTTCATTGCAGCACTATTCACAATAGCAAAGACATGGAATCAAACCAAATGCCTATCAATGATAGACTGAATAAAGAAAATGTGGTACATATACAGCATGGAATATTATGCAGCCATAAAAAGGAATGAGATGTCCTTTGTAGGAACATGGGTGGAGGTGGAGGCCATTATCCTCAGCAAAGTAATGCAGGAACTCCTGACAGGGGAGTAGTGGGAGGGAGAGCATTAGGATAAATAGCTAATGCATGTGGGGCTTAACTCCTAGTCCTAGGTGATGGGTTGGTAAGTTCAGCAAACCACTCTTGCATATGTTTACCTATGTAACAAACCTGCACATCCTGCACATGTGTCCTGGAACTTAAATTAAATTTAAAAATAATAATTATCCTCCCACAGTTCAGGAGGTTGCAAGTCTGAGAACAAACCTGGAAAGCACAAGCAGGGGAATGAATTCTACAAAGGCTCCAGGAGAGAATTCTTCCTTGGATTCTCAGCTTCTGGGGATTGCTGGCAGTCCTTGGTATTTCTTGGCTGATAGCGGCATCCCTCCAGTTTCTGCCTCTGCCTTCCACAGGCTGTATTCCCACTGTGTGTGTGTCTCTCTATCCTCCAATCTCCCTTCCCATGTAAGGACACCAGTCATTGGATTTGACCACCTTCATCTAGGATGAGGTCATCTGCAAAGACCCTATTTCCAAATAAGATCACATTCTGACTTCCAGGTAGACATGAATTTTGGGGAGACACTATTTAACCCAATACAGTTGCTTATACTCCTTTATTTGAAATTGTGGTTGGTTAAATGGACTCTAAACCATAAACAACGAGTAGATTACAGCTGCCTGTAAGTATGCGAAGAAGACTCAGAGAGGAAACCTGAGTGAGATTCTCAGAACGGTGCAAAGGAATCGAATCAAGTAGAAAGCAATCAAATAGCAATGAGGTGCCAATCTTGGACTTGCTCATCTTTTTACTCTCACCTCCACTGGTGCCTTCTAAAGAAACACTCCCTGAACACGTGGCTCATCTGTGTTGTGGGCTGTTCATCCTCTCTTCATCTCCTGTGTTATGCAGTGCAATACACTCTTTGCATTTGCCAGATAGCTTGATAACTATCTGTTTGCTATCTGATTTCTCCCAGTAGACGGTAAGTTCTTATGAAGTTGGTAAGATGTGAACAGCACATTGTGGGTTCAAAAACGTCTGTGTTTGCAAATGAATAAATAATCAATTAAAGTGTGAGGCACTTACAGAGAGTAAGTAATGCAAGAATTCTGACCTCAGAGAGCCTGCATGGATGCTAAGTGATGTGCCTACAAATCGTCATAGTTGAAGACAGACAATCCCTACCTAGTGCCAGAAAAGAAGGAAAATGAAATACCTTGGGAAGTAGCAGATTGAGCTATTATTACAACTGTGGTATGATCTCTAGAGAAGATTTCCTGATAGATGTGATATTGAAGCTAGATATTAAGGAATAGGCATTATTTGTGAAGATGGATGAGTGGGGCAAGTCAGGGCACTGGAAAATGATGATGATGTGGGGTAACTTTTAAGGCAGAAGGGGGAAAAAGCATGATTATAGGCATGAAGGTATGTAGGTCCAGGATCCATGTGGAAAACAGCAAATAATGCAGCTTCAACGTAGCGTTGCAAACGGATTCAATCATTGTGGTGAAGAACAACTGAAAAGTTAGGTGGGAATTAGATCAAAGAGGTCTTGAGTGACAGTGCAAACAGACATTCTGGGAGTGTTACAGAGTAATGTGATATGATCTCTTTGTGTGAAGAGCTTCACCTGATCACAAGGGACTCTGAAGAAGTCTGAAGGAGTCAGTGAAGAGTGTAAGGACAGCACCAGGCTGAGGAACCAGCGTGACTGGATAAGCGGCAGGAGGAGAAAATGCTATTAACAAAAGAACAGAAGTGTGATATGGAAGGGAGGAGATCACCAGGTTGAGTGCAATCTGATCAAAGCAAAGTAAAACCGGACTGGAAGATGGAGGTAGTTCTTGGCCTTGAATGAAGCAAAGATGAAGGAAGAAGGGAACTAAAAGATATTCCCTGGTGTTTCTCCATGAGATAGAGCTCGTACCCCAGACAGGATGCACTGTGTACTCATGTGTTTCAACAGCATTTTATTTAAGTTGTTTCATTCGAGTGCTACTTGAGTAGATGACTGCAGGAAAGGGCTATGTATTAGTCTATTCTCACACTGCTATAAAGAACTACCTGAGACTGGGTAATTTATGAAGAAGAGAGGTTTCATTGAATTCACAGTTCTGCAGGTTTAACAGGAAACATGACTGGAGGCCTCAGGAAACTTACAATCATGGCAGAAGGTGAAGGGGAAGCAGGCATGTTTTACCATGGCAGAACAGGAGAGAGAGCAACAGGGGAAGTGCCACACATTTTTAAACCATCAGATCTTGTGAGAACTCACTCACTATCATGAGAACAGTAAGGGGGAAGTTCACCCCCATGATTCAGTGACCTCCCACTAGGCCCCTCCTCCAACACTGGGGGTTAAAATTCAAGATGAGATTTGGGTGGTGACACAGAGCCAAACCATATCAAGCTATTTTGCAAATTCTTGCCTACCCATTCACAACAAAATGCAGAAATTGAATGTAAGCCTTTAGAAGCAATCGCAGCAGTGTGATATTGTCACAGTACACATAAGTGTTATTTTGTATTTTACAAAAGTATCAGTGTACAATGAACTGGACAGAAAAAAATAAGGATCAAAATTGATCCTTCACCATATATAGTTTGAGAAGCTCTGTTCTATGAAACTAGTACATCTCCTGAAATAAAGGATAGTTGATCTGTCTACTCCTGCAGGAGTTTGTCAGCTCTACGTGGAACAGGGAGGGACATATCTGATTCCTTTCTGAACCCCCAGCTTCAAGCATAGGGTAGACCATACTACATGCAATCAATAAATAACTAAAATGGAATTGATTTTGTAACTAGTTTTTTTTGTTTTGTTTTGTTTTGTTTGCTTTTTGTTTTATTTTGTTTTTTAACTGCTGAGAGAGCAGTTTTAGGCTGACCAGTTGGGCAGAAGTCACAGTCCTGGAACTTAAGATAAATGAACAGACACAAGCAGACAAAAGCAGCAAGAGGTAATCCTCATTAGATGCCACAAAAGAGAGAAGAGCCATGAAGTGGAGCTGGAGCAGGCAGACCATTTGCATGCTTCAGAAAACTCTTGGAATGCAGGTGCTCAAGATACAGACAGGAGGAAGTTAAAACTGGAAGTCTTCAGAGTCTCAGGCCACAGTCCAGTCTTGTTGGTGGGCATGCTTCCCTTTTGGCACCATTGCTCCTGCTCTGGGCCAAGTTAAACATCTATTAATGCGGAATTGGAAAAGCGTTTTTGGTTTGCAAGATCCTGAGCGTGATTCCTCTCAAAATAAGCAACCTGGCGTCCTTGACCCAACAAAACTCTGCTCTCAGCAATGACTTTCTGTAAGAAAGGCAGATGATTACCAACTTCACTGCAACATGCTCAGTACTGTGGACAGACTGAAGCAGTTCTGGGCTAAAGGTCTGCTACATGCCAGTGCAAGCATTTGTTGTTACACTTGATCTACCTACATAATTTCAATTAGTTTCCATCTGTGACATATAAAATTGAATTCTACTGAATGCCCTGAGCTTTTTCTAAGCACCAAGCTTTGTTGCCAAACTGACAATTTGCAAGGAATCTAGGCCATACTACAGAAAATCAGAGGCTGGTCAAACTTGAAAAGATGTTAGTAATAATCTAGCCCATCTTCCATTTTACAGAAAGGGTACCTAAGGCATGGAGTAAAAAAAAAAATTACTCATTCAAATTCACAGTGAGCTATTTCACATCAACTTGAATGAAGTTGTTCTGTCTGTGAAACCCTGAACAATTTTCACTACACCTCGGTGCTTCTATCAACTATCCATTCATTGCATTGTAAATGTCTCAATAGATAACACATTCTCCCAGGCCCTGAAACCAGTAGATTATGGTGGAAAAAATATCCAATGTGTCATTTTTGTCATTGCCTGTTAACTACAGAAGTCCTCCCTATGTTTCAAGATATTATAGCATTTCATTGTGATTTAAAAAACTACTAGCAAATAGGAAGTAACATTTGCCAAATAAAATCCATAAAAATAAAGCATCCTTTACAATAAAGAAACTCTTCTCGATTATTTAGACATTTTAAGGGTATTTTGAACTCCTCAAATACAAATTTCAGGTTTATAGTTGTATCATCAAAATCCTATGTGGCAACCAAAAGTTCATTAGAAGGCAGGACACGGAATTATTCTCTCTCCTTCCTTCCTTCCTTCCTTCCTTCCTTCCTTCCTTCCTTCCTTCCTTCCTTCCTTCCTTCCTTTTTTCTTCCCTTCCTTCCCTTCCTTTCCTCTCTTCTTCCCTTTCTCTCACTTCTCTTTCTTCTCTTCTCTCTCTCTCTCTCTCTCTTTCTCTCTCTCTCTCTCCCTCCCTCCCTCTCTCTCCCTCTCTCCCCCATTACGTTGCCCAGGCTGGTCTTGACCTCTTGCCCTCAAACAATGCCTTTGCCTCAGCCACCCAAAATGAAGATACTGAATTCTGACTACATGAACTTGCAAATCTCATGTAACCATAGATCAGTCTCCTCATCTTTACAGTAAGGCAACCACAGTATCTGCCTTCTAGAATTCTTATGAAGAAGATTTGAAGTAATCCACCTGAGGTGCTTAGCACCGTGTCCTATAAATGTTAGCCATTAACATTAATAATTAGATGATGGATTTGTCACAGACTGTTGAAGCTTTTTGCATGAGCAGGGTGAAGAGACTTGATAATAAGTACAGGTTCATCTATTTCTGAGATTCTATGACCTTACTGGGCCTTCCTGGCATTAAGCCATTGGCAAGTTGACTAAGCCTGTCTTGTCTCCAACTAAATCCTGCTTTTAAATATCTTCTTCCAAATCAAATTAATCAGTTTCCCCCAGTCTAGCTCCATTTATCTTCTTGGTTTTAGGGAGCTCTGTCGTTATTTAAAAGCAATGAATCTAACCTAGATTGAGCATCTGCTATGCACCATGATTATTGCTCATGTTCCTGCACCCAGCATCCTGTAAGAGAAGTGTCATCATTGCAATTTACAGATGAGGAATAAAGGGACTCATTCAGCATCCAAAATTCAGTGATTATAGAATTTATTATAAAACCCAGGATACTTCTAAGAATAACAGGGGATGTCATTTATAATTACAATAGTGATAATCATAACTATATTGATCCGTAACTATGGATCCATAGTTATAAATTGGGATTGTCTTAGGAGACATGGGGCATATCATCATTCTCCCCTTGGAGTAAAGAGTTGCGGAGCCCAAATTCAAACACAAGACAATCTCTAACCCTCTGAGTTTAACAACATTTAGGTTGAAAGGATCTTCTTTTTTATCATTTTATTTTACTGGCCTGAGGACTACTGTCCTGGTAAAAATGAAAATTGGGACACTAATAGGAGAACCTGAAGACCTGAGGTGGGTAAAGGATCAGGGCATCAGTAACCTCTGCAGGTGTTAAATACAGATGTTCCTCAATTTACAATAGGGTTATTCCCAAATAAACACGTTGTAAACTGAAAATGTCATTAAGTCAAAAATGCATTGAATGTACTTTGCTTACCAGATATCATAGCTTAGCATAGCCTGCCTTAAACATGCTCAAACACAGTAGCCCACGCTAGGGCAAGATCATGTAACACAAAGCCTATTTCATAATAAGGGGTTGAATAGCTCCTGTAATTTATTGAATACTGTACATTACCTCAAAATTGTGATGGTTTTGCATCATCGTAAAGTTGAAAAAATGGGGCCAGGTGTGGTGGCTCACGCCTGTAATCTCAGCACTTTGGTAGGCCAAGGAAGGTGGATCGTTTGAGGTCAGAAGTTCAAAAGCAGCCTGGCCAACCTGGTGAAACCCTATCTCTAATAAACACAAAAATTAGCCAGGCATCCATAATCCCAGCTACTTAGGAGGCTGAGGCAGGAGAATCGCTTGAACCCAGGAGGTGGAGTCTGCAGTGAGCTAAGGTGGCACCATTGTACTCCAGCCTGGGTGACAGAGCAAGACTCCATCTGAAAAACAAAAAAAAAAAAAGTTGAAAAATTGTAAGTAGAACCATGGGGGACTATCTGTAGAGTGAAGGGGACTGTTACAGGTGGAATGTTTTGTGCAACCCAAACTCATAGGATGAAACTGTCTCTAATGTAATGGCATTGGGAGATGAGGCTTTGGGGAGGTAATTTGGCTTAGGTAATTTAGTTAGGTCATGAGGGTGTGACCCTCATGATGGGATTGAAGCCCTTATTTAAAAAAGAAGAAACACAGGATTGATCTCTCTTCCTCTCTGCAAAAAGATGGCTGTCTACAAACCAGAAAGCAGGCCCTCACCAGACACAGAATTTTCCAGCACCTTGGCTTTGGGCTTCCCAGTCCCCAGAAGTGTGAGAAATAAATTTCTGTTGTTTAAACTGCCTATTCTGTGATATTTTTGTTACGGCAGCCCAAACTGATGGAGATGGGGACAACACAAACCGTCATCTTGAAGGGCTGGGCAGATTCTTAAAACTGAGGATGAGGTAACCGAAAAGTAAGGCAGAGAGAAAGAAGGAATCCAGATGTAGGCCGATAAAAGCAATCAACTTCTTCTTCCTCCCAAATGCAAGGAATGTGAGGTTGACTAGAGAAGATTCCTCAGCTGATAAGCAGGTGGCTTTAGGAGCTGTTATAGAGTAAACCGTGACCTCCAATGTGGGCAAGGAGTGGGCGGCTAAAGGTGAACCAGAGAACAAGGATGACTAAGGGCTTTTCCTCCTCCCAGAAGATGAACTAACTAAACAGTCAAATTAAAAACTGTGACACCAAGAAAGACACACACACACACACCCCGTATTCATCAACTAAGTAAAAAAGATTGAGAAATTGAACACCGATAGATTGCATTGGTAAATTAAAGAATTAGAAAGGAGTAACTGGCTGTCATTTCATTTGTTTGACAATATATACTTTCAACAGCAGTTAATATTTATTGATAACATGGGACATACCAGGCACTGTTCTACATGCTTTCCAGTATTTATGGACTTAAACTATGCTGTGAGGCAGGTGCCACTTTGTTCTTCATTTTACAGATGAGGAAACTGATGCACAGAGAGAATGATTGAAGTGCCGAGATGATTCATGTGCAAAGCAGGCGTATTAGTTTCCTATTGCTGCTGGAACAAATGACCACATGCATAGTGCCTTAAAACAACACAAATTTATTCTGTTACAGTTCTGGAGGTCAGAAGTCTAAAATAAGCTAGCAGGACTGGTTTCTTATGGAGGCTCTAGCATAGAATCTTTGTCCTTATCTTTTCCAGATTCTTAGAAGCCACCTACATTCCTTTGCTTGTGGCCTTATCCTCTATCTTCAAAGTCAGTAGCATGGCCCCTTCCAGTATCACTCTCTCTCTCTCTCTCTGCTACCATGATTACATCGCCTTTTTCTGACCCTGTCCCACTTGCCTCCCACTTATAAGGACCCCCATCAGATATTCCAAGATGATTTCCTCATCTTGAGATAGTTAACTTAGTCACACTCACAAAGTTATTTGTATTATGTAAGGTAACATATTTAGAGGCTCTGGGAATTAAGATGTGGACATCTGTGGGAGGCCAATATTCTGCCTTTCTCAAAGGGTTCAAATCCAGGAAGTCTGGCTGCAGAGCCTGCTGCTTTAAACCACTGCACCACAGTGCCTGAAAACTTTAGTCATCTACGTTCTGTGTGTGCTATATGCCAACCACTTGCCTCCTGTTGGGTAGTCAATATTGCAAAAAACCGCTGTGATTCTGTCCTCATGTGAAAAACGGGCATAAAAAATGTACAACCACTGTTAAAATTGCATTAAGTTCTACAAAGCAAAAGCCAACATGCTAGGGAAAAAGAATAGTGGGGACAGGGAAGGAACACAATTACAAATCAAAAGTCAGGGAACACTTACCTAAGCAAAGATGCAGAGTGCAAAAAAATTTACATAGTTGTGTTCATGTAAATAATATTCTAAAGAAAAAAATTTAAAAACTTAACAGTAGTTGCATTAACAGATTACATCATAAGTAAAACACCTTGTGTTTTCTTCTCTGTATTTTCCAAGTGTTCTGAAGTAATGGGATATTACCTTAAAATTTATAAAATTGAAAGAAATTTTATAAATGGGGTGAAGTATGTGCTGCCTTTTAAGACTGAGTCTTTAGAAAATTTTCTCAATCAGCTGTGACAATGTGTACTGGACCTATTTGTAAAATTTACTCTAGAAAGTAATATCTCTTACTCAAATGCATTAAAGCTTCAAGACCAGTGCTTCCTTTGATTGCTAATTCCTCTTTTCACTCAACATCATGCTATCATGGCAGAAAGTGCGAGATCAACACTCTAAAATACAACAAAAACTGGCAAATATTTGACATGCTTTAAACATTTATCTCTTTGGGGTTATTCTATTTTTAATTTCAAATTTGCTTATATTTAGGGGAGAAAAGGACAGTAACAATACTGCAACTCAATGTTAGTCACTTCTATTGCTCTAAGAAACCCATCCCGTCTGTATTTAGAACAATTGACCCTAGAAAAAAGAAAGATACAGGGATTTTTCATCAATGTTTGATCTGACAGATGTGTCCAAATGCTGGTCAGCTTTCCACTGAATGTTACCATGGGCGACAGTTTTAAGAACTTTGCATGAATAAAAAAGAACAGGAAAAAGAAACACTGTATGAACACTTATTCGTGGGGCCACATCCATTTTACTCATGGGGCTGCCTGGATTCAGATTTTAACATTTTCTTTGATTATTTCTGTGAGCCCTTATCCATTCTCTCTGAAATACTGAAATACCTACCTTCTCTTCTCATTCCTCTTTATTTCATTCCAGCCTTTCAATCCACTGCTGGAGAGTGGATTTGCCAAAATGATGCTCTGATATGGTTAGGCTTTGTGTCCCCACCCAAATATTATCTAGAACTGCAATCCCTATAATCTCCACGTGTCAAGGGAGAGACCCGGTGGAGGTAATTGAATCATGGGTGCGGTTCCCCTGTGCTGTTCTCATGATAGTGAGTGAGTTCTCACAAGATCTGATAGTTCTATAAGGGGCTCTTCCCCCTTTGCTAGGCACTTCTCCCTCCTGCCGCTTTGTGAAGAAGGTACCTTGCTTCCCCTTCCCCTTCTACCATGATTGTAAGTTTGCTGAGGCCTCCCCAGGCATGCTGAACTATGAATGGATTAAGCCTCTTTCCTTCTATAAATTACCCCATCTCAGGCAGTTCTTTATAGCAGAAATGGATTAATACATGTTCTCACCTCATTCCTCCCTGCTACAACTACTTACTATGTAACAGGCATTATGCTAGGACACATGAGGTTAGTAGTTTGAGTGAAAAAATAGCCCCTGCTTTCAAAAAAAACTGGAGGAGTCTTCATTCAATCTAGTGGATTAAAGAAACATTTAAACAATGAGCTCTAATTCATGACTGGGCGACATCAGTAACCACTGGAGGCCTAAGGAGCAGGTGTTAACAGCATAGAGGAATGAATGATGAATTATTTACAAGCCCAATCTGTAGCTAATTTAAATACCTTGGAGGCTTGGAGGGCTCTTTATTGCTGGTTCCAACCTATTTTTCTAGATTTAGCCCATTGTTTGCCTTCATAAACTTTCATCTCTACTTTGGTTTTTCCAGAATCTCTTAAAGGACTTTTTTTTTAATGCCAACTTTAAGAAAACTCAAATCAAACTGGTTTCAATAACAATGAGAATATATTAATTCATATAGCTGAAAAGTTTAAAGACATTTCTAAACTTTTAGAAACTAAAAGTAAAGTTTCAGATGAGGCCTAATTCAGCAGCTAAAATAATGTCACCTAATTCCTGTTTCCCCTCTTTTTTGATTCTGTGTTTCAGACTGAGAACCTCTGGAAATTCTAGGCTCAGCCTCAAGTAGTGCAAAAAAGGTTTAGTTTTGAACCTAAATTCCTCCTATCAAGTGTGAAAAAAGAGAACTTCTGTTCCTTAGGTATCTAACAGAATTCTGAACCTCATTCTTATTGCCCTGAATTTAGCCATAGGCTCATCCGTTAATCAATTTTCATCAGTGAAGCATTATATCAATGGTCTCAACCCAATTTGTGCCCATGGTTAGAGTTGTTGGTATGTATCACGCAGTCACTATATTAGCCACATAGTGAAAATGGAGTATAAGTACTTACCTAAAGGGAGAACCTGGTACTGCTTTACCAAAAGAAGATTGAATAAACTGGATAAAATAAATAAATTAGAACAGAATAAGTGAATGAGCAACCAAACAAATAATTAATAACTTATTTGTGTTTCATTATTCTTGGACACTCGTTTTCATAACGCCTCCTTTTGCAGTTGAAGAAATCCCCAATTCAAATATTGTTAAAATTCAGAAAATCTGTCTTACATATTGTGTTTTCCTAACAAAACCTGACACGGTATTTTATACAGAGGAAGAGCTCAGTAAGTTTTTAATTGTTTCTTCTGAAAATTTCCACTGTACTGCCATTCTATTGATTTTTTTTTCTTAAAAGGGATCAATTTTATCTCTAATTTTAAAACTAAAGTTTTCCCCTCAGTGCTCATACTTTTCAAAGTATGAAGCATTTGTCAACTCCACCAAACACCTTCCCGCTTGAAACCTTCCTGCTGTTTTTTCCATGTTGTGGTACTTTTCTATCTCTCCTCCCATATCTCTCAGGTCTCCTTTAATTTAATCATGTCCCCTTTCTTCGCTCAACCAGTTGCAAATGAATGTAGGTTAATTTGACAATGTATAATTGGCAAGGATTGGTAAGCTTTAACCATTAGTGAATGGTGAAGGCTATTTGACCTCTTACTTTGCTCTTGGGTTTTATATGACATAAAACCTGGATCATTCAAAAATTCATATAATTAACCAAGTCTTCTTCTCTTTATATTACAATGAAAGCAAATATCAGACCCAATAATTCCATTATTTAGCAAACACACACACCCAAACAAATATGTGAATATCAACCCATTCTTTCTATGACATCAGTGGGATCTCCAATCTCTGTCATTTAGGCTTTCTGACGAGCACCTTGCCGGAAGGGTTTATCCCTGTGGTGGACAGAACACGTTCTAACAGCAGGGTCAGCTTACCTTTCACATAACTTAAGTTTCAGAGATCTTCTATACATGGACTTATCAGAACCCCAGCCACAGAGCTTGCTTCCAGGACACTGGGCTGCTGGGTTTGCTGGGTTGCATATTTTGTTGACAAAAGCAGTAGTTGCCTTTGTGGTCCTTTAAGCCAACGACAGTTTTTAAAACCAATGAATTTTATCAATTTATAATTAAATTTACCAATATTGTAAATTGATTAAATTTATCAATTTGTAATATTTCTAGAAGTCCTAAAAATATTGTCAAGATTTGCAATAGCCATCTCTGGAATTTGAACTCCCAATTTGGGTATTTCAAACACCCACATACTTTAGGGTAGAAACCAGAGTTAATGCTCCTATATATATATCATACTACTTTCACTAAGATATTTGGAAATCAGTTATAAAAAAATATCCAAAATCCTAAGTTTAGGTTTCCCTCAAGGTTCACAGTGAGGGAAATGCTGGATGAGCCCACAGCTTTGCATCTCAAATTCTAGATGAATCTATGGGTCTTGAGATGTCTGTGAATCCTTTGTACATATATGAGAAATTGCAGTGTGTGTATCTTTTTCTGAGCAGATAGTTCATAGATTTCCTTATGGTCTTAGGAGTATCAATGGCCTATTAGTGATAAAAAAAATGTGTTTTTTACATTATGGATATAAAAACAGACCCATTGATTTACACGCTCATTCATTCATATGAAATGTATGCATTGAATGCCTTCTATATGCCAAGTTTTATCTAGAATCTATAAATACAGTGATGAAAATGTCAAACAAATTCCTTATAATAATGAAATGGAGAATATTGATAATAAAAATAAAGATAAATGTATATAGTGTACATAATTTCAGGTACTGGAAAGCACACCAAATATAAATAAATAAAACTATACAGACTGGGTTCAGTGACTCATGTCTGTAATCTCAGCACTTTGGAAGGCCGAGGCGGACAGATCACCTGAGGTCAGGAGTTCAAGACCAGCCTGGCCAACATGGTGAAACTCTGTCACTACCAAAAATACAAAACTAGCCAGACATGGTGGCGGGTCCCTGTAATCCCAGCTATTTGGGAGACTGAGGCAGGAGAATTACTTGAACTCAGGAGACAGAAGTTGCAGGGAGCTGAGATCCTACCATTGCACTCCAGCCTGGGCAACAAGAGTGAAACTCTGTCTCAAAACAAAACAAAACAAAACAAAAAACTATACAGAGGGATAGTGACCAAAAGCTACTTTGGACACAATGAGTAATAATTTAGTGATCAATATTGCACAGTTCTGGATCATTTCAAAATCTATATAATTAACCCTGTCCTTTTCTCTCATGGTCTTTACTAAGTCACACCTATTTCTAACAACCTGCTGAACACCATTAGATGTACAGCACATTGGCTCCTATAAATCAAAGTTTCCCCAAAGAGGGTTGTCATTTTCCTTCCGTTAATTCCTTCCATGCCTTTGACCCAGCCCCAACCCGAGGCTGTTTTTATCACTCTTTGCCCTGTATTTAATTTAATCCACCACCATATCCCACTCATCCACCTAAGCTCAATTCCCCAACACTTCTCTTTTAATCTTCCTTCCCCCTTGCAGCTCATATTCAATCACTTTCCAAGTCTAGGTCAATCATCTCTCACTTCCAAATGGGCATTTTAAATGTGCACTTTGTAAGTTGGGTTCTACAGGTTACTGGCCTGCTATAACACCATTGTTGTTTCATAATTGCTTCGCAAATCAAGGTCAAATGACTTCTGCCCTTCAAAATTCTTTTGTGCTCCCAACTTGTCTGTGTCCACATGTCTCCTCCAAATACCAGTCCCTCACCATGTAGACTTCTTTGAAATTGTTGTACATAGTCTTGCTTTCGTGCCTTTGGTAATAATGTGTGATAAATGGTAGCAACTCTTATAATTATTATTGATTATGGAACTGACAGAAATAAGCACTTTGTAAATATCAACAGCAGGTCAAGTAATACAGTGTTTTGAATACTAGCTCTGCAGTTTATTTTACTGTGAGGCTTGGGCAAGTTACTTAAATCCTTTACCTCAGTTTCCTCATGTATTGAATGAGATGCAATAGCATCTGCTTCATAGCTCGTAGTGAAAAGTAGATAAGATAATGCAGCTTCATTCACTACCAGATGCACAGTAGTCATTCAGTGAACACTAATTATAATTGAAATCACAATGGGTATTCAGAGTACAGTAATTATTACTTATTTTTCAGTATGAAGCTTGCCAGAAGTACAGATACTATAGATTATGTTAGATCTTCCTATCTCCCCTTTACTATGTCTTTGGGAAATCTTTGCCACTTTCTTGCAAACTTCTTCTTGAAACCTTTATGGATTTTTCTCTCTTAAATGTCAGTTTTATTGGTTTATACAGGGTTTAGGACACTCTTCTTATAACAGGGCCACTTGGGTACCTGTCTTATCTTTCACCACTAGATAGTATGGTGACTCCTTTAGGAAACCATATACTAGTTTAACAAGAAGCGAGGTTTGGGTGAAAGGATCCTATTTCTGGTTCTACCCCCTTCTCAGCTCTGTGACATTGAACAAGTTACCTAACCATTCTGATTATCAATATTCTAGTCTCTGAAATAGAAACAATAATATCTTCATCCCAGTGTGTTCACAAGAAGTAAATAATATGGCCTAGGATAAATACTAGTATAGTGCCTATTATGCAGACAGAGTCCAGCTCAAAATAAGTTCCCAAGATGACAAATGTACTCAGTCTCATGTCATTCACAGCAATTAACACACTTATAGTTAGTGTTTAGGAAATATTGAATTAAACTACATTTTAAAAATTACATCTAGTGAAAGCAAATGGCCATGTACACAGTGAGGACACATTAGAATATAAAGGTACTAGCTGCTCAGGTGCTTGCTATTAAGCTATCTTTTTAAATATGTAATTTAATAATAGCACATCAGAACTATCCAAGGAGGTATATCCCACAGCAGACAAACTAATAGCCTGAAAACCTGATCCTTGTAAAAACACGCACCAACACAAAGTAATTTCTCTACCGCCCTTTGCATTCACTGAACTGTGAAAATATCTTGGGCTGGGCATGGTGGCTCACGCCTGTAATCCCAACACCTTGGGAGGCTGAGGCTGGAGGATTTCTTGATTCCTGGAGTTCAAGACCAGCCTGGACAACATAGCAAGACCCCATCTCTAAAAAAGGCAATAGTGAGTGTCGTAGCACATGCCTGTGGTCCCAGCTACTTGGGAGGCTGAAGTAGGAGGATGGCTTGGGCTGGGAAGTTGAGGCTGCAGTAGGCCATGGTGGATCCACTATACTCTAGCCTGGGGTACAAAGCAAGACCCTGTCTCAAAACAAACAAACAAACAAACAACAACAACCAAAAAAAAAAAGAAAAAGAATATCTTGGTCATAGACCTTAACCTTGAATTTTAATTGCTAGTTTACCTTTATGTATTTCCTAGTGAAATTTGATTCCTCAAGGAAAGGTCCCCTTTTTTCTGATTTTTATCCCTTTTCCCTGACCTAGTACCTATCCTGGCAACAGTCCTTGGTCTGTTGCTTAACAACAGAAGAGATAAAAGATCACAGTGAAATGGTATAATGTGCCTAGCATGCAGAGTTCCAGGTGAACACAGAGAAGCAGCTTCCAACCTTATCACATATGGAAGGAGTCCAGAAAGACTTCTGAGAAAGTGATGTTTGCATGGAGTTTCAAAGGATAAAGGAGAAGAAAGTGTTACTAAGAAAAGAACACGCATTTGCTTGAATCAATGAATATGTCTTTTAGTTAAATCTCAAAGAAATGTAGATTGTAACATTGGCTATTGAGCTTGCCCATGAAAAGGTTCACATTATCATTCCAACAAAGCTGTACCACTTTCCAATTGAAGTATCTTCATTAATTGAAGAAATAAAGTACAGCAAGGGAATGAAGATACCTTCTAAGCCATGCTTATAAATCAGTTCCTTTTAAACTACTCCAAGAGTTCAGTTGTTTCAAGAAGTAAGTCTCCCTGAAGACCTCCAAAAACATGTCAGAGTGAGGATAATATATCGTGTTATCACTCCAATTAATTTGTGAATGTGAGTAATTAGATCAATTGACTATCAATATGTACCTGTAAGATTAAGTGCTATTACGATTCAGTAGATAAGGGCTACTAGTGAACACCGCATGTCTGATATCAGTGCGCATTCTTCTCCCTGATATTTGGGTGTTTGTGCCCTGAAAACTCACAATGAAAAATTGCAAAATAAATACTATAAATCTCTACAAAAAGTCTGCTCAATGCACTTGCTAAAATTAGCTGTGAAGCCCAGCAATGGATAGAAAGAAATTACCTCCTGAGTGTCTCTCTCTGGAATTATGCATGGTATGTGAAACAGACTGATAATAAATGAGAAAGCATCATGAATTAAGAAAGAAGTGTAAACTGTGTGGGTTTTCATGGTTTAAGATAAATTTCATATATACCGCTCTCTATATTAAGAGGTCTACCTTATATAGTCAAGTTTTAAATCAACAGAAATAGGATTGTATTCAATGGTAAGAATTTTTGTCTCAGCTTTAAGATACAGGGACAAAATTCTTTTTGACAAAGATGAAAATATAGGCTACATCCATGCAACACAGGTAATCAAACTAGTGGAAACACATAATCAACATTCATCATTTAACATTAAATTATGAAAAACCTTTATTTTAGGTAGTGAAAATAGGAAATTGCTTAAGGTAGAATTCTTGTCAACAAGGCAGTCAGCCTAAGGAAAGAGACAGAACAGTAAATGAATCATTTATAACATAGCTTAAAGAACACAACGAAAGAAATGTGTGCCAGTTCAGAGGTAGATAAGAGGAGACAGGGATATGGATGTGGCTTTCCTGAAGGAAATGCCATCTGAGTTATGATTTTTCATGGCTCACACATATATATTGTTTGATATGTAATACACATACGCATTGTTCCAGATCTAAGAAGAGAATAACTTAGTGGTTAAGATTCCTGGTATATTAACATCAAATAAATACTTACTACTGACCAGACACAGTGCTAAATGGCTTCCATATTCTCTCTTCATGACTGTCTCATAAGGTAGACATCAGTAGTCCCATTTTACACATGGAAAAACTGAGGCATAAGAATAGGATATATCAATTGCACCCAATCATTCATTGCAGAGTCAGAATTCAAATCCAGATCTTTGTAAATGCAATGCCTGGGCTGTACAACACTCTGTGCAGACATGGGACATTCCAAGAGACAAAAGAAGAATGTGAGAAGTCAAGGATGTTTTGGAGGCATGAATCTAGGACTGACTCCATCCTGGGAGATGGATGAAAGAATGAAAGGCAGGTTGTAATGTGATGGTAGAACATTGTGTGTGGAGAGAGGAGAACATCTGAGACTTGGTTGCCCATACACAGACCAAAGCATTTCTCTGTGTTTATTTAACTGAAAATATCTTGGGCTGGGTGTGGTGGCTCACACCTGTAATCCAAACAGTTTGGGAGGCTGAGGCTGGAGGATTGCTTGATTCCAGGAGTTTAACAGTTTAGAAGTAGTGCTTTGAGCCAGGTGTGGTGGCTCACGCCTGTAATCCCAGCACTTTGGGAGGACGGGGCAGACGGATCACCTGAGGTCAGGAGTTTGAGACTAGCCTGACCAACATGGTGAAACACTGTTTCTACTAAAAATACAAAAATTAGCCAGGCTTGGTGGTGCGCATCTGTAATCCCAGCTACTCGGGAGGCTGAGGCAGGAGAATCGCTTGAACCTGGCAGGCGGAGGTTGCAGTGAGCCAAGATCACACCGCTGCACTCCAGGCTGGGCGACAGAGCAAGATTCTGTCTCAACAAACAGACAAACAAAAAAAATGAACCAAAGAAAGAAAGACAGAAATAGTGCTGATTCTTCTGGACTTTGGATTGGATAGAATTTCACCAGGTTTTGAGAAGTGCCCCCAACTTTGCCTCATGTGTTCTAAAAGATGCAATGATATCTCCCACAGCTGACCCAGCTGAGAAACAGCATGCACCTGGTCCAGACCTTGATGAGAGCCAGAAATCCTTGCAAGTTTAGTTCACTTTAGTTATTATTTCTCTCCTTATGCCTGTGTTTCTTAGCCTTTTTTCATCCTAGTCCTCCTAAAAAGCTTTTTCAAATATTTTCTCCTAATCACCTCTCCAATGAAATTTTAATACCCCATATATACTGTATATTTGTTTATGTGCCATATGCATATCTATGCCTTCCAGCAAGAGAAAGATTTTTAGATATTGCAGTAGTCTGAATGTGTTTCCCCAAAATGTATATGTTGAAATCCTAACCCACGGTGCTGGTATTAAGAGGTTGAGACTTTGGGAGATGATTAGGTCATGAGGGTGGAGTCCTCATGAACGGGATTAGTGACTGTATAAAATAGTCCTCCTTAAAGAGACCCTCAGCCCTTCAACTATGTGAGGATATGGCAAGAAGGTGCTGTCTTGTGAGGAAATGGGCCCTCACCAGATGCCGTATCTGCCAGTGCCTTCATCTTGGACTTCCTAGCTTCTAGTACTCTGAGTTCCTGTTGTTTAGAAGCTACCCAGTTTATAGCATTCATTGTAGCAACCCAAATAGATGGAGACAACAATGAAACACTTTTTTACCCTTTTGGGACTGACGAAGCCCTCTTGATAATGAGTGACTTATTCCGCACCTCATTCCTTGTTTTGCATTCTATTGTAATGACACAAAGGGAGACTTTGGAAATGATTTGAATCAAACCAGGTTCCGAGAGAAATTGCCTAATCTTTTTGAGTGCAAATGTATTCTGTGAAAAGCGGTAATAATAATACAGCTCTAGGAAATTGTTATGAATGGATTAACACAACTTAGAAGCAAAGACATGACTTAGAAAATATTACTTTCCCTGATTCCCATAGTGCAGTTTCTTTCTAACTCAGCCTTTAAACTGCATTTTTCATCTGCTCCTTTGCTCTTTTATCTGAGAGATTGGAAAGAAAGGGGCAGAGTAACCACAGAAAGGCCTTAATAGAGGGATGTAGTAGCAGAAGCCTCACTGAGGCAATTTATGGAACAGGCGTGCTGCCAGTGCCATCTGAGAGGGAAGCATCTGGCACCTTCTTTGTTGATGGGCAAGTCCCCCTCATGTCTTTATCATGGGGGTTGGCTTCTCCCTGATGTGGACGTTTACATTTATAAATCCTGTGATGGAAGAAAAGATCTCCAGTGCAATATGGTGGGGAAGGGGACGGCATTTGGAGAAAATCTAGGATCCAGCCGACTCTACTATTTAATGCCCTGATTTGGGCAAGTTTTTAACCTCTTGTATTTCTTCATCTGTAAACTGGATATAAATGTGTCCCTAACTCAGAGAGTTATTTTGAAGATAAAATTAAATACTACCTGCACAATGCCTAGCATTACAGTTAGTGCCCAGTATAAACTGTATTTTCTTTCTAAACAGTTTTGCTTTCTTAGATGTCATAGGGCAGTAGTCCCCAATCTTTTTGGCACAAGGAACCAATCAGTATCCTGGAAGACAATTTTTCCACCTGGACAAAGATGGAGGGATAGTTTTGGAATGAAACTGTTCCACTTCAGAGATCATCAATCATCAGGCATTCTCATAAGGAGCATGCAACCTGGATCCCTCACAAGCGCAGCTCACAATAGGGTCCGCACTTTTGTGAGATTCTAATGCCACTGCTGATGCAACAGGAGGTAGAGCTCAGGCAGTAATGCTCACTCACCTCCTGCTGTGCATGGCAGTTCCTAACAGGACACAGACTGGTACAGGTCTGTGGCCCAGGGATCAGGAACCCCTCTCATAGGGTATAATTATTCCGTATACATAAAACTTTAACATGCACCGTTTATATAGCAATAGATATGGGAGAAATAATAACTTACATTTCTTGAGCACCTTATGAGAAAAAACTACTTTCACAGCCTTATTCTGAAAGATCACCTGGTGGAAAAAGTAAGAATGACATTATCCCCACTATTAAGAATCAGAAAAAGATATCACATGACCAACCTGTCACATGGTAAGAGACGGTGTCGCTAGAAATCAAATTCAGTTTCTCTGATTCTAAACCTAGAGCTAAACTTTACTATTGCTTAATTTTGCTTACATATCCTTATTTTTCAAGTATAAAATTCAATTAATTTCTAAAAATTCAAAAAAATATGTAAGCGGGCATTGTCAGTTTCAATGTTGATCATTTTCCATTGATGAATTTTTATTTTTTTTTTTTTTTTGCATTTTACATATGGTGGTTTCTATCCATAACTCTCAAGCGATCTCTTTAGGTCTTTAAATATTGGAAATTTAGTTTAATTATTCATGAACAAACATTAAGAAATGATTTGAGAAAATAGGATCTGTTTTCATGGGCTGAAAGTGGAAGGAGGGAAAAGTATAGCTCTTTCGGTGGATACTTGGAAGGAATACTAAAATAAATGTTTATAGTAATATAAAGTTCTGCACATAAGATGCAATATTGGGCAATAATGATCAAATTGATTTTTTTTTTTTTGTTTATCCACCTAAGTTATTAGATAAAACCTACTTCAAGCCATTTTCTGCTATAAGATTTTTAAAATAATTTGACTTTAAAAGGACAATGGAAATCAGACTGTAACTGGTAATTATTTTATATAGAGTGTCTTCCTTCCTATGCCTGGATCTGGGCAAAAAAATAGACTTCTAGCTTTCAATAGAACTTAAAGCTTATTTTTAATCAGCATGCTATTTCTCTAGGCTAATTTGATGATAGAAAATCTCGCTAAGGGAGAATGCAGATGAGAATATTGGATTCCAAAACACAGGCTCTTCTTCCATACTGGCTTTGGCAGTTTAATAACCACAGCAGCAAAGTATAGTAGAAAAATAAAAAATAAAGGCAGTAAAATAAAAGAGGCAACAATTGTTAATGAGACAACAGTCTTTACCAGGCAGCTAGTTGAGTAAAGATAACTTTCCTGTTATTTAGGAGTCTTTGAGGACACTGCGATATAGCTGCTTCCTGTTAATAACTCTTCTGTCATCCATTGTTTAGGTATCATCCCATGTTAAATCACCATGGTGTCATTGTCCTAGACCAATACACTTGAGAGTTTTAAATAACCATTTGACAGGAAGTTGTCAGAGGAAGAGCTTCTTTCAACTAGTTAAGCATTTGAGCATGAACAATGTTCTGTTTATAGTCAAAAACAGGTAAAATAAATGAATAATTATTGAACTTTTAAAAATTAAATCATCTTTGTACTTAAAATTTGACTTACTAATGACAAAACCTCATTTATTTGGTGGAGGATTAAACTCAGTTATCACGAACCTAAATATGATTTAGCAAAATTTTATCAAGTGTCTACTATATTCTCAACACTGAACAAGACACTGATAGGGATAAAAAGAAAGTACAATATACAGATTACACTCTTACCTTTCTACAACTAACAGCCATGTTGGGGAGCCATAGCATGCAGACATGATAGATAGATAGATAGATAGATAGATAGATAGATAGATAGATAAATAGATAGATAGTTGGATAGATAGGCAGGCAGGCAGACAGACATATGATCAAGAGAATAATAAAAGAAATCTTACTAAATGACAAAATATCAATATGGAACTGGAGGGCATCATATTCAGTGAAATAAACTAGGAACAGAAAGTTCTCAATCATATAGGGAAGCTAAAATAAGTTAATCTCACAGAGTAAAAAGTAGAACAAAGGATTGTAAAGACTGGGAAGGGTGTGGGGGAAAGAGGGATAGAGAGAAATGTGCTAAAGGATATAAAATTATAGCTAGATAGGTCGGGCGCAGTGGCTTACGCCTGTAATCCCAGCACTTTGGGAGGAATAAGTTACAGTGTTTTATAGCACTATAGGATGACTATAGTTAATGATATATTAGTTTCAAATAGTTGGAAGGATACTGAGTGTTCCCAACACCTAAGAATGATAAATGTTTTAAGATGATGGATATGTTAATTACCCTGATCTGATCACTATACATTCTATGTATAGAAACATCACTATGTACTCTATCAATATGTATAATTATTATGTGTTAGTGAAAAAACAACAAGTATTTAATAAAGATGATATGGTTTGGCTGTGTTCCTACCCAAAATCTTATCTTGAATTGTAATCTCCATAATTTTCATAATCCCTGAGTGTCAAGGATGGGACCAGATGGAGGTAATTGGATCATGGGGATAGTTTCCCCCATGCTGTTCTCTTTACAGTGAGTGAGTTCTCATGAGACCCAATGGTTTTATAAGTGTCTGGCATTTCCTCTGCTTGCTCTTCTCCTTCCTGAGGCCTTGTAAAGAAGGTGTCTTGCTTCCCCTTTGCCTTCTGCCATAATTGTAAGTTTCCTGAGGCCTCCTGAGCCATGCTGCACTGTGAGTCCATCAAACTTCTTTCCTTTATAAATTACCCAATCTTAGGCAGTTCTTTATAGTAGTATGAAAATGGACTAATGCAAATGAGTTTAATTATTAAAGGCTGATGAAAAATAGTAATTTCAATAGGCATGATAATTGCAGAAGGCTTTAGGAAGAGATACCACTAGAAAGAAAATAAGCAGAAGGGGGAAAGAAAGACTGTCAATGACCAGAAAAAAATAAGAATCAAAGCAGAAGGGGCTTTGCTCAGGGGCTGAGCAAAGTATGACCATGTGGCAGAAAGGCAGGGGTGGTTGAAGCATGTTAGAAGAACAAGGAAATGTGATTTGATACCAAACTTAGAGGACCAGATTATGAAGAGACTATTTTGGCTGCTATTTTGGAGGGGATCTATAGGTATTGGGGAAAATATCACACATTCTCAAAGACTACATTGACCTACTTGATGTATCTTAGAAAGAGTAGTCTGATGACATTGTGCCTATGGCTGGTGAATCATGAGAAAGCGTACAACCAATTAGGAAACTGTGCGATAGCCAGAAATTAGTACAGGAGGTCTAGACATATGGACTGGAGGACAAAATTAGCATAAATAAAAGCAAATGCATTGCATTAATTGCATTAAAATAACTTGATCTATTTCAATGACTAGAAAGTGAATATAGGCCAGGGGGGCAGTGGCTCATGCCTGTAATCCCAGCCCTTTGGGAGGCCAAGGCAGGCATGTTGCTTGAGCTCACGAGTTCGAGACCAGCCTGGGCAACGTGGCACAATCCCATATCTACAAAAAACACAAAAAATAGCTGGACATGGTGGCATACACCTATAGTCCCAGCTATTTGGGAGGCTGAGATGGAAGGATGGCTTGAGTCCAGGAGGTGGATGTTCCAGTGAGCTGAGCTCATGCCAGTATACTCCAGCCTGGGCAATAGAGTCAGACCTTGTCTCAAAAAAAAAAAAAAAAAAAAAAAAAAGAAGTGGAAATAACTGATTAAAATAGGCTCTTATTCTGAAGACTTCCTGTCATGTAATCATTTAAGAGGTGTATTGCTTTAGGAAAACCTCGCACTAATAATCTAATATGAAATTAGTTTGGAAATAATGGATGCCATCAGAGATATTAACAAAGGGACATATTTTTTTTTTATGTGACCAGCCTGGGAAGTTAGCCTAGTCTGGATATGTGCCATAAACAAATTGCTGTCTGGGATGTTAGCTAGCCCAAGACTGCTAGATGGTTTATTGTTTGCTTGCTGCAGACATGTACATATGTGTGTGTATTCGCTTATTTTTAGCACACAAACAATGCATATGTATTACAGAAAATTTAGCAAAGCTTAAAAAGAAAAAAGAAATGAGAAATTCTATAATCCCATCACCTACATAAAATATTACTAATATTTTGAAGTGTTTTATTATCATAGATACTCTGTGTATATATTTAGTTGTTGTAAGATGCATTTCAAAGAGTGATCTCTTCTACCATTTCTCCTTTTCCAAGCTCATCTTTAACTCTTGTTTTCTCTCACATTTTAAAATATCCTTCTTCTAATACATGATAACTTATAAAACACAATTATAACATTAGTACCAAAATTCAGAAACACAGAGAATTCTCTTCTTTCTGTAAAATTCAAGAGAATTTTATATAGGCAGCCAATAACCACACTGGCTAACCAGGGGGGTATCTAATTTTCTGAGGCTAGGAAAGTAAATGCTATTAGAGATGCATCACTCCAATGGGCTATTAAAGACAGTGATCATCTGCCAAAAACATTTTTAGGAGATATATACTGCATCTCTAAAGCGACAATGAGTACACTCATAAAAATGTAGAACTGTCCAACAATGAATATAGCTATATGGTTAAGAGCATGGATTTCCAAATTGGACAGCCCCAGGATTGAATTCTGGCTCCACCTCCTTTACTAGCTGTGTTATGACCTTGGGAATATTGCTTAACTTCTCTAAAGATCAGTTTTCTCTTCTGTAAAATGTGAATACAAATCTGCATCTCATCAGTTTATTCTGATGGGCAAATCAGATAACATCCTTCAATTATGTAGTGCTGATGAAATATAATTGTTAAAGCAATAAAGCAACTGGGGTTCAGAGAAAATAAGAGACTTGTTCAAGCTCAAGTAATATATCAGTGGCAAAAATGAGACTGGGATCTAGGCCTGATTCTCAGTCTAATGCTCTTCTCACTTTAGCAAGAAGCCATCCCCCAGCCAATGGAGTGAATGTGTGAGTAAAGATCCAGAAAACCTCTTTATAACATTCCTCCAAATCAGCAAATTGTGACCCTCTAAATCCCAACCAGCACCTCTCTCCATAATGCATTTTCAACTATTAGAAACAAAAGTGTCTCAGAAATAAGTCTGTTTGACTCTCAGGAAGGGTCAAGGCCCCTTAGTATGACTAATTTGGACTTGAACCTTTTAGCTACTGCAGTTTCCAGCAATAATTTATTATCCTGACATTCCGTAAAATAAGTAAGTACAAAACAAATATTCATACTGGCATTTTAAAATATGTCAGCAGAGAGGATCAAAGAGTCTCCATTCTTTACTTTATATCAAGATGAACCTATTTGGTACCTGTCGTGGAGTGAAGCTTATCTAGACGCGACAGGAAGCAAAGGTTATCTTTAACACAATGGAAAAGGGCAAATGAATGTTAACATTTAATTAAAGCCACAGGATCAGAATGCCAAAGTGCAGGTCAGTGGTAGAAAGAATGTGTGTTAGTGCATTACAGAGGCAGGCTGGCTGAGCACAGAGGCAGAATCCGAATGCAGACAGTTGAATTAGCAGCTCTCTTGATGTCACCAATGTTATAGTTGTTTCTGTTCAGGTGATAGCATGAAGAGGCCATTTAGTACCGTGGTTAACCACAGGGCTTTGAAGCCCAGTTAGTGGTATTTGAGAAGCTGCCCACGGAGTGGTTAGTGGTTAGGAGCATGGACTGGGAGACAGACCGCCTGGCTTCAAACACTAGCTGTGTACCACTTATTAACCGTGTGACCTCAGGCAAGTTGCTGAGTCTCTGTTCCTAAATTCCTTCAACTATAAAATGGAGATAAGACTGCACCTACTCATAGACTGGCTAGAGAGATACTAACAAAGGAGTTAGTAATTGTAAAGCACGTGGTAAGTTCTAAGTATTTGTTAAATATAGTCCTGAGGCGTAGACCCAGAACATACAAGTTACATTCTTAGTAGAAGTTATTTAGCCTTTCTAAGACTTAGGCTCCTCATCTGGAAAATGGGTCTAGTCACAGTGCCTGGCTTACACAGTTGTGAAAGATAAATGGGATCATGCATGCATGGCATTTGGCATACACCAAAGAATTATCATCTTGATTTTTATCTCACCAACTGGACCAGACACCTCCTGAAGCATCTGTCATGTTATACCTTGGGATCACAACAGAGCTTTCTATATTAATTGTTGTAAAAGAGCAAAAATGATATAAAGATGCAGGCAAAGTCCTGTATATACATGTCAACACAGGCATACTCATGCCCAAACTTAGAACGTGCTCTCAGAAAAGAATTAAGTGGATGTTCGCTAAGAAACATAGGACATTTATGGAATTACACTCAGAAAATTGTAGAACAATGAGGTTTGACCCAGTATTTACCCCACAGTCATATTCTTATCCCTCCCTGCATCCTTGATGGATCAGCTTTTTGTTGAAACTTGCAGAAATTCACAGTTATGTCTGCCACAGAGCAAATCTATTCTGTCTTTTCTTACCTCCCAGTGCAACTTTTAAAAATAACTCTCATTGGTAGCAATTTTGAAAGTCCCACTTATTGTAGTTATTCTTGAGCTTCTCTCCATTGATGAATAGGAAGTCCCTTGATATACAGGATCCCAAACATACTAATTTTTATATCTCCCAACTATATCGGGAACATTCCTACATCCTTATTAGTAGATGCTCGGTAAGTGTTTATTAAACAAATGAATTAAATGATTAGGGATCCTGTACGTTTCCCTTTCTAAGAAAGCTGCCCATTTCAAGTGAAACATCTGTTTCCAGTGTTTCCTTCTGCTTATGTATACTTTATCATATTTAAAACCTTGACATCTAAAGAGATCAGTTTTCATTTCCTGACTCAAAGGTTGAATTTAAATTATTTTTGAATACTTGAAAATGTAATTTCATGGATTATTAGACTTCTAAGGAAAGTCAAAGTTATCTAGTCATTCTAAATATTAGGAATCTAAAACCAATCATTGGCAGAGCCTGGATTTAAGACTGGGTCACCTGAAAGTTAATCCCACCATATTTCCACTTCACCATTCTGCAAGCACTTTACAATGTACAGAATTCCTTTGACCTACAAAAAACTATAGCTTTTTGATCTTTAAATCTATGCTGTATAAAGAACAAACATTATGCCCTTATATTTCAGAGACAGAAACTAAGTCTCAAGGAAGTCCAGGGACTCCCAATATTCTATAGCTGGGAAATAGTAAAGCTAGGAGTGAACCCAGGTCATCAGATTCAATCCTTTCCCCTTTCATCGGACCAAACTAAGCACATGCAGTAAAAAGAGAGAACTCTTTTTAAAAATAGCAAGAGTGGAGGAAATACAAAGTAGAAGTATATTCAAAGTCAGTGGAGGCAGTGGCCAAAAGGGATTCCTGCCCACTAGCCCTCATCAAATACCCACTGGGGCACATTCAAGGATTAGAACAACTATGCCTTGCAATGGAAACCAACCCAGCAATTAGCATGATGCAAGTTTCCTTCTCATTTCATCCACAACACTAGTTGGTGTTTTCCTCTACCTGGAGCCATTCTGGGATGGAGAAGGGGAAAAAGAGAAGCAGCCCTTCCGGGGAGTTGAACTTTAGATAGTTTGTATTACCAAAACGGAAAACTGAGGTGTATTTAATCAGCAAATGTGAGTCCACCACCTCTGACTTCCCACTAACCTCCTATAACTTGTATCATTCAAGTTTATGAACATTCTTTAAGACATTCATAAGACGTAGATAGAAGTTGTGTCATGGGCATAGTATCTGATATAAGGTTCTTAGAAGGATGTGTGATGACTTGCCTTGCATCCCTGCAGAAGCAGTGCCTGCTCTCCACAGAGTGAGAGCCAGCAGGGGCAAGAACAGGGCAATTCCTTGCCTTTCAGAGGCAGAGCTCTAGTGGTAACATACAGGTTCAGCAAGCTAGAGATATATGTCTACCCAGTCAGAAAATAAATCACAACATTCTTAATGAGGCATTGCAACCTGGCTGTCCTCAGTGGGAATCAAAGTAGAATAAGCTGAAGTTGCCTTGTAGATTATGAATAATTAGCAACTCCAAGGAAAAATCATTTTTAAAACTATGATTGTGGCTCTTTGATTCCTGCAATGATCTCATTTATTGCATTGTCCCTTTTTTCTGCCAATCATCCAGTCAATACACACCTTTTGAAGATCCATGGGCACTGTGACTTTGAGGAGTTCACTTTGAGTCTCTTCCTGCTGTGCAGTTGCCCCACAGGGCCAAGGTGAGACGTCCCTGCCTGGAGTCCACACACAGCCTTCTATTCCGCACTGTGGGTACTTGGGATCCCAGAATCTCTTATGCAAGTGGCACAAGCCAGTTTTTCACAACCTGCGTGAGTCATTTTCCTGAGTCCAACTCTGAATGGTGAATTGCACGAAAGTGTGCACAGTTACAGCTCAGGAGAGTAGCCCAGTATTGGCTATTTGTGGAGGATGTGAACTGAACTTGGACTAATGGCCTGGGGCAGCCATAGATATTCATTCAAGGATCTTTACAGTGCAGGACTGAACTAGAGGTGAGAAAGGAGGAAAATGGGCCATGAGTCAAGAGCCTCTGTACATATTCCTGTTATGGCCTACAAATGTGAGGAGTGGGCCTAGTAGCCTTTGTAGATTCTGCCACTTTCTTTTCTATTGAGTGATGCATCCAGCGGTCACTCAATAGAATACCTATTGCCCATTACAGGATTTATAAGTAGAGGCATAGACATCCATTGAGCATGAAGGAATAAGATAGAGACCATGTAAACTAGTGGGAAAAACATGGTTAGACTGAGACAGATCTGAGCACGAGACCCTGAATTGTCACTGGTCTGGGACCTTGTGCAAATTGCTTAAAGAGAATCAGGGTTTTTTTCCTTCTTTTTCTAGTTTTATTTTGGATTCTGGGGGTAGGCATGCAGGTTTGTTACAAAGGTATACTGCATGGTGATGAGGTTTGGAGTACAATTGAACGTGTTACCCAAGAAGTGAGCATTGTACCCAAGAGGTAGCTTTTCAACTCCTGCCCTGCTCATACCTCTCTCCTCTTGTATTCCTCAGTGTCTATTGTTTCCATCTTTATGTCCAAGTATACACAATGTCTAACTTCCACTAATAGATGAGAACATGTGGCATTTGGTTTTCTGTCTCTTCATTAGTTCACTTAGAATAATGGCCTCCAGCTGCATCCTTGTTGCTGCAAAGGACATGATTTTGTTCTTTTGTATGGCTGCATAGTATTCCATGGTATATACCTCCCACATTTTCTTTATCCCATCCAACATTACAGACAGCTGTGATTGATGTTTGGGTACATGTGTCTTTTTGATAGAATTATTTATTTTCCTTTGGTTATATACCCAGTAATGGGACTGCTGGGTCAAATGGTAATTCAACTCTTTGTTCTGTGAGAAATCTCCAACTGCTCTTTACAGGAGCTGAACTAATTTACATTCCCACCAATAGTTTATAAGCATTCCCCTTTCTCCAAATCATGTTTCTAAAATGAGGTTTAAATTTTTACCTACCTTGTAAAATTGGATATAGATACGAATAGCATGTATAAGGATACTTCACACACATTAGGCATTTTATAAGGGTAGTTATTTATTGAATGTGAAAGATAATGAGGAAATAGATCTTACAATTTAGAAAATACCTGGGATGAAGTGAGAACTATTGACCTCAAAAAAGATTCACTGGAATGTGACATCTACTGAGTGACATAAAAGATGTTTCCATCTCAAGAAAATTGATTTGCCTAATTTCTTAATACAAGTAAAATGCACTTTACTCTTTTTAGAAAGACTACAATAAATGGGCAGTAGATGCTCACAATCCACAGTATCCTGCAATGGTATGATTAATGAAAATGTGTGAGCACTTAGGAGTTGAACAAACACCACTTCTGAATTCTTCTCTGACATTTAATCATATTTTCAGTCCTTTTTTTCCTGTGTGTTTCTCTTTTATTATACTTCACCTCCTGTTCTTTTAACTTGAGTGTTCTCAAAGCATGTCAACCTCTTGATTGTAGCAATAAATTGATTTGCGTTAGCTTTACGCCACACTAGTGCCTCAGTTTAAAGCTTATTGGGCTATAACAGATACTGCCAAAACAGAAAGCTTCATGAAGCTCACATGAATATTGTTACATAGGCATCTGCAATCTCATCTGAATCCTCAACATGCCTTATTTATTGGAATGATAAGTTACATAAGAAAAGCTTATAGGGAGAAAAGTATGGATTAAGTCCATTTGTTGAATAAAATAGATCTGGCCTATCGGATCTCAACCCCTCATTCGCTGGGTGACCTTGCACAAGTCACTTAAGCACACTTTGACTCAGTTTCCTCTTTTGCAAAGTAGGGACTGTGCAGGAAGTGGCACCTGTTGCCTTTATCAGGAGTAGAAATTTGAGCACTTCTGCCTATTGGATTTTAATATTGGAGTCACCAGGGAAAACACAACACAATCAGGCACTGGATGGAACAGTGCTTTTTCCTCTTCACATAGAGAAAGGACAGCGCAATATCAGTGTCAGTACCTTACTCCTCACATGGAAAAAGGACAGCGCCAGATCAGTGTCAGTACTATATGTCAGTCCCCCAAAGCCAGAAAGTCCCTCCTGGAGGCTGATGCAGAACAATTGGCCTATAGGTGCCCTTCCTGTGCTGCAGCAGAAGCACCTCATCCTCTCCTGGAAAAGGACAGATATAACAGTGGGGTTGGCCGGGTGCCACATGATGCACAGGCTCAAGCATAACAAAACAGGGAAAGTTATTCCACACAGGGTGATAAGTCCAGCGCAGGCCATGAGGACTCTATCTCTTGGTAAGGAAGTGTCCCAGACCCAAGGTCTACTTTTACAGAAAAGCAAGAGGTCCAAAGACTTGCATACAGGAGACTGCCTTTCTCCAGGGCACAATACAGCACCTATCTCGTAGATGTGCTATGAGGAATAAATGGGAAAAAACAAAAAGCCTGTAAAGTGCTAAACATCATGTCAAACACAATGAGACAGCACTCAACAATGGTCACCCCAAATAAACAAACATTTGCATATCACCCTGATCATTTTCCAAATTCCGTTTGCCTTTACCTTCCCAATTAAATTATGTCTCTGTGTTCTCATTATCAATTGTAAACAGAGGGAGCACTGATGCTAACAGTGGCTCTAGAGGTTAAAACTCTCAAGGGTAAATTTTTTTTCTAACATTGTTAATTATTTGGAGGAGGGCTCCGTGAAGAGTTTAGAAAACGTCCTCCTGAACTAATTGTTAGAAGTGAGAATAAAGTTATTGTACATATTTAGTCTTGGAATGACAAGCGTCTGCAACATGCAGTAAATTGGATTTCAGATCCTTACCTGAATTTTCTGAAAATTACTCATATGTACAGCGTATGTGTATTGGGCTAGAGTGGTCTCTACAGAAGCCCACATATCCTTGTTAACACTTCTTTTTAAAATGTGTCTCAAGAATATTGTGGCTCCTCGGCCGGGCGCGGTGGCTCAAGCCTGTAATCCCAGCACTTTGGGAGGCCGAGCCGGGCGGATCACAAGGTCAGGAGATCGAGACCATCCGGGCTAACACGGTGAAACCCCGTCTCTACTAAAAATACAAAAAACTAGCCGGGCGAGGTGGCGGGCGCCTGTAGTCCCAGCTACTCGGGAGGCTGAGGCAGGAGAATGGCGTGAACCCGGGAGGCGGAGCTTGCAGTGAGCTGAGATCCGGCCACTGCACTCCAGCCTGGGCGACAGAGCGAGACTCCGTCTCAAAAAACAAAACAAAACAAAAAAGAAAGAATATTGTGGCTCCTCAAATGACGTTGTTAAAGAAGTGATTTCTCATTCTAAGATTTTGGCAATATATTTAGGTTTTATTTACTTATTACTGAGACTCAAGCATACTTGTGCTCTTGGGATGATATTTCTAACTGAGTCCAAAGTTAAACTATTCCTAGAACTGTAAATAATAACTTAAAATGCTCAGAAAAACATAGATTACTTATTATGAGTATTTTTGTTGTTATTTCTAACTGGTAGGATAGTCACAGTTTAGTACATATTCATAGAATCAAGCATTAATTAATCATTTAATATGTACCAGGAATTTGGATTGGAGCTCTGCTGATACTGTCTCTTTCTTTCTATGACTACCCATTAATATATATATGCAATAAATACAGCTGATTTGCATATCAATGGAACCTACTAGTATCAGAACTGGAATCAATGTACTCTTTACTAACTCTGAAATCTTGGTCTGGTTGTAAGTCCTCTAAATTTCAAAATGGAAAAAAATCTGTAAAAATAGAGAAAATGTTCTATCCCAAATGGTTGTGACGTTTAAAAGAGCTATTGGAAGCAATCCAGCATGCTGTATTGAAGACAAAATAAATCTTACATGATGAAGGCATGGATACAGCTGGGCAAAAAGTTATAATATGCATTCAAAGGTCACTACCAAGGTTTACTAAAGTTAAACATAAGTACATACTCTGAGCTAGCAATTCCAGTCCTAGTTATATACCCAAAAGAAAATAGTGCATATATCTATCAAAAGATATGTGCAAGAATCTTCACAATAGTTAATATTCACAATAACCAAATATTAGAAACAACCCAGACACCCACTGCAATAGAATGGATATATTGTGATATATTCATATAATGGAGTATTATACAGCTATAAAAAACAATACACCTCTGTTAGATCATGGATGAATCTCACAAATATAATGCCAAAAAAAGCACAAAAAAGCTATATTGTTTATGATTCTGTTGACATTAAGTTCAAAATTTGGTGACATATCAGCATAATATTTACCCTTAGAAGGTGCAGAGATTGAGTGGGAAGAAGGATAAGGGAGACAGATGATCAGTTGATAATGTCTGTATCTTAAAATGATTGGGGGTTACAACTGCGTGTGTGTGTGTGCATATAAAAATTCATCAGAGTGAACACTTAAGTTCTATGTACTGTATTTTCTACCTCAATGTTAAATTGAATAAAGAGACAAGACTACACCTATTTTCCCTGAACAATGAGCATTGTATGAAATATATATATATATATATATATATTTTTTTTTTTTTTTTTTTTTTTTTTTTTTTTTTTTTTCTCGGAGTTTGGGAGACTGGAAGTCTGAGATCAGGGTGCCATCTGATTTGGTGGCTAGTGAGGGCCCTCTTCCAAGGTTGCTTCTCCTTGTAAAATCATGTGGAGAAAAGTGGGTGAGCTAGCTTTCTTTTTTTTTTTTTTATTATACTTTAAGTTCTAGGGTACATGTGCACAACGTGCACGTTTGTTACATATGTATATTTGTGCCATGTTGGTGTGCTGCACCCATCAACTTGTCAGCACCCATCAACTTGTCATTTACATCAGTTATAACTCCCAATGCAATCCCTCCCCCCTCTCCCCTCCCCATAATAGGCCCCGGTGTGTGACGTTCCCCTTCCTGAGTCCAAGTGATCTCATTGTTCAATTCCCATCTATGAGTGAGAACATGCGGTGTTTGGTTTTCTGTTCTTGCAATACTTTGCTGAGAATGATGGTTTCCAACTGCATCCATGTCCCTACAAAGGATACAAACTCATCCTTTTTTATGGCTGCATAGTAGTCCATGGTGTATATGTGCCACATTTTCTCAATCCAGTCTGTCACTGATGGACATTTGGGTTGATTCCAAGTCTTTGCTATTGTGAATAGTGCTGCAATAAACATACGTGTGCATGTGTCTTTATAGCAGCATGATTTCTAATCCTTTGGGTATATACCCAGTAATAGGATGGCTGGGTCATATGGTATTTCTAGTTCTAGATCCTTGAGGAATCGCCATACTGTTTTCCACAATGGTTGAAGTAGTTTACAATATCACCAACAGTGTAAAAGTGTTCCTATTTCTCCACATCCTCTCCAGCACCTGTTGTTTCCTGACTTTTTAATGATTGCCATTCTAACTGGTGTGAGATGGTATCTCCTTCTGGTTTTGATTTGCATTTCTCTGATGGCCAGTGATGAGCATTTTTTCATGTGTCTGCTGGCTATATGCATGTCTTCCTTTGAGGAATGTCTGTTCATAACCTTTGCCCACTTTTTGATGGGATTGTTTGTTTTTTTCTTGTAAATTTGTTTGAGTTGTTTGTAGGTTCTGGATATTAGCCCTTTGTCAGATGAGTAGATTGCAAAAATTTTCTCCCATTCTGTAGGTTGCCTGTTCCCTCTGATTGCAGTTTCTTTTACTGTGCAGAAGCTCTTTAGTTTAATTAGATGCCATTTGTCAATTTTGGCTTTTGTTGCCATTGCTTTTGGTGTTTTAGACATGAAGTCCTTGCCCATGCCTATGTCCTGAATGGTATTACCTAGGTTTTCTTCTAGGGTTTTTATGGCATTAGGTCTAACATTTAAGTGACTAATCCATCTCGAATTAATTTTCGTATAAGGAGTAAGGAAAGGATCCAATTTCAGCTTTCTACTTATGGCTAGCCAATTTTCCCAGCACCATTTATTAAATAGGGAATCCTTTCCCCATTTCTTGTTTTTGTCATGTTTGTCAAAGATCAGATGGCTGTAGATGTGTGGTATTATTTCTGAGAACTCTGTTCTGTTCCATT
Source organism: Rhinopithecus roxellana (assembly GCF_007565055.1). NCBI lineage: Eukaryota > Metazoa > Chordata > Mammalia > Primates > Cercopithecidae > Rhinopithecus > Rhinopithecus roxellana. The sequence goes on from NC_044550.1 coordinate 174,051,082, forward strand.
GGTCTATATCTCTGTTTTGGTACCAGTACCATGCTGTTTTGGTTACTGTAGCCTTGTAGTATAGTTTGAAGCCAGGTAGCATGATCCCTCCAGCTTTGTTCTTTTGACTCAGGATTGTCTTGGCAATGCGGGCTCTTTTTTGGTTCCCTATGAACTTTAAAGCCGTTTTTTCCAATTCTGTGAAGAAACTCATTGGTAGCTTGATGGGGATGGCATTGAATCTATAAATTACCTTAGGCAGTATGGCCATTTTCATGATATTGATTCTTCCTATCCATGAGCATGGTATGTTCTTCCATTTGTTTGTGTCCTCTTTTATTTCACCGAGCAGTGGTTTGTAGTTCTCCTTGAAGAGGTCCTTTACATCCCCTGTAAGTTGGATTCCTAGGTATTTTATTCTCTTTGAAGCAATTGTGAATGGAAGTTCATTCCTGATTTGGCTCTCTGTTTGTCTGTTACTGGTGTATAAGAATGCTTGTGATTTTTGCACATTAATTTTGTATCCTGAGACTGCTGAAGTTGCTTATCAGCTTAAGGAGATTTTGGGCTGAGATGATGGGGTTTTCTAAATATACAATCATGTCATCTGCAAACAGGGACAATTTGACTTCTTCTTTTCCTAAATGAATACCCTTGATTTCTTTCTCTTGCCTGATTGCCCTAGCCAGAACTTCCAACACTATGTTGAATAGGAGTGGTGAGAGAGGGCATCCCTGTCTTGTGCCAGTTTTCAAAGGGAATTTTTCCAGTTTTTGCCCATTCAGTGTGATATTGGCTGTGGGTTTGTCATAAATAGCTCTTATTATTTTGAGATACGTTCCATCAATACCAAATTTGTTGAGAGTTTTTAGGATGATGGGCTGTTGAATTTTGTCAAAGGCCTTTTCTGCATCTATTGAGATAATCATGTGGTTTTTGTCTTTGGTTCTGTTTATATGCTGGATTACGTTTATTGATTTGTGTATGTTGAACCAGCCTTGCATCCCAGGGATGAAGCCCACTTGATCATGGTGGATAAGCTTTCTGATGTGCTGCTGAATCCGGTTTGCCAGTATTTTATTGAGGAATTTTGCATCAATGGTCATCAGGGATACTGGTCTAAAATTCCCTTTTTTTGTTGTGTCTCTGCCAGGCTTTGGTATCAGGATGATGTTGGCCTCATAAAATGAGTTAGGGAGGATTCCCTCTTTTTCTATTGATTGGAATAGTTTCAGAAGGAATGGCACCAGCTTCTCCTTCTACCTCTGGTAGAATTCAGCTGTGAATCTATCTGGTCCTGGACTTTTTTTGGTAGGTAGGCTATTAATTATTGCCTCAATTTCAGAGCCTGCTATTGGTCTATTCAGGGATTCAACTTCTTCCTGGTTTAGTCTTGGGAGAATGTAAGTGTCCAGGAAATTATCCATTTCTTCTAGGTTTTCTAGTTTATTTGCATAGAAGTGTTTATAGTATTCCCTGTTGGTAGTTTGTATTTCTGTGGGGTCGGTGGTGATATGCCCTTTATCATTTTTTATTGCATCTATTTGATTCTTCTCTCTTTTCTTCTTTATTAGTCTTGCTAGCAGTCTATCAATTTTGTTGGTTTTTTCAAAAAACCAGCTCCTGGATTCATTGACATTTTTGGAAGGTTTTTTGTGTCTCTATCTCCTTCAGTTCTGCTCTGATCTTAGTTATTTCTTGCCTTCTGCTAGCTTTTGAATGTGTTTGCTCTTGCTTCTCTAGTTCTTTTATTTGTGATGTTAGAGTGTCAATTTTAGATCTTTCTAGCTTTCCCTTGTGGGCATTTAGTGCTCTAAATTTCCCTCTACACACTGCTTTAAATGTGTCCCAGAGATTCTGATATGTTGTATCTTTGTTCTCATTGGTTTCAAAGATCATCTTTATTTCTGCCTTCATTTCGTTATGTACCCAGTAGTCATTCAGGAGCAGGTTGTTCAGTTTGCATGTAGTTGAGCGGTTTTGATTGAGTTTCTTAGTCCTGAGTTCTAGTTTGATTGCACTGTGGTCTGAGAGATAGTTTGTTATAATTTCTGTTCTTGTACATTTGCTGAGGAGTGCTTTACTTCCAATTATGTGGTCAACTTTGGAATAAGTGTGATGTGGTGCTGAGAAGAATGTATATTCTGTTGATTTGGGGTGGAGAGTTCTGTAGATGTCTATTAGGTCCACTTGGTGCAGAGTTGAGTTCAATTCCTGGATATCCTTGTTAACTTTCTGTCTCGTTGATCTGTCTAATGTTGACAGTGGGGTGTTGAAGTCTCCCATTATTATTGTATGGGAGTCTAAGTCTCTTTGTAAGTCTCTAAGGACTTGCTTTATGAATATGGGTGCTCCTGTATTAGGTGCATATATATTTAGGATAGTTAGCTGTTCCTGTTGCATTGATCCCTTTACCATTATGTAATGGCCTTCTTTGTCTCTTTTGATCTTTGATGGTTTAAAGTCTGTTTTATCAGAGACTAGGATTGCAACCCCTGCTTTTTTTTTGTTCTCCATTTGCTTGGTAGATCTTCCTCCATCCCTTTATTTTGAATCTATGTGTGTCTCTGCATGTGAGATGGGTCTCCTGAATACAGCAAACTGATAGTTCTTGACTCTTTATCCAATTTTCTAGTCTGTGTCTTTTACTTGGACCATTTAGTCCATTTACATTTAAGGTTAATATTGTTATGTGTGAACTTGATCCTGTCATCGTGATATTAGCTATTTATTTTGCTCGTTAGTTGATGCAGTTTCTTCCTAGCATTGATGGTCTTTACATTTTGGCATGTTTTTGCAATGGCTGGTACCAGTTGTTCCTTTCCATGTTTAGTGCTTCCTTCAGGGTCTCTTGTAGGGCTGGCCTGGTGGTGACAAAATCACTAAGCATTTGCTTGTCTATAATGGATTTTATTTCTCCTTCACTTATGAAACTTAGTTTGGCTGGATACAAAATTCTGGATTGAAAATTCTTTTCTTTAAGAATGTTGAATATTGGCCCCAACTCTCTTCTGGCTTGGAGAGTTTCTGCTGAGAGATCCGCTGTTAGTCTGATAGGCTTCCCTTTGTGGGTAACCCGACCTTTCTCTCTGGCTGCCCTTAACATTTTTTCCTTCATTTCAACTTTGGTGAATCGGACAATTATGTGTCTTGGAGTTGCTCTTCTGGAGGAGTATCTTTGTGGCGTTCTCCGTATTTCCTGAATTTGAATGTTGGCCTGCCTTACTAGGTTGGGGAAGTTCTCCTGGATGATATCCTGAAGAGTGTTTTCCAACTTGGTTCCATTTTCCCCCTCACTTTCAGGCACCCCAATCAGACGTAGATTTGGTCTTTTCACATAATGCCTACTTCCTGAAGGCTTTGTTCATTTTTTTTTCTTCTTTTTTTTCTTTAGAATTCTCTTCTCACTTCATTTTATTCATTTGATCCTCAATTGCTGATACTCTTTCTTCCAGTTGATCAAGTCGGTTACTGAAGCCTGTGCATTTGTCACGTATTTTTCGTGTCATGGTTTTTATCTCTGTCAGTTTGTTTATGGCCTTCTCTGCATTGATTATTCTAGTTGTCCATTCTTCCATTCTTTTTTCAAGATTTTTAGTTTCTTTGCGCTGGGTACGTAATTCCTCCTTTAGTTCTGAGAAGTTTGATGTACTGAAGCCTTCTTCTCTCAACTCGTCAAAGTCATTCTCCATCGAGCTTTGATCCATTGCTGGCGATGAGCTGCGTTCCTTTGGAGGGGGAGATGCACTCTTATTTGTTGAATTTCCAACTTTTCTGCCCTGCTTTTTCCCCATCTTTGTGGTTTTATCTGCTTTTGGTCTTTGATGATAGTGACGTACTGATGGAGTTTTGGTGTGGGTGTCCTTTCTGTTTGTTAGTTTTCCTTCTAACAGTCAGGACCCTCAGCTGTAGTTCTGTTGCAGATTGCTTGAGGTCCACTCCAGACCCTTTTTGCCTGGGTATCAGGAGTGGAGGCTGCAGAAGATAGAATATTGCTGAACAGCGAGTGTTCCTGTCTGATTCTTGCTCTGGAAGCTTCATCTCAAGGGTGTACCCCACCGTGTGAGGTGTGGGGTGTTGGTCTGCACCTAGTAGGGATGTCTCCCAGTTAGGCTACTCAGGGGTCAGGGACCCACTTGAGAAGGTAGTCTGTCTGTTCTCAGATTTCAACCTCCGTGTTTGGAGATCCACTGCTCTCTTCAAATCTGTCAGATAGGGTCATTTGCATCTGCAGAGGTTTCTGCTGCTTTTTGTTTAGCTGTGTGCTGTCCCCAGAGGTGGAGTCTACAGAGACAGGCAGGCCTCCTTGAGCTGCTGTGGGCTTCACCCAGTTCGAGCTTCCCAGCGGCTTTGTTTACCTACTTAAGCCTCAGCAATGGTGGGCGCCCCTCCCCCAGCCTCGCTGCTGCCTTGCAGTTAGATTGCAGACTGCTGTGCTAGCAACAAAGGAGGCTGCGTGGGTGTGGGACCTTCCCGGCCAGGTGTGGGATATAATCTCCTGGTGTGCCGTTTGCTAAGACCCTTGGTAAAGCGCAGTATTGGGGTGGGAGTTACCCGATTTTCCAGGTGTTGTGTGTCTCAGTTCCCCTGGCTGGGAAAAGGGATTCCCTTCCCCCTTGCACATCCCAGGTGAGGCCCTGCTTCAGCTCTCGCTGGTGGTACCGCACCAGCTGACCAGCACCGATTGTCCGGCACTCCCCAGTGAGATGAACCTGGTACCTCAGTTGAAAATGCAGAAATCACCCATCTTCTGTGTCACTCACCCTGGGAGCTGGAGACTGGAGCTGTTTCTATTCAGCCATCTTGCTCCGGGTCCCTTGAAATTTGAATCTACACCTTTGCCTTGCATAGGTATTTGCGTAGAGAAAGGGCCCAGAGTAAAATGAAAATATAATTTCCTTATTCAAATATTGTTAACAATTTCTTGATGGTAATATCAGAACATCAAACCAAGTGTTGGAACATTCTAGGCACGGAGCTCTGTGTGATTATACAGGTTGCACCCCCTATGAAGCCAGTCTTGCACAGATAAATTTGAAGATATCCTTGAAGGCAAGAAAGTCTTGCTAAGATGAGGCATCTGCAGGGTGTAAAGTAAATGATAAAAATCCCTGATTCTTCGTGGGGTGGTATCGTTTTGTGTTAAAGGGGTTGTGTCCTATAAAGCTGAATGACTAAGGTATGTTTCTACTCCGTTGAAAAGGAAAGAGGGTAAATATTTACTGTGAGAAAATATGCCAAAGTTGATTAGATAGAATGACTTAATTAAGGAGGGACAAATGTAAATCATCACTATGAACAGAAAACATGTGTTCTATTACAATGAAACATGCCATGATCTCCATCCCAGGAAGGAAACATTGAAATCGTTAAGTGATAATAAGCTAGAATACTAAAATAGCTTGTGGACTAATGATAACTTTTGCTTCACTAATTGAAAATTCTTAATACTGTATTTATACTACTTTAATCGTTAAAATACTCTAAAATTCTTTAAGAAGTCCATGCCTCCAGAACAAAGTTTTTGTTGTAAGAAATGAGCAAGAAGAGATCAAGAGAACAAAATTTGAAAAACAAAAAGAGAAACCGGGAAACTAGAGTTGCCCAAAGCTGGTCACTGACTGCTCCTTGCAGGAATGATGCTTACTTGACAAAAAGTAAAAACCAGCCAGCTGGGTGTTGCTGGGTTACCCGTGTAACTCTCATGAGTAGCCTCAGGGTTCAGCAAAGAGGAGAATTGAGAGTCTACTTGGGCGGAAAGAAGTTATAACATTCTTAATGAGCCATTGCAACCAGGCTGTTCTAGTTGGAAACAAAGCGAAGGCAGTTGTCTTGTAGATGGTGAATAACAATTACCCTCAAGGCAAAAAAGCAAAATAAAATTAAATAACAAAATAAAGATATAACTTTGTTATTGGTTCCTTTCTTTGATTTCTTAAATGGCACTGAATGTTTCCATTTTTATCAATGCCTCTGTTTTCTACTACACACCCAATCAATAAGAGCCTTTTGAAGATCCAATGGCATAAAACACACATGCAGTTAAAATTATTGCACAGTGCATCTGAGCTACCTGGGTTCACAAATGAACATCAGTGCTGAGACATTTTGTAAAATTTTTCCTAGCTCTTTAATAGATGACTATATTGTCAGTAAGTCTTTTATTCGGCAAACCTACGTCACATGAACTTTCCAAAACTTTAGAAGCCTGCTGACATAAATGAGACTTTATCTGTATTAATAGTTGAATACACATTTATTCCCAATTGAATTGCATTAGCAGTCACCTCCTTCGGTTATCTGTGGGTGTCCTAAGAGGCATTTCATAAGTGCTCACCTGCATTGCTGCCCTGGCCTCCTGAGTGATGCCCACAGCTCCCGAAGTGACTGGCATCTGTACCTCATCAAAGATCTTGTGGGAGAGAACATTTGCAGCAATGAAGATTTCCTGGACAAGTGCTAAGGAGTAGGGTCATATAATTCCCAGGAGAACATAGAGGAGAAATGACTTCATTAGGGAGGAAGAGAAGTTTCCCTTTGAGAAGCCACACTTCAGCTGAGATCTAACCCATGGGTAGGGATTCACAGGACACCATTAGAACAGTAGGAGTAAAACCCTCTGGTTTTTTGGGAACTTAGTGAAAGCAGAGGACACGTGTTGAAATAAAAAAGTGTCTGCTCTAACAAACCTTGAAATAACAGTGCCTCAACATACAGCTGTTTATTCCTTGTTTCCATAGGCCAAAATTGCAGCAGGGGTCGCCGTGTCATGCTATCATTCAGGAACCTGGGCTGACTGATGTTCCACCATCTTTAATGCATGAGCTCCAATGCCAGTTTGTGCATTAATAATCAAGCTGCAGAGAAGGGAAGGCAAAGCTCATGGGGATAGTATGGGATGGTCTCATGAGCCAGATTTGGAAAAAGACTATGCTACTTCCACTCATTTTCCAATTGCCCTATCTCAGGAACATGGCCACAAAGTATGACCACACCTATGGACAAATTAATAATTTAAGAAAATAATTCAAAGTTAGGAGACCTTGTATAGATTTTCACTGAAACCATTAGGACCCGAGATTGTTTATTACTTGTGGCTGAGTTAAGATATAGGTTGATTCCTTTACTCATTGATTTATTCTTTCATCCATTATTTTTCACACATTCATCAAGTACCTGTATTAAGTGGTGGCCAATGGTTAATAAGCCTCACTTTTATGCAGAGACTAGTAGGGTATCTGGAGGTGGCAGGAGTCATAGGCTATAAACAAGTGTGAGAAGAGCCACAAACAAACATTTTTCACTGAACATTTTGGATAATCAATTGAGAAAATCAGAATTGCCCATTGGTGCTTAAATTAAATTCTTATCAATAGTAAACAGAGAATTATGGGGGAGAAAAAACACTTAAAGTAAGGACTACCTTTTTTTCTTGAAAAACAAGAAAATAAAACCCACTTGATAAAGTAGCATTTGTAAAAGTGTCTTTAGTGCCATTCTGTTTGTTGTTCATAATCTTTGAAATTTCTCTGTGCTTCCACGTGTTCTAGGCATAGCCATTCAAATTGCCGTGCATAAAACCTCCCCCTTTACACAATGAGAAGCTTAAAAGATTGAATTGCTTTGCTAATTGACTAGGTGGATGTTAAGAAACATATAATACTTTGCCATTCCCTTCTTGTAGTTTAAAAATAAATTTTTAAAATTGCAATATGTGATCCATACTGAATGACTGCTACAGGGAGATTTGCAGACCCAGAAATTACCCATCATGAGAGAAATGTGAGGTTTCTCCATATTCTTGACTCTTTGGAGTCAGGTGCTGATAAAATATTTTTTCTCAGCGTGAGCAGGACCCTATTTAAACACTGTGCCAACTAGCAAGTAAATCCATTAGTATATTTTACATCCACATTTAAAGAATTGCTCTGCAAGCTTTACTTTTTCTCCTGAGCTCAGCTGTGACACAAAGAAAGCTTTAAAAAGAATGTAAGTAATTAAAGCAACACACAATTAACTAATTGATCCTAAAAAATAGCTTGTCCAACATCAGCAGAATAATTGCAGCCATTTTGTAGGACCTCCTAGGCTGTGATCATTTATGAGTCTTCCTTATTACTCTTCTAAAACAAACAACCAGAAAACTCTTTTTTTTTTTTCTTTTTTTTTGAACCTGGGTCTTGCTCTGTCTCCCAGGCTGGAGTGCAGTGGTGCAATCACTGCTCACTACAGCCTCATCCTCTGGTCTCAAGCTGTCCTCCTGTCTCAGCCTCCTGAGTAGCTGGAACCACAGACATGTGCCACCACACCCAGCTAATTATTATTATTATTATTATTATTATTTGTAGAGACAGGGCGGCGGGGCCAAGGGTGGTGTGTGGGTCTTGTTATATTACCCAAGTTGGTCTCAAATCCCTGGGTTCAAGCAATCCTCCAGCCTCAGCCTCCCAAAGTGCTGGGATTCCAGGCATGAGCCGCCAAGCCCAGCCATTATTTTTCTTTTTAAACAAAGAATTTTTGTATTTCTTTTCATTTAATTGAACAAACTAATACATGTGACCCTTTTCAGTGCTTATAATGAATCACTTACATGCTGTAATACTGGAAGTAACCTTTAGGGAAAATTCTGTTATGGAACTTAAAATGTTTGCAAAGATACGGGGATAGAGCCTAAATGGGTTAGTATCCTGCCTGCCATTATATGGCTAAGTGAGAAAGCTGAGAAAACTGGAGAGTGATTGAAAATGAAAGCTGTCCTTAATAAACTGAGAGTAATTAGGCTCTGTTAATTTTTTTCTTTTGATATTATAATTTTAAGTCAACATTAAAAACCATAAAGCATGTAAGATTCTGTGTTCTTTATGCTCATAAATTGCTATCAATTTCAACTTTAAAAACTGCAGTTTATCTTAGAATGTTTCTAAACCAGGATATCATTTATAATTAATCCATATCTTAAATGGAGTGTTTTCCTCAAGAGGGTAAGAGAATTGAGACTCGACTGATAATGTGCCCTAAAATTGATGGCATCCTAGAATTAAAGCAATAGAGTATCTTGATGAAGCCATTTAACTATAAGAAAATGCTGGGCCGAGTGTGGTGGCTCACGCCTATAATCCCAGCACTTTAGGAGGCCGAGACGGGCGGATCACGATGTTAGGAGATCGAGACCATCCTGGCTAACACGGTGAAACCCCATTTCTACTAAAAATAAAAAAAAAATTAAAAATTAGCCAGGCGTGGTGGCGGGCGCCTGTAATCCCAGCTACTCGGGAGGCTGAGGCAGGAGAATGGCATAAACCCAGGAGGCGGAGCTTGCAGTGAGCCGAGGTCTCGCCTCTACACTCCAGGCTGGGCGAGAGAGCCAGACTCCGCCTCAAAAAAAAAAAAAAAAAAAAAAAAAAAAAAAAAAAAAAAAAAAAAAAAAAAAAATGCTGACATTACCTGCTGGTGGACACACGACAGTTAAATTCCTCTCTTGAACTGTTATAAATTTTCCCTCTGAATATAATTGGATGTCTGCTTGTGTCTCAAACAAGTTATACTCCTAGAGAAACGGACTCAAAATCAATTCATGTTAAGTATAATACAAAACAATATGAAATGGATGAATATTAGGGAGAGCTATGAATCAAGATCTCTACCTGGAAGCATCAAGACAGATTGATCATGGTCGAGGCCATGTTATTGTAGTAAGAAAAATAATCAAATACTAACACAAACAAGGATCTCTGCCATTCATTGTGTGCCAACTATGTGCCACACCATCGACTCTCTCCTTTACATGTATCTGTATAGTCGGCGAGGAGGGAATGATGAAACTGACAAAGAATAAAAGCCATACTATTTGGAATAACCCAGCCTTTCTTAAATTGCTTTCATACATCATTTAAGAGACTAAACTGATCCCAGATAAAATTTGTCCTATCTGTAAGAGATTGTCCATCTGCCAGGGGTGGCAGAGCTGTGATTCATGATTAGGTGCACCGGCCGTGGTTAATGCGGACCTCAGCTCCGCATTGCCTCCCTAACCAGCATTCTGTTGTTCATGTAACCACCTTCTTTCAGCACTAGGGCGCATCTTCCTGACATACTCAGAAAGGGCTCTGATGATTATACGGCACCCTCCAGCAGGGCTTGGTGTGGGGTTTTGTTGTAGCAAAAAAAGTTTTGGGAAACCAATGCCTATCTTCCTTCATTAAACTATAGGCAATTGATCATTTATGAATAATTTCCAGCCTTCGTATGTGGCAGAATCAATATTCCAGTCTCATATTTCTTTAAAATAGAATGTCCACCCTATCACACATTTTAACATTCCAATAAACACGATTTCTTCTCCCTTTGCTGTCAAATATGCAAAGTTCTTTGCTGAAAAGATGACTCAGGATGCTGGATAAGTAATGTGTTGTTTTGTGCATTGCTATCAAATTCTACCTTTGTTCAGAATATCTCTGTGCTTACTGCAAACAATTCTCTTTTGGATCCTTTTGCTTCTTACTGTAATAAATGACAAATTGAATGCAAAGAGGGTTTGGTTGGAAAAAATAATGCTAGCAGATTGAATTTCAGTGTAATGCTATTATTTTCAAAAGCCAAAATTCTCTCATCTACCAAGAATTGCCTTTCTTTGTCTATCCAGGGAAGGATTACTGCTGACAAATTGTAACTCCTTTTCAAAATATTTACTTTTTTTATTCAAGGTTTCCTTATGAAACCTTTGAAACTCAGAAATAAAAGCTGGGAGCAGAGTGTCAGAGCAGCTGTGCCATCTAAATGTAATTACACATTAATTTGCATGCAACTTGAGAGGTGGAAGAATATGTAAATAGATTCTTATGGCTACTGGCCATTGGAGTTTCTTTCTTCTTGTATTTTTTAATTCCTTTTATAAGGAATAGCAAATAAAGTACAGCATCCCTAGACTTACCTTTAAAGCTGGTGGAGTTTAGAATGTTGGTTGATAACTGTTTGCTAACCTTTCTAGTTTGGTTTTTGGGTTTCGTTCATCTTTGCTGGTTTATCACTGAATCTCCAGCACCTGATCTCATGTCTGGTACATAGGAGTTGCCCTCCCACCCTCAGTGGCTGCCCCCAAAAAAGCAACAATGAGAAGTTGTACTTAGTTCAAAATGGTAAGGGAGGTGTGGCACACACAGCGTTCTTGTTGGGCAGTTCTCTTCTCCATACTTGAAATCATATTAACCAATACTGCTGAACCAAATACTAATGAACCAATACCAATGAATACTAACCAGTACTAATGAACCAAAACATTAGGCTTCATGTTTCCCAGAGTTACTTAAAAGATACTACAGAGGTCTGTAATCAGAACTCCAAGATCGTTTAGTAGATAATACTTAGTAAAGGAAGCAGCAACAATATTGCCAACTAAAAGTTAACTCAAGAGACCCCAAAGAACTGCAGTTTGGGAACATGCAAAAGTTAGCATTCAGGAGTGGGAGATGGCCACAGCCATCAACACTCCCACAGAAATTTTGAAATCTTTGGGTCTCTAGTCTCCTATTTCTGAAAAATATCCTGTTTCTTCACAAAGATTGCATTAGTTTTGTTTTTCTTCAATAGTTATCTACTGTATAACGGATGGACTTAAACTTCAAAGTTGTAGACAGCCAGGTGCATTAATGGTTCGATGATGAACATGTTTTGAATCCTCATTAGAGAAGCTGAAGGCATAAAATAAAATGCAAATTTTAGAAATAAAGAGGAAATTGAAATCCTTGAATGTTAATGTTTTACTAGACCTTTGGTATTTGAAAAACGATTTTATAAATCTGAGTAATAACTTAAATGTAATTTCTATGATCATAATTTTTCACTCTCAAGTGGCAAAAACTTTTAACTGCGGAGAATAGAAAAGTTGAGTTAATTGAATTTCAGAAGGACCCTTTTTATTTCTTAGGACAAGTGCACGTGTGCTTTGCTTCCCTACACATCTATCAGATGACAACGTCATGTTGAAGAAATCTCTATACTTAGTGAACTATCATTGGGCTTTTAAAACATAAGTAGGTTTTGTACACAATTTTATGAAAAGCATTTTTATATGACATGGATCAGAAACTGCAGCTAGTAAGAATCTTTCAAAATAGTAACTGATGATAACAGATGTGGGATCTTAAACAGAGATATAAATGCCTTTAATATTACATTGACATTTGATGACATAAGATGCTTTTTCTCAAAGTTTAAAAAGGACCAGGAGCTGGATGTGCATTTCAAAAAGACATATGGATGGAGCTGTGAAGCAGATGGGAAACTGGGAGACAATGCCTTTCAAAAGACCCAATACTCAAGGCCTGGTCTTCAGCATCACAGTAAAGAATTAATTCTACATGTATCCATTATTCAGTAATCATGATAATTATAATAGCAATTTTTTTTTTTTTTTTTTTTTTTTTTTGAGATGGAGTCTCGCTCTGCTGCCCAGGCTGGAGTGCAGTGGCCGGATCTCAGCTCACTTCCTCACTTCAGCTCACTGCAAGCTCCGCCTCCCGGGTTCACGCCATTCTCCTGCCTCAGCCTCCCGAGTAGCTGGGACTACAGGCGCCCGCCACCACGCCCGGCTAGTTTTTTGTATTTTTTAGTAGAGACGGGGTTTCACCGTGTTAGCCAGGATAGTCTCGATCTCCTGACCTCGTGATCCACCCGTCTCGGCCTCCCAAAGTGCTGGGATTACAGGCTTGAGCCACCGCGCCCGGCTTATAATAGCAATTATTTATAAAACACTTGGAATGCATCAGGTATAATTCTATGTGCTTTAGATACATTATTATTTTACTCTTTTTACAATAGCTCTACAACATAAATATTATTCTTCTTATTCTATCGAAGAGGAAACTGATTAGGGAACTTAAGAATTTTGCCCAAGTATGCAGAGAGTGTAAGGTTTTATTCAGATTCAATTCCAGGACTTTCTAACTTACAGCTCTCTCCTCACCACAACCTGTTCTGCCTCTTCAAACTTTTTTGAGGATCTGCTATGTGCCTAGCTCATTTCTAGATTTTGATGATGAGGTGGTGAACAGGCAGGACCCCTGCTGTTAGAGATCTCACCCTCTAGTTAATAAGTTAGACCTTAAACAAATGCTTGTATTAATAATTACTCTATTACCGTGATAGTTAATGCTATGAAATTTCCTTCAGGATGCTACTCTTTGTGAGGGGATGATACTCAAAAAAGATAGAAGAAATCCAAATAAATATATGGAAAAAAGGGACTTCATCTCTGAAGTAATATTTTTAAAACTTTGTTTCAAAATTCATTCATTTAAAGTAGTCTTTACACAACATATGTTTAATTTGCAAGAGCTGAAAGCTGAAATGAATGTCTTAGCAATTCTCTACATGCAGCAAGAAACCATATGTTTTAGAAACAAAATAACATGAGAAATGTTAAATATGTTATTATTATAATCACGGTTGCCATTTTTCATGCCAGTTGAGGAGAAGGGAGAGAAGCCAAAGTTTGATTCAACGTTTTCTTTGATTGGATTGCTTCTTTGGGACTTCTGGCCTGTGGTTCCTTGCAGCTGTGGATTTAGAGGTTTCAGTGAGTAAAAAGCAGGATATGGCTAGTCAAGAGATTTCTGCTTTGAAGATGTGTTTTCCCCTGTGTTTATCCTTGAAAACTCATGACCAAGATAAATAACTAAAAATTATTAAATCTGACAAGCATTTCCTCCACATACTAAAGTAGTATTAGTAAATACTAATCTGCTAACTATGTGCTACATGATTTGTAAAAGTTTTCTCATTTTACTATCGCATCTACCTGATGAACTGGGAATTGGCACCAATTGTCACTATTAATAGTTAGATCTATTTGACAGACAATAAAACTGAAGTTCAGAAAAATTGAGTGACTTTCCCAAAATCATCTGTCTCATAAAGGGTACATTTTTCAGCCCTGGGGCTGTCGGGCTACAGAACCTTTGCTCATTTCATGCCAGCCTGGAAGGTTATTTTGTATTTGCTGCCATTTTGTCTCAGGTGAATTAGAGTAGGAATAGTGTGTTGTCAGAATGTATCGAGCCTAGAGAGTGCATGATCTGCAGACAGAGCAAAATACCAGCAGGAAAACAAAAATGAGGATACTGGAGAATGAGTAAGGAAGATCTAAATGCCCTAAAACCATAGGGCATTATTGTAACCAGTTTGACCTACAGGCAATGTGCTCCTGACAAGGAATTCTCCTCTGCCCATTCAAGTCATCAAAACCCCATTAACCTTTTCACGCATTTCCCTCTGTTCCTAGCAGAGGGTAAGTATGCATACTTAAAATAAACAAAAATGAATTTTAATGAATTAGGTAGAAATCTCAGTGAGGATAACAGAGCAGGTCTCACTCTTTTTTTTTTTTTTTTTTTTTTTTTTTGAGACGGAGTCTCGCTCTGTCGCCCAGGCTGGAGTGCAGTGGCCGGATATCAGCTCACTGAAAGCTCCGCCTCCCGGGTTTACGCCATTCTCCTGCCTCAGCCTCCCGAGTAGCTGGGACTACAGGCGCCCGCCACCTCGCCCGGCTAGTTTTTTGTATTTTTTAGTAGAGACGGGGTTTCACGGTGTTAGCCAGGATGGTCTCGATCTCCTGACCTCGTGATCCGCCCGTCTCGGCCTCCCAAAGTGCTGGGATTATAGGCTTGAGCCACCGCGCCCGGCCTTTTTTTTTTTAAATTATACTTTAAGTTCTAGGGTACATGTGCACAACGCACATTTTTGTTACATATGTATACATGTGCCATGTTGGTGTGCTGCACCCATTAACTCATCATTTACATTAGGTATATCTCCTAATGCTATCCCTCCCCCTTCCCCCTCCCCACAATAGGACCCAGTACGTGATGTTCCCCTTCCTGTGTCCAAGTTGGTCTCACTCTTAGATGTTACAACACTTTCCAATTTGCCACAGTGTTTAGAATGTCCCTTTGCCCTTAATAAACATTAATGATCTGATTATATATTTGTTACCATTAGAAAATCTATTTTAATTCCACCGTCTGCAGTCACACATGATTAGCTTCCTTTGAATTCCATGTTTGCTTAGTTTTGAATGACAAACCTAAGTATACATGTAAAATAGCAGGTTTTTTTTAAGTGACATGGCATGATTTTGAGATTGTCAGAAATGAACCATAGCCTATGTGAATGGTAACTTTGACTTTCATTGACTTCAGCTAAGCTATACCTTAGAGATTTAACAAAATAAATGAATTACTTCTTGCTGTATTGCACAGAATAAAATGAAATGAGAAAATATCCACATTTCCTTAAGCCAAACATACGGAGTTCAGGAAAAAATAAAATGCTCATGCTACCCTAAAATAGGATATTTGGTGACTATTTTTTTTCTAAATCCTGTGAAGTTGGGCTATTAAATAAAAAGATTGAGCTGGGCCCAGTGTCTCATACCTGTGATCCCAGCACTTTGGGAAGTGGGGGCGAGGGATCCCTTGAGCCTAGGAGTTCAAGATCAGCCTGGGCAACATAGTAAGACCCTGTGTCTACAAAAGAGAATGTAAAAAATTAACTGGACATGGTGGCATATGCCTGCAGTCCCAGCTGCTTGGGACACTGAGGTGAGAGGATTGCTTGAGCCTGGGAGATGAAGGCCACAGTAAGATGGGACTGCACCACTGCACTTCAGCCTGGGTGACAGAGTGAGATCCTGTCTCAAAAATAAACAAATAAATTTTAAAAGGGTTGAGAAAGCAGAAAGGAAAATTGTACGTGTTCTTTAAGTGCATAAGTGATGCTAATTTGAATTTATCTAAACTCTTCTTTAATTATTGAATTTTTAAGTAAGATTAGGAATCTGAACCAATTTCATTTAGAGATGCTTGAAAAGGTGACCTACTCTTCAGGAGAATTTCTTTTATCTGCACTCTCTTTCCCTTATTCCATCTCCACTTTGACTTTCCTACCCACTTCCCCAGAATTAGAGGACTTTACAGACTCTCTGAGACAATGCAGTATTCTATGACCACAGCAGGACCCTTAGCTGACAATATTGTAGGTGTTGCCAGATGTGTCTGGGCAAAGAGTTGAGCTTTGAAAAGTACATATTTCTTTTACAGTCATGGCTTCCTTATGACAATTTGTCTATAGTCTTCAGGATAATAAAAGTTCTGAGCAGAAAGTTCTTAAAATAGTATTATAATCAGAGGGAAAGGAAAGAGAGGGTAAATCTTTGTAAAAGGGATATTGAGGATATAAGCTTGGAAACATGGACACATGAGCAGAAAGTCAAATAGAAATAACCATTCACCTGGAAATAAGAGGTAGGTTGTTTATGTTTCAGATTAAAGAAAGAGGGTTACTCTCTAGGGTAGAGAGCAGGTCTGTGTTTCAAGCTTGGTTTGCAAGATGTACTCAGCATCGAACAAGAAACAATGCAGTTAAGAGGTCAGAAATAAAGCAGTTTGTTAAGATAGGGAGGAAAAATTTGTGCCCAGGCAGTGGGAATTATTTTCTCTGATGATGCTTCTCATAGCTGCATGCTGATACAGTAGATGCCTCATGTGAACTCATTTGCCAGTTATGGAAATGGATGAAAAGACGGCTAAAAATCCTATCAAATAAAATGAACTGAAAGAATTTTGACTCTAAGGATTAGCTGAAAAAGGTCCATTAGAATGATGATGATAAAGATTTACTATCTTCTACTGACTGCTTACTCACATACACGCTTTCACATTTAGAGAACCTAGTTAGGCATGTATTTCTATCCCCATTTTTCAGATGAGTAAACTAAGACAGGCAAAAGCATGTGTTTACGAAGCAGAGAAGGAAAATAGGATATTAGAAGAAGGAGAAGGAAAAAGAGAAGAAGAGGAGGGGGAGGAGGAAGAAGAAGAAGAAAAGGGAGGAGGAAGAAAAAAGAAGAGGAAGAGGACAGAGAGGAAGAAGAGGAAGAGGGAGTAGGAGGAGAAGAATGAGCAGAAAAGGAAAAAGAGGAAGATAAAGAAGAAAAGGAGGGGAAGAAAACTCCTGACAAAATTCCAAGTAAATGTCTAAGGGAAAATGAGAAGGCTTTCTCTGGAGACCTGAAATTGTCATGACTTGGGATTTTGTATTCCTGCTTAAGACAAAAGCTGCTCCAAAATGAAAGCCTTCGTCATAGGAAGATGAAGTTTTCTCCCAAACCTTAGCACAATTTGAATATTAGATAATATGAAACATTGTTTTAAAAGTCTAAACCAAAAGTGAAGTATATTCTGTCTTATACAATAGTTATCTTTCTAGAAGTTATACATAGGAATGTTTTTACAACTCTTGGCAATCTTTTGTATAATAAAACTACATTGACCTGTTCGGATGTGCTTACCTAGTACCACCTGGTGGCAGCCAAAAATATTTCAGGAAGGGAGAAGAAATTGGGAATGCTTATCCCAATTTCTCAAACCCAACTTCAGTCTCAGGAGGGGGTTATTTAAGCACTGGGAATATTATTAGTATGAGATCACCTGTGCTAGGTGGTTTGAACTCAGTGGAAAGTTAGTACTGAAATATGCCATATTGACAAGACCAAGAATCACCACTATTTATCAGGAAAACACTTTCAGATGGATTTTCGTTAGCCATAATTAATAAAGGTATTTCTTTGTTCTCTGTCTTCCTGATTGTAGGCATTGACGCATAAGACAGCTGACTAGCTGTACAAATGCAGAACAAATGATCATGACAGAGAACGAACCTAAGTGGAACATACAAAGGTGCCAAACCTATCACCTTGGCCTCATTAATACCAGGTTACAGCTAATTGTGCTAACAACACTTCCCATCTCTCTTCATCATTATGTAATAGCGAATATCTTTTCATCGGTGACTTAATTGCTTTTTCAGATCTAGTCCTCTGAAAATTTCTTCTCCTCCTCTAGGCAATCTCCTATAAAACATTTATTCAAGTATTGATTGAGTATCTACTATTGCAAAACACTATGCTAGATACTAGAGAATTCAGCATTTGAACTAGAGGGTTAAGATTCTTACTATATCATTCTGATGTAAGAGACAAATAATAATTTATTTAGTGCTACTGTGTTTCAGATACTGTTCTAAGTGATTTAATCTGATTGACTTATTTAATTCTCACAACCCTATGAGGCAGGTACTATTTTTATCCCAATTTTATTAAGGATAAAATTGAAGCACAGGGAAATTAAGTAGCTTGCTGTGGTCACCTGCATCGTAAGTGATAGGGACGGGATTCAAACCCAAGCTGATTCTAGAGTTTATTCTTATCCTTAACCACTGCTTTCTATTGCCTCTCAGTAAATAAGAAAACAAGCAGCAATATACAAGAAAATTAATAAACAACAATTTTTGGTAGTGAGATATGCTATAAGGAAAATTAATTAGTGCAAAGGGATAGAGAGTGATGGTCTGAGAAGGGAGAAGAAAGGAGGGGCTGCTGTAGACAGGGTGACCAGAAGTATCTCTGAAGAGATGACATTACAGCTAAGATCTAGATAAGAGAGAATCCATATTGTAAAGATCAGAGAAGAGACTCCCAGTAGAAGGAACAACAAGTTTCAAGCAAGAGGAATGCCTGGGAAGGTTTAAGGAGCAGAAAGATAATAACTGCAACTGGAAATCAGGGAACAAGAATAGGGGGGAACAATGAGATACCATTTCGCACCTGTTAGAATGGCTGTTATCAAAAAGACAAAAGATGACAAGTACTGGCCGATATGTGGAAAAAAGAGGACCCTAGTACACTTTTGGTGGAAATATAAATTACAGCCATTATGCAGAGGCTGCAGTGAGCTGAGATCATGCCACTGCACTTCATCCTGAGCAACAGAGCAAGACTCTGTCTCAAAAAAAAAAAAAAAAATACAGCCATTATGGAAAACTGTATAAAGTTCCTCCAAAAATTAAAAATAGAAATTCCATGTGATCCAGCAAATCTTATTTCTGGGTATATGTCCAAACGAAAATAAATTAGTATGTTGAAGAGAGATACCTGCACACTCATGTTCATTGCAGCATTTTTCACAATGCCGAGGCTACGGAGTCAATCAACAGATGAATGGATAAATCAAATACTATCTGGCCTTTTAAAAAGACGGAAATTCTGTCATTTACAACAACACATAAGAACCCATAGGACATTATGTTAAGTGAAATAAGCCAGGTACACAAAGACATGTGCTGTAAGAGATCACATATGCGTGGAATCTAAAAAGCTTGATCTTGTAGAAGTAGAAAGTAAAATGGTGATTAACAGGGACTGGGGCTGGGAGTGGTGGTGGGCTAGATGTAAGTGAAAGGATACAAATTTTCATTTAAATGGGGGAATAACTTAGAGATCTATTGAAAACAATGTGAGTAAAGTTAATAACATATTTTTGAAAATTGCTGGGTAGATTTTGAATGTTCTCAATACAAAAAATGAGAGCATGTATGTATCAATTATCTCTATTAACCATTCCATGATGCATACATATTTCAAAGCATCATGTTACATATGATAAATATATACTATTTTAACAATTTTAAAATAATTTTTAAAACACTTTAATAATGTGGAATAGATGAAGTTGAAAATAATGTGTACACATGGACATGGAGAATGGAATAATAGACATTAGAGACTTGGAAGGATGTGAAGCTGGAACAGCAGAAGGGGTTGGGAGATGAGAAAATTACTTAAAGGGTACAATGTACACCATTCATGTGATGGCTACATGGAAAGCCCATACTTCACCATTACACAATATATCCATGTAAAAAAACGGTACTTGTACCCCTTGAATCTATTATTAGAAGGAAAGGAAAGGAAAGGAAAAGAAAGGAGAGGAGAGGAGAGAAGACGAGAGGAGAGGAGGGGAGGAGAGAGAGGGGGAGGGAGGGAGGAAGGAAGGAAGGAAAGGAAGGAAGGGCAGAAAGGGAAGGAAGGGAAGGAAGAGTAGGCTAGAACTAGAGCCTGCAAAGCCTTAAAGGTGAAAGTAAGGAAAAAGAAAATGTATGGTCTGGACTGCAAGGATGCTGTCATTCCCCCTAAAGAGACCCATTCTAATTCCAAAGAGGAGTCACTGGGTTGCTTGGAGCAAGGAAATGATGTGATTTGCATCATTCGGATTGCTTCTACTGAAATATTTCCCTCCAATTCACAGCTTCAGTATTGTTTCTCAAGGTATTTCACTATGCATCCTGCATCTAATGTGTCAAATGCCCTTGGCTAGGTTTCCTGTTGCAAGGCCAACAGTCTTCCTTCCCTTGACTGTTCTTTCCCAGACATTGCTCTTTCTAATTGGTCTAAATGTCCACTTATAACATCCAATATCAGTGAAACAATAGCCATAATTATATCTCCTCTTACTAAAGGCTACAGTAGAGGCATTCCAACAGTGCTGAAAGCAAATGAAGTCATGTTTTATTGCTAGAAACTGGAGACTGTTTGGCATTTAGTAAAGCAAGTGTTTGACCCAGGGCACTATTGTACCAGTGTTAGTCATGAATCTCTTCTGTTTGTTTTATGAAGTTCCAAAATTTTGCTCTTTGATAAATCATGTTCCCACAGAGAATGTTAAAGGACCAAAGGAAAGAATTACAGTATCTGTAGTAATGGTATGTAATGAATGTAGTGAGGTCAGAAGAAAAACTGCCTTGCTGTCAAAGAGGAGACAGAGTACACACTGCTTTGATTACATGGACTCTCAGAACTTCTGCAGATTCGGCTTGACCTGCCGCATGCACTTGACTTAGCCCTACCTATTAGATGAAAAACTCCCTAAATGGAGAAGCTTCACACCTCATTATGCCATACTATCAACCATGACCCCTTTCAACATATGAGTACATATGATTTGGATGGATGGGTGAATGCATGCATGGATGAGAATCCAAAGATCCTGAGAGTCAGTGCAATCCATGTGATACTCCCACCTATAACAGAGTCTTAGTGATGATCAAACCAGGTAAGGTAATGTGATCAAGAGCTAAACTATCACTGGGAATCAGCCTTAAGAGAAGTTGCAGCTTTAATGTCTAGAGAATGACTATTTTTTAGCTTCCCTGTTTCCATGTTTGGAGCCAAGCAAATCAAGGACGCTTAATCAAATGATATTAATTGGAAAAAAAAACTTGTCACCCTATCTTGATTTCCTCTTAGACCAGCTAACACTGTAGGACTCAGCTTAAATGTCTTTATGCTATTTCCTTCAGGAGGATATTCCTGACCTATAAGGCTGGTTAAGCATCCATCTGAGGTGCTTCTATTGCAGCAGGTTTTAATGCGATTGCCCTGTAAATGTACATGTTGTTCCAAGCTCTGTTCTCAGTGTTTGAAACCTAATATATACTAAAGTTAGCAAGAATGTTGCCTTTGGTTGGGAGAAGTCATCTTCTGCCTGTAGCCTAAACTTAAAACAGATTAACACATCGTCCCTTTTCAGTATAAACCTTGAAATATTTATTCATAATCAGGAGATTAGAATGTTACTGTAAAATCACTTCATAATCATAGTGTATTCACATAGTATTGTATTCACTACATAAGGATAAGAGTTATATATATATATTTATATATGTATGTATATACAAATATATATGCTAAATGTACACATATATGCACAAATACTATACTATATATACTATACTATATACACATATACTATACTATATATATACACAAATATACTAAATATACACATATATACACAAATATACTATATATATACACACAAATACACACACACACATATATATACAAACATTAGAGGAAAGAAGCCATTGCAACTTGCCAACAGTAGTTTCTTGTTCCTTTGTTTAACCCAAATAATGAAGAGGGAACAAAGAAAGAAACTATCTGTAAAAATTGAAGCTGTAAATTCCATTCCAAAATGATTAATTTATATTCATATATACGTGTGATTTTTATTTTATTTACTTTTTACTTATTTGGCAAGTATTATCTAATAAATGTATATTAGTTTCTCAACATAAAATTCTTTAATATTTGCAAAGCAGAACTCTAGGGATACAGATATTTATATCTATGTTATTACTATAAATCAATCTTTTTTCTTATTTATAAGCAACATCAATGAAAAACTATTATTAGGATTCTAGTCATAAACTCTAGTATTGGAAGTTTGATTCATGTTATTAATCTGGAATTACCTTAAGAGCATTTTTGTGTTTGTTTATGGATTTTGGAATGATGCAGAAGTGAGATTTATGAGAGTTTGAGTAATTATATTTTTAGGTACTTATTAAACTGGTGTTATCATAAACATTGCAGTATATTTGTGGTCTTTGTGGACTTATTTCTTGGGATACTTTCCACGGAGACAGTGCTTGGTTTCTTAGCAGCCTGTTAAAGCTCTTGATGGAAAAAAACATTATTTTTTTGGCCACCACCATCCTTGTATCCTCACCAACTTGCTCTGCACTTTGCACAGTGCATGATCCATGATGGGAGCTCAATGAACTGGCATTAGATTGAAAAGTAAATAATCAGGAAAGAAGCAGAAGGAGGTAGCTGATGTAAACTCTAGTTTAAGAAGAAAGATAGCTAAGAGAAAGAAATAAATGACTTGACATTTGAAAGAAGGACATAAGGGCAAAGAAGCATTTTTTAAAACCGTTGTTTTCTCACCTATTATATAAACAAAATAAGTTTTTTTATATGAAGTTTAGAGAATACAAGGAAACTCAAAGAAAATTAAAGTTAGCCCGTATCTCACAAGCCAGAAATAGCATGCATGTCTTTTTCAATGCATACACCCACATGTGCCTGCCTGCAGACAACACACACGTTTTTTTGATTCTTAATACCAGCTTGACATATTTACTCATGACTAAAGAATTTCCCATAACATTTTCTATTTTTCTAAAACACCCCATCTTATTTAGCTAACCAAAATTGCCCTAATTTATTTAGCTAACCTGTATTGTTGACCACTGGGGCATTTTGCAATGCTTGCTACTCTATTTCCACAATGGCTCTCCTTGATCAAACATCTTTGTACACATCTCTATTGTTTCCTTAGCAAAAACTTATGTGAAGGATGTTTTGTGAACTGAATCTGGCTACTATGATCTCAATGTTTGAAGTTGAAGGAAATGAACCAGAGTGAGCAGAAAGTGCAAGACTTCACTAAAAGAAGCAAGAAAAAATGACGGAGGAGGTCTGGAGAAAGGTGAAATGAGATGGGCAAAAGCCCAGGCTGAGAAATGAGTCTTAGGCTATGGGATCCAAATTCCTTAATGATGAAAAGGGAGAAGGAAAGATAATAGAAAATATAGATGTTTGCTGGGCTTGGTGGCTCATGCCTGTAATCGCAGCACTTTGGGAGGCCAAGGTGGGTGGATTGCTTGAGTCCAGGATGTTGAGACCAGCCTGGGCAACATGACAAAACCCAAACTCTGCTAAAAATACAAAAATTAGCCGGGCATGGTGACTCACACCTGTGGTCCCAGCTACTCAGTTAGCTGAGGTGGGAGAATCATCTGAACCCAGGAGGTCAAGGCTGCGGTGAACTGAGATCACGCCACTTGTACTGCAGCCTGAGCAATGAATGAGACCCCGTCTCAAAAAAAAAAAAAAAAAAAGAAAGAAAAGTTTGGTGTTAGAAGACAGAAAACTAGAAGGAGTTCTCTGGTGACTCCTTTTCTCAGTGACACAGGAAATATGGTCCTGTGATGAAAATGAGATGTTAGGCCGGGCGCGGTGGCTCAAGCCTGTAATCCCAGCACTTTGGGAGGCCGAGACGGGTGGATCACGAGGTCAGGAGATCGAGACCATCCTGGCTAACACCGTGAAACCCCATCTCTACTAAAAAATACAAAAAACTAGCCGGGCGAGGTGGCGGGCGCCTGTAGTCCCAGCTACCCGGGAGGCTGAGGCAGGAGAATGGCGTAAACCCGGGAGGCGGAGCTTGCAGTGAGCTGAGATCCGGCCACTGCACTCCAGCCTGGACCACAGAGCGAGACTCCGTCTCAAAAAAAAAAAAAAAAAAGAAAATGAGATGTTGGAAATACTGTTGAGGACAGGACAAAAGGAAGCAAAAATTTAGAATAGGCAGTTTTGGAAGGGAAAAGTAAGCGAGGTAATATAATTACTAACATTCTCACCAACTACATGCCTGTTATTTCCTTAAATATCATCACCAACCCCAAAAAGTAGGACTCCAGATGAGAAAGTAAAACCCATAGGACTTAAGTGACTATCCTGGACACATGGTTACTATACCTGGAAATAAACTGAGGTCTGCGAATTCACTACCCTCATGTGAACCCCAGTAGCAATGATGGAACTGACATGAGATGATACTAAGTGACACCTGGAAGCGCCGTCTTCCAATTTGAAAAGCAATGCTCTAGACAAGTAAAACACCAACCACAAAATCTTCGTTCCAATCAATGTTTATGTTTCCTAACTGGAGAAATAGATGAAAGAATTTTCATTGACTTTCAAGCATATTTTCTAACTTGTAATTGCATATATAATCAGAATGAAGCCTTGAAACTGCCTTATGCCCTTTGGAGCCCCCAGACTAACCACTTTCATTAGGAGGAAGAACCTTATTTCTAAGGCAGATAATTAAACTGTGTTGTAATGAAGATGGAAATGATAGTGTCTTATGCTAAGTAAGTCTGCTGGGATTTGTAGCTGAAGTAGGTTGAGGCTTTAATAGTGAAAAGATGTTTTTGATAAACCTGCCTGGGGCATGCAAATAGATTAGTCTTTTTCAAGCTAAGGTTAGCAGTTGAATCCTGAATTTAATTTGGAAAAGTATAATAACCTGTAAAACATGGGGGATAAATTATTGCAAACTTTGTTGAAAGTTTTCTCTTTAAATGTAATATTATATATATATATATATATATATATATATATAGAGAGAGAGAGAGAGAGAGAGAGAGAGAGAGAGAGACAGAGAGACAGAGAGACAGAGAGAGAGAGACAGAGAGAGAGAGAGTCTGTTGCACAACCTGGAGTGCAATGGTGAGATCTCGGCTCACTGTAACCTCTGCCTCCTGGGTTCAAGCCATTCTCCTGCCTCAGCCTCCCAAGAAGCTGGGATTACAGACATCCACCACCACACCACTCTAATTTTCTTTTTCTTTTTCTTTTTTTTTTTTTTTTTTTGAGTGGAGATGGGGTTTCACCATGTTGGCCAGGTTGGTTTCAAACTCCTGACCTCAGGTAACCTGCCCATCTCGGCCTCCCAAAGTGCTGCAATTACAGGTGTGAGCCACTGTGCCCTGCCAAATGTAATATAATTTTAATTCAGGAAGTCATTTTTAAATATTATGCATTTAATAGCCATGTTTTAAGCCCTACTATGAACAAGATAGGTGTGAAGTAGAGAGTTGAAGGAGAGAAGAGATACAAAGGTAAACATAATCTTTCTGGCTTCTGTGAATCTCGCCTCCTATTCCCTATAATGTATGGTTTGGTAAGACACCTTGAGCATAGTTTGTGTTTAAAGTATTCTTATTGAATTAAAACTCCAAAAAGCTAAGTCAACAATTCTATTTCCTTAAATTTAGAATTTTGAGAGTGCTTGAGTATAGTAAATCTCTTCCACTAGACTCTTCTCCATGAGGTCACAGGCCACATTTTTTTAACTCTATATTGAAATCCCTACACAATGTAAGGATTTGAATCCTATATATAGTAGGCATTCAATAACTCTTGAGTGAATAAGCCAATTGCACCTGTCATCCTTGTTCAGGGATCTGGAATTCCTATCAATTAAGTGATTTTCTTCTTTTTGACTTGGAAATTATCTCCAAAGTAGATCCTGTTTAATGAAAATGTAAACAGGTAGTGTCTGAGGAGTACCTACTCACTGAATATCTGCTGATCAGCAACAGTATTAGATAAACGTGTGAGATAGATACACCTTTGCAAGCAGGCACTGAGGAAAAGACAGGTGTGCTGGATTTGTTTTGATGTCCTAGGAAGGAGCCAGTGTTACAACTAGAACAGGGCTGGGCGTGGTGGCCCATGCCTATAATTCCAGTACTTTGGTGGGTGGATCATCCGAGATCAAGAGTTCGAGACCAGCCTGAGCAACATGGTGAAGCCCTGTCTCTACTAAACACAAAACATTAGCTGGTCTTGGTGGCACATGCCTTTAATCCCAGCTACTTGGGTGGATAAAGCAGGAGAATTTGTTGAACCTGGGAGGCGGAGGTTGCAGTGAGCCGAGATTGTGCCATTGCACTCCAGCCTGGGCAATAAGAGTGAAAACTCCATCTCAAAAATGAATATAAAAATTCCATAGAGCTAGAACAGGCCATATAAATGTTAGAATCCAGTGATTTTCCATTTTTTCAGTTATAGCAGCATCCACCCTTCTTGATGAGGTCAACATATGGCCCCCAATTTATTTTATTTATTTATTAGCATGCATGATTGTGGAGCCCCCACTCAGGCCTCTTTTGGTCCCCTCTTCCCTAGTCCACTGAGGTTTGTAAAGGATCTCCCATATCCAACTGTGAAACGGGAATCTAGTCCAGCTTTCTCACTTTTCAGAGGGGAAAACAAAGGCTCTTTTAGTTAGATTGTAGTTGCAGGATTATGCCTTTCTTAGAATAAAAATTTGGTCTGAGTCTTGGTCTTAAAGCCCAACTTAAGTCCATATGAGAAAAGCACAAATGACTACAAATCTTTGCTTTACCTTGTCTAATTCAGTGACTTTGGGCCAGTGTAAAGAAATTGCCTCAGACAAGTTAGACAGGCAAGAAAGGTTTTATTCAGGACTATTTCAATAGAGGCCAAGATTATTGCAATGGGAAAGAGAGAGGGTAAACGCAACTCTAAAAAAAATGAGAGTTTTAAACTCTGGGATGAGCTAATGGAAAAGTACTGGAAGATGGTAGAGGGATACCATAGTCCTCCCTTATTTGGGGTTTCCCTTTCTGTAGTTTCATTTATCTGTGGTCAACTGCCATCTAAAATATTAAAGGAAAATCCCAGAGATAAATAATTCGTAAGTCATAAACTGCATGCCATTCTGTATAGCATGATGAAATCTTACCCTGTCCTACTCTTTCCTGCTTGAGACGTGAATCTGGCCTTTGTCACTTAGTAGTCTTCTCAGTTATCACATGAACTATTGCAGTATTGCAGTGCTTGCATTCAAGTAACTCTTATTTTACTTAATCATGGCCCCAAAACACAAGAGTAGTGATATTGGCAATTTGAATATTCCAATGAGAAGCCATAAAGTATTTCCTTTGGGTGAAAAGGTGAAAGTTGTCTAGTTAAGGAAAAAAATCGTATGCTGAGGTTGCTAAAATCTAGGGTAAGAATGAATCTTCTATCCATGAAATTGTGAAGGAAAAAGAAATTCGTGTGTAGGATACATGGGATCAGAACTATCTGTGGTTTCAAGCATTTACTGAAATGAATTATCCATACCCCTCATGGATAAGGATAAGGGAGGACTACTGTAGTTGGCTGATGTGATTAGGCCATTTGGATTGGCTGTTACTTGTCTAAGGATCCTCTACCCTCCCACAGAGATAGAGAGATAGGCATCTTATTTTCTTCTATAATGTCAAAGAAATTAGTCCCAAATCCTTGAGAAAGACATCTCTAAATTGCAGAGAGATAATTTACAATTTCAGATTTCTTTTTTTCTTTTTTAGTAAATTATCTAAGAAAAAAGAAGCCAGCAGCCTAGAGTCAACTGATTAAGAATCAAAAAAAAAAAAAAAAAGAAACCCATCTAAACCATAATCAAACTGAGGGAGACGTTAAGCCCATCTTGGCCACCAGTTACTTAAGGACTCATCAATGCAGGGTCCTTATCTGTAAAAAACAACAACAAAAAAAGGTAACAAAATCATATTTTAAAAAGCTTGCTGAAAATAACATGAGTTTATGAGTTAACATATTACTAATGCACTTTTTTTTTTTTTTAAAAGACAGAGTCTCGCTCTGTCACCCAGGGCTGGAGTGCAATGGTGCGATCTCGGTCCACTGCAACCTCCATGGGTTCAAGTGAGTCTCCTGCCTCAGCCTCCCGAGTAGCTGGGATTACAGGCATGCACCACCATGCTTGGCTAATTTTTGTATTTTTAGTAGAGATGGGGTTTCACCATATAGGTCAGGCTGGTCTTGAGCTGAGCTCCTGACCTCAGGTCATCTGCCCACCTCGACCTCCCAAAATGCTGAGATTACAGGCCTGAGCCACCACACCTGGCCTACTAATGCATTTTTGAAAGTAATATTATACAAATGTCAAGTACCAGAGAGTCAATGAAAGTTCATCAAAGAGACCAGCTTAAGTCAAAGTAGTTAATGAAATAAAGAGTGAAACTAATCATCTTTCACGTATAACAAGTCCCTAACAAATGTCAAGAATCTGCATTATTTCTAATCCCCTACAAACGTATCATTATTCTCATTTTGCATACAAACTGAGTCTGAGGAAGTTTAAGTCTTGTCCAAGATCACACACCAGAAAGGATAGAGCTGAATTTCAATCACAGGACAGTCTAACAACCAAGCCCTTGTTTTTATCTAAAATACCATGCTGCTTCTCAGAAGTTTTATAAAGCCTACAGCCAGAGCGGACACACTTATATATATGGTCACCTTTTCCAGAAAACTGGGGGTCAACTTTTCCATTATTTTCTTCCCAAGTTTTTTTAACTGTGGGTGTTCAAATGAGAGGCAAAAATTGAGTGGATCCATTGTCTGGGCAACAGAGCCACTCAACTAACTGCCAACTAAGAGTTATAAGGGCACAATTTGACATTTTCTGGGACAGATCACGTGAGCACTTAAAAACATCAGTGTCCCATTAGGAGGAAGGCAGGTGACCTTTTCTTTCATTGCCTTCTATACTTGGTATTAGCAGGAAAGGAGTAGGGTGTGCAGAGATAAGAAAGGCTCCTTAGCACAAGCAAGAGCCTTTTACCTACTTGGGCTCAGCTGGGCGAGAAGTATTCTATGAGAAACCACATACAGAATAAAAGCTTTTCTTTTTTGCTTTGATGGAAGCACATGACTTTTTCTCCCATTCTGTTTATCAATTCAAAGAAAGTCTGCCCAACAGTTCTGCCAGAGATGTGATTTAGCAGGTGGGGTCCAGAGCTTGCTGCAAAGAGCACTGGGCCTACTGTCACGGGCTTGGGTTTTCAGCTACTTGCCACGAAGAGGCTATGACCTTGGGCAGAGCAATTATCTTCTACAAGCCTCAGTTTCCTCCCCCGTGGAATAAAGAATGTGTACTAAATCATTCCCAAGATTTTTCTTACAGCCTTGAGATGAGGATTCTAGGCTCCCTATGAAAGTCCAAATGATGTTACTTTCCTTGGGCCTTTTGTGATCACTGCACCCAGAAGAGAGCCTTCCTTCCCTGAGCTCCTCTCCTATTGACTGTTGAAACTCTCATTGTTTTGTTATTTCTCTGTGTGGGGAGACAGGTCTGTCTCTATATGCTCAGTCCTCTGCTTACTACTCGTGGCATGGACTCAATGATCTAACCTATGAGCTTTAGTCTTCTCATTTGTAAAATGGAAGTGTAGTAGGTACTTATGAAGTGTTTTTTTCCCCCTCACCTAGCACTTTTTAATACCTTTCCCATAAGCAGGAAATTCCCTTAGTTTACAAGTCTTGCTTCTCTGAATTTAAATTCACACCCTTTTTTTCAGTCTCCCTTGCAGTTAAGGCAGATGTTTGACCTAGGCCTCCACCAATCAGATGCACTCTTGGAAGACTTCAATTTGGAAGTGAGGAAACAGAATCTATTTCCTGTCAAGTGTTGTGGTAAAGCCAGCAGGTGCCAAGTAGAACAGTGTCGGTGATTTCAGTGTTCAGCGTTAGTCATACAAGCTATAGTGCTGCTTCTGCATGCAGTCCTGGAGGTGTGGCTGGGCACTGAACCTGACCAAGAATCATCTGATTATGATGCTCCAGCTCACTCAGAAATTCTCAGAACTACCTTTCATGAATTCCATTTCTGTTTAAACACACTGGAGTGGGGTCTGTATGATACCTGGCAAGCCTGATTGACTTATAGAGGAGGGTAAGGACACCTATGGTTCAAAGTCAGTTTGAGGACAAAAGGAGGCCAATAATCCACGGAATGCAATACTTAGACCAGAGTAGGGGCTTTATAAATGCAATTATGTTATACCATCCTCGCACATTGAATCTCCTCAAATAAACTGGGAGATCCCTGAAGATCAACACGCATGCTGTGCCAGGACAACATGTTGAGTGCTGGGAGGGCATCAAAACAACATTCATAATCATCCTTCCCTTGAGGACATTACATCTCAGTAGGAGAGGCAATAAAGTAGCAATAAAGACACAAGTTTATGTGTTAGATTATTTGCATTTCGATCCCATCTCTTCCTCCCACTACTTTTTCAATACAAGGCAATCCTGTATCATAATTTTATTTTTCTCTGTAAAATAACGTTACTTTCTGTCTCACACAGTTCGTATCAATATTAAAGGAATTAATTCAGTTAAAACATTCAGAATAGGCTGGGCACGGTGGCTCACACCTGTAATCCCAGCACTTTGGGAGGTCAAGGTGGGCGGATTACTTGAGGTTAGGTGTTTGAGACCAGACTGGCCAATGTAGTAAAACCCCTTCTCTAATAAAAATACAAAAATTAGCCATCAGGGCATGGTGGCCCATACCTATAATTCCAGCTACTCGGGAGGCTAAAGCAGGAGAATCACTTGAAACTGGGAGGTGGAGGTTGCAGTGAGCCAAGCAAGATCATGCCACTGCACTCCAGCCTGGGCAACAGAGTGAGACTCTGTCTCAAAACAAAACAAAACAAACAATATCAGAATAGAGCCTGGTACATAGTAAGTGCTCAGTAGATGTTGGCTCCTAGGAAAGTTAAAGAACTATGCTAAGTGAAATCATATCGATTCAAGGATCAGAGTTTGTAGAATATAAGCTCCCACTTGCCCAAGAGTTGAGACAAGTATTTACAGAAATATCAGCTGGCTCCTTGTGTCTTGGAGGCTGGTGAGAGCTACCATGAGCTGAGCAAGTGCTGAGTCCATGTGCTCTGCTAAGCACCTCACACATATGTCACTATATTTATTCTTCCCAGGCAACATGGAGCTACTTATGACTATTCCTATACTACAAATAAAGGATCACTTGGGGACTTCGCCAAGGTTACCCAGCTAAAAAGAAGAAAGGCAGGATTCGAATGCAGGCATTCCCAAATCCATGTTCTTAATTGAAATAATAGGATTTCGTCAGTTCTGGATTCTTCTGACAGAGGGATTTTGAATGAAATCTGATCCCATCACTCTTCTGAAAATGCATTTATATTGACTTAGTATATGGAAACATGATAATGCCAATTATTTTATAAAGTGTGATAACTTGGAAACTGTTTGGTGAAAGGCTGCATTCTTGGGTACAGCTATCCAAGATCAGCACAGTTTTAGTACTCTGTCTCCAACAAAGACAGGCTCCTCTCTGCCAGCATAGGGACTCCCTCTCATTCTGCAGGGTCTACTTTTATTGAACTCACCTAGGTTGACATTTGTCTAGCAGCTTGTTAACAGTTGTTTTAGGAAAGTATTGTTGACAGTTGCCTACTGGCTAGGACTCATTTTCTCCTTTATCCCGCAGTTTAAATATAGCTCACTTTGTCATAGATGCAGTTAGATTTTGCCATTTAGCCACCTGAAAGCATAATTAGAAGTTTGTGAAAAGAATCAATAGAGAAAATGAAAGTTTTTATGTAGATGTATTTGTAACTCAAATTTGAGTCCATCAATATCTCAGTTGTTGAGAGCAACTGAACTGCAAAATCTTACCATCCCTCAGACTACAAGTTAGAGTTAAAAAGAGCTGTATAATTGGCATATTAAGGCAAAGCTTTTTTCTATCTCAAAACCCATTTTTCACTTAAAAAGTAAATCTACTTGACTGAATATAGTACTTGGAGATAAAGAATTCATCTAATGCAAGGAGTTAAAGAAAAATTGGAAAGCAAATCAAACTTCCATATCTATAAAAGAGGAAAATTACCTTTTACACACAAAAATGTAATTCAGCTGACTTATTAAAAGCAAGTGTATTATCATATATATTATAAATATGTTTAAAATTATTTTCCAATGTTTTATTTCCCACATGTTAAATAAAACCCGAGCAATTCATCTTAAAATACATATGACTATGATATAATACTAAGCAATCACAATACAATTCAGTTCAGGTTTCTCTATAATTCTATGCTATATTTATTACGATATTGCTTGTTTTGGCCTCTTTGTTCTTTAAAACTGATGATCTTTCCTTCCCTTCCTCTTACCTCACTTCAAATTGCAGGGATCATGGTTAAAATTAAAATATAGAAGATTCACATTTAGATACAGTGCTTTTATGTTTGCTGACAATCCCAAATATTGCTTTTTAGTGCTTACCTAAATTTTCCAGAAAAGTCTGAGGCCTTACACTAAATGGCTAACCAAGAAAACAACATTTCTTCAAAGACTTCTGTTAAAAACCCAAGCAAATTATATTTATTATTCAGTGGTACACTATTTTTACTTATATAAAACTACTTCCCCTTATCCTGGCAAAAGTAGCTTGGTAAAATTGATGCTAATGAAAGATCTACCATGTTTAACCTATAATTTTAAGTATTTCCACATAGAACTCCGTGAATGGGGAACCTACTATCTAGTTTGACTATCAGAACAGTTTCCAAAAATAAATCTCTGTGGTAAAGCTCGACTAAATATAATTTGGTGTTTCCTTGAACGCACTTTAATCTCAAGATTCCTTCTTTTCCTATAAAAACTCTGCTTTTTGAACTTCTATTTACTTAGGCTCTAATAGATAGAAGTTTGATTGGTCTTTCCACAGAAATAGGAGTGTTCTTTGGTATGAACATTTGTGGGCATTATAGAATAGGCCTAACAGAGATCTAAAGCTTAAGAGAACAGAGATTCTTATGGGAAATAACTCTTTTAAGGTAACACAAAGTAGAGATTGCACAAAAGGTTGTGAATACAGAAAATCAGGACCAAAGGCTGAGAGTGTTTGAGTACTACTTGGGACGAACCATTCTGATGTTCTTCTGTTCGGGCCCAGGTTCTCATATCAGAAGCCTAAGGAAGGAGAGGGCTGCACTATAAACACACACACACACACACACACACACACACACACACACACACACACACACAAATATAAAATAGAACTGCATACATATGAAACCCAAACAAAACCAAATAAAGAATTTCCAAGACTGTGACTGAATTTGTTAGCATTAGACCTCATTTACTCAATTAAAACTTTTACCAGCCGGGCGCGGTGGCTCAAGCCTGTAATCCCAGCACTTTGGGAGGCCGAGACGGGCGGATCATGAGGTCAGGAGATCGAGACCATCCTGGCTAATACGGTGAAACCCCGTCTCTACTAAAAAAATACAAAAAATTAGCCGGGCGCGGTGGCGGGCGCCTGTAGTCCCAGCTACTCCGGAGGCTGAGGCAGGAGAATGGCGGGAACCCGGGAGGCGGAGCTTGCAGTGAGCTGAGATCCGGCCACTGCACTCCAGCCTGGGTGACAGAGCGAGACTCCGTCTCAAAAAAAAAAAAAAAAAAAAAAAAAAAAAAAAAAAAAAAAAAAAATCTTTTACCAGTAAACCCTCTGGCATAGCTTCTGATAACACTATTAAGTGCTTAAATAACCATCTGTAGAGTGTTAATTCCGCCTGGGTGTGGTGCGATTACACACCTGTAATCTCAGCACTTTGGGAGGCTGAGGCAGGAGGGTTGTTTGAGCCCAGGAGATCCAAACCAGCCTCTGGTTTGGAAAGAACCCATCTCTGCACCAAATAAAAAATTAGTTGGGCATGGTGGTGCAGACCTATAGGCCTCGCTACTCGGGAAGCTGAGGCAGGAGGATCACTTGAACCCATTAGGTCAAGGCTGCAGTGAGCCAGGATCTTGCCACTGCACTCCAGCCTGCACTTCACCCTGTCTCAGCAGCAGCAACAACAACAACCACCTAGAGTTTTAATTCCTGATTAGAGAGCCATAGCTGTTCAAAGCTGTAGCCATAGGTTGACTTAACATGCACGTACATCAACTCTTTACAGGGAGAATTTTTAAATAAATATACCTGTGAGTGCAACATCCCTAGGGCTATTGGCACAGTGGAAGTAGTTTAGCTGTTTTATGACTTTCAGCAGGTCTGATAGCAGTCATAGATCAAAGACAGAGAAGCCAGGAGAAAGGAATCGGCAGATGCTTCAAGGTACCGAGAGGATGCTGTTTGTGAGCATCTTTGAGCTATACCAGAGGACTCCCAGAACTGCTAGCAAAACGTGTTTAAAGAAGATAGTGTAGAGATCCTACGAGAGACAGTGAGGGCAGAGGCAGGTATGCTGTTGCTAGTTCTTGTCTTGATGCCACTTTATTTTTTCCAGACTAACGTGGCCTTGAGACATAAGATTTACAAATATAAAGTCTCTGTGTGTGTGTGTGAGCATATAGTGCGGACTCAGTAGATATTAGTTATCTCCCTAATCTATCATTGGTTGTTGAGTTCTTGTCTGAAAATTTTGGAAATTGGGGCTTCAACTACCCTAGGATAACAGATCTTTGGATATAAGAGAAAAATGTAGATAGTTTCTGTAAAGCTGTCCTTTATTTGCATATCAATTTCCATAGCCTATGTAGCCTATGGGTGAAGAAAGAATCTGCATACCTGTGCCTAACAGAATCTTTTTCAGGTATGGGTACTTCTTTTTGGTGCACTGAAGACTCAGACTCAGGAAACTATGGCCATCAAGTTGCAGAAAGTGTTGGATAGAGCTAAACAATCTTCATAGACGGCTACTAAAGTTGGAAACTTGTGGTTCCCTGACGCTACTACTAAACTTTCCTTCTGTGGTCATTGCCCCAGAGATAAGGACTCCTAGTTAACACCATCACATTACCATGAAGTCTGGGGTAAAGGCAATGATTAAAATCAAATAAAATGGGGATGCAGGAAGTCTTTCTCTTTTTCTCTCCAGCTGTTCTTTCCTAAAATAAAAATAATACTGTTTTGATGAAGAAAAAGGACAAATGAATACTTTTAGAAATAACTGTTATTTAAAAAGTTATTTACTACCTGGAAATCAAGATGATTTAAAAGCAGACCAGCTTTATAATGATAATGGATACAGAGTGATAGGACACTTTGATTTCCTGAGGGCACTGAGGTAGCCTCATCAAAATATCAGCAGCCTTCCCCAGAATCATGAATCACTGTATAATTTCTCTCCAAGTACTTTCCTGTTCACAAAAGAAAATAAGTGAATGCAATTGCCAGGAAGGATGAGAAATGGCAGTTCATCATCTTTGTCAACCTTGCTCTCATTGTTAATCGTGAAGAAGTATTTAGAAATGAGAAATGAGCAGGAGGACTTTCATTTTTCATTCTGTACTCCTGAGTATAATTTTCTTAGGCATGAGCATTGATTCATTTAAATTTTATAAATATAATTAAATAAAAGTGGCTACTGATGGCCAGTAGTGAACTAATATTTAAGGGGCACAATGCTTTGAATGTGAACGTTTAAGAAGTTATCAGCAAATAAGCATTTAACATCTGATCTGTTAGTATGCTCACAATTTTTAAGTTAAATTTTAGCCATGCTAAATGAAAAGACACTAGCTATTCCACACCAAAACTATCTCCAGGCCTCTGCAAATGGTTGACTAAATAATTGGAAGCAGAGAATTCGAAGCATCTACAAAATATTTTGATTCAGTAAAAAAGTCTAAATAATAATTCTTTTTGTCTTACAGTTTTACATTTTTAGAGTAAGCTATACTTGACATACAGTAAATTGTACACATTTAAAGTATCTAAGTTTTGGTATATGTAAATACTTGTAAAATAATTCTAATCAAAGTAGTGAACATATTCATCTATCATCCCTTGAATTTTCTCTTGTTTCTCCCGGCCCTCCTCACCACCTTCCCCAGGAAAACATGTGCCTGTTTTCTACATGAGGTGTTGGGATTTTTTTTTGTGTGTGACAATTTTACATAAATAGGATCACACAATGTATACCCTTTTTATCTGGCTTCTTATGTATAATTATTTTGAGATGTTTTGCTGTGCACATCAATAGTTCATTCCTCTTTAATGCGGAGTAGTATACCATTATAGAGATATACAACAGTTTGCTTATCCATCCACCCTTTTTTTTTTTTTTTTTTTTTGAGATGGGATGTAGCTCTGTCCGTCAGGCTGGAGTGCAGTGGCGTGACCTTGGCTCACTGCAACCTCCACCTCCTGGGTTCAAGCGATTCTCTTGCCTCAGCCTCTCGAGTAGCTGGGATTACAGGAGCCTGCCACCACACCCGGCTAATTTTTGTATTTTTAGTAGAGACAGAGATTCGCCATGTTGGCAAAGATGGTTTTGAACTCCTGACCTCAAGTGATCCGCCTGCGTTGGCCTTCCAAAATTCTGGGATTACAGGCATGAGCCACTGCACCGGGTCATCCACTCACTTCTTGTTGTGCATTTGGGTTGTTCCAGTTTGGGGCTATTATGAGTAATGCTGTTATGAATATTTGTGGACAAGCCTTTGTATGCCTATATGCTTTCTGTTCTCTTGAGTAAATCCCTAGGAGTAAGATAACTGGGTCATATTGTAGGTACATGTTTAACTTTTTAGGAGATAGATAAACTACTTTACCACTAGCACTTGTGAGCATTCCTATTGCTCTACCTCCTCACCACACTTGGTATGATCAGAATGTTAATTTAGTCAGTTTACTAGGAGTGTAACAGTATCTCATTATGGTTGAATTTGCATTTTCTTAATGACTAATATATGGAGTATCTTTCTTTGTGCTTATTTGCCCTTTGTATATCTTTGTTGGTGGAAGTATCTGCTCAAACTCTTGTCCATTCTTTAAATAGGTTGTTTATTTTCTTATTATTGAGTTTCGAGAGCTCTTCACATATTCTAAGTACAAGTTTTCTCCTTTTCCTGTCTTAGTTCATTTGTGATGCTGTAACAAAATACCTTAGACTGGGTAATTTATAAGCAGCATAAATATATTGCTTACAGCTCTGGAGGTTGAAAAATGTAAGATCAAGTTGTCTGCAAGTTCAGTGTCTAGTAAGGGCTGTTTTCTGCTTCCAAGATGGTGGCCTGTTCCTGCATGCTCCAGAGGAATAAATACAGTGTCCGCCCAAGGTGGAAGGGACAGCAGGGGTAAACTCACCCTCTCAAGACTTTTCTAAGGCAGGAATTTATTGATGAAGGCAGAGCCCACATGGCCAAGTCATCTCTTAAAGGCCACATCTCTCTTAATGCTGTTGCATTGGAAATTTAGTTTTAACATGAATTTTAGAGAGGACACAAACATTCAATCCATCCCACTCCCTCCCCCACATATGCTATATAACTATATTTATATATAGAGGTTACATGTCTTGCTCAAGGCCATAGAGGTCATGTTCTGATCCAAGCAGTTCCTGTCAGTGTCTTTAAAAGACCAGAATTTTCAAATTTAATGAAGTCCCATTTAATTTTTTTATGGATTATGTTTTTATTCTCATATCTAGAAAACCTTTGCCTAATCCAAGAGTACTCCTTTGCCTAATCCAAGAGTACTAAGATTTTTTCCTTGTTTTCTAGAAGTTGTATAGTTTTACATTTAGATCTATGATGCATTTTGAGGTAATTTTTGTACATGGTGTGAGGTATGAATTAAATATTTTTCATTTGAATTTTTTAGTACAATTTTCTAAAAATACAATATTTTCCTCCATTGCTTAGCCTATAGCATTATTAAAAATCAATATTCTACATATTCATGGGTCCATTTCTATTCCATTGATTAACTTGTCTTTTATTACACTAATGACACATACTATATTAATAACTGTAGCTTTATAATCAATCTTGAAACTGGCAGTGTTATTCTTTCAACTTTGTTCTTTTTTTTCTTTTAAAATTTCCCTGGATAGTCTAGATTCATTGGATTTCCACACTAATTTCAAATCAGCTTGTTGATTTCTACCAAACAAACAATGGCCGCTGTGAGTTTGGTTTGGAGTTTATTGACTCTATAAATCAATTTGGGGAAAATTGACAACTTTACTAAGTCTTCAATTTGTGAAGCTATTATAAATACTATTTAATTTCAATTTAATGGAAGTTCTTTTTATATTGATATTGTATACTGCAGTCTCACTGCATTCAATTCTTATTTCTATTAGATATTTATGCAGATTTCATTGGAATTTATACATAGACAGTTCTGTCATCTTCAAATAAACATATCTTCTTCATACTCAATACTGTATTTCTTTTTTTTATTGCACTGGCTAGAATCTGCACTATAAAAAAAATTCGAACAGGTAAGAGTAGATAACTTCTCATAATCATGGTATTAGAGGGAAAGTATTAATTTTTTTTTTTGTATGTAACCAGTAAGTTGGCTGTAAGTTTTTAAAAGATGCTTTTTATCACGCTGAGGACATTTCCTTTTGTTCTTGGTTTGCTGAGAGTTTTTGTCAGGAATTCATATTGGAATTTTGTCACATTCTTTTTCAGCATCTATTGAAATAATCACTTTTTTAGTTTGTTAATATTGTAAATTACAGACACTGATTTTTTAACGTTAAACTATCTGCATTCCTGAGATAAGCCCCACATGATCATAATTCATTATCATTTCATACACTGTTGGATTTGATTTGCTGGCATTTTTATTTGGAAATTTTGCACCAATGGTCATCAGAGAGATGTTACTCTGTAGTTGTTTATTTATTTATTTTTTTTCTTTGTAATGCTTTTCCCCGGCTTTGATACTGGATACTGGGGTAATGCTGGCTCATAGAATATTTGTGGAAGTCTTCCTTCTTTTGTCTTCAGGAAGAATTTACTTAGAATTTGTATAATCTCCCCGTTGTATGTTTGGTAGAATCACAGGCGAAACCATCTGGGCCTAGAACATTCCTTGTGAGAAGATTTTTAACTGTAACTTTAATGTGTTTAACAGATACAGGGTTATTTAGAGTACCTATTTCTTCCTGAGTAAAATTTGGTGATTTTTATCTTTCATGAAAATTGTTCATTTCACGTGAGTGTTATATTTTTTTCATAATGTTTCTGTATTATTCTTTACTATCAGAAAAATTTGTAGTTACGTCACTTCTTTCTTTCCTGATATTGATAATTTGTGTTTTCTCTCTTTTTTTCTGATCAGCCTGGCTAGAGGTTTGTTGATTGTACTGATTTTTTTTAAAAGAACTACCTTTCGGTTTCATTTATTTTTTCTATTGTTTTCTGTTTCTATTTTACTGATTTCTGCTCTGATTAATATCATTACCTTTTGCTTACAGGGGATTTAATTTCTTCTTCTTTTTCTAATTAAATGTTATTGTTAAGATACAAGTTAAGGCTATTGATTTGACATCTTTTTTTGCTGTCTAGCATAGATGTTTAGTGATTCAGTTTCTCTGCACATATTGCATTAGTAGAATCCTGCTATTTTGATATCATGTGTTTTTATTTTTATTTAAAATATTTTCCAATCTCCTTTTGCATTCTTCCTTGTCTCTTAATTGCTTGGGCAATTGTAGGGCTCATCTAATTCATTCCAGGTATCTCCAAGATCACTATCTATTTTACCTAATGGCCAGTGTTTCCTAAACTGTTGTCTAATATATTTTGCCTGTTTGGTTGTTGTTGTTTCAGATGGGAATGTAAATCTTATCCCTGTTATTCCATCTTGATCAGAATTGAAAGTGCCTTAATATTGGTTTCTTTTATTATGAACTGTTAGAAAGAAAAAAAAAAGAATATATTGAATGCAAATAGGTTGGGATTTTTGTCTGTTTTGTTGATTGTTGTCTCCTTGGAGCCTCAATAATGTCTGGCATGCGTTATAGTAGACATTTAAGTACGTAGTTCTCAATCGAATTAAATTACTGTCTATGCGTACTGAGTGATTTATTAAGATTTCCAGCATTATTTCTAATATTTAGGATTATTCTTAAAAGCTGGTGATGTTAACTGCCTTTTGCAGAGAGAAAAACTAAGCCTCAGAGAGGTTACATGTCTTACTCAAGGCCATAGAGGTCACGTTCTGATCCAAGCAGTTCTGACTACTCAGCCCTCGTACTTTCCCCTAAGCCATATTATTGTACTAATGAGAAAAGCTTGGGGGGAATTATCAGTTAAACTGGGAACAAAATATTTAAATCTTAGATCATTGAATTCCTTAAATTCAAAGAATAATGAAAATGCAATTAATCACAGCAATGGGATAATTTCTTTTTTTTCTTTTTTTCTCTTTCTTTCTTTCTTATTTTTTTTTTTTTTTTTTTTTTTTTTTTTTTTGTTGTTGTTGTTGCAAGCCAGTGAATGTATTTCTTACCTTTTTGTTTCTTTTCTTTTCTGTTTTTTTAAACTGCTAACTGGCCCTTCAATTTGGTGACCAGTGTGAATCCTTGAGTTAGGGTCTGGGTCTTTGGCTGTAAGTCTCTGGTACTTAGAGTACTACCTGACCACCCATTGTGGGTACTGAGTGGATACACCTGATGCAAGAAATCGTGAGGTGTAATTTTGTACCTTTGGCTTTTTGTAGTCATGTTTACATGACTGAGTGCTCAAGGAGCTATATTTTTAGCTCCCAAGAGGTGGTAAAATATGTGTTTCTAAGCTCTTTTTGAATCTGGGGTTTTCCCAGAATTCCAAAGGTTCTAGAAAGCCAGATTCAAGATAAACAAAATACAGATGTATTTGTGATTTGCATGTTGTTATCTAGACAACGGGATCATTTGTTTAGTGTATAAAGAGCTATAAGAAATTGAGAAGAAAGAACCAACAACTCATAGAAAAGCAAGGAAAGCTAATATAATCAAATGCCATGTGTTTAAGGAGTTAATTAGGATATTGTTTGTAATGACAACAATCCAGTGTCCAGCAAGTGAGGAATGGTTGAATCAGTGATGACAGCTGGCCATTGAAAAATTAAAGAATTAAGAACTTCTCTAAATTAGTGGTCCCCAACCCTTTTGGCACCAGGGACCAGTTTTGTGGAAAAGACAATTTTTCCACGGACAGGGTTGGAGGGTGGGGATTGTTCTGAGAGGAAACTGTTCCACCTCAGATCATCAGGGATATGTAACATAGATCCCACGCACGTGTAGTTCACAATGGGCTTCACTCTTGTATGAGAATCTAATGCCTCGGCTCATCTGACAAGAGGCGGAACTCAGGTGATAATGATCATCGCTGATTTTTGCTCACTTTCGCCTGTACAGCCCAGTTCCTAACAGACCACAGACCAGGACCTGTCTGTCTGTGCCTGGGGATTGGGGATCCATTCTTTAACTAACGACAGTGGGAAAATCTGGGTATATCTGAGTAAAAACAAACAAAATGCAGACAAGCCTATACAGTATATTGATGTCTACATCAGAAAAGTGGAAAGAATTAGAAATTAGAAACAAACAAAAAAAAATGGCTTGCATTGTGAGTTTGGTGGGGTGATAGAAGCAAGACTTCCTTTGCTCTCCTATATTGTTTGAGTTTTGTATAATGGTCTTACTTATTTTTTAAAAAATGAGAGAATGGAAGAAAAGAAGTTAGAGATAGTGAATACAGACACATTAGGTGAGTGGCTCTAATGGAAAGTAAAGAAATTAGAAGGTAAGTTAGAAGGAGATGTAGGGTCAACAGTTTCCTAAATTTTGTTTTATTTATTTATTTTGAAACGGAGTCTAGCTTTGTCACCCAGGCTGGAGTGAAGTGGTGCTCTCTGGGCTCGCTGCAACCACTGCCTCCCAGGTTCAAGCAATTCTCCTGCCTCAGCCTCCCAAGTAGCTGGGGTTATAGGCATGTGCCACCATGCCTGGCTAATTTTTGTATTTTTAGTAGAGACAAGTTTTTACCATGTTGGTCAGGCTGGTCTCAAACTCCTGAGCTCAAGTGATCTGCCTGCCTCTGCCTCCCAAACTGCTAGGATTATAGGCATGAGCCACCACACCCAGTCTATTTTGTTTTTACATTAATCTTAAATATAAAAGTATTAACAGTATTGTGCAGGCTGATGGAACTGATCTAGCAGAAAAGCGAAATTTGAGGATGTAGGAGAAAAAGGGCTGTCTCAACAATATTGTCCCTGTGCAAGGAGAACTTTTTAGAGCCTATGCACAAGGCTAGAGGGTATCCTTAGATGAAAGCCCATACCATTCAGTTCATTCACAGCAAGGACGAAAAAGCAGTGAGGCAAGCACAGAGGGAGGGCTGTGGACTGAATCGTGCCCCTCAAAATTAATACGCTGAAGCCCTAATCCTCAATGTGATGATAGATGAGGCCTTTGGGAGATAATTCGTTTAGATGGGCTCATGAAGGTTGGTCCCTTGTAACAAGATTGGTGCCCCTACGAACCAGAGAGCTTGCTCTTTATCTCTTTTCACTGTGTGAAGACACAGAGAGAAGACAGCCATCTGCAAAGCAGGAGAGGCCTCACCAGATCTCACCCATGCTAGCACTCAGATCTTGGGTTCTCAGCCTCCAGAACAGCAAAGAAATAAATGTCTTTTGTTGAAGACATCCATTCTATGGTATTTTGTTATGGCAGCCCAAGTAGATTAAGGGAGGTAAGGGCCTGATGTGGTGATTGTGGGAATCTATGGAAGTCATTGGTTACAGTTGTAATTTTAATAAAATCATGATTTTCTTATACAGGTAGAGTTACTTAGAACTTGATTAATGATATCAGTGTCACTAGGATTTATTGCTAAAATTCACCTTCAATGGCAAGCTACACTTAACTCCTGTGGTAAGGAACAAAGGTTTCTATCACAAGTGTTCTAACAAAGGTATTTCCTTTGGCAAACATTATTAATTTTAAGTTTACAGTCCATAGTCCTTAGAGCTATTAAAATAAATCTTCTAATATTACAGAAAGGTTCTTTTTCCTTTCTAGCAAGTCGATTTTTAGATAGAAACAAAACTGAGTGATGACAAGATACAAAATGGGTTGAAAGATGTAACTTAAATGTTACGGTAACAAGGATGTAAATTTTATATTCATTAACTACTGTGTCGATTAACACGAAATAATGGCTAGCTTGAGGCCTTTCTTTTTTCAAAACACCCAAGTCAGCAGATTGCCTTTATTTCAAACTTCTTCATTAAATACTGATTAAGACTGATAGTCTGAATTTAGGTCTATTTTTCTGCCAGCGCAGAATTACAGAATGTGGGGCTTGTAAATTTCTAATTTGATTCAATTAAGTTCTCATCAATTTCTTATTCTGTGGGTAACCACACACACACAATTGTATACTCACAGATGATCTTAGAGGAATAACCACTTGAGCCATGTCGATATTTCTTTTTTCCTTTATGCTTATACACTCCTCCAATGCATACCCGCAAACATACACACACAATCACCCAACTCTATCACTCCCTCCTCTAAGATGGGCACAATGTCTTTGACCAAGGTCTAAGTACTTGGTCTGTGTCCCAAGGTTGGAACCAGGTGAACTGAGATCACAGTCAGGGGAGCCATCCCAGAACACCAGAATCAATGGTAGCTTTGCCAGTGACCCAGCATACTTGCTTTCCTAACTGGCCTCTCTGCCTCAGTCCTGCCTCCCTCTCAGCCATTTGCACAGTGTATCCAGACCACAAATGGAACCAAGCACTACCCTCATTAACACTCCCATCATCCTTAAATCAGTCTCAAACTTTCTGGAGTTCTACATACCCTATGTGTTTGCTGGAACTCCATGCTCCTTTGAACTAGAAGATTGGCTCCAATCCCTGCACACTGCCCTGTGCAAAGTCTCATACCATCTCCAAGGGGTCTGCAAGTGTTAGAGTCATCCTCCCTTCGCTGAATAATATTTGACTCTACATACTGACTGTGACAGGCAATTCTATCACTGCCCTGATATCACAACAGATATGGAACTTGTATTTCCACAAATACAAAACAAAACACTACAAATGCATTTATCTAATTTATCTTTGTAGTAGATGGCACTGAGTATTGTTACGGTGTCATAAAAGGACATCTTCAACACAGTGAAACAAATAACTTAAAAATCTATGTTTTTTATAATTTCTTTGTCCTCCCTTTATAATTTTATTTCTGCTTTTTTATTTTCCCTTTTCTCATTTTTCCAATGTCCCCAAACCATAAATCCCTGTTCATTTCCAATGCAGAGCAACTCATCCTCCTCTTTTGTTCACTTATTGCTCTCCTTAGTCTTTGCCTCTGGACTAAAAGTTTGGATATGTTCCTAACCCAACCTTCTTTCCTAACAGGAATTCTAGGTCTAATTACTAATAAAGTATAATTTTTTCACCTCAACATTCTAAATTTTTTTTGTGGTCTTGCCTTCTGTCAACCATGTCCTTTTTCAAAACTTAACATATTTGCTTTCACCAAATCAACTTCTCGGAATTCCTAGAACGGTCCTGCGTCTTCTCCTTCTAGATTTCTGCAGATATTGCTGTCTCCTTGGAAGCTTTTTCACTTGAGATCCTTCTCTGTTCACCAAGATAACTCCTACTAATCTCTCAGGATTCAATTTAAAATTCATTTTCCAGGAGCCACAAGACGGCTCCTGAA
This sequence comes from Rhinopithecus roxellana, assembly GCF_007565055.1. NCBI lineage: Eukaryota > Metazoa > Chordata > Mammalia > Primates > Cercopithecidae > Rhinopithecus > Rhinopithecus roxellana. The sequence goes on from NC_044550.1 coordinate 174,095,668, forward strand.
GCTCTAGTTACGTGGTTTTGGAGCTATGACTTAAAGCGGTTTCAGATATTGGTCATGACAATTACTCAGATGAAATTCTCTGATCATTTTACTCTTCCTTGAAAACAGAGAGTTTTCAATATTTAATTCCCACTTCCTAGGACAAACTTTGCACATAAGAGTATTTTAACAAACCGTTAAATGCATAAATGCATGAAGGAAGAAAGAATTTCAGGGTTTTGCTAAATTGTTTATTGCAAAACTATAAAACCCTCTCTAATTCACAGCCAAAGTCTTTGATCAAACTAGATCTTTCTCTTCATATAATCTTCTTAGCCTTTTTCTGCATTTAGACTTTTGAGAACATTTCAAATTTAAGGACCAAGAAACAATTATTATATAGTTTGCACACTTACATAATTCCTCCTCAGCAAAATATTTTGGTTCAAATAAAGCTATTGGGAAAGATATTTCTAAGCCAACAATTTATATTTTAATGCTGTATACTCAAAGCCAATTTAATTCACATTTTCTTTTACTGTACCTAAATTTGACATGTTAAAGGCAGCACAATTTTCCATTCAGCAAAGTTTTAGTGTTCATCAAAACAGATTGATCATTCATATTGCTACTCAGAGATAAATAAAATAATCTGGCGAATTGAATTGTGTTGTCCTTCTCAGTAGGGATAAGTTATTATTTGCTGTGATTTGTCACTTTACTTGGCCTTTCTTAATGTTGTTTACTTAAGCTTCTTTTTTTTCTTCTGTAGCATCACAGTTTGAATTTGGTCCAGTTCTTTTTCAAGAATAATATTTTTTGAACTTAAAAAAGAAAAACAATGAATAATGCATCTTGACAGTGGAATTTCACTTCTTATATTTAAATATTTTTAAATTAGTAAAATAATTAGCATTTGGTAAAGGTATTATATGTCAGAATGGTATAAGCATGTCTTGACATTGGATAAATTTAACTATCATCATTGGATGCATAAACATCACGTAGGTGGATGAAAAGTGTGGCATTAATTTAGTCACCTAAATATGGTTTTAGTAGTGTCAGTATTCCATATTTCCAGATTATTAACTCTATTACTAACCTCGCTGTCCAATATCTTAGCAATTGTTGTCTCAAGCATCCTCTGTTTTTTGTTCTCTGAAGGTTGTTATTTTGGTATAGATTACAATGTCATAAAGCATATGGTTCCTTAGCCTAAAAGCAAAGAGTAGAATACAATAAATGTGAACATTGTCATAGATTTAAGGTACTGAGCACAAATCATTACCTCAAAAGTTAAGCCATTAGGCAGCAGTTTCCTGATTTTCATAACATGAAGAGATTCACTGAGTATTCATTGAGTAGTATTTAGTGTATGATTTGGAGGGAAAAATGCTTAGAGTTCATTTTTATAGTACTTGATTTTTTTTAAAGTCCTCTTATTATTATTCCCAAAGTACTTGAATTTTTTTTTTTTTTTTTTTTTTTTTTTTTTTTTTTTTTTGAGATGGAGTTTCGCTCTTGTTTCCAAGGCTGGAGTGCAGTGGCGCGATCTTGGCTCGCTGCAACCTCTGCTTCCCAGGTTCAAGCAATTCTCACACATCAGCCTCCCAAGTAGCTGGGACAGGCATCTGTCACCATGCCCGGCTAATTTTTGTATTTTTAGTAGAGACAGGGTTTCACCATTTTGGCCAGGCTGGTCTCGAACTCCTAACCTAAAGTGATTCTCCCACCTTGGCCTCCCAAAGTGCTGGGATTACAGGCATGAGCCACCGCGCCCGGCCAAAGTACTTGATGTTTTTAATGGCCTGAAATATAACATCAAAATAATTTCTGCCATAAATCTATTTTTGAAAGAAATTAGGAATAAATACATTTTTTAAAACTTTGGTAATAAAGAAAAATATTAATAAATTATGTGTTAGGAGCTCAACAACTTTGAGGCAGTTCATGAGCAATATGCTTACTAGCCAATATTCAGTAAAAATATTAGGGTCCAAGTCAGGAAGATACGGATCACACAAATTGGGTAATTTGAAAAGAGTTTAATAAAGGAACTATTTACAAAGGGCGTAGGGAAACCATAAGGAATGCTACAGTCTCTCTTGCTGGCAACAGCAGTGCAATCTGGACCACCTCGAGAACTGAAGAAGTGAAGAGGGAAGAGTTATTGGAACTCAGGGTTGGGGGTGGGAGCATCAGGTAGATAGGTTCAAGGAATGGAACTGTAGCCTTTGGTCAAGGAGTGTACCTTACCCAGCTGCAGCCACACCTCGGGGTGGGGGAGCTGGAATACCTCACCTGCCCCTCCAGCTCAGGCCAGGCACTCCCTAGGCTGAGCCCAATGGGAAGCCAGAGGGCACAGGCACTTTTTAACCCTTCTGGTCCACCTCCCAGGACAGAGAGCAAGGTGTGTAGAAGTATACAGCCTATGTTGCTATAAATATATATAAATATATGCCCCCCCATATATATATATACACACACACACACCACACACACACACACAAGAGGTACATCTAATGTACTTATATAATTATATATACAGAGATGTACCACTCAGTAACCGTGAGAAACAATGAAACGTGTCTTAATAGAGCAAATGAACAAAAAATGCTTTTTTATGACTTCAATTACACTTAATATTGAATCATTTCCTAATTTACTTGGAACATAAAGGTAGTTTTTATTCAGCTGTGTTTCAAAATCTTATGTGAGTTTCCAGAAGGAAGAGCATCCTCTACACTGTCAATATTTTCCTTTTATTCTTTATTTCCCAGACACTTGCCATGTGTAAACACACACAGCTGATAACAAATTTGCCAAGGGCTCTGTCTGTGGGTTGCTATTCGGGGAACTGTGTGACTGTGACATAAAGTGACAGGAAGATTTATTCTCATCACTTTAGAAATACAGCAGACTCTCTAACCTGTGTTCCAGTTGCGGCAATCATATGTGGTAGGAATCTAAAGATAAATGCTGGTAGCTGAGCTTCCTGTTCTGGCCAATAGAATCTGGATTCTTCTTACTGGTCTCCCTGGTTTTTTTTCTTTTCTTTTTTTCTTTTTTTTTTTTTTTTTTTTTTTTTTTGAGACAGAGTCTCACTCCTGCCTCAGCCTTCGAGTAGCTGGGACTACAGGCGCCCGCCACCATGCCTGGCTAATTTTTTTGTATTTTTAGTAGAGACGGGGATTCACCGTGTTAGCCAGGATGGTCTCCATCTCCTGACCTGGTGATCTTCCTGCCTTGGCCTCCCAAAGTGCTGGAATTACAGGCGTGAGCCACTGCGCCCAGCCGCGTCTCCCACTTTTAAGGATTTTTCTCTTTCATAGAATCCATATTCAAAGAATCTGAAACAATATTTTTGATGATGGACTTTGTAAAGCTAATTACTGAGAACGATGGACTCTGCACTTCAAAATGAAGTCATATGCTGAATTAAACAGTCTAATGCAAGGACAAAGATAGAAGCAATAAATTGCAATTAATATGCAGGCAAATTTGCAATGTAGACCTAATGTTTATCTATTGTCCCTTTGAGCTAAGAGCCTAGTGAAATCTTTAGTCACGCGCAGGTATTGGAAATACTTCTTTTCTGGTCCTGTGTACTCCTCTAATACTTGGGATTCATTTGTTCATCTCTCAGTACCAGACCATTTTCTGTGCTTTAGTGATTCTCATCAGGCACATTGCTTTACCTGAATCAAGACAGGTATAGTAACTGCACAGAGAGAAAAGTAGTTGCTTCTGTTTCAGACTTTAATCAGCGACCTTTTCACCTGCATTTTTTATAGCTTCTGAATTTTGCACTGTACAGACCACAGTGCCTAGGAAATATTGGAGGACTCTGTTGCACTCTAAAAGCTTTAACCTTTGGAGACAGAGGATCAGGTCACTTTTCATGCAGTTGAGCTAGAGCAGTGGTTTTCAAATTCTTAATTCATAGGTCAGTTGCATCCATTTCACCTGTGGAGCCTTGTAAAAACACAGATGTCCTCAAGTTTTTATTTAGAAGATTGGATTATAGTTCAGGAATCTGAATGTTTAAAACTTCCCAGGTTCATAACTCTCCTCACCTCCATGAAACTCTGAATAATTTGTTAAACCTTCCATTGCATAATTTATTTCCTTTACTAAAAATGGGAAAAGAATTGATAGTAGACTCTAAGTTTCTAATGCTAAGGAAGCCTGAGTATTAGGGTTACTTCTTTGCGTGGCCCCTGTGAGTAGGTGGAGTTGCAGGAAATTTAGAGTGTGGGTGTTGGGTTATAGTCAGGAATCACTTGTATATAAAAACTTCTGGTAAATTGCCATCAGAGATCTCAAAACAAAGAAATGAGAAGTTCCAAGGTTGTTAATTGTGATTTATTTTCTCATTCTGAATAAACGTCTCATTTTGTATTCATGTTACTATTTTTTTCCCTAAAGATGGCCCTCTAAAATTGTAAAAGTGCCAGTCACCCAAAACTCAGATCTGGTCCTGTTTGCCTATTTGAGGTGCTATTACTGTGAGAAGAAATGCAGATGATAGTAGCAGAAACAGAAAGAGGAAGAGGCTGCAAGAGATGGTAGATGCTGAACTTAAGACATTTGATAACCAATGGATATAGAAAAAAAAGGAAATGAAAGGACAAAAATGACTCTAAGTTTTCAAACTTGACTGATAAGGAAAATGTTGACATCAAAATGGAATGAAGAAATAAAGAGGAGGTGCTGGGTTAGGTTGAAAGGAGATGAGCCCCATTTTGCATTGGAAAGCTCTATGGCACAATGGAAGTAGTAGTAACTTTATATTCCAGTATGTCAGCTTCTCAGCTCTAAGACTCCAGCACTGTGTGCTCTATAGTACATTTTGTGATGTGCCTGAGTCTTGGTTTCTTTATTTCAATGAGGGACTCTTCATACCAGGATCAGGGGTTTAGCGTGAGGAATACATGAGTTCACGTACAATATTTAGCTCTGTTTTTGACAGAAGCTCTGGGATGAATAAATATTCCTTGCCCTGTAAATTTTAGAAATCTCTGAATGCACCTCTGTTAAATGATATGTTTTATGAAACGGTAAAATCATGACTCTTACACAGATATAAAATAAATACATCAAGGATTTTATTTAACTCTTTAGCGTGATATGGATGTTACAACTGGTTCAAAGGAGGATTTAAAGTACCACTCATATGTTGGCAGATTAGTCATGCCAGAGTGAACTGACAAATAAATAAAATACTGGTTTATTGCATGAGGCAGAAGGGGGTCGTATTTCTGAAGGATAAAATTCATGTGTGTATCTATAGACAAAAATATTTGTATTGTTATCAGTTGTCTACAACTTACAAAGCTGTGCAGTCACTCAAGGGGAATTAAAGGTGCAGAGACTTCACAGAATAAGAACTCTGGGTCTGGCGCAGTGACTCACGCCTGTAATCACAGCACTTTGAGAGGCCAAGGCAGGTGGATCACGAGGTCAGGAGTTCAAGACCAGCCTCGCCAAGATGGTGAAACCCCATTTCTACTAAAAATACAAAAAACCTAGCTGGGCATGGTGGTGGGTGCCTGTAATCCCAGCTACTCGGGGGGCTGAGGTAGAGAATTGCTTGAACCTGGGAGGTGGAGGTTGTAGTGAGCCAAGATCACACCACTGTACTCTAGCCTGGGTGACAGAGCAAGACTCTGTCTCAAAAAAAAAACAAACGAAACAAAACAAAAAAGCACAACTCTGATGGCTGTGGTTAAACAAAGCCTAGTGGTCTATTGAAAACGCCAAGTGTATTAGTTTTCTATTACAGTGTAACAAATAACCATGAAGTTAGTGGCTTAAAATAATACCCATTTATGATCAAGTGTAGATCAAGTGTCTAGATTGTCTCAGCTGCCTTTACCACTGGGTTTCATAAGGCCAAAATCAAGGTGTTGCTGGGCTGGGCTACTGCCTGGAATCTCTGGGGAAGAATCTCCTTCCAAGCTCATTCAGGTCACTGTTAGAATTCAGTTCCATGTGGTTGTAGGACTGTGGTCCCCATTTCCTTGATGGCTATTGGTCAGTGGTCACTCTCCACTCCTAGAGACCACCCTTAATCTTCTTAATCTCACTTAATCTTCTCTATCTGCAAACCAGCAATGGAGTTCTGAGTCCTTCTCTAGTTTTGGATCTTTCTGTTTCTCCCCCTGCCACCAGTGGACAAAGTTCTCTGTTCTCCACTTTTAAGGGCTTGTGTGATTAGATAAAGTTTATGTAGATAATCTCTGTATTTTAAGGTCAACTGACATAGGACTTCACATCTACAAAATCTCTTCCTAGGGAGTACCTGAATTAATGCTTGATGAAATAACCAGGAAACCTGAATGTTGGGGGAGCTATCTTGAGAATTCTACACATACCTAGTAATCTTTTTGGTTAGTTTCAATGTCTTTCATAATTTTTTTTTCTTTCAAGTATAAAGAAATTCCCCTCCATGTCTTAGTTTGCAGGATCCACACTTCTCTATGTTATGCTGATATGAACTAAACATAGTAAGAGTATGAAAATGCTAAAGGAGTTGGTCTCATTCACAGATTTTGTCTCCATTTATAGCATCTATTTTCAAACATTTATATGCCATACATAACATTTGCAGTTTTGTTCCTTAATCCTCAAATCATTATAGGGCATTAGGATTATTATCACTTTCTAAATAGCTGTGACACATTTTTGGGGAGTGTAACATCCTATTTGTGTCAGTTCCTGCTCTGAAAGCATGACAAAGTGAAGAGATGCTGGCTGGAAGGCAAGGGTGGGAGACACATAGGAAGACAGCAACTCTCACCTCAGACCTTTGCTGTTAAATTACAGCTCACACATCCAGGAGCTCTCAGGACCCTAGGAACCCTGATTGAAAATCACATTTCTGAAGCAGCAAGTTGATGATTAGAGATAATCTTCACCACAGAGCCCCCAAAACAGAGTAGCCAAAGTCAAAGAATAGCCATAAGCCTGTCCTGCCATCTTCCAGGAATATAAAAGTTCTAGGATGTGTAGACGTAACTAACCTCTCCCATTTGTAATGCACAGTACTAATTATTCCCAAAGCTAGCCAATTCATCACCTCTCACTGGACTCTCATGTGCCCTAAGCTCTTTTCAATTTCAGATCAAACTATTCACTGAGCAAATAATACAGAAACTCCTTTTGTCCTTCCGCTGATGAAAGCAGGTTCTAAGATCCTCAGTCCAGGGCAGCCTAGATTTTGTTTAACTTTTTTTTTTATATATATATTTCCTGTTGTCTCCTTATCCTGAAACATTATATAAACCCACATGTTACCTTGCTCGACCTCATTTGTCTTTTGGAATGCCCTAAAACAAGATTTTACTGTTGAATGGACACATATTTTACTTACATCATTTCTTTTACATGGAAACATTTTCATAGAATTAAAGTGCGCATTTCGATAAAAGATGGGTCATGCTTTTCCAAAACTTTTCCTATCTGAGTTCTTCTATGGTAAGCGTGTATTCAAACATTAAGTCAACACAGTAGACTCTACATGTTCCTACATAAAATCAGGGATTTCATTTTCTACAAAGAAGAGGCCAAATTTCCTTCTTCATATTTTTTTCAAATTATGTCTGACAGTTTTTCTCAACTAGAACAAACAATACTAAAACATGATGATTATGTAAATACATTCAAAAGAAATAGTTAATTATTGAATGGCTATAAGGATTTTTTTTTTGTTTTAATCGTAGTCCTTTCTATGAAAACAGAGAAAACAGAGACTCCCTGTTCTTAGGGCACTCACAGTCTATTTGTCCAGACATACCTCATTCTGTTGTGCTTTGCAGATATTATGTATTTTACAAATTGAAGATTTGTGACAACCCTGCATTGAACGAGTCTATCAGTGCCATTTTTCCAACAATATGTACTCACTTCATGACTCCATGTCACCATTTTTTAGTATTAAAGTGTTTTTGAACTAAAGTATGTGCATCTCTTCCTTAGACATAATGCTATTGCACACAATAAACTACAGTGTGGTATGAACATAACATTTTATGCAGTGGAAATCCAAAAGTTTGTCTGACTTGTTCTATTGCTATATTTGCTTTATTGCCGGGGTCTAGAAACAAACTCATAGTATCTCCAAATTATGCCTGTATATACAAGTCACACTTGACCAAAAGGATCAACTGCAGTAAGTGACTGTTCGAAATAATGCAGGCTAGTGGAGGTGGAGACAGAGGCAGGCTGCAGGGGACAGGGAGGGCTTCATGAAGAAACTGAGACTGAGAGGATGTTAAAAGTGATCAATAGCGGGTGAACAGGGACTTTCCAACCTTGGAGGCCAACTTGAGCAAGACTTTGCAACCTTGGAGGCCAACTTGAGCAAAACTTTTGCAGAAGGAAAGGAGGGGGCAGGGACTAGAGTAGTCCACTTTGTCAGGGCAAATTCAGAAAAAAAGACTGGAGAACTGGATGAGGGTCAGATCATAAAGGGCATTGGAAAGCAGCCTACAGTGTTTGTACTTGATTCGTTAGGAGATAAGAGAATATTGAGGGTTCACGTATTTTTATTATTAAATTCAATCTGGTTTTTAGAATAATGGGGTGCGTTGGAGGAGACAGAAAATTATTAACATAAAGTTTTAAATTAAAATCAAGGAACAGGGGAGGTGCATTATGTTGACATTGTACAATTCTTTTAGACACATTAATTAATTAGTTAATTAAGTACTCTAAACACAGAGGAAAGGGAATGGGCTTTGATGGATTTTGGTAGGATTGTAAGCACTTACTGAGCACTTAAGATGTACCAAACATTGTTCTTTTTTTTTTTTTTTTTTTTTGAGACGGAGTCTGGCTCTGTCACCCAGGCTGGAGTGCAGTGGCCGGATCTCAGCTCACTGCAAGCTCCGCCTCCCGGGTTCACGCCATTCTCCTGCCTCAGCCTCCCGGGTAGCTGGGACTACAGGTGCCCGCCACCTCTCCCGGCTAGTTTTTTTTTTTTTTTTTTTTTTGTAGTTTTTAGTAGAGATGGGGTTTCACCGTGTTAGCCAGGATGGTCTCGATCTCCTGACCTTGTGATCCGCCCATCTCGGCCTCCCAAAGTGCTGGGATTACAGGCTTGAGCCACCGCGCCCGGCCCAAACATTGTTCTAAGAAGTTCACATGAATGATACATTTCGTTCTCCTCAATAGTCTCATGGAATATGTACTTTTATAACCTAATTTTTAGGTGGAGAGGCTGAGGTACAAAAGAGAAAGCAACTTGCATAAGGTTACATAGGTAGTAACCAGCAAAACATGGATTCAAAGCCAAGCATCCTGACAGCAGTCTATACTATAGCTGCATAGTTGCTTGCAATAAATAAGAGACTATTTTTTTGAAAGACCATGCTTTTCCTTAGAAGCTCCTTGAATTTTGTACTCTACTATGAACTTTTGAATCTGAGAGACTGTGTTAAATTTCTGGTAATTGGATAAAATTGACTCTCCAGGGACATCCATCCTGTAACTTTGACTTTATACATAGCCCAGTGTGAGAAGCTCAGTATGTTAGAAAGAATGTGGACTCTGGGGTTAAAAAGACTGACCATTAAATGTGGCTGAGGGAGAGTAAATTAACCTTTCTACACTTCTGTTTTCTTCACTCTAAAAATAGTGTCATAAGTTAGAGTCCCTGGGAAACAGCCCCTAAGGTGGTATTTAGTGTGTAGAATATTTATTATGGGATGCCCCTGAGATTTATATCTATGGACAGAGGGAAAGATGGTAAGCCCGGGCAGAAGAAGTTGAACTTTGTTTCACTTTCAAAGAAAGCTTCAGCCAATTTCAGGGGCAGTGCTGAGGCTAGAACGCTCCTTTAGAGTTGTCCTGAGTTGAGTCGAGATGGAAAGTCGATGTCTCATTGGATGTGGGCTGGGAAGGGCGTGATCACAGCAAGATAATTGTCTATAGTTGAAGCCATCCCCAAGGAGCTGGCCCCAGTGGGTGTTCTGCTGACAATACTCTAAGCAAACTGGTCAGAGTCCGTCATTGAAGGGGCGTCTGGGCCATGTATCCAAATTCACAGTTTCTCTAATGACCATTTTACCTAGTACATGCTCAAAAATTGTTGGTATTCTTCCCGTTTTACCTGAAGTATTTCTGACTGATATAATAAAACTGAAAGAGGTGCTTACTTTTGTTTACATTTCTATTTTTGTCTTATTCTTTTTTTTTTTTTTCATTTTCTTTTCTTCGGAGGACAAAGCAAATAATTGAAACAAGTAATGCATCTATGGCAGTTCAGGCTGCATGTCTCAGTTTCCTAATTTTTGCTCCAGAGAAAACTCATAAATAAATAAGCATCTTAGTGTGATACGGGATTTTTTTTTTTTAAAGAAATCTAAAATAAAGCAACATGCAAACCCAAGTTAAAAAATACCTAGTGTTAGAGTGGAGTGATTGTATTGGCTTCCTATGGCAACTGGAATCAATTACTGTAGACTTATTGGTTGGAAACAACACACATTTATTACCTTATCGTTTTGGAGGTCAGAAGTCTGAATGACTTTCACAAGGGTAAAATGAAGTTCTTGGCAGGCCCGTGTTTCTTTCTGGAGACTCTAGGGTAGAATTCGTCTTGCCTTTTCCATCCTCTCCAGTCTGCCCGAACTCTTGCCTCATGACCCTTTCCATCTTCAAAGTCAGCCATGGTGGCCGAGTCTTCTCATACTGACACTGCCACCTCTCTCTTTCAGTTTACAACCTTTAGGAATACATTCTGCCTACCAGGATTATCCAGGATAATCTCCCCATCTCGAGATCCTTAAGGTAATCACATGTGCAAAATCCCTTTTACTATGTAAGTTAACATCTTCATAGTTCTTGGAGATTAGTTCTTGGACACCACGGGGCCATAATTCTACCTAACACAGGGATGTAAAATAATGGTGAGAGAAGAAGAAGGAGGAAGAAGGAAGAGAGAAAGAAAGAAAGAAAAAGAAAGAAAGAGAGAGAGAGAGAGAGAGGGAGGGAGGGAGGGAGGGAGGGAGGCAGGAAGGAAGGAAGGAAGGAAGGAAGGAAGGAAGGAAGGAAGGAAGGAAGGAAGGAAGGAAGGAAGGAAAGAAAGAAGAAAAGGAAAGAGAAGAAAGAAGTGCCTTACCTCTGTGCAAGAACTTACTGAGAAAGGCTTCAGAATTTGAGCTTTTAGGATTAGTAAGTGATTTCTAGGAGGAACAAGAATGATGGCATGTTCTCCAGACAGAAAGACCACAGCATGAAAAAGCATATTTGTGTTTGAAAATATACAAAAATATAAAGTTTGACAAGCTAGGTGTAAGTCCAATAAGAAAAATAAGATGGGGAATCTGATGGAAGGGAGGAATCTGATGGAACTGAGTTTTGAGGAATTAATAATATTTACACTATTTGAGTGGGATCCTTAGGGCACAGAGGTGAGAAGGAATTGGAAATAGAAAAAAGAATTCCAGGTGGCAGAAACAACACCAGCAAAGCAAAGACATGTAGATAGCAATGACTTGGCATATGCATTTTGATTTCGTCCAAGGGACTGGAAGGAGTTTATTAGATAAGATGGCCATCAGTAGTTTCTGCTGAACTCAAAGATGATAGCTTTAAGATTAAAAACCAAAAAGTTTGCTGGGTGTGGTGGCTCATGCCTATAATCCCAGCACTTTGGGAGGCTGATTCGGGCAGATCACTTGAGGTCAGGAGTTCAAGACTAACCTGGCCAACGTGGTGAAGCCCTGTCTCTACTAAAAATACAAAAATTAGCCAAGTGTGATGGCACGTGCCTGTAGTCCCAGCTACTTGGGAGACTGAGGCAGGAGAATCACTTGAACCTAGGAGGCAGAGGTTGCAGTGAGCTGAGGTCATACCATTGCACTCCAGCCTGGGTAACAGAGTAAGACTGCATAAAAAAAGAAAAAACAAAACAAAAACAAAAACAAAAAAAAAAAAAAACACCTGTGTAAGGGAAAAAGCCTTCATGTTAGAAAAATACACGTTTCATTACTATTTCTAAACGTGTTCATAACAACATCTAGAGTTTTTATTACTATGGAAAAATTTCCTATTGTTAAGTTTACCACTACTTTTTTTTCGTTGAAATGCTAATAAAATAATCTCGTCATAACTATCTTTTACCACATTTTTATAGTAGTAAGTGCTGAAACAGGAATTTCATACCTGTTGAGCAGATGAACAGATGCTCCAAAAAATTAAAACATTACTTTAACACAGAGTCAGATCTAAGACATCACTCTAAAGACATTTTAATTAGATTATAAGATGGTAAAAGAGTTTACTAATTTGATTAAAATTAGAATCAAACAAAGCCTCCTTTTTTAACTAAAGATATGGTATCTTCAAATGTATCAAAATTGTATTACAAAGAAATGAAAGAAGAAAAATATGGAGTAGCAGGGAGAACAAGAATTCATTCTGCCTTCCCTGATAAGAAAAGCTTGAGCATTGAGGAAACCATTGGAAGGGATTTACGTTCTGCTCCACATATTCTCCATCTGTGGAAATGGCTACTCACTGCTGCTCTCTTTTGACTGAAAGGGTTGCTTCCTCTGTCATTTGCTGTGTGTGATAGAGGGGAGCTCTTCCAGTGCACCAGTGGTGCTGTCAGGTACCATAATTCTGAAAAGTTTTCAGGGTCTTTCTGGCCTTGAATTCTAACCACAAGAATTGATCTTTTACCATGTTCAACCCTAATCCCTCTTGTTCAAATATTTTGCCGAGATGACTGGACAGAAAAGGGAAATATTAGCCTGATGTGTTCATGAATTCAGTAGGGTTGATGAAAGGAATGGAACCCGGAGGTCGGTTTCGAGAAGGGCCCACAGGGTGCAGTTAAGGAAGGCAGGCCTGGGCAGAGCATGGAGGCAGCTGAGCTTGTGTAGCATCATTAAAAGGTAGAAGAGATCTTGTTGGAGAAAGGAGGAAGTTACAAATAAATGAGGAAGATTCTCAAGGAAAAGGGACAATGACTACAGAAGACAGAAATCAATAGTTTGGCCTGACTCGACCCTTATATCTAAGTCGTATCAGAAATCTGGGGACTGACTGACCCTGCTTTGTCTATAGAATTTATATTGCTGGAACCCTCCAGCAACAGTACTGAACTGGATGAGTTTGCTTGGACTGGAGGATGACTGCCTGCCATGTCTCTCAATATAGACATGTCTAAACCTGCATCCCAAGAGAATTATCATCAACTTAGGCTTTGAGAGGTACTATAATGGAGGAATGGAGGAAAGGACAGGAAACATCTGGAACATTCTTGGTGTTCTACCTCTAGCAATCAGTTTTCTCAAGATTCAGCACACTGAATCTTCTAGTTTACACACCCAGCGAAAACCTAATGCCTATTTGCTGAACTAATAAACACAGAACAGTCAGATCACATTTTAGTGTGGTAATATCTGAAGAGAGAAAGGCAAGATTGTGTGTGTGTACTTTTCTGCTTCCATTGTTCCTTCTAAAAATTATCCTTTGCTAATTCTCCAGAAAGATTACTTGCTTCCTCCAGTGGTTATTTGTTCTTCAGGCAAGTCATTAGGTGGGGAACAGTAGGTCAGAAAACAAAATGCTTTGTACCATAGGCCACTGAACAGTGGTAAATAAAATTAAAACATAGAGACATGTTAAGGACCCTAGGGCAAGGCAAGCATCCGGAAACATTTCAAGGCTCAGAAAATTTAAGACATTACTTTAAATTACACAGCTAGTGTCAGAGCTAAGAACAGCTCTAAAGACAACTTTCTCCAGATATCTACATAGTATATTTAAAACCCGCAGTAAAATATTTTTGTTTTGGAAGATGTAATAAATACTACTACTTAGGCTGTCTTATAAGAATGGTAACAGTTATGATTGACTGCCAGTTAACTTGCAGGGAACACTGTTAAGCATTTCATAGGGAATATTTCAATTAATATTTGTAATAACAATAGGAGGTGGGTATTATGATTTCCCCCATTTGAAAATAGGGAAGTGGAGCTCAAAGATATTCAGGAATTGACCCAAGGAAACAAAGCCAGTGAGTGGCGGAGCCTGGGTAAACCTGTGTGTTATTTTGAGCCCAAGATTTTCCCCATTGTGCTGCTCGTGAAGGACCCTTAGTATGCAAATATTCTGAATAATCAAAAACTACCATCCATACACTCTTAAAAATAAGTTTTCAGTAGAACAGACTGTACATATAGATATAGATTTAATCTTTATTTTAGGATTCAGATAACATTTTAGGATTTTGAAGTATATCAAGGTAATAATCCTCAGTAGGACTTGCCAATTTTCCTGCCAAAAATACAAACATGATGCCTTATAGTAAGTTCTACACCAAAAAGTGGTAACTAATTTAGTGGTTGAAGAAATATCTGATAGAGCCCATATTTTCTATGAGTTAAAGGTCTACAAAAATGGGGATGCTTTGCACATCTTTACTTTAGGGGTCCAATAGACCCTCACTAAAATCAGTGTTTCTGCATAAGAATGTATATTGCAGTCTATGAAGTCATTTAATAACTCTTATCTAGCACCAGTCCATATCATTTTGAAAGCACTGCTTTCCCTCTTTGACCCATGCTACACCTCTGCTCGTCTTAATTGAAGAGAATAATGCTTTTGACCAGCAGAGAGCAGCAATGATATACTTTATAAGAGGCAGTCTGGTGAACCTGACCATCTTTTCTAAAATGTCCATTTTGTGAGACTTCTGCAGACTGTCTTGAGTGATTCCAGTCTTTGAATGGTTCATTGTAAAAGATCCCGGAGATTACCTGAATTCCATATGTGAGAATTTTATAGCTAGATTACCATGTTCTAGTTCTACTGATGCCATTTGTAGGTGTTGACCTTTGCTTTCAGCCTTGTCTCCTGGTGTTGTCGGCATGGGCCAGGTGCCTGGGTCAAGCAGTACCACTCCATCATGGTAGTTTCTGCCCTCATTGCCTAGCTGTGTGTGGCCGAAGGCTATGCATCGTGGAGCTCTGTGTTGACTCACAATATGGCCTTCTAAGGTAAAAGTTAAAGATTCATGAGACCAGTGAACGGGATTGCATTGATAGAATAGTGGGCAGAGGACACAAGCTTGGGGGATGTGTATTTTCAGAAAACAAGAGTAGAGGAAATGGAACAGGAGTATTGGGGAAGAGCAGAGAAGGAAGAATCTATGAGAAGAAGGCAAGAGAAGAAAGAATTTCAAGAACAGGACGGCCAATTTTTAAACCCCCTTAGAGATGTAAAAGCAAACTTAGAAGAGTTATTGCCTTTGGAAATACAGTTGACACTTACAGAGGTTAGGGATGCGGACCCCCATGCAGTTGAAAATCCATGTATAACTTTTGATTCCTCCAAAACTTAACTACTTTTGGCCAAAAGGTTTACCAATAACATAGTAAATCAACATGTATTTTGTATGCTATGTGTATTATATATGGTATTCTCACAACTAAGTAAACAAGAGAAAGGAAATGTTATTAAAAACATTAAAATAAGGAGAAAATGTTTACTATTTTTTAAATGGAAGTGGATCATCATACAAGTCTTTATCTTCATCATCTTCATATTGAGTAGACTAAGGAGGAGGACGAGGAGGGGTTGGTCTTACCATCTCAGGGGTGGCAGAGGTGGACAAAATCCACAAATAATTGGACCAGGGTCATTCAAACCCATGTTGTTCAAGGTCTGGGGAGTCACCTGTGGGTGGTCTGGGGGGATCTCAGAAAAAATTTAGTCTCATTTTGAGAACTCAGGTTAGATTTTATGGGGTTGGGGGGTTAGATAAGAAATAATTGTACAGAAGGAAGCTAGTGTCCAAGCAACTGGGGAAAGAGGAAAGACATTCTTTCCTCCAGTGCAGAAGGGAAGTTGAAAGATGTGAATGATGACCCAGAGAGACTTTGAGTTAGAAAAGGAAACTAATGGCCTCAGTCTACTCCATGAAGCAGAAGACCTGGGCTTTCTAGTGTGTATGTTTCCCTCTTTGAAGGTTGGTAGCTTGAGAGTAAAAAATAGAAAATGAAATACAACTTAATAAAAGAAATGCCAAAAAATCTCATGAGTTTAGCTGAGATCATATAACAAAAATTATGGCAGAATCAGAAGAAATTGTAGTAATATTTTAAAAATTATCTTCACTGTCAGTATTTAGAAAATAGTGAATGGTATTTACTAAGTGGCATTTATTAAATTTACTAAGTGAGCAGTATTGATTAGGATGATGGAAGATGAAGAGGGTTGATTAATTCAGGGAGATGATAGTTGAATTACCTAACCTTGGAGCCTGGGCAAAATAGAAGACAAGAAAAGGTAGCACAAGATGATGGACTAGGGAATAAGAGTTTAAGAAAACAAGAGTTGTTGTAAAGACCCACGGGACTCCATAGAAATATGGGATGCAGAAGGACTGAAAGAATCATCCTCATTTTCCAGTTACCTCAATAATCTGCCCTGACCCTTTTAAGTTCTTGGCACATAGAAGATAATGTACTCTCTCTCTCTCCATCATTTATTGAATAAATTAATAATTACACATGTTAAACCCAGGACGTTTGGAAAATAAAGCATTAACATTGTGTGTGTGAGGAAGTAGGCAACTTTTGATTGCAAATAGGACACACCTAGAGACATTTAAAATAGGAATGTCTTAATGACATGATCCTTCTGCCCTACTTTTAGCATCGCTCAAGAAGAGAAATCTTAGCATGTGTAATAATCATTTGCAATGAGGCAATTAATGAATTCCCTTCCCTAAAAGAGATTTTTTTAAATTTTTGACGTTTGCAAAAAAAAAAAAAAAAATTTTTTTCGGAGGTGGAGCCTCGCTCTGTTGCCCAGGCTGGAGTGCAGTGGCACCATCTCAGCTCACTGCAACTTCCACCTCCCGAGTTCGAGCAATTCTCCTGCCTCAGCCTCCCAAGTAGCTGGGATTACTGGTAACTGGCTAAGTTTTTTTTTTTTTTTTTTAATCGTTTAGTAGAGACGGCATTTCACTGTGTTGCCCAGGCTGGTCTCGAACGCCTGGGCTCAGGTAATCTGCCTGCCTTAGCCTCCCAAAGTGCTAGGATTACAGGCATGAGCCACCATGCTCGGCTGCAAAAATTTCTTATTCTAACATGTTATAAATTGCGTCTGCTGCACAAGGACAAACACATAGGGAGATGTCTGCCCTGCACTTCAGTGGTCCCCTGAATGTAATTCACATCTTTAAAACCATAGATGTCTAGAAAGCTAAATCTGGAAGATTCATTGGAAGGAGGAAAATCATATAATTATTTTCAAAACCAAGACACCTCTGAGAGAGAAATGAGGCACTTTTAATAATAATCTAGATCAAAGTTAAAAACTGAGAATGTCATCAAATACAACTCAATGATCTACAGATTAGAAATCCGTATCCAATATCCACGAAGATAAATGGCTTCTCCTAATCTGGCATATTTATTCCACCAGTATGAGGATTTTGGTAAACATTGGAAGGCACTAATGACTTCTGGGGTGGTGTATTACAAATACAAGTGGCAAATCTGATTCTGTCAAAGGGACAAAACTTTTAATAGTAAGTAATAGAAGAACAAGTTAAACAGAAACGGGTTATTCTTATGTGGTTGGTGAAATTCCTGTTCTTGATGCTTTAATATGGCTTGATAAACATTTTGCATGGAAGATTCTGAAACAAGAGCAACAAAATTCTCTTTTTTCACATTTTAAGCTATTTATTTTGAAATATTTTAAAACTCATTAAAAATCTGTCAGGACAGCACAATAAATTTCCATCTTTCACACACATTCTCCATCACATGCCCTCCTCATAACCACTGTACATCTCTCTGACTGAAAAAATTAACACTGATCAACACTGCCATCCAATACAATGGCCCCATTTGAGAAGCCATACCAGGAAGGTAAATTCTTTCAGATATTAACTAAGCGTTTCTAAGGTATAGATCAAAGTCACTTTATAAACACATTATCTATCATACTGTTTATACCAAAGTATTAACTTTTCATTGAAGTATAATGTATATACAGAAAAGTATACATATCCAAAGTGTACTGCTTGATGTATTTCTAATAAACTGGACACAATTGTGTAACCAATGACCAGATCAAAAGCACAACCAGCACCCCAGAATCCACCCTTGTGCTCCCTTCCAATCACTGCTCTCTTCCTCTATTTTGACCACTGCCCTGACTTCTAAAGAAGAGATTGCTTTTTTGGTTTTAGTTCTATATGTAAATGTATAACATACAATAGTGTACTTTTTTTGTGATTGGCCCAATATGTTCTATTATTCATCTACACCATTGCATTCATTTATAGGATTCTTGTTGCTACATGGTATCCTATGTGTGTCTATGCCACAAATATTTTATCTATTCTGCTCCTGATGGACATTGATGATTGCTTTTGCTTTTTGGTTATTAAAAATGTGCCACTATGAACAATCTACTACATACCTTTGGGGAGCATGTATGTACAAAAATACGTTCCCCAACCCAAAATGGTTCAACTTACAGATTTTTCAACTAGATGATGGGCTTTTGGGGTATATAATCCCAGCATAAGTCAAGCAGCATCTGGACTTGCAATGACTTGATTTATGATTTTATAAGTTTAAAATGGGTTTAGAAGGATATTAAGTGCATTTTTGATATACAGTGTTTTTGAATTATGATAGATATATTGGACTATAACCCCAGTATAACTCAATGAGCATCAATACATTTATTTTGGATGTCTAAGGGTGAAATTGCTGGGTCATAATGTATGCCTGTGTTTAACTTTATATACTGTAGTATTTTAAATCTAATTGCAGTCAACATAGCATCAGAGTTATAGGGCAAATTGTAAACAGCAGAGCCAGGAAAAGTACCCAAAGTTATTAACCCCTTTTTAAGAATTCCTTTCTCATCCACTCATTCATTCTTTAACATGTTTTTAAATAGCTCCTACATGGACAATTCTAGGCACTATGAATACAAACAAACAATTTCCACTGCTGGTCTTCATGTTCAAGGAATTTGGTTTAGTGAAATCTATTGTGGATTAGGATGAAGCATAGAGAAATTTTTAAATACAAAGGCAGACAAACATTATGCAGTGAAGACGTTTCTTGGAACTAGTGTCTTCTGAATTGCATTTTGAAGAATGGCTAGGAATTACACAGAGGATAAAGAGAAAGAAAGAAATTTTTACTTCTGTAATGGTTCAGAGGCAGAAAAATTGCAGTGATTCTCAAACACAGCTACACATTAGAATCATTTAGGAAACCTTTAGAAATGATGCCAAAGATCCACCTCAAGCAACTGATTAAGGCTCTTTGCAAGTGATGCCTGGGTATCTATAACTTTTCCAATTTTGCCAGGTAATTCTAATGTAACATCGAGACTAAAAAACTGTGAGACATTCAGTATGGTTTAGGGATATGAGGGAGGATATAGAAGGATAAAAGAAAAGGAACAGGGAAGGGGAACATCACACACTGGGGCCTATCATGGGGAGGGGGGAGGGGGGAGGAATTGCATTGGGGAGTTATACATGATATAAATGATGACTTGATGGGTGCTGACGAGTTGATGGGTTCAGCACACCAACATGGCACAAGTATACATATGTAACAAATCTGCACGTTATGCACATGTACCCTAGAACTTAAAGTATAATAAAAAAAAAAACTAAACTCAAATAAAAAGTATAACCATAAAAAAAAGAATATGTTACAATGACTTCAAAAAACATTAAAAAAAAAAAAAAAAGGAACAATTAAAAAATTAGGGAATGGAAGGCCAAGGTCAGTCAAGGCCCCTTCCTAGGTCAAAACGTTTTGCTAGGAGAAAATGAAAATCACATTGCCATTTGCCACTTTATAGTTGAGCTAATACAGCATGAAGTATAGGTAGGAGGATGGTATATAAGAAGTGTTTGAGTCAGTGATATACAAAACATCATTTAAACTCACACTGTATATTTTTTTTTAACACTTCTGCTTCAACACTGGTTACATTATCTTAACTTTTGACACATTTATCCCAGGAACATCAACTTCTATCAGACACATTTTTAAATAACAAACTTAGTGAATCTGCTTCTAAATATCCTGCATTAAAAATGACACAAGTTTTATGTCTATCTATATTATAAAGTGAGAAAAATTCCCCGAAGTTGAGAACTTTTGTAAATTCACTCCCATTCCCAAAGTCAACAACAGCCAGTTCATCATTTTAAAAGCAAGGACTTTTGATGCCAATAGCTGCTATATGTAAGTCAGGTAAACTGAAGTGAAAATATGCAAAGTTTGCACCTGAATTACACTCCTCGCAGTGGACGCAGTGAAGCTTGGATGAAGAGCATGGGTTCTGTGGTCAGAGAGATCTGAAGTTCTGTTTTCTGAAATTCTATCTTCACTAATTCCCAGTGGGGTGATCCTGGAGAAGATCATCCAATCCTTCTGAACCAAAGTTTTCTCACCTGTGAAATGTGAAGTTAACCAATGTGTATTGAGTGTCTACTCTGTCCTGAGTGCTACATAGATGCTGTGTGTTCTCATGCTGCTAATGAAGACATACCAGAGACTGGATAATTTGTAAAAGAAAGAGGTTTAACTGACTCACAGTTCTACATGGCTAGGTAGGACTCACAATCATGGTGGAAATCAAAGGAGGAGCAAAGTGACATTTTACATGGTGGTAGGCAAGAGAGCTTGTGCAAGGGAACTCCCATTTATGAAACCATCAGATCTCATGAGACGTATTCACTACCATGAGAACAATGTGGGGGAACCCTCGCCATGATTCGGTTATCTCCACCTGGCCCTGTCCCTGACACCTGGGGATTATTACAATTCAAGGTGCAATATGGGTAGTGTCACAGACAAACCCTATCTACAACCTTATTTAATCTGTCCATCAAGCCTATAAAGTGATGGTGATTATCATTAATAGCCCCATTTTAAATATCAGGAAAAGAAAGCTTAGAATGGTAAGTGCCTGGTTCCAAATACTGATCTTTCACTTATCACACAGAATTCAGTTCTTAACACAAGACTTATCTAAAACTGGAATATTATCTGTTTCTGGGGATGCAATAAGATATGAAAGAAATAGCACATAATCGTAGTGCTCCTTACTGATAATAATGTAAGCCAAAGATGGGCTATACTAGTTTAAACATGTTGCAAATGAGAATATTTTTCTCCTAAGAAAGCACAAATAACTCTGTATCCTTTCTCTAAATGAGGTATGCATTAATCACCTACTATGTGGCAAGTCCTTTTCTAGGCACTGGGTTTATGAGAAGGAGTTAGTAAATAAAATAGGGACATCTGCACTTTCAGTACCTTATAACCTCTTATGGAGGCAAACCATTTCAGGGAATAGCATCCTTACCCTCAATCCCTATAGTCTCCTATATTGGCTTCATATAGGGAAAAACCTGTGACAAAAGCTCTTTTTCCTGAATGGGGTTTATTTATTTAAATGTATGATTTAAACTATTTAAAAGTATGATTCCTGTGTCATGTTCTGAAATATCACATGCTTCATAAACAAGTACTCATTTGATTTTTTCTTTGACAAAACGTTTTAATCAGGGGGAAAACAATCTTGAATGCCGTAGGATTCTGTTCTCTTAATTCCATGAGAGCATCTCTGAGGACAGACTTTCTTCCCTTGACTTTCCCTTTTACTCTCTATGAAAGCTGTTGTATTTTCTTGTGTTTTCAAGCTGGTCTGGTTTCTCCTTGCAATTCTTTGTAATATCAATGATTGAACAAGGCTGTATGATTTATTGTAATTCTCCAGCTTATTAAGTCAAGCACTTGAAGGTCAATGTTTAACAGAAACAGACTAGGAGCCCTTTTAATAAACATAGATGATTATGCAAGGCAAATGTGATGGAAGGACAGCAAAGGAACAGAGACTTCTGCTTTAGCATATCTTCAGTATACCTGTTATAAATATTGATTGAGGCAGATAATGAATTTTTTGGCTCTAAAGCCTGGATTGATTTTTATATATCTTTAACTTTTGATTGTGCAGGGACAGCATGTTTAGCAAAAAGTGATTGATTAAGGATTGATTCCCTCCAAAAATGGAAAGAAGAACAATGGAATCTAGATGGGACTGAAGCAAACAGAGAAAGCCTTTGATTTAGTAGTTCAAAAACACGCTTTGCTAGCCAAGATTCCTTTATATTAACACATTGGAGAGTTTCATTTGTTTCTTTCATTTCTTCAATAAACATATGTTGAGCACCTATTTATTGTGTGCTAGGTTCTAAGTTTTTGGGATACCACAGTGAACAGGACAGGCAAAGTCATGCCACTACAGTGTTTGTATTCTATTAGGCATCTGATTGGGTGGAGGAGGTTGGGGAGAGTGCGCAGAGTCAGGTAAGATGGAAATGCAAATGATAAACAAATTAATAAAATAATTTCAGACAGTAGTAATAAGCGCTATAAAAATAATCAGAGTCACGAGAGACAGGTTGAATAAGATTTCGTTTCTATGTTTGGGTTGTCACAAATGTAAACCCCAAAAGAAGGAATTAAAGGCAAGTGATGTATTAGGGAGTTGATCTCAATAAGCATGGTGAGAGAAGGGGAAGTGAGACAGTAAAATGAGAAAAGCCACTTAAGCCCAGAGAACACACTCCCTCTGGGAATGGGATGCAGAAGCAATTGCCCTGTAAGAGAACTGACATCCGGGGCTCTCAGGACAGCCAAGAGGGAAGACCTCTTAGAGGTGATCCTCTTGAGTTGAGACCTGAGTGATGAGTAAGACTTGGCCTCGTGAAAATCCAAATGAAGAATATCCAAGGTAGAAAGAATAGCAAATGCAAAGATCCAGAGGTGAAAACAAGCTTGGCCAGTTGCAGGAACAGAAAGAGCATTTCGGGATCTTCAAGGTCAGGTGAGAATTTGGGACTTGGTATTCGTGCCTGATCTTGACACAGAGCACATATAAAAACCTAGATACCAGTCTTCTTTCTACTTGGAAGGTTTGCTTTGGCAAGAAAGCAAAAAGAATTCTTTAAATAAGCAAATTTTTCATTAAAAGGAATTGTTAAGCATTTCTTTTTAGATTTAAAGGCATCAAGTCACCCGTGCTACTTGCTTTTTGTGTACAAAGAAACCATCTGGTTTCTCTGGACCTTGGTTTTCTCATGAGTAAAATGGGAAGGTGAACTTGATCCCTTCCAGAAACGCTCTTATTTCTCTTCACTAAATTGGAAGTACCAAGAGACCAAAGCCTTTTTTTTTTTTTTTTTTTTTTTTTTTTTTGCTATTTCTCTTCTCTCAACAAAGTAGATATCGATAAATATTCATTGACAAAATTTGAATTTTATGTTTCCCAAGAGCTGTGGGAGTTAGTCAGATACACAATGGCTCAAATCTGAGCTCTGTTTGAGCTGGGCTGCCTTGAAACAAATAGTTTGATTTCTCAGAGCCTCTCTTTTCTTGTATGTTGAATAGGGATTCTATTTGTAGTCACTCTCAATACCAAAAGAAATCACCAGGATTGGATGAGATACCGTATGTGAAACAAACACAATGCCAAGCGCTTAACTGATTTGTTATCTTTCCATCTCTTGGCCCTACAAGGGCAGGGAGAACTTACCACATGGCCATAATGGTCTGCACAAAATCTTCTGATTTCAGCCCTGGACTTCCAATGACTGATCTTAATTTGTATGACATAATAGACTGCATTTATTTCAACCATTAGAGTCTTTGATGTTGTGTTTATACTTGGTAAAAGGTCATGGAAAAATGAAGCTAAACCCAGACTGGAAAGATTACAGGCTCAGTCTGCTTAAGATAATTGCAGGGTATTTATAAACTCAAGAGTCTCAATCATGAACCCAAGCCCCATGTTCACTCCTAATACTTACATCTGCACTCTAATGACTAAAAAGAAATTGTTCAAGCTAAGGCTTTAACCATATAGTAACCCCTGCCATCCCTCTAGAAGTCCCTCCCACCCCATCCAAGAGAACATAAAATCGAAAATAAGCTTTATAGAAATGTTATAATTAGTGTGCTCCTTATAGAATCTCCACTTAGAATAACTACTCTAAAAATACAGTGAGTGACATGACCCTTTTTACTTCACCCTTAATCATAAGAGGTTAGAATGGAACAAACTATAATGTTGGAGGGCTGGGAGTATAGTTGTTTTGTAAATAGATTACACAGACATTCAGAGTCCAAAAGTCTCATTGCCATCCTTTAGCACAAATCATCCATAATTTACTGTGTTTCACTGGTTCCCAACATGTGGTCATCTGAGAACTTGTTGGAAGTGCAATTGCTCTAACTCCACCCCGGACCTGATGAATTAGAAGCTGTGGAGATGGGCCCTGAAATCTGTTTTAATAAGCCCTGAACACTTTGGGAGGCTGAGGCGGGCAGATCACGAGGTCAGGAGTTCAAGACAAGCCTGGCCAACATGGTGAAACCCCGTCTCTACTAAAAATACAAAAATTAGCTGAGCGTGGTGGTGGGTACCTCTAATCCCAGCTACTTGGGAGGCTGAGGCAAGAGAATTGTTTGAACCCGGAAGTGGAGGTTGCAGTGAACTGATATCGCACCACTGCACTCCAGCCTGGGTGACAGGGCAAGACTCTGTCTCAAAACTGAAATAAAAATAAAATAAAATAAAATCTAAAATAAAATAAAATAAAATAAAATAGCCCTGCTGCTGATTCTGATGCACATTAAAGTCTGAGAACCACTGTTTATTCATCTAGTCATGCTGTCTTCTCAATAGCAAAGAGTTCAGACTGGGGAGGCTTCTCTGGAGCAAAAGGTGGAGGCAGAGGCATCATTCAGGACTTATGAACCCACTGTCTCCAAGTGGGGCTGACTTCATTGGGGAATTCTATTTGTCTTGGATATTTCTAAACTACTTTGCTTCTTATTTGCCCATATCAAAGTCCCACTTTGGTTCCTTTTGTCAGTCATCACAGTTTTTCAGCATGTAGCTATATGGGGTTGAGATCGTGTAGATGAGATCATGCTCCTGAGGGAGAGGAAAAATAAATAAAAAGAAAGCTGCCCTTACCTGTCCATTCTGGGGCCAAGCATCTGTTGTCAATACTAAGCCGCACTGTCAAGGTGAGGCTGCATAGACTAGCCCTGGGCTTTTTTGCAGGAGTCTGTACCTTTTTAGGCTTCAAATATCACAAAGACCCTCCTTGCTTTATCCTAGCCCTGATTAGTACCAGACCCACGAATATGGGGATAATAGGCAGAGCAAAAGAAGAAGAAAAAGAAACCAAGTCCATTCCATTACAATACTAAATGACCAACTCAAGGAGGAAAGAGGGCAGGCAGAGCAAGGAAGGTCACAGATGGGAAAGATTCTGCCCATTATGTAAGACAAACCACTCATTTTCAGCTGGAAGAAGCAGAGGTTGAAAGAGATGAAAAAACTTCTCAAGATCACAGATCAAAACTCAGTTTACCAGAGAGGCACTTTTCCCACCATACCATTCAGTTCCCAAGATGTAGTCCAGGGACCCCCAGGGATCTCTGAGACACTATCAGGGGATCCATGAAGACAAAACTATTTTCATAATAATATTAATACCTGATTTGCCTTTTTCTCTCTCATTCTCTCATAAATGTATAGTGGGATTTTCCAAACACTGCATGACGTTGATACCAGAAGTTGATTAAAGAAGCAACCATGAAAATACAACTATTCTGTTAAACCAGAACAAAAAAAAAAGATATTTATAAAAATGTAAAACAGTGTCCTTCTCATGATTTTTAAAGAAAATATAGTTGGTTTTTCTTTTTTGTTTTTTTTTTTTTTTGTTTTGTTTTGTTTTTTGTTTTTTTTTTTTTTTGTTTTTTTTTTTTTTTTTACAAAATATGTTATTGTCTTAGCTTGGGCTGCTGTAACAAAAAACTACAGACTGGGTGACCTAAGCAATAGAAATGTATTTTCTCACAGTTCTGGAAGCTGGAAGTCTGAGCACAGGGTGCCAGCATGGCTATGTTCTGGTGCTGGCCATCTTCCCGGCTTGAAGACAGCCACATGCTCACTCTACATTCACATGGCCTTTCTTTGGTGCATGAAAGTGGAGAGATAGTGCTCTGGTATCTCTTCCTCTTCCTTTAAGGGCACTAATCCCATTGTGAGGGCCCCACCCACATGACCTTATCTAAACCCAGTAACCTCCAAGTATCATCACACTGGGGGTTAGGGCTTCAACATGTGAATTTTAGGAGGATACAAACATTTATTCTATAGCAGTTATTTTTGGCATGTAATGGTTTTATATCATTATTTTAATAAATTAAAATTGTTTATTGTTTTAAATTTCTGTTTTAACATTTACTGTAGTAAATAGTGATAGATATAACCTGTATCAACAAAAGTTCTTTACAGTCCTTAACAATTTTTAAGAGCATAAAGAGGCTCTGAAATCAAAAAGTTTGAAAATTGCCATGCTCCACCATGTCTTTAAAAACAAATAGTTGACTTTTAACTCAGAAAAAGATAATTTTGAAATCACAAGCTCTGTGAGGACAGGGATGTTTCTGATTTTTGCTCAGAAATGTTTCCCAGGTTCCTAGATCAGTTCCTGTCACATTGCAGGCATTCAATAAATATAAATCGAATAAATAAAAGAATACATATTTTACCCAAAAGTCAAAGTCAACAGTAATTTTTTTTTTTTTTTAACTTGCTCTGTCGCTCAGACTGGAGTGCAGCGGCACGATCCTGGCTCACTGCAAGCTCCACCTTCCGGGTTCATGCCTTTCTCCTGCCTCAGCCTCCCAAGTAGCTGGGACTACAGGCGCCCACCACCACACCCAGCTAATTTTTTGCATTTTTTTTTTAGTAGAGATGGGGTTTCACCATGTTAGATGGTCTTGATCTCCTGACCTTGTGATCTGCCCACCTCGGCCTCCCAAAGTGCTGGGATTACAGGCGTGAGCCACCACGCCCAGCCAGTCAACAGTAATTTTTAACCAATAGCTTAAAGGGGAAAAAAAAGTCCAGAGAGGAAATTCTTTGACAGAAACTTCTCCATCTCTAGAGTCCTCCAGGTAGAAACTAGAACCGGGGTAAGGTGCCAAGTTCAGTTGTCATCCTAATGTCCTAGAATCAACTTAAAGTTGGCAGTACTAGAGGGTATGCCCTATTTCCTCTTCACATATCTGCCCTTCTCACCTCCCTTCTTCCTCCTCATTCTCGACATCTGTTTTCTCTGAATAGCAGGTTTACAGTTGGATGCAGAGATATGACCTGGAAACAATGACTGTGGAACAACATATCAAACAAATTCAGAACTTAGGAAATGTGGAGTGCAGGTACCATTTCCATTTCCACTGGGCTAAGAATTATCAGATAACCCTGAATAACTGGGGAAAAATACTGATTTTCAAAATGTATACGCACTTAAGAAAAAAAAAAAACTTGATCTGCAAAAATTAGCCCCACTTTCTTTAGGTGACATTGTTTTGGCTGAGAAATGATTTCCTACAAGAGAAATTTTTAGTAAATTTTACCTGATCATTCCAGTACTTTGCAAAGAGTTAATACTTTGTCCCCCAAAATGAACTGTTTAAGATGAAGGAGATGCTCCTAACTCATTATCAGAGCCTGCCAATGACTTTTTTGTTACTTTTACATACTTCATCCTCTTGATAAATTGTGTCAAGTTCAAAAGATGGCCATTGCCTCCAATTTAACATTCAAAATTCTGAAGCTGAGAGAGGCCAAGTGACTGAACAAAACATCAAATTGGACTTACAGTCAGGCTTTTGGGATCCTTGCATAGGGCCCTTTTATTTTCATGACATTGTACCAGAAACATAGGAATATACCTGCATAATTAACCTAGATAAGCAAAAGGTTGTGTGTTGGGCAATGTGCTTGTTGTTTTGTATGCAATATCTCACTTACTTCTCCCTTACATGATTATATTTTACCAATGAGAAATATGTGATTCAGACAGGTTAATTAACTTGCTCAAGGTCACACAGATGGAATTAGAAGTAGTATTTTAATAAAACATGTTCTCTGTCTTTGCTGACTTCATTACAAGATGCTGCCTTCCAAATGAGAAGGCATGCAGTCATTACTTTTACTTTTTAGGACAAAAGATTCTTATTAAAATATATAACGAGTGACTTAGGCTTGAATACATGATTACTCACCATCAAATAATTAAACAAAACAGCAAGATGCTTTCATACCATCAAGTAAAATTTCTAATCATAATGGCCTATCAACCAAGAAAACCAGAATTTAATACATATTAGAAATAACTACTCTGCAATCTCTAAGTGTAGAGGCTCCTATATGCCTTCCCCCTCTCCCTTTCCACTCCTTCTCCTGCACAAGGAGGGCAGACAGCAGTGGAGCAGAGGGCAGGCTGATTTCATGTAGGAGTCACCTGGTGTTGTGTATGTATTGGAATAGCTTTGGTAATTGTAATGACTCCTGCCTTGCCCAGCCAATTTTGCTGCAGAATTGGGGATATGAAAGCACTTTTGCCATTCCAGAATAAGATGGCTTATGTATTCTTTGAGAAGCTAGTTTCTTTTAAAGCACACATTGGGGCAAACTGTCACACACTCAGCTTCCTTTTCTACAGAATTCTTCAGCAAGCGGTTATAGGCTGAATTGTGCCTCCCCAAAATTCACATGTTGAAATTCTAACTCCTAGTGCTTCAGAATGTGACTGTATTTGGAGATGGAGTCTTCAAACATGTAAGTAAGATTAACTGAAGTCATTGAGGTGGGCCTTAATCCAGTAGGACTGGTGTTTTCACAAGAAGAGGAGATTAGAACTGATACGGTTAGGCTTTATGTCCACACTCAAATCTCATCTTGAATTTTAATCCCCAGGTATTAAGGGAGATACCTGGTGGGAAGTGACTGAATTGTGAGGGCAGTTTCCCCTGTTCTGTTTTTGTGATAGTGAGTGAACTCTCATGAAATCTGATGGTTTTATAAATGGTAGATTTTCCTGAGCTGATACACACTCACTCTCACCTGTCACCATGTAAGTTGTGCATTTGCTTCTCTTTCGCCTTTCACCATGATTGTAAGCTGCCTGAGGTTTCCCCAGCCATGTGGAACTGTGAGTCAAATAAACCTCTTTCCTTTATAAATAACGCAGTCTGGATTATTTCTTTATAGCAGTGTGAGAACAGACTAATACAGACACAGAAAAACACAGAGGGAAGACCATGTGAAGACACGGGGAGAAGTCAGCCATATACAAACCAAGAAGAGAGACCTCAGAAGAAACCACTCTGCTGGCACCTTAATCTTGGACTTACCGATTCCAGAACTGAGAAAACAGATTTATCTGTTGTTTCAGCTACCCAGTCTGCAATATTTGCTATGGCAGCCCTAGAAAACTAATATACAGGCCCAGTTTTTGTGTGTTTGTTTTTGGTTTTCTCGTAAGGACTTTAGGCTCTTATGAATGGACACTGGCCTCCAAGGCTCCTCAGCACAGATATCCCAATGTCTAGAAACATGGGCCAAGCACCCTTCCCCATGTTGACCTTGACAGTCTCCCCGCACTGCTGAACCTCAGAGGAAAGAACTGGAAAGGCTACAACAATCCCAGGGGTGGTTCCTATTCTTCCCTTCCCAGGAGTCTCACACCCTGCTCAACACCTTCCCATTCTGCCCCCCGGGTGTCAGCCTTTCCTCTTCTGTGTTTCTAAACCACACAGTGTTGAGTTGTCGGAGCTGACACACTGAATAACAACACTTAGTTAAGGACCACACACAACTCTAGCACCTTTTACTAATTAATTTACCCCAACTTTCATTTCATTTGCCTCTCAGTTTCTAACTTCTAACTAAACCTGCTAATTACTTTGTGCTCATTCTGCCGCATTCTTCTAGAAGGGAGAAAAAAATACTGTCTTACTAATACTAATGTTGGAGAGAAAGAAGGACAGTGAATTTAACAAAGAACTCAATTTCTATGATTTAAAAATGTACATTAGGCAGTGGGGAAAGGCATTATTTTTGTTAAAAGATTCAGCCTTAATAAGAAAATGTTTCTCTCTATGCTTGGTTATGCTAGTTATTTTTAGCATTCAGACACATATTGAATAATTGTAGAAATTAAAAAAAAACCCTCAGCATCAAATATAGAAAGTTGTGTGTGCACTGGTGTCTGCGGGTTGGGTCACACCAACCTGCGGACATCAGTGCACACACAACTTTCTAGATTTGTGTAAATACAACATCCTCCCACCCACTGAGCTGGTAAACAGCAAAGAGACAGGGGTATGGTCACTGCACTGACTTCTGTATTATATTAATCTTATGGGCTTAATTTCAATAAGACATTTGCACCAGTGTCTTTGGAGCCTGGAGGAAGCTAAAGTTCCACTTCTCAAAATTCTTCTCATCTTTCCTGGTCAGCTCAAAATGCTACTCTTCCACCATTTGGGCCCTGAGCTCCTCCCTTTCTCAGTGCATATTGTCCTCTTCAAACTTCTGAAGTAGGCAACCCAAATTAGCACCACTGAGTATTCAACCATGACAAAATATAATTTTATTTCTCCTAACTGAACTTGATTTCTGCTTGAATGTTCATTCCATATGATGTTTCAAAAACCTCATCATATCTAAGGAAATCAATGGATGGCGTGATTTTTCTGTCATTTCAAACATAATGGTGACTGAATTCACGATTTCATTCCTCTTTAGAGGTTGATGCTAAGGTCTTGGGTTCTTATTCAAATATCACCGAAACACCGGCAAGAAGTCAAGCCTCTGTCTCCTTGGGTTGATCTGTCTGGATTTGACGAAGGTGACAGTCCCTGATTCTGTCATTCTGCCTGCCCGCTTCCTACAGACATCTTAAGAGGGAGGCAAGGAGATTTCAGGGAAACACACATGAGAAGCTTCCCCTGCTTGGAGAGGGTGGGCTTAAAATTTCAAAACAGTGCCCACCCCCCTCCCCCACTTGCACTGTAAAAATAAACAAAGGCAATTTAAATGAGAAGAAACAGAGGTTATTCATTCAGAACTTGCTACAGCAAGGGAGTCAGTCACTGTCTCTTGCAACTTGCATTTTGGCAAAGACACAAAGGCAGACAGGGGAATGGGAAAGTTTCATACTGCAAAAAAGGAAGGCTTCAGGTGTGCCCTGATTGGAGGTTGTTGGCACAGGGAAGCTGAGGGCACGTTACCTAGAAGTGGAGAATGTTCTGTGACTGCTTTGGGGAGCATAATTACTTTTGTTTTGCTGATCCTGAGTTGGAAGCAGGGAAAATTCAGGGGCGCTGGCTGTTATTGGTCAAGACCTCCCTGCTCTAGGCTGATTGCTGCAGAGGTTGCAGTTTGGCTTCCTGGACCATTTGCTGCAGGGTTTGTGGATTGGACCCTCGTTGTCACAGATGCTCTGACCAGTGCCTGTTTATTTAGTCCTCAGCTCTATAAGGAATAGGTAGAACTAGTAGATAAGGCGGTGGTTCACAAACCTCAGCATGATCAGACTGAATCACGCATAGACACACAAACACACACACACACACACGCACAAGTTAAATCTTCACAGCTCATCTTGTTCCGCATGCCTATCCTCCTCTCCCCCACCCCAGGTTATTAACTCCTTGGGTCTCTTAGTCACTTTATAATATCAGTTCAGTGACCAACACATAACAAATTGGTGCTTGGTAAGTATAGTTTTGTCTAGGTTCTTTTTTCCGTATCTTTGGTTTGACTGTGACTAACAGAAAAAATTTGGCTGCAGGGTAGAAAATGAAGCTCCCTTTGCCTACTCTGAGTACTAATTGCATGTAGCACTGGGGCTCCCACTCCCCAGTAGAGGCGAAACAAGTAGGGATGACACATTAAGGATAATAGGCTGAGGGAATTGGAGGACATAAAACAAAGAAATGGACCTAGGGGCTCATTCGAACAGCTTCGGTTTGATGCGCTCTGCAGCTTCCCCAACATGGCCCCTGTTCACGTGAGAAAGGGAGTTAGACTAAGCTGGTCATTTACGGAATCTGTTCACTGCCTCTCTCCAGGAAAGAGCATTAACTCTTTGGCAGCAGGTTTGGTCAGGGTAAATCAATGTTGACAATATTGGTTTCATTATTTTCTGAGAGGCCAATTAAATGTTACTATTATTTTTATTTAAATGGGACTCTCAGAACCCATCTATTAAAAAATAGAGAATGGGGAGGTCATGCATTAATGCATTCAATTGTCCATTCACTCATTTATTGCCTAATGGTGAATAACTTGGTCTGTAGAGCAGTGGTTATCAAGCTGGGACATAGGAGAATCACCGATGAAGGTGAAAAATAGCACCCCCCACCGCTGGCCAGGCTACATCTTCTATCCATTAGAAACTCTGGGGGTGGGACCTTGGATTTTTAAAACTCCTCAGGATTTTAAAAATCCTCAGGTGATTCCAGTGTTCACAGGTGAAAGTTGCTGCTCTAGAATTAGACCTCCTAAATTAAATCCTAGCAACCATGCTTATTAACTGAGCAACCTGTCTAAGCTCTTTGAGCCCCAGTTTCCCCATTTATGAGATGGCTAATGGAGTAACATCTACCTCAAAGGGTTTGGAGAGAATTAGGGGAAGTGACACATGAAAACAATAGTTCAGTTCCAAACACATAGTAAGGTGTATGGTAGCTATATTTGTGTTTTAATTAGTTATAATGATATTATTTGAATTAACATTAAGCCCTGTGGGGATATAGAAAAAAATAAAACATAAAATATTTGACTACGAATAAACAATAGTTGAGTTCCAAACACATAGTAAGGTGTATGGTAGGTGTATTTGTATTTTAATTAATTATAATGTTATTATTTGAATTAACATTAAGCCCTGTGGGGATACAGAAAAAAATAAAACATAACATATTTGACTATGAATAATGCTGGGTAGAATTACATTTTTCTGGCTATGAAGGTGAAATAATAATGCTGTGAGAAAAAAAAAGAAAGTAAAAGTGGCTTCATGGAAAGCATCGATTGTTGGTTTCTTCCCTTTGTTTGACCAGGGCAGGGCATGTTATAGTGAGCAGCCTATTAGGGCCCGCAGATGATCTGCTGGTAGTCTACTCTGAAAGTTTTGCCCAACAAGGAATAACTGCGGATATAACAAAACCAATCATGGGAACCACAAACCGGATATAAGATGAAGTAAGTACTCGCAGCAAAAATGGACAGGTCAATAGAGAGAACAACAAAAGATGAGAAAAAAACAGAAGCCATAAAGTACAGAAAAGCTATCCAGAGGAAAGTGTGATGCCTTTACCTGTTAGTGGCAGAAGCCATGGAACAAGAGACAGGAAGTTGTAGTCACTATAAAGCCATGAGAGCAGTGATCTCTGCGTGCAAAAGATGAATCCCTGTTCCTTGGATAAATGAGTGAATGAATGAAGAATGAATGAATGAATGAATTAGGAAACCAATAGCCTAAGAAAGCTACAACAACAAAAAAAAATTTTGCCAAATGGAATTTTAAATTTCTTGGATTTCAAGGGTATGCATGCTTCAGGTCAAGGATGTGACTAATTAAAGTTTGCAGGGCCTGAAGCTTAGACAGTTTGGAGGGCACTCTTCAAGAAAAGGAATTTTAAAGATCTTGCTTGCTCTCTATAAATAGATAGACTTTGATGAGGCCTATGTAAGCAGGTAGCCCTAGAGCTTTAGTTTCATTGGTTTTTATGATGACTTTCTTTGCTGGTATAAAGGAGAGGGAAAAAGGAATGAAAAGGGAAATGAAGTATTCTGAATCCATCGCCTTCACTGTTTGCCACTGTTTATGATCAGTAGTTCTAAATGACTTTATGGCCTTAGCAAATGGATTGGTCCTCTTTCAAAAACATTTGGTTATGTAGATGTTCTAAAAAAGCTTATATCTGTTCAGGGTTATTATTGGACAAATAATATCAAATTCTATTTATCATGTTAAGGTTTTAATATATCTTGTTTTCATTCCAATAGAATGTAATATTGATTGTAAAATAATTTTGTCCACTCACTAGTGGTAGACCAGAATTACTTTACTAAGGTTTGTTTTTCCTTTTGGTTCCCCGTTTATTCCCAAAGGCTAAAAATCCAATTTATCATTATTGATCTGTCTTTCACTATAGAGCAGAAATCTTTTGAATTGGGTATTTAGGCTTTGCTTGGTTTCATTTTATAATTAAACTCTTACTAAAGCTGAATTGTCAACGTTTTAATAAGTATTGAAAAGATATATTTGTATTTAATCCCTTTTGAAGTGGCTCACACCAATATGAAGTGTCTAGAAATTCATGTGAAAATACATTGTTATATTTGTAATGAACTCTTATTTATTCACTTAAACAACAGAAATTTATTTAGAGCTCTCTATGAGTTTCATACTGTGTTTTGAGGTAAAAAAGCAAATTATAAATCTGTAGTCCCTGACCTCAATAGATAAAGGTTTACTTTAGGTAAAATACGAATGTAAGCCCTATAACACCAACTACTATCTATAGCAGCTAAATGATGAACGCTAACTTGGATTGCAACTGTATTAAACTGTGTGTGGTTATAGAGACATGGCCTGGGAGCTTACTATGCAGATGGGTAACCGTGGGATTATGGGAAGGAGAGATAGGAAATGCATTTCAGAAGATTACTGTGAGGGAAACAATGTGAGGGAAGGGACAAAAGTAAACTGAGCCACTGCAAGAACTTGAAGGAATATGGGCTGGTAGCATGGGGATCCATGTGAATGGCTGGTGAAAATTAAGATTAAACTAAGAAGAAATGGCCAGATAACTATAAATCTTGAGTGTTGTCTTATTTTTGAGTCTGTTTACTTTTTATTGTGGCATAAGATATAAAGTCATTGGTGTTTCTTGAGTGGAGGAATGACTTTATAGTGCTGCCAAGTTCAACAGCTCTGAATTTAGAGT
Source organism: Rhinopithecus roxellana (assembly GCF_007565055.1). Classification (NCBI taxonomy): domain Eukaryota; kingdom Metazoa; phylum Chordata; class Mammalia; order Primates; family Cercopithecidae; genus Rhinopithecus; species Rhinopithecus roxellana. The sequence goes on from NC_044550.1 coordinate 174,130,563, forward strand.
CAAAGAGATTTGGGTTCAAGTCATGTCTCTACAACTTACTAGCTGTGTAACTTTGAGGAAATTCCTTAACCTTCCTACACCTGAGTTTTTTCATCTGAAAATGATGGTATTTAATGATTCTATGTTTCAAAGTATTGTGATGAGGTTATAATAAAGCACTGCATAGTGAATATTTAGTACTGGTATTTGAGTACATAGTAAATACTCAGTACGTAGTAAATATGATGACTATTGCCATGATTTCAAAGTTAGAATCTAGTGTGGTTAGTATTTCAGTGCTGATCATGACCCAGATGGGAATGTAGTAAAGCTTTTTGTTTTATTTTTCATTCTGTTGTCTTTTTTAATAGAATGAGTTTAAAATAAAAGTAAAAAATGTAATTAGATATTCTTACTAAAAGCAACATATGCATTGGTAGGTCATACTATTTTATTTAGGCCCCTGGATAATCCAGACCAGTCAGTGGTAGTAAACATAAAAGGGAAATAAAGAATCTAAGCAATTAACAGAATTTTCTTGGTCCCAGGTTGTGATTTTTCTTGCATTCAAGAAAACACTGGCAAGTTATGTTTGTTTGTTTAAAAGTGAGTCATTTTGATAATTCCATTGGCTCAAAGATTGGCATACTCTATGCTGGGAGAGATAAAAGAGGAGGTCTTATTTTTGTACATAAGAACCTCTGTCTATTTTCTTTATCATATTCTGAAGCTGTGAGGGTAGTTGTACAGATCATGGGAAAGCTCTGATAAGACTGAATCAGGGATAGGAAACAGGCTACGGATAGATATGGTCCACATCAAACCCTCTGGCTTTCCCATTTTAAGCATGATTCATGTGACCAGCAAGAAGAAAAGGCAGAGAAATCTCAATTCTAGCTTTAGATCAAAATAGACTAACTTTGACTTTTGATGGAGAAAGAAACTAATTATGGCATATTAGAGTTAAGTCAAATGTCCCTTATTTCTTGTTAAGGTATTTACATATTTCACTGAATATATGTTTGAATGTTAGCAAGAAATGCCTTGTGCTTTTATGGTTTGTTTCTTCTTTACTTAAAAAATAAATCAACCACTAGTTCTGATGTTATCTGTTCAAATATTCCACATTGGGGGAAAATCCTCATCTATTACACATGCTTGAATTTGGATTCAATCCCAGAATAGTTGCTAATGCCTACACGTGGGCCGGAGCTGTGTAATTGTTTTTGGTGCTTAAGGAAGACATGGGGAGCAATCTCTCCCCCAACAGCAGACTAAATTGTGATTTTAGAATCCTTAATCTAGATTAAGTCCCAAAGAGACACTAACTAAAGTGTTTCTTTCAGTTTCTCCCACTGAGTACAGTTTTCTGTTTTTTTGTTTTTTCTTATAGATGCACAACCTCTCCTTTATATTTCATTCAGCTTTTGAAGGCAAAAGAACAAAATCAACTCATAAATGACAGAAGGGGAATCATTTTGTTACTAGAAGTGGACAAGAAAATGATTTTCCCTGCTGTTTGCCGCAGCTGAATTACAGCCTTATGTCTGTGTGAAATCCAATTTGATGAGATTTTCTTTGTTACTGTTGAAAGAACTTCTCTCTTGGCAGTCCTGCCCCAAACTAGATTGTGCCATTGCCTTCTGCAAAGCTTCTCGTACCCTTGGGTAGTCATCAAGCCTCGTCTCCCCTCTTTAACTGTAGCTTCTCTGTACATTATCAGACATTTCCTGGAAATTTGGACTCAGCAGAATAGGAATTGTCAAATGTATCAAAAATATTGTCTTTCTGTATTAAGCATTGACAGTGTATATAGACAAATATCAGCTGTAAAAGACTTTCTACAAAGGGTTTACAATCTTAGAAAAATTAGAAAGTGAATACAATCTGATCTCTAAAAAAAGGTTGGCTATCTTAATATTGGTGGGATGAGACTGGATTTTTTCCTCCAAGACTCTTAGGGGAAAAAAAAAGGAAAAATAGTTACATCAGTCCTCAAAGCCAGATGAGTATGGGAACAACCTTCCATTTTCTGTTTTTCTAATCAATTTAAGATAAATACACTACAGATTATATTTAGGGGGCTGGTAGGCTGACTCAGTTTCCCAGATGACTGAGCAGTGGATCAGCTTTATGAAGTTTAGTGCCAAAACTCATCTGCCCCAGAGCCAGGTGGCCTGATTGAAACCTAAGTGACCCAGGAACCATTTACCATCAAGAATCACAGCACTGACACTCTACTTGGAGACTTCTTGATTGTACACAAAATTGATTTCTCATTCCTTTCATCTTGTTGTGGCTGGCAGCCCGTCTTTGCATGTTACTATCTCCAAAATGGCACAAAAGCTCTTTACTTGGAAGACATCAGAGGTCTGGACCTCCCATTTTTGGCCCAAACTCCATCCACATACACAGTCGGGATCAGTGGACCAGTGGGCTCCACTTTTCTTCTATAGTAGGACTTGATCATGATGATTGTTTGGTATTACCAACATCAAGGCCCAAAAGTCCAACGCTGCAGAAATTTCAGAAGTGGTTAGAACAAGATAGATCCTGAAGATAGACCCTTAAAAATATTGATCTTTGGGTTCCTCTAATTGCTGCAGTTTTCGTAGTACATGCTAACCTTTCGAGTTCCATCCCCAGAGATATATAGTATCTTAAATTTGACTATGATCTTAGAGTCCTAATGATTCTTACCCACTACAACCTCAGGCAGATGGATAGAAGATAGATAGATAGATAGATAGATAGATAGATAGATAGATAGATAGATAGATAGATAGATAGATAATAGATACAGAGATAGAGAGAAAGGATAGATTTGTTGTTGTTTTGATGTTATTTTTATGCAAGTAAACCTCATTTATGTTTGATCTATCATTCCACTAGGTATCAGAAACTTTATTCCATTGGATTAACATGTTCCTCTTTTCCCTTTTCCATGCAGCTTATGTAGTGCTAGGACCTAGCAGAACTGTATGGACATGGGTGGGCATGATGTGGATCATGTCTGGGTCTCCATTATTTCTCCACACTGTCTCCACCCTGTCCTGCTTATTCCTGCCTGCAAAATCTCTTCATGTCGGCAGCGCTCTGAGCCGCCCCTGACCCCCACTCTAAGGCAGGGTACACAGGAAGCATTCTGCTACTCCTGATCCCATGATGGGCTGTAATAAACCTATCTTCAGAACCTCTTTGGGGCGTCACTGAATTTTTATAGTGCCACGTTGAGTTTGGGAATCTGAGAGACTGAGTCAACCTCAGGCAGGAGACTTTTTCTGTTCCTACCTATTCCAGATAAGAAAGACCTCAAAGGATTGCCTACTTCCTGGGTTTTACCTGGAGATGGTTGCCACATTCTTCCTATACCTGACTCTCTAAATTTGTTTGGGATTTCTATTGTTCTCTTACTTCCTACCTTTGAATTTAGTCCTGTGGAATCTTGACCTTGTCTGAGGATAAGGGTAAAGTGCAGATAAACATTTCCCTAATAATATTTTCTGCTTAATCTTTTGTCTGCATCAGAGCCTGTGCTATTTGAAACTCAAAGCCAAGGATCAATTCTTTCGTTCTCTCTTTCTCCTATGTTCTCTCTTCCTTGGTGACTGTTGAAAGCAGGGAAACATCCAGGATAATGAAATGCTGGGAATGAAAAACAGAATTGATTAATAAATCAAGATATTGTTCAATGTTTCTCAAACTTCAATGAAGCACAGGCCTCTTTTCAAAGGAAAATATTCTCTAGAATATAAAATATAAGATTGTACTCATTAAAATTCTATTTAAATTTGTATAGAGAGAAAACATAAAACACTCTATGTTTACAGATCTTAAGCAACCAAGAAGCCTAAAACTTATTTATAAATGTCCTTGGCTGTTAGGGTTGTAATAACAAAACAACATAGACAGAGTGGCTTATAAACAACAGAAATGTATTTTCCGGTCTGTAGGAAGTCCAATATTGAGGCACTAGAAGATTCAGGGTCTGGTAAGGGCCTGTGTCCTGATCCATAGGCAACCAAATTTTTGTTGTGTCCTCACTTGGTGGAAGGAGAGAGAGAACTCTCTGAGATTTCTTGTATAAGGGTACTTATTCCATGACCTAATTACCTCTCAAAGACCCTCACCTCCTAATGCCATCACATTAGGGATTAGGTTTTAAAAACAACAAGAAAGGTTGGAGGAACACAAACATTCCGCTTATAGCACAAATGAAATATAAACAAAATTAAAAAGCCAGAGAAGTCTGAAATAACTGGCATTAATGTGATAGAATATTATAGCACTAACTGCTAAGAGTAAGCACAAATTTGACACGATGACTCTCATAGATCATGCATTAACTTAATTATCTCGTTTTTTTTTTTTTTTTTTTTTTTTTTTTTTGAGACGGAGTCTCGCTCTGTCGCCCAGGCTGGAGTGCAGGGGCACGATCCTGGCTCACTGCAAGCTCCGCCTCCCAGGTTCACACCATTCTCCTGCCTCAGCCTCCCAAGTAGCTGGGACTACAGGCACCCGCCACCATGCCAGGCTAATTTTTTGTATTTTTAGTAGAGACAGGGTTTCACCATGTTAGCCAGAATGGTCTTGATCTCCTGACCTCGTGATCCACTCGCCTTGGCCTCCCAAAGTGCTGGGATTACAGGCGTGCGCCACCGCGCCCGGCAGTCTCAGTGTTTTTCTTTTAAATTTCTGCAAAACCCTCACTGGTCTAGTGAGCCACAGCACCATTTGGCCCTCCTTGCTGTGGACGCTTCATTTTTATGTGTCTGTTTTTTTCTTTCCTCTTAGCTCCTAGCAAGTGAAGTAACACCACCAAGATGATCACAAACACTGAAATCAGAGGCCATAGTCTAGTGGTCGTCCTGACAAAGTAGATTATGCTTTTAATTATTTATTTTGTATCGTTAAAATGAAAGCCCCAAATCTAAAATCTTCCAAAAAAGGACAACTCATTAACTGCTGGAGATCTAATTTCTAATCTTATTACTTTACTTTAGAGATGGTACCAAAGGGTTAAATGTTTGATCCCAAGCAACATAGTTAATAGTAGAGCCGGCAATCGTTCTAGAAGACGTGATGAGGGTTCAGAAGGCTTGGTGTCATCCCTAACAACAAATTGCTGTATTTCAAATTATAATATAGGGGTATGAACAATAATATCTATTTACCTTATATATACATTTTTCCTTTGAAAATTTAAGTTCTTGGCCGGGCGCGGTGGCTCACGCCTGTAATCCCAGAACTTTGGGAGGCCGAGGCGGGTGGAACACGAGGTCAGGAGATCAAGACCATCCTGGCGAACAGGGTGAAACCTCTTCTCTGCTAAAAAAAAAAAAAAAAAAAAAAAAAAAACAACTAGCCGGGCGAGGTGGCAGGTGCCTGTAGTCCCAGCTACTCGGGAGGCTGAGGCAGGAGAATGGCGTAAACCTGGGAGGCGGAACAAAAAGAAAAAGAAAAAGAAAATTTAAGTTCTTTCTTACTTTAGGAAAGAGTAGTTTCAAGTAAACAAAGAGAGAATTTCTAAAATCATCTAAGATCAAAAGAAGAGAAAATTAGAGGAAAATACACAAAAGACATGGTCGGAAGAAATAGATTTCAAAATGCTCCAAAAACTTAGCTACATTGCATTTTATGGGAAGTATATTTGAATAATGTCTCCACTGATTTAAGTTTTTATTAGATATGAAAAATAATGGTATAATTAAAATAAATATGTTTTCTGTACACCATCAACTAATGATAAAGTTAGCAACCAGTCTATTTGGATATTGGAGATATATATATGTATATATATAAAATCTCATGAAATTATCATGAAAAACCTACTAGGAACATAAATTTACTTAACTTTTATGAATCAAGAAACTGAATCTCAGAGAAACCTTACAATTTACCCAAGATCATAAAGTTGGTAAATGGAAAAGCTGTTATTTAAATAAAAGTTCTTTTGACTCCAAATCAGGGTTCTGTTCCCCATAATATATCTATCCCCCCATTTGACAGTATTTTAATAGCCCGACCAGTAAAACTAATGTTGTAATGCCACATAGCAAGAGCAAGTGAATTTATATAGAACAAGAATGAACATTTAATAAGAGGGGAAAGAAACCATTTTTCTTTTTTCCTACCAACTGATCTGTGGATTGACTCACATTTTTCAGACTCTGGGTGTCTCAAAAGGAGAATACTCTAGAAAGGGAACAAAGTGAAATTACAAAGGGAAATTAATAACCACAGAGGGACTTTTGCATGATTGAAAAAATTTGTGGGAACAGCAAATGTTCTTTATGAGCCAACAAAGGCAGCTTTGTTTACAGCCACTGTTGTTCTCAAAGAAAATGTATAATGTCTGAAGATTTTAATAGACTTATTCAGATTTACCATCAGAGCCAAAAAATACAGAATTACAGACAGAATTAATTACATGGGAATATTTTGTATATCAATTAAAAGAAATTGATTTGTTATTGATTTACAAGTCACAGACTTCCATGACTTAAGCTATGCTGAAAACTTCCTAATTTATATCCTCAATCCAGAACCATATATTGATATGCATTCCAGATGGTTCCATGTCAATGGGATGAAGTCTGCTTAAGTTCATTATGTCCAAGTCTAGCTTCATTATCTTCTAACCCTATCCCAAATCTGCTTTACTTCTACAATTTTCTCTCACGGCCTATGCCCCATTGCCCTTGAATTATGTATCTCATGGATATTTAATATTGCAATTTATGGATAGCATAATTGTTCTTTCTTCGGTTGAACAAATATTTATTGAGCATCTACTGATCACCAGCCGCCCAACTGATTTGAATCTCTGTATCAGCAAATACAACATATAAAATAATGATGTATAGCTAAAACTTTTTTCTAAGTTTTCCAAATGCTAGACACAATAGTTGAAAAAGAATCACTAAAAAAACTACATTGTATTACATTGTCTTTGACACCTTCTCTTCTGGAGATGTTTCCTAATTCCTATCCAAGAGGGTCTCTAAAGGCAGAGGATTGTTGAGTGAATCACCAGGCTCATTCTTGTGATTTAGGTACACTTGGGCCTCCTGACTGTGGCCTCTTCTTTTGTGTCTCCATCTTTCCACCTCTCTTAGCTTTCTATACATTTTCTTCTATGAAATGTTTCAAAAAAGGCGCTAACCTCAGTCACTGAGAGATCAGCATACATTTAAATCATAGTTTCTATGTTTAAGACCTGTTCCCTCTGTAATGAGTCATGTGCTGTCTATAAATTATAGGTTTTCAATGAACATAGTAATATTAGCTTTATGATAGTGTATGCCATTTGTTTTTAATAGCTTTACTGCAAATACATTTATATACCATAAAGCTCACATGTTTTAAGTATATAATTTATCTAGCCCTTACCACACACTAATAATGGAACATTCTCATCAGCTTCAAGTAAACCTCATGTGCATAGAGTCACTCCTATTCACACTCTCCACCACTATGCAACCACTCATCTGCTTTCTGTCTCTACGTATCTGCCCTTCTTTGAATATTTTATATAAATAAAAGAATACTACTTGCACTCTTATGTTTATTGCAGCACTATTCACAGTCACAAAGATATGAAATCAACCTAGGTGTCCATCAATGGAAGAAAATGTGGTGTGTGTGTTTGTGTGTATACACACACACAAACATGTTTATGCATTTATATACATTTTTGTGATATATAAAGAAATTTTATATATATACTCTATATACAACATGGAATCCTAATCCTACTCAGGCATAAAAAGGAATGGAATGATGTGTTTTGCAAGCAACGTGGAGAGACCTGGAGTCCATTATCCTAAGTGAAATAACCCAGCAAGTCAAATACCACATATACTCACTTATAAGTGGGTATAAGTGGGAGCTGAACAATGGGTACAGATGGACATATAGAGTGGAATAATACACACTGGAAACTTCAATAGGTGGGAGGATGGGAGGGGCATGAGGGTTGAAAAATTACTTATTAGACACAATGTTCACTGTCTAGGTAATGGATTTACTAAAAGCCAAGACTCAACCTGTCCTTTGAAGCTTTGAAGCCAGACATTGACTTCTCCACACTTATGAAAGTCCTAGATAACATTTTCTTTTAATAAAAGGCCATTTTGTCTACCAAGAAAATCTATTATTGAATGCAGCCCCCTCCATCAATTCCCTTAGCTAAATTTTCTGGATAACTTGCTACAACTTCTACATCGGCATTTACTGCTTCTTATATTAAGGAGACGACTTCTTTCCTTAATCAACCACTGTTAGCTTCAAACTTTTTTTCTATAGCTTCCTTATTTCTCTTAGCCTTCATAGAAATGAATAAAGTCAGGGCTTTATTCTGGATTTGACTTTGGCTTAAGGGAATATCATGGCTAGTTTGAACTTTTACCCAGAGCCCTAAAACTTCCTTTCTGTCAGCAATAAGGCTGTTTCAGTTTCTTATCATTCCTGTATTTGCTAGAGTAGCACTTTAAATTTTCTTCAAGAACTCTTCCTTTGAATTCACAACTTGGCTACCTGTTTGGCACAAGAGTCCTAGCTTTTGGCCTATCTTGGCTTTCAGTTTGCATTCTCTACTAAGCTTAATCATTTCTAGCATTTGATCTGAACTAAAAGACAAGTGGCTCTTCCTTGCCCTTAAATAGTGACAGGCCATTGTAGCATTATTAATTGGTCTAATTTCAATAATGTTGTTTCTCAGGGAATATGGAAGCTGGGGGAGAGGGAGAGAGATGGAGAATGTCTGGTCTGTGGAGCAGTCAACATACACATACATTTATTATTAAGTTCAACATGTTATCTGAGTGTGGTTTATGGCACCCCAAACAATTATGGTAGCCACATCAAAGATCACTGATCACAGATCACCGAAACAGACATAATAATAGTGAAAAAGTTGTAAATATTGTAATAATTATCAAAATGTGACACTGAGACTTTAAACGAACACATGCTGTTCAAAATGACTCCCGTTGACTCCCATAGACTTGCTCCATGCAGGATTGCCAAAAATTTTTAGTTTGTAAAAAGAAAAAACTGTGATATCTGCAAGGCACAATAAAATGAAACAAAATAAAAGATGATATCTTTGTATGTGGTCTTTGTGTCTGGCTTCTTTCACCAAGCATAACGTGATTGAGGTTCACTGATGTTACAGCATGTACCTTTGCCCTTTTTTATAGCTGTTGAGTAATGTCCTGTTGTGTGACTACGTTTTGTTTATCCATTCACTCATTGATGGACATTTGGCCTGTGTCCACTTTTTGGCTATTGTGAATAAAGTTGTGATGAACACTTCTGCACTAGTTTTGGTGTAAATATATGTTTTCATTTCTTTTAGGAAGAGAGCTAGAAAGAGAATTGCTGGGTTGTATAGTCATATATTAAGTTAGTTTTAATTTTTAAGACATGCTATTTGTTTGGTTGATGGTTTTCTGTTTGTTTGTTTTTAATTTTTGAGGGATTTGGAATTTAATGGCTGGAACTTTGTCCCATTGTCTGTCCAGTTTTAAATTAATTGTATATTGGGGGAAGTGGAAGGATATGGAAATATAGCATTCTTTAGGAGCCCTCAGTCATTACTGCTCATGAGATTTTCTGATCAGGTTCCATAGCTATTTATTTATTGCATGAAGTATAATTCTAAGAGGCTTTATTAAACACTTGGAAATTGTGTCTTCTTTTTAAATTGAAATTATTCAAAGGAGGCAAGAACATATGAAGTAAAAACCAAATATATATTGTAAATGAACATATTTAATATTTAAAATAAGAAACACAAAGAAATTTGTTTTCTACATTTAAAAGAGCTATTTTCAAAATAATTCTTGAAGAACCAACTTTAGTGCTTTGTATCATGATACTTGCTGGTTACTACAATAAAAATTAATATTTTTGATGTTCAAATGAGGAGATATTTGATGAAGACAGCACATAGTCAAATAGAATAAAAAAACTGAAGGACCCTAAAGTAGGTATAGCTTGTTAAACAGCCTGTTACCTGCACAGCAAAACTTAGGTTATGTTTAGAAATAAAATTTGACTATTAACACAACATGGAAAATGTAAACAGCTGCAAGTGAGATAAGATCTGCAAGTAAAATAAGATAAAATTAGGATTCAGCAACATATTGATTTTCAGGATCTGAATTTTTTTTCTATGCAAGTGAAATAGAGCAAAGACGGACTGGCTCTAACAAATGAGGGTATGTGATGAGCTTGGCAACGAATCAAGTGGGGCTGGTGGAACAATAGTATCAACTCATGACCAACAGCCTGGTTAATTGCATCGCTCTGGTCATTGTCTAGTCCCTCTATTATAAAAGGAATTCAACATTCCCTCGGGCATTTTTATGGTAAATTTAACCTCCCCAGAGAGTTTGTGGGTTTTAATTTTATTTTAGTAAAATACAAAGATAAGCTATATGCCATATTCAAATTTGTAACCACATGAAATAGGATATTGAAGTATATACATTATGTATTAGGATTTGTCCAATTTCATTTCTGCTGGTTTCCTGGGGATTTTTGTTTCAGCATTTGTGTTGGATTTTCTTGGCCATTGCATGCTGCAGTGCATAACAACTAAGCAGCTGCGAATATGTACAGAACTCTTCAAAAATAACACCTGCTGCACCTGCCTTTTCCTAGCTCCCCATAGAGAGAAATTTATTTATTAAAAAGACATATATTAAAATGAAATAAAGTCACATATATTTGGAAGAAGAAAAACTAAAACACTTCTCTTTGGAGAAATAAAACACTTCTCAAACTTAGAATACTATCTCTTACACACTAATGAAACATAGCATTTGCATTCTGCATAGTAGTTTATATTCTAGTTATTGCGAAACGAGTCTAATTATTTTTATTTCATTCATGTCTTAAATAAACTAATTTTATTGAATTCTACTTAATTAGTATGTGTTTTTAAAGAGTCATATTTTTAAGAAACCTTTAGATTAGATCCATGCCTAGAGTGACTAATAAGAATGAGACAGACAAAAAAGAGGTTAAGTGGAGTGAGGAAATTTCCAACATTTCATTAATCTCCAGAAGAAATTAGTATACACATTATCATTTGAAAGAGACCATCTTTTAACTATATGCTAGTGGAATGAAACTTCTCTGAAATTCTTCTTGCCTGGGCAAACTCAAATCTGATCATCCCAAACCAGCTTGCTCACTACATTCCCTGTGTATCACTTTACTCTCTAAACAACCATGAATGATCACAGATGCATACATTGATGTGCACATACTACTTTTCAAACTGTGAGTGTCTGATCTTTATCTTAATTAATAACCCTACTGTTCTTGTTATCCATATTTAAAAAACGAAAGCCATTTCAATGCACCCCTTGCCTTCACATCCAATCAGTTTCTGAATTTTAGCATTTCTTTTTTGTTGTTATGTTTCATACAATTGCAAACACTTTTCCATTCGATTTCTACCATGGAGAAGGCAGTATCATGCAGAGGTTAAGGACTCAGGCTCTGGAAGCCTGATCTTAGATCTGGCACTTCCTTCCCGTGTAAACTTGGGCAAGGCTCTTAATCTCTGTGTCTCAATGTCTTCCTTTGTACAATAATCAAGTAGATGTAGGCTTCAGTTCTCAGGAGGTTTCAGTTATTTTCATATTGACCTCTCCATAGGGCTGCTTGAGTTTCCTCACAATATGGCAGTTGCCTTTCTCCAGAGCAAGTGATCCAAGAAAGTACAAGGCAGAAGTTGCAAAGTCTTTCTTAACCTAGCCTCAGAAGTCAGATAACTTCATTTCTGCAATAACATGTTGATTACACAAGTCAGTGTGAGACCCCTCCCACAAGGATGTAAATATCAGGAGATGAGGCTCATTGGAACCATATTGGGGGACACTAGCAATTCTTATTGACAATGTTCTTACTCTAAATCTGACTTTTCTTTCCTCTTGTTTTACATTATCCTCCCAGTCGAGCTTTCCCACACATCATTCACATCTCTAGCAATCTTCTATTCATCACCAGAGCTTCTCCTTATCAATTTCTGTGTACTTTGTATACCATTCAGATCTTAACATTTTGTCATATTAGGTGTTAATCTCTTCTTTGCTTTAGATAAAATTTTCATGGTATGAGGAAGTTGTAATTTTTCTGTAGTTGAATCCGTCACTACCTTTGTTGTGACTTCTTCTCTGATGCAGAAAAATACTATTCCTCTTAAAAGTTCGTAAATATTTAGTTCTGTTTTTAACTAGAGGGGTTATTTATTATTTTTAAATAACATTTTGATGTGGAATTTCTTTTACAATCTTTTATAAGGTACAGCACTAAATTAAATTATTTAGTAAGCTTTTTTCTTTTAATTGTGGTGATATCTAGTATACCTTATTCTCAATTTATATTTCACTGGTCTCCATTTTCTAATTTTTGTAGCTAATGATGTTTTTTATTTAAAAAGTTTTGTCATCTTCATTATGATTAGCGCATATAGTATCTGTCACTCAGTATCTCTAAGAAATAGAAATTAGATTTACAAGCATGCATTTGATTTAGCTTGGCCAAATAACTCAATTCTCATTTTTTTTCCCCATATTTCTTTACCTGGGATTACAAATTGTGAAATCCAAAGAACTTTCTGGGTACACTGACGTCTTGTTTGTGAAGAAATTTCCTTCTTGTCATCCTGGGGCATAGTGTTAATGTTTGTTCAATTGCTTTTCTAATTTTATAAGGCATCTTGCATTCAGCTTATGTTACCCTTTAAATCAGATGAAGAATGAGAGTAAATGCTTTCATTACTGGAATACAAGTAAAGTCACCTTCTAATTGTAATTAAGGGCTATTAGGAAGGTAACTCATTTTCCCGCAAATTTGGTGCCAGTTATATCTGGGTTTGAAGACACTATAATGTCACCTACTAATGATGTTTAGTAGGCTCTGCTTTTATGAAGTGTCATGTACAACTCACAGTTGTTTTTCTAAACAATGTTGCCTGCTCAACCTTAATGGTTTTATTAGAAAGAGTTTCAAAAGTGTTTTTTTATGGTGAGAAGCCAGTGATTTGTGCAAGGATAAACTTTTGAGAATGTGCATATAGTCTTTTAAATTATTTATCTTTATGTATAGCACTGTCTCAAAATGGTTATTTTTTTTTTTTGAGGTGTTTCGTAGTTGCAAAGTACTTGTATGCCTTTGAATGATAGGTTTTACCTTATATCTTATACTTCTGTATGCGTTCTTAACTGATGCTTTCAGATCATGTTGGCCCACCTGTCTGTAGTAGTATTACTCACATTATATTATATGCAGTCATGTACACCACTGTTCCTAGATTAGGCTGCAAGCTGGTGAGTTCTTGACAAGTTTCCAGAGACCTGGCTAGTCATTGCTTAGGCCATCTGGCTGTTTGTTTATTTCTGTCATGGAGTATGCTCCCTGCCCATCATCTGGGACTTTGAACCCCTGAAGCTGAGGGAAAGGAAAACACATCATTTGGTTCTCATTGGCTCTCTACCCTTCTGCTGAAGGATCATATTGCCAGGAATCTCAACATGTGGTTGAGGATGTGGGTGGGAAGGAAGGAGTCACCACAGAACTTTAAACAGATGGCTCTCATTTCAGGGCAGCTCACTCAAATAAATTCATTCTTTAACCATAACATATATTTTGCAAAACAGAATAGATATAAAAGAAGAAAAGCAATATTGACCACTCTGGGTCTGGAACTTGTAGTGGATTGTATAGGTAACCTAAAAATGGCATAAGCTCTGGCTGGTGGATTATTCCTTTTAGACTGACTCCTGCTGAGGAATATAGAGATATTCCTTCTTTAATTCTCCATCTTTGGGAGACCAAATAGCATTCTTGGTGTGCTGTCAGGATAATACTTCAATACCTTAGGATAGTACCTCAGTACCTACATTTTTTTTTTTTTTTTTTTTTTTTTTTTTTTGGAATTAAATAACTTGATTCATGGAAGCACCTTTAAGGAAGACCTAGGACATATGAAATGCTCAACAAATGCTAGAAATGTGTAATAATTAAATCATTTCACAGTTACATGGGAACTGGAATAGAGAAGAAACTCGTGATAGTAGACATTGCAGAAGTTTCCGGGTTGGACAAACTTGAATTTGAATTCTGGCTCTGCCATTTACTGTGTGTCTTGGCCAGTTGCTGAGCCTATCTGAGTCTTGGTTTCCTTGTCAGTATAACAGAAATAAAAATTGTTGTTTTTCATGGTGTTACGGACCAAATGTTTGTTTCGCCTCAAAATGTGTATGTTGAAATCGAACCTTCAATGTGATAGTACTAGGATATGGTGTCTGTAGGAGGTAATTAGGTCTTGAGGGTGGAGTGCTCATGAATGGGATTGGTGTCTTTATAAAAGGAACTCCGTGGAGATCTCTCACTCTTTCCGCATGTGAGGATATAAGGAGAAGTCAGCAGTTTGCAACATGACATAGGGCTCTCACTGAAACCTGATCATGCTGGCACAGATTTTGGACTTCCAACCTCCAGAGCTGCGAGAAATACATTTCTGTTGTTTATAAGGTACCCATTCTATGGTATTTCGTTATAGCAGCTCAAACTGGTAAAGATGCATAGTTATGAAGATTAAAGGAGATTTCATACATAAAATGGATGACATATGTTTGACAACACTCGATAAAGGGATTTACTAGGTATGAAATGAGAAATCAGAATTCAAGCCGCAGTCTTTTCACTCATTAGCTATGAAATCTGCACGAAATTACCTTATTATCTTAAGCCTTAATACCCTTTTCTGGAAAATGAAGAGGAATATAAAATGGCTTTCAATATTTGTACATATGTCTACCACTTTTTTATTAGCATTTAACTTTCACAATTTACTTGTTAATGATTTGATTTTTCCTGCCATATTTTAATCCTAGAATTATTCATCTTTGTATATACAGAAGCTAGCACAGTGCTTGGCATATGAAATTTGCTCCACAAATGCTGAGTGAATGAAGAGATGCATGAATTCAGGGAAGGCCAAATATATATTTTCATGAGAATGATGCATGAGCAGTATTCAAGAACAGAGAAATGGTGACTTCCCTGATTCCACACAAGCTACAGCCAGGCATTAGAAAGTTGGAAATTGGTTGAACAAAAAGCCCCCAAGGATGATAGCATTTTCATCTACATAAAAATATTCCTAACACAATTTCATATGTCAAAATCAAGTTTATTTTCACTGCCATTGAAATGTGAGATGTAATTGGCACTGATCCTATTAAGTTTGTTCTGTTTTTGCTCTATATTCTTTGTAAATTTAGTCTAGTAATATTTTCTCGTTAGAGTCATTTACCCAATTTTTTTTCACAAACGTGTGAAGAGAAAACATCATGTGTAAATTTCTAACTTTCTAAAACACATTTTATTTCAAATTTGATTACTTTTTAAAACGAGACCTAACAAATGATAGTGAGGTCCATATTTGCAAAAAATCTTTTCTAAGGTTTTTCAAAGCTTTTTACTGGAGAAACAAAATTGTGTTTGTGAAACAATCTGTGATTTAAAATAAGTTTAAAATATTTGAGAGAATAATACAATTCAATACACAAAAACTTTTCCTTTTTAAGATGGAAGGACCTATTTTTCTTAAGTGGTAACTTTAGTGTGAATTGTTCTTAAACAGTATTTAGAAGGCAAGTGTATCTGGTGAGAACACCCATGGTTATGAGGATGTGGTTATTACACCTACCTAAGTTTCGGGGGTATATGCTGCTCCTTTTTAGCTGCAAACTTGTTTTTAGATTTCTCTCAGGACTGTGCATTGAATTTTCTATGGTCTTTATTTCAGCAAAGTGTATCTGTTCCACTGCCTCATTCATTCAATAAATAATCTATCTGTGTCACACTGTGGTATATGGCACTGGCATATCATGTTGATAGTTACCCTTATGGAGCTAAAAGTTCAGTGGAAGCAACAGTCATTATACAAATAAACACACAAATAAATATGTGTAACGAAACCTTGAGATGAGCTCTGCGAAGAAAGAAAACAGACTATACATTTGAAAAATTATAATGGCATGGGCAGGGGAGGGGGCTGCCGATTTGCAATGACAGAATCACAGAATATCTTTCTGGGGAGGGGACATTTATAATAAAAACTAAAATGAAAAGGAGCAGAAGGAAGGATTGAGGACAGAAAGTCGCAGAATATTCCAGATAAAGGAAAGAAGCTGGCATATTTTAGGAACCATATCAGGAGTACAGAAAACAAGGGAGAGTATGTGTGTGAGGTGTCATAGAATAAATAACCAGTATAAGGTTATCCAGAGATCAGGTTTTGCATTTTGGAGTGATCAGGTTTGTATTTTGAAATGATCACTCTGGTTGAAATGTGAAGAAGCTGGGGGTTCAAGTATACAACAGAAGATATTAGTTAGGAGAATACAAGGAAGTTGCAGTGGCCCAGGAATGAGGTGATAGCTCCATAGACCAAGGAGGGACTGCCCAGTAGAGAGAGAAGTGAGCAAATGAGATTTGTTGTGGAACTTGTGGACTTTCCCAGTTTTTTACTTTTTAATATCTAAAAACTGGACGTGTCTTTTAGTCAAGGCATTTCATGGCTTATTTTTCAACATTGTTTTTCTTTCTTAGTTATACTTAAAATAATGACACATGTTACCATTGATGACATCTTAGATTCAGTGCTGTATTAGTTCATTCTCACATTGCTATAAAGTACAACCAGAGCCCGGATAATTTATAAATAAAAGAGTTTTAATTAACTCACAGTTTTGCAAGCTGTACAGGAAGCCTGGCTGTGAAGGTCTCAGGAAATTTACAATCGTGGTAGAAGGTGCAAGAGAAGCAGGCACATCTTACATGGCCAGAGAAGGAGGAAGAGAGCAAAGGGGGAGGTGCTAAACACTTTTAAAGAACCAGATCTTGTGAGAACTCACTCACTTTCATGAGAACAGCAAGGGGGAAGTCCGCCCCCATGATCCAATCACCTCCCGCCAGGCCCCTACTCCAACACTGGAGAATACAATCTGAGATTTGGGCAGGGACACAAATCCAAACCATACAAAGGGGATATGGTAAAACTTGCTAAAATTTTATGAGGGGCCGTGGCCTTATTTCTTTCCTTAAGAGAGTTATATTTTTAGTTAAGCTATCTGACGTTATAATAGGATATGATATCACATAAGGAAATATTCTATAACAAAATATTCGTTTCACAAAAGCTTTTTGCTTCTAGGCATTGATTGGAGTGTTGTACATACAGTGGTAAGAGAATAAAGCAAGAATAGTTGCTTCATAGGTTTCTAGTGTAGCTGGGAAGATGGACATTGAAGAAATAATGAATGCTGTTGAATTCTGTGAAGGAGCAGTGCAGTTTGATATGGGCAGGGGGGAAAAGACGTGTCTGATCTTGTCTAGGGAGAGAAGGCAAAACATCTTTAGGAAATGACATTGATTCTGAGACCCAAAAGATGAGGAGTTAATAGGAAGAAGGAGTAGGGAAGAGTAATTCTAGGCCTGTTTTATGGCACATTTGAGAAATGGAAAGGTTAGTAGCGCTGGAACACAGAGGAAATAATGAATCATGAGTCTGAGGAGACATGCAGGGCCCAGATATGGCTGGGTCTTATCTCATAGACAGTGAGAAGGATGGAAGAAGTTGATATAATAAATTTTGCTTTTCATTGATGTCTTGTGGTCATTATGTACAGAACGCATTTGTAGGGTGAGAAATGAAGGGCAAGAATGAATGTATGGATACCTGTACAAGAGACAGTAGCAGAGGTTGTGAGAATGGAAATAATTGAACAAATATATGAGATATTTAGGATGTAGAATGCACAGGGTCAGGTGCCAGATTGGAAGGTAATCAACTCTCTTAATTTTAGCTTAAAAACTTCTACCTCCCAAGAGACGCCTCAGTTCCAGGCAATTCAGTGTGGTTGGCCATTCTTGGTGGCAGAATGAGAAATCATATAAGACTTCCCTTTTCTTGACTTGAACAATGAGGTAAATTATGGCGCAATTTCCTGAGTAAGAGTCCTGAAGGGGGCCAACTTTTCAGATACAATGGCATATGGTTTTGAATTGCCAGCGACACATTTCAGCACACATTTGAATAGAAATTTTTGAAACTCAGAAGCAAGATCTGTCCAGGAGATGGACATTTAGGATTTGTGGCATGACCAATGAAGTCATAGAATTGGAAAAAATTAAGTAGCGAGGTTGTATTGAGTGAGAAGGGAAGCTTATCTTGAAATAAGTGCTGATAATTTTTATCATTTAATGTCTACTGAAGGAATAAGAGGCAGCAGCAAGATACATTCAGAATGAGTGACTGGAGAGAAAAGAAGAATAAACAGAAATGAAGACCCAGTGGACATTTGAAGGGAGGATTGAGTGGTGTTGAGTGCTGCTGACAGATATATATGATAACAGAAGTCCATTGAATTTTGTGATATATTGGCAAGAGCAATGTTTGTAGATATATCCAAATAAAAACCCGGTTGTGTTGGAATTGTGTTGTGGAGTGAGTGAGAAAATGCAGACAGCAAGTGAAGGCTTTTATGAAATCTTGACTCCAACAGGATAATTAAGACTCTGCCACCTGGCCAGGTGCAGTGACTCATGCCTGTAATCCCAGCATTTTGGGAGGCCGAGGCACGTGGATCACCTGAGCTCAGGAGTTGGAGATCAACTGGGCCAACGTGGTGAAACCCCATCTCCACTAAAAACACAAAAATTATAATCCCAGCACTTTGGGAAGCTGAGGTGGGCAGATCATGGAGTCAGTACACTGAGATCATCCTGGCTGACATGGTGAAACCCCATGTCTACTAAAAATACAAAAAATTAGCCAGATGTAGTTCCAGCTACTTGGGAGGCTGAGGCAGGAGAATCACTTGAACCAAAGAGGTGGAGGTTGCAGTGAGCTGAGATTGTGCCACTGCCCTCCAGCCTGGGTGGCAGAGCAAGACTCTGTCTCAACACACACACACACATACACATACACACACGCACACACACAAATTAGCCAGGCATGGTGGTGCACGCCTGTAATCCCATGTAATCCCAGCTACTCTGGAGGCCAAGGCAGGAGAATCGCTTGAACCAGGCAGGTGGAGGTTGCAGTGAGCCAAGACTGTGCCACTGCACTTCAGCCTGGGTGACAGAGCGAGACTCAAAAAACAAAAACAAACAAACAAACAAAACAGAAAGAAAGAGAGGAAGGGAGGGAGGGAAGGAGGGGGGGAGAAAGATAGGAAGGAAGGGAAGGGGAGGGGAGAGGAGGGAATAGGAGGGGAGAGGAGGGGAGGGGAGGGAAAGAAAGGAGTCTGCCATCTAAAGGAACATGCGAAGACTAGGTAGCATTCTTTGATTGTTTTAGGAAGATTTTAACAGAGAGAAAGATCTTGAAGGAATTGAAAGAAAAGAGCTTAGGGTCTTAATAGTGGGAGAATAAAGAGGATCGAGAACATAGATAGAAGAATTTTTCTTAGCTAGAAGAACCACCTCTCTGACTGTGACAGAGGGAAAGAAGACACGAATGCTGCAAACACATCTTGGAGTCATGTTATGTGTAAAGTGTGCTTCCCAGGAAATGCTTCACTAACCTTCATGTGTCAAATTATGCTTCATGAGAAAAGGTACAGTAAGCAGCCCAATAAATGATGATTATGTATCATATATTCATAATTGCATGTATTACAGCTTTACTGTTGGAGCAATTACATTTTAAAATGTATTTTAAAATTCTTGTAAATCCAATACCTACCAGGCACTCAGGGTTCAGAAATGGCACTGTGACTGTCATCAAGAACGTTCAATGCGATGATGGAGATGGGTATTTAAATAGATAATTGCAATAGAGTCTGACAGGAAGTGGAACTAGAGTGCGGTGAAAGTAAACAGCATGCGACAGAGGCATGAGAGAATAATATTAATTAAGATTTGTGTTTAGCCACCAGAATGAGACTGAAATAATTTTCACTTGACAATGTAGAATTGTTAGGCCCTCCAGGGGTGGGTGAATGAAAAAAATACAACTATTCTGTTCCATGAGGTCGTGCAGGGATCCAGATTTTTAGAGCTTTTTTGCTCCACTATATCTACATGACGAAACCTGGCTCCCCACCACCATATACATGTTCAAGTCCACAGGGAGGGAGCAGAGGAAATGGAGGATTACTTATCTTTCTGATTCAGCCCGCTGGCCTGGAGTGATGTGGTTGGAATTCCTTCATCTTATTCATTAGTATAACCTGGAAGTGCAGTGGAGTTAAAAAACTTAACCAATGATGGAAGGATAGATGCCTTATCTTTCTGGATGATTATAAGGTCATTTCATAGTCAGGCTTCTCAGATGTCCTAGCATATGCGTGAACTTCTGATTTCTCACAGTAACTTTGTCAAAATACATTTATATTGGCTTTCCTCCATCCTTGTATCACTCTCTATGCTTTTCTCACTCCTCCTTCCTGAGATTATGCCTTTAGTAAACTATTTATATCCAATTCCTTGTCTCAGGATCTGCCTTTGGGGGGACCCAAACCAACTAATCAGGTAGAGCAGCAGCCTTGACCAACTAGAATTGATATCTGTTGGTTGGTGTCACCAGGGTGTCCCCACTTGACATCATCTCTAAAATCATGGAGGCAGGAAACTGCCTGGTGATTTCAAAAAGCCATGAGAAATACATATGAAATAATGAAATAGACTTCATTATAGAGAGAGGAACAGAAGGCTGCAGAGTTAGATGGGTGTCTTAGTCAGCTCAGGCTGCAGTAACAGAATTCTACAGACTGGATGGCCTCAACAACAAGCATTTATTTCTCACAGGTTTGGAGCCTGGAAGTGTGAGATCGGGGTGCCAATATGATTGGGTTTT
The DNA here is from genome assembly GCF_007565055.1 of Rhinopithecus roxellana. Lineage (NCBI taxonomy): Eukaryota > Metazoa > Chordata > Mammalia > Primates > Cercopithecidae > Rhinopithecus > Rhinopithecus roxellana. The sequence continues at coordinate 174,151,438 of NC_044550.1, forward strand.
CAATGAGGGCCTTTCTAGTTTGCAGATAGCTGCTGTCTTGCTATGTGTATCCTCAATTGGCAGAGAGAGAGAGAGAGAGAATCTCTCGTGTCTCTTTTTATAAGAGCTTGAATCCTATTCACGAGAGCTCCTCCCTAATGACCTAATTACCTCCCAAAGATCCCACCTACACATACCATCATATTGGGGTTTAGGCTTCAGCATATTAATTCAGGAGTGGGGCACAAACATTGAGTCCATACAATGTGGTTCAAATTGTGAGGACCTTTTAATATATAGAATATACGTGTATTTAATATACATATATAATAATATAGATATTATATCAGTGTAATATGTGTGTGTGTATAATATGGGATCTATATTTAATCCTGTGGAATGACATGAAGTCAGTAGCAGTAAATTATTCAATGTTTGTTTTCTTTATGTACTTGTGCATTTAGTAGAGGAGTCATATATTTAGATAGGGCTTCAAGAAGGCGTATGTTGAGCATAAATTACAGGAGACAATGATGTAGAAAGAGGGGTGTCCGAAGTGGCTATTTTAGGCATCCAAGTGAGAGATGAGGATCGAAATAGGTGTAGGAGGGGAACCACAATACTGGGGATGGAAAAAGTTCATATATATTCTAGAAAAAGATGCATAAATTAAGATACTGTTAAAAGTATTTGACAACTGGTCCTGCAAGGTACCAGCTAGTAAGAAGGGACTTTGACTGTATATCCCCAGTATGGCAGAACCAGTGCATCCTAGATGATTGGCACTCTGGGTGTAAAGGATCCACACTGAGGAGCACCCAGTCTGTTCTCAGGGCTAATATGATTTCTTCTAACTTTCCAAATGGCATGGAGAAGGGAATCATAGCCCTATGTAATGTCATTTAGATTTATCCATTGCCCCATCATTGCCATTTCTCTTGCATTTTAAGGATTTCTGGAACAATCTAATTTAAGATATGTTCAAGTGTTTGTATCCATTCACCTTTGATGACTAAGTCATAATTGTCACCGCACCCTGAGAACAGTCCACTTCCACCATTGCGTGGCTAACCTGCATTTTCTTTTCTGCTAGTCACAAGACCTTCCTAGTTAGGATATGCTGATGGACCTAAAATACATGTCAGAGCAGGTGTTAGCATCCCACTGACAATCAAAGCAAGAATTAACACTTAACTCAGGAGAAATGACCTTTTATTCTTTCCGGAAATGTTCCAGTCCTGCTGGAGCCACAGCAGAAGGAGGCTGATTTGCTCAACAAATATCTATTCGTTGTAGGCTATAGCTCAGCAATCAGAAGACTATCTTGGGAGACATCAGGGTAGAAAAAGTCTGCATGACCCTCAGGAGCTTTATAGGTTTGTGCAGAGGTAAAATGCCCCTGTGTTTCCTAGAATCTAACTGGACTTCCTATGATTTCACAGAGTTAGAAGTGAACATGCGGTGTTTTTACATGCAATTTCCCCTGCTGCCAATTCCAGAATTTCAAAGAAGGGAGTTGTGTTAGTTTTCTGTGACTGCTGTAAGAAACTACGACAACTTGTTGACTTGATACAACAGATATTTATTATCTCTTCAGTTAGGAAGGCCAGAAGCCAGAATTCAAGGTACCAATAGGGTCACATTTCTTCCAATGGCTTTAGGAGATAATCCATTCCTTGCCTTCCAGCTTCTGGTAATTCCAGGAATGTCTTGGTTTATGGATGCCTGTCTCCAACTTCTGACTCAGTTATCTCATTGCCTCTTCTCTTGTGTGTATCTGCCTCCCTCTAGACTGAGAAGCCCAGAGGGAGACAGAGATCTCCCTCCCTTTTAAAGGGATACATGTGACTTTGCCTAGGGTCCACTTGGATAATCCAATGTAAGAACCTCCTTTGAAGATCCTTAATTTCATCAGGTATGCAAATACTTTTTTTTATGGATAAGCTCCCAGGGAGTAGTACCTGGGCATATCTCTTTTAGGGGCTATGATTTAATCTATTACAAAGGTAAAGTCTAGTCATTTATTGAGGAGGGGGAAGGAAAGAGGGAGAGAAAACAAAGAGAGAGGAAGAGAGAGAGGGAGAAGAGAGACAAGAAGCAAGAATAGGAATCTTCCTTAGGGATAAAATAAACCGATTAGCCAAAGAGTCTTCACCTACAGTCAATTCTCACTTTTGTCTGAATAAGAAACAGAGACAAAAGAAGTGAAGAAGGAAACAAAAGCAAGGGTGAGGGGTAAAGACTGCAGCCTTTGCAACCAAAGAGACCTGCATCCAAACCCCACTGAAACAACTTACTAACTATATTACTCTGGAAATATCTTTAACATGGCTATGATAAGACCTAAAATACAGAGTTACTTTACTGTTTATGTGAAATGTCATATTTCTGTGTCTACATACATTATAGATAGGTAGATGATTGATAGATAGATAGATAGATAGATAGATAGATAGATAGATAGATAGATAGATAGATAGATAGATAGATAGATGAATAACCTGGCACAGAATGTGGCACACAGTTTGGGCTCCATGTAGTCATTTTCCTCAAAAGCATTAAGTACACATTAGTTACTGTTATCATGAGCCCATTTTTCTTTTGGAGGAGAGCAAATCAGATTCAGAGCCACCGTCTTCAGTTCTAGTTGAGTTAGTCCTACTAGCTTATCTCATTTGTCATCATTTCTGATATGGCTCTTAGGTAACGAGTTTTTTTTTTTTTTTTTTTTTTTTTTTTTTTTTTTTTTTTTTTTGCCCTGTAAGACTTTATTACTTCTTCCTCCTGTCCCAGACTCTGTAAATTTCAGTGGCATCCAATAGAATAGGAAGTAAGACTTCTCTTTAAGGCAGATGTCTGTTATATTGCTGTAATAAAGCAAGTTGTTGGGTAAGAAAATACTACAGAGGCTTGAGTTCATCATAACTCATGATAATCTAAATAATCTGTTAATGAGGTTGCTCTTTGAGTGATACATCATTCTAAACTATGGGACAATGGGTGCAATAAAGTCTTTACAGAAATTCCCTGGGGTGTTTTTGCTCCTAGTAGCTGTCTTTGCTTAAGTGCTTCTAATGACACCTTCTAGTGGAAATGGAAGTGTTTGGCTAATGCAGTCTCAAAATGGGAGTTGTAGACTCTTAGTGGTGTCTCATGCGCCTTAATGAGCTATCAGCTGTTGTTTTCCTTTAAACACTTAAAAATCAGCATGAGAAAAAATCATTATATTTATTTCTAATACAGCAAAAGAGAAATTTTAAAAATTCACTCGTACGAAAGGCTAAAAGAATCTGAAAAAGTCAGGTTCTGCATTAGGAGGATCAATTCATATCCACTAAAAAGAATAGATCTCTTTTTTGTGACATTTTCAGCAATTGGCCTTTTCAAAGGAGAATTAATTTTTCAGTGTAGGATTAGTGCCATCAGAAATGAAGATTTATCTTATTATTTGACATAGAGCTTTGAAATTTGCAAGCTGAAGACATATTTTCTCCATTTGATAGATGGTATCTTCAAAGATTGTCTTCTACATCTTAATGTGTGAGCCATGTGTGTTTCTGTGTGTACATAAAAATTCCTTAATTACTCTCTCAAAATCCAGTGAGCTATTCAATAGAATTCATTGCTCTTATCAGCAATTGACCTTTTCAAAGGAGAATTCAATTGGCATATAATGCATATGGTGTAAGTAAAGACTTGTTTTGTAATCATGTAATCAAATAAAAATATTATACTGGAACTTCAAATTAGTGGCAGAAAGCACAACCATGTGAAATGTTATTCTTATCAGAGCCAGTCAATAAGTGATTGCATAGTTTAGAAGATTTACTTTTCTTACCTTCTCAATAAATAATTTCTTCTTCTATAGTTTTAACAAAAATTGGGGTTGATCTGAGGTTAATTTTAAAACATCCTACCAAAGTTAATGACATTTGACTGTAATTGAGCTTCACTTATTGGGTCATGCAAGGAAGTCTAACCCTATACCCGTGATCAAAGTTTTGAGATTAATTGTAGGTTTACCCAAAAAATGAGCATAATCACTAACAAGAATGTTAATTTTAGAACTTAATGCATTTATTTCTATGGTAACTATGTTTGTTCTTTTTTCACTTCATCTCTGAAACAATAATCAGCTAGTCATTGTCATCAGAAGCTTCTTTTAAAGTCAATTTCATAGCAACAACTGCAGTCTTCCTGGAAAGACTCTAGAAGTTCAGAAATGCTGATTCCAGTCAGGTCTTTGCACAGTATTAAAATTCAGTCCCCACAGTATATCATGCCTCTTAAAGCGATAACCTTCAGAGCAGACTATATGAGACCGAATTTATGGGCTAATAACTAATTTATAAAAGCACACTTGATCTAACATGTTATTTAAATTAAAGTTGAACATCTACAGTGAAAGTGAAAAAAAGAATCTGAATCCCACTAAATACTTGTGGAGGATATTTTCTATAGACTTCACGCTACTCTTCAGGTTTTTATTAATTCTTCTGTGTTATTAATTCTTTCTGTAGAGGTGTTGCCCATTGAATAGTGAGTGATTTTGTTTGTTTCTTGAAATTAACACAAGTGGAAAACACCACTAGTAGTTCAGATATGTTTATTGAACACCTATGATATGCAAAACACTGGCCTAGACAGTATAGGAATAACAACATTAGAATAAATAAAATAGGTAAATAAATAAAATGCATCTCAATAATTTTTTATAGGATATTATATCTTAGGTGAGAGGATTCAATATGTATGAAAATGATTAAATAAGAATTAAAATATCACATGCTATGAAACATTGTTAAGGAAAAGTCCTCTGTAAATTTAAGGAAGAAAGATCTTATTGTTCAAAAAGGAAATAGAAGAATTGGCATTTGAACTGATTTATAAAATAATTTGTAAATGTAAGCATAATAGTGAAAATATTAGCATACAATTCTATAGTGTTTGTTACGTGCACACTTTTCTAAAGGCTTTTGCATCTATTAACTCATCCCTATAAGGATGGTGTCATGGTAATCCCCATATTATAGGTGAGGAAATAGTTGTGTAAAAGTTAAATAACTTGCCTGGGATCACAGAGCTAGCAAGTGGAGAGGTGGAGGAGCCTGATTTATCTCTGGCCAGGCTGGGTCAGAGTCTATGTATTTATAAATCGCCACTCAGGGAAGACACATTGGATGAGTTGCAGAATGTATTTGTTTCCTATTACTGCTGCAACAAATTGCCACAAACCTGGTGGCTTAAAGCAGCACAAATTTACTATCTTACAGTTTTGCAGTTCAGAAATATGAGATGGGTTTCACTAAGCTAAAATCAGATGTCATCAATGTGCATTCTTTTCTAGAAGGAGCATCTGTTTCTTTGCCTTTCACAGCTTCCAGAGGCCATACCCATCACTTGGCTTGTGGGTCCTTCTTTGTTCAAATCTAGCAGTTGCATCATTTTGACCTCTGCTTCCTGGTGTCACATCTCCTTCTGAGATTCTGACTCTCCCGCCTCCCTTTTTCACTTATAAGAACCATTATGGTTACATTGAACTGATAAGGATAATCCAGAATAATCCCTTTATATTCTAGTCAACTGATTAGCAACCTTAATTTCAATTATAGCCTTAATCCCCCCTTGATATGTGACACAACATATTCACAGGGTCTGGGAATTAAGACATGAACACCTTTGTGGGTCTGTAAGTTATTTTGCCTACCACTCAGAGCATGAGTTTAGGTTCAGTGATGAGAAAGAAGGAGCTATTAAAAGAAAGGCAATCTGGTTTGGCAAAATGAGAAAGGGGGCAGTTTGTAAAAAGTGTAGGATGGAAGTCGTACTGAGGAAATTACGAATCAAGTAGGAGTTCAATAAATGGATATCTCTATATCTCTCTAAAAATTTTTTAACAGCAGGATAATTATTTTTCTCACCTAATTTTAAATATGTAATCTCCACAGATACTTACTGAGCATTTATTACATTTTGAGGGTATATAAAAAATATATCATTTTTATATTTTAATTGGCTCAACATTTAAAAACTTAAATGAGCCAATTGTGTGAGATGCCAAAAAATGGGTCACAGATGTGTTGTCAAAAGTGGCCTTGTTGGAATCTCTAAAGAGTCCTTTCTATAAAGGATACCTTTCGTTCTTGCCTCAATACTGAGAAAGCTGTAAAACAAGCAGGAAGGATAGAGGCCAAGTCATAACCAGGTTGGGGCACATGACTTTCAAATATGGGTAAAGTGCAGTTGCTAATGTGAACCACAATCTGACCTGTATTGTAGGGCAATTTGGCTTCCAAAAGGGAGGCTCCTACAGAATTTACAGATGTAAAGCATGGAGTGAAAGAGGACAGCCCAGGATCTCCACAGGAAGGCTGTTTCTAGACAGAAGAGTTACTCTTCTTATAAGTTTTCACTTATAAGGTTCTTATAATTGAAAAAGGGAGGCGGGAGAGTCAGAGTCCCAGAATGTAACACCAGGAAGCAGAGGTCAAAATGATGCAACTGCTAGATTTGAACAACCAAATAAATCATTTGCCTCCACAGGGGCAGAGTGAGTACAGGGATGAGAGAAGAAATTAGAAGTACCACACTAGCAGAATTTTCTCTTCCTGGCAGAACATATAAGTAATAGGGAAGAAGCATTTCCCTCTTAAGACATCTCAAGTTCATCTTGGTTTAACGTAAACTCATCATATTCTTCCCAAATTAGTTATCCCCAAATGTTCTTGTGTTATACATCTCAATGGGTATGCTATGGGACGAATTGTTGTGCTTACCAAAATTTATATGTTAAGTCCCTAATCTCCAAAGTATATTTGGAGGTGGGCCTTCGGGAGATAGTTAGGTCATGAGGGTAGAGTCCTCATGAATGGAATTAGTGCCCTTATAAGAAGAGGCACAAGAGAGATGATCTCTCTCTCTCTCTCTCTCTCTCTCTCTCTCTCTCTCTCTCTCTCTCTGTGTGTGTGTGTGAGGGAATATGAGGATACAAGAAGGCAGCCGCCTGCAAGCCAAGAAGAGAGCCCTCAGCAGAATCCAACCTTGCTGGCACCCTGATCTCAGACTTTGGAGCCTCTAGAATTCTGAGAAGATAAATTTCCATTGTTTACACCACTCAGCATAATGTTTGTTATAGCGGCCCGAGCTGATTAAGACTGGTTGGAGCCACACTATCCTAGTTACCCAAACTAGATACTTAAGGATCACCTTTGACTGTTTTCTCTCACTCACTAACTCTTTCCAGTCACTCTTGAAGTGTGGCTTTTTCTCAAACGAGTAATATCTGCCCCATCTCTCCTAATATGTGTGATCATTTTACTCAAATAACTTTCAGTGGTGTCCTTATGTCATCACGCTCTGCTTAACCATGTTCCCTCCTGCTAGATATGTCTAAAATATAAATGTACCCAAGCCACCTTATTTCCAGAAGCCCTGATAATGACTTCCTTAAAATCTCTAAAATTCATATGAAAAATCTTCTAATTTAGGTATACTTTCTAGAATCCAGGTCTTGTTAAGTACCCTCTTTTATGCTACTATGACATCTTGCTTCAGTTCTAAAACTTCACCAATTTTATTACATTTTAAATGATAATGTATGCCCTACTCAAAAAGATGAGTTTTATAATAATTGAAATAACAATTATTACATTATGATAAAAAGAATTATTCCCAGATAAATAGTAATGTACTTTTTATGCTTGTATGTGTTTTTTGAATAGTGATGAGCACATTTATTATATGAACTAATTAATTCTTGCAAGAACACTGAGAAGTAGATATGGCTTTGCCTATTTCATCTGAAAGAAAACTAAGACTCCTAGAAATTACATGATTTACTCAAAGTCACATGGCCAATAGGTAACAAATCTGGAGTTTAACTAGGGCACTATGATTATGAAACATGTGAATACTGGTTTTGAGGTGCCTATCTAAATACTAGCAGGTAAAGGAGTAAAAACTACATGTTTTGAACTTCTTATGAGTTAGTAAAAAGACCAATATAATAAACCATTTTTATTTAACTTCCAGAACCTTGAGACTAGAATGATAAGGCAAGAAGACTACATGATTTTTATAGTCTGAGTAGTAACTTCTTCAAAGATTTTTACTTTTACTTTTTCTTAAAATGAAATGAGTGAACATTATAGAATTTTCCAAGAATCATAAATTGTCCCTTTAGATCAACTTGATTTACTTTGAGTCAATGGATACCAAATGTTTGATGACAACACAAATAAATGGAGCAATAAAACCTCAATACTTTTTACAATTTTTATTTATTTTATTTTATTTTTGAGACAGAGTCTTGTCCTGTCACCCAGGTTGGAGTGCAACAATCTCGGCTCACTGTCACTGCAACCTCCACCTCCCTGGTTCAAACAATTCACCTGCTTCAGCCTCCCAAGTAGCTTGGATGACAAGTGCATGCCATCACGCCCAACTAATTTTTTTGTATTTTTAGTAGAGATGGGATTTCACCATGTTTGCCAGACTGGTCTCAAACTCCTGACCTTAGGCAATCCACCCACCTTGGCCTCCTAAATTGCTGGGATTACAAGCATTAGCCACCGCACCTGGCCCCCAACACTTCTACTCAGTAAATAACTGATGAATCAGTCCAAAACTCAAAGTGTATGGGAGCTGTTTAGGTTGGATGGCCCTTGCATGCACCACTACTGCTCACACCATCAACAACGTTTCTCCATAGCTGCCAGGGGTATTGAATGATTTCATCATTTCAGATAATTAACATAGGAATTGTTGGTCATTTTGTGCTCTGTACTTTAATATCATAGAACTAAAGAGTTATGATGAACCTAGGAAAGTTGTTTAGTCAATTAACAATTCTTATTGAGTGGAATTATATGAGCATATTTTCTAAATGCTGAAAAGAGACACAGAAAAGCATGAAAATTGGTTCCTTGCCAAGAAGTCACAATGTAGCATGGAAAAGAATATATCCATGACATAATTAGAAAACAAAACAAGACAATATGAAATTAAGTGCCTAATTTTGTGGCACAGGCTGTAAGAACAATAACATTTCAGGAAAGGATGAGAGAGTAGAGTGGGCTGGAATTGTCAGAGAATATTCATGTGGGAGATGAGGATATTGATAAGATTCTGAAAAATAGGTAGTGGGGAATGAGGGAAAATTGAGGGACATTAAGAATGAAGTATATTTAGGAGACAAGCCTGATAGGAATCCATGTCCCATGTTGGGATGAAATGGGAAATAAAATTGACTCTTTCTTTTCTTCTGTCTTCATGTCTTATATCTAAAACATGTTGGATAAAGAATCAAAATTTTAAATTTCCATAGAAAGAAATCCCATAACTAATTTTCTTGTTTTATGTAGTTACATACAATTATTCATCACATTCCTGTGCATGTAATACAGTGGCCTTGCAGATAATCTTTTAAATTTATTGAATGTATTGTATTTGCATTGCTTACTTTTGTGATTGCTCATATTTCTCTGCTTAAACATTTTTGTCATTCTATTGATTTCTGTGTTGCTGTGTAAGGAGAACATTCATAACTATTTGAGTAATAATGATGGCAATGACAAGAACATTTTACATTTATAAATAGCTTAACATTTTATAAAATATTTGCATATATGCTAACTCATTTGATCCTTACAATAATCATGAGAAATAGGCATAGCAGACACTATTACCAATGTTTCTCAGAGTTGGGAACTGACACCCAGAAAAGATGCACAATTCTAAGACAAATAGCCAGATATTAGAAGAACCAGAACTCTTAAATCTCCTGCCAAAACTCAGAAAACTGTCTCTAGTTGGCTTATTTTCATGAAATATTGAGAAACACAGTGGAACTAAACTTAGCGTGTTTTCTCACTTTCACCATGATCCAGTATAGGCCAGGTATGATATGATTTTTTAATGGTTTAATGACTTATTGTGTTCATATGATGAGAGCTAACCTTCAAAAATCCAATCTCCTATAAAGATCACCTCCTTACACAAACAGACCAGAAATAATTGAACAAGACACTCAACTTCTTTGTCCTACTTTTTCACTGTTACAATGGGGCTAATACCAGCTTTTTATAAAGACCTAATATAGTAGGAGAGAGAAACACACATTGAAAAAAAAAGTACCATTTTGTTCTATAACTTCTAGATTCCACTTCCAGGAAGATAGGGTACACATACTTTTGCCAGTTTCTTTTACTAAGAGCTAAATGTGTGGAATGTATATGTATGTATATATCAACACAAACATGTCAGGTCTACCCAAATTGATATACAGGCTTAACACAATTTATATTAAAATCCCAACAGATATCTACACACATAGACAAAATTATTCTAAAAATTGTATAGACAGCTAAAGAAACTACAATAGCTAAAACTACTTTGCAAAATAATAAAGCAGGTGGAGTTAATCTACATGACTTCAAAACTTAGTATATAGCCACAGTCCTGTGTGGTATGGCAGAAAGACAGATCAAAGAAACAGAACTAAGAACCCACAAAGATGCTCAAATTTGCCCAACCACCTTTGGTCAAAAGTTCAGAAACAATAACAATTTAATGGAGGAAGAATAGTCTTTTCAAAACGTGTGTGAGAAATCGGACACTAGGGAAACAAACAAACAAGCTGGACCTCAATCGTAACTTCACCCTTTCTACAAAAATTAACTTAAAATGAACAATTGATTTAAATGTAAAACATAATGCTATGAAACTTGTAGTAGCAGGTCACATAGGAGAAAATCTTCAGGACCTAGGACTGGGTGAGTTCTTAGACATGATCTGTACAAGAAAAAGAAGCAAATGAGATTTCATCAAAATTAAACAACCTTTGCTCTTTGAAATCCCTGTTGAGAAGATGAAAAGACAAGCAACAGACTGGGAGAAGATATTGATAAACTGCATATCTAACGAAGAACTCGTATCTAGAATGTATTTAAAAACCCAAAACTCAAGCCAGGCATGGTGGCTCACACCTGTAATCCCAGCACTTTGGACGGCCGAGGTGAGCAGATCACGAGGTCAGAAGATCGAGACCATCCTGGCTAACATGGTGAAACCCCATCTCTACTAAAAGTACAAAAAATTAGCCGGGTGTGGTGGCGGGCGCCTGTAGTCCCAGCTACTCAGGAGGCTGAGGCAGGAGAATTGCTTGAACCCGGGAGGTGGAGCCTGCAGTGAGCCGAGATTGTGCCACTGCACTCCAGTCTGGGTGACAGAGCAAGACTCTGTCTTGAAAAAAAAAAAAAAAAACAAAACCTCAAACTCAACAGTAAAAACAGACAATTCAGAGAGAAAACAAGAAAAATATACAAAGACATATTTCATCATAAAAAAAATGGGTGTCCAATGAGCCCATGAAAAGGTAATCAACACTGCCAGACATTAGGGAAATACAAATTAAGATGACAATGAGTTATCACTACATACCTATTAGAACAGCTAAAGTAAAAACTTGTGACAATGGAAATACAAGCCAGTACACCGCTGAAAAAACTGGTTAAACTAGTTGGACACTGTTTTTTCAAAAAAAGTCTAAACATGCAGTTACCGTTCAACCCAGCAACTGTACTCTGTGCATTTATCCCAGAGAAATGAAAACCTGGACACACAACCTGCACGTGATTATTCATAGCAGTTTATTTTTCATTGCCAAAAACAAGACCAAAATGTGCCTCAATGGGTGAGTGGTTAAACAAACTGTGGTACATCCACAGCATGGAATTCTACTCAACCATAAAAATGAGCAAACTATCGATACACACAACAGCTGTGATAGATCATGAGGGCATTATATTGAGAGAAAACACCAATCTTGAAAGGTCACATCTGGTATGATTCCATTTATATAGTAGTCTCTCGGTGATAAAATTATTGAGTTGGATCCGAGGTTAGTGATTGCCCAGAGTCAGGAACAATGAGGGTTTTGGTATGTGATTGTAAAAGGAAAGTGTGGGAGAGATCTTTGTGGTGATAGAATATTTTTGCATCTTAATTATAGTGGTGATTACACAAATCTACACGTTTGCTAATATGACACAGAACTACATAGCCACATTATACCAATGTCAAAGTCATGCTTTGGTGTTAAGTGCTATGTAAGATGGAAATGGGTGAAGGGTACTTAGAACCTCTTTGTACTAACTATGCAATTTCCTATGAATCTATCATTATTTCAAAATTAAAAGTGAAAAAATAAGATTTGCTCTACATCGAAGTTTCTATTTTTCTGTATCTTCTTCCCATAAGCTTGGTCATTGTCAGCTTAGGTATCCTTATGGTTTCTTTCGTCCTCCTCTGTCAATCTGCTTTTAATCTATGTCCTCTCCCACTTCTGGTATGTTTTACAGACCTAGGGCCAGCCTTCATAGGCCTCTGCTCTGGGCAAGTGAAAGGAAACCGCTAGAAGACAACACACTGGGCCCATGAATCCTCACAGTCCTCTAGACTGAGGTCACTTGAGTTAAGTAGCTTAGATTTTTAGATTGAAGTCCTGGTTTCAGATATCCAAGGTGACATTTAATCAATAACTCAAAACTTTCAGCATTGTCAACAGATTGGAATGATGTGCTGAATGAAACCAAATAAAGCTGACCAATACAAAATCCTGTAGTTGGCTTCTAAAAGGCAGCTGTGTAAGCACAAAAAAAATAGAGGTGAGACTTCAAAGCAGCCACGTTAAAAAAAAAAAAAAAAAAAAAAAAAAAAAAAAAAAAAAAAAAACGTAGAGAATTTACATTGTGCTTTAGGTGTAATATGAGTCAACAGTGTGGCTGCCAAAATTCTAAAAGTTGGTCTGTGTTACTATTAATTGCTGCATTTATATAGTAGTTATCTATGCATTTTACAAAGAGCAATTTATTTATTTAATCCTTACAATAACCTTGAGAAGAAAGTAATATGTTTATCTGCCCATTTTTTAGATGTATTACCTCAGACACAGAAAGGTTAAGTAACGTGTTTAGACTCACCATAGTAAATGTAGATCAGCAATTCAAGACCAGGCTCAAACTCATTGATCGTAATACCTTTACATACAATAATACATCTATACTGTGGTCATGCATGCATGCATTCATTCACTCAACAATATTTGTAATCCAAACATTATTCTAAATAAAATTATTAAGATTACTGCTATTGTGGGTCTTATCTCATTAGACAACTACACAACAAACAAATAAATAAGAATATTTTATGGTGGCAAGTACTATTATGACATTTAGGGTGACATGATAAAAAGTGATGAGAGAAGCTACTTACTATTTGGAGGCCATGAAAGGGCTCATTGAAGAGGAGGCATATCAACTAAAACCTGAATGACAAGAAGAGGGCAGCCACGTAAATATGCAGTGAGAGAGAAGGAATTCCACACAAAGACAGTCAGTGCACACACCCTACTGTGTGGCACTTGTTTGACCTAATCATTGAGACATAAGAAGAAGACAATTTTGGCTGGAGATTCATGAGTGAAGGGAGAATGGAATAAGAGGAGACTGAGGGAAGTGAGATTATGTAGACAACATAGGGTATGGAGTTGGATTTCATGCTCATTATTATGGGAATAATATAGAACGTTTTGAGGAGGTGATGACTTGATAAACTTTATAAGTTAAAAAGAGCCCTTTAGCTACTAAGTGGAAGGTAAATACTCAGGATTCATGGGGAAAGCAGGATGACCACTTCAGAGCCTGTTGAGGTTGTCCAGGCAAAAGATGATTATGATGTGGACATGAGTGGTACCAGAAAAAGAGAAAGAAATTGGGTACAGAGAACAGGAAGCCATGTTCAGATCTGCTTAGTTCCCTGCTGGTCAGACCACCCTTGGAGCACTGTGATCAGTTCTTGGCATGAGTCACTGGAAGAATAGTGAAGGACAGGGGGAAGATGAGAACATACTGAGATATCCAAAGACGTTTGTGTATGTAGAATAACCAATCATATTTTAAATAATTTAACAAATAATTTATATTTTAATACAAAATTTTAAATTTTAATAATTTGCAACAGAATATTTTCATTTGGGCAGCACAATGAAAATTACAGGAAATGAAGCTTGATAATATTTATGCTGATGGGACATATTATGAAAAAGACTGAGAAACTTCAAAGCAGACCATGTTCAGACAATATTCCCCTAAATGACTCAGAACCACATTCCCCCTCCAAACAAACAGGGTCTCTCTGTGCTGAGCTTCCTGGATCTGGGAGAGGGGTGCCAGCACCCCTATGGCCACCACCACTGGGACTGCACTGGGTTAAACCCAAAGCCAGTGCAGCACTGGGTCTCACCTAAGGCCTGCAGTGACCACTGCCTGGCTACTGCCTATTTTCATTCATGGACCAAAGGCTCTACACTCAGCAGGTAGCAAAGTCATCCAGGCTTATGTTCTTCCTTTTAGTGTGATGAGTTCCTCCTAACGTCAGGCAGGCCCAGAGATGCTATCCCAGAGCCAAAGCCTGGAATCAGGAATCCTCGGGCCTGCCTGGCGCTCTGTCTCACTGTAACTGAGCTGCTACCTAAGCTGCAAGACAAAGTCCCCTTTACTCTTTCCTCTCCCATCCTGAGGCAGAAGGAGACTCTCCCCATAGTCACCACAGCTAGGAATGTGCTGGGTCTCACCTGAAGTCAGCACACCTCTGAGTCTCACCCAAGATCAGAAGCAAGTATTACCTAGCTACCACTGCTGATTATTCAGGGCCCAAGGCTCTTTGGTGAGAAGATAATGAATCCTGCCAGGACTTGGTTTTTCCCTTCAATGCAGCAGGTTATCTTCTGGCCCAATGTGTGTCTCAAAATGTCATCCGAGAGCTAAGGCCTGAATGGGGGACTCAGGACTCTGCCTGGTGCCCTATCCTACTGTGGCTGAGCTGGTATCCAAGTTGCAAGACACGGTTCTTTTTGTTCTCCCTTCTCCTCTCCTCAAGCAGAAGGAACGAGTCTCTTTTGGAGCTGTGAGCTATACTGCCTAGGGTTGAGGAGGGTTGGTGCAAACATCCCTCATCCACCCCGGCTGGTATCTCACCAGGTCACATGCACTCCAAGTCCCCTGGCCCCTTTGAGCCCAGCACAGCACAGGACCAGGACTTGCCCAGGGATCGCAGTCCTCGTGGCCTAGACTACCTTTCAACCTGATGTAGAACCCCAGAGTCCTTTTGCCCATGGTGGCAGGGCTTGCTGCAACTCATATTCTGACAACTAGGATGGGCAATGTGCCTCTGGCTAGGGTTGGTCTAAACACTCCCTCCGTGGATGGAGGCTAACTTCCACCCCATGTTACTTTTTACTGTGACAGGACAGCACTGAGTTCCAATGCTAAGTCTCACAATCACTGCATTCTCCCTTCCCCAAGTGCAGACATTCTCTCAGTGCCACATGGCAGTACTTGCCAGGGGATGGGGGGAGGGGTGTTGTAGGTGATTGAAGACTGTCTTTTCTACCCTGTTCAGTGCCTCTTTCCTCAATATGATGTAAAAACCAGCTGCTGTGATCACTCACCTGATTTTTGATTCTTAAGGTGCTTTTGTGTGTGTGTACAGTTTTTCAATGTAGTGTTCCTGCAGAAGAGAAAGAATTGGTGGGCGCTTCTATTTGACTATGTTTCTTGGCCTTCTGACAATTATTTTCCTCAGCACTAAAAGGAATACTGAAACTGAATGGAAGCCACAAGTAAATAGGTTCCTGCTCAGCACAGGAAAGAACTTGGAGCCATCAGAGCTGCCCACAATAAGACGAATACTGTAAAATTTCCCACCAGTGTTGTTGATCCTATAGACAAACCACATGAATGAGAACTAAGGCAAGCGATGGAGGTTTTTTTTTTTTTTTATTACCATAGGGTGTATAAAAACTAGGACGGGCTATTAACATGAACTTTCAATGTGTTTTCTATGCTTTACTATTTTGCCTCTATAGTCTTAAAACATACTTTACAAGTGAGTATCTTGGTAAGTAGGTAATATCTAAATCCTAAAATCACAAATATTAAAATAAATCATTATTCTTCTGGGGTCATGATGGGAAGGTCTAATTAACATTCACATTTTGAAAATAAATCGTAAACTATAAAATACATTCTTAATTCATGTGATATTTGCTTTTACTATTTTTTAAAATAAAATTGAGTTATATATATTATGACAAATGATACCAATCTATGATATAATGACCTCCTAAATATTTTTCTTTCACTGTAGTAACAGCTACTAAACCACTGGATTATATTGTAGTTTATATTCCCACAATATTGTACAGTCAGCAAGTTGGAAGGATAATATGGTCATGTTATTTATGCTTGTAGAACTTGGAAAGAATTGTCCTTTAGCAGTACATTATAACAATCGATTAATAGTGAATTAAAGCAATTAAATACATTTTTTTTAGTATTTGAGATACTAGAAGCACCATTATCTTGGGCTGTAAATCAAACCAATTGTAGGAGTAGATGGACTTTGTCATGCATATGAAATCTTTAAATGCAATTCCAGTAGATCTCAATACAGTCATCTGCCAACATCTAGGTTCTCAAATTGTTGCTTTCCCAAGCCCAGCCAAGGCTATGCCAGATACTTATTTTCATGGTGGCCTCTTCAATTAGATTTAACGCTTTGGTAGTGTAGGGACACTCGACTATTTTAAGACATTTGTAAGTTCACCACAAACTGCTCAGAGTCTGTCATAGAACACCCTAGAAAGTCAACCAAGAAGAAGAAATAAGCTGACATTAAAGGGGAAGAAAGGTGTGACTATGTGCTTGAGAAACAGAACATTGGGCTGCCAGAATGGCTGGGGAGTTCCCATGACAGAGTGGACACTTGTACTGTTTGGAGAATGCGTAAGTGATAGCATAATTGAGTTCATCAATTAATGAGCAGGTGTTCAGTGTATTTAAGATTAAATATTGGCAATAATTTAAATTAAAACTATAACATTCCAAAGTAAGAAGCTGACCTACGTTTTGGTATTAAATAGTACATTGGCTACTATCTGTCTTAAGAGATTTTTCTTGTATTTATATAGAGTTTTTTTATTTTTCAAAGTGATTTCACATATACCCCCATTTTTAAATTTCACAGTACATTTAGTGAGGTCCCAGAGATGTGTGCATTCCTCTTTTTTTTTTTTTTTTTTTTTAGACGGAGTCTTGCTCTGTCGCCTAGGCTGGAGTGCAGTGGCGCGATCTCGGCTCACTGCAAGCTCCGCCTCCTGGGTTCACGCCATTCTCCTGCCTCAGCCTCCCGAGTAGCTGCAACTACAGGCGCCCACCACCACGCCTGGTTAATTTTTTGTATTTTTAGTAGAGACGAGGTTTCACTATGTTAGCCAGGATGGTCTCGATCTCCTGACCTCGTGATCTGCCCGCCTCGGCCTCTCAAAGTGCTGGGATTACAGGCGTGAGAATTCCTCATTTTTATGTCTTTACTCCATAGCCCAATACCTGGCACTTGAATAACACTCAGTAAGTAATGATTATAACAGCCTCAACTAACAATTATTGAGCACTTATTTAAGTTCCCTTTTATCTAAGTTATTTCCATGAATTTTCCTGTTCAGTCTTTCCAAACATCTTCAGAGGTGTATACTCCAATGATCCTATTTTATAGCTAAGATAGCTATAGTGTGGGTGGTAAAGCACTTACCTAAACTACAGAATTAGTAAAATAGAATCCAGGACTTATAGTTTGGTGTACCAAATTCCAATGTACATATTATTAATTTCTATGACATACTATTGCAGCATTTTCTTTTCTTTTTTCCTGTGAGCTAATGGGAGTAACAATTCCAACACACTATTTGTTTTATTGAAAATAAAACATTCCCTCAGAACACTTCAACAAAATATTTTAAAGCCACTTGTCTGTATAATATATGTAAGAGACATTTCTTTTTCCCAAACAGAAACATAAATCATTAACTAAAGTCCATATTTCTTGCCAATGTATCTAATTTCATCTTGAAAATATTTGTATTTAAAGTGTAAAGCAGTAATGTGATAGTAAATTTCCCAATGAAAGGCTGTCAGTATGAAATTGTTGGATTAGCAAGAGAAGAAAAAATAATTACTATTTTAGCGACAAACTGTGAAATGAAAAGTGAAAAATTATGCAGCTTAAGAATTAATTATTTTCAAAATCCTTTCAATGACAGTTTTCTAACATTGAGATGTTCGTATGAATCTTTGGATCTGCAGAGGTTTAAACACAAAATTGTTTCCTTGACATGGACACTCAGATGCAAGTGTTTAGTTTGTGAGATAATTAAAAATATTTCATATTATTAATATAAACTTGAGAGTCATTTAAGAATATTTTTTCATTTTTTCATTCTCTCTTCTCTTTACTTCCCCCCAAATCTCTAAAATAACCATCTTCTAAGAATCTTCTGTTTTTTTTCCCACTAATATCTACATCATTTTTTGATAAAAGTTAACAGAGTCTATCTGGTGTCTCTTTGATATTCTTGTATCTCAATGTTGATTTAAAGGTGATAATATGTTTGGAATTTATTTTCTTTAGACTGGTATGATATAAGCAACTTGAATTCCTAAAGATAAATCAGTCTCAGTTCATTGTTTGACATATCCCCAAGAATCACATTACATTTAACTCTGTGATTAGCATCCTCTGTTCAGTGCCATTTATCATAATCTTTGTAGCACAATGCAAGAGATATGGATGAAGACACTTAATACGTGTTGGTTGAAAGAATAGTAGGTACATCAGTGAATTGCTGATAAAAAGATATCAAGAAAAGAAACTGTGAAGGACTGACATGGCTTACTCCCCTAACTCCAAATGGCAAGTAGCAGGGTTTGTTTACTGATTCCAGAATTTAAAATATTTAATTTTAGTGTAGAATAGATGGTGTAATCTGTTAAAGCTAACCATAACAAAGTTACAAAAACTTGGTGGCTTAAACAACAGATATTTATTGTCTTACAGTTCTGGGAGCTCAAAATCAAGGTGTCAGTAGAGTCAGTTCCTTCTGAGGGCTGTAAGGGTGAATCTGTTCCCTGCCTCTCCCTAGCATCTGGTAGCCTGATATGTTCATGGTAAAAGACATTCTCCCATCTTCCCTATATGCTTGTCTTTTTCGTTGTCCAAATTTCCCCTTTTTATAAGAACACCAGTTGTGATGATTAATTTTATGTGTTAACTTGACTGGGCCATGGGGTGCCCAGATATTTGATCAAACATTATTCTGAGTGTGTCTGTTAGAATGTTTCATAAGATTAACATTTGAATCAGTAGCTGAGCAAAACAGATCATCCTCCCTAATGTGGGCAGGCTTCCTCCAATTTGTTGAAGACCTAAATAGAACAAAAAGGCTGACCTTCCCTCAAGTAAAGGGGAATTTTTCTTGCTGTCAGATTCAAACTGAAACATCAGCTCTTCCTGTGTCTGGCGCCTGCTGGCCTTCAGACTGAAGCTGAAAAATTGGCTCTGTCGATTCTCAGGGCTTCAGGGTCAAACAGGAACTATAGCACCAGCTCTCCTGGCTCTCCTGCTTGCAGACTCACACTGCAGATCTTGGAATTTGTTTGACTACATAATTGTATGCCAGTTTCTTATAATAATCTCTCTCTGTGGGACGCACACACACACACACACACACACACACACACACACACACACAGTTAGTGGTTCTGTTTCTCTGGAGAACGTTGGCTAATACACCAGTCATATGGGTTAGAGTGGCCTCCTAATCCAATCTGACCTCATCCTAACTAATTACATCCACAGTCACAAAATTTCCAAATACAGTCACAATCTGATAGACTAGAGGCTAGGACTTCAGCATGTGAATTTAACCTATCACTGATGGAATATATTTTATTTAAATAACAAGATTCCATAATAAGGAGCCACTGTATAATGGAAGGAGAGATTTCCTATCCATTTGTCTGTGATTTGCTTGAGGACATAGGAGGATTTAATTTACCTTGTCATCTACATCCATTAGCACAGGACATATGACAAAATTAGTGCTAAGTAAAGGTTGAAGGAATGAATGCTTGAATTATGTATTATTTGTATTCACTTTCTAGGGCTGCCATAACAACGTACCACAGATTGGGTGGCTTACACAACAGCAATTTATTTTCTCACAATTGTAGAGGCTGGAAGTCAAGATCAAGATGCGAACAGGATAGATTTCTTCTGAAGCCTCTGTCTTTGGCTTGTAGACGGCTGTCTGCCTTCTGTGCCTTCACTTGGTTGTCCCTCTGTGTGTGTTGTTTTTGTTCTAATCTCCTTTTCTTATTAGGACACAAGTCATTAGATTAGGGCTTACCCTGAAGACTCTATTTTAACGTAATTACATTTTTTAAAGACCCATTTCCACATACAGTCACAGTCTGAGATACTGGGAAATAAGGCTTCACCATAGGAAATTTCAAGGGGCACAATTTGGGCCATATAACATTTAGGCATAGATTACGCTGTTGTTACAGAAAGGTCCTAAAATACAATTGAATTTTTAAAGTAAAAGTCTTTTTCTCCCATGTAATAATTTAGAGGTAGGCAGGGTTCCAGCATGATTAAAAACCTCTGTTATATAAGATCATCTAAACCCCTCTCTAGTTGTTTTTCCCTCTATTGAGGTATGATTCTCATCAATATGGTGCTGAGCCTGGCTCACCACCTTGCTTTCAATTTGCCTGACCCAGAACTAAGCACTTTTGCATATATAGGATTATAGTGTTTGTTGTATTATTATTATTGTGTTATAAAAAAGAAAAATTATGGATGCATATTGTAAGTCAGTAAACTATTTTTCTGTCTTTTCTTCTCCAAATGGGAGGGTCTAGAATTATTTATCATATTGAATAAATGTGATCCTATCTCCTTTAATAATTCTTGACAAAACCCTATATTATGTATTTAAAGCTCTGAATATATTTTCAGATGGACATGTGTTAATACTGTTGCACAAGTAAAAAGGCAAATTATAAATTATAAATGTTAATCTTTAAGAGAATGGAGGTTGAGCAGTTTCTATTCATTCATTCACTCTGCTTGCAACATAAGATCTTGCCACAAGTGCTACTATTCTTTTAGAAATCTAATTTGTCCTACTGGGAATAAAATGTTATAATGAATTCTATTCAGTCATTTAAAAGACATGCATATCTTATAACAGGCTTGTTATCTTGGACCCAATTTGTCATTAACATATGTTTCCCTCTCTTTCTGTACAACATTTTCACATTCAACCACAAACTTTCAATATAGTTTAAGGTAATGCTTGCTGCTGTAACAAATAAATATACAAATAGAAGGAGACATCTCATGCTTGTAAAATCTAAACAGGAGTTTCTGATTAGTGAGCAGTTTTCTTTCAAACAATTCTTTAAGTAGTGGGTCTCTTCCCAGCTATTGCTTCAGCAATCTCTTCTGGATTCTGAGTACTTAGCTAGATGCTTGCATTTGGAGGGAGAGAGGTTGGAAAGGGTCCCCATGCTTCTTAACTGTTTTTGCTTATGAGCATTCTATTGGCTGAAATCAGTCACATGACTCCTTTATATGCAACAGGAGCAGGTAATATTCTTGGCTGGGCAGCCACTGCCTAGTATTACTCTGCACTTGAAAAGGAAGCATAGGTGTTTGTGAAAAGGATAATTGTCTTTGCAACAAGCATTCCCTTTAATTGAGGAATGCAATGGCCTTCTATGTCTTATTGAAGCTGTTTTGTAACATCCAGTCTGACGCCCACAGTTTCTCTAAAAATAAAATAGTAATTTATGCCCCTAATTTTGTGTAGAGAAAAAATTCTGGGTTAACCACAAGATATTATCTACTGAAAAATCTTCCCTACACTGTCTATTATTCAGCTAATATATATTATGCATTTAATTAATTTTTTAAGCCTGTTAGAAATCAGCTCAATTTTGTGGGCAAACCAGTTGCCACAGTGGTTATTCAAAGCCTCTGGAAATGCGTGTAGCCAGTGCTTTCATTCTTTATTGTAAAAGTTTAAGCAGGTACCTCTACTACCAGAGAAGAACACCAAGAAACTGGGACTTCTGCGATATAACTATAAAATAATGAAACAACATTTTTATTGTTTTCTGTGACACACATCTCCAATCTTTTTAGATCTAGGTAGTGACAGAATTGGTTAGGACAAACAAAATGTATCTGGTATGTGTATGTGTATAATAAAATATAGTTATGTTGTTATGCAAGATAATGAGGTAAAAATGTGAAGTTTCTTTTATGACAAGGGACAGGTTTTAGTCGACGCTTCACCGCATACAGTCTAGCACAGTGTCTTGTGTTGTATAATTTCTCAGTTAAATTGTATTGAGTGACTAAAACAATAAATGAATGAAATGAAAAATGATGCATATAAATTAATTAGTAATTACTCATTTTTCTAGGTTAAACATACACATGTAGTTTTTATTTTCGCTTATGTCTCTAGGTCTCTAGAATCTATAACTAATATCATGATGAATAACCCCCCTTCCTCTATCCCGTAAATGCACTTTCCTTAAAAAGAGCAGGCCCAGATCAGTAATCAGGCCCTAATTCCAGTATTCCCTTCCCCAGGACTTAGGTCCCCAACTGCCCTCCTTCTCTGATGTGGTCTCCGGTCCACATCAGAGAATTCTAGAACAGTCTTTTCCAAGTGATCCTAGAATAGACTGTCAGGGAATTTCTCCTTCCATCCTTGGCCTGAGGATCCATGGCTGAGGGTTCTCCAGCAGCAGAAAATGTAAGCCATGTAATTTCATGAGAAAGAAAGAAAGCATTAACTCCCTGAAGACAATTTGAGTAGTTGACACAAACGAACCAGATTAGGTTCTCCAGAAGTTCAGCATTCAGGATTAGAGATTAATGTCACTGGAAGAGCAACAACAGAAGTACAATTGCTCAGAGGAAAAAGTCTGGTATTTCTAGACCCACAAAGTCTTAGTCAACCTCTCAGGGAGTTCTGAGGGGTCAGAGTTATCTTGTGTATTATTCTGTTCTCTCACTGCTAATATAACATACCCAAAACTGGGTAATTTATAACAAAAAGAGGTTTAATGGGCTCAGTTCCACATGCCGGGGGAGGCCTCACAATCTTGCTGGAAGAGGAAGGAAGAGCAAAGGAATGTCTTACATGGTGGCAGGCAAGAGGGCGTGTGCAGGGGAATTCCCCTTTATAAAATCATCAGCTCTCATGAGACTTATTCACTATCACGATTCAGTTACCTTCCATCGGGTCTCTCCCATGACACGTGAGAATTATGGGAGCTACAATTCAAGAGGAGATGTGGATGGGGACGCAGTCAAACAATATCATCTTTAATGGCCCAGAAGAATCAGGGATTTCTACCACAATCAGTCCTTGGGCAAGTCAGTTCTCTACAGCTGAGTCAAGCACAGTGTGGCTGAGGATACATGTCTCCAGTTCTCCAGTGTTATAAAAGAGCTTATTATAGAAAAATGTTTGGGTAACCAAACTTACCAAAGAATGCTTAAAATTCCTTATATATTTTTAATTAAAAATATTTTAATTGCGGGTGCCTGTAGTCCCAGCTACTTGGAGGCTGAGGCAGGAGAATGGCGTGAACCCGGGAGGCGGAGCTTGCAGTGAGCTGAGATCCGGCCACTGCACTCCAGCCCTGGCGAGAGAGTGAGACTCCGTCTCAAAAAAAAAAAAAAAAAAAAAAAAAAAAAAAAAAATATATATATATATATATATATATATATATATATATATTTTAATTTAATTTAATTTAATATAAATAAAAATATTTTTTAATTAAAAATAATGGATGTATACAGGGTGAATGAATGAATGCATGAATGAATAATGAAGGGGGACGAGACAGACACATGAACATGTGAAAATAACAACAGCAGCATCAGAAAGAATACCCAATGGACAAATACATGACAATTTGCCATGCAGATGATAGAGATTATATGTTTCATGGTCCTAGAAGAAAAAAGACTCCATCATGGAGGCAGGTAATCTGGGACTGGTAGAAACCTTGTGGCTAGGCTCTGCTAGAGGCTTAGTAAATGCCAGACGTTGACTCAATCCTCTTCCTCTGCATTATCTCATTTAATATCCCCAGTGTCTATGATTTAGGGACTATAATTATCCCCATTTTACAGGCAAAACAACTGGAGTATAGAAGAAGAGGTAAGTGACATGATCATGGACACAAGTAATACTCACTGAGGCAGGGCTAGGAACCCACTTCTATCCAACTCTGGACATTGAGCTCTCAGTGACTCTGTAGAGCTGCCACTTTAATTCCTGCACAGTTTTCTTCTTTTGCACCCATTACTTGCAGAATAAACAGAGATATGGAGCAGAGATGAATGATGATACATGTCCTTCTTCTACTACCGCATCTCTTCTTTTTCTATTATTCTGGGCCACTAATCTTTGGACTCACTGTATATGCCCCAAGGTATATTTCCTGATTGGCCACTAAAAGTTTGCATATTTCCTCATTTCTGCCTTGTTATATTTTGATTAATCAGAGAGAGAAGAAGAAACAAAAAAGATCTAGATGGGTTTTTATTTTTCAACCTGAGTCATTGAATTCTGCCCTAAGATGTATACTGGCCAAGCACTATCTTTAGGCATGCTTTTCTTCTCTGTTTGTTCATTCTTTGTCCAATATTTTCAATGTCTACAAATGTATTATCACAATAAGTTTAACTAGCATGCATTGCCTGAACTCTTTAAATTTTTCTTCCTTGTTTGGAAATCAGTGTGACATTTGAAAATATGCTGTTGAATGAGATAAAGATAACCAACATGCTATAACAATGAGAACCTCAGTTTTCAATGTCTTCATATATTTTCATCATTATCATTACAATTCTTATCCTGTGCTTTCAGAACAATGGACTGAAACACACTAGTAGGTCATAAGAATTTTTCTGTGAAACACAGCCCAGTCTCTCAATAAGACAGATAATTCTCACCTCAAAGATGGCCACTATGCTATGTGTTATTTTGGGGCCATTTAAAAAGAATTGAAAGTCAATTTCAACCTTATAGTAAAAGTCTATTTCAAATGAAGGCACTATTGTTTGACTCTCAGTGAGTGTGATTACAAGAAACAATGGTTAATGCTTTTTATGAAAAATGAGTTTAAGTCCATATTCACTCATTGGGGAAAAAATTGAGGTAATCAAGTAAGGTTTAAAAGCTTTGTGTTGAAATTATTTGAAAAAAAATTACAGCTACATTTTAGGCTAGCAAAGTTTTCCTTCATAAATGCTGAATTGTGCAAAGCTATTTCAAGTGCTTTCTGAAATAAACTCAGAAAACAAAAGGGATGGAAAATCTACTTTATGACAGAACTATGTGTTTCTTTTGAATTGAAAAAAAATTACACGGACAGTATCAATGTAAACAAATCATTTTTCTTCCTTGTTTGTAAATCAATGTGTACTAATTGATTATGATTCATACACATTGTAAACAATGTCCTCAATTAGTTCCCACATAGATACTCAGTGGCTCAATTAGTTCACACATAGATACTCCTACATTTACAATTTGTGCACATTGTAAATGTGGTCCTCAATTAGTTCCCACATAGATATCCAGTGGCAACAACAATAGCATCCACATTGTGAAATGTAGGAATATATTGTTAATATGTTATAACTTATTGCAAATGAAAATACGTAACCAAACAATAAATATTTATGAATACCAGCTGTGTTATCAGTCACTCTTTAGGCTGAGAGAGAGCCTGCTGTGTTCTCTTCTCATAAGGGAGCTAATCCCATCATCAGGAACCCACTTTCATGACTTCCTCAAAATCTAATTATGTCCCAAAGGCCCCACTTCCCAATATGATTACACTGAAGTTAGGGCTTCTGCATATAAATTTTGAGGGGACACAAACATTCAGTCCATACCACCATATCAATACAAAAAGCCTTCAGAGGGTTTCAGGTCACAAAGGTTTATAATAACCTTCTTGATTGATCGTGTATATTAGAAGTACACTTATGGTGAGTTACAAAGGATGAAAGGAGTCTTGCTCTATGGTCTAATCTTCAGTGTCAAGCACAACGATGCAGAGTATAGAATGGGTATATGTAGGGTGAATGAATGAATGCATGAATGAATAATGAAAGGGGACGAGACAGACACACGAACATGTGGAAATAACAGCAGCATCAGAAAGAATACCCAATGGACAAACACGTGACAATTTGCCATGCAGATGATAGAGATTATATGTTTCATGGTCCTAGAAGAAAAAAGGCTTCATCATGGAGGAGGAAATCTGGGACTGGTAGAGTAAGGAAGTAGAACAGTCAAGAGAAAGAACTGTAAACTGAGAGGATTTTATAAGAATAAGCTGTGAGGAAATTACAAGGCATTTTCTGTAGATACAGAATAGTCCAAATTTACTACAAAGATGGTGGAGGAAAATAAGTGGGGAGATTAAGCAATAGGTGAAAGTTTGCAAACTTCAAGCCCCCTAGGTTCCATATCAACAAATGTATGTTTTGTCTTTGCTCTGGACTCTTTTTAAGAGAGACTTTTTTAGGACAGTTTTAGATTCACAGCCAAATGAAGAGGAAGACACAGAGATACCACATATGTTCCCTACCCACCCCCACACACAGCCTCTCCTCTTATTTACATCCTTCACCAGAGTGGCACATTTGTTGCACTTGGTGAACCTACACTGACACATCATAATTCCCCAAAGTCTATAGTTTATATGAGGGTTCACTCTAGATATTGTACATTCTAGGGGTTTGAACAAATGTACATGTAATGACATGTGTCGATCATTACAGTGTCATACAGAGTATTTTTACTTCCCTAGTAATCCTCTGTGCATCACCTATTCATCCCTTTCTGCCAACCCCCGGTAGCCACTTATCATTTTACTGTCTCCACAGTTTTTCCTTTTCTAGAATTCCTTACAGTTGGAAGCACACAGTATGCAACCCTTTCAGACTGTCTTCTTTCACTTAGTAATAGGGAGAATGAATTAAATATAGGAACTCAGGTTTCCTCCATGTTGGTTGTGGCTTGGTAGCTCATTTATATTTAGTGTTGAATAACATTTCATTGTCTGTATGTACCACCTTTGTACTTCCAGTTGTTTGGTTTCTTGGTATATCTTGGTTGCTTCCAGTTTAGCAATTATGAATAAAGCTACTGTAAATATCTATGTGCAGGTTTTTCTGTGGTCATAATTTTAACTTCTTTGGATAAATACCAAGGAATACAATTGCTGGATCATATAAGATTATGTTGATTTTTTATAGAAACTGCCAAAATGTTTTCCAAACTGGTTGTACCATTTTGCATTTTCAACAGCAATGCATAGGAATTTCTATTGTTCCACATTCTCACCAGAATTTAGTGTTATGAGTGTTTTGGATTTTGGCAGTTCAAATACATTTCTAGTGGTATCTCATTGTTGTTTGAATTTATACTCCCGTAGTTACATATGATGGGAAGCTTCTTTTCATATGCTATTTGCCATCTGTATATCTTCTTTTGGGAGGTGCTTCTTATGGTCTTTAACATGTTTTTTTAATTGGGTTTTTTTTTTTTTTTCTCACTGTTGAGTTTTAAGAGTTTTTTGTATATTTTGGATAATGATTCTTTGTCAAATATATCTTTTACAAATATTTTCTTCCAGTGTATGATGTCTTCGCATTTTCTTAACATTTCCTTTAGCAGAGCAAAACGATTTTAATTTTAATGAAGTCCAGCATATGAGTTATTTCCGACATGGATCATCCCTTTTTGTATCTAAAAAGTCATTACCATTCTCAAGGTCTTCTAGGTTTCCTTCTATGTTATCTCCTAGGAATTTTATGGCTTTGAATTTTATATTTAGATATATGATCTGCTTTTAGTTAATTCTGTGAAGAGTACAAGGTCTGCCTCTAGATTCTTCTTCTTTTTTTTTTTTTTTTTTTTTTTTTTTTTGCATATGAGTATTCAGGTTTGTTGAATCTGGCACCCCTAGAAGCAGTTGTTGAAAAGACTGTATTTATACTCCATTGTATTACTTTTGCTCCTTTGTAAAATTTATGTGGGATTATTTTTTAATTCTCTTTTCTCTTCCATTCACCTCTTTTTCTTTTTGTGTATTATTATTATTATTATTATTATTTGGACAAGAGTTTCACTCTTGTCACCCAGGCTGGAATGCAATGGCATGATCTGTGTTCGCTGCAACCTCTGCCTCCCAGGTTCAAGTAATTCTTTTGCCTCAGCCTCCTGAGTAGCTGGGATTACAGGTGTCTACCACCACACCTGGCTAATTTTTGTATTTTTAGTAGAGACAGGGTTTCACCATGTTGGCCAGGCTGATCTCAAACTCCTGACCTCAAGTGATCTGCCTGCCTCGGCCTCCCAAAGTGCTAGTGTTACAGACATGAGCCACTGTGCCCAGTCTCTTTGTCTATTTTTTAACCAACTTCACGTTGTCTTAATTATAGTAAGTCTTGAAGTTGAGTGGTGCCAGTTCTCTACATTTGTTCTTCTCCTTCAATATTGTGTTGACTATTCTGTGTCTTTTGCCTCTCCATATACACTTTAGAATCATTTTGTCAGTATCTACAAAATAACTTCCTGGAATTATGATTAGGATTGTATTAAATCTGTAGATCAAATTGGGAAGAACTTATGTCTTGACAATACTGAGTATTCCTATCCATAAGCATGGAATAGCTCTCCACTTACTTAGTCTTCTTTGATTTTGTTCATCGGAGTTTTGTAGTTTTCCTCATACAGATCTTGGACATATTTTGCTAGATTTATACCTAGATATTTTATTTATTGTATGCTAATGTAATGGTATTATACTTTTACTTTCAAATTCTATATGTTCATTGCTGGTACATAGAAATGTGATTGACTTTTATATACTAATCTTGTATCCTGCAACCTTACTATCACTTCTTAGTTCCAGGAGTTATTTTTATCAATTCTTTTGTATTCTCTACAGAGATGATCATGTCATTGGAGAACAAAGACAGTTTCATTTCTTCATTTGCAAGGTGTTTACAGTTTATTTCCTATTTTGTCTTATTTTTCTTAGCTAGCACTTCTAGCACAATGTTGAAAAGAAGTGGTGAGAGGAATCCTTCCTTGTTCCTGACCTTAATTGGAAAGTGTCTAGATTTTTTTTACCTTAAGTACAATGTTAGTTATACGTTTTCTGTAGCCATTCTTTATCAAACTGAGAAAATTTTCCTCTATGTGCTCTATATTCTTTTAAATGTTTTTAATTAGTTGTTAATACACAGACCTTGGAAAATTACACCCAAAAATCCATATTCTCAGCTTTGCATAAAAATATCTCTGACTTGACATTAGTCTCTCGTTTAATCTATGAAATCAGTGAGAATAGAGAAGAAACTGCCAAGACTACCCTCTTCTTGATTTCCATTGACCCCAGTGAATCTTTTCACTTATTTATATTTATCTCTCTGGTCCCTTTGGTCTGAAGTGGTTACAATTAGAGATCAGATTTGATCTGTCTTTCTCTCTCTCAGATATACACACACACACACACACACACACACACGCATATACACATATATACACATATGTGTGTGTGTATACATACCTTTCTCTCTCTCTCAGATTGATCTCTCTCTCTCTTTCTCTCTTTCTCTCTCTCTCTGTCTCATCTCTCTCCCCTGCCCACTTCTTCTCCCCGTCTGTCTCTCTCTTATTATACACACATTCATGAGCAAATGTGCATGGCTGACTTACCAGCAACACACACTCTTTCAGCCCCAGACACTAGCACCTGTCCTGGAGACTCACACAGAATACAGACAGTGCCAAGGCAATGATGGTCACAGCTTTGAATGTGACTCTGATTCAAGTCAACAGATGACCCTATTAAGCCTGAAAGAGACAGAAGAGGTAGAGAAGGGGAAACAGCATTGGGAGGTTAGACCTTTCACTCCATGCCAAAATTATACCAAGAGATAAGGAGTTACTCAGTAATGAATGCCTTGCAAGAGAAGAGATTCCATGGTCACTTTTTTGATGACCATTATCTTCAGGAAATTTTTCTGCATACTTTCTAGAAATCTTAAAGGCTGCCATTGCAAGTGCCTTTTGTAAGACATTACCTGTACTTTCTCCGTGTGTAATATATCCCCAATGGTCTGAAAGTACTAGAACTTCTTAAATTCAGTGGGGCAGGAGCTTCTTTTGAGGATTTGACCATTGTTATGTAGTCTAACTCCAGGAAAATTCACAATTTTATATGCAATATCAGGAGGTTTGGGGATTCATGGAAAGTACCTTTGTCACTTTGGTCTTATGTACAAATTCTAGATTAAAGTCATTTAGTTCAAGGATATTAAAAGAAGATACAAGATTAGACTCAAGGAATTTGGTATTCTCAGAAAAGGGCATGAGCATGGACCTCAATTCCAAGCATTTGGAAAATGGTGAGACGATTTATCTAATATGCTAAAATCATGGATGGGAGGGGATATGATGATAATTTGGTATACTAGGATAGGAACAGAGAAAATAGAAAGGAGAAAGTTAGAACAAAGGATATTGCAGAAATGGAATCTCACTCATGGTCTCTTTATTTCTAAATTCCAATGTATTGAGGTGTAGTTATTTTATGAAATACATAAGACCTGAAATCCTAGCAATTCTACTTTGCTAATCTAAAATGATCCTGAACTTGTGCCAGAGTCAATTTTCCTTGCAGCCCAAACTTATTTCATATTTGTAACTTGTATCTCTCGTAGCCTAAATCTTACTTCATGCTGTAAAGTAGTGGTTGTGTACCTTTTTCAAACCTCATAATATTGATATTTAACGAGAAGTTTCTTGGAGCTAGATCAGCCTGACTCTTCCAAGTATCTTTTGCAATATGCTGCACACTCTCAAATGTTTTAGAAGCTCAATATTTTATTTAATAAATTAAGGTTACAATTAAAGTTTTGTGTTCAGGGCCAAAAACTTTCAAAATATAAAGAATGAGTTGTTTTTTTCCTCACTGCCATTTTGATAATCATCTATTATGTGTAAAATGAAAAAAGAACTAAACAATATTTAAATAACCTCTATACTCCTGCACGTTATGATTTAAACCAATGAGTTCCATTTCTTTTTACAATACGCATCCCTAGATACACCACCTAGTGGCAAGTAAAACATGTAATTAAGGGAAACTTAATTACTGCTTTTAATTAAACAAACAAAGAAATCGTCTGTCAACAATGAAAACAAATGAACCTCAAAATTCAAATAAAATATATAACAAATACCACTACAGGAAAGAAGTTTTTCTCTATACGACTGGACTTGTCATTTACCTTGCTTATCTATCAAAACTTAAATGTAGTCTCTTTAAAACTACGAATGACTTGCAAAGGTCTTTCTTAGTAGAGGGCATGGATGTGAAAATAAGTGAAAGAAAAATGACATTTTTGTTTTTGATGCTCAAAGAAAGGAGGCCCAAGTGCTGTGCCCCACAGAGGAACAACCATGAATAAAACATGGGCTCAGCTTCTTAAGGAACTTCCAGACTGGCAGTGAAGTTAGTGCATAGAAACAGTTACAATTCAGAGGGAGAAATACCAAATCCCTGATGCATATTATGGAAGCTTAGGAGAAGAGAAAAGTTATTCTAGCTGGGAATCTCCAGAGCCATTTTTTTGAAAGAGGTCTTGGGCAATAAATTGGATTTGGATATAGCTCTTTTCAATGAGGTGCTGAAGGTAAACTAAAATACAGAGAACAGAAGAGGCCAGTGAATGAAAATCATTCAATAACATTCTTCTTAATTGGATGCATGCTTCTGATCTCCAACTGCACAATCTATCAAGTAGTTTTGGCTAATTAGATTGTCTTAAGATAAATTTGATATTTCTGAACCTGAGTGATTGACTAGAGGAAAATATTCCTGATTGCTGTGATCAATCTTAATTCTTAGTCAGTGTTTACTTAGCTGGTTGAACCGCCATATTTGCCTTATGCCATAATGCCATATGATAGTAAAAGGGTTATAGAATTATTCAATGATGTTTGTTTCCTTTGGTTTGTAAGAGAGATTTTTATTTTGAGAGTATTCCTGAAACTATATGAATCTTACTTAATATGATTATTTAAAATTTCAGTCTTTAACTACGGAGACTGATTTATCATTTCTAAATTTACTTGGATATTTAAACTAATTTTTAGTGATACTGAGAAATGTTCACATTCTTTTTGCCTTTTGGTCAAAGAGCTGTTGATTTGGAATGCGGGGGTAAATTTACTCGCCAATTATTTTATATTAATCAGAGTCAAACTACAGTTATGATCACCTATTGCAATATTTAGTTATATTTAAATGAGACTTTAAAATAGTGCCACCATGATCCAATCCTTTTGCATTCTAAGTATGATTATCTTCTGATTAAAGTATAGACCAAAATGGCTTGAAAACAGTAAATATTGACTTCCAGTTTTGCATGACATTGCCAATTATATTTTCACTTACTTTTATGTAAGAATATTAGCAGATGTGGGTTTTCTCTACTGGGTTACTGGGACTCAAGCTGCCTGCCCTTAAAAGTTTTGCAACTAATAGGAAAACAAACACTTTTAAACCAATGAGTATATTATAGCAACTACTGTCACCTCTGGTGTCTGAATTGGTGGTTATATAAGCTGTAAGATGCATGAGAGTCAGTTGTAAAATGTGTATACAAGTGAGATTAACTAACAGTAGCTAAAGTGAAAGATTTGGTTTTTAAATTGTTTTTAATTCATGGGCATAGGTTAAAAACCATGCCTGTAAGAACATCACTCTCTTTGACTTTTTGAAAGTCAAATTTGTGTTTCAAATTGCCAACTGGAGTGGAAGGTAAAGGCTGCAGAATGACTAGGGGCCGCTGAGAATGTGTTCTGGAATGTGTCACATGGTGAACCTCATTGTACAGATTACAGGAAAAGAATAAATACACAGAAGTAATCAGGTGTCCTGAGTGCTATGGCAGGATGTATCCACGCAGAACCTTCGGGGTATATAAAAGAAGACAGTCCTCAAAATTAGACCAAAGAGAGAGTAAAGACTTCACAGAATAGAAGCACTTGTACATTGATACGAAAAAGTAGGCATCTTTTAAAAACATTGAGCCTTTGGTCCTTAGAGATAATAAATGTGTATGGTTTAGGCTATAGGTACTGGGGTTGAACAGGCAAGGGTCAATCATCATGAATATTCATCCAATTATCTATTGCTGCATAATATTAATAGACCACACCAAAATTTACAGGCTTAAGGTAATATTTATTGTTATATATTATTTTGTGGGTTAAGGATTTGGAAGGTAAGTAGGTATCTCTGCTCTGCAATGTCTGTGACCTCACAAAAGATAAACAAAAGGTACTGAAAGAGCTGGGGTTGTTTAGATCTCTCTCTCTCTCTCTCTCTCTCTCTCTCTCTCTCTCTCTCTCCATGCAGCATCCCCAAGTGGCTAGCATGTGCTTCCTTGCCTCAAGATAGGCCTCACTAGGAAGAAAGTGGAAACTGTCTACTCTCTTGCAAGCTGGGCCTACAGTTAGTATAGTGTCACTTCTGCCATATTGTTTGGTCAAAGTTATAAATTCATGCCACTTCTCGATGAAAGAACCATCAAAGAATGTGTGGCCATCTTTAATCAATTGCAAGTATTCTTTCACTCAACAATTTATTTTGAGTACCCCCTGTGGAGCAGACACTGTTCTACTTGATCTTATTGGCATGGAAAATAAAATAAAATCTGCAGTCACATAAATGAATTTTTTTAGTGAAGGGAGAGAGGGGAGAAAAGCAAATAAATACATACTCTTTTGTGAGATAGTGTGGCAGAGATAGTGCTTACCAAATGTACATGTGCTCTTCTGCATTCCCCTGCATTATTTGCAATCAGATTAGGACCACCTGACTAGTTCTGGTCAGTTGACTGGTGAACAAAAGTGATGCATGTCACTTTCAAGCCAAGCCAGTGAAGAGCCTCTTCCATCTCTTCTTGCCATTTCTCTTTAGAGATTACATTTTCCAGATCACACAGCAATGCGATAGAGGAGGAAGATCTGATGCATATCAAATTCTAATGAAAGCATGAAAAAAAAATTTATTATGATAACCAACTGAGGTTTGAGTTTCATTTATTTCCATAGAACAATATAGCATTACTTAACCTGACTAATACAGTTAATTAATATTATGAAGAAAAAATAACTCAGGGTAAAGGATACAAATTAACTGTGGAGATATGTGCACAGTTGTAGACAGGATGGCCAGGGAATTAAGAAATGTTTCTGTAAGAATGTGCTAAAAACTTTCAAGCCCTGTTGTTTTTCCCACCATATAAGTAGGCCCCCTCCCTATATTGGAGAGCTGCAGATGACTGTGATTGCTGAATTTACATGACATGAGCAGAAACTTATTTTTTAAAATGGTCTGATGAGCTTTAAAGGGGAATGAGAAAAGATGAGATTTGAATTAATTAATGGATAAATAACTTGAAAGTCAGACTACGGAGGACAGATTTTATTAGCAAATGAATTTGGTAGCTGCTCTAGACTCTCGGACATGAGGTTAGCTTTAGAATAATATGTGACAATTATTTTGGCATGTGGAATTAGATTAGATTGACAAAACAACAAACTAAAATCAAATAGGTCAGCAATATGAGGCTTTTCTCAAATATAATCTTCTCAGATAGATACTTTTCTAGCACTGGGAGTGATGATATGTACATTTGGAGTCAGAGGAAACTTGGCTCTTCTGCTTTCTATTTATGTAAATGAGACTCACCATTCAAGTCTCTGTGACTCCCTTTCCTCATGTGTTAAAAATAATACCTCCTTAGCTGCGTTATTGTAGGAAGTATCAATTATATGTATACAAAACTCACCAGAATGTCTATTACGTAGAAAACACTCAATAAAATGGTAGCTATCATTTGATTATAAGCCATATTCAAGACATGGCATCCATAAGATATCTATGCCAATCATTGCGTGGTAAGCACTGTGGAAGATTACAAGAGATCTGTGACATAGTCTTCAACCTTCTGCTCAGTCTTGTTAAAAAGATAAGACCAAAAACATCGCGAAGAGGTAAATGAATGTGCTGGCAAGAAAAGTCTTTGAAAAAGAGATGCCACAATGTGCCAAATAAATTGCCACACATGATATAATAAATGCTACCTATTTTGTCAATGAGAAGATAATATGTTTTCAACCTGTTGGAACTTTCTATTACAACTTTTAAAAATATATCATTATTAATAAGCACCCATGGAGATACTTTCTCAGGCAGAGAAGGTGACAGTCCTCAAATTGCACCTCTTATGTTTTGTTACTTTAGGGTCATGCTTTATAGTATGACGGGGCAGCAGATTTCTTCTTAAAACAAACAGTAATAAAAGTATATAAATTAGCCAGTAACTGCCTGGGCGCGGTGACGCCTGTAATCCCAGCACTTTGGAAGGCCGAGGCGGGCGGATCACCTGAGGTGGAAGTTCGAGACCAGCCTGACCGATGTGGAGAAAACCCATCTCTAGTAAAAACGCAAAATTAGCCCGGTGTGGTGGCGCATGCCTGTAATCCCAGCTACTTGGGGGGCTGAGGCAGGAGACTCGCTTGAACCTGGGAAGCAGAGGTTGCGGTGAGCCGAAATTGCGCCATTGCACTCCAGCCTGGGTGACAAGAGCGAAACTCCATCTCAAAAAATAATCATAATAATAAAATAAAAGTAAAAAATAAAATAAAAAATTAACTAGTAACTCTGTCCCTCAAATGTTTCCCTTTTTCTCAAATAGAATATTCCGTGGCTTTATTTAAAAGTCTACATCCTAACTTCTACTCTACTTATCACCCTGACTTTGAAACTCCAAAACAGAAATGTCAAAGCCTAAAGAACCGATATCTTCGCAGCCAGGACAAAAGTTGGGCAGAGAAAAGGATGTATGTTGTATAAGACATTTCAACAAAATACTAAGGACTCAGGTGATTCCGGTGGCTCATCCCTCCTCTTAACCAGCATCCAGGGTTTTGATTCTTTCTTGTACTGGTTCCCCTTTGGGTTTTAGAAATATGCGGAGCCATCCTCTATGATTTTCCTCATTCTTTGGCCCAAACCGAACAGCAGTGTTTTCTTACTAGAAATCATTATAATCCCGCGTCGTATTACTCTTTACATTAGCATCACATTCAAAGTAAGTCAGTGTGAATGAATCCTTTTCTGACCGTCTTTTGAATTCCAGTCAGCACAGGTAATCCCATTAAATGCATTTAAATTGTGTTGATATTGTGACGGCCCCATCAAACACCTTGCCAACCATATCAAATTAAAATTTCCCGTTCTCCTATTTAAATACCTACCATTTCACAGTTGAAAAAAAATCCAGCTAATATAATGTCTTATAGCACAAAACAAGGCAGGATCTGTCTGAGTTTATCAAATTACTCCAATAATAACTCATTTCCAGAATATTTCATTACTCATGAAATAAGATGCCTGCCACAAGGAAAGTACTTAATAAATGGCAGGTATTATTTCTATTTAAAAGGCAAATTATATTTTTAATGCTGTATTCATATTTTTCCTCTTTAGGTTTCTCTGTTTATTTTTCCGTGATTCAATTTTCCTAATAAATAAAATATGCATTGGAGAGCTATGACTTTATGGCAGCTGTGCTGAGTGGGTCTTAAATGTGTCCTTCATCTAAACTTCTACACAATCTACGTTCAGTGGGATCAAGAGGAGAGTAGCACAGAAAACCAAGAGAGTTGTCAGCAATTTTGTCTTTGACTCTTTTTAATTGGGTGAGACCTGTTTTGCTTGGGAATCAAGCTTGAGTAAATAAGTAAAAGCTAACGAAAAATGGAAGAAAGGAAATATTTTGAAACAAAGCAGATCACGGAGATTAGGAATTGCTTGTAATATTCTAGGATTTTGCTACTCAAAGTGTGGTCCATGGACCAGCAAAATCAGCATCATCTGGGAGCTTGTTAGAAATGCAGAACATTAGGTCCCACCCCAGACTTACTGAATTAATCAGCATTTTACCAAAATCCCTAGAGGATTGTTTGATTCTAGAGAGCCTTACAAACAGAGATGCTTGCTTGCTTCTTTATAGCTAAACCTGTAACTTACTAGTTTGCAGGAATAAAAGAGGGAATTAAATTTCCCTGTAGGACACACTATAGATCTCTTGTTCATAGAGGAACATGAAGTAAAATAAAGTACTATTCCCAAAGTAAACATAAAAGCAAAAATTATGCATCCTCATAGCTGGAGAATGCATGCATCTCTTAATGAATAATGAGGATATCTTACATTCTTGTATTCTTTCACTGGTCCCTTCCATATGTAAGATCTCATTTATCCTTACTACAAACCAGGGAAGCGTGCATTGTGACAGTTATCCTGATGTTTTAAAGGTGCTTCCTAGTTGGTGAAAGGAACGGGTGGTCCCTAACCTAATCTCTAGCTACATATCCATGACCCCTGAGTGTTGAAGGGTAGGAGAGGATGCCCCTGGACATGGAAATTCACAGATTGATCAGAGTGGCTTAGACAGTAGAGAAGGATGGGAATGAGAGGGAAGAGCAAGAGTCCCAGGAGGCTCCTGGCCACAGCCTAGCAAGTTGATGTGGAAGTAAATACTGGTAGGGTACATGATTGGACTTCTTGCTCTGGAAGCATGTGGAGTCAGTCTGCATTCTGTTCAATAGGGGAAACAGGCCAGGCATGGTGGCTCACACCTGTAATCCCAGCACTTTGGGAGGCCGAGGTCGATGGATCATGAGGTCAAGAGATTGAGACCATCCTGGCCAACATGGTGAAACCCGTCTACTAAAATTAGCCTACAATTAGTAATTGTCAACTACAAAATTTAGCCAGGCGTGGTGGCGCACACCTGTAGTCTCAGCTACTCAGGAGGCTGAAGTATGAGAATCACTTGAACCCGGGAGGCAGAGGTTGCAGTGAGCCAAGATCACACCATTGCGCTCCAGCCTGGGAGACAGAGCGAGACTCCATCTCAAAAAAAAAAAAAAAAAAAAAAAAAAAAAAAAAAAAAAAAAAAAAAGGTAGGGGAAAGGGATAGGATTCAGGTGCAGCCTGTTTAGGAGGTAATTACTGGTGAGAGAACAGAGTCCATAAGACAATCTACTGGAGAATTCAAATAAGCGTACTACAACAGTGATGTGGAGAAGATGGTAGTGGAGATGAGAGTGAGCAGAATGGGTAGAAAGCTGGCAACTGCCCCTTCCAGCAGCTGCTAGAGCTTCTCTTCAGATTGTCCAGCTGTGAGTGGGGCCAATCATAAAGTGTTCAGATGTTTGACAAGTCAAAGCTGCCAGGACTCTGGAGTAGAATTTCTGCTCCAGAATTATGACATGGAATCTAATTCCATTGTATTCCTAATCCACCCGATGGAAACCAATGGCATTTTGCTGTAAGTTTTTAAAGGCGGTTTGGACAATATAGGATGATGGTGACACGCAGTGGCTTCTGTGTTTAATGGATTTGAGGTTCTGATTCTTTTCAGCAAGTTTCCCTTTTCATGCTTCAGCTTCCTCAGGTTGCATGAGGATTAAGTGACATAACGGATGCAAAGCGTTTGGCATACTATGTGATACATAACTGGTTATTTCTGATATTATTATGTATCTGAAAAAATAGCAGTTTCTGGCATATATTAGCATCCAAAAACATTGCTTCTACTTTCTTCTTCTATCAAGTATCTGAAAAACAAAACACAGGGCCGGGTACGGTGGCTCACGGCTGTCATCCCAGCACTTGGGAGGCCAAGGCGAGCGACCACTTGAGGTCAGAAGTTCAAGACCAGCCTGGCCAACATGGCAAAATCCCATCTCTACTAAAAATACCAAAAAAAAATTAGCTGGGCGTGGTGGTGCGCTCCTGTAGTCCCAGCTACTAGAGAGGCTGAGGTGGAAGAATTGCTTGAACGCGGGAGGCAGATGTTGCAGTGTGTTGAGATCGCACCATTGTACTCCAGCCTGGATGACAGAGTGAGACTCCGTCACAAACAAACAAACTAACTAACTAACAGAAAAATGCAAACAAAACATAACCTTAAGAAGCATATCTCAGTGTCATGATCCACTTGTATTCTTTTATTTCAATGGAATCAGTTAAACGAGAATCTTTTTCCACATTACATAAATCTGAGGATGACAGAGACTGTCTTGTTGTCACAGGTCAAGAGAACTTTCTTTCTTGACAATGTGGTTTTCTCCTGATGCTTAAAAACACCTCCAGTAACTGTTTGCTAAATAAGCTGCACAATGTAACAGAATAGAGGAATACATGGAATGTTCCTCCAGGTAGCCTAAAGATAATAGAGCCTTCAAAGCACTTGGCAAGAACTGACCAATTTGCCTAGACAGTAAATTCTTCATTGTTAAAATATGTTCACGTCATTTAGAACTCTGATTGGTCCCCTTTAAAAGAAATCTACTTCTGCGCCTGTCTGGTTGCATAATGTTTATTATCCTTTTTTTCCCCCAAAGAAAATTATAGCATAATGGAGACATATTCTCACCTTCCTTTTGCATATTCATGATTGACACATAATAATTGTACATACTTATGGGGTACAACATGATGTTTCAAAACATATATAAGTTGTGCACGATCAAATCAGAGTAATCGTCATTTATCATTTCTTCATGATGAGATCATTCCTAAATGTCTCTCCTAGCTAGCTTTAAATATGCAATGCATTATTGTTAACTGTAGTCACCCCACACTGCAATAGACCACCAGAACTTATCGCTCCTATCAAATTGTAGCTTCGTAGCCATTGACCAAGTGCCTACTACCTCCCCTCCTGCTCTGCTTCACATCCTCTGGTAACTATTATTCTTCTGCTCTCTACTTCTATGAAAGCAACTTTTTAGATTCCATATGCAAGAGATCATACAACATTTGTCTTTCTGTGTCTGGCTAATTTCACTTAACCTCATGCTCCCTAGGCTCATCCATGTTGTCACAAATGACAGAACTCTAATTTTTTAATGGTCGGATAATATTTCATTGTGTATATAGATCAAATTTTATTTATTCATCTGTTGATAGACACTTAGGTTGATTCCATATCTTAGCTTTCGTGAGTAGTGCCGCAATTAACATAGCAGTGTATTTTCAACCTACTGATGTCATTTCCTTTGGATATATACCCAGTACTGGGGTTGTTGGATGACCTTCCTTTGAGAATCATAGGGAAATGCCCGACACCTTTAAGGTGGCTCCCGTCTCACAGATGTGAAAACTGACACCTAGATCAATCCAGAGATGACAGAATGCTATTCTCTGAGCATGCCCTGATGGAAGTGTCGTTCTGGCTGCTTGCACAGGCCTGGGTCACCTAATCCAATCCTTGCAGCATCCTTGTACAAGAAAGTTCGGTATTTTGTCTTTATTTTTATAGATAAGATCACAGCAGCAAGTGGCAGGGCTAACATCAAACACAGTTCTACTGATGCATACATCTTCTGCTTCACACTGATTTTATCATGGAAGCTGTTGGCTGCCAAACCCACAATGTGTTTCATTTAGATAAATAATATTTGCCTCCCAGGCATGTGTGGTATGCTGCCTGCTTATGCCCTTATGATTTCTCCAAAATTGTTTTTCTTCTAGTGACTATCCAAACAAAAAAGCTTAGTGTCTTGTCATCACCAAAAGATGATTTTTAGCTCTTGCATTTCATTAGGATGAGTTTCTATCTGATTGCAATTAAATTGTGCTCAGCAACAAATAGAACAAAGAAAGTGAAATTTTATTTGTGTCTTTCCCAGATGTGGGGATTTTGAAGTATAAACAGTAACTTATTTGAGAAGATCCTTCTTTTTACTTGCTTGTACTATAATCCAAACACATTTACTTTAATTGGAAATTGTCTTATGTGGCTACTTTTTCGAAATGTGAAGGTAAATCTTTAAGTTGGAAACCACCTGAGAAATCTCTAATAGCATACTTTAGTGAGCAAGGAAAGCAGATAGAGTGCACACAATAATTGTGCCAGTTATTATTGTTGACAGGCCAGTTATCCACGAAATACACAGGCCAATAAAGAAGCCCCAATGAAAGAATTTTTGTGTGTGTGTTTGTGTGTGTGTGTGTGTGTGTGTGTGAAATATATATCATTCACTGAGAGCCAACTGTATCTCTACCACATGTCACATGCTCATATATGTTATCTGAAAGCCTCACTATTATATGTGTCATCACTATTTAATATCTGCAGATATTCATATACATTCCCAGAAATCCTCACTAGGAAACTGCAGGGTAGAAGCAAAAGGGCTGTTGGGGGTTAAAGGCTAAAGGAGACAAACCACACTAATAAAAGCATATAAAGCATTGATGGGTCTGGTCTTATATGGTAATTTTTATGTTTTTTTAACTCTGTTTCATTAAGTCAAAAAAATGCACTTATCACATGAAGACAATTAACCAAAATCATGTAATAAGTGAGAGGGTAAAAAATTCCACTTAGAAAAAAACTGCTTCTTATATTTTGGATAAGGCATTTTAAAGCCACTCTAGTCATTTTCGTCTTCATACTTTTCATCATGTTTACGTGTTTCGGGTGCCTGGGATCCCATTCGTGAGTCCTTAGTTACTTGAAACTTGTCATTTAGTCAAGGCTGAGTTGAAGTACAGATCATATAGGTTTCTTTAAATTCTCATTTTTATATATACTTTGCCTAAAGTAGCATTGCAGTAAAGAAGGAAGGTTATATTATAAAGGTATTGTGTCAATTTTAGATTTGAGACAACTTAGAAAATTTAGTGGTAAAAAACAAAATGCACTTTTAAAATATTTTGATAGTAGACTTGACTTCTAACGCCAATTGAGAAACCCAAATCCAGTTTTCTGAAGCCTCAGATTAGTATTTCTTTTTAATTATCTTTATTTCTGGAAAACAGCCAGCTGTAACCTTGTTCACCATAAGATGTTCGTGAGAAGTGGCTACTAGCAGAAAATGTGTCAGAATAAATAGTCTGTCTCTCATTATGGGAACACCAAATGTATCAGAGAGAGAAAGTCTGAAAGCATTTTAGCTTCAGTTTCAAAAGGAAAAAAAATAGGCTTTCCTTTGAGCTACTTATTTCTGTTCTAGCAGTTCGTTGGAGCATGATATGGTTAGGCTTTGTTTCCCTGCCCAAATCTCATCTCGAAATGTACCATGTGTCCAGGGAGAGACCTGGTAGGAGGTGGTGATTGGATCATGGGGGCAGCATCCCACATGCTGTTCTTGTGACGGTGAGTGAGTTCTCATGAGATCTGATGCTTTTATAAGTGTCTGACAGTTTCTCCTTCACACACTTGCTCTCTCCCACTTGCCGCCATGTAAGACATGCCTCTTCCCCTTCCACCTTGATTGTAAGTTTCCTGAGGCCTCCCCAGTCATGAGGAACTGTGAGTTAATTAAACCTCTTTTCTTTAGAAATTGTCCAGTCTCAGGCAGTTCTTTATAGCAGTATGAGAACAGATGAATATAGAGCACATCATTGAGAGGCTGCTTTATATGTTCACTCATCTATTCATTAACTAAATGAGCATTTATTGAGGATCTAAAATTAGCTAGACATTAGAAATATAAAGAAGAGGCCGGGCGCGGTGGCTCAAGCCTGTAATCCCAGCACTTTGGGAGGCCGAGACGGGCGGATCACGAGGTCAGGAGATCAAGACCATCCTGGCTAACATGGTGAAACCCCGTCTCTACTAAAAATACAAAAAACTAGCCGGGCGACCTGGCGGGCGCCTGTAGTCCCAGCTACTCGGGAGGCTGAGGCAGGAGAATGGCGTGAACCCGGGAGGCGGAGCTTGCAGTGAGCTGAGAGCCGGCCACTGCACTCCAGCCTGGGCGACAGAGCAAGACTCCGTCTCAAAAAAAAAAAAAAAAGAAAAAGAAATATAAAGAAGAATAAAAAACAAAAGTATCACTCCCAGGAGCTCACATGGTCTGTTAGTGAAAGTGGTTACATAAACAAATAAGAGCAATTAAATGTTATTCTGCATTGTCACATTCTGTTTATTTCATTAGTAACAGTTATAACAACTGGAAATTTTCCAGTTTGTTTGTGTCTCCCATTAGATTTTAAGTGCTTTGAGGGTGGGGATCTGGCACATTTTAGTCACCCTATGAGAATGAATTTAATAAATAGAGTACTGTAAAGTAGAATAAGAGTTTCTTGCAGAGGAGAACTCTAGAGCCCTTAAATTAAATCTATCTGGGGCTTATGATACTTCTGGCTACTCTCTCGATGCTTATTTCTTTCTTTCTTTTCTTTTTTTTTTTTTTTTTCTTTTTTGAGACAGAGTCTTGCTCCATCGCCCAGGCTGGAGTGTAGTGGCATGATCTCAGCTCACTGCAACCTCCACCTCCCTGGTTCGAGCAATTCCCCTGCCTCAGCCTCCCGAGTAGCTGGCATTACAGGCACATGCCACCACGTCCAGCTAACTTTTTTGTATTTTTAGTAGAGATGGGATTTCACCATGTTGGCCAGACTGGTCTCAAACTCCTGACCTCAGGCAATCCGCCTGCCTCAGCCTCCCAAAATGCTAGGATTACAGACATGAGCCACCGCGCCCAGCCTCTTGATGCTTGTTTCTAAAGATACAGCTATCCCATGTCTGCCTCTTCTAGCTTCACTCTCAATCTGGTGCAGTTGGCAAAACCGCCTGCAGTGAACTCTCAAAAACATGAGAACGATGTGGTTGCCAGCCTCCACAGGATGCCTTTTTCACTGTGGACCTCTGAGCCCAGCGGAATACTGTGAAGGAGCTGGAACACTGAGTTTAGATTGGAGATTCCAGCTGTGAATCTCAACTCTTTCACTTACTGGAGTGAGCAAATTAACAATCCCTCTCAACCTCAGACTTCTATGAAATGGATTAAAGTATCTTTCCTCAAAAGTAGATATTTGTAAAATACTTGGAATTTAATAGGTGCTAGTTGAATCCACATATGGAAAGCTAATATTTATAACTTATCGTATTTTCTGAGACTTTAATTCCTTGTCAGTCATTCCTCCAAATGCTTGCTAGAACTCAGACCTTAGGACTTTTGTTTCCCTACATTGCTGTTGCTGGATGTTAGTGAAGGGATTCGAAACCCTCCTTCAACCAAAGGGGAACTGTGCATTATTTGTGTGTATGACCTGGACGCTCCAGGAAAGTGGAGGAAGGAGGCCAGGCTACCAGTTATAGCCTCATGAGACTGTTGGTAGTGCTTCTGCTATGAGTCATAAACTGTCCTACATCTGTGGCATCTCTGAATTCCCCAACCACCAAAGGTAATAATAATTTAAAAAGTAAGAGATAATGGAATCTTTGGGTTAAATTTAGTGATAATCTGAGAATCATATT
Organism: Rhinopithecus roxellana; assembly: GCF_007565055.1. Classification (NCBI taxonomy): domain Eukaryota; kingdom Metazoa; phylum Chordata; class Mammalia; order Primates; family Cercopithecidae; genus Rhinopithecus; species Rhinopithecus roxellana. The sequence goes on from NC_044550.1 coordinate 174,195,808, forward strand.
TCATTGTGGAAGTTACAGAAAGCATTTTGTGGCTGGGTGTGGTGACTCACACCTGTAATCCCAGCACTTTAGGAGGCCAAGACGGGTTTATCACAAGGTCGGGAGATTGAGACCATCTGGCCAACGTGGTGAAACCTCATCTCTACTAAAAATAAAAAAAAATGAGCTGGGCGTGGTGGCATGTGCCTGTAATCCCAGCTACTTAGGAGGCTGAGGCAGGAGAATCACTTGAACAAGGGAGGTGGAGGTTGCAGTGAACTGCGCCACAGCACTCCAGCCTGGCAACGGAGCAAGACTCTGCCTCAAAGGAAAAAAAAACAGAAGACAGCATTTTGTTTGTTTGTTTTCAGGGCTATTTTATAAAACTAATTGTGGGAGAAACACAGTGGAAGTTATTAATGAGAAAGATCAAGCTAAATGCTGACTATAATTCTCTTAATTTGAGGCCATTGATTTAAACTAATTTGCTATTTAAAAAATCCAAGTGGAAGGTTTGCAGGACTTTTTTTCTGTGAAGCTTCTGAACTTCCTTTGTGGATGGCAAAGGAGGATTTTATTGATTTACTGTTTACAAACATTCATTTGTTTCTAGCAAAGACCGCGTGTGATACTGGATCTAGCCACTTTTGATACAAGTACAGTCATGTCTCACTTAACAATGAAAATACATTGTGAGAAATGCATCATTATGCAATTTTGTCATTGTGTGAACATCATAGAGCATACTTACACAAACCTGGATGGGGTAGCCTACTACATGCCTAGGCTATATGATACAGCCCATTGCGATACTGGAAATAGACAACCTATTGTATGAGTATCACAGGCAACCGTAATACAATGGTAAGTATTTGTGTATCTAAACAGAGAAAAGATATAGTAAAAATGCGGTATAAAAGATAAGAAATGGTAGACCTATGTAGGGCACTTACCATGAATGGAGCTTGCCAAACTGGAAGTTGTTCTGGGTGAGCCAGGGAGTGGTAAGTGAACATTTAGGCCCAGGACATTACTGTACACTCTTGTAGACTTTATACACACTGTACATGTTGGCTACATTACATTTATAAAAATATTTTTTCTTCAATGTAAATTAACCTTAGCTAATTATAATTTTCACTTTATAAACAATCATTGTTTAAACTTTTGACACTTTCATGATAACCACACTTAGCTTGAAACACACACATTGTACAGCTGTACAAAAATATTTTCTTTCTTCATATTCTTATTGTATAATTTTTTTTCATTTTACTTCTTTATTTTTACTTTTAAAGAGTTTTGTTAAAACAAAGACGCAAACACACACATTAGCCGAGGCCTACTCAGGGCCAGGATCATCAGATCTTCCACCTCCACATTTTGTCCCACTGAAAGGTCTATAATGTCACTAAGGTGGTATAAATTTTTAACTATAATCTTATGGGACCATCATCATACATGTGGTCTGTTGTTGACCAAAGCATCATTATGCATTGCATGAGTATTCTTTATTTTACAAAGCAGTCATGAAACAAGTCACATAGCAGGTTTGTGGTTTGTTTGTTTTTTGAGATGGAGTCTCACTCTGTCTCCAGGCTGGAGTGCAGTGGTGCCATCTCAGCTGACTGCAACCTCCGCCTCCCCCACTCAAGCGATTCTCCTGCCTCAGCCTCCCAAGTAGCTGGGAATACAGGCACGTGCCACCACACCCAGCTAATCACATAGCAGTTTTTAAGACTCATTTGCTTCCAGTGCCAAAATAGAGTACTCTTCATGCTTGATATATTTTCAGCAAAATAAACCTGCACTTATCTTTTCCTTCTCAAATGATGTCTTTTGCGTAAGAAGTTAGTATTCAGGTCTAGTTTGCAGGAGCAATCTATCTCCAAATGCCTTTATTCCCTGAATTGGATCTATGTATTCCATATCCCTCACCTATGCTTAGCATAAAATGTAATAAATTAAGGGATGAGACTTGAGTTCAAGTCCATCTAATCCCTCTATGATATTGAACAGGTTAATTGATCTCTCTGATCCTGAATTTCCTAGCAGAATTTTTGTGCAGATTAAATATATAGTATACATAAAAGGCATAGCATATGTAATACAGTATACGTAGAAAGCATTGCATAGGCATGTTCCAAGCAGACTCTGTGGTGAGGATTATAGAGCAAGTGATTTATTGAGAAAGTGTTCCCAGGAGAAAGGAGGAACAGAGTATGGAGAGAAGTCAAGCAAGGTTGTAATTTCAGGCACAGTCCTAGTCTCAGAGTGATCCTGCAGAGAGGAAATGTCTTGTGCAAATTACACTCCAGATTTTGTTGTGAGTTAAGGCAAGAGAGCTAGGCTGTCTTCCTCCCTCAACTAATCAATCTGGCTACACGATATTATGAAGCTGTAAACTCTCAAGCACTTCCCACTCTCTGCCTCTTGGTTGCACACAGGGGTTCCATCCTCGCTCTCAAGCTGAGCCACAGATGCAGGCCATAAGATGAAGGAAAAGCTTAGCAAGGCAGCAAGAGGCACTAGAAAATGTAAACAGGAACCCAAGGGAATATGAGCAGAGCCCATTACAGTCGTACATTATAAAGCCTCAATAAATATGTTTCCTTTCCTTTCTTTTCCTAAACAGTCTCCACTCTGTCATATATACTTGTCTTCTAGTTAATGAAGGTCAAAAATGGCATACTTTTTGTTGTCCAATGGCTAGATATCACCAGCAATGAAAATTTGCTAGACCCAAAGGAATTTGAAACACGAGTCATAACTTGTGAAACTAAGATCGTTATGTATTTTCTTTGCTGTAAATGTCAGAGCCATATACGAGTGGCAGGACAAAGCTAGCAAAGGTAACAACTGCTTGTTATTGTTGCTGCAGAGAACAATAATGATTCCAACCACTCTACTGGTTTTCATTTGAATGATTAGTAGGATATCACATTCTAATCCTAAAATACTTTTCATATATCTTAAAATTAGCCTTGGAAATTGCAGGCAATGCCAAAGATGCATTAGAAACTAGCAGTTCTGACAAAATCATCAAAGGCAACTGTTCTTCAGTGTATTTAAGATGAAAATAAGAACCAACTAGCAATTTAGATAAGAAATGAAGCTTGATGCTCTCCCACAAAACGTTGCATTCCAGGATCCTTCAGCAACTGCCAGCCTGGACTCATGTCCATTAAAAGCAAATGTAGTGAGAGGCAAGGATAAGAGAAGGAAATTGCTTTGGATCCTTACTGGGTTGTCTTATTGATCATGCTGGACAGTAAAGTACTGTCACGTAGGCATCCACCTCTGGGCTCTGCAAAATTGACAGTGAAAAAAGAACTGTTAGTGATCCATACCCTAGGGGGCAGGACAGCTGTCCAGCAATGTACGTTTCTGCAGGTGTAAACCATGTCTGAAAGCACCACGTTATGTAACTCCAAGAGCTGTCACTCAAGCGAAAGGAAATATTTCCCCAAGCTGGTGTTTACCGGGCTAAGTTTTAGGAAGCGACATTTACTTTTAATTCATTCAGTAACTCTTTTCCTTGGCATGTAATCTCCACAAACACTCAGGATAACAGATGGAACTGACACTATGCCTTGAAAATTAATGGGCCCCTTCATTGGTGACTGACAGAAACCATCCACTTCAACTAAAGATTTCTCAGGCTGTCCCCAGTCACCCAGAACTCAACTTTGGGAAGCATCACAGGCTACCATGCTGAGGAAGACGAGGGGAAAAGACAAGGGTGCCCCAGTCATAGGGTATTAGAGACCTTGGCTGACGCTAAAGGCCATTCCAATCGTATTCACTCTGCCTTTGAAAGGAGAAACAAAACAGAAAGAACATAAGGAGCCCAAAGAGAACATTTTCAACACAGCTTGGGTTATTTAAGAGGCAAACTACATCCTTCCACACAGCTAAACCCTCCAGGCTGATTTGTTTTCAATACTGATCTGTAAACAAATACCAATGATTCTCTTGATGAAGCTTCAGGGTTATATATAATTCACTTTGGCTCTGTTCTCTGCCAGAATTCTAGGGTTTAGGGGAAAGGAACTCTTCTATAAGTGTGCACTGAATCCTAATAATGAGATGTAAAAAATGTCTTTCTTTTCTCCTCTGCCAACTGCTTAGGTTTTATACTTAAAACAGATTTTTCAATGTCTCTCTTTTTTTGTGTGTGCTATAGCCCCTTTTGCAAATATTTAAAATATTAATTACTTGGAAAATCAAATAGAATTATATTTGTTTATCATGTAATTATGTGTATATAACACTTGCAATACACAAAAAACTTATTTTTAACATAAATTCACTAGCCTTTGCCAGAGGGACCATATGCGGTTTTCTTCAGAACCCTCACAATAAATACAAGTCAATATCTTCCACTGTTTGTGGTTTTCGTATAAGCAGAATGCCTGCTTATTGCAGTAAAGTTTGTTGCTAGAAATAGTTTTCCAACATTATTATTAAAATCCATATCGGCCCAATATTTAAATCAAATGATAGTTGCTTCAAAATTTTTTTATAGAAGAATTTATAGAGTGTCTATAATCATGGCCTCAATCATTCATTCAGTAAATTTTTATCAGGTACCTATCATACCTGATATGTGTTTGATACTAATATCGTCAGGCTTTTCTGAATTCCACGTTCATACTTTCATGCTTTGCACTGTCTCCTCTGACTCTATCCTCCTTTAAGAGAATCAGCTATAAAAGTTATGTGAGGACATAACACAAAGAGTATGCATGCCCCTAGGGCCAAGAAGCAATAGACCAATGGATATTTACTAAAGGTTTCCTTTTATCCCTGAAAGGCTGAGTTCTCAATAAACATAGCTCTGCTTGACTTTTGAAGAGTTTACTTATTAATGATGGTCAAAATTCTAAACCTGATGGCTATTCCTTGTAAATGGAAAACCTATGAAGAATTTTCTACTCTTCTCTCAAATATAGCTGTTAAATGTATCTAGAATAAAAACATTTCATGCTTGCTTTGTGGATATCAGAGAGATACTGAGAGGAAGACAGACAGGGATGAGTTCTTATTCGGAATGTGTCAAAGCCTACTTGTAGAAAATTTAAAATCTTAAGATTAACATAATTCAAGATCTCAATTTTCCAGTGGTTTCAATTTTATTTATTTATTTATTCATTCATTCATTCATTTTGTTATTATTAGTAGTAGAATACTTTCTTCCCAAGAAAGCCTCCTAACTGTCTCCTATGTAAAAGAGTAAACCCAAGTTTTTCCAGTTCAAAGAGGAGAGAGGAGAAAAGGGAGAGTGTAGAAGCCTTATGCCTTGTTCCTCTCCTTCCCTTGCTTCTCCCTCACAGGTAGGGAGGTGAGTCTCTGCAGAGTCTATTTTCTTAATCTTTCACCTGATGTGAAATCTCTGAACAGCATCATTGGTGAGTAGTTGTTCAATTTCTGCTTGATTACATGTAATGACAAGGAGCTCATTGCTTCACAAGCCAGCCTGTATCATTTTCCCCCAACTCGAAGATAGTTGTCAAGGTTTCCTGAACTATCATTAATTACAAATCACCAGCCCAGGAGACATGTTCAATACAAACGGGATCAGAAATAATGTTTGACCATGTTTACGCGTTCTCAGCTCACAAAACCCACTAGAAGCTCAAGCATGAGGCAGCATTTTTTTTTTCTAGGATTTTCTGGGCTCCCTAAAACAGGTTCAGGAAGTTTTCTATGAAAAGTTTATACAAAGAAATGTATTCCTTGAATAACATCAAGAATGCCAGATTCAACCTCAAAAGAATGTTTGCTCTGAGTCATACGTTCTTTGAAAAGGCTTGGTATTAGAGGGGTTATAACAAAAATGCCAATAACAGACCCTTAGCAAGCAAACTTGTGCAGAAAGGTTGATCGTTCAAGAGGAAAGTACATTCCAAATGCAATATTTATATATTCCCCAGCTCTCTAGACAACACCCCATTGGGTATTGACTCCTCTCATCCTCTAAGCCTAGCGCAAACACAACACAAAACATTCCATGTCAAATAGAAGCCACTCGGGCTCATGTAAGAAAGAAGCAGAAAAGCTTTCTTTATCCTTTGTTTCTTTGAGAAGCTATGTGAGTGAGAAATATCTTCAAAGTTTCCAGGAGGACAGTTAGACAGAGAATACAAGCAATGTTTGAAATTTTCCTGTTGTTCCTCATCTGCAATGTCTTGGCGCATGGGCCTTTGAGGCTGTTCTCTGTGTGCGACACTGAGCACGTCTAGTGGCTTTTCTGTCTACTGACATAAATAATTTAATTGGAACACAGCCACACTCATTCATTTACATATTGTCTTTTGTGTTACAATGCAGAATTGAGAAATTACAACAGACACCTTACGGCTCGAAATTCCTAAAATATTTTCTATCCGGCACTTTATAGTAAAGGTTTGCTTTAGAAGTTGTTATAAAGAGAATTCAGCATAAAACAAAAAGCTAGAGATGTAGAGTTGGCTGGAGGAACCAGACTACATCACTCGAGTTTGTATAAAGTTAGATTTTCAGTGGATCCTAAAACTCATTTAGCCCAAGGCATTTCATTTTCCATTTGAGGAAACTGAAGCCAAAAATGAGAGCAGATGAGTTTAAACCAAGCCAAGCGGATATTGTACAGTGGAGAGAAGCCTTCTTTGCATGTGTAACAACAAAAAGACACACCTCTATATTCCTTAGATCAAAATTCACCCAGAGATTTGAATTTTACAGAAAGTCACAGTATAACAGCATTTAGTCTCTTATTGTTTTGTCAATCTGAATTCACAGAGTAAAGGTAAAAGATAGCAATCAAACAATAGAACCAATTGAAGAATGGAAATTGACTAGGTTTTAACATTCACTGTGATTTGTAAATTATTTAATATCTCTCTAAACATTAATTTATCACAAAAATGCATACAAAAATAGAAGCTACTATTTCATAAATGAAAGATGTCTGGCACAAAGTGAGGATTCAATGGATCTCAACTGAAAAATTAACAAGTGTTTCGTTAAGGCATGCCAGACTCTATGACAAGCACGTAGGTGCAAGGAGCTTGGGAAGTAATTCCAGAAAGCCATGTGAAGAAGTGGGAATGGGGAACAAGGAAGAGAGGAAAGCTAAGGAAGATTGTACAGTCATGGGAGGCATAGTCTCTTGAGGACCCTCTTGGAGACCAGATGGAAAGTGGAACCTGACCCAGAAATGGACAATTCCTATCTTTTGTTGGATGAGGGTTGCTTCTGTGCCATGCTCTCTCCTTTGCAGGTGTTTCTCTGGGCCTGGGGAATACCCTCGGGCAGAGCTGTGGACAGCCGTAGCTCTGAATGAGACTATCTTCGATGGCTTCCAGGGTGGGTCAAGGAGACATGGTTGGGACATCATATTTCTGCTACAGTAAACAAATACACAAATCATACTGCAGTCCCATTTATCCTTGTTCCACTACACAAATTCTAACCCACAAACATATCAATTTAGTAGTGATTATGAACTATACACTTCATTGAGCTTCTGAGATTTTTCTCAAAGTCTGGTAATTTATTGTTATTATTCGTGTTATTTTAAGTTATGATGATGATGATAAAAGCAACCTGCATAAGTCCTGAACACTTCTAGTTAAGCAAAGCATTTCTGAAGTCAGTCAGCGTGGTATGATTTGATTAAAAGTAAGAAACAGTTTGTTAAACCCCTTAGATCGTGGTCCCCAACACTTTTTTGGCACCAGAGACCAATTTCATGAAGGCAATTTTTCCATGGTTGTGGGGAGCCGGGAATGGTTTTGGGATGATTCAAGCACATTACATGTATTGTGCACTTTATTTCTATTATTATTACATAGTAATATATAATAAATAATTATACAACTCACCATAATATAGAATGAGTAGGAGCCTTGAGCTTATTTTCCTACCACTAGATAGTCCCATCTGAGAGTAATGGGAGACAGTGACAGATCATCAGGCATTAGATTTTCATAAGGAGCATGCAACCGAGATTCTTGCATGCACAGTTCACAATAGGGTCTGTGCTCCTAAGAGAATCTAATGGCACTGCTTATCTGACAGGAGGCGGAGCTCCAGCAGTAACACAAGCAATGGGGAACTGCTGTAATACAGATGAAGCTTTGCTCGCTAGCCTGTCACTCACCGACTGCTGTGTAGCCCAGTTTCTAACAGGCCACTGACAGGTTCCGGTCCATGGCCCAAGGGTTGGGGACCCCTGCCTTAGATAGTAAAGAGAGTCTCCAACTGAATTATCTTTTAAAATACCTCCAAGTTTTGTTTTTATTGAGAGAACTCAATATTGAGTGTTTTGGACATGGAAGAAACCATGTAAACTATTGAGACTAAGGATTTTTGTATAGTAGGGATTCAAGTAAATCGCCAATGGAAACATTGGCATGGAAAAAGTCATTATTTTATTAGTCAAGTCAAAGACCTCTATGCAGTTAAAGGCTCTCAAGTTGGTGTAGGAGCATAAAGGCCAACATGGGCCACTCACCTTCCATAATGATGTTCAACAACCAGTGTAAATAGACGCGATGCTGACAGCAACCTCTTTTAAAGAGTCAAGTAGTGTCCAACAACAGAGGCCCTGATGGCAGGTAGTATCCTCAACAGCTTCCCTCCAATGGTGTTGTTGGTGATAGACAACTCTTGGACTTTACAGGACAGAAAGCATTTCCACCCACCTAACTGGCAACCTCTACCTCCCAAAAGTAATTCTAAAGTGCATTTTCATCCATATCCAGTTTTGACCAGATCATTTAATAGTCAATAACTTTGAATTTGCAGCCAATAGAATAGGTTGGCTGTGGGGCATTGGAGAAACTAACAATTACTATACCACTAGTACAGCATAGAAAGTGTCCTACACATTTTAGATATTGTCTCTTTTACTGCTCAGAGCAATCTTATGAGGTAGGAATGAATATAACAACTTTGCACTCAGGAAACCTACTGTTTGGGAAAAAATTAAGTCAGAGCCCCTGCTCAGCTGTGTGCCCTTGGGTAGAGTTCTTAGTGTCTCTGTACTGTCTTCACTTCAATATTGAACTTACCCTCATCTTAGAAAGAAGGTGATCTGATAGATTGATTTAACAAATGTAGGCTTCTCTTAGAAAGGCTGCATTTACATTTCAAACGTATAGATAATTAAGTCAAATCTATTCTTGGTAGAGTGTTTTTGTCTAAAGTTAGGAAGCATTTTGAAAAAAAGAAGAATTTATATTGCTCTTAAACTGTGACAAAAGGAATATAATTCAGTATTAACCACTCATGTTCCACACAAGAACACAGGCCTGGTTACTATGGAAATACTTTATGTAGAGCCACATGAAGTTCACTAGATGATTTAGAATGCTTTGGGTTCTTCCAAACTACATTGGTTGGAATGATCTTGCATTCATCGTATGGAATCTCTATCCTTCCCAACTTAAACATGATGCATTTTTAAAAATTACATCCCATCATTTCTATTCCTGCACTTCTTACTTTGTCTTGCATTGGTTGGTTTCCATATCATTTTTCCCTACCAGATTGTGTGTTCCTATGTTTTATGAATTTTCCTGTCACTGGCATCTAGCAGTCATGTAACACATGTTAGAAGGTACTAAATATTTTGCTAAATAACTTATGCCAGGATGGAAGGAAGGAAGAGAGTGTAGGAGGGAATGGATACCTCCAACCATGTCACTAACTGCCTCTGGGATCATGTTTACTTTTCACTCCTTTATTACATACAGTACATTGGATCAGGAACATGTCAATTGAAGGAGGCTCTATGATTTAGTGGAGTGAATAAAACATACTGGAAGCCAGAGGAATATGGAAGCCAGATTATGTAAGGTCATGTGTGCAATTTTAAGTACTTTGAGCAAGTAAAAATCAGAAGTTGTTGGAGAGTTTTGAGTAGAGAGGTGACATGATCTGACTTCTATTTTAAAAGGTTCACTCTACTGCTTCGAAAATAGACTATAGCGGGTGGGCCAAGGATAGAAGCAAGTAGACTTGTTAGGAAACTATTACAGAAATTCAGCCTGGGAAAGATGACATCTCTGATCAGGACAGTGACAATGCGGGTGCAGGGGAGAGATGGCGGGGTTCTGGATATATTCTGAAGGTAGAAGCAACACAGTTCCTCATGGAGGATCCCAGTGGCATTGGCCTGAATGACTGAAAGGATGGCACTTTCATCAACTGAAATGGGAAAACTATGAGTAGATCTACTTAAGGGGAAGACAAGAATTCAGTTAAGGACACAGTGATTGTGAGATGTCTATTAGAAATCCAAGTGGGGATGTTGAGAAGGTAATTAATTATTTGTCTGGAATTTGAGAGATTCAGGCTAGAAATATAAACTTTGAGTTGTCATCATTTTAAATTATTTAGAGCCATGAGGTTGGATAAGATTTTAAAAAAAGGAAAGAGTGAATATACATAAATAAGAGAAGAGAACTGAGCCCTGAGACATTCTAACAAAATTAGAAAAATGGTCCTTTCCCTTGTGAATTAATGTTTTCTCTACTTCTTTTCTTCAAGGGGAAAACTAGACTTTTGCAATTAAAACAAAAGAACAATAGAAGTCTTATTCAGCAATGGGATGATTTGGTGGCAAATACAAGAAGATTACATATCTTTTCATATTGTGTATCTATATATAACATATATTTATAATATACATATAACATACATTTTATATATATATTATAAATCTCAAAATTATGCACCTAAAATAAGATTATCACTGTCAAAGAAGAGCTTCTGTGCTCATATCTCCTCCATCCCTGACTCTCCTGGCTCCCTTTTTTTCCCTCAACCCCATATCTAATCTAATGCCAAATGCTCTTGATTTAACCCAGGGGTGACAAAGTTTTTCTTAAAGCCCAAGAGAGTAAGTATTTAAGACTTGGTGGGCCACACAGTTTCCATTCCAACGACTCTACTCTGCTGTTGTACCCACAGACAATACATAATAAATAGGTGTGGCCATGTGCCAATAAAACTTTATTTACAATGACAGCCAACCCACAGGCCATATTTTGTTGACTCCTGATTAAACCTTTCAATTTCTTTTAGTCTACCTCCATTACCAATATCTTAGTCTAATTAATAATCAGCTCTATGTCAAACTGTTCAAAAACCTCTTAAGAAACGGATCTATCCACACCCACTGTTGATATTTCCCAACATGTTTTTCTCAACACAGTCAGAATAATCTTTTGAAAATTAAAACCTGATAAGTTATAGTCTGACTTAAAACCTTCAGAAATTCTTTTATAATAGAGACAAAACCCCCAAATGACCCATACGTTTGCATCATCCAACTCTTGCCTAAGTCTCCCGCCTCATGCCAGACTGTTTGTGTTCCATGTTCCAGACACACTCACCTATGACTGGCCATCACCACCTCTACCTCAGATGCTGTTTCATATTGTTAGTCTGCCTTTACCCAGGTTTCACCTAACTGACCCTCAGCCATCACCCTTGCAGGAAAGAGAAGGGTATATCCCAATCACATTCTAAAAAGAAATTAACGAAGGTGTTACCATGGACCCTTTTTTATTTTATTTTATTTTTATTTTTTTGAGACAGTATCTCACTGTGTCCTCCCAGGCTGGAGTGCAGTGGCACGATCTCAGCTCACTGCAACCTCTGCCCCCTGGACTCAAACAGTCCTCCCACCTCAGCCTCCTGAGTAGCTGGGATCACAGGCACATGCCACCACACCTGGCTAAGTTTTATATTTTTTGTTGAGAAGGGGTTTCACCTTGTTGCCCCAGCTGGTCTCCAACTCCTAGGTTCAACCGAGCAACCTAACTTGGCCTCCCAAAGTGCTGGGATTACAGGTGTGAGCCACTGCAGCAGGCCATCCCATGAACCCTTTCATCTGGAGCCATCCAGATACTAACAATAACAAGAGCTATGAGAACAAGAGCTGGAACCATGAAGAGAATATGGTCAGAGCTGCTGGGGATGTAGGCGCTTCTCTAAGAACTAGAAAGCCATAATCGACAGGAGGCAGAGGAAACAATATCTAGATCTCATTCTCTTTCTGCTGTCTCCTCTGGTACTGGTACCTCCCATTGGTCAAATCTGACCAGAAACCAAAAGGCAAGGGACCCTGAGAAATCAGGTTGCCTCATGGTGGGTTATCATAGCAACTTTGTTCTTTATTACACTCTTCATGATTGTAACTATTTTCATGGCCATTAATATTTCTCTCTTTCTCTTAGAATCGATGTTCTATGATGGCAAAGACTGTGCCAGTTTTGTTTACATTTGTATCACTGAAGCCTAATCTAGTCCTGGCTTACTGAAAGAATTCAGTAAATAGTTATTAAATCATTAAAAGAAATTTTAAAAACCAGTATCAAGCCGGGAGCGGTGGCTCATGCCTGTAATCCCAGCACTTTGGGAGGCCGAGGCAGGTGGATCACGAGGCCAGGAGATCGAGACCATCCTGGCTAAGATGGTGAAACCCCGTTTCTTCTAAAAATACTAAAAAAGTAGCCGGGCGTGGTGGCGGGCGCCTGTAGTCCCAGCTACTCAGGAGGCTGAGGCAGGAGAGTGGCGTGAACCCAGGAGGCAGAGCTGGCAGTGAGCCGAGATTGCGCCACTGCACTCCAGCCTGGGCGACAGAGCGAGACTCCGTCTCAAAAAAAAAAAAAAACAGTATCAATGAGTGAACTTTCTGCAGTTTCTCTCTCTCTCTCTCTCTCATTACATGTACCATAATGATGTTCACTTGACTTCTGGCAGCAGTTTTGTTTGTCTCTCTAAGTCCCTTGCTATATACACTTGGACTAAGAACAGAATTTGGCTCCAACTGCTTTGACAATTGGCCCATCCTCACACACATTTCTTAACTCTTCCAACTACTCAGTATGGTTCATCTCCTAGGTTCTGACCGCCTAAGCAGGCACCTGAGATGAACCTACCTTCTCTCTTCTTCCTCCCCTGCCTCACCTGTGTGGGGGTCAGACAAACCCTAAATGACAAATCATAAATTGTGACAAAAAAAAAAATTTTTTTTTTTTTGGCAGTTTAAATGATGCTGAGTATATGACTTTAGCGTGTAAAATCTTACATTTTTTCTTGTCTTGGGAAATTATTGATATTCTTAACTTAAAGTAAAAGCTTCTTTGACCTACTGGTAAATCTCCTCTCAGGTTCTATGTGGTCTCATAGCCTCATTCTATTTTAATGTAGTTCAGTAAGCTCTACGTATTTAAACAAATAAACATATCACATAAATAAGATGATCACTTCTCTCCTTCCTCTTAAAATTTGTAAAATTAATAAATGAAAAAAAAATTAATGAAGCATTGTACACTTTTAAGAATATCACATACTTACTTGATCCAAAAATACATTTTCTAAGATTTGAGATAGAATCATTTTCTCATCAGGATAAAGTCAATACCAATATGATCTACTGAAAAAAACAGAAAGCACAGCCCTGTATTAAATATCTTGACATTCACTAAATGTCAGCGGGCAGAGTTGAAATTTTAAAGAGACCATTAAAGAAAACTTTCTATTCAGCCTAAGTATAGCAAATTAGTACAGATAATAATAGACTTGTTGCTGGGTGTTTAATGACAATTTTAGAAATGATTCAAACACATAGGGGTTTCACTGGAAATATATACATATGAAAATGTAAGCTTTAAAAATCTTTCTGTAAACTCTACTATCTGGCAGACTAAATCAGATATTTCAGTTGTTGGGGAATGACTGTAAGTACTATTCAAGGTTTGCCAAAATTACAAGAATAAAATGACTTAATAAAACATGGTACTAAATATAATTAAATATTTCACTGAAGGTTTGGAAGGAACTGCAGAGTCATGCCTGAATCCCATGTCAACCTCATACACATTAATTGCCTTGAACTAGAGAATTGGCTAAAGAGAGGACTCTGGTTGATAAGAGTGGTGGCTACTACTGACTGATATTCAAAAACTCATTGTACTAGCTAATGATGTCGCAAGGGAAAAAGCATTACTTTACTTGGTTTCAAAATAAGTTGTCTAATTTTATCACTAAAATAAATTTGTTAAATTTTCTCAGTAAAATAAACGAATTAAAATTGTGCAACAGAAACCATTATACAAAATCACTTACTTTCTAGATCATGGGGTAACTCTTTGTTTAACTGGGGAATTACCAGAAGGTTTTCCAAAGCCATTTCCCTTCCCACCAACAGTGTAGGAGGGTTCCAATTTCTTTGCATGCTTCCCAGTACTTGTTCTGCTGTGCTTCTGATTATAGTCATCCTGCTGAGTGTGAAGTGCTAACTCATTGTGATTTTTCTTTTTTTTTTTCTTTTTTTTTTTTTTTTTGAGACAGAGTTTCACTTGGTTGCCCAGGCTGGAGTCAAGTGGCAGGATCATAACTCATGGCAACCTCAAACTCCTGGGTTCAAGTGATCCTCCTGCCTTAACCTCCTGAGTAGCTAGACCTACAGGCATGCACCACCATGACTGGTTAACTTTATAATTTTTTAACAGAGATAGGGTCTCAAATTCCTGGCCTCAAGTAATCCTCCTGCCTGGGCCTCCCAAAGCACTAGGATCACAGGCATGAGCCACCATGCTTGGTCCTCATTGTGAGTTTGTTTTTCATTTTCCTAATGTCTTAAAGATGTTGAGCATCTTTTTATGTGCATATTCGTCATTTGCATACTTTTTGAAGAAGTTTATATTCAGATCCTTTCTTAATTTTTCAATTGAGTGATCTTTCTTTTGATTATTAAGCTGTAGAAATTCTTTATATATTTTGGATAAAAGTCTCATGTCAGATAAATGATTTACAAATATTTTCCCCCATTTTGTAGGTTGTCTTTTCACTTTCTGCTAGTAAATTTTTTATTTTGGTTATTATATTTTTCAATTCAAGCATTTCCAGATGGTTCTTTTAAAAATAATGTCTGTATCTTCATTGATATTCTCTCTTTGCTGAAATGTTGTTGTCATGGCTTTCTCTATTTCTATAAGCGTGATTTCATTTAGGTCTTTATATTTATAATGACTACTAGTTAATGTCTTCATTGTTTTATATTGCCTTTCCTGAGGCATTTATTTTCTTATTCACGTTTTATGGGGTAATTGTGGGATAAAAACTTATCCCAGCACTTTGGGAGGCCAAGGCAGGTGGATCACCTAAGGTCAAGAGTTTGAGACCAGCCTGGCCAACATGGTGAAACTCTGTCTCTACTAAAAATACAAAAATTTGCCAGGCATGGTGGTGAGTGCCTGTAATCCCAGGCACTCAGGAGGCTGAGGCAGAATCGCTTGATTCTGGGAGTCGGAGGTTGCAGTGAGCTGAGATCACACCACTGCACTCCAGATTGGGTGAAGAAGCAAGACTCCATCTCAAAAGAACAAAAACAAACACAAAAACAAAAAGACTTAGAGGATAGCAGTATAAGACGCATTAGATGATGATTAGGATCATTTGAAACCAATAATTTGTGATTCTTAAAGGACAAAATAAAGTTTAGAACTCATTGATAATAACTTGAGTAAGGATTAGATGAATACTTTTTGAATTTCCTTTATTGTATTATTGTTAATATACTATTTCTGGCATGCATCAGAAAGAAATCAAACTTTCTTGCTCATATGTTCTAACTCTAGATTTAAATGCCTGTGGATTTTCATCTCATGCTAAGGGATAACAAAATCAGTGCAAAGGCACCACCTTGTATATAGTCAAAATGGTAAAAATTATCTTGAAAATACTTAAAGTATTAACCCGCCACCCCCGGCTATAATATGGTTTTGCATCAGCAGATCTTTTTAATAGCATCAAATGAAATATTTGGATTGTGTTTAAAGTTTATGTAATGGAAAAAGAATGGGTCTGAGTTTGTTTTTAAAATGCTTACACAGAATAAATGTATATCATCTGTGTGCACCGCTGATGTGATTTTATGAATTGTGAGGTTTTGATGCATCCTCCTATGATCAGGAGTGTCATAAGAAAACGTAGAATGACTAAGAAAATTGGAACAGCAAAGCAGCCTAAATATACACTTACTTGCTGCATAACAATGCTTGGGTCAACAATGGACTGAAAATACAATGGTGGTCTCAAGGTTTTAATGGAACTGAAATACGACTATCGCATAGTGAAATTATAGCCGCCATAACATCATAACTCAGTGTTTCTGATGATGTTGGTGTAAAAAAAACTACTGTGCTGCTAGTCTGATCAAAGCATAGCACACACCATTATGCACAATACATAATATTTGCTAATGATAATACATGACTTTATTACTGGTTTATGTACTACACTATACTATACTTTTCATTATTATTTTATTTATTTTTTTCAAAAGGGAGGTAACTGTAAAATAGCCTCAGGGAGGCCTTTTAGGAAGTCTTCCAGAAGAAGGCATTGTCATCATAGAAGATGACAGCTCCACAGGTGTTATTGCCCCTAAAGACTTTCCAGCGGTACAAGATGTGGAGGTGGAAGACAGTGATATTGATTATCCTGGCCCTGTATAGGCCTAGGCTAATATGTTTGTGTCTTAGCCTTTAACAAAAAATTTCTTTTTAAAGTAAAAAAAAAAAAATTAATAGAAAAATGTTTATAGAATAAGAATATAAAGAAAGAAAACATTTTTGTACAACTATACAATTTGTATAGTACAACTATACAATTTGTACAACTATAGTATATAGTACAACTATACAATTTTGTACAACTATACAATTTGTGTCTGAAGCTAAGTGTTATTGCAAGAGTCGAAATGCTTTTAAAAAATTAAAAAGTGACAAAGTTACAAGCAAGCTAATTTATTATTGAAGAAAGAAATTTTAAGTTAAATTTAGTGTAACCTCAGTGTACAGTGTTTATTATAAAGTCTTCAATGTTTATAAAGTAACATTCACTGACCACTGACTCACTGACTCACTCAAAGCAACTTCCAGTCCTACAAGCTCCATTCATAGTAAATACGCTATACAGGTGTATTATTTTTGGACTTGCAGATAGTATTCGTGCTGTACTTCTTCTATGTTCAGGTATGTGAAAATACACAAATACTTAAAATTGCGTCACAGTTGCCTATAGTATTCAATACAGTAACATGCTGTACAGGTTTGCAACCTAGGAGCAATAGGCCATATCACATCATGTAGGTGTGTAGTCGGCTATGCCTTCTAGGTTTGTGGAAGGACACTCTGTGATCTTTACACAACAACCGAATCCCCTAAGGACACATTTCTCAGAATGCATCCTCATCATTAAGCAAAGCATGACTGCGTTTAAAAAGCTTAGCAAGTTTCTGTAGAGATGCTCATTCTTGACCTACTCAAATGGAGGAGTGAATCATAATAATAGTTTCAATTTACCTTATAATCTTGATCATGAAAAATAATGCAATGAAAGTTTGAAAACTACCCTGTTTTCTTCTGGATGCCAGATTCCTGAAGTAATTGTTTTTAAAAAGCAAGCTTATATAGCCGAAGAACGGCGATGCCATCAAGGATCTAGAGGAAAACTCTGTGTACTCTGAAGATCATGTCTTTTTAGGGTAGGGACGTCATGAAGTTTGGTAAATCTGGGGTGCAGAGGGTGTTTACCTATCTACAGACAGAAGAGGGAGTATTATCCCACATAGTCTGTTTGAAGTAGAGGGTGCATGTCGCTAAAGATGCTTGGCACATCCCACTATTTGTTACTTTGTTGATGAGTATGTATTGGTGGCATGGGGAGCAGCCTTAGATGATTGTAGGAGGAATTTGTGGATATTGAAGAAACGTGAGCATCCCTAGAGGATAACAATGTAGCGGCATTTGTATCTTTCTCAGATAATTTAGATAATATGGTAGAAAATATGTTCTTTTGAGAGTAGTCAAGGACATAGAAGCAGTATATTCTGAACCTGTGGTCTGAGCTTCCAAGATTGTCCATTTAAGAGCTCTTAAGGGCTAGATAAGTATTACACCTGTATAATGTGACCATGTGTTAGGGATATGAAAAACTGTGAAAAACTGCAGAAGCATGCTTTATTTAAAGGCATTTCTATTCTGATTTTTAAAATACTCTCTGGAAAATCGCAGACATTTTTAAGCCAAATGCGCCTCTTAGCTATCAATTTCTGAATCTTGGTGTATAGCTTAAATAAATATGCCAGGCTCAGAATCATAGAACTGTCATATCATGAACATGAAGCTATGCAATCAGACACTCTATACTTATTTCCTCTTCCTTTTCAATCTTATCATATAATTCTACTTTATATAGCTGCGAGAACACCTCTGACAATAGAACCCCTATATAAATGAATTCTAAATAAAGTAATGGCAATGATTTTAGTAAATTGGGAGGATTTTTTAAATGACAATTGCCTTATATGTACCAGTGGCATTATATATATCACTGTATTTAATTTGAACAAAATAATATGGTAGATATTATCCTCTATTTTACAGACTAAGGCTCTGTAAAGTCAAGTGACTGGCTCAAAGTTATTCAGGTGGTGCTATGGGCTAAATTGTGTTCCTCTAAAAGTCAAATGTTGAAGTCCTCACTCCCAGTACCTTAGAATGTTTCTGTATTTGAAGACGGGGTCTTTAAAGAGGTAATTCAGTTAATATGAGGTTATTGGCTGGGCACGGTGGCTCATGCCTGTAATCCCAGCACTTTGGAAGGCCAAGGCAGGCAGATTGCCTGAGTTCAAGAGTTCGAGACCAGTCTGGCCAACGTGGTGAAACCCCATCTTTACTAAAAATACAAAAAAATTAGCTGGACGTGGTGGCATGCACCTGTAATCCCAGCTACTCAGGAAGCTGAGGCAGAGGAATTGCTTGAACCAGGGAGGTGGAGGTTGCATTGAGCCGAGATCACGCCACTGCACTCCAGCATGGGTGACAGAGTGAGACAGAGACACACACAGAAGGAAAACAATGTGTAGACACAGGGAGAAGATCACAATCTTTAAGCCAAGGAGGGAGACCTCAGAAGAAATCAACCCTGGGGACACTTATTAAACTCAGATTTTTAGCTACTAGAAGAGTGAGAAAATGCACTTCTGTGGTTTAAGCCACCTAATGTGTGGTATTTTGTTATGGCAACCCCAGTAAACTAATACAACTAAGTAATTCAGAAATTCAACTCAGCACTGTCTGAATTCAGAATTAGCCCTATCCAAACTCTCATAGACAAATTCAGCTTGAAATATCTCTAACATTTATGTAGTTCTCACTAATACTTTCTATGTTAGTCCAAGTATCCCAAGAAGCATGTCAGCATTATATATACACTTGATTAAGAAAAAATGCCTCCAAAAAATGAGGAGAGAAAGAGTGGGAGAACAGTCAATGAAATTATGATGCAAGTCTGACCCTAAGTGAAGGAGAGAGGGAAGGGAAGTTGGTGGAAGTGATCTAGACCACTGTGTAGTGTCAATAGGTTCAGCAAACTTTCAGCGAATTCTGAAACCAAAGTTGGCTACGAGAGGAGTTCCATGTTGCCTAGAAATAAGCCTTCCTTCACATCCTCTACAGATTCAGTCATTGGCTGAAAGAGTCTGTGGGAGGTGTGGCCTTAGTGCAAACATTCAAGAGTGCAGG
The DNA here is from genome assembly GCF_007565055.1 of Rhinopithecus roxellana. Classification (NCBI taxonomy): domain Eukaryota; kingdom Metazoa; phylum Chordata; class Mammalia; order Primates; family Cercopithecidae; genus Rhinopithecus; species Rhinopithecus roxellana. Next base: position 174,215,379 of record NC_044550.1, read on the forward strand.
AGCTGTGACCCAGATTCAATTGCCTCCTTGTCCTTGAAGGTTTGCAAGGTGGGATCTCATGGACATCTCACCTTCCAATGTTATGACCTTATGAAATAGCTTTCACTTTATAAGGGAAGATAATATGTGCCATCTCAGAAGCAGCAAGTATATCTATTCAACAGACACTTGTTGAATATGGTGAAAGCTTGACAATCGTCAAGGAGCTAAGAAACATAAAATGATGGCAACAAAAAAAAGAGGGAGTTTACAGAGTTGCTTTTAGAGAGTGCGAAAGCTTGTTGAGGAATCAGAGTTGTCTATGCAGGACCCTGGAGAATAATTCAAGAAAGTAATCAATCATACATTCAAATTGATTTTTCAAAGCATAATTTACATACCACATAGTACAAGAAAATGACTTTAGGTGGTACATCCGTGAGTTTTTATTGTACTAGTTAATTATTTTGATCTACTAAAAATATATAAACAACATGTCAAAACTGTGATTTGCACTGATCATTAGAGAAATGCAAATCAAAACCACAATGAGATACCATCTCATGCCAGTCAGAGTGGCGATTATTAAAAAGTCAAGAAGCAACAGATGTTGATGAGACTGTGGAGAAACAGGAACACTTTTACACTGTTGGTGGACATATAAATTAGTTCAACCATTGTAGAAAACAGTGTGGCCGTTCCTCAAAGATCTAGAACTGGAAATACTGTTTGGCCCAGCAATCCTATTACTGGGTATATACCCGAAGGAATATAAATCATTCTATTATAAAGATACATGCACATGTATGTTCATTGCAGCACTATTCACAATAGCAAAGACATGGAATCAACCCAAATGCCCACTGATGATAGACTGGATGAAGAAAATGTGGTACAGACACACCATGGAATACTATGCTGCTATAAAAAGGAATGAGATCATGTTATTTGCAGGGACATGGATGGAATAGGAAGCCATTATCTGCAGCAAACTAACACAGGAACAGAAAACCAAACACGGCAGGTTCTCACTTATAAGTGAGAGCTGATTGATGAGAACACATGGACACATTGAGGAGAACAACACACACTGGAGCCTGTCAGGGGGCTGGGGGAAGGGAGAGCATCAGGATGAATAGCTAATGCATGCAGGGCTTAATACCCAGAGGATGGGTTGATAGGTGCAGCAAGCCACCAAGGCACACATTTACCTATGTAACAAACCTGCATATCCTGCACATGTATCCTGGAACTTAAGATAAAATAATTTATATTTTATTGACAATATTGCTTTGGATGAAGATGAACTTATTTGAACATTTGAACAGCTAGTCCATGGGTAGAACAAACACTGTGAAGATGTGATAAGATTTATTGAAGTTTGGAAAATACTGACATAATGATTTGTATGATTCAGATCCAACCCTTCTATGAGCTCAAAAAATGATAGAATCAATTGGCAAAAGGAAAAGAAAAAAGGGGGCTGCTATTTAGTTTAAAATGGAAATTAGGCCTCTGGAAGGTTACCATTTTGTCTACCATGTCAAAATAGCATTTTTCTTAAGAATTTAGACTAAACTTTAAAATTCCTCCCAATTTTAATATTTTACATTTGTAAAAATAGCTGCTTCTCTTGAGCTTGTTCACTCAGTGTTTGCTGAAAGCCTACTGCATGTTAATTGGGTGTGGTAGCTCACGCTTTTAATCCCAGCTACTCGGGAGGCTGAGGCAGGAGAATTGCTTGAACCCAGAAGGCGGAGGTTGCAGTGAGCTGAGATTAAACCACTGCACTCAGCCTAGGCAACCGTGTGAGTGAGAATCCATTTGAAAAAAAATAAAAATAAAAGAAAGCTTAGCTGGGCGCGGTGGCTCACGCCTGTAATCCCAGCACTTTGGGAGGCCGAGGCAGATGGATCACAAGGTCAGGAGATCAAGACCATCCTGGCTAACATGGTGAAACCCCGTCTCTACTAAAAATACAAAAAATTAGCCAGGCGTGGTGGCGGGCACCTGTAGTCCCAGCTACTCGGGAGGCTGAGGCAGGAGAATGGCGTGAACCCGGGAGGCAGAGCTTGCAGTGAGCTGAGATGGCGCCACTGCACTCCAGCCTGGGCGACAGAGCAAGACTCCGTCTCATTAAAAAGAGAAAGCTTCCGGCATGCCAGGTACTATGCTTAAAAAATAAAAGGGTATATTTGGAATATTGTCAGCCACCTAAGCCCTCATCCAATTTGTAAGGAGGCAGAAAAGGGTCCTAGAGTGGCAGTCAGGTGTCAATTTCATATGGACAGGGTGCATAGTGCAAATGAAGGTTACATCAGTGATGACAGAGCTGCTGGGGCCCGAGGTGTGAAGTAGGAGATGGCATGTAATTTCAATTTGTTTTTTTCTTTCTAGATATATATATATATATATAATATTTATGTTATATGTTAACTATTTGAGGCCTTATTTATATTATATATTATATATTGTTTAATATAATTATATATAATAATATGTATTATATATGATATATTACATAAAATACATATTATATATTCTGTATTATATATTGAATATATTATATGTTATATATTCTATTATATATTTTATAATATGCTATATTATATTATAATTATATAGTATATATTATATGTTATATATATAAATTTTTTGTATAGCCATGATATACAGAATAGTGGTTTTATATATATAACCAATGTTAGTTATAAGGAATTGTGAGAAGAAAAAAATAGAGTATCATTGTTTCTCATCTGCTCTCTCTCTGCCTCTCTGTCTCTCCCTTTTATAATATATATTATATGTATATATTTAACATTTTATCCATTTTAAGTGTTCAATTCAGTGGCATTAAGTACATTCACAATGTTGTGCAACAGTCACTTCTATTCATCCCCAGAATGTTTTTATCATCACAAGCTGAAACTCTACCCAGTAAACAATGATTCTCTATTTTTCTCTCCCCAGAGTTCCTTATCACCACTATCCTACTTTCTGTTTCTATGAATTTGCTTCTTTTAAGATATTTCAAATATGTGTAATCTGAGAAAAACTAATAACGACATTTGTCCTTTTGTGTCTGGCTTATTTCACTTAGCATAATGTTTTCAAGGTTCATCAGTGCCATAGCATATGTGAGAATTTCATTCCTTTTTAAGGCTACATAATATTCCATTGTATGTATATTATGCCATCTTTTGTTTATCCATTCACCCATCAATGGCCATTTGGGTTGTTTCCACATTTGGGCGATTGTGAATAATGCTACTATGAACACTGCTGTGCAAATATCTGAATCCTTGCTTTTAATTCTTTAAGCATACACATAAAGGTAGAATTGCTGAGTCAATGGTAATGCTACGTTTGACTATTTGAGGCCTTACCATACCGTTTTCCTCAGTAGTTGCACCACTTTACATTTCAACCAGCAATGCACACATGTTCCAGTATCCACGCATCCTTGCCAACACTTGATACTTTCCAGTGTTTGATATCAGCTTTCCTAAGAGGTGTTCTATAGTATCTCATTGTGATTTGATTTGCATTTCCCTAATGAAAGGCATGTGATTTTGAATGTTATTATTTAAGTGATATCGAGATATTAATCAATTATTATTATTGCTCTCCTGTGATTCAGACATAGGGGTATATTTGCATTTTAAAAATAAATTTGGATGTTTCATTTAAGGCGAGGTGATGCCAGAGATGGAGAAGATAAGACCCATCCATAAATAGTGGGGGGGGTGCGTGGGGAATGTGAGAAGGACTTGACAGAGTAGATATGATGGGCTTTGAGGGGAAAGGAGAAGTCAAGACACCTCCTAAGTTTTTAGTATGACTTTCATGGGGCATGTGGTGGTCCTGTAGGAGAAAGACCTCTTGGATGTGAAGATAAATCCTGATCATGTTGCATTTGAGTATCTGTGAGATAGTCAAACCTAGAAGGTAGAAGCAATTATATGATTTTTAAGACCCAAAGTCTGAACTGGAGATAAAGATGTAGATGTCATCAGAATATTGTTGATGATTGGAGGAAGCAGCACAGATGAGCTCACATAGATAAAGTGAGATCTGAGGATGTATTCCTGGGAAACATCAACATTTACATAAGTTGGGAAGATAAGAAGGAGCCTGTGAAGACTCAGAGAAATAAAGGGATAATGAGGACAGCAGAGTACTATGGAAGCTGACAAGGGGAGTTTCAAGGAATTACTGATTTCACTCCATCAAATATAACAAGAATTTCTAGAAATACTAGAAGTGATTCAAAACAAAGTCTCTTTCTATCTTATACTGGAACCCTGGTCTCTGTTCATTGAGCCACATCCTGTATTTAAGTTCTAAGCCCAAATTCCAATTTCGTACACAGAATAGACACTGACATCCACCACAACAGCTTATTCAGTGTTCCTCTTTACCTGACACAAATTCTCCTGAGAGAGGCTGTATCTTGTGTAAAAGGAAATGAACATCCTTTGAGGCAAGAGTTGACAGAACTGAAATGCCTTCCAGTGTCAAGGCTGCAGTAGCTTCCATCATGATTCATTCTGAGCCCAAAGGTTTGGTGGCATTTTCAAGGCTTCTTCTCTTCTGTAGTGATGAAGAAGAACTGGAGAGAGGCATGGTTGACCCCATGCCTGATGTTTGGGGGTCAGTGGGTCACTGCGGGGAATTTAACCCTGCCTGGAATGCCTTCAAGAGCGTCAAGCTGTATCCTCTGTGTTCAGTGTGTGGTCAGCATACTTGACAACACTCTCCCTGGCCTCCAGTTCCCACTCCACTTCCCTGAAGGTCTTGACCTCCTAACCTAATTCCTACAATCTTCATTTTCCCTAGGACTGGACAATGCAGCCACTATTTGTTATCTCAGAGTGGTCTCCTCATAGCCCTATTGATGTGGAAATACGACTCATTCAGATTCCTTTGCTGCATCTGTGCTACCTCCTCTGTTTAGACCCCTTCCTGCTGGCACTAGCCCAGAAGTAGCTGGATTTACCTTCTACCTATAATTTATTAAAAGACTTCAGGCGTTCAATTCTTGATCATTTCAGTTCATTCTCAACTTTGCAGTGAGAAGTTTCCTCTGTGCCCATTGCCTTTGGCCATAATATTCCACCCCCAAATTACTGTAATTCTCAGGATTATAGTGAGTCACACCTTAGAATTAAGACATTCTGTGCCAGAACAAATATGTTACCTAGAAAGGCTAGGCTAGAATACAGATGCACGCCACCACACCCAGTTTATTTTTTTATTTTTATTTTTGTCAAGATGTGGACTCATTATGCTGCCCAGGCTGGTCTTGAACTCCTGAACTCAAGCGATCCTCTTGCCTCGGCCTCTTAAAGTGCTAGGATTACAGACATGAGCCACTGTGCTGGCCATGTTTAGATTCTTTACCTTGAACCCCAGACTATATTTTCTCCCTGGGAGAGCCTAGATTAAATTATATTCAAACGTTTATTGAGCACCTGCTATATGTCAAGCACAATGCTGGGTGTGCTGGACACAACAGGAACCACAAGACTTGACTCTGTTCTCTATGAGCCCATGTCCTATTGGAGCGGTAGGATGATGTGTGGGAACAATACAACTGGAAACCCTTGTTTCATTGTGACACCCTTGCTTCCCTTGCAAATTAGCTTAGCACATTCTTATCATGCTTTTGTTTTTCTTTGTGAAAGACTCCAAACTTCAAAACTATTTAAAGACCAGTGAGAGCTTCTTTCATTAGAATCCAGTTAGGAGACAATTCATCCAGCTTGTCTTGATTATGCCACAGAAGCTAAGTGAAAAAAATCAGAATCTGAAAAGAAGAAACAAAAGCATTAAGTGCATCCAAAAATAAACGTGTTGAACCTGGGGATAGTGTAAGAGTGGGGGACTTTCTGAAAGCCACTTTGGAAATAGGATTTTAATGAGATTGGATTAATGACCTTAATCCTTCAAGGTCAAAATTGAAAGAGTAGTCTATTTGGCTAATATCAAAGAGGTTTAATTTTTGTTGATTTGGAGATAAAGCAAGGATAAGCTTTTCATTATAAACATGTTTTTATACTTGGAAAATATACTTGGAAAATAAGAAATAGAAGCAATCAGTAGTCACATATGTGCCCTGTGATCTGGTTCCTGTGAATATTTTCTATAAATTTAAATTATAAATAATCATTTATAGTCCAGAAGCAGGGACAATGTGAATATGTAAAGCTGTTGAGATGCTATTTTTCCAAAGTTGGCTGGAAATAGTACCATACACAGGACAATGGAAAAGTACCGATGGAAATAATATTATTGTCCAAGTGTCCCAGACCCTTCAAGGACTTTCAGAACAATAACAACTTGAGAATTGTTACTCTTATGATTCAGTGATCAGAAGGCATTTCAGAAACAAGAATTGTATGAAATCTTGAGTCAGTCACACAAATTGCAAACAGATCTCCTGCAATGCCACTAGGAAGTGAATGTGGTAGAAACAGCACTTCTAAAGTTAATGAGAAAGAATCATGTAGTGGGGCTAGCATATGTCACAAGAAAGCAAAGAGGCCAATTACTTATATATGTTTTTAATGACTGTGCTTTCCTCCTCTTCTCTCGCTGTCCCCAATTACAATCAAAATTATTATTCATCTTTTGCCCAATTATTTCCCTACTATGCATATATTGTTGCTACTGATTTCATCTGGAGGCATTGAGTAGAATAAATGAGACATATGTGCAGGTTATGTTTTCCAAAAGGTAAATCTAAGGACAGGGTGATCCAACTTAAAGTCACTCGAAGCTGCTTGGTTTCATGAACTCTTGAAGTGGTAACATCAATTAGTATGAGTTTCAAATTGGTCAAACTTTCAAATAAAAATCCAGTGTGCAAAGACAGTCTTGGAAAGCTTAAACTGAAAAATAGGATTGCTTAGGCTTTCAAATATATCTTGTGTTTCAATATTTTTACCTTAATTTACACACTAACCGTACTATGCTCTTATTGCTAAAAATCAGTTTGAAAAGGTCTATATTGTAATTGATCTCAAGACAAGTTTTACAAGCCTGGTGGTGAAGGCATTCTTATTAGTCTATTATCTGTCCCAGTTTTGTTTCCAGAGCAGAATTCTCTGGTGTGATCACTTAACTTGATTGCAAAACTTGTCTCCAAATGCAATTTTGCTATTTCCCAAAATCAAATTCATCTCATAAAGGTCAGGGATTTTCCTGGCAGCAGACATCCAAAAGAACACGCCACAAAGACTGCAGGCATTTTCTTTGGGGAATTAAAAAAGGTGCTCTGCCATTCAGAAGCATCATTAGACTAAGAGTGTGATTCCCCAAGGGACTTCTTGAAAAGGCACCATATGTTCTTTAAATGTACAATTTCTTTTTTATTTTAAATGTTAAAAATTGGAGACATCACTTTATAGTCACATCCTGTATTCTTTCAGTGAATGGCCAAGGGGAGGGAGGGAAGTGTGGACATGTTCCTATAACAACAAATCAAACAAATTGTGAAAAAGCACAAGGCATCTTGTTTGCTGTTAGTGACATTTGTGACCCCCTACAACTTTCAGAGACATCCCTAAGTAGCAGTAGGTGTGTGACCTACTGTTGAAGTCCTAACCTCCAGTGTGAGGGTATTTCAAGATGAGTCTTTTGGGAGGTAATTAGGATTGGGTTAGGTCATGAGAGTGGGACCCTCACCTGGGACTAAACTGGCCATCATCTTCATTGTGGACTTGCTAACCTCCAGAACTGTGAGAAACACCTGTTGTTTAAGCCACTCAGTCTTTGATATTTTGTTATGGCAGCTGTAGCTGACAAAGAAAGTAGGCACACAAGCCTTTTAAAATGGCACAGACAAAATCAGGACGGTTGAATGAGAAGGAAGGTGAACGGAATTTTTCCCTGTGTGAACGTCTTTTCAGAACGCGTGCCTGAAGACGCTCAGTGAGGGCAACCCATTCCAGCAGCAGAGAAGGGACATGTCCTTTGTCGAGACATGTACTAAAACACCCCTAAGGACTTGGAAATAAAGGGAGAAAATGGTGTCTTCTGAGAATGAAGCTATAATAATAAAATGCATTACATTAGACATGTGCCAGAAAAACTATGAGACAGTAATTAAATGCATTACAGAGGAGTTTAGGAATAACCAAATATCCCAACAAGGAAACCTCCAGTAACTTCCATGAGACAGGCTGGAAGTAATTGTAATTCTCTAAATGAAAACTTAATCAAACATATATGTCCTCCATACATTTTAATAGTTTGGAAAGGAAGGAGATGGCCAACCCTTAACACAGTAAAGGAAAGAAAGCCTCTAGGGCCAAAAGAAATCAGGAGAATTCAATTTCGTAAATATTTCATTCATAGTGGAGGCTCTGAACCCGGGGTTTATTGACAGTAACTTTCGAGGCCATCCAAATCCATCCTGAAATTTTATTTACTCATTTATTCATTGGATAAATATGTATTTATCCATTTGCTGTTCACTGGAACAAATGCTATGTATTCATAACATGAGTCGCATTCCTCATGCTTAGTGTTATGATGTGTGTAATAGTGTGTGTATATTTGTCTTTTCTAAAAGTTCTACCCCTTTAATCGGATTTTCAGATGACGAGGAATCACAGATCAATGAGCAATTTAGCTCACTCTATTTGATCATTATGATCCAGAAAACATCTGCCTCTTTATTATTTGTGAAAGATTTTTTTTTTTCTAGCTCAATAGTTAGCTTGCAAAATATATAAGGCAGACAGAAGAAAGCCTGTGATCCTGAATTTGGCGGAGGGTGAAAGGGATGTGGGAGTCTAAGAACAAAGTGCTTGGAGAATTAGATGTTTTAAATGTGTCTCCTAATGAAATACCCAATGATTAGCACCTTAAAAACTCTTTTCATTTCTTAAAAAGAAAATGCCCGTAGCTGCAAGATGAAGTCACATTTATTCTAACCCATACATATTAATAATTTTGTAAACAATTTTTAATAAAGATTTTATAGCACAGAGCAGCTCTTTGGCAAACATAGCAGCCTAATTTCAGACAGAAACAATGGTAAAACTTAATGGCCCCCAAAATTGTTTATCACACTTTCTAAATGACAAACCAACTAGAGAACAAAAAGCATGGAGGAGTGTTTAAAAGACAGAATGGGGAGACAGTTTGGTAGCAAATCTTGAGAAGTGAATGCAGTTCTCAGGTGGATTCTTTAATAAAATATAACCCAGGTAATTGGATGTGATTTGTTTGCTTGTTTGTTTTTGAACTGGAAAACTCAACAGATTTCTCTCTTCTAATCCTGCCTGCAGGTCTCAGTTCTGAGCAGTATTGCCTGGTGGAAACATTTTGGCAGCTACCGTATATTGTATGCTTAACCAGGTTTTTAATCATCCCAGACAGGGGGGACATTTTATTTCAAACTAAGAGCAGGCTATGAAATGGGAGGCTCATTAGGAACAAAAACAGAGGAGCTCCAATTAAACTAACTGTTCTCTAACAAACCCCCAGTGTCTTGGAGGGTAAGTTTGTTTAACTAAGGTTTACAGAATAAACAAGTGTGCTTCAGGTGTCATTATGGGAAAGAAAGTCGAGGGATGACTCTCAATTGGTTTCTTAGTCAGATTACTTCTCATTTACTGTCACTTGGGACTGTTCAGAATCAGGGCTTCCCTTTGGCGCCATTGTTTTCTTCTGAGATAATTACTGAGGAGTGTTCAGAGCGCCATTAAATTCAGATCTCACCATTAGACTTTGGAGCTTGGTTGCCTAATGATTACATTTCTTTCAGTGGCTTTGCTTTCAGAATGCTTTAAAGTAAAAAGATGGCTACCAGAGACTGGGAAGGGAAGTTGGTGGGTGGGTGGGGGACAGAGTAGAGATGGTTTAACGGATACAAAAACACCTGGAAAGAATGAATAAGATCTAGTTTTTGAAAGCATGACAGGGTGACAATAGTCTATCTAAATATCCCATATAGTCCATAAATATATACATCTACTATGTAAACACAACAATTTTAAAAATGACTTTTTCTAAACCCTGGAACATGGACACTGCCAGTCCTCAGATCAGTCCTTGCCAATTCCTTGTCTTTTCTTGAATGACTTATTTCTGTACAGGTGCTGCCATATACGGCGTCTCGGGTCTTCAGAAAAACTCAGTTTCCCTTCCAAGACTTCTAGAAATAGTGACTTTCAACATTCCATGCCCATCGCGTTCACCTGAAGATCTTTAAAAACCACCAATGTGCAAACCCCATTCCCAGACCTGCTGATTTTAATTGATTTTAATTTTAATTGTGTTTTTCAAAGTTTTAAATTCGTAGTCATATTATTTTACGTTCTACTGGTGATTCTACTGAGAACCACTGATTCAGTGTTCCCTCTACCTTATTCAGCAAGAGACCTTGGAAACTCAGCCAGGCACTGCCAGGAAATTCACTTGAAGTATAGTCAGTGACATTTGTCCTCAAGAACAGAGAGAAGAATTTGTTGTGAGACCTTGCCAAACTGAATTATTTCCAGGTGCTACATCTTGTTCAGAACATCCCCTGTCACAGCCCATTCTAAACCCCAAGTTAGGTCTGCCATGACAATACAACTGCCAATGTTGTTCTTCATCAGACTGCCATGCTGTGTCACATGACACAGATACATCTCCCAGACACGGCTTGCACTTACTCATTCCCTGCCCCATGTCCTGGGCAAAATCCTATTTCTTCAAGATCAACTTTACTCCCATCTTTACCTCTGAAACACTCATTCTACCGACAGCAAATTTGCATTCTTCCATGCTTCTGTAGAATCTTGAACACATCTCCATCATAGCTCTTGATGTATAACAACATAATATATAATTTGACTTATCTGTTCTCCCAGTAGATTATGGTCCCTTAAAAAGACACACCTAAAGCTTACAATGAGGAGTGGCAATGTCTGATTTATAGTTGGTCAAAAGCAAGTTTCTTTCTATCTTACGGCTTAGGGAAGTCCTCTTCTTTTACATGGTATGTGCTGTTGCCAAATTTTACAAGAATGGGAAGAAATTCAAATGTTACCTCTTGGAAGAGGCCAGCAAGGAGCAACTCCCCAATCTGTCTCTATTACCTTACCCTGTTTTAATTCCTTTGTAGAATGTATGGAGCATCTAAATTTCTCTTATCTACTTGTGTATTATTTAGTGTCCATTTTCTCCTCTGCATGCAGGTTTCTTAAGGGCAGATGCTATCTTATCAGGACCCAGCATAATGCCTTCATCTACATAGCAAAGATTGTCTCTTGACCAGCTTTCAAAGTAGATAGACCTGAGTTCCAATTCTAGCTCTAACTAATTCCAGTGTGTGTACCTTGTTGAGATGCATAGTCTCTCTATGCCTCAGTTGCCTCCATTTTAAGGCTCTCTCTTGCTCTCCTATTGATATAAACACTTTTAAGGGCATGAAGTGGGAAAAGATAAACACTATTTTTAGTGAGTAGATCAACCAAAATTTGCATGCAAATTTCAGGAAAATGTAAATGTCAGGGGAAAGAGTATGTTTTAGAATAAAAATAATTGGATAATACTCCCCTGGTAGAGATGCTACTGTGATTAAATGAGAAGGTATTTGAGACACCTAAGTGAGGGCATGTCCTTCCTCCTTCGCTATATACAAAGTCACTCTGCATTCAAACTATGTAAGCATTCCGGATATGAGGCCTCTTCAATTCTACCCTTCTATTTTCAGATAAAGTTGTGCCAAATCATATTTATGGTGAAATTCATCAAACTTGTCCTACTGTCCAGCATAATTTGGGAACCCATTTGATCTGAGTTCTCAGGCAGGTTATATGTAGAAAAAAATGGTAGATAGATACTGTGTTTTAAGGAAGTTCACTTAATAAATAAATATGAAATATAAATTATCTTAGTCATCTCAATTAGAATTGAGCCAATTACAGCTTTCTATGATTAGGCTTTTTGGTATTTATTCAGAAAACACTTCAATAAGTGGGAAAAAGTGAGAAGGCCCCAATGATTACTTATTAGTTTTATCTGTATGATACCCATACTGCTGAAGATTATATTCTCCTGATTATTTGAGAAGCAGGTAACTGGATTATCAAAGCAGGGAAAAACATGTGGCTGGCTCTGCCTGTGTACTGAACCACTCCATGTGACCAGGTAGATGTCAGGGGAAACTCGTGGACTTTCCAAACATCTGATCTGCAGCTCACATTATAATCTGGGAACCCCTTTTTTTTTATTGGGTTTGTTTGTTTGTTTGTTTGTTTGTTTGTTTTTACAAGGAACCTCTGGCTGTCATATAAGCATTAACTCCCATAATAGTACAATATTTTATTTGACAAGGTCTATACTTTTGTTATTCACATGAGTTTAAGTTTTTCTAAGCCAAAGCCAAATAATACCTTATTGGTCCCTCCACATTCGGAGATGTTCCATCACTTGTCTCCTCTCTCTCTACATTGACTTCTTCCTCTCTGCTTGCTCTTCAATATGTGTTTATGTCATGCTTGCACCACTCTGTTCCTACGTCCTGTCCTCTCCCCTTTAACATTTTTCAATCCCATAAAACAGAAACACACCTGTTTCAATTCTGCAGCTAACGTCTCCACGTGTTTGCGTTTCCATCCTTACTGATCTTCTGTACCAGTGACACCCATATTGCACAAATGAAGTCACTTTTAACTTCCGTGGAACTCTATGCATTTGAAGCTAATTATAATTCATGAAGTGTGAAAAAGAAAATTATTTTTGGCTTTTGACACAAGGCATTCCCTCTCTGCTTCCAACTCCTTTATTCTCTCCCACAGTAATTGTGGTAGGTGCCTCCTCTTCTGTAACATTCTCCAGGACTCTCACCTTGACTGTGTTACTTTTTTGCCTTGGGGAGTCTCACACATTGCAATGGTGTGGATCATCGCCTCTGTGTGGACTGTCTCTCCAGGATATCTTGACAGCGATGGTGCAGGGATACAGTGAACGCAATACTAGTTGTACTATTTCCACTTGGCCCAATGTATTCCTCTTTGGTCTCCCTATCTCATCACCATCCATCAGTTGTCCAAGTTAGAAATTTGGGAGTTGCCCATATACTCTCTCCTTTCTCATTGAATCAAGCACTGAGTTGTGGTCATTTTACCTCTCAAAAAATCTTTGGAGTCTTCCCCTTCTACTTCATTGCTTGTAAAATTGACATTGCACAGACTTAACCATTTGCTGCCTGCAACATTATAAGCCCAACTCATCTCACTAGTTTTAGTCTTGGATGCTGTATCTCCTCCTTTCCTCACCCCTCAAATCCATACTATAGTCAAAGCAAGCTAAGATACAAATCTATTTGTGCCGTTCTCCTGCATCAATTCTTTAGCACCTCCTTATGAACATCAAATGCCTTGGGATGACATACGCAGTCCTTCGTAACCTCAATACTCCATACCTCTCCAGGCTCATTTCCAACTGCTTCCTGATTTGTACATATTCATTTTTTAGTAATATGGAATTTCTGATAGTTCCTCAAACACATCATGTGATTCCGGACCCCCATACCTTTGCTTTAGGCTCTTGCCTCTGCCCAGAATTAGCATCTTAACTTTATTGGTGTGAGTAATTCTGGCTTATCATTGAAGAATCTGCACTACCACACTTCTTTATAAGCTTCCTCTGAAGATGGATATATGAATTTGTGCCCGCTCTTAAAAAAACAATATCCAGTTTCATTTAATAAAATAGCATCAGCAATAACACCAACTCAGGTGGGCAGTAAGCTACATTCTGACCATATTTCTGCCACTAACCAGCTGTGTGACCTTAAATAAATTGCTAGACTTCTCCAGTTCTAAATTTCCTTTTGCCTGTGGTACCTCATTAAGGTAGAAGCTTTCCAAAGTTCTCTCCAGTTTCTATTTTTTTGTGTCTTTTCACCAGGGACAAAATATCTCAGAGTTGTCAATAAATCAGCAGTTTAGTACAACTACAAGCAAGCTTTGTTGTTTATTGATCGCTCTTAGGTAAAGTGGCTTTTATATGAAATCAATATGTGTGTTAAATGTATTCAAAATAATTGCTTTACACACTTAAAGGAATCACGCTGTTCACGGAAATGAGGTCTGCTTAGCCCCACCTTGCAGATTGGGTTTGTTTTGTTTTTCTTCCTTTCATTAATGAAAGTTACCAGTTCTGGGAAGATCAACTTTGGTAGAAAGGAAGGAGCAGATTTTGAAATCAGAACTGGGCTCAAATTTCAGCCCTGTAATTTACTTTCTTTGTGACCTTCAGGAAGTGACATAAGCTCTCTCAGTACTAAACTGGAGATATTACTACTAGAGGACATCAGCAGATCAAACGTGTTAAACTTGGGGAAATGGTACATGAACCCAGAAGGCCCTCCCATGATGTTTTGCTGTGATTGTCATTATTACAGTAGCTAGAAGAAATAAGAGCAGTCAGAAAATGACACTCAAATTTTTCATTATGTGAGGGATGTTTATACCAGTGTCAGGTAACCATGATATGCTCTGATAATAGGTCAAGATGCGATCCAGGATTAAAATGGTTCAATTTCTTTATTTTATAGACAAGAAACACAAAAGCCAGAGAGGTTAAAGGACCTATCTCAAAATAATTCTCTGTCAGTTGATGTTCCGGTGACCTGAATCCCATTGTTCTGGGCTCAGGTGGAATTCCTTCCCTCTAGTTTATGCTTCCCAAACTTGAGCTTGCATCGCAATCATCTAGAGTACTTGTAAAACAGATTACTGCACCCACCCCAGAGATTCTGATTGAGTAGGTCTGGGGTGGGCCCAAGAATTTGCATTTTTAACACTCTCCCACGTATTGCTGATGCCACACTTCCAATAGCATTGCTGCAGACAACCCCGTTCTGAATTGGCCAGGAAGACTTCTCAGCTTTCTTAAACACCTCACTCTTGGGAAGTGGCAAAGAAAGATGAGGCCATATGTCTTGATTATGCCCTACCAGATTTTGTATGGGATTCAGCACTGCCAATGAATGGAGTACGAGTGTTCTCCTCTTACTGCCTTTTCTGCTTTTTCTCTTAGACAAAAGGTGTTAAGTTTCAGCAAAACATACTCTGAGGCTTATTTTATAAAAATTACAGTTTGTTTTGGTTGATGTGTTTATAGTCATATTCAAAGCTTTCAGAATGCACATTGAAAACTGCAGCGTCTGAGATGAGAAATTGGCTCTAGGCTCATCATTTACTTTGTGCAGTGAAAAACCAGGCAGCTTTTGTACTTCAATGGTGGGAAAAAATAAAGCAGGGCTAAATGCTTTCTGGAAAGAGGAAACACAGAATGAGTTTGAGTAATTGAACAGTGCTGCCTGTTTATCTCCTCTGAGAAGAGGGAAACAGATTATATCCCCAAAGTTCATGTGTTAAGTCTCCAGTTTAAAGCTCCCAGCTCACATTTCCATAGAAACTATCTTGCTCTTTCAACTGTATTATACGTTACAAAGGGTTTTAATGAACTTACCTGGAAACAAAATTATTATTCCTAAAGTTATTTCTGAAGAAAAATGCCTTTTACTTTGTGGTGAGAAGGAAAGAGAGGGTCCAAGAACAAATAAGCATGATTTCATGGAGAAAGAGGGTCTTACAGCAGTCAGATTAGATTCAATCCCAGCACCAATAAATTGTGTGCAAAACCGAAAGCACTTCAAACTTCTCTTAATTTCCTTATCTGCTAAGTGCAGATAATATACACCTAACAGAGTCCTTGCAACAGTTAAGTGGGATAATATATGTGAGGACTCTGCTACCATATCTTTAACAGAGTGGGCACTCAATAAATTACTGTTGTCATTGCTTAAGGAGAGTGCATTCTCTGGTTCCTGTTTCTTCATTTTTATCCCTTTTTTCATCCATAGAACCAAGTCAGCTCCCCCCAGACAACAGGAGGAGGTAGGCCACTTGAAATCCCATCTTCCTCAATTATGCAGGGCAATTCATCCTCACCCAGTTCAAATCCAAAATGAACTGGCCAAATCTATCTTATCACCCAAATAAACGTAAAGAGCTTTCCATTTCAGGACCCACCTGCCTTGGAGGGCAGGTTCAAGGGGTGTTGTTGTCAAATTTTTTTAGAACTTTAGTTACTTATTACATTTTCAGTTTCTTCATAAGCAATTAATGAAGCAATTTCATCGTGTTTTCTCCCAAGGGGAAATTGAACTTTTTTCTCTATTAACATAGCAATACAAAATATTTAAGGGTAATGTATTATATCTATGTATGTTAACTAAGGGAAACCATGTGTACTCATGAAAGTCAATCTTTGTTGCTTTCAGTAGATATTTCAGCAACATTCATTAACTCATTATCTACCTCCTTCTACATGTCAAATCTGTTAGTACTGGGAATCATGAATAAAGCTGATAAAAATTCTGCCTAATAGTGTTTAGAGCCCAGTGGGAAAAACAAGATAAATAAAAACAATACGTAGTTTATATGATAATTGCTAAAAAGTATAAAAGGGTTTGGAAGAGGTGAGTAAGAATTGGGAGTGGAAGCATGTAATTCGGGAGAAGGTCGCTGCTGGACTTACTGAGGTCTAGGAAGAGGAAACCACAAGTACTAAATCCCTGAGATAGAAGCATGTCTGTATGATCAAGGCACATAGCGGAGTCCCCTGTGGCTGGAGTAAGAGGTGCATAGTGAGAGATAAAAATCGAAGAGTTATCATGAAAGGCGCACATCCCATTTTGAATGGGCTTTTATCTTTTTTTTTTTTTTTTTTTTGAGACGAAGTTATGCTCTTTTCACACAGGCTAGAGTGCAATGGCACAATCTTGGCTCACTGCAACGTCTACCTCCCAGGTTCAAGCAATTCTTCTGCCTCAGCCTGCCTAGTAACTGGGATTACAGACATGCGCCACCACACCTGGCTAATTTTTGTATTTTTAATAGAGACAGGGTTCCACCGTGTTGGCCAGGCTGGTCTCGAACTCCTGACCTCAAGCGATCTGCCTGCCTCAGCCTTCCAAAGTGTTGGGATTACAGGTGTGAGCCACCTTGCTTTTTCTTTTTCTTTTTTTTCTTAAAAGTTATTGGAAGGTTTGAAGCAGAGGAGTCACATGACTTGAGCTATGCTTTAAAATGTTTATCTTTTTTTTCTGTAGAATAGAATATGGGGAGGCAAGGGCAGCAGCTGAGATGACTTATTAGAGGAGTCATGAAGGAGAGGATGGTGGCTTTGGTCTGCAGTTGGCAGTAGGACTGAGAATTAGCCAAATACATTTGCTAATGATTTGCATGTTAGCTGCAGATCCTTCTGCTTGGCACCTGCTGGAATCAATGGTTTACGCCTACCTGGAAAATTCACTATTCTAAGACAAGGGACGTAGGAAGGGTCTACACTGCAGAAGCATCTGATTTTAAATGGTCATGAACAAATACTCACATGGCACATATTCTCAATTCTTTTTGTCCTCCATTCCTTGGCAATGACTGGATGTCCCAAACATGGAGATGAATACTCTGGGAAGATTAAGTTGCCTCTACCAGAAAATTCTAAGTTGTGACATGCATGTTCTTTTCCTTCTTGCTTCAAATCTTTGCACACTTTGTTAGTCTTTTATACTGTAATTAGTTTTGCAAATAACCTCTTAATTTTCAGCTAGAAATGATAATTTTTTTTCTGAAAACTTGAATATCATCTTGTACTCTTTTCCTCTCCAGGCCTAGTGGTTCATTGGCTTTCAGTATCTATAGATTTCATCACGTCTGTATCTGTCACATCCATCCAAGTCTCTCCAGTCAGTTTGCCACATTCCTAAGTCATCTCTTCCTGAATTTCTGGAACAGCCTCTTAATTAGTCCCTTTACCTTTAGACCAGCCACCCTCTCCCCCAAGCCCCCAATCACTTGTCCACACAGCAAACATGGTGATCATTCTGAAGGACACATTTGATGATGTGTGCCTCTGATTACAACCTCTTAGTGGTTCCCTCATGCTCTCAAGATTTAAAAAAAACACACACACACACAAAAACTGCTTTTTGGGTGCTCTAAAGATCCTTCATGATCTGTGTCCTATTTATGTTAATAGCCCTGTATCTTGAAATATGATTTATTCCTGTCTAATTCATCAACTTTGTGTTGTTCCTACCCAAACACACTCACTCAGGAAACTGAGCTCTTGTCTATGTCTAAGATGAAGTGTGATCTCCCTCTAGGTTCCAAGCTGTTGAAACTACTGTTTGCTCTATAAGTAACAGATTTTTCCTATCTTTGTCTGATCCTGCTCATACTTAAGATCTCTGCTCAGATGATGTATTTTTGTCAGGAAACCTGTCCAATCAAGGGTAAGTTAAGTGTCTGTGAAATGAGCTCCCATGATGAACCACCTTTGCTCTCACTATGATATTTAATGACTACCTCTTTATTTTTCTGCATTTCCCATTTGACTGTAGGCTCCAAGAAAGCAAGAGCTGGCTCATTTGTACCTATCATATTCCCAGCTCCTGCATCAATGTTGGGCACTTACTGGATGCTCAATAATACTTGTTGAATTGACCTGGATTGAATAAAAAAGCACAAGAACTTTAAGATTACATGCACCGACTGTGCAATTTATTCTCACTAGTGTCAAGACATTGAGTCATCTTCCATTTGGGGTACATCTTTGCAAAGAGCTATTATCCTTATTCAGATCTATGACCCTGTCCTCATCTTCTGTCACAGATGAAAAGACAAGTGTTTTCTTATTTTTAAATCAGACTATTAAAAGAAATGAGATGTGAATTAAATCAGCCCTTCATTCTTTCAGACTTGAAGACAACTTCGGTAGACCAACGGACCTCAGATCTACTTTCTCTTATCTCTTCATGAACCATGTCAAAATAACGTTAAAGCAAAGTCTAGTTGCCTTATGAGAGTTTTCCCTGATAAAGTAATCAATAGTGTGGCTATAGACTTTTATTGTAGATTACATATTATGGTTGAAAATCCCTTTAACCATTATATTTACATTCCACCCCTGCCCTTCAGGCCTCTGGACATGTACACACACATACAAATGCCCCCTGCACACACACTTGCCTAAGGCTAATTGGTGCTAGGACCAAACTTTCACTTGAGATTGATAGGGCTGCTACAGTGAACCTGATGATCCAGCTTCTCTGAAGCTCTATCCTCTCTTGACTCCCATGAAACATTACTTTCTAGGGTCTCCTTACATCTCACTTACTAATCCTGCTCTGGCACTTTTGGCTCCCCTTGCTCCTAGAAGTTTGATTCTTTGCTCTTTTCTCTTTCTCTGTCTCTTCCCTGAATATCTCATTTACTACTGTCACTTCAGTTATCTCATTTCTGTAGATGAATCCCAGATTATCTTCCCTCTCGCTCTGGCCCTTCTCCCAAGGCATTTTAAGTTATCAGCTCAGCAGCTCTACCTGGATTACCTGATGGTTTCTCAAACACAACTTTATCAAAACTTCAATTACCTTCACCTCCCTACAAGTTCCTGTTTCCAATTTCACCCAAGGTGACTTGAAGCAGTTGTATGGCCTTTCAAGAGTTTTCTTTGTCCTAAAAGAACCCCAGTCATTAGGAGTGGGTCCCTTGTGCTCTTTTGTAGTTGGCAATAACAGATTGATACAGACAATAACAGACTGATCCAGCAGCATTTGTCTGACCTACATACAGGATCTTCCTCGTTGATGTTTGAAACTTGAAGATTGGGATTCGGGTAGATGCCATGGTCAAGAACACCTGGAGAGAAGCATGCTAAGGGCAGCCCTCTCAGGTAGAGGTCAGCAAGCTCCTTCTGCAGGTCACTCACAGCGTCCCCTTTCCCAGCCCTTCCTAAGTTTTGGTTGTGCAGTTTTTTCTTCGTGTTAATGAGTTATCTCAGATTCCTTACAACACCCTTTAATTCTTTCACTAGTCAGAGCCAGTGATATGTTGAGGAATAAGTCCAACATGTTTCACAATCAGTTAAGATCACCTTTGATGCCTCCCCTCCTCAGCCTCTGCTTCACATAGGCTACTATGCTCTGCTGGGTTCAGCTTTGCAGCTTTGCTGGTTTCTGTGTCCAATCCCTTTCTGCCCACTGATAGAACGTCTGGCTTAGACCATTACAATAACCTACTCACTGGTTTTCCTGTCTCTTATTTCTTTCTCTTTTCTTTCATGGTTGTGGTTGCTTATATTTTCACTATTACCAGATGAAGCGGACCAGACACTGCTAAGATCATGCCTATCAACTGCCTGAAACAATCATTAAATCTTCCTTATTCCACTCTCTTATAGATATTTGCAGGTCTTTGTAGTTTCCCCCCATCCTAGTCTAATGAATTCCCTCTTGAACCCACTACACTACTTAATAAAGTTACTTGCCAGTCTCTGATTATGACTTTGCTGATGCAGTTCATGAGATTCAAATGCCTGCGTGAGGAAAGAACCCTGTCTTATGCCATCATTCATTCAACAAATCATTATACAAAGCCTGTAACTGACAACCTCTCTCCTAGCTCCTGGAGACAGTGAGATGAATGAGATCGGTAAAGGGCCCGCATGTGAGGAGCATCTACAAAAGTGGGAATGAGATAGGAAATGAACGTGCTAAGAGGCATGTAAAAAAATAGGTTCAGGGAGGTTGGTGAGTGCTATGGAGAAAATTAAATAAAAAAACAGCAATTTGATCAAGAGTAACCAGGGAATGGTGACAAAAACACAGAATCCTTCTGATAGAGTGGTCAGGAAAGGCCTCTCTGAGAAGACAGCATTTGAGCTTAGAAGTGAGTGGCAAGAAACAGAAAAGAATAAGGAGACAGTCTAAGAAATAAGGGGACAGTCTTGGGGTAAAGAACGTCACATGGGGATCACAAAGTACAAAGACCAGAGGCAGGAATAGTCTTAGTTTATTTAATGAATTGAAAGACTATGTGGGCAGATAAATGTGATGAGGAGATGTGGGACAGGATTAAATTGGTCTGAATTGATATCAAAGAGGACCCAAAACACAGTGAAGAGTTTGAATGTTATCCCGAATATAATGGACAGCTATTGAGGGGCTGTAAGCAGGGAAATTATATGAAAGATATGCTCTTTAATCTGACTACTGTGTAAAAATAGATCTTAGGGGTGTGAGAGCAAAAGTAACAAAATTAGACTGGAGTTTGCTGAATGGTGGCTTGGGCCTAGGGCTATGTTAGCAGGGTTGGTGAGAATTGGTCAGATACAGAATGTACTTTGGAGGTGGAACCAATAGGATTTGTTGATTGGATTGTATTTGGGGATCTTGCATATTCTAGCATAGAGCAGACATAAGTGTTGTTGATTGACTCATTAAACTAATGATTGAGCTGCCACTCATGGTCAAGCTCAGACTGCATGCAACATTCCCTGATTAACATCAACCCTTCCACTTTCTTGCTCCTCTCCTGCCCCTGAAATCCTACCACATTTTAAACACATTTTCTCATGGACACTAATGTTTTTCCTTTGATTTAGTAACTTATGTGCATTCTTTC
Organism: Rhinopithecus roxellana; assembly: GCF_007565055.1. Lineage (NCBI taxonomy): Eukaryota > Metazoa > Chordata > Mammalia > Primates > Cercopithecidae > Rhinopithecus > Rhinopithecus roxellana. Next base: position 174,236,843 of record NC_044550.1, read on the forward strand.
CCTTTTCTTCTGGGCTGTAAGCTTCTTCACACCCTTCATGCCCCACAGTCCCTGGCGTATTTTGCATGGCACATAACCGGTGTTAACATTTTTTTGCACAAATGCAGTGAGGTGGAAATTATGCAAAGGTCAAAGTCCTCAAATAAAGAAGAGATTACCGAGCGATGGCATCTGAAATCTGAGGATCTTGTCAAATGGATTAAGTATAATAATACAGCTCAGTTAGTTTAGGCTCTGCCTTGTTTGGAAGCCAAGAACTAACTGAGTGACTGAGAGTGGTTCTTTGAAACCAGAAAGGCAAAGTGAGTGTAGCTTGTGCAAATGGGAATGGGTTCTCACAGCAAGACTGAGTTCCAGGCTCACTTACCACCTTTGTAACAAGTGTCTTAACCATTCTGGATCACAGTTTATTTGTCAAATGGGCATAATAATCGACAGGCCTCAGAGATGGCTACTAAAATATTATAATTACTCTTAGAAACAGAGAGAAACAGAGTCTTTGCTTTGTGCCTGCTCTGAATGCTTTAACTACATTAACCCATTCATTGCCCCTGACAGCACTGTGAGATAGGTGCTTTTATTATCCCCATTTTATAAGTCACTGATATAAAGCACTTCCCACAGCACCCAACAGAGAAAAGATCTCTGTAAGACTAGAAAAGAAAAAAAAAAAAAATCTAAAATTGGCATGAAGCCAGAATACCTGTTTTTGAAACCCTGTTTTGCAGCTATTTTTGATCTCAGATCATGCAAACCTTTTTAGTCTCAGTTTTCTCATTTTTAAAATGGCCTACTGTAAAGAACAAGTGAGAGAAAGCCTGTAAACGTGTAAATATAGGTAAACTTACTCCGGGAAAATCATGAATAAATGTAGACATTCAGAAGGTATTAGAGCTGATTTTTAACTGAAATGTATAAGAGGCAAGCACATTTAAAGGCAGTGTTAGGAGACAGTGTCTTGTGGATCTTCAAAGGATGAAGCCCCTCATTTCCTAGAGTTTAATTGCTACCATGAACAGTCTTGGCAAGTCATGCTCTGTGGCTTTCTCATGTTCAGAGCATTGCCCACTTGAACTGAAAATGAACAATTCAGTAGCTGAAGAGTTTAGTTCATTTTTGGTTTTATCCATCCTTCTTAAAGGCTGAATTAGCTGACGGGACTGACGACATGTGAATGCCTTTTCTCTTCTTATGCAGTAGTTCCTCCTCCATTTTCTTTTGTAATCCTCCAGGACATTTCTTTGTGGGGAGAACACAGAACCAGTCCTGGGTGCTGCAGGGTTGCATCCCTGTAACTCCTAGTTCCTGTAGAGGCTTGTACCTAATTGTTTCTGACCACTAAAATGAAAGGAGAATGTCCCTCGGTCTGATCATTAGTTTATGATTCTAAATTGTTTAGTGTTCCCTTTTAAATATTTTGAAATGTACATTCCTAAGAGTCCTTCCTCTCTGACAATTAGTTCAGAAATAGAAATGCTAATTAAAGCTGCCCTTTCCTTCTCAAAGACAAAGTTCTTTGTACGTTAAAAATGACACACACACACTCATTCTCACACTCACGTGCACTTACCTCAACTGGTTTGTTCCTAACAAAGTGGACTCTATCTTAGTGAGCTTCAGTTTACATTCTTTTTTCTTCTTAAAGATTGTTTCCTGTTAAAAATAACTAATATATTACATCTATATAGTAGGCAGAATAAAAAACCCCAAAGATGTCCATATTCTAAACCCAGGAATTGTGAAATAATAAATTTATGTTGTTTTGGGTTATGTGACACAATGTAATCAGTGTTGCAAATGAAATTAAGGTTGCTCATCAGATGACCCTAAAATAAGAATAGTATCATGGATTTTTTAAGTGGGCCCAATGTAATCACAAGGATAAAGGAAAGAGGAGGTAGATGGGTCAGTGTCAGAGCAATGGAATGTGAGAAAGACTCAACTGGTCATTGCTGACACTAACAATGGAAGGGGCCATAAGCCAAGATAAGCAGGCAGCCTCTAGAAGCTGAAAAAGGCAAGAAAATTGATTCCCTCCTAGATCTTCAATAGGGAAACACCTTGATTTAAGCCCAATGAGAATCATTTCAAACTTCTGACCTCCAGAACTCTAACGTAATAAATCTGTGTCCTTTTTAGCCACCAGACTTGTGGAAATTTACTATAACAGCAAAGGGAAACAAATACAAACTGATTTCAGCATTATAGTAATGGGCACAATAACAGAAAATAAGCAATCTCAGGCAGATAAGCTGCAACACTGACTGTGCGTTCTAGGAAATCTTATCCTCTGAAGAATGATTTCATTTCCAGTTCTCTGGGCCTCTGTATTTGAAGCTGAGGTAGGGGAAACTTTTCTTCTTTCTCTACTTCTATTAATAAAGCTTAGTCCCTTTTGTCAAAGTGATTCATTGGGATGTGACCACTAGCTTCACTGATTGCTGGGTTACAATGAATCTTGCAAGCTATTCATAGATGCTTCTGATTCAGGAAGCACTATCAAGAGTCTGCATTCATGAACAGTAACATGGACACAGGTAATATTAATCCTGGCCTTCATGGCTAGTTCATATGTCTTCTCTTTGGGATTTTCCTGATCTTCTCACTATAAGAAATCTCTTCTACAGTTCATAGTCCCTTCTTGCTTTTAACTTAGCTATTATGCAGACATCTTCACACCCTGTTGCAGTGGAAAGAGAACTGGACTAATGGTCCAAAAACCAGGCTACACATCTGGCTGCCAGTCCTGTGCCACAACCTCATACAGCTAGCACTTAGAGAGTGAAGTCCTACCATGACCCATGCCCTGTATTCTAGTAGGCATTCTCTAAACATTTGTTCTGTGCTATCTTTTTTTTTCTTTTTTTTCTTTTTTTGTTTTTGAAATGGAATCTCACTATGTCACCCGGGCAGGAGTGCGGTGGCACGATCTCGGCTCGCTGCAACCTCCACCCCCCTGGGTTCAAGCGATTCTCCTGCCTCAGCCTCCAGAGTAGCTGGGATCACAGGTGCCCGCCACCACACCCAGCTGATTTTTGTGTTTTTAGTAGAGACAGGGTTTCACCATGTTGGCCAGGCTGGTCTTGAACTACTGACTTCAGGTGATCCACCCGCCTTGGCCTCACAAAGTGCTGGGATTATAAGTATGAGCCACCATGCTCGGCCTACTCTGTACTTCCTTTGTTCATCACCCATTGAGAATGTGCAGGGAATCTAAGGTTGGTACAAAGGGGACTTCCAAGTCATTGAGACTTCACCCATTCTAATCTCATAGATAAGGAAAATGATCCTGGTGATAATTGTATGTGGGGTGGGGTAGAGGGAGAAAAGGAGGGAGAGAGGAGAAAGCACATGGATAAACATGGCAATTTGGAATTATTTGGGGAGGAGAATTTTGGGAACCATATGAAATATTCTTTCCATATAATCTTGATTTGGTTTGGCTGTGTTCCCACCCAAAATCTCATATTGAATTGTAATCCCCATAATTTCCATAATCCCCACATGTCAAGGGCGGGACCAGGTGGAGGTAATTGGATCCTAGAAGTGGTTTCCCCCAAGCTGTTCTCATGATAGTGAGTGAGTTCTCATGAAATGTGATGGTTTTGTAAGTATCTGACATTTCCCCTGCTTGCACCCACACCATAGTGCTGTCCTGTGAAGAAGGTGCCTGCTTCTCCTTTGTCTTCTGCCATAATTGCAAATTTCCTGAGGACTCCCCAGCAATGAGGAAGTGTGAATCAATTAAACCTCTTTCCTTCATAAATTACCCAGACTCGAGTATTTCTTCATAGTAGTATGAGAACGGACTAACACAGTCTCTGCAACTCTTATACAACAAAATATGCTAAAAATATTCATTCAGTTTCTCTGCAGAATTGGAAAGCGTTTAAGCCAAAGCCTGCTGGGTTCTGTTTCCCAAGTACTGTTGTGGTGCAAGAAATGAGCTTACACAGCTCTGAGAACACCCAAGCCAGTCTCTGGGAATCTCGTGCCCAAGAACTGGGAGGATCCAAGCTGATGAGCTGGTGTATCTATGGCAGCAAGGCCCTGGCCCAAATGAGCAGGAAAGTATCACAGGGCCTAGGAACAGAACTAGAAGTAGGGCCAAGACCCAGCCATGGCTACAACATCCATGGAGATGCCATTTGTCATACTTTTAAAACCACTTGTTCCATTTCCAAGGTCATCTGAAGCTGTGGCTGACAAAATGAAGCTGAAGAGATATTCTGTATTTCTAGTTATAATAGACCCAGAGACTGGTGGACCAGGGAGGCAGGATTAATTGAAGGAGAAATAGGCCCTTGATTGGCCCTTTCCTGGAGCCCTCTTTTATGCATTTTAGATCACATCTCCCTGACCATCTATGAGAATCTCACAAACAGAACACAGGCCCCATTCATCTATGTATCCTTAGATTTCTCAGTGCCTGGAGTAAAGGATTGCCTGTTTCTTCTCTTTCTCATGTCTCCCTCTCCCTTTTCTTCCTCTCTTCTCCCCTCCCTTTATCTTTTCTCCTTCCTCTCACCTCCATCCCGAGCTCCTTCTCTTATCTCATTTGTGTTTTCATTGTTCTCTTAACCTTGTTCCCAGGAAAGAACTTGTTACTAAATATTTACACTTCAGTATGAGGTTAAGGTCATATCCTACTTTTCTGAAGGTCATTTGCATTTTAAATCTTGTTTCTCTTTGTGTAATGGGGCCACAGTAAAAAATAAAACAAAACAAAACAAAAAGGATGACTTTGACACATAATTCCCCTCCGATGTAAGAACCCTGGCTCTTGAGTGAGAATTCTTAAAGTCAAGTCCCAGCTCCTCAACTGCTAACACTGTAGCTTTGGGCAAGTTACTTAAGCTTTTGCATCTCAGCATTCTGATCTATATAATGGGGTTAATAATTAGTTATTCTATTGAGATATTATGACAACTCAATGAGACAGTTTATGTAATGCACTCAGCACACTGTGTGTCACGTGGTAGGAACTCAGTATTATTGTACTACAAACTATAATATATAAAAGGGATAATGATTATTATTATCCTGGAGAATCACTGCCCTAAAGCCAACCCAGTGTGGTGGGGTGTGAAAGATACTTATTATAGAGAGATTACATCAAAAGGGATATGACAGGAGAGCCACAAATTGCATACTGGATTAAATGGGTAAACCCAAGAACTCATTCAGGTTAGGCCACAAAGACTGGGAAAAAGAAATTATGGAAATATGTCATAATCCTAAGGAAAGCTTATATTCTAAAGCAAGTTTTCTGGTTGAACTTCCAAATAGTCTACTTATTTGTTTATGTGAAGATTACATACTACACATGCTTTGATCATAAGATTCATGAGAACTATTTTCAAGATACATTAGTGCAATATTGCTGGAAGTGTCTTAGAATGGGAGGTAGTTTTTTTTTCCCTCAGCTTTCTGTTTGAAAATCCAGTCGACCTTGTGGATTCAATAGGGCATTCAAAACAGAAGACTGCAGTGCTTAATAGTTTAATGGATATCCATATACATATTTTAAAGAAGTCCATTCAAGACACATTTACTAACCTTTCAGAATGAGCCTTCAGCTAAGTGAAACCACTTGAGTCTGATCATGTTTGAGCAGAAAGTTCATCTGGAGAACATTTAGGAATTTTCAAAGTAATTGAGAAACCCCAAAATAGAAAGGTTTGATATACTTTAATGTGGAGGTGATGTGGAGGGTAGAGTAGAGGGTGGCTGAGGGTGAATAACTTTCATCATTTTGGTGAGAAAATCTTACAATGTGAAGAGACTTGAAGGGTCATACACCGACCTTGTCTTTGTTACTTGCCCCATCAAGTCCTGATGTTAAGTGGCATCTTTCACCAACTATCCAATCTCATTTTTCTCTCCTGACTTGGAGGTCTCAATCTGGCTTTACCACCGTCGTGAATGCTGTCTCTTGTTTTGTTTTTGTTTTGTTTTTGAGACAGGGTCTCATTCTGTTGCCCAGGCTGGAGTGCAGTGTCACAGGCAGCCTCTGCCTCTTGGGTTCAAGCAATCCTCCCACCTCAGCTCCCCAAGTAACTGAGACTACAGGCCCATGTCACCATGCCCAGCTACTTTTTGTAATTTTTCTAGAGATAGGGTTTTTCCATGTTGCCCAGGCTGGTCTTGAACTTGTGAGCTCGAGCAATCTACCTACCTCAACTTCCCAAAGTGCTAGGATTACAGGCGTGAACCACGGTGCCTGGCCAATGCTGTCTTTGTGTATGCCCATTTATGTTCCTGGGAAAGTCACTTCTCCTCTCCAAACTCATTTTCAATGACCTAGATTAGGTTTCTCTCTTCAATGCAGCCTTCCAGATGATGCCAACTATCCTGTTGGCTTGCTTCTCTTAGCTCCTGTTGACTGAGAATAAATTTGCCTTCTAGAGCTTTACTTCTTTTTAACTTTTCAGCGTATCATCCTGATTTTTCTGTACTAAGCAAGTCAAGCATTATGAAAAGCTAGAGGATTCAAAGCCACCTGTGTCCACTTCCAATCCCTGACCTTGAATAAGCCAACTCTGCTCTCTATACCTCATTTTTTTGCATTTGTAAATTTTTTAAAAAATAGTATTTTATCTTTAAATGATTTCTAAAAGATTGTACAAATATGGATATAGGGGTGAAAAAAAACTTTCTCTCCTTCCTTCTTAGGTTTAGTAGTTGGACCCTGTAAATTAAACTGACAAAGGACAGATTGATGGGAAAAATAGGTAATAGAGTTTATGTACATGTGTAGTGCACATATACATGTGAGAACTCAATGAAGAGTAACTCAAGGGGGTGCTTAGCATTGAGGGCTTATATAATCATCCTAACAAGGGTGATAAATTGTGAAGTGACAAGACAAAGAAAAAAGGATTTGGGCTTCTAGGGTGGTAAATTGTGGAAAGAAAAATATACGGGGGAAACTAATGGAATATAAGGCTTATTTGTAAGGTTTCTTATACAAAACCCACTGGTGCCAACTTTCTGCCCAGTGATTATAGTAGTTTCATCCTTCTCATACAGGAGAGCAGAAGGGAATACTTTACAAAGAGAAATTTATGTATCTATCTCCTACCTTGAGGCAGAAGGGGGGGGAAAGTAGAGAGTTTTTCCTGAGTCTCCTATTTCAGTTGCATTCAATTGAAAATAACCCTTATGCCAAAGTGATGTATTTTGGAGTAACATTTTCTGATTCCCTTCATAGGCTAATCATCTTACATTTAAATTTGACTTAACTCATTTCTATATGCATTGTAATTCTATGCATTTGAAGAGAGAACAGGTAGATTGTAAATATATCTAATTTTAACGTTTTTCCTCAATCTTGCTACACTTATTTTTGCATTTATTACAATGTCAATAAACAGGATGAGGAACATTTCTTAACCGAGACTATCACCTGGTGAAATTTCAAACTGAAGCTATAACAAAGAAGGAAAAATGATCAATTTCAGGTTTTAGGTAAATCATCCCATTTGAGATTATTTAAAGGATCACAGTGGATTGGGGCAAGGAAATGTAAAGTCTACTGACCCTCTCTCTTTAACAGACTGGTCAATTGATTTGGACATACCTCCTTGGAGTGAGTTTTTACTTCTCTAAGAGTTTCTGTCAATATTTTCCTTTCGAAGTCTCTTATCCAGTTAAAGAGCCCCGCAACATGGTGCAGAGGATGCTGAGAGTCAAGTGCTGAATGATAAAGTAAGCAGAACCTAGTACGGAGTATACCCATATTCAAATCTCAGTTCTACCAAGTGCCATCTATGAGGCTTCGGGCAAGTGACTTAACCTTTTAAAGCCTGAATTTTCTCCTTGAAACCAAATTATTTCAGGGAACTATAAAAGGATTAAATTAGTTAATCTCTATAAAGATTTTAGAGTAGTACCTAACACTTAAAAGTTCTCCATAAATGTTGATAGTCACTACTTTTGGAGTAAATCAGGTGTAAGTCCTGGTTATGTCCCTTGTGGAATGTAATTTCATGAAAATAAGTTAATCCCAATGCACCTTAGTTTTTTTTTATTCTTCCTTGAAATAGTGATAGTAACACCTAACCTATTGATTTGGGGTGAGCTGAAACTAATTTATACATGTAAACTACATAAGACAGTGCCTGGCTTAGAATCAATGGGTAAAAGCCACTAGTGTACCTTTGGTATTCCCTTCCTTTGGCATGAAAGACAGACCTCTACTGGACACTCATTACAATATAAAGAAAGGGGTGAGCATGTAAATGAGCATGTAAATGAGCCAGGATGTTTTAATATGACAAACTGGGTTGGAGATAGCAAATTACTGCTATAAAATGGTTGAGCCATGATCTGGAGTTACTTTTTAAAATTTTTAAATATTAAAAATAGAGGTAGAGTCTCACTGTGTTCCCCAGGCTGGTCTCAAACTCCTGAGCTCAAGTTATCCTCCCACCTCAGCCTCCCAAAGCGCTATGCAGGCAACTCTTCTTTCCCCGAGTGGCCCTAGATAAACATCATTCCCCAGAGGTCCCCTGCTTCCCTAGACTTTACAGACAAAGCATGAAACTCCTCTTATGGTGCTGTCGCCTTACAAAATCTCACAGCTGGGGGTGAATGTGAAAGAGCCCCCGCATACTTGGGAGCCAGCAGATTCGATCCAGTAGCCACAGCTGACAGAGCTCGGAAAGCATGTGGTAAATGTAACTAATGCAGACAGGAAAGGGCTGGACCTCCAATCAGCTGGCAGATTCTAAGTAGAGAATGCTATTGTCCTAAAGGGAAATTCCATCTGAAACCAACAAAATCATATTCATGGGACTTTATGTGAATTTCAAAAAAGATAGGAATTTCATTTCTGGAAAAGATGTGGCAATTTTACAACTGTCTTTTTTTTTTTTTTTTTTTTTTGAGACAAAGTCTCGTTCTGTCCCCCAGGCTGGACTGCAGTGGCATGATCTATGCTCACGGCAAGCTCCCTCTCCCGGGTTCTTACCATCTTCCTGCCTCAGCCTCCCGAGTAGCTGGGACTACAGGCATCTGCCACTACGCCCGGCTAATTTTTTGTATTTTTAGTAGAGACGGGGTTTCACTGTGTTAGCCAGGATAGTCTCCATCTCCTGACCTCGTGATCCGCCCGCCACGGCCTCCCAAAGTGCTGGGATTACAGGCTTGAGCCACCGCGCCAGGCCGAGATGTGGCAATTTTAAAATATTTTACCAACTCTCTAAACCAAGAGATCAATTGGCAAATATTTGCTGAAATCTGCTGATAGAAATAAAGGGAAAAGCATGAATTTGGAAGCCAGACAAAGCAATGATTGAATTCTGGGTTTTCTAACCATGTGACCCCCTCTCAGCACTTTAGTTGCTTTCAACTACAATATGGTATGATGTAGGATTAAAAGACATGTTTACATTTAACTTGACCTCATTAATTTCTGTAATTTTTTTTTAAACTTTGGACTTTCTGTAGCTAAACGTCGGAGGAAATTTCAGAAAATGGTTACCTAAAATATTTTTTTTCCCACTAATTACTAAAACCTGCTTCCCCTCCACAGGCTTGCCAGCATAACTGAGAAGAAAATGTTTGGATGGATGGGTGATTGGGCAGATGGATACAAGGATATCTCTTATAAATATGTCATTCAAAATGAAAAGCACCTTTGGCAGGACCAACGTATTTCTAGGACTCAAGGGAAAGAAAGCACCCTGTGGGCTGAGACGATCAGCAGGTCTTCATGGGAAAAACACTGGAACTAGACCTGGGAGCAGGGGTGACAGGACCAGGGAAGAGCAGAGTCGTTTCATCCAAGCAGACCTTGCAGAGCCTCTAAAGAGTTGGAACTTCTGTCATCACCCCACAACTACCATATGCTGGGCAGGGGACCCCAGGGACCGGGCTCAACTCCCCACAGACTTAGTTAATTCTTACATCAACCATGAGAAGGGGGCATTCCCGTTTAAAACTGAGATTCAGAGATGGCGCGGATTCTCCAAGGTCATGGAGCAAGCAAGGGCAAGGCTAGGATTGTACCCACGTCTACCGGCCTCAAAACTTGAGCATGGTATACTATAATATTTCTAGTAATGATTCAAGTTACCATTATGGACGGTTACTGCCTCTATGAAGTCTCTTTCCTCATCCCACCATACCCTTTCCCAAATAGAGTTGACTTTCCCTCCTCGTGTTCCCGCTGTACTGTGCAGACATCTATTCGAGTGTTGGTGCATTTATTGGTCACATTTACTTCATGCCTGCCTCCTCATTAAACTACAAGCCCCCAAAAGACAGAGCTGAGCAATATTTATCGTTTGATCATTCATGTACCATTTATAGTTCATAGTAGCAGCTTAATAAATGCTAATGAATGACTGACTGAATGAAAGCCTGTTGCCTTCCAGTCACTATGTCCACTGCTTGGCAAGTTAGTTAACCTCTCCATGGTTTGTTTTCACCATCTGCAAAGTTAGAATTATTAGAATTAACTTATAATCTGCCACTTATGTGGTAGATTAACTTATCTACCACGTACAGATGTAGGGATAAGTTAATTGTTGAAAAGTCACTACAATATTGATGAGCACATAGTAAATGCTTATTTAGTACGTGGTAAGTATTACTGTGATCACATTTTATTCCCATAATTCCCTTTAAACGGAGAACTTTAAATGAAGTATTATGATCTTGACATCATAGAATAGGACTTGTTTTATTAGAATGGTTAAGTGTCTTGCACAAGATCACGTAGGGAGAAAGAAGCAGAACTTGCACATGTCCCTGGGGGTCTGAGATACTACTCACAAACCCTTATATTTCCAGTTCACATACAGGGTCCCTGTTGATTCTCTTCACCTCCATTTTTAGGTTGGGCTTCAGCAGAGTGGAGAGAACCAACAAAGTGATTCAGCCAGTGTGGTCCTGGCACAGCACAGGGTCTGCTTGGAGTGGTTTGGACTAGCACACCTGATGGCATCTTTGCGACGGTGCTGTCCACACTTCCCAGTTGATAGGAGTCACCTGGGCTTCTTACTGAATAACACACACTCCAGGCTCCTCTGATGAGCGTGGTTTTAACAAACAAGCCCAGGTTGTTTTTATCATCAGGGAAGTTTGTGAAACTTTGCTATGAGAGAGGCTGAGGCCAGACTTTAAAGGACGATGGTGGTGCCCATCTTCCAGGGGGCAGTTATGAACATCTTAGTTGTTACTGGGTACTGCTCCGCCACGCCCTCCGTCCATGTTTGTAAATATAATATAAGGACTAAATCAGTCTCCCTGATAATGCACCCAGCGTGACAGCGGAGACCAGAACAAGGAGTGGCGTGGCGGGGGAGGCTCAGGTGTTCTCCTTTGACAAAGTCATTGAATCACGGAGCTTTGCTCCTGCACTTTTCTCCCTGGAAAAGCTGCTTATAGACTTCCACGGGGGCTTTCAGAAAGGACCTGTAGGCACCAGCCACCAGAACGGATTATTTCCTAGCATTCAGAGAGGGGGCTGAGCTGTCTCCCAGAGGAGGCTCTAGGAAGAGAGAGCAGCAGCTTTGGCAAAAAGGGGCCATTCGCCAGCTTCCCAGGCAGCAAACTAGCGCGCAGATCTGCCCAGCCTCGCGTCCTCAGCGAGGGAAGCGCGCGGTGCTCTCCGGGGCAAGTTTTTTTTTTTTTTTTTTTTTTTTTTTTTTTTTTTTTTTTTTTTTGAGACGGAGTCTCGCTCTGTCGCCCAGGCTGGAGTGCAGTGGCCGGATCTCAGCTCACTGCAAGCTCCGCCTCCCGGGTTTACGCCATTCTCCTGCCTCAGCCTCCCAAGTAGCTGGGACTACAGGCACCCGCCAACTCGCCCGGCTAGTTTTTTTTTGTATTTTTTAGTAGAGACGGGGTTTCGCCGTGTTAGCCAGGATGGTCTCGATCTCCTGACCTCGCGATCCACCCATCTCGGCCTCCCAAAGTGCTGGGATTACAGGCTTGAGCCACCGCGCCCGGCCCCGGGGCAAGTTTTTTAGGAGTGTCCCTTCTCGCCACGGACACGGCAAAGTCTCCAGTTCTCCGACAGACGTTTCCCTCGCAGCTCTGAAGTCGAAGTTCTCGCCCGCTGGCTGCAGCGTAGGGTGGAGAGGTCCGTGCGCTGTGGTTGCGGGGGTAGCCCCGCCAGCCAAATGCCAGGATCAGCATGAGAGGCTGGACTTTAGTCCAGGTCTGTCCTCATCCCGGGGGACCGCCGGCTTGGCAGGGTGCATCTGCGAGGAACTGCTCACTTTTTCCCCTTGCAAGTCTTTGTTCCAAGCCTGACGTTGCTACGATTCTGTAATTAACTCCCTCCACTCCAAAGGGGTCTGGAGGCTGGGATGCTCTGCCAGCTCAGAGGATGTTGACTCTGGAGTGGGAGTCCGAAGGACTGCAAACAGTGGGTATTGTTGTGATTATATGTGCATCTCTGAAGCTGCTTCATTTGCTGGGACTGATTGATTTTTCGGAAGGTAAAGTGGTCGCTCCCAGTCTGTGCTGTTGGGCAGGTCTGGTTTAGAAGTAGATACAGATGCTGCAGAAGTTAAGAGGGCTTAATACTCAAAGTAAAAGTTTTAAAATATGCATGTTTGGCATAGAGCATCTAGTGACTGAACAGTTCATTTTGGTTTATCCAGATATTTTATATTAGAAGGGAAGGGATATTGTACCATTATCTTTCTATTTGAAATCTACTTCGGTTTAGTATTTTGTGGGTTCAATATTTTTCTACGGTGGGGAGTTAGGACTCCTATGGGGTAATAATACGGGTTGGTATTTGGTTGTCAAGTTCATGTTGGCTACCACGCCTTAATGTCATTAGTGATTTCATCCTATGAAAGAGTATCTTGATTTGTGAAGAGAATATCTGTGTGTGCCTCATTAGTTAGGAGGTGTGAGGGTGAACCGGGGTGGTTTATTGTGATATAAAATGGGTAAGCTTTTGCTATGAAATTGAGTTAATGGGTGCTCAGCAAAAATGTGCTTTGAACACTTGATTTGCAAGCGTTTCATTTGCATTCCCCAGTGAGTCTCATTGCTCATGGGTCTCCTGAGTGGGAACTCATACACACGAGACAGGACTGTCGCTATCAATAAAAATTAGATCCATCTAACATAAATTTTACTCTTGCTGTCCAAAATGAATTTTGTTATTCAAAGATTGGAGAGTTTTAAAAAGTTGATTAACTTTGCTTTAACTATTTGTATGTATCAAACACACACACATACTTTTTTTATAAAATAATGCTTTCACTAAAATAATACCCTTTGAATCATTTAAACCTAAATCATTTGATATCAATTCTACGTGCAAGCCCTTCTCTCTTCCTAAGTGAAAGAATGGCGTCCCTGAGATACTTACTAATATTTCTTCCAGATATGGGTATGATCTTTTATTGCCAAGTTATGAATATTTACCTCTCACATTGTGTTTAATGTGGGGAGATGGAAATATTTAAGCTCGCCTATGCTTTCTGTAATCTTTCTAACTATAGGAGCTAAGACCTGATAGCTGTGATGACATCATCCCAAAGCACATCCGGTATACAGGTTGTTTCTGTTAATATGTTAATAATGGTCAATGTATCTTATCTTCAGAAAGGCCTTTTATTCTGCAAAGGAGGTTCATTAGGTTCTAACTGTTGAGACAATATAAGAACATACATTCTCTTGTAATCTTCATATCTTCTTTAAAGTGTTCTCAATCAGTTCTGCTTTGACACAATACAAATAATACTGTAATGGGATTAAAACCTCAGAATTTAGTTCTTTTTCCTTTTCTTATATTTCACAGTAATTTTATTTAACCCCTGAAGGAAAATAATGCGTAAGCAGGCTTCTCCAATGTTACACAATTTTCCATTCTCTTGCGATTTCTGCCTCAATGCACTAAATGCTAGTGTCTTAATATAGTACAAGTAATTTCAATTTCTATGATTGGAATACTTTGCTTCTATTTTATTTTGTCACCGTGTTTTTGTTCTCTGGACTTAGTTGAGCCATAGCCCCCAACTTCAGTGCATTGTACTGGAGCTGACTTAGTTTCAGAGCTGGGTTCTAAAGGACAACCCTCACGAATGTATTGAGGAAGTCAACTTTCACAGTGCTATGAGGATAGCGCACAGTTCTTATATTGTCAATGTTAATAATGTAGAAATTTAAAATCAAAAGTCCCAAGTGTAAGGCTCCTGGCAACGATTCAGCTTTTATTTTTCAAGGTCTGTTTCATATCACTTAAAGCTGAAAGTTTGCAGATTCAAACTTCAAATTTGAGTTTCAACAAAATGAAAATTAGAATTGTAAACCTGACTCCCCGAAATAGAATCACAGAAATTTTGAGTTGATCTGAAATGTCTTCCTTGGGAGAGATATCTAAATCATATTCCTATCCATATCTGAATCTGTATTTCTGTATCAACACACACACACATACACATAGAGATATACATAAATATTTTTAGATATTATGTGAAATGTTCAGTAAGCTGGAGAAACTTTTGATTCGATATAGAATCCATGATCATGCTGAATCACAAGGATGCAGGTTATCCCCATACATGAGGGAAGACCCACATATACTTGTTGAGCCAGTCCCTTTTTCCTCTGAAATACATGTTAGGAAATATTAGTCTGGGCCAATTCTTATTTTGCATAGGAGACAACTACAATCCAGTGAAGTTAACTGACTTGTCATAAGGCAAATGTCACTGGGAGCAGAAGCAGGATCAAAAAACAAAGACTACTGAATCCTATACCGTGCTTTTCCTACTGCAGCATACTTTTATACATCTTCCTTAATGTTGGGAAAAGGAATAAATGAAAATGCACATGGGAACTTTCTGGAATTCTTGAGCCATTTCCTGAATTGACTGTTAATATCATGTGAAATATTTGTGGCAGATGCATTTAAAAGAAAATCACATAATGGGCATATATTTTCTACAAGGTTTTGACCTCAATCCAGGAATGGGACTCAGGCATGGGATATAAATGAGCTAAGCCAGACCACTGACCTTTGTCATAAATTAGAGGCAAGATTAGGACAAAAGCAAGCCAAGCTGTCTCCCCAGCCCCTTGCAAACCTCTACGATCTGCACTGAATTTTGACCAAATGTGACTTACATTCAATCATGATGAATGTCCAGTTCAAGCAGAGTCCAAGGATGAAGCCCAGTGAGAAGGTGACACCTCTGTCCTAGGCCTCCTGCCTGTTTCTTTAGACTATGACATTGTCTAAGCAGAAAAAGAGCCTGGACTTTTTGATCAGTAGCCAAGCAAAGGATTAAGAAAAAAAATGCAGCTAAAGTGCAAACCACCATAAAAAATTAGATTATCAGAGCCTTCATTCTTTCTAGCTGCAAATAATAAAGGCTGACAGGGTTATCCCAATGCAAATTGCTAAATTCTTTATTAAGATTACACCACCTAGAAACTATAACCCACAAGAGGCCAGAGAATTAGCCTCTTTTTTGATGGTGGAGAAGTGCAAGTGAAAAGGCCCAGAGTAGAAGTTTGAGCTTCTTTTAGGCAGCATTGAGCTTACACGCTGTTCTCAGGAAGCAGCGATACATCAATGGTACCATGATGGAATATTTTCTCCAGTGTGATTTTCTATATAATACATTAGAAAGTACTTCTGAGTTTATTTGAATGACAGGGTCCATATTAATGTTGAGATAAAGCAGTATTGCCTTAATATTTTCATCTCTAATGTTGACTAGAATTAGACATAGAAAAGTATTAAGAGAAATAATTACTTGTTTTAGTTTCCAGTTTTGATGGTCTTATTTAAAAAAAAGTTTTAATTGAAATTCACGACTTAGGACTCAAAAACGATTTGTGAAGAAGATCAAAATAACCAATGTGATTTTAATATAGGGATTTGAAATTTTGCATGTATCCACTCATTAGTAAGGGGAAGGAGAAAGAACACTCGTGAGATTAAGCGCATCATTTCATACTTTAGCTTGTGATCTTGTCATATTGAATTCTAACGTGTGCAGGGTACCCTGTTGGGTATTGACTGAGGGTGGGAAAGTGTGAGATGAACATTGAAGTGCCCTCAACAAACTTCCATTCTAGTAAAGGAGACTACTTACTAAACAAGACAACAGGAAACAATGCAGGGCATAGGGCCAAGCCATGGCCGGTAGAAGCACAGGTAGAAAGGTTCATTCTGGAAAGGACTCCAGGGAAGGTTTAATGGAGAAGAAAAACTAGTTGTACAGGACCTTGGAGTGAGAGAAGTGTTTCCCAAATGGGAAAATCCAGGAAGAAGATTCCAGGCTGAGCAAAGAAATTGAGCTGTGACTCTAGGCGCAGACAATGGGTGGCTTGCGTGGATTAGGACAGTGAATTGAGTATGGCTCGTAGCACATGGGTCTAAGAACATTAAAATATGTGGCTGGATAAGTTAGTTGGGGTTCAACACTAGAAGTGCACACTTGTTGCCTAGCCATTGAAGAGCCGTTGACTCAAAGACTTCAACTTTCGGGGAGCAAGTGGTACAGATCCATGTTTTAGGTCGGTCAACCTGGGAGTAGGTGAAGATGAATTCAGAGGTAAGAAGGTGGAAGCAGAGACACTAGTTATGCTTTTGTAGCAATTCAGATGGGAGATTAGAAGGACAAAAATCCACAGAATTTTCTCCTCAATAAAATACTTAGGGAGAACTGTTCATTTCCAGTTTTTCCAGAAGTTCTTATTTAATATGATATCCATGACATACAGCTCTTTGGAAACAATATACTTCTACTTTATTTCAGAGCCACTTTGTTTGGCTTTATGAAATATCTTTTTTTATGAGAAAAGAAAGAAATGTGGAGTATGCAGAGATCATAACTATAGGTATAGTGGAAGGAACTTAAAACTTTAGATAGATTTATCTGCTGTCTTACAAGGTCTTCAATTATTGTAAACTTTTTATTTTGAAAAATTTTACACCTAAAACAAGGTATAGAAAATAGTGTAATGAATTGTCATATATTCATTATCTAGCTTCAATAATTATCAGTACTTTGCCATTTGTTATCACATGACTTGCATTTAATAAATATTTATTGATTGTCTGCAGTATGTCAGGCACTAGGCTTGGCTCTAGAATATAGAGATCAATTAAAGATAGTTGCTGCCTTCAAGAAACTCTCAGTTGCATAGGAAGAAAAAGAATACTAACAAATAAAATATAATACATCATGGTAAATAGACCAGTACAAGAAAATCCAAGAAGAATGTAAGGTAATTAAGTCCAAGTGGAGGAGATGAAAGCAATCAGATGACTCCATAGTGGAGGTGACCTCTAATCCTGGTTTTTATGGATGAAGAGAAGCATATAAGATTGATATGTAAGAATGGTGCTTATGCAAGTACTATATGTAAAACACAGGGTGAGGTAACACCATGTACGAGCACAGGGCCATGATACACCATGTGAAATTCCTGGAACAACAATAAAAAGTAGGAGAGGAGTTGACAGTTTTACTCCTTCTCCTTAATTGTACAATTATCCTTGCTGTTTAGCACAGTGCTTGGTATATAGAAGTTACTGAAGAAAATTATGGCCTGAATGCTATTTGCTTCCATACAGGAATAGTGCCAGTACACATCTGCTTATCCCACATAATAAATAACTTCCAGTATCATTTTCAGGTTTCCAAAGTAGCCTAAAACTATTGATTCATTAAGATTTTTGTTATATATATTTTTTCTGTTAGTAACATTTCACATCACAATCCCCTCGCAAAATGAAGATACCTGCACAGCAAACACATCTGTTTGTTGGAACTCCTGAGCCAGGGAGATAATTTCAATTAAGATAACCAACAATGAGCTGCAGAATCCCAGCTTATATGAACTGTGGTTTGCTGGAAAAGCAACACTTTCAATTCTGTAACTGGAAAACCATTTAGATTTATTGCTAAAATATAACAAATATGTATTACTGTGTGGAAGGGAAGGGAGGATAGTCAGGTGTTTTACTGCCTTCAAGAAATTTCCAAATTGGTTAGGGGCCAAACAGCTCATGAGTAACTAATCCAAGATGAAAAAGTATTGTGAGAGGGAGTAAGGCCTTTAGAAAACTGAAAAAGAAGAGCCATCTAGAAGATTCTGGCGAAGGCTGCATAAAGATGGTAACATTTTAAATCTCAAGATTTGAGAGATCCAAAACTTTGACAGGTAGAGACTAGAAATTAAAAGCAGAAATTTGAACTATATTTTTAAAAGACAGGCAGTTTCCTGAAATCATTTTTGTAATCAGATTGGCACTAAAAATTTCATTATTTAAAATACCATGTTTCTGCTTGGACCTGGCAATGTGCTTGATACTGATTAGTTTGGGGACTATTATTTTCCAGTTCTAATTATTTTTACTTACTTTGGTAACTTGTGCCTCATCCAATCTGGAAGAGGAGAGCTATAATTTTAAGTAGGCAGTCAGAGGAGTGGAAGGGGAATACCCTCCAGTCAAAAATCATCAGGAAACACACCTGTGGTTGAATAATTGTCTTTTATTATTCATTGCAGAAAGAGAATACACGCTGCAGAGAAAGGTGGAATGTCTCAGAGAGTGTTAGGATTTATTGCAGGGTTTGAGCTCATTTTGGTGCCTTTGGAGAAGGTTTTAGGGAGCAAGACATTGGCCTGGACAGGAAGCTGTCAAGAAGCCAGTGTCATGCTGTGATTCGGTAGCTTGTATCTACAAGTAGTGAATACTAGACTGAGGTGAAAGCTGTAATAGGTAAAGCAGCAGCAGTTACTTGTATTAGCTGGGATAGGATATATTTGATTATTTTGTGGTTTAAAGTTCATGTTAGGCCAGGAGTGGTGGCTCATGCCTGTAATCCCAGCACCTTGGGAGACCAAGGCGGGCGGATCACCTGAGATCAGGAGTTGGAGACCAGCCTGACCAACATGGAGAAACCCTGTCTCTACTAAAAATACAAAATTAGCCAGGCGTGGTGGTGCATGCCTCTAATCCCAGCTACTCTGGAGTCTGAGGTGGGAGAATCACTTGAATCCAGGAGGCAGAGGATACAGTGATCCAAGATCATGCCACTGCACTCCAGCCTGGGCAACAAGAGCAAAACTCCATCTCAAAAAAAAAGAAAAAGTTCATATTTTTGCTTCTGTTCAAACATGAGTATAGAGTGCTCTTGTTTTTATATTGATCAACTGTGGGTCCACAGTGGTGTTTTCTGATGTCCATATTCTATGAAATGGCTTATCATCAGCAAGAAAACAACAAGACCTAACTAATAAACCAGCTCAGCTCCTTCTGGGTGCCCACAGGTGCTTTTCATCGTCTCTTACATAACAAGGGAGAAGGCAGAATAAGGCGAGAGGGAAGAGTATAGGCTATAAAGCACACAGATTTGAGTTTAAGTCCTAATTCACTAACTGTGAACAAGTTACTTAATCCTCCCAAGCTTCGATTTCCTTTTCCTATAATGGGGTTAATAATCCCAGTCTTTGAAGATTATTGTAGGGAATACTAAAATATAACTGGAATATCTAGCTCTATTCTTCATCCACAAATAGGAGCCAATCAGTTCCTTTCTTGTCATTGTGTTGAAACAACAGTTGTCACGTTCCAATTTCTTGAGTTTGAGTAGGCGTTCTCTGAAGAATGCTTCAGAATCACCTAGCTGACCTGTTAGACCCAGATTGTTGGGCCCAACCCATGGAGTTTCCAATTCAGTAAATCTGGGGTTGGGTTCTGGGAATTCGCATTTCTAATGGGTTCTTACTTGAGGATCATGCTGCTGGTCCAGGGGCCAAACTTTGAGAACCATTGAGTTAGGTAATAAATTAGAAAGGCCAAACCCATGGTATCTGCAGTGTGTTCTGCGCCAAGTTGTCTGACGCCTGCTGAGCTTGATTCTCAAGCAGTGGCCAGCCAGCTTTTTCAGCAGGAAACACTTTAGATTTTGTGGGCCATGCAGTCTGTCACAACTCCTCAACTCTGTTGTAGCACAAAAGCAGCCATAGATAATATGCAAACAGATAGGTGTGGCCATGTTCTAATAGAACATTGTAGATGCTCTTTGAATCCCATACAATTTTCATATGTCACAATACATTTATTTAATGTCTGCCTTTTTAACCATGATTTTACATGTGAAACAATGTTTAGCTGGCAGGTGATACCAAAATTGACAACCGACTAGATTTGTCCTACCACTGTATGTCGCCAGCCCTTGTTCTAGAGTTGGCAATAAAGGGAACCATTGAGAAGGGGGTGGGGGTCTCAGGTTGATGACTTATTGTTTTTTAGAAATTTAACTAGATCTTTCTGTCCCTTCTGTATTATTGAGGGGATGGAGGTCTAGTCTCTTTTTAGGGGGTTGGTGGAATTGTCTGCCAAATTGTCAAGTGATTTAAATGAACACATATGTGTTTGTTCAATAAAACGACTTCCTTTTCCCTAACTTCACACTGCTGGACCAACTTAGATAGTTGTTATATAAATTAAGCCATCTGCCTGGTATTGTCATACAAGGAATCAAGGCTTGAGTGCCCTGTCCTACTGGTTTTCATTTTCGGTATTATTGTCTCTTGGAAAAGTTGATAATATACTCTTTTCATTGAGTTTGCAAACTCTTATTTCATAGATTTGTTAAAGACCCTTTTCAATTTTTAAAATTACATTGCTATTCACACTGAGCCTTTTGAGTCTAGGACACGTACATTCAATCAACAAATATTAAAAAATAAAATCACCTTAAGTTTACGCTCTCTTAAAAATAAAAGATCCATAAGTAGTGGGTAAGATCATGGTCTTTGAAGTGAGACAGACCTAGAGTTCATTTCCAGATTTTCTTTTTACTGGCTGTGATCTTGGAGAAGATATAACCACCTGAACCTCAGTTCTCTCATTTGTAAAATGGAATACTAGTCGTAGCTACCTCACGGCATTATTATGAAATTTAAATTAAATGATACTTGTTAAAACTCTTTGCTTTGCATAGTCATCATACCTATTATTAGCATAATCATTTATTCAGTCATCCAGGAAAGAAAGGTTTTCAAGTGTGATCTGTGTACCAAGAACTGTACTAGTCATTGAGAACATAAAGACGTAATTTTCACTATGTTGGGTTTATATATAAATGAACATACCGATAAATTAATAAATTGCCCAGGCCTCACATCTATGTAGATTTTAGAGAGACATAAAAGAAAGATTGACCAATCCTATTTAGAAAGTGGAGAGCATCAGAAAGTACTCAAAGAGGTGATCTTTGAGCTGCATCTGAGCAACACTTTTAGCACTCAGCATCAAGCAGACTTGAGAACCACTGGCAATTGATAAACCCTACTTTAGCATTTCCAAGAACACCTCATGTTGATCTCAGTTTCAAATTCCTGGCTTATATTATTCACAGAACTCCTTCTCCTACACAAATGCCACTCTTCTTTCCCCATTTCAGCTTTAAGTGAAACCCACCCTCTCTTTAATAGCACCCTTTCTTCCTAATCTGAATTCAGTTACTCCTGATGTATGTAGTACAGCAAACACAACACTTAATAATAAACCCTGATGCACTGTCCTTCAAATCACTTAATTTGTGTTCATTCATTTTCTCTCCAGCTGAACAAGAGAGAACACCCTACCTCAGTACAGTGTGAATTTTCCCTGTATTTCCACGGTGTCCAGAGCTGTATGGAGTGTGTTACCCAGGCTCGATGATGCAGGCATAAACAGATACCTTGTGTTCTTTCACTTCACATTGTTGTGCTTTGCAGATAATGTGCTTTTTACAAAGTGAAGGCTTGTGGCAACCCTGCTGAGCTAGTCTTTTGTTGCCATTTTTCCAACAGCATGTGCTCACTTTATGTCACATTTTGGAAATTTTTACAGTATTTCAAACATTTTCATTATTATTGTATCTGTTTTAGTGATCTTTGACTAGTGATCTTTGGTGTTACTAGAGAAATTTTTGTACCACATACACCAGGTATAATCAAGTTCGGATTAGGAGCACCATGAACCACATCCATATAAGATTGCAAACTTAATCTATAAATATTGTGTGTGTTCTGACTGCTCCACTGACCGACCATTCCCCAATCTCTCTCCCTCTCCACAGGGCCAGCCTATTCCCTGAAACACAACAATATTGAAATTATGCCAATTAATAATGTTACAATGGCCTCTAAGTGTTCAAGTAAAGGAAAGATCATACATCTCTCACTTTAAATCAAAAGCTAGAAAGCTTTAGTGAGGAAGGCATGTTGAAAGTCAAGATTGGCCGAAAGCTAAGCCTCATGTGCCAGTTAGCCAAATTGTGAATACAAAGAAATCGTTCTCAAAGGAAATGAAAAGTGCTACCTCACTGAACACATGAAGGATAAGAAAGCAAAACAGCCTTATTGCTAATATGGAGAAAGTTTTAGGGATCTGAATAGAAGATCAAACCAGCCATAGCCTTCCCTTAATTCAAAGCTTAATCCAGAAGAAGGCCCTAACTCTCTTCATCTCTGTGAAGGCTGAGAGAGGTAAGGAAGCTACAGAAGAAAAGTCTGAAGCTAGCAGATGTTGGTTCATGAGGTTTAAGGTAAGAAGTCATCTCCATAACATAAGAATGCAAGGTGAAGCAGCAAATACTAATGTAGTAGCTACAGCAAGTTACTTAGAAGGTCTAGCTAAGGTGACTACACTACATCTACTACATCTTAGAAACAACAGATTCTCAATGTAGATGAAACAACCTTCTATTGGGAGAAGATGCAATCTAAAAGTTTCATAGCTAGAGAGGAGAAGTCAATGTCTGGCTTTAAAGCCTCAAAGGACGTGCTGACTCTCTTAGCAGCTAATGCAGCTGATGACTTTAAGTTGAAACCAGTCCTCATTTACCATGCCAACCTAGGCTTCACCGGGATTCTATTCTGTCTCAAGAAACCACTTTCTTTGCCCATCTAGAAGATGGTACTCCTCATTTGTTCTAGTTTGATCATGAGATTGTAGTAGTTCAGTTAAATATTTAGGGTCCACTTCTAAGTCTAGTTCTCTTGCTATTTCCACCACATTTGCAGTGACTTCCTCTACTGAATTATTGAACCCCTCAAAATCATTCGTGAGAGTTAAAGTCAACTTTTTGGCTGATTTAAAAATTATGCTAAATCTACTCTGCCTGTGTTCTATAAGTGGAACAACAAAGCCTGAATGATAAAACATCTGTTTACAGCATGGTTTCCTGAAAGTTTTAAACCCACTCTTGAGACCTACTGCTCACAAAGAGATTCCTTTCAAAATATTAGTGCTCAGTGACAATGCACCTGGTCGTCCAGGAGCTCTGATGGAGATGTGTAGGAGATTAATGTTGTTGTTATGCCTCTGAACACAACATCCATTCTGAAGCCCTTACATCAAGTAGTAATTTTGACTTTCATATTTTATTATTTAAGAAATACATTTTGTAAAGCTATAGCTGCCATAAAGAGTGACTCTTGTGATATATCTAGACAAAGTAAATTGAAAACCTTCTGGAAAGGATTCACCATTCTATATGCCATTAAGAACTTTCACAATTCATTATTGGAGGTTAAAATAACACAGGAGTTTGGAAAAAGTTGACTTCAACTCTCATGAATGATTTTGAGGGGTTCAATAATTCAGTAGAGGAAATAACTGCAAATGTGGTAGAAATAGCAAGGGAACTAGAATTCGAAGGGGAGCCTGAATATTTAACTGAACTACTACAATCTCATGATCAAACTAGAACAAATGAGGAGTACCATCTTCTAGATGGGCAAAGAAAGTGGTTTCTTGAGATGGAATCGACTTCTGGTGAAGATGCTATGAACATCATTGAATTGATAGCTAAGAATTTAGAATACTACATAAACTTAATTGAGAAAGCAGCAGCAGGCTTTGAGAGGATTGAGTCTGATTTTGAAAGAAGTTCTACAGTAGATAAAATAACAGCATCACATGCTACAGAGAAATCTCTTGTGAAAGGAAGAGTTCAATCAATGAGGCAAATTTCATTGTCTTATTTTAAGAAATTGCCACAATTACTTCAAAATTCAACAACTATCACCTTGATCAGTCAGCAGCCAACAACATTAAGGCCAGTTCTACCAGCAAAAATATTATACTTGCTAATCTTTTTGCACCTATTGCTGAAGAATCGAATGATTGTTAGCAATTTTTAACAGTAAAGTATTTTTAAATTACAGGTGGCACATTGTTTTTTAGACATAATGCTATTGCACACTTAATAGACTACAGTATTGTGTAAACATAACTTTTATATTCATAGGAAAACCAAAAAAGGAAAGTGTGATTTGCTTGATTGTGATTATTTTTATTGTAGTGGTCTGGAACAGAACCCACACTATCTTTGAGGTATGGCTGTATTTATCAGTGGGTTCTTCAATTGAATCTTTAATAGATAGTCCTTTTAAATCTATACTTGTCCTTTTAAACCAATATGCGTTTTAAATCAATATACTTGTCTTATCTCAACCTCATCCCCATACTGGGAAGTATGCCTTGACTTAGGCAGAAAAAAAGAGGCTCTGACTCTGAAACTTCTATGGCTCCTTCTCCCTTTCTTCTGTGCCTATCTTATGCTCTAGTGCTAGCAAACTCCCCAACGTTTTCCAAACACTACTGTTTCATCTTCATGCCTTTTACTGAAGTATGAACGCTCCTCCTTCTAGAACACATCTCTCAGGTGTTCACATGATTCTGCTTAACTCCTTCTTATCCTTTAAGCTCAGCTTAGGAGGTATTTTTTCCAGAAAACCTCCTTTGAACCACCTAGTTAGAGCAAGTGCCTGTTTCATAGCACTTCAAAGTGCATTAAACTCTTGATTTCTATGTCTTTCTCTTCTGATAAATTTCAAGCATCACGTAGGTAGAACACTTATCTTTCTATCCTCAATGCCCTGTGGGAGTGAGTAAACTGTTAGGTGGATCATGGACAGGCAAGTTTATTCAGAGGCTCTGGTAATATAGTAGGTTACTCAGAATTTACACAACAGGCTTGAATTAATATATTAATAATTTTTAAACATTTTGTTTTAGGCAGGGATTCTCAACCTTGGCACGATGAACACTTGGGTCTGGATAATTCTTTGAGTTATGTGCTGTCTTCTGCACTACAGGATGATTGACAGCATCCCTGCTCTCCACCAGGGATGCCAATAGCACCTTTCTGGGAGTTGTGACAAGCGAAAGTGTTTCAAGGCACTACCAAATGTCCAGTGGGTGCAGGGTAGGTGAGATCACTCCCCTAGCCCTCATTGAGAACCACAGAGTTGAGGTATAACCAAACACAATTTGTAAGCCTTTATATATACATGCTTTCATAAATTACAAAACTAAATTTAAATTTGAAAACATCAAAGCACTGAAAATTATTGGAAACCAAACCCGAGTGTTGGGGAAGTATATGATTTTCTACTACACAGGTTGTAAACAATCATTGAGGAAAACGTATAAATACAAAATAAAAAATATGAGGAAAATACCCCCAGTCCCACCATTCTAACAATAACCACTGATAATATTTTCATTTGTTTATTTTCAATATTTTTCTCCATGTATATCTGATCGCTTAAACTTAATAATATTGTATTACTACAAAATTTTATACAGATTTAAATTCAATATTGGAACACAGGTTATTTTTACATTAGATTACAGATTTTTCATAAATATTTTAATACCTATATTATAGCCTATAAATGTGTGTAATATAGTTTACTAATCCTGATTTTAGAGTAAGTAATTTCTTCTTTTAGTATTTGGAAAATTATGTAATAAATTATCTGTGTGTGAAGTTCCTTATATATTTAGAATTGTGTTCTTAAGATGGAGTCATAGAGTGGAATTAATGGAACAAGAGAATGAATGAACTGTTTCAAGTCTTTTCACACACACACACACACACACACACACACACACACACACACACAGAGAGAGAGAGAGAGAGAGAGATACAGCAAATTTGCATTTCAAAAGGGACACTCAAATTTACCTGTCCCACTGTAATGTGGGGAGTAACCAGTGGTTTGGGCTCACTGCAGTGTCAGGACATGCTATTGATTAGGGTACACTTGGAAGGTGAGCCCTAATGACATGCTGACAAGCTCAATGTTAATGGCTATTAGTGATTCCAAGAACCTTTGTCTTAGGGATGGACTGCTAATGGCTTTTAAACCAATATTAGGAATTTTAATTTTCTGTAAGTATGAAATTCTCATTAGAGCTTGAAAATACTTTTCCTGTTCTCCTTTCTTGTCAATCCAGATGCATCCCTTTATGAAAAGGGCTAACACTTTTATAATTATCACACCATTTTAACCATCAAGCCTGCTACTAAGCAGGCATTAGAGTATTCATGGAAAGAAAAAATAATATCCTGTTGTACCAGATGAAGTATTTCCTGGGTCTGTGTATTTAGAAGGAAAATTGGCATGCATAAAATTATTGCTATGCATATTCAAATAAATATTTCCTGGGACTTAGTAGTAGATGTGGTTTACTTAGATGAATTTAAATAGCAGGGAGGCAGTAGAGAGAGTAATATCTCTATTTATTTTTATACTTTAAGTTCTAGGGTACATGTGCACAACGTGCAGCTTTGTTATGTAGGTATATATGTCCCAGGTTGGTTTGCTTCACCCATCAACTCATCATTTGCATTAGGTATTTATCCTAGTACTATCCCTCCCCCAGCACCCCACCTCCAACAGGCCCTAGTGCATGGTGTTCCCTGTCCTGTGTCCATATGTGTTCTCATTGTTCAACTCCCACCTATGAGTGAGAACATGCAGTGTTTGGTTTTCTGTCCTTGTGATAGTTTGCTGAAAATGATGGTTTCTGGCTTCATCCATATCCCTGCAAAGGACATGAACTCATCCTTTTTTATGGCTGGATAGTATTCCATGGTGTATATGTGCCACATTTTCTTAATCCAGTCTATCATTGATGGAGATTTGGGTTGATTCCAAGTCTTCTCTATTGTGCCGCAATATACATACATGTGCATGTGTCTTTATAGTAGCATGTTTTATAATCCTTTGGGTATATACCCAGTAATGGGATCGTTGGGTCAAATGGTATTTCTAGTTCTAGATCCTTGAGGAATTGCCACATTGTCTTCCACAATGGTTGAGCTAATTTACACTCCCACCAACAGTGTAAAAGCATTCCTATTTCTCCACATCCTCTCCAGCATCTGTTGTTTCCCAGCTTTTTAATTATTGCCATTCTAACTGGTGTGAAATGGTATCTCATTGTGGTTTTGATTTGCATTTCTCTGATGACCAGTGATGATGAGCATTTTTTTCATGTGTCTGTTGGCTGCATAAATGTCTTCTTTTGAGAAGTGTCTGTTCATATCCTTTGCCCACTTTTTGACAGGGTTGTTTTTTTCTTGTAAATTTGTTTAGGTTCTTTCTAGATTCTGGATATTAGCCCTTTGTCAGATGGTACATTGCAAAAGTTTTCTCCCATTCTGTAGGTTGCCTGTTCACTCTGAAGACAGTTTCTTTTGCTGTGCAGAAGCTCTTTTGTTTAATTAGATCCCATTTGTCTATTCTGGCTTTTGTTGCCATTGCTTTTGGTGTTTTAGTCATGAAGTCTTTGCCCATGCCTATGACCTGAATAGTATTGCCTAGGTTTTCTTGTAGGTTTTTTATGGTTTTAGGTCTTACATTTAAGTCTTTAATCCATCTTTAGTTAATTTTTGTATAAGGTGTAAGGAAGGGATCCAGTTTCAGCTTTCTACATCTAGCTAGCCAGTTTTTCCAGCACCACTTATTAAATAGGGAATCCTTTGCCCATTGCTTGTTTTTGTCAGGTTTATCAAAGATCAGATGGTTGTAGATGTGTGGTGTTATTTCTGAGGCCTCTGTTCTGTTCCATTGGTCTATATATCTGTTTTGGTACCAGTACCATGCTGTTTTGGTTACTGTAGCCTTGTAGTATAGTTTGAAGTCAGGTAGTGTGATGCCTCCAGCTTTTGGTTTATGATTGTTCTTTTGGCTTAGGATTGTCTTGGCAATGCGGGCTCTTTTTTGGTTCCATATGAACTTTAAAGTAGTTTTTTCCAATTCTGTAAAGAAAGTCATTGGTAGCTTGATGGGGATGGCATTGAATCTATAAATTACCTTGGGCAGTATGGCAATTTTCACGATATTGATTCTTCCAATCCATGAGAATGGAATGTTCTTCCATTTGTTTGTGTCAAGAGAGTAATATCTTTCATAAGAGGCATGCCCATGTTCATCTCAAGTAAATGTGTGGGGTATCTTGTTCATGTGACAAAGTTGAAGACCAATAGTCATAGATATTTTGAGCAAGAAGACATGAAAGCTCATTCAAACTTCTCCAAGATATAGGTCATGATAAAGTTATGAGTTGCCCAGGGTCCCTTTGTGACTTAATAGTAGAACTTAGTTGTAGAGGCAGAATGGTACTAAGGTTAGGACACACTGAGCTTTGAAGATAGGTCAAATTTTTCTAGAAACGCTGCTGGCTATGGTCCTATGCAAATCACCAAACCTCTCTGAACCTCAGTTCCCCTGCCCATAAGACGAAAATCATCATAATATCAACTTCACAGAGTGCTTCTGAGACACAGAATAATTTTGATACAAGCCACATACCTAGTATTCATTTAAATGGTAAACACTCATTAAAAGTGCCTAGTATTGTAACGTAGATTTTCTAATGGTTACTTTAGTGTGTCTTCTTCATACATAACTATTGGTAGGAAGAATCCCAAACATTGTGAATAGAATATTGCCAAAAACATTATTTTCTTTATGCTGATTTTGAGTATTTATCTCTTGTAAGTTATAGTAAGCTTAGTTCTGTTACATATGAGATAATTCATAGGTATTTTCCATTTTTATAGATAAAGAAATTTCTTCAAATTTGCTAAGTAACTTGACTACATTATGAACTAGCAATCGGTAGAACTGGAATCAACCACAATCTTCTGAAGTTAGAGCTCAAGTTTTTCTATGTTAATCTTCCTTTTAGTACTAAGTGTTCTTTTTTATTTTCTAAATCTCTATGATAAGTGAAGACATACTCTAAGGTACCTGGATTAGTAAGATCAGGATAGTACATTTAGAATCAAGTACTTTCCCCAGACATCTAATTGAACCGAATTAAGGATATGTGACTTTATATGTCGGCAAATGCATAGTTATTAATGGCCTGTCACAGAAATTTTCTAACGAATAAACAAGAGAATATTGAAGACCAGACAGCAATGAAGTAATTGGTGATGTGATTCCAAATTTAAACAAATTACAGGGGAAAATGCATAATGAAAAAATGATTAGAAGACTGAGGCACCTGAACAAATATCCAAATCCTACATCTGTCTTCACAATATTCAGCAATCCCTAAATACCTCTGGTGCATTGAGGTTGGAATTAGCAGAAACCTCTAAACATTACTTTAGTGAAAAGTCAGAGTTAACTTTTTCCTGTTACTGTGAAGTTTCAAGGAGACACAGAGGAAATTAGCCAAATGAATTTATTCATGACAACAGAGGTTATATAGCTAAAGCTCTCTTTGAAAATGTACCTCATTAAGAATGTGCACAGACAAGATTTTAGTCTAAAAGTTTAATGCTCAAAATAGTAAGTTAGCCTCAGTATTATTGTATCTCTCTTCTATAATGCGTCAACAATAAAACTAACATATAGCTCAGCATTTAAAGCTATAGTTAAGGAAAAATACAAAATCAGCAAAGAAATTCTGTAGTTGCAAAATCTTTGTAAAGTTCAGAGTCGACCTGCCTAGCTAATATATTTCAAATACACACATTTTACAATAATAGGAACTATTCTTGCCAATGGCTGACTAAAATGAGTGGAGAAATTTTTCCATGAAAACAAATCTTCTCACTCTCCACACTCCAGAGAGACCTGAATATGTCTATTCTCTAGGGCACAACTTAAGTCCTGGAGTAATTATTTAAGGAAAGTTGATCAGTTTCTTTGTAAAATTGCTATGATTGGAAGTGGAAGGAAATTTTTTAAGTGGGAAGGGCTGGGTTGAGACCTTGTACCATGACAGTTATACCATGAGATGCCTCTTCTTAGAGAACACATTTGTTTCATTATACATGGTGTCAGTGGTGAGATTTCCTTATGGTGCCATGGTCTTCAGTCATGGACGTGGCTTATGTGTTATGTGAAAACCACAGAAATACTGCTAGTGTATCAAAAGTAGCATGGACTCTGAGATAGCAAGGGTATTGTTTTGAGGCCACTCCTAGATATTGGCAGGAATATAGGATAGGCAGTGAATACTTTGATTTATTCTTCCCTTCCTTTGCTTCTTTTTGAGGCCGCTTCTAAATATGGATGAGGACTACCTTCACACTTAACTATAGTGTGAAAGAATAGAGGCAAATACCAAGCAGAAGGTTAAAAGTTAAACTTAATTATATTCTTTTTTTTTATTTTTTTTTATTTTTTTTTTTTATTTTTTATTTTTTTTTTTTTTTTGAGACAGAGTCTCGCTCTGTCGCCCAGGCTGGAGTGCAGTGGCCAGATCTCAGCTCACTGCAAGCTCCGCCTCCTGGGTTCATGCCATTCTCCTGCCTCAGCCTCCCAAGTAGCTGGGACTACAGGCGCCCGCCACCTCGCCCGGCTAGTTTTTTGTATTTTTTAGTAGAGACGGGGTTTCACCGTATTGGCCAGGATGGTCTCGATCTCCTGACCTCGTGATCCACCCGTCTCGGCCTCCCAAAGTGCTGGGATTACAGGCTTGAGCCACCGCGCCCGGCAATTATATTCTTATATTGCTTTCTCTCCATCTTCTCTTTGGTTAAATAGAATTATTTAAAGTTTGTCTTGAAAGAAAGGAAGCAACTCAAGAGATCTACCACTCTTCCTGAACCCGTACACTACTAGCCAATATTCGTTTAATGTGCCTCTTAATTAAAAAAAAAAAAAAATCTCTCCAAAACATTTTCTAACATAATAAAGAAATCTTCCTCTGTAGGTGAAAATTAAGAGCCTTGAAATTGCACTTGGATCTGTCCTATCTCATCACCAATTACTCCGTATTAGCTCTAGATTTTCTTCAAAGGCTAAGAAAATTGGATATTTTAAGTAAGCCAAAGATGATTATTTCCCTGGTACAGCTAAGCACGTTAAATATAGTCAGCATTCACAATACTGCTGTCTAAGGAAAATAAATGTAGTGAACATCAAACAGGCTAAACAAATGGCTCAGGATAATTTTTGTGACAGAAGCTTAACCCTGAGTAGCTAGGGAAATCATCAGAAAAGTGGATGAAGGCCAGGGTACTCAGTTAATTACCACCTCCCCCCCAAAAAAGACGACTTGCTGAGCTTCAGGCTGAAGTGTACTTTCTGTGAATGTTGCCACAGTAATATCTTTCTTCTCTAAAGAGAATACGGATTGCAACCATAAAGAATGATGCTCCCAGAATGATTAAATATTTGAACCACCTACTTTAACTATGTTTTTACCTTCATGTCAAAATCTAATTTCCACCCCCATCAATGGATACTATCCATTGTATTGTGACTGTATTGTGGGCAAGCATGTAAGTCAGATGTGGGTTTGAATTCTTGTTCCACCATTTACACAATCTGTGTTCTCTCACGAGTGATTCCATTTTCCTGAAACTCAAGCAGGGGATGTAAAACAGCAACTGATTTCCACAGGGTTGTCTTGAAGCCTGAGGACCTCACATGTATAAGTATGTAAAATACTTACAGGTTCTAGAACATTAATAAAGCCCATAAATGGCAATTCTTTTGTAGTGTATAATCATCGATATTCCACTATTTTTATACTTAGAGTATAAGTTGGAAAGTCATAGAATTCTTTACATAGATTTTAAAAACTAAACTTTTGCCACATCTAACCAAACACCATGTGAAGAGGTTGGCACCCATCTTTTTGTTTTTCTTTTTTACCTTGAAGAAATAGAACAAAGCTCGATGAGCTGTTAAACAGAGAGTAGAGAATCAACTCGCCCGTCCGCTCTCACCATGCTCGTTCTTGTCTAATCTTTCCCACTTATTTCCCACCCCTGAGATCACCGGCCTGCTCTCCTACATCCATCTGAGCTCAGTTATCCTTAAAATCATGTCTAGTGCCCTCTTATTTTTTTTTAACCTCTTCTTTTCTTACAGTGTTTACGGCACAAAATCCACTCTAATTTCTTTTCACTTAGTTTCCACTGTGTTTATTGCATCTCTTCTCTTAAATAAAAGCTTCTTGAATGTGGGAAACATGCACTACTTTTTTTTTTTAATCCATAGTACACATAGCACCTTTCTTAAGAGCATGCAGGAGTTCATTAATAAATCATTGTTATTTAACTTGAAGAAATACGTATAGTAGAGTTACGTGACTCCCTGAGGAAAAAAAAAAAAGTGTTCATATAATAAGAATAATAATAGTTCACAAAAGGGATGATCATTCATAATAGTGTGTTATTTTATTATTTATACTTTCTTTTTTTGTTGTTTTTTGTTTTTTGAGACGGAGTCTCACTTTGTCGCCCAGGCTGGAGTACAGTGGCGCAATCTTGGCTCACTGCAACCTCTGGCTCCTGGGTTCAAGAAATTCTCATGCCTCACCCTCCCCAGCAGCTGGGACTACAGGTGTGTGCAACCATGCCCAGCTAATTTTTTTGTATTTTTAGTAGAGACGGGGTTTCACCATGTTAGCCAGGCTGGTCTCGAACCCCTGACCTCAAGTGATCTGCCTGCCTCACCTCCCAAAGTGCCGGGATTACAGATGTGAGCCACCATGTCTGGCCTATTTGGAAATCACTATATGTGCTCCCATTGCATCTTTGTACAACTTAAGAGAAGAGAAAGAATTGTTTATCACCATTTTACAGAGAAAGTGAAGGTTAGAGAAGCTGAATGACTCGCCGATATTCTAACTAGATGTTTATACTTTATGATAAGCCCAATTCAAATGGATAAAAGATGAGTTGAACAACATTTTAAGGCTTTTAGAGATTTCACAATTTAA
Source organism: Rhinopithecus roxellana (assembly GCF_007565055.1). NCBI lineage: Eukaryota > Metazoa > Chordata > Mammalia > Primates > Cercopithecidae > Rhinopithecus > Rhinopithecus roxellana. The sequence continues at coordinate 174,269,829 of NC_044550.1, forward strand.
ACGTCCTAAAACTGAGATTGTCACTGAGTTATAAATCCCGTTATTGCTTATCTATACATTTTCTTCATATATTTTTCAATGCTGCAACATGTCATTTGATGGTGTGCATTTTTATGTTTTTTAAATTTATTTTCAAATGAACAAAATGATAAAGTAAGTAAAAATTTAAGGTATGTTTTTGAAGTAAATGGGATAGACAAACCTGGCTTGTTGGTTTTAATGCTTCCATCCATGCCCAATGTTAGTACTGTGATGTCTGTATGTATATCTGACAACATCTCTTGTTCTGACTATCAGGGTCCCTCAGAGAGAGCCAGTAAATAACATCACCTTTACCCCTACTCAGTTCTGTACAAATAAGGACTAAAGCAGAAACATGGGTGACGAGGAGAATGTGGTGTCTGTTAATGATGGAAGCCAGGTGGGAGGCTTTGCTTAGTGCAAGAAGCACGAGGACCTGCAAGCTAGGTCCACAATTAGGCAGACTCAGCCTCTCAGTCAGGAATGATGAGACACTCCAATTCGGTGTGTGCATTTAGGTGTCAGTCACACAATTCGGTGTGTGCAATTAGGTGTCAGTCACACAATTCGGTGTGTGCAATTAGGTGTCAGTCACACAATTCGGTGTGTGCAATTAGGTGTCAGTAACATAATTCGGTGTGTGCAATTAGGTGTCAGGAGTGATGCTGACAGGGATGGATCCCCAGTTTACAGTGTAGGGAAGAGTGGTCCTGCCCAGGGACACTCAGGCTTGGAAGCAGGAGAAAATTCTGCTTCTTTGGCAATTTGCTTCCAGAAAGACAAAGATGAGAAATTGAGCAAAGCAGGAAAGAAATTGAGCACAGCAGGACATTTATCCTTCCTAAATTTACCCATCAGAAAAGTCATTCCTCCCCAAGGAGGAAGAAAGTGAGTTAAGTGATGCCAGGGTGGTTTAGGAAAGATACGTAGTCATGGAAACTGAAGGGGTGGGAGAAAAGTGCCTTTGGCTATCACTGACCTCTTGATAATCTCCAATAAAAAGTGTTAGTATTATGAGTTAATGCACATGAGCATTGTTCATTATAAAGTCACTTCTAATCAAAGTAAGTGCAGATGTTCCCAAGTTGTATGTACGGTGCATTGATATCTCTTTATATAGAAGTGGATATGGATATTTTGTCTATTTCTTTTCATGGCATTTCAAGGACCACTGTTTTCTGTCCAGGGACCCCTGAGATCAGAATTTTCAGAGCAATTGATTCCTATGTTAATTTTTCTGGTTCTACTTTTACCTTCTCATCTTGGAACCACACCAGCGCCTTGTGGTTTATACAAACACCCAGTTGATCACAAGGCAATTTAAGTTTATGAAACACTAATGGAAACCGAGTTATCTATATCAATTGCCTTTTCTTTTTTTTCTAAACTCTGTGTATGTTCCAAATGCACACTCTTTTTCATTTCCTGTGGTAGTTTGAATTGTTGCCTCTGCTGAGTTTTGGGGCTTTTTCATTCTTCACAAGAAATCAGTGTATTCGTTTCTCAAAACCATAAGATCCTTTTAAGCTGTCAGAAATCAGGCCTTTTTGCACAGAGCCATGATCTGTGATAGAACATTAGGACGGTGGCTGGATAAAGTTAGATAGCTTTTTAATTCAGGATGTTTTCTTTATTTGAGCCACCTACCAGAGACTTTTTTTTTTTTTAACATTCCTTTTGTTTGTTAAGTAATCCAAAAATAAAAATAATTTGTTCTTTCATATTTTGTGATTTGCCTTGCATATTATTTTTGAAAAGATAGAAAAAATAAACTTATTTTTTACTGAACTCTTAAGTTCTATTTTACTTTTGCTTAGGCCTTTTGTTTTTGTCTGAGGAATTCATATTTAATTGTGAAGTGGAAAAGCAATAGAAAAATATCCCTCAGTAGGCAGAAAGTTATTAAATAAGCAAATATTTAAGAGCATCTCTTGTTCATGAAGTAAGTTACAACAAAGTGCAGAATGCATTTTTAAAACTGCAAAAACTCCTACTCATCAGTCTCCAATGTCTTATTGGAGACTTCCTTGATCTTTCCATTTAAAACTACACACCTCTTGCCCATTCTTACAGGACAATCTGACTCCCTTTCTTTTTTCTTGATAGTACCTCATTACCTTCTAATAGACTGATTTTGTTTAACATCCGTTTAGTTGTTGTTTTCATTTCTGGTTCACTAATGGATTCCTAGCACCTAAAACAATACCAGCACTTTGTAGGTGCTCCATATTTATTGAATGCATGAGTATATTTTCGTCAGAGTTTAATGGATGGTCGTCCCTGCTAAATGGGGTCCTTCTTAGGACGAGGGGATTGCCTTGCACAGATTTCCATTCCTCGCAAACTTCCTTGTGTGAGTTCCCACTCCCTGTGCATGTGGTGTAATCTTTCCTGGTGCATTCTCTGCCAGACTGGGCACAGGGGGCAGATCAACCACGAGAGCCAAGTGTCCATGAGCAGAAGGCGAGAAGAGGCAGCTAATGGCGTTTTCAGCAAATGAGAAACAACAGATTTTTTGCTGCTCTCCAGGCTGTGCCTAATTTTGTCAAAGTGCTTCTGAAGAAAGTCGCCGTTTGATAGAAACCTGGCCAACCATATCCACCTCTTCTTGCTTTAATTCATTTTTAAAAACTCTGGAGGGCATAAGAACGCTTACAAATACTTTTGACTACTTATAAAATACTTAAGGAAAATAAGGGGAGGCTTATTGAAAACACTCCAATTTGGGATAAGGGGGTATTCCAACTCAGTCCCTGAACACATGTTTTTATCATGTGTGCTCCTCATTTCATCCTATCTGAAGAACTAAGAAATACGCAAAAAAAAAAAAAAAAAAAAAAAAAAAAAAAACACTTTAGACATATTGTTTGTTATGGAACTTTTCTTTTTCTTTTTTTCTTTCTTTTTTTTTTTTTTTTGAGACGGAGTCTCACTCTGTTGTTGCCCAGGCTGGAGTGCAATGGCATAATCTCAGCTCACTGCAAAATCCGCCTCCCGGGTTCACGCCATTCTCCTGCCTCAGCCTCCCGAGTAGCTGGGACTACAGGTGCCCACCACCACACCCTGCTAATTTTTTGTATTTTAGGTAGAGACAGGGTTTCACCTTGTTAGCCAGGATGGTCTTCATCTCCTGACCTCATGATCCACCCACCTCGGCCTCCCAAAGTGCTGGGATTACAGGCGTGAGTCACCGCACCCGGCCCAGAACTTTTCTTATTTTTTCTGCATAGTCTGTCTACTCTATGTCTGATAGTAAGCCAGACAATGGTGATATTAAAAATGAAATAATGGCAAACAACTGAGCATGGTGCTTGGTGCTTTTTCAAAGCACTTTGTATTTTATTATCTTGTTTAATCCTTACAATAATTCAAAGAAGTGGATATTCCCATTTTCCTCATCTTATAGATTATATTAAGGATTGCACCCAAGGTTACACAGCTGTGAGATCAGGGTTTGAGCATAAGTAGTCTCCTTGCAGAGCTCATTATTAACAACCACATCCAGTTTAAAGATAAGGTTTCTGTGCTGAAGGGTTCAAGGTGGGAACAGAGATACACAAACAGAAACCTCATAAAATGTGATGATAGTGGTGTAATTAAAACAAAAGATATAGCAACTAACTCTGTTTACTGGAGCTGGGGAGAACATCAGAGACTGTGTGTGTCATGAGATTTTAGGGATGATTAAAAGTTTTCCAAGTAGAAAAAGAAGAAAAATACCTAGGATAGAAGGAGGGAGAATTTTAATAATCGGTCTCCTCTGTGAATTAGCATATACTAGCTTTCAACAATTCTCATCCATACCCTTTCTTGCAGATACAATTTTAGCATTTTGGGGCCAAGCCTTAAACCTGTGTACAATTTCAGCATTTTGGAGCCAAGCCTTAAACCTGTGTCACTGTCTGAAACCATAGCAAGTAAAATGCTGTCTAAGTACATTATAGGGTAGCAATTAGAATAACAGAAGGCAGTAAACACATGCTGCTAAAGGCAATTATTTCAAAGTACAGTCATTTATTTTGGCTACCTGTAGTCGGGGCCAAGAGGCATGTCACCCATTTGGCCTGTGACTATCCTCTCTTATGCTACTCTCGGATAGTGGCTTCAGTGCACATGAAAAATACCTCATTTTCAATCTTCCTTCCCTCTTCAGTGTCGCTGACTCAACCTCCTCCAGCAGGCGATAAATGGAACCATTTCCATCGGGCCAGAGTAATAATTTAGAGATTTCTATACACCCACTGATTTCAACATGCTCCACAATGGTTGGATTTCAATTTTGCTTGACATCCCACAGCTGTAAAGGATTAATCCCCAGCGCTGTACTCAGCAATGTCAATTTTTTCATAGGCTGTGCATGTCCATCAGTTTACTCTCCTGGAAAGAAGATATCTGCCACTGCTGGTATGCATGCTGGTGAAAACCAACACACCTCTTCCAGGCACTGTTTGATGTCAGAGATACAAAGCCTCTTATCAGCTACAGATGTTTTCTAATTAGCTTAGATTATTTTAGATGTTTGTGTATCTCCCAAACAGTAGAGCTCTTTAAGTGGTTCTGTGACAAATGCCTAGGAAAGATGCTTTTACTTACTCCCACAAAATCAGTGACATTTAGGAAAATGATTGGCCTAAAAGTCTCTATTTCTCTCTAAGTTTAGTTGAAAGTTCTTCTATGTATAATGCTACTTCCACTGAACTCTGCCTAAAGGGAAACCACACTCTACATGTTCCTCTTCATCAATTTTTATTATAAAGAAATAGGAAAAAAAAAGTCTGTGCTTATGTTACCCTCCAGAGGAATCTGTAACTTTCCGAACTCACTCCACAGCGTGACGACGTTAGAGAGAATGCAAAGGGTTTCTGTTGCTCTTTGACTTTAGTAGAAGTCTGACTTTTCCATGCATTTATCCATTAAGCACCCCACTTTCTAGATGAAGGAATAAGTACAGTGGTAGATTTTGCAGAATTCATTTTGGATTTGTGTTCTCCCAAAGAAGAACTTCACTGGCCATTAGGAACTTTGCCTACCACATCCTCTGAACCATAAAAGTGAATCTTCTCAGTCTGGTGAATTTCACAGGAGTCCTTTCTATAACACTTCTGATAAGAAACTTTCCTATTAATGCTTATTGAGGAAGGTTACTAAGGAAACAAGAGACCCAGGTAGTAGCAATTCGTATCAAGGTTAACAAAATGTACAAACATAATCTTTGCCTGGCTCGATGATTTGAATCATTTTCTCAGAAGATGGAGTTAAGACTCGTTTCACAATTATCTCTTAAGAGGGCTCCAGGCCAAACGCCTGCCTTCTGTCTTTTGCCCTATCAAGCCTGCACCTCTGAAGGGATGTGAGGCCAGAAAGCAGAGAATACCATGAGAAGAACCAAAGCTATCTCCTATAACATATGCAAATTATACCATTATTTTTAGATAATTCTATATTTTATCAGTTTGGTGATTAAATTACAATTATTAATGTTCTTAATATACAGTGTGATTAGTGTACTTAAAATAACTATAATAGTATCCAAAATGTCTTCCATATGCCTCTCCTTATTTGACCGCATTCATGGCAGATAAGGCACAGCTCTTTATTCCCATATCTGAAGGTCATGGGCACTGAAACGAATGAGCATAAACAGCTCATTCCAGGTCATATGGTTGGTTGGTGAGGAGACTACAGACTAGCGGCAGGACATAGGCTTTGAAACCAAGCAAACCTGGAATGAAATAATATCCCTCTGCCATATACTAGATGTAAGATCTTAGGCTTAAATTCCTGATCGACTACTTACAAGCTGTATGTCTGGGACCCTTTCCTTAGCCTCTCTGAACCTTAGTTTCCAGAACTATAAAATGGGATCATAAATTATACAGTTGTTGAAACCACAGATGATGAGTATAGTGTGTCTGATTCAAGCATACATTGCTAATCATAACAATTCAATAAGCTATATTCAGATGATTATAAATCAATAGTAGTGTCAGTGACAAGAACCAGATAGAACACCCACTCTCAAGAGGGTCACTGTGGTGTCAAAGGAAGAATGTGGAATCTGAAGAAAGAGAACTGAGATAGCAGTTCTTGGTCTTTTACTTCATGCATCTATTATGCCGAGTGAGTTATTTAGCCCCAATAAGTCTGTTTTTCTTTTCTCCCTTTATTTTTTTCTTTTTCCTTTCTTTTCTTCCATGTTTTCTGTGTTTTTCTATTCTTTCTTTTTTCTTATCTTCCTTCTCTTTAATGTTCTTTATATCTTTCTTTAAAAAATGTAACACTACTAATCAAACTATATACATGAGAATTGTGAGGCTGAGTGAACTTTAATTTATATAAAAATGTTTTGATACAATAGATGCTATGCAAATGCTAGCAGTTGTTTGTGTTATCCTAACTTCAGATACATGTTCTTTTCACCATATTATTCTATTCGGTTCTATTAAAAGCTATCCTGTGTAGCATCTTATAAATTTGTAAATAGCGGCCATTGGTTTTTTGTAAGAGGTTGTTTAACTTCTTGCCTTGGCTGTTAGGATGCTCAAAGTCTAATTTAAAACCCATATTTATTAATCATAAAAAGGTTTAGAATACATTTCTTTAACCTGCTTTTATTTTCTTTCTTAGATTCCTCTCTCATTTTTTGTCTATTGTTTTATTCTTCTGCAGTGAGTACATTTTTTGAGCATCACCTTAAATAAAGTGGCAAGAGATGAATAAAGCCATAACTATGTGATAATAATAAACTAAAAGTAAACTTTTTTTTTTTTTTTGAGACAAAGTCTCGCACTGTCACCCAGGCTGGAGTGCAGTGGCACAATCTCGGCTCACTGCAAGCTCCACCTCCCAGGTTCATGCCATTCTCCTGCCTCAGCCTCCTGAGTAGCTGGGACCACAGGTGCCCGCCACCACTCCCGGCCAATTTTTTTTTTTTTTTTTTTTTTTTTTTTTGTATTTTTAGTAGAGACGGCATTTCACTGTGTTACCCAGGATGGTCTCAATCTCCTGACCTTGTGATCCGCCCGCCTCGGCCTCCCAAGAGAAAACTTTTAAACATTATGCATTTTTATACATCTGATTTCTTACAGGGGTGAAAGTTTATTTTCTCCTAAGGGTAATTCAACTGAATACTGGTAAACATTTATTGAATGCCCATGTAATGTAAGGCACATAGAGGATTCCTGAGAGTGAAAGACAGATCCCTGTCAAAAAAAGGTCTAATCAAATACAGAAAATCACACATAGGTGTGAAGCATTAGGTGTTATAAGGTCAGTAAGTGTCAAGAATATACAAGAAGGCTTGGTACAAGGGCTGGTCACATAACTAATGAGCATTGCTGAGAAATAATGTAAATTGCCATTTACCTTCTTCATTCCATTCCAATCATAAGCACTATAACCTTCCTATTTGCTCTGAAATCAAATAATAAAAGGAGGATATTACTTAATATGGAACTAAAAGAACTGAATGCCATCCCATAGATGTGTGAATTTAGGCAAATAATTAAACCAGTTTCGACATCTATGAAATGAAATTGGACTACCTAAAGTTTTTTTAAACTGTAAGGTTTCTATCTCAGAAATAGCTTCAACTTACCTCTCTCAAGTAATCAACTATGTCTACTCAAAATTTTTCTTCACGCTATTCAACAAAGTTTCTTAGAAGATGATAAGCAGATTTTTCAATATCTTGGATTGAATGGGACTTGTTGGAAAATCATTTTATCAAGTTGAAAGAGTGCTCAAGATAGAAGTCACCCCAGCATTAATCAGAACCAATCCCTTCATTTGACAGATGAGGAACCTGAGACTCAGAAGGCATGAGGGAACCACACAAGGGCAGACTGTTAGTTGCAGAATTGATGACTGGAGGCTTCCAATACCTAACAGGGTATCAGTGTTTGTTCACAGAGACCTAGTTTCTAGATAAGAGGGAAATAGAGGCTCACTGTACTCTGTTCTGGGAAGACTTCATATTAATAGCTGTTTGAGGGACAAAGGCTACATTTATTAGGACTTAGTTACAGACAATAGACACATTTTGCCATGTTTAAGAAAGGGTTGTATTATCACAGTTTAAGTGGCATAGAAGCTAGTCGGAAGGGCTGGATGAAAAGGCTGCAGGTGAGGCTTCTAGTAACAACCCCTAGCCACCAGACCTCTGCCATGCCAAGGAAGCTGCCAGTGCAATACGACAACCCTCCATCCCCAGGAGTTATAATCACAGAACCATGCTTCCTCTATCCTGGGCCTGCCTCTCTCCCCTCCATGCCAAATTCAAGTGGAGCTGAAATCCAGAATACTACCTGCAAAGGGATTGACAGTAGTGTTTCACTTTCCAGTCTCTGCAATAAAGGATGACCCTGAAGATGGAGGTTGAAAAAGATGAGTCAATTCAGATCATTTCCCAGAAATCAAAGAGGGGTGGCACATAATAGGATTCCACGACCCAAACCATGGCATGTGAGGAATAGCATAAGGCAGGGATGACAAATAGACTTTATCTTGCCAGCCAGCTGTAGCTAATTGGCTGCCAAAATCACAAAATTGAGAAAGATTTTGAGGATGCGCCTGGGCCCAGAAGGATAAAGCCCTGTGACTAATTAGTGACATCTGCCAGAAGTATGGGCATGAAGCTATCAGAGTTATATGAATGCCTCATGTATCCTATAATCAGTTGCTGCCTGACCCACTTAGCAGATTATTTTGTAATGTCTTGTGGCACTCTTCTTGTTGTTTCATTATACCTTGATCAATTTATTTACATTATCATGATGATTATACCTTCTTGACTAAGGTGAACTATAAATTATTTGTGATTTTGATCATCTCTACACCTGCAGAGTACTTGATATACCTTAAATAAGTGTCTATTGATTTGACTTCAAAATTTCAATTATTCCATCAACAAAACACTAATGTAATATTCACTTTGCACTAAACCACATTGATTTCATGGTCTCAGGCTGAGTGAGACCCAAGATTTTAAGAAATCATTCCAACTCTCCTCTACGAAAATAACATGTTTCTTTCTTAGAGAATCCTAAGAAGTTGAGTTTGAACACCTTAAAAGGTGTGCTTGCTTTTGGATTGTGAGCTCTGTTTATTGCTTTGAGCTTCTCCAGGTTTCTTGCCATCATTTTTTTTTTTTTTTTTTTTTTTTTTTTTTTTGAGACGGAGTCTTGCTCTGCCGCCCAGGCTGGAGTGCAGTGGCCGGCTCTCAGCTCACTGCAAGCTCCGCCTCCCGGGTTCACGCCATTCTCCTGTCTCAGCCTCCCGAGTAGCTGGGACTACAGGCGCCCGCCTCGTCGCCCGGCTAGTTTTTCGTATTTTTTAGTAGAGACGGGGTTTCACCGTATTAGCCAGGATGGTCTCGATCTCCTGACCTCGTGATCCGCCCGTCTCGGCCTCCCAAAGTGCTGGGATTACAGGCTTGAGCCACCGCGCCCGGCCTCTTGCCATCATTTTTGATCTTGAGCTCTTGTGTTCACTTGAGCTAATACTCATTCTTAACGATAACTTTGCTCTGAGACATACATCACATGGAATAGATATGCTCATAGCTTGGAAATGGGGATGTTAATTTGTGATTCCTGCACAATGCCTTTTTAAAAAATCCTGCGCAGAAAGGATACCTGTTTCTTGAGAAAAACACAGGGAAGTGTTCCCCGTGACTCTACTTGCTAACCTGCATGGCCCACTCTCAATAGGGTGGGCCTATTAAATGCAATTCTCCTAGAATTACATTTCTAGGAGAAGAATAAGAATCAGGGCTGGTCAATTTTGATAATGACTCTCCTTTGATAGCTCTTCATGGAGAAGAGTTCTTGAGTTTGGGGGAACATTAATAAGGGAGAATGAGCATGTGTGTCTATAAAATGCAGAGATGGCCCTTACTAACAGCATTCATTCATTCAGTAAATTACAGTGTATTTATTGAATATTTATCTATTTTTGAGATGCAGTCTCACTCTGTCACCCAAGATGGAGTGCAATCTTAGCTCACTGCAACCTCTGCCTCCTGGGCTCAACCAATCCTCCTGCCTCAGCCTCTCAAGTCGCTAGGACCACAGAGGTCCACCATCATGCCGGCCTAATTTTTGTATATTGAGTAGAGATGGGATTTCACCATGTTACCCAGGCTGGTTTCAAACTCAAAGTTTCAAGTGATCCACCTGCCTCAGCCTCCCAAAGTGTTGGGATTACAGGTGTGAGCCACTGCACCTGGTCCATTTATTGAATATTTATTATGCACTGTGCTAGGTTCCAACCATATACAAGTCTCAAGTTGCTTTTAATCATTATGAAGTCAAACAGATAGATACTACAAAAAGGTAAATGTGCAATCAGTGACTAAGCCACTATGAGGTTCTCTGAAGAGAGACACAGAAGCCCTTAGAGTGGATAATAGAGGAGGAACAGGTAACTCAAGGAACTTGACTGCAAGGAAAGACAGTTGAGTGAAACAGACAAAGATTTAGATGTGGACTCATTAGGAAACCTTAGCAAGGGGTCTGATCTGGATGTTTGTGTCCCTCCAAAATTCATATTTTCAAACTTTAATTCTCAAGATGATGGTATTAAGAGGTGAGGGTTTTGGGAAGTGACTAAGTCATGAGGGCTCCATTCTCATAAATGGGATTAGTGCCCTTATTAAAAGAGGACTGGGGAAGCTTCTTCAGCCATTCCACCATGGAAAGGCACAGCAAGATGGTGTCATCTATGAGCAACAGGTCCTTACCAGACACAGAATCTCCCAGCACTTGATCTTAGACTTCCCAGCCTCCAGAACTGTGAGCAATAAATTCTGCTTTTCACTAATTACTTATTCAAAGGTATTTTATGATAGCAGCCTAAACAAACCAAGACAGTAAGTTAGACAATTTCAGAGTCCTCATATCCGAAGAATGCATTCATATTAAATTAATAATTAATTTTTTAGATCTGGCATGAAATTATTATGACAGACCAGTTATTCAAAAGTGTTATAAAGCCAGGTAATGGGAAGAGTTATACTTTCTATTAACATAAATGATTTATAATGGGAAATCAGTCTCTTAGTATTTCTGAACTTTACATGGTTTCTTGTGACTTTGAACATATAGTTTTGTTTCAGCAAAATTTACGTCTTGTCAAGGTATCAATTACTAGATAGTAAAATTTTATATTTCAGAGGGAAAGAATAAGTATGATAATAACTTTAGTATGTACATTGTGATCATTGAATTCAGAATCACTGTTATATAAAGGAGTTTTGAGATAATGAATATGTCATTCTAAATCTGGATAAAGTTAAATGCCCTTTGTTCTTTGAATATTTAAATACATATACATGCCTAGATATAATCTCTTTCTTTCTTCTTTTGTGAGTCACTATCATTTTGAGAAAAAAAAATACCTTGATAAAGATTATGGTTGAAATATTTAATATTATATCAGTCTCTTGTACTTCAAGTTTATTGTAGATCAATAATAAAAGCAGAAGTCACTTTTTTCTTTTTTTCTGTTAAGAAATGTATTTGTAGTCCAGCTAGATATTTCCTTGATAATATATTTTCATCAATATATCACTTATAAATATTTCCCTTATATTTATTGCGTACCCACTCCATGCTAGGTACCATATCATTGGAAGAGGTGTAGCAGTAAGCAAAGCATATATTATTATTGTTGCTGGAGAAAGGCCAACTTTGCCTTTTAACAAATTTACTTTATATCTAAAACAAGAAACAAAGAAAGAAAAGAAAAGAAAGGAAGCCAGCCATCCTGGGCCCTTTAGAATAAATAGTTTTTGACTGGTCAGTTTTAAAATCTATTGTGCTATCTCCAACTACTTAAGTAAATCCAGATTTTTCTCCCCTCATTTTCTTGCTTTCTTCCATGAGATAAGTAAATTCATTAACTCAGTAAAACAGTGTAGTCCAGATCCAACACTCAGACACTTGGAATATGTTGTTAGTTAGGTCTCAATTATATAGAAACATTTCTACCTTTAAACAGACTTAGATGGCACCTATTCAAAAAACATGTATGAGTGTGCATATGGAAGTGTGTGGGGAGGGGGAATAGACTTTCGTCTTTTATTAAGAAGGAAACTACATGACCAGAAGCTGCTGGTTCTCATTTAAGACTTAAAAAATATCTTTTACTTAATCATTTCTAGAGGATCAAGCATTTTCTCCTTAGTATTTCTTATTTAATCCCATTTCCAAGGATTTTTGAATCATTCATCTAATACTTCTACCAAATTTCTTAAAATATTTAGAATTTCCTGGATTAACAGTGTGTTAGTCAACTTGGGCTTCTATAAAAGATGACAGAGTAAGTAGCTTAAACAACTTATTTTTCACCATTCTGGAGGCTGCAAGTCAGACCAGGGTACCAGCATGGTTGGTTTGTGGTGAGGGCTCTCTTCCTGGCTGGCTGATGGCTGCTTTCCCACTGTGTACTCACATGATCTCACGTCTGTGCATGTATAGGCAGGGGCGAGGGGTGAGGGTGGGGAGAGACAGAGAGAGAGCTCTCTGATGTGTCTTCTTATAAAGATAATAATCCTATTAGATCAGTGTCCCAACCTTATGAGCTTATGCAACCTTAATTACTTTCTTAGAGGCCCCATCTTCAAATATGGGGTCTCTAAGCCACATGGGGGGTTAGGGCTTCAATATATGAATTTTGGGGGAATGCAAATGCTCGTGTAACTTTAGAATGGTATTCTGTGAAAGAGCGTATTTTAAAATGGAGAATGGGGAAAAAAAAAACAGTAAGCAGAAACAGCAGAGAGTGCACTCTGCATTTAATGTTACTTTTCTTTTTGACCATTTCAGCATGAAATTGGTTTGAAAAAGTCCAGTTGGTTTTGTAAGAGTCCTGGAGCAAAAGGCTATGATTGTATTAATAAGTATGAAATCTGATTCAGAGGCTATAATCTGATCGGCTTCTACATTGCATGCCTCTCTACTGCTTGCAAAAGCTAAGTTTGTGAACCTACAAAGGGGGAAAAGCCTTTAATGGCATCACACTCGCCTGTGCAGAGTACTGATTACATCAACTTGGAGTTAAATTGCCACCAAAAATCTGGTTAGATCTCTCCCTCAGTGGCTTGGGGATTTTGACTGCAGATCGACTGTGAGTAGAATGTTTTCCAATATCAAAGAACAGCAAAGGAGATTAAAAGGAACTCAGGCTTATTCATTCTGTCCAGGAAAAAGTGGACAGAATGAAATATCCACAACAATGGAATCAAATGAACCCCTCAGCAAGTTTTTCACTTTCTACTCAACATCATGTCTCAAAGTCAAGGGCAAGGGCAAAAGATTAGAAAGACTAATGAGCTAAGATAATAGGGAGCCATGCTAGCTAATAGCTGTAGATCTTCCTGGTAAGGAAGGCATGTACTCTCCTTTCCATGCTAGCTAATAGCTGTAGATCTTCCTGGTAAGGAAGGCATGTACTCTCCTTTCCATGCTAGCTAATAGCTGTAGATCTTCCTGGTAAGGAAGGCAAGTATTCTCCTTTCTCTGAGAACCAGTATTTTCTTTGTTAGCAGATACAATCTTTGCATCATCCAATTAATGTAGCTTGTAGGCAGAAAGTCTAAAGGGATAACCCTATCATCAGCTCTGCTGCAAAGAATCTGTTAGACCAATATGTAGGGGTGCTGGTACTATTTTTTAAACTAGTACAAGCATAATATATTTTATTCAGGACTTTCAAGATGCTACAGAAAACATTGTGACTATGCCTCAGTATGTGCAAAGGATTTTTTTTTCCAAGTGGCCTAAATCTCAACCTCTCCCTCTCGTGCGAGCAGTCACTGTTACCATACTCTCACTTATTCAGAAGGGCTGTGAGGAATAGCAGGAGAAAGGCCACATTTACATGAAATCATGTGCTCAAAAAATCACTGCCACCTGCCAGCAGCGTGACTCATGGGGAGTTACTCCCTGTCCTTGACTTTCAGTTCCAGCCATGCAAAAGGGGTGGTAGGGATTCCATGAAATGGTGCAGTGAAAGGGTCTTACACGTGGCTTGGAATGTATTCTGTAAAGGCCCATAAGTTCCTTCTTGTCAGAAAAAGGAACCAATTGGTAAATTGGTTCTATGATATTAATATGTTATATATTACCATTCTTGGGGATAGGACTGTTACCATTTTTTAAATAATAGGAGAAAACGAAAGAAAGGAAGTCATCTCCAATAATAAAATTTTTGAACAACAGTGATTCTGATATTGTTGGTAAGGTGACTAATAGGTTTTCCTGACTCCATTCAAATGATACTGGCCCATTCCTTGGGAGACTCCCAGGCCACGTCCTGAACAGTGTGCTTAAGCAAAGCTGCACCAGGCAGAAAACCTGTTTCCCACAGAGTATGAGGCCATTTGCTGGCAGTCAGCAGGCTGCAGGAGTGTAATGAAGATGCTCCCTCCAACCACATGGGATGGGCAGTATCTCTCCTCTCCAGGATAAGAGCCCTCTCAAAGCTGGCTGGAAAGGTAGGAGCAGAGACAATGGCTGAGCTCTAGGTCCTGCAAAGTCTAGCTTGGTATTTGACTCAGGGAAACTCTGGCTGAATTAATTGAAAAATAAAGGTTATTGTCAAATTGCACTAGAAATGAAAGATTTGGGTCAATAGTTATTGAATTTTGCTTTGCTGGGCTTTTCAGGCATCCAATATCACATTGACTCACATTCTCTTTCACTTACTACCTATTTCTTAGATAAGTCAAGATTTAACCAGCAACTTGGAAATATTGCAAATGAATAAGGTCCAAATCTGGAGCAGAAAAGTCAATGGTCTGCTGCTTCTGGAATTCTGGCATTGCCTCAGAAGCAGGAGTTATTTTTCTTCTTCATTTAACGTGTGTTTTCACAGCACTGACTGTATCGCCTCAATGGCTTTCCATGACAACCCTGGAAAAGAGAAAAGGCAAGAGTTTACCATCTCATTTTCCACATGTGTAAACTGAGGCTCGGAGAGATTGAAAGGGATCATACTGTTAATCAGTGCTGAGTTGGAACTGGGATCCAAGTTCACTGAGGACATTTCCCACCAAGCTGGGCCTCTTAGGGTCAAATCCAGGGAACTGCATGTAGAGATGTAATGAGGAATAACAGATTATGAGCTGCCGTGTGTAGTCAGCCTAGTATGTGCACATGGTAAGTGTTCAGTACATATTAACAATTTCAGTGTCAGTGTTGATTGTTGTTGTTGTTATGATTTGTTCTCCTTCTCTCAGAAGGAACCAAAATAAAGTTAAGGAGCATCCATAGACCTTCAGGCTTCTCTCTATTGAGGTTATTTTAATCAGCAGCAATAATCATTTGCATATAAAAAATTCATGTAAAGTAGGCTAAGTACTAGGAGGATGAAATGAAAAGGAATCAGCTCAAGTCCTCAAGGAGCTTACCTCTAGCTGAGCACAAGTGATTGGTGAGGGCTTAACAACTAGGAATATCGGCCGGGTGTGGTGGCTCACACCTGTAATCCCAGCACTTTGGGAGGCTGAGGTGGGTGGACCACATGAGGCCAGGAGTTTGAGACCAGCCTGGGCAACATGATGAAACCCTATCTCTACTAAAAAATACGAAAATTAGGCGGGAGTATTGGTGTGTGCCTGCAATCCCAGCTACTCAGAAGGCTGAGATGGGAGGATCACTTGAACCTGGGAGGCGGAGGTTGCGGTGAGCCGAGATGGCACCACTGCACTCCACCCTGGGCAGCAGAGCGAGACTCTGTCTCAAAACTAAAACTAAACAACAAAAACTAGGAATATCAGGCAAAGTCATGTAAGTTGGAGACACTTGATAACAGAGGAAGGAGACTTTGCACTGATCCCTCAAGACTAAGGGGAGCTTAGGGGAGCAAAGAAGATATGCCAGGTATCCCAGAGAAAGGCTCAAGAAGAGGATGCTCACAGGTCTCAGCCTCACGAAGTATATTAAAGATACATATAGGCAGGCTTATCCTCAAAGATGCTTATTTAATACATCTGGATGGAATCCTAGTATTTTTGCATGTAACAAGGTCTTCAGCGTAACAATCTACAGTTAAGAGCCAATGCTGTTGGCAATGGGGGCCCACAGATTAGGACCCCATTTCATTAGGGGCTGCGTTTAATTAGATTTGAGTCGGTTTCCTGTACAAACTCACACCAATGAATGTGTTTTAACTTCATAAGAAGGTTAGTTCATTGCTTACTGAGACACAGTGCCTGACATATAATAAGAATTTGATAAAAACCTGAAGGGAGGAAAGGATCAAGGACAGAAAGAAGAATGAGAAAAGACACTTCCGTTTTCCTGCTTTCAGTCTATTAACCTGTGCTGTGTGCTAAGATTCCAAGATTCCAATTTCTACATCTCAGTGGATCACTAGATGGGCTGGCAGTGACGTTCCACTGCACTCACACAGGTGTCTGCATTCCTAACGACGCACAGACCCTGTATGATCCCACCTAGCTCAACCTTGCCGAACTCATCTCCTGCCTTTGCTCACCACTGTCTGACCACTCAGGGCTTCTGTCTGTTTCTCGAAACTCCCCAGCTCATTCTCACCTTGGAGCATTCACGTTGCCTGGGAAGCTCCTCCCTCTTGTCTACACATGGCTTCTTCTCCTTAAGGTTTCATTTGAATTTCCACCTCAGAGTAGTCACTCTGGCTCTCCAACCATAAGCAGAACCTGCGCAGTAACTAGGTTTCTCAAAACACGTTTTCCTACCGCAAGTTTTCCTGGATATATGTTTGCTTTTCAATTTGTCCTCCTAAGTACCACTACCAGAACATAAGCCATACATGGTCAGGACCCTAGCTGGCCTTGTTCATGACTGTGTCCAAAATACTTAGAGCAGTGTCTGACATATATAAACTTCTCAATAACTATTTATGTAATGAGTGGATACTATCAACAGCAGCCTTCTCCCTACGTGTATCCTCTTTCTCTTCTCTCAGTCCTTATAGTTACCTTTCTCATTCCCTTTTTCTACTAAACTACAGTTGATGTGAGTTGCTGCCACGATTTAAAGTTAAAAATACAAAGGGCTGCTCACTTCTAACCTGTTACGTGTCCTCATGAGCTCATGTCCCCAAATCTAACACCTTCTGAAATAAAACCTGGTGATCTCAGGCCGCCTGAACTCTAACAGTGGAAACATGTCGGGGAGTCCCTGGGGGCCCATCCATTTTAAGAACTGTTTTGAGAGTTAGAGGAGGAAGGATTCTTTTTTTGGCAAGCAGTCTGAGAATTAGGTTACAGTCTGAATTAAGTAGGGCAAAATGTGTCATATATGGCCCAGTTCTGCACCTAGAACTCCTGCTCACACACACACTCACACACATGCACATCTTTTGAGATTCAAGTGAGTTTGGTTGGATATAACCGTAGACATATTTGTTTCCATAAGGCTTTGGAATAAATAAAATGCTTTCATATATATTATCACATTGTAGACCAAGAAGGAAGCAAGGCAGTTGTGAATGTCCCCATTTTACTGTTACGGAAACAAAGGCCCAGAGGACTTCAAGATAGTGCCAGATGTTCTTGCCAAACACAACTGAATGCGAGTCCTGGAATTCTAACTGGACCCTGCTGTGAGATGTTCTGGAAAGTCACTTGGCAGTTTCCCTCTCTGGAAAATGAGAGGGTTGAATGACCTCCAAACCAGTACTTTGCAAACTTCAGTGTGTTCACAAGTCACCTGGATTCTTGTTAGATTGCTGACCGGAATCAGTAGGTGTGGGTAGGACCTGCCATTCTGCATTTTTAAGAATTAGTCACAGCTCCCAAAGGATGCCCAAGCTGCTGATTCATGAACCACACTCTGGAGAGTGAGACATTGGAACCAAATGGACTTTTGATGGGCCAAGATCTCCTGAGATTCAGAGGCGTGTGGTAGAATTCAAGAAGAGCTGCTCTTCTGAACTGCAGTTCTGCGGCTAAGATTTTCTTCCCAGGTGCATTCTTATTTTGGCTAGGATCATTGGGGAAGTTATTAGGTCTGATTGAGCTGGCTCATGGAGATCTAACTGTACCTAAGAGAGGCAATAAACAAGTAATAAACACGTGCTTGGAAAACAGAAATTTGAATTTGCCAGATATAGGTGGCATTTTTACATATGAGTTAGTGAATAGATCTTGTTTCCAAAGCTTCCTGGCTCCTCCAAAACAGATTTGTTTTAGGATGAAGGCAGAAGGAGGCCTACCTGGCAGCAGATGGATAGCCTGAGGCTTAGATAGGTGTCTGCTTTTCCCAAAGCCGATGCAAAGCCTCAGGCAAGCCGCCACCCAAACCCACAAACCTTCTTTGTCTCTGCCACGGTGAGTGCAGAGCCTCATCACGATGGGGCAGCCTCTGTGGATTTGCATTTAGGAAGAACACGTCTGACTGACAAAGAGAAAACAAATCATTGCATTTTAGTTTTTCATCATGTGTGAAGTGAAGCACAAGTGAATTTTCCATTATGCCTTGTTAGGATCAGAATCCTCAGTCATGAAGGGGTGTGTAATCATAGCTGATTGCTCAGTAGTCACCTTGAGTGAAAGGGACAGTGGCTCTTTAGTCTTTGGTCTACGGAAATGCAACTCCAGTCCCTTTCAAGGTGTCTCTGTTGTCCTTCTGACGCCCATGACATGGATGGAAATCACCCTCAGCATAGACATGAAAGTGCTCCTCCAGGTCACTCATGGTGGCCAGAGATTCCCTTTCAGGGGCACTGCAGCTGAGAAGAATGGAGCATGTTCAACGTGGGGTTGAGTTGAGGGCCATGGTCAATATGTGCATACACAGGAATGGAGCGAGGGACTGGTCTTATTTTCACCCTTTTGATCATAATCACCCAATGAACTAGGTATGATAATTTCTACTTGACAGAAGCTGGAGGAAACTGAGTTTCAGTTACAGCAACTGGTCAAGGCCTCCTGTGATTACCTTGATTAACCTAGCTAATCCATTCCCTATTTTAGACTCTCAGAATCAACCTTCCATTCTTCTTTCTGACATTCAGAGTCTTCCTTGTGCTCTCAGTAATATGTCCCTTGCACATTTTATTTTAGATTGGACCAGAAATCAAAATTGTCAATAATTTGATAGAACTGAGGAAACAGTGCCTTGTTGAGCTAGTATGGGATCTAAATGCTTAGCCCTGATTACAAAGCTGACTCTGTTTCTCATATAGTTTCAATACTGTTTCTCATTGGTCTTGCAGTGTCATGTAGTGGAGGAAACTGTTAAATCAGAGACACCTGGGGTTCAAAAGCCAGCTCAGCAGTTTATTAATTGTACAGCCATTCATGATTTATTTTTCCTCTCTGAGCTCAGTTTCCTCCTCCCTAAAATGGAGATAGCCATCCATCCTGGGATTATTGGAAGGATTAAATTTAAAGTGCACAGAATAGTCCCTGGCCCATAATGAGTAGTCAGCAATATAATGAGCATTTAACAAAAAGCTTCAGTAGGCAGCAAGTAATTGATGGTAAATTGCAGAGCAAGGATTTGAAACCCAGCTCTGAAGCATTAAAATATTGCCTCTGCCACAAATGGTGGCTTCAGCTATTAATAGATGTTCAACCTTCATAAGAAGAGAATACAGTCTTATAGGCTATGAACTGGTTGGCATGCACACTGCTGCTTTTTAAGAGCATTTGTAACTGATGCTTCGCAAACCACTATCCTGGCAGCCACACATCTTCAGAAGAACAGAGACCATTATAGCATCACTGAATTCCTCACCAAATTCAGTTGGTTATGTTTTGAAGGATATGTAATAATAAATGTCAACATAAATAATTATAGGTTGAATAAAATATGCAATGCCTGCATTTATAAATTCTCCACCTGTACTCTGGGATTTCCTTATTTTGATCAATGCATTTCTTAATCAAACATTGATCTTGATTTATGGTTGAAGTTAACAACCTCAAAGAAAAACACATAAGCTCCTTAGAATGAAATAGCAGAGGCTGGGCACGGTGGCTCACACCTGTAATCCCAGCACTTTGGGAGGCCGAGGCAGGTGGATCAGCTGAGGTCAGGAGTTTGAGACCAGGCTGGTCAACATGGTGAAACCCTGTCTCTACCAAAAATACAAAAATTAGTTGGGCGTGGTGGTGTGTGCTTGTAATCCCAGCTACTCGGGAGGCTGAGGCAGGAGAATTGCTTGAACCCAGGAGGCAGAGGTTGCAGTGAGTTGGACTCCAGCCTGGGCAACAAGTGCAAAACTCTGTCTCAAAAAAGAAAAAAAAAAAAAAAGAATGAAATAGCAGAGATTTGTTTGTATTACAGACCTACCATCACTTTGAACACATTATTTAGCCCTTCCTCAGTGTCAGTTTTGTTATCTGAGCACTGTGGATAATAATGTCCCTACCTCATACTTGTGTGGTGGAGACTAAAGAAGATAATAACAAACCACCTGGTACTTATTCTGCATGCCATAAAGGAGAAGCAATGCAGCTACTTCTGTGATTCACTGCCCCTGGGCATCCTTGGAGATGCTCTATTTGCGCAGACATTGGGTCAGAGAAACTGCATTAACAGTTTACCAGCTGAGAGACCTGGGCTGAGTTCCTTCAGTTTCCTACATCCCAGTTGTTTTATCTGGAGAATGGAGGTGGTTCAGGCTGCCTTACTGGTTGGTTAAGATGGGGAAATTATCCAGGGCCTACCATGTAATTCTTAATTCTCCCCACACTCACTGAATCACTCACTCATTGCAGCAGTGGCCAGGGAATGCATTGAGAGAACCCCAGTCAAATGTTTCCATTATTACTATGCTGGGCGGTCAGGAAAATAGCAATCTCTAAACTGTCTTTCTTCCTAGTGTTGGTTACTACTGGATATCACATTACGCTACAATTTCTCTGTTCAAGTCCTCCCCTGCTAGAATCCCCATGTGGGGCCAGAAACCTTAACTTATTTTATTCACTGTATTTCCTCAGTGTTCAGCACATAGTAGGCCCTCAATGCATATATTGTGGTGGTGTTTTCAAATCTGCCTAGGGTCAGGTCTGCCCTAAGCCAAAATAACTCTGGTCCTAAATTAAATGTGAATATTTCAAATGAAGGATGAAAATGTATTGTAATATTTTTCTCATTTCTCTATATGCTGGACAACTAATAAAATATTCTGCCTCACTCTCTGGAACATGTGTTCATTTCTGTTTTGTCAGTGAGCTCTATTACAAAACTAATAACAATGACATTTTAAATACAAGAATAAATAACATTTTTTAAAATAGTTAACCTTTCTGTGTGGCATTTCATTGGATGTCTAATTAGCAGTAACATTTTGTTGTTTGCCGTCTTAAACTCACCAGGTTCATAAGCCTCGAAAAATTAACCTTGTTTAAATAATCAATCATCATAATGGGAATTTCTATCTTTAAAAGTTCTTCTTCTTTTGTCCTTGTTCTGCATTCCTTTGGCACTAGAATGTTCCATTTGGAACTTCGTTGCTGTACTAGCTTTTCTATTAAGAAGCAGAAAACATCTCTTTCGTAACTTTTCTTTGGAGTGGATTTTTTTTGCCAATTAAGAAAAGTTCACCCAATTTCTTTCATATCGTCAAGGAAAAACTTTGGCAACTAGTCAAGTAGAGCAGAAATAAGTTCATTACTAAGGTTGGAAAAATGATTTCATATCATTCTTGCCTTTATATTGTTTTACTGAGAATTCATCTTTTGAGAAGCCCTGTTGTCATTATACATGTAAATAGAAAGTAGAGAGCATGCAAATAGTTAAATACTGAAACATGTGTTTAGTTCCTTTAGGCTTTCCTATCCAGTAGGTGCATGTCAACTCTCATGGGGAAAGGGAAAATCAAATTATTATGCCAGGTATTTTAAAGGCATTAACTCATGTCATCTCAAAATAATTTTACTGAGTAATGCTGTTATTCACATTTTGAAAAACAAGAAATGGCGCCAAGAGTGGCTGAGAAATGTGCTCATTGTCACTCAGGCATTAAATGGTTGAGACTGGAACCCAGTGTGTCCACCTCTGAGCCCACATTTTCTCCACAGTCTTTCTCCACCTTCTTACAGCAGGGGTTCAGCTGATGTCCATGTTCTCCTCTACTAATTAATTAGCAGAACAACATGGACAAAGGTAGCTTAAAGACTGATACAAGAAGTAATGATCAGAATAATTCTCTGGATCAATAGTTGTAGCCTGGATAAAATTTCTGCTTGAAAGGAAGTCTGAATTCGATGATAATCCAAATAAGTTATTTTCTAAGAAATTTTCGTTTCTGAAGAGCCAACAGTCGGAATATCCCTTATAGGAAATTACTACACAAGAAATTTATTTCATAAGTTTTATATTCTGAATGTTTAAAGATCTTCAGAAATATCCCATGAATTTCATCAATCTCTGAACATGAAAAACACAGTTTATCCCTGTTTTTCATGAACAAAAGGAAATTAAAATTGGATCACTTCCTAAGTTGTCAATTTAAGATTTTTATTGACTGTTTTGTGTCCAGCAACTTGCATATGCTGACACTACTTAGATAAATGAGATACAACCACCTTCCTCAAAGAACTCAAAGGCTGTTGAGGAGACAGACATAAGATCAAATAAATACAAAATAGTTAAGTGACAGCTATAATAATTGCTCATTTTAGAACAACTGAGAAATGTCATTTAATGCAAGAAGGGAAGGTCAGGGAGCCTTCCTAGGAGAAATGATAGCTGTGCCTTATGGACAGATGAAGAATAGCTGATTGCAAGTAGAAATAACAGAAAGGCATCCTAGGTGGAGAAGACCACCACAAAACCAGAGGCACATCATTGTGAAATAGCTGATGGATTGAGAGATCTACATAAGTACAAGTCCGGCAGTTGTGAGAAATGAGTCTAGGAGTGGAACGACGTAGTCATTTTTGTACCTTCATAGGGCATTGCTTAGGAGTTTATATGAGAAGAATAAGGCTCGAGGTCGAGAACTAAGTTCGGTGCTATTTCAGGAGTTTAGACATTGCTAACAGTTTGGACCAGAACGCTGGTCTTTGGATGAAGTGGAAAACACCAGATTCTATACAAATTTTAGAGCTAAAATGTACAGTATTTGGTGATTTGTTGAAAGCCTGGTTCCAGATGGTCCGAGATGCCTCCAGTGTGGGTGACTGGGTAAGAAAGTGGCATATTCAATTCAGATAAGAAGCCCAGATGTGTGTGCTGTTTAGTGTAAAAGATCATGGGCTGAGGCCGGGCACGGTGGCTCACGCCTGTAATCCCAGCACTTTGGGAGGCCAGGGAGGGCAGATCATGAGGCCAAGAAATCAAGACCACCCTGGCCAACATGATGAAAACCTGTCTCTACTAAAGATACAAAAATTAGTTGGGTATGGTGGCACGTGCCTGTAATCCCAGGTACTTGGGAGACTGCAGCAGGAGAATCGCTTGAACCTGGGAGGCAGAGGTTGCAGTGAGCTGGGATCGTGCCACTGCACTCTAGCCTGGCGACAGAGATTCCATCTCAAAAAAAAAAAAAAGAAAGAAAAAGAAAAGAAAGAAAAAGATTATGGGCTGACAGTTTAACACCGAGCAATGAGGGAAACATCGGAAATCTGGAAGAATCGGCCAAGCAAGCTGTGAGATGAGCAAGTTTCAGTAAGGAGATAGCAAATAGGAATGTAGAGTTGGGAGGCAATAGCTCCAGGAAACCTATGGAGTGAGATCAAGGATGACATAATGAATCAAATCTACATTTAAAGGTGAGGAAGGGTAGGAAGGAACGGTGAGAGATTTAGAGCAACATATCGGGAAAGTTTAGAGATTTCAGAATTTCCACAGTGTCTAATGCAATAGGACAGTTCGATTAAAAAAAATGTGAAAAATGAGTCACTGAATTTGAAAATTAGGTGATCATAGATATGTGTATCAAAAACTGTTTGCTAGAGTGATAAACGGTAAAATCATTTCTAGTTGGCTACATAGTGAATGAGAAATAGGAGCAATAGGCCGGGCGCGGTGGCTCAAGCCTGTAATCCCAGCACTTTGGGAGGCCGAGACGGGTGGATCGCGAGGTCAGGAGATCGAGACCATCCTGGCTAACACGGCGAAACCCCGTCTCTACTAAAAAATACAAAAAAAAAAACTAGCCGGGCGAGGTGGCGGGTGCCTGTAATCCCAGCTACTCGGGAGGCTGAGGTAGGAGAATGGCATAAACCTGGGAGGCGGAACTTGCAGTGAGCTGAGATCCGGCCACTGCACTCCAGCCTGGGCGACTGCGAGACTCTGTCTCAAAAAAAAAAAAAAAAAAAAAAAAAAAAAAAAAGAGAAATAGGAGCAATAAGCATAAAATAGTATTTCAAAAATTTCTATATAAACTTTAGGATAAAGAGGTTGAAGTATAGCTCTCGGGGCAGGAGTGTTCAGAGGTATGTGTGTCTTTTATTTGGGACTGGACTAAGTCATGTGTCAGTAAAAAATAAGCAACAGAAAGACTGTTCTATACAATTAGAGATTATGTAAGGGGGGGTTGTTTGTTTTGTTTCATTTTTACGATGAAATGTAGGCCTCAGAAATGTCAATGGAAAGGGTTTGATAGGGAGGCATTGGAGAAGTTTGTGAAGCTGTTAGGGGCTCAGTCTAGGCAGTTTAGAGGCAGTTATGTAATCAAAGAGTGGGAAGGACCAGTTTTGTGCTCAATGACCGACAACAGTACACGTAAGAGACATGACTGGAAATACCTGCGCTTAAATATTCTGACTTATGATGCTTCAGCTAATCAAGGATGCTAGTCATCAACACAGAGCAGTGATGGAGATTGATAAAAAAGGATCAGTGGTGACCCCGGTTATTAAGAGGTGACAAGCACAGTCATAGGACCCTGGCTGAATTGGTTTTGTCTTCATGAAATATAGCTGGTCTCTGAGTCAGCCAATACCAAAAGTAAACACAAGAGCTTTTCTGGGCTCCTCTTTGCCTTGCTTTCTTCTGATTCTGCACCAACCTTTAATTGAGCGGTGAACTGATACTGAAAAAACAAAAAAACAAAAAAAAACTAGCAAAATTTTGTGTATGAGAAAATCTAGAGAAGATTAAATGTAAGCATATCAAGAACTCCATTTAGCATTCAAAGTGACAGTTTCATTAGCTCTGAGAAACCCTATTCATGTTTGCTTGGCTATTTCTTTGATTGTAACTTAAAATTGATAATGACTAAACAAGATAGAGTCACCTATTCTAGAATTTCTAAAGTCATTGTATAGTACTTTCAAGGCAATAAATGGAATTATTTTTCTGTAAAATAGCCATTATAGTTAAACATGAGAATTGAAAGAAAGCAAGTTAAACCTATGACTAGGCTTTATTAATTTGCATAAAAAATTATGGCCTAATTACTTATCTCTGAAATGCCCTGGACAGACTTATAGCTGGGCTGTAAATAAGGAAGAGTCTGACTGAGTGAGGAACAGGTAGCTTCATCCAAGGCAGGCTCTAATTTTTACTTAAAGTTGGGCCATGTGAGAACTTTTTCAAGTCCTAAAACTTGAAGAGGTTTTGGTGCTTTCTCCTTATGTGATGAGAATCAATTTTAAATGATAAAGACAAAAATTTCACATGTCCTTCTGATTTTCCTATGATGATCACATTTTTTTCTTCCGGTATCAAATATCAAATGCTTTCAAAAGACTCCTTGGGGGCACCTTTTGCTCATGCCCTAAGTACGTGTTTATGAGATTATGCAGCACTAAATAAAGACCTTCCCTACAAGTCATAGCAGTGGTCAAACACTCTAGGCAGGTGTTTCAGCACCAAAAGCCAGCTCTTGTTCCCAAGGAGGCTTCTACCCCTCTTCTTTCATTTCATAATGCCAAACCTGTACTGGAGAGGAGAACAGACACCAAGAACATTCCCCTTTTCCCTTCAGCCAACAGATCTGCATACTGATCTAAGATCATGCCCTAGACAGTTCTGAGGCTTCAGAGTAGCCACAGGGCAGACGCGCAGAATAACTATTATTCATATTGCAACCTGCACTCTGCCTTTAATAACTGTGGTTTATTACTAGCCATTTTTCAGGTACCAGCCTCTGGCTAAATTTTATTTTATTTTACTTTGTGCTCTGTGGGACATGGTGAGGGATTGAAAAATAAACAAGAAGCACGCCTTTTCCATCCTGTTGCTTGTGGATGAGCTCAGGATACAGACATATGCAAATAATACAGGAGAATGAAGGGATGAGTGAAGACTCATAGGATATGGAGAGTATTGTACAGTCCGAGTATGGACATCATAATCCTCTCCCTGGTAAATTTGAATTTTGGAATTATTTTTGTACTTACTAGAGTACTGGACTCAGAGTAAATGTTCAGTGTTTGTAGAAGGAGTAAAGTTATGATTGATTTATAAATAGAGTCATGTAGCAGTCCACCTGTATGCATGATGAAATCTTTAGGACAGGGCCATTTTTTAGAAAAAAAAAAAAGTATCTTTTAATCTTAATACCTGGTATCTGAAAGATCTGGAATAAATGTTTGCTAAATGAATAAATGATTGGCGCAATCTCCCTTCAACCTGTTTTCTACGCTATGGTTGTGTTAGGTAGTCCTTCCTGAATCTAAGGGCTGAAGTTCTGCCAAGATGGAAACAGCAGTTCTTTAATCCTGTTATAGGCTCAGGACCAACTTTATGACAGGCAGCCCCTTTTCCTTCAGCACCACTTTGTCTTCTATGAAAAGATTATAGAGTGTAGTGATCCTTGTTAAACGAATCCTTTGATTAACCGTTCAATAGAGTAGATACTGTTAGCTCCAATTTGTAGGTTAAAAAAAACAACAACTGTATCTTTCATATGATCAAGAATCTTGCATGAAAGAAACTTAAGCCTTATATCCCAGTTTTCTCATGTATAACCTGGGAATCATAAGACCTCCACCATTATAGTTGTTAAGTGAATTAAAAATTACATTCACAAAGTGCCTAAACACTATCAGATACATTGTTGGTGCTCATGAAGAGGTGCGAGTGATGATTTCCAGCCTCACAAAGCGGGCTGGAAAGTAGCAGCTGGTTGAGTATGGCTGGTTTGAGGAATGTTTGGATAGATGTGGTAGGAGAAGAACTGAGATTATTGGTTGGTGCAGGATGAAAAATGTTTATGGAAGCCACAGAAAAGGACTTTTGAGTCATTAGAGCTTCTTTAGTTGCATCTGCTAAGAAAAACCGCATGGAATTTCTATTTACTTATAAGGGAAACTATAGTTTATGTCAAATATTGGAGAGTTGTTATAGGATATTTTACAAAGAGGCGACATGATAAGATTGTTTTTGTTAGAAGTTTCCTTTAAGGCAGTGTAGAGAATTGGGGTGGAAAACTTGGACAGAAATAAGAATGGCCTAGACAGAGGTAGTAGAATTAGGTATGGAGATATCTTGACACATTTCTAAGAGGTAGGATTGACAGGGTTTTGAATTTGTTAGGAAATGGAGATAGCTTGAGTGTCTCAGATTATCTCCATGTTTCTGGCCAAGGAACAGCATTTGGCAAGCACTCGGAAGCTGGTTTTAAGAGACAATCATGACAACATCAATTTTGGACACGTTGAGTTTGAAATGCCTATGAGCTATTTGGATAGAGATACCTCACCGACTTCCTCATTCTCCCCATCAACCTCTGCAACAAGCATTTTTTAGTCTCTCTAGTTAGTGGAATAGTGTATCTCAAAAATATATGTTCACCCAGAACCTATGAATATGACCTTTTTTGGAAATAGAGTCTCTTTAGGTGCAATCAAATTAAGATGAAGTCATATTGGATTTGGTTGGGTTTTGAATCCAATGACTGTATCCTCAAGGGACATTTGGAGACATGGAGACATGGAAGAGATGGACATACACAAGGAACAAGGTCATGTGAAGATGGAGGCAGAGACTGGAGTGATGTTACTCAAAGTTAGGAAATGCCTGGAGTCACTAGAAGATGAAGAGGCAAAGAATAATTTTTCCTTAGAGCTTTTAAAGGAAGTACATCCCTGCTGACACCTTGATTTCAGACTTCTGGCCTCCAGGGCTGTGAGAGAATAAATTGCAGTTGTTTTAAATAGCCAAGAGAATGTTCATTTGTCAAGAAAGCTCTATGAGTATAATACAGCCTCCTTCCTCGCTTTATTTTTCTCCATAGCACTTAGAGCCATATGATAAACTACTTATATTTTTTACTTATTTTTTGTTTATTTCTCCTCACTAGAACTTAAGCTCCATGATGATAGAAATTTTTATCTTTAAAAAAACATGCACTGTTGTATCTGCAATGACTGCACAGTGTGTGGATTAAAGAGAGAAGCAAATCAATGACAAAACTCCCAGGAATATAAATATTTAAATTTAAGGGTGAGTGAAATAAGGGGAACCCAAGAACAGATAGGCACAAAGTGGCCAAGGATTTGAGAGAGGAAAACCAGGAGGGTGTTGTGTCAATAAATCAAGATGGGGAGAAATTCAAGGAGGGAATCATCTCCAGTGGCACATGATGTGGAATGATCTAGTAAATTGAGAATAGATATAGAAATTCATAGGTGAGGTGGCCACCACGCTACATGGGTTAAAGAACATATTGTTTTGTTTTGATAAGATGTAGGAGGAGTGGACTGAATATGTGGGTGTGTGCATTAATGAGGCAGAAAAACATGGACAGGAGGAAATTGGAGGACAAGAACTCCAAGTAAAATTATTTTATAAACTTCAGCTTTACTTTAAATTTTTACGTAAATTATATCATCACTTCCTAGATTTGTCTTCTATGACTTTTGCTATTTATATAGGAAATGTCTTTTTCGTGCACATTTTCATACTTCAGTAAAGTACCTGCTTCTGATCCTTGAGGTGACATAACTTTACCAAAACCTTTTCTCACTTCAGTGCACACATGCAAATAGATGTGTGGAAATATATCACATTGGTTGAGAAGAGCCAATGGATAGAATGGCCAATCATCCATTTTGCTGGAACTTAGGGTTTTTCCAGTACATGGAAGTTCGATAAAATGCCAAGAGGCGCTGAACAAACCAGAATGGGTAGCCACCCTGCTTGTGAACATTATGGAGTAATTTCAGTTCAGGACTGGCTAAATGTCTTTCTTTTTTTCTTTTTCAGCTAGACATGGTATCTAAAGTTATGGCAAAAGAAGGAAATGAAGAGTCAAGTCCATATAATTTTAGCTTAAAGTAACAATTGTTTGGGCTAATATTTTGAACATTTACTAATGCTGAGTATGCCAGATTTTACTTTGAAATTGTTTTAAAATATAAGAAATTATGGATAATCACAAGTCAAAGTGTGATATACATGAAACCATGTAATGATAGTCCAACTTCTGTATTACCCCTTTGGAAAGCCTTCATAAATTTAGCACCTTTTACTGGTAGATTTAGGTGCTTCTCTATGGATTTCCACAGTATTCTCATTAACTTAGAACATTTACTTATCAGATTATATTATCACTATCTATTTACTTGTATGTATCCATGACTAAAATTGGAAATTTTATTTAATAACTGTTATATGTTTACTAGGCATTTAATAAATACTGATACAATTAGCTTGTTTATACTCTGTTTTTATTTTTATTTTTTTTCTTTTGAGACAGAATCTCACTCTGTCACCCAGGCTGGAATGCAATGGCACGATCTCAGCTCACTGCAACCTCTGCCTTCCAGGTTGAAGCGATTCTCCTGCCTCAGTCTCCTGAGTAGCTGGGATTACAGGCACCTGCCATCATGCCCCACTAATTTTTGTATTTTTAGTAGAGACAGGGTTTCTCCATGTTGGCCAGGCTGGTCTCGAACTCCTGACCTCAGGTGATCCACCTACCTTAGCCTCCCAAAGTGCTGGAATTGCAGGCGTGAGGCACCATGCCTGGTCATCTACTTTGTGTTTTTATAAACAGTAGTTCCAGTACTTAAGCTATGAGGATTTCTCTAAATTCCAGTGATGCAAACGCATAATTTTAAAAGCAAACCCTATATTTTGCCATATAAGTGAACTATATAATGGCCTGACAATTTTTTCTTATTTATTTCTTTGTATTAATGTATATGATAGCAAAATAGTTAAAATTTATTTATGTTAAATTTTTTACAAGCTAAACGTTGAATCTGTATTTAAGCATATTTTGACAAGTACACTTTTTAAAATTAAATTTCCTTGTGTATATCTGAGGTTTACAAGTTACGGAATACCTGCAGATAGTAAAATGGTTACTATGGTGAATCAAATTAATGTATTTATCATCTCGCATATTTATCTTTGGGTGGGGGTTGGGGGAAAAGCAGCTAAAATCTACTTATTTAACAAAAATCCTTAACCTAATACACAAGACTATTATAGTCTTCTATGTTAGACTATTATAGACTATTAATTATCGTCTTGTGTTGTACATTAGAGCTCTAGACTTGTTCATCCTACCTATGTGCTACTTCATATACTTCGACCTTCATCTCCTCATTTTTTTCCCACCCAACATCCCTGGGAACCACTTATTGTCTATCTCTGCATATTTGACCTTCTTTTTTAAGATTCTACATTAAGTGAAATCATGCAGTACAGTCATGAGCCTCGTAATGATGTTTCAATCAATGATAAGCCACATATATGATGGTAGTCCCATAAGATTATAATACCGTATGTTTACTGTACATTTTCTATTTTTAGATAACTTTGCATGCACAAATACTTCCCATTGTGTTACAATTGTGTACAGCATTCACTACAGTCATGGACTGTTCAGGTTTGTGTCCTGAGAGCAATAGGCTATACCACATAGACTAGTTGTGTAGTAGGATATACCATTTCAGCTTGTGTAAGTCCACTCTGTGTTGTTTACATGATGACAAAATCAGCCAATGATGTCGCGTTTTTCAGAACATATCCTTGTTGTTAAATGATACACAACTCTATTTTTCTTACTATCTGGCTTATTTCATTTAGCATAATACTTTTCAGGTACATCCCTGTTGTGGCAAATGGCAGGATCGCTTTTCTTATGGCTGAAGAATATTCAGTGTGTGTGTGTGTGTGTGTGTGTGTGTGTGTGTGTGTGTGTGTACCACATTTTCTTTATACATTCATCTGTCAACCCGACTCTTAGGTTGTTTCCATATGTTGACTATTGTGAATACATGCGATGAGCATGGGAGCGCAGATATCTTTACAAGGTTTTTTTATCACCTTCGGTTACATACTCAAAAGACAAATTGCTGGGTCAATCCCCAAAAAAGGTATTGTTGGATCATTACTGGTCTATTTTTTATTCTTTAGGAACCTCAACACAGTTTTCCATAATGACTACACAAGTCTACATTCCTACCAACAGTGTACTATATTTCCCTTTTCCCTACACCCTCACCAGCAGTAACCTCTTGTCTTTTTTTTTTGTAATAGCCATCCTAATGGGTGTAGGGTGGTATTTCACGGTGGTTTTCATTTGTGTTTCCCTAATGATGAATGATGTTGTATACCTTTTCATCTCCTGTTGGCCATTTTTATTTCTTCTTTGGAGAAAGGTATGTTCAGGTCCCTTGCCTGTTTTCAATTGAGCTGTTTGTTGTTTCTGTTACTGATTTGTAAGTGTTCTTCACAAATGTTGAATATTAGCTTCGTATGAGATATGCTCTGTGAAAATATATTTCCCAGTCTATATGTTGCCTTTTTATTTTGTTGATTGTTTCCTTTACTGTGCAGACACTTTTTAGTTCGATGTAGTCCCATTTATTTATTTTTGATTCTGTAGCCTAAGCTTTTGGTGTAATATCCAAAAATCATCTCCAAGGCCAATATCAAAGAATTTTCCCCCTATGTTCTTCTCTAGGAGTTTTATGGTTTCACATCTTACATTTAGGTCTCCTATCTATTTTGAGTTCATTTTTTTATATGGTGCAAGCTAAGGGTCCAATTTCATTCTTCTGCATGTTGCAATACAATTTTCCCAGAATCATTTATTGAAGAAACTATCTTTACTTCAGGGTGTCCTCTTGGTACCCTTGTTGAAAATTAGTTAACAGTTCCATTGGTCCACATTTTTGTTTTCATGCCATTTGTATACAGTTTTGATTAACTTTGCAATATAATTTTAATTTAGGAAGTGTGATGCCTCAAGCTTTGTTTTGCTTTCTAATTGTTCCTTTGCCTATTCTGTTTTTATGTGTCTGTGGTTCCATATGAATTTCAAGAATTTTTTTTCTATTTCTGTGAAGAATATCCTTGAAATTTTGATAGAAATTACATTGAATGTGTATATTGCTTTGGGTAGTACAGATATTTTAACATTATTAATTTTTTTATGAACACAGGATATCATTCCATTTATTTGTGTCGTCTTCAACTTTTTCATCAATAGTTTATAGTTATTGGTGCACAAATCTTTCACCTTTTTGGTTAAATTTATTTCTAACTATTTTTCATGCTTTCATAAATGGTATTTTTAAAAATGTCTTTTTCAGATATGTTGTTATTAGTGTATAAAAATACTACTGATTTTTGTATTTTGATTTTTGTATCCTTCAAGTTTACTGAATTAATTTATTCTGTCAGTTTTTTTGTGGAATCTTTAGGGTTTTCTACATAAGGGATTATATCATCTGCAAATAGAGATAATTTCACTTATTCTTCTTTCTGACTTATATGCTTTTTATTTCTTTCTCTGGTCTGATTGCTCTTGCTAGTACTTCCAATATTATGTGGAATAGAAGTAGCAAAAGTGGTCATTCCTGCTTTGCACTGGATCTTAGTGAAAAAGCTTTTAATTGTTTCCCATTGATTATGATGTTAGCTGCGGATTTTTCATAAATTGCCTTTATTATATTATGTTAAGAAACTTTCTTTCTGGCCGGCCGCGGTGGCTCAAGCCTGTAATCCCAGCACTTTGGGAGGCCGAGACGGGCGGATCACGAGGTTAGGAGATCGAGACCATCCTGGCTAACATGGTGAAACCCCGTCTCTACTAAAAAATACAAAAAACTAGCCGGGCGAGGTGGCGGGCGCCTGTAGTCCCAGCTACTCGGGAGGCTGAGGCAGGAGAATGGCGTGAACCCGGGAGGCGGAGCTTGCAGTGAGCTGAGATCCGGCCACTGCACTCCAGCCTGGGTGACAGAACGAGACTCCGTCTCAAAAAAAAAAAAAACTTTCTTTCTATACATCAACTGTTAAGAATTTGTATCAGGAAAGGATGTTGAACTTTGTCAAATGCTTTTTCTATGTTGATTGAGATAATCATGCGTTTTTTATCTTTCATCCTGTTAATGTGATGTGTCACATTGTTTCATTTGTGTATATTAAACCAGCCTTGCATGCTAGAGATAAATTCTACTTGGTCATGATGTATAATCTTTTTGATGTGATGTTGAATTTTGTTTGTTAATATTTTATTGAGAATTTTTCCATCAATGTTCATCAGAGATAATGGCCTATAGTTTTCTTTTTTGTGGTATCATTGGCTTAGGTATCAAGGTGATGCTTGCCTTGTAAAATGTGTTTGCAGGTATTTCTTCTACCTCTATTTGTTGGGAGAATTTAAATATTGGTAATACTTCTTCTTTGAATGTTTAGTAGAATTCATTCATGAAGCCATCTAGTCCTGGGCTTTTATTTGTTGCAAGATTTTAAATTCATATTTCAATCTCTTAATTTTTATTGGTCTGTTCAAGCTTTCTATTTCTTCCTGATTAAATGTTGCACATAATTGTTTTTAATAGCCCTTTATAATCATTTTTATTTCTGAAGTTTCCATTGCAGTATTTCTACTTTTATTTCTGATTTTATTTATTTGAGTCTTTTTCCTTAGGTAGTTAGGAGTTTGTGAATTTTGTTTGCCTATCCATACAACTAATTCTTGGTTTTACTATTTTTAAATGGTTTTTCTGCTCCCTTTTATTTTGTTCTGGTCTTTATTATTTTCTTTTTTCCACTAACTTTGGGTTTAGTTTGCTCTTCTTTTTTTTAGTTTCTTGAGACATATTGTTAGGCTATTTGTTTGGAATCTACCTTCTTTTTTAATGTAGGCATTTATTGTTATGAACTTTTCTCCTGGAACTGTTTTTGCTGCATCCCATAGGTTTTGATATGTTGTGTTGTCATTTGTTTCAAAATATTTTTTAACTTCCCTTTTGAGTTTTTCTTTAACTTATTGGTCATTTAGGAGCATGTGGTTTAATTTTCATGTATTTGTGGATTTTCCAAGGTTTCCCATGTTATTGATTTCTAGTTTCATATCTTGGTAAATCAAGGTAGGATAGGAAGAATAAAATACAAAAAAAAAAAAGAAACTATCTTAGAAAATTTGTATTGGTCTGTTTAGATGATCAATGAATAGTCCCAATAAGGATAATATAATTTATAGATTATATGTAGTTTTATAGGTGACATTAAAAATGCCATATATTTTTTATACTCTGAAAAAATGCATTTATTTGAACACATTTATGCCTCTAATTGTTCTTTGTGTCCAATTTCACACACAGACACATATCCATAAAGTAATTTGCTTTTATTCTATTATTTCCTACCATTCCTCCTAGAATTGAATAAATTAGTCTCCTAGAAATAAATCATGTCTTCAAGATTAACAAGCCCTAGAAACAATAGGCATTTTAATATAACAGTGCTTGGACAAAAATAGTTCGGATAGATGTTGTTACATTGTTGTCTAGCTCTAAAAATACACTTTTAAAAATCTAGATAAATGTAGCATTTATGATGACAGTGGTACTATTCAGTTGTATACAAAATAAACGGTATAAGGACATTATGACTAAACCCCACACATATTTTAATTTAAACTGTAACACATACTGAATACAAATAGTTAGAATTAAGTCTCAAATCTTCCTCCAGAATTTAAAATCCTAGCAAGAAAAAATTTTTTTGCCTTTTTTTTTTTTTATTTTGTTGGGGGGGGGGGGAAGTTACTCCATGAAAGGATTAATGTTGAATCAAGAAAATATCTTTTGGCTGGGCGCGGTGGCTCAAGCCTGTAATCCCAGCACTTTGGGAGGCCGAGACGGGCGGATCACGAGGTCAGGAGATCGAGACCATCCTGGCTAACACTGTGAAACCCCGTCTCTACTAAAAAATACAAAAAACTAGCCGGGCGAGGTGGCGGGCGCCTGTAGTCCCAGCTACTCGGGAGGCTGAGGCAGGAGAATGGCGTGAACCCGGAAGGCGGAGCTTGCAGTGAGCTGAGATCCGGCCACTGCACTCCAGCCCTGGCGACAGAGTGAGACTCCGTCTCAAAAAAAAAAAAAAAAGAAAAGAAAAGAAAATATCTTTTTACTTTTGATCAACTATTATCACATTTCAAAGAACTACAACTGTAAACCATTATGGTCTTCAAAATATTTTAAGGTAGAGATAATATCCTTGAATTTTCTAAATATTATAGTCCTGGCAGCTGCATGCACTACTATAGCTGCAAAGAAAACAGCAGTTTAAATATTTTATTCCCACACACTTCTTTTTCTTTTGCCACTCCCTGAAATAATAACTCACTTTCACCGATAAGGGTCGTTTAGCCACATTCCTAAAATAAAACCAGCAAGAGTATCTTCAGAAAACTTCAAAAAGGGCAAGGCGTGGTGGCTCATGCCTGTAATCCCAGGACTTTGGGAGGCCAAGGCTGGCAGATCACAAGGTCAAGAGCTGGAGACCAGCCTGGTCCATATGATGAAACCCTGTCTCTACTAAAAATACAAAAATTAGCCAGGTGTGGTGGCGTGCACCTGTAGTTTTAGCTACTCGGGAGACTAAGTAGGAAGAATCGCTTGAACTCAGGAGGCGGAGGTTGCAGTGAGCCGAGATCACACCTGCACTCCAGCCTGGGTGACAGAACATGACTTGAGACTCCATCTCAAAAAAACAAAAACAAAACAAAACAAAACAAAAAAAACTACCATGAGATTTCATGATACTAATTGTAGATTTTATGATTTCTTGCTTCGTTTAGAGAGGTGCAAAAATTTATTTTTGTGCAATTCTATCCAGTGTTCAAAAGCTAAATATTTGAGCAAGAGAAACTAAGTTGAAAGCACAAATACCATATGGTAACAAGAAATCCCGGAGAAGCTTTTCTAAATTCAGTAATGTCCAGGCAGTTCAGTATGTTGGAGTGACTCATGTGGAAACTCAGCTGTAAAAAGTTCCAGTGCCCCACAAGTGTGCCTTACTCTAAAGAATCTCAAAACATTAAATTCTGAACTTGCAGGATGAATGACTTAAGAAGTGAACCTTATAAATCGATTTCTCACTTTACCAAAGAGTTCTGCAGTGGTTGATTTTAAATTGCAAGCTCCAGTACATGCAGAGCACAGAAATACAACACAAACAGCACTTTTCAGGAATGCAGCTGAAATTGTCTTGCAATGTACGGGAGTTTTAAAATCACCTCTGTTCTCTCTCTGATGAATACTGTGATAAGCAGCAAAATCAGAAAGGCAGGCAAGCAGATGACATAGTTAAATCTATTGTCGAATCTTTCATCTGTTTTTGCCCAGAGAAGGGGAGGGGATAAAGAGTTGCATCCTATTCCTGCACCTCCCACCCGTCAAACTTTCCTTTAGCAAGCATTGCAAAGACCCCAAAAGGCCAGGTGTCTTTTTCAATCAAATACCCTTAGGCATTGTGTAGAAAAGCATTAACAGAGCAGGCCTGAAACAGCTAAACAGATAGATCCGCTTGCAAGATCGACCTTTGTCTGGCATCTGGGAACCTGGATTTCAGGAGGGTTCACTTTATTTGCTGTCTGAGAAGAGTAATTTGCTGTGTATAAAAAATATGTTTGTATTAAAAATATAATTGATACTGAACACCTGATTTCCTTCTGGGAGTCTGAAATCTTGGGCAGAGAGCGCCTATGTGACCAGTCCCCAAAAACAGCTTTGGGCACTTTGTCTCTAATGAGCTTTTATCAGGTAAAATTGCTGGTAGAATTAAGTGAGTCCTATGTGACTCCACTCGGAGAGAGTCATTGGAAGTCTGTGCTTAACTGTTTCCTCTGAACTTCGCCCCATATCCCTTTTTCCTTTGCTGATTTTGTTTTGTGTCCTCCTGCCACATAAGAATACATTGTAACCATGTAATAAATCATAACCATGTAATAAGTCATAGGACTACTGGAAAGGGGTCCCGATCCAGACTCCAAGAGAGGGTTCTTGGATCTCGCCCAAGAAAGAATTCAGGGCAAGTCCACAGAGTAAAGTGAAAGCAAATTCATTAAGAAAGTAGAGAAATAAAAGAATGGCTACTCTACAGACAGAGCAACCCCCAAGGGCTGCTGGTTGCCCATTTTTATGGTTATTTCTTGATTACATGCTAAACAAGAGGTGGCTTATGTATGCCTCCCCATTTTAGAACATATAGGGTAACTTCCTGATGTTGCCATGGCATTTGTAAACTGTCATGGCGCTGGTGGGAGTGTAGCAGTGAGGAAGACCAGAGGTCATTCTCGTCGCCATCTTGGTTTTGGTAGATTTTAGCTGGCTTCTTTACTGCAACCTGTTTGATGAGCAAGTGCTTTATGACCTGTATCTTGTGCCAACCTCCTATCTTATCCAGTGACTTCAAATGCCCTAACCATCTGGGAATGAAGCCAATAGGTTTCAGTCTTATTTTTACCCAGTTCCTATTCAGGATGGAGTTGCTCTGATTCAAATAGCCAATAGCCACGGATATGACTTATGAATCCTCCTAGTGACTCACTGGGTGGATATTTGGGACTCCCAACACAGATAACCTTTGCATATAATGAATTAGCCTCTCTCTTATGCGACAAGCATGGTACTAGCTCTGTTTTATGAGAAAATAGTGATTCAGACAATTTTCACATTTCAAAAAAAGATGTTAAAATAATTTAGCAAATCATTTTAACATTTCAAAACTGCTTTTTTGAATATTTTAAGGCTGAGTAGGCATGGATTCCTATGGACCGAGTCCATACAAATCTGGGAAGCAGGCATTACTAACCCACCTGAAGGTAAAGAAATAGATTTAGAGTGTTTATCATGCACTGGTCTCTGTCTCTTACACTAAACTATGAGCTACTAGAAAACATTTTTTTCCACTTATGTGTTTCCGCTGTCTAGAGCAGTCCATGCCAGAGTGAAATTAATGAATGAAAGAATGCATTAATTTAAAAGTTAATTTTGAAGTTTCTACAAGATGATAAATTGTGGATCTGGGACGTGAACTGATTCCTTTCTAATCCCAAGTTAATGCATTTCATTACCCCAAATTGCTAGGCATATTGACATATATGCTTACTAATGAGGAGATTACAGTATATAGAGGCTTAGAGACTGTCCCAAAGTCATTCGTGCATTCAACATTTATTTTTGACTATGTTCCAGGC
The DNA here is from genome assembly GCF_007565055.1 of Rhinopithecus roxellana. Classification (NCBI taxonomy): domain Eukaryota; kingdom Metazoa; phylum Chordata; class Mammalia; order Primates; family Cercopithecidae; genus Rhinopithecus; species Rhinopithecus roxellana. The sequence continues at coordinate 174,308,193 of NC_044550.1, forward strand.
TTGTGCTAGGTTGTAGGATATAGGTTAAAAAGTAGGCAAAGAGAAAACTTTCATACTGCAATATATTGAAATAGACTCTATTAAAAATGTATAAAGGGGGATGAAACTGGAGGATTCTCTGACTACATAAACATGTACACTAATATTTGGAAGAAATCATGAGCATCCCAAAGTTTGTCTGACACAAAGATTGTGCTTGGACTTGGTAGGACCATTCAGAGGATTTCCATTCTTGGCATTACTGATACATGGCACTTCTGGTAGTGAGAATGATATGTGGATTTCTCACACTGAAGCAATGGCCTTGAAATAATGGAACATAATATAGACTGTTTCATGCTCTCAAACAGATCACACAAATTTGGTTCCAAGTGCAAAAGCTTCAAGACTGCTTATCAAGTGGCTAGCATTCAATGTCCCAATAATTCCAGCCACACATACTCAAAATTGATTAGGATGTATCAGTCATTTTCATATATCCCTGAGTCAGAATGACTTCAAATCTAAAATGAGAAAAGATTAAATCATATGTGATACTCTCTCTATGGGCTAGGAGGTAAACAATGAAGAATATGGAGTAAATCTTTGATGTTGAGGATATGACATGTAATTGAGTACAGGACAAGCCACCACAAATATATTGAATGTACTGGAGGGTAACTGGAGTTCACTGAACTTTGAAAAAAAATTTTTAATGCAATGTTAAAGTGGAGTGAGTCAGACACTGCTTCTTTCCATTCTCTTTTCTTCCCCAAAGATATAGTAGCCATTTTTGAGCATGAGAAAATAAGTCACAGTTTAACATGACAAACAAAATAAGAAGGCTTAAATCGGACCGGGTACTTCTGAACTTACTGTTTTGTAGCAATAAATGCGTATTTGCTTAAGCCACCATAGTCCATGGAAAGGTGGAAACCAGTCCTAACTCATGCATTGGTGCTTCTCTAGTATATAATCTTTTGCTTCATTCTAAATATTATTCTGGGACTGTCCCACACTAAAGCTATCTTAGAGTCACTGTTACAAATTATAAACTATGTATCAATGAGCTTTTTTGTGATGCATCTATATAAGTGAGTACAATGAAGAAACTAGGCAGAGTTCCATGCAGAACTATTGATTGATTGCAGAAGGTATTGATGATTGATGATCCACTGCAGATATCTCATTCTCAAGACAGAAAAAAAAAAAAAAAAAAAACAAGAAAATGGTAGGAATGGTGTGAAAATTTATAAGCTGACACAATAGTTGAGTTCATTAAGTGAATTTTAAATTTGTTTCAAATATCATCATGTAGCTAGTCTGCTTATGGTGTTAACTTAGTGCTAGGTATGACTTGAAGTGTTTTCTCTTGCAAGAAAACGAAAGAAGAGAAATACAACTTGTGACTGTGAAACAAAGACAAACTTTTAGCAAACACAGCAGGATTTCTACATGTAAATGATTCTTGGCCTTTAATGTTATGGCCTTAAAGAACTGTTCTCTGATTTTGGTGACACTGCTGTAGTCTTTTGACACATCACTCCTTTGAAATTATCTACTGAGGAAGTTCATAATCCAAAGAGAAAAATCCATCTTTTTTACTCTGTTGTCACACACACACATACTCACATGTTTAACTATAAACTGTAAAAATTATGTTTTATAAGGTTTTTAGAGACAGCGGAGGGGATATTTTGTACACCAGAAGAACATCACTTGAAAAAGAAATTCTATAAACAATATTTTTAAAAGCATTTAATGCATTTGAAGAATTCTACTTCTTAGGCTGTAGGCATCTTGCAAGAAATATTTCCAAGTAGTTTTCTTGGTTGGCTATTCCATATTTTATACTTGAGTACATTATAGTTTCTAAGAACTTTTCTGTATTTATTTTCATGCTCTAATTTTCCAGATAAAGAAATTGAAGTTCAGAGACATTAAGTAAATGTATTTACTGTATCAGTCAGGGTTCTCCAGAGAAATAGAACCAATAGGAGAGAGAGAGAGAGAGATGGATGGATGGATGGATGGATGGATGGATGGATGGATACACTATTATGAGGTCTAGAAGTCCCACCATGTGCCATCTGCAAGCTGGCAACCCAGGATAGCCAGTAGTGTAATCACTCCTACTCTGAAGGCCCATGAACCAGATGCTGCGATGTCTGGGAGCAGGAGACGATGGATATCACAGCTCCAAAGAGAGAGAGATGATTTGCCTTTCCTCCACCTTTTTGTTCTATTCAAGCCCTCAATGAATTGGATGATGTCCACTCACATTAGCAAGGGTGATCTTCTTTACTCAGTCTACTGATACAAATACTAATCTCTTCCAGTTAATACCCTCGCAGATACACCCAGAAGGAATGTTTGACTAGCCATCTGAGTATCTCTTAGGCCAGTCAAGTTGACATATAAAGTTAACCATCGCAGTTACCAAGGTCCTAAATCCGGTGACAGTCACAAAGCTGGGCTTGGAATATGGGTCTCCTGCATTCAAGTCTACTGTTATTTAACTGATGTTTCTTTTGCCATTTATTTTTGCCCACATCATCTGAAATAAGTTTGAGCAATTATGTATGTACTTGCATATTTTTAATTGAGATCCAAAATGTTTTCATCTTAAGTTTAATTATTATAGTTATGGATGTCATAAATCTAGCATACTATAAAGGAAATAGCCTCATGATAAATATAATAGAGATAGTCATTCATTAATATTCAACTTGTTAACATCACCCACATAGACTTACCAATAGTTGTTTTTAGAATTCAACAAAGCTTATTCATTATTGCTCTTATTTCAAAAGGATAAAATGTTCTATGCAGAACCATACACACAAAAAAGGATATTATGTATTAGCAATTGAATTTATTTGCAATCACAGTTTTACATAATTTAAATTCTGCAGTTCTATTTTTTAAATTAAATAATGGATATTAAGCATTTACAGCAGATATTTCATAAATGTTCAAATGTGAAATAGCTTTATTCCTATCTATAGCTTTATTTCACTGATTTTGTTTAATAAAAAGTAACATGACATAATAAACAAAGAATCTGACAATTAATACCATGTGACTTTACCCAACTGTGACTTGACTTCTCTGAGCCTTTCTTCTCTTATCTGCATATCTACCTATTTTACAGAGTTATTGTGTGACTCTAACCAGAAAATATATCGAAAGTACTGTGAAATTTTAAACACATATTAACAGTTCTCATGATTAATCCATGGTGGATCTCTTTTGATTCAAATATTGCAAATGGCAGTCACAGTAACCTACATCTCATCCTCCACGCTCTCACTGCATCCTCATCAGCACTATATTACAAGCTTTTAAGCATTGATGTCAACTTAGAATTCTCTATCTCCAATCCTGTCAATTTTGCCTTGGGAACATCTCTTGAGTCAGGTGTCTTACTATCTTTCCCATCACCGATACCTTTTCTTGTTCAGTTCTTCATCAACTCTTAACTGGACTATAGAAACAATCCCTTCTCTAATATTCCTGTTTCCAGTTCTTTTTGGCTCAAATTCCTCCTCTATCCTGTGGCAAAGCTTATCTTTTTTATTTATTTTATTTTTGTTTTTGAGATGGAGTCTCACTCTGTGGTCAGGCTTGAGTGTAGTGGCGCGACTTGGCTCACTGCAACCTCCACCTCCAGGGTTCAAGCAATTCTCCTGCCTCAGCCTCCCGAGTAGCTGAGATTACAGGAATGCACCACCACGCCTGGCTAACTTTGTATTTTTAGTAGAGATGGGGTTTCACCATATTGGCCAGACTGGTCTCGAACTCCTGACTTCGTGATCCACCCGCCTCGGCCTCCCAAAGTGCTGGGATTACAGGCATGGGCCACTGCGTCCGGCCCTAAGCTTACCTTTTTTAAAATGCAAGTGGGTCATGGTCATTCTCAGTCACTCTCCATTGTCCACAGGGATCACTTGGCTCCTCCACGTGTCGTGCATGTCTCATAAAAACATGACCAGACAAAATTCCAGTCTGCAACCCTGCCTCTCCCCGCTATGTATCTTTTGCCCCAGCTACCTTAAACTTCATATGGTTCCACAATGTTCCTTTTCATGATTGTGAGTCAGTGCTCTGTTATCCTCTCCTTGCAGAATGTTCATAATGTGTCTGGGTTGCATGAAGATAGAAATGAAAGCCCTTCAAGATGAGAAGTACTGTACTTTACAATGATTATTCATGTTATTATACAAGTTTTAATCATTTCAAAATCTTAGCACAGATATACAATGACAATTAATTTTTTCCTAGTCTGTATCTGCAGGACTGTTCAGGAATTGTTCAGTGCATCATTTAGCCTGCAAGAATTAAAGAATCTTGTGAAATGAATGGTTTTAAAACTGAATAACTTTGGCAAAATAGAAAATTTAAATAGATTTCTCCCTCGTATCTCTTGGAAATTTCATCTAATTGCATATAATTTGATATTATAAATTTCAATATATGAAAATTACATTCTGAAGTAATTTAATTACTTAAGAATGGTGTAATAATACTGTAATATAAATCTTTTATACTTGTCTCATTTCAAATGGCCTAGAGCCATTCAATAAACATTTCCATAGTCGAAATAAGTAGAGAGCAGTTCCTCTTCAGACTTCAAAGCAAGACCCAGAAAGTGAAGAGGATTCTAACTGCCAATACAGGGTTATATGTTAGCCAGAAATTGGGTTTCTGAGGCCAGTTCCACTAAGTAAGTAAGTGGTAAGTAAATGGTGGTAAGTAAATGGAGTCAGAGATAATGATAAAGCTTTAAAGTAATACATTTATTGAGCACCTAATATGTGCCAGGCACTTTCTCATTTGACGCCCCCCCCCAACCAAACAATATAAAAACATACATATTTTTCTATTTTTTTTAATGTGGAAAAAATGAGAGTAAGAAAAGAGAAAGGACTCTTCCACTAACAAACTGCCCAAAGGCAGCCGAGCAAGGACTCATCCATCATTCACACCCATTCATGGAATGCCTTTCAGTGCCCCTGGTTCAGTACTAGGAGCCTGGAATGCAAATGAGAACACCAGAGTCTCTACTCTCCAAGGGCTAATGTCTGCTGGATTGAAACTCAGGTCGGCCTCACTCCTTTTCACTGCAACACACTGAATAAGGCATGTCAAGTTGTAAAACATGATATACCTGTTGCTGTTATGTTTATAACTATTATAATCTTTCCCTCTCACATCAGCCCTTCTAATAATCCTAATCACTATAACTTTCTGTATCATTTTATGTAAAAGAGAAAAGAAGAAAATGGGTGAAAAGAAGATAGGTTATTCTTACCATTGGGCCTTTATACCTGGATACCTTGCCTAAAGGCCCCGTTGGTATGTTAGCACCTTAGCAAAAGGGAGCTTTAGTCTGCAATACCTGTGCCCAGATTATATCTTATTTACAGTTGGCCTATTTGCTGTTGACATTTTTGCTCACAGATTTGGTTTTCGTAACTCTCTAGACTTCCCTTGTGGATTTTTGGATTGAGTCTCGACTCTGTTATACAGTCTCTGATTTTGATGTAAAGTGCATTCCTGGATAACAGACCACCGCCTCCATTTCTAAACCCATGATGTATTACAGAGGGAGGAGAGGAAAAGAGAAGAGGGCAGGGTGAGACCACTCTTGCTGCAGGCTTCAGGAAGATAGGAAACATGGTGGTCTTGTTTCTGCCAAATTCCAGTTCCTAGCACGACATCTGGAATCCAGTAGGGTTCTTAATTATGTGTTGAGAGACTAGGAAGAGCAAGGAGAACCATGGAGAGTTCCTATGATTACGGAGTACTTTTCATCTTCTCAGAGGAAATAAAATGAAAAGCCCATAAAAAGTATTAAAAGAGAAGAAGGATGTCTGGTTTGACATTAATCCACACCATCTAGACTTGGATCTGCTCCTGTATCTGGTACCTATGACTTCTTTTAATATCAGAGAAACCAATTATTATCAAGTATGTGAAGAGTTCTTCATCTATACTTAAAGAGGAATATGGACCTAGAGTGCAAAAAAGAAGATGTTGAATAGCTTCCCAGTGGAGAGGCTGTGAAGCCCTAGAACATTTTACAGAGAAAACTCTGTAAAGATCAGCACCTCATCTGTTCGACAGTTTAGCAGAGGAGTCCTGTCTGGAGGAAACAGCAGAGATGAGCTTGTTTCACATTCCTTCCAACTCTGCAACCTATTGATTTTGAATCATTCATCCCAATGTAAATAATTCACAAAGAAGGAAAATTCCACCAGAAGAGTTTCAGTACTTTGGCCTTTAATAATGCTCAAGACTTTTCTTGGAAAGGAGGAAAATTCAATTAAAAAGGTCTTACTTGCAAAAAGTTAGAGCTATGTCATGTGAAAATTGGCTCCAATCCTGAGGAAGGCCAAGTTGGACACATTGAAACAAAAGGTCTGCAACATGGCCATCTCTTCCACACACCTGTCGTTTATTGGGTGTTACTCAAATGTGTTCGCTAGCTGACTAGAAGAGGCTTTCACAGAAGAATCACACTTTATCTCTGCCTCCCGATACAGGCATTGCAGCCTCGGCCTCCCAAAGTGCTGGGATTACAGGCGTGAGCCACCGCACCTGGCCAGATTCGTTTTTCAAGAATAACCTACTCAGCCCTGAGATGTCAACTTAGACTGTGCTTTCGATCTTTTTTTCTTTTTTTTTTTTTTTTTTTTTTTTTGAGACGGAGTCTTGCTCTGTCGCCTAGGCTGGAGTGCAGTGGCCGGATCTCAGCTCACTGCAAGCTCCGCCTCCCGGGTTTACGCCATTCTCCTGCCTCAGCCTCCCAAGTAGCTGGGACTACAGGCGCCCGCCACCACGCCCGGCTAGTTTTTTGTATTTTTTAGTAGAGACGGGGTTTCACTGTGTTAGCCAGGATGGTCTCGATCTCCTGACCTCGTGATCCGCCCGTCTCGGCCTCCCAAAGTGCTGGGATTACAGGCTTGAGCCACCGCGCCCGGCCTCGATCTTTTTTTCAATGTCTGAGTCCTGGCCCATTAAAAAAAATTCTTTCTCAAAAACCTCATTTATTTTCTTTTAGGACATTGTCTCATTTGAGATTATAGAATGATTAATGTGAATGAGGTACCCACTTTTACTAGGCCATAAGCTTCCTGAGGGCAGGACCACGTCTGGTCTTGCTCACTATCCCATTTTAAGGTGAAGCAATTTAGCATGGAGGTGCTTGATAGACATTTCATAAAACAGAGAAATTTACATAACTACATGTTATTTAAATGTAACCTAGGGAAAAGAGTTGAAGCAAGAGTCATTCAAAAAATATAAATCATGGCCGGGCAGGGTGGTTCACGCCTATAATCCCAGCACTTTGGGAGGCCGAGGCGGGCGGATAATGAGGTCAGGACCATCCTGGCCAACACGGTGAAACCTCGTCTCTACTAAAAATACACAAATTAGCTGGGTGTGGTGGTGAGTGGCTGTAATCCCAGCTACTCGGGAGGCTGAGGCAGGAGTATAGCTTGAACCAGGGAGTCAGAGGTTGCAGTCAGCTGAGATGGCGCCACCGCACTCCAGCCTGGTGACAGAGCGAGACTCTGTCTCAAAAACAACAACAACAACAATATATGTGTGTGTGTGTGTGTGTGTGTGTGTGTGTGTGTGTGTGTATCATAAACATAAGATGGTCAATGGTGGAAGAACCAAGAAAGAAAAAAATGAAAGGGAAAGGAGAGGAGGGGAGATAAGGAAAAATGAAATGAGTGTGACCACCATTAAGCTAACTGGGATTAAGCTAAAACAGTTTAGGACTTTGGAGAAGCTAATTATATCAAGCTTATTAGGAAAATGTTCTTCCATTATGGGTTTGGCTTAACTGTTGCTGCAAGAGAGTTAAGACTCAAAACAAATGGCTTTGATAGCTGAACAGCCAAGTTTTCTGTGAGCAAATCTGCCCAGGGGGAGGGAAAAAGATTTTTGCAATTTTAAACTAGATTTCTATTTAGCTAACAGAAGCTACATCTAGAACGTGCTGTGATTGTATTATTATTTCCGATTTTCTGAGTGGATGCTAAGGGCTACCAATTAAAATGAACTTCCAAAATCTCTTGAACCTCATGTGTTCATGGGAAATTCATTTCCCCTTCCCACTGTTTCACTCCTCTATTTCATAATGGTACTATTTTTTCTCCTAGATTGCACACAGAGACCGCACATATATTTTCTATTAGTGTGTAAAGCTACTGAAAATCTCATGAGAAAATTAGGCGACATCGCCACAATGTTACAGGATGAGGCAAGTGTACTCTAACAACTACGAAGAGGTAAACACTTCTAAAAAGCCACTCTGAGGTTACCTGGGCAGGAAATGTGGATGGAGGTCAGAGAAGAGAGCTCTCTGGGGCAGAAATCATAGAACCTGAGAGAGTTAGGGAACATTTTATAAGAGAGGAGATTCTGAGTGCAGGTGGGCAGAGCTGATTGTGGTATGACCACAAAAGCGCCTTGAAGGACTGGAGGGGGTAGGGGAACATGCAAAATTGAAAATTGAACTCATTCATTTTTTTTTTCTCTGAAGCTGTTAGCTTCAGGAATAAACTCAAAAACATACATTTTGGGGCATCATAAAATGTATTCCCCTTTTCCAACCATATGGGAAAAGAATGAGAAAGGGAGAATGTAAAAATGCAGTTTGAAAGGCCTTTCAACTCCAATGTGCCTGAAGGTCTTTTTTGTTTGTTTTTTGTTTTCTGGCATTAAAGAAACATTGAATCTCATTGATTGCTCTCAGTGTTAAACTGAGGGAAAGCTCTTTATCATTTTTCTGTGTAAACAAGATAAAATTACAGTGTTGTTGTCAATAAGTCTGTGCCGAATATTGTATCTATAATCATAAAAACATTTCTTCACTGACCAGTAGATCAAATACTATTGTTTCATTTATTATGTGTGTATATATACTTATATATATATACATATAATTACGTGTTTTCTTCCTTGTTTCACATTAGACAACATCAAACCCTTTATTGAAGAAAGAAGAAAATTCTGTATGTCCTAGAGTGGCTTGAAGCTAACATTAGTAGATTGTTGTTATAGAAAAACCTAGTGACTATATAGGCGTTTTCTTTATTTTACAGAACAAAATTAATATGTTGTATTAATTGAAATATTTTAATAGATTGCTTGTAAAGCTACACATATAAAAATATTATCTTTTAGTTACTTTTGCTGAGTCTGAATATATGTCACCCAAGGAAAATATTTTTGTGCTTTTAATTTTCTTTCTAGAACTCATCCTCCCTAAAAAAAAAGTAATGAGCCACTTTCTCATCTTGCTTTGCACTCCCGCTGAGTAGATGTGAGGGTGAACTTCAAAAAGCACTGCTTACGGCTCAGTTGCCAGGGCTGGCATATAGGACGAGAAGCTGAACTCATTTGAGTATAATATTTTATTTCCTGGAGTACCTAAGAGAAATGTTCATGTAGAGAATAAATAGCATTTGTTGGCACTTTGAAAAATATATGTCATGCTAGAAGATTATAAACCGATGAGTAAAAAACAGTCACTTGGAGAGAGAAGACTTCAGGATAGGAAACACAAGCAATGATAGAACTCTTTTTTCTTCGTAGATTCTCTTACTGCAAGGATGTGTAAGCGTTCTTTCAGGCATCCAAAAAAACTAAGTCTTTTCACAGAACTATTGTCTCTCAGAACTTTCTATTAATTTCCAAATACCGGAGTGCAAAGGCAGGTTTCTTTCCTTCTGTGGTCATTGGAGCAAATGTATTTTAGAAGAAGCAGATTGCAACATTCCTGGTATATTTTCAGCTACTTAGGGTTCGAATCCTTGTTAAGCTCCGAACCCACCGTGTTGTTTATTTCTGTACTGTTTGGCCAAAGATATCATTACCAGACTATAATTGAGTTGCTGAGCCTGAAGAGGCACGAGTGACTTCAATTAGACCCTGGGACCAGCCATTCAAAAACCACACATCTCTAAGTGCCTACAGTGATAGACAGTAGGGTACAATGTTAGAGAGACATACCAAATAATAATTATAATTATTTTAGTGTGGGCTGCTATATAATAAAATATCATAAACTGGGTGGGTTATAAACAACAGAAATTTATTTCCCACAGTTCTGAAAGCTGGAAAGCCCCAAATTAAGGAACTGGTAGTTTTGGTGTCTGGTGAGGACCATTTTCTTGATGTATCGTCACATGCAGAAAGGATGTGGGAGCTCTCTGGGGTCTCTTTTATGTGAGCACTAATTGCATTTATGAGGACTCCATTCTCATGACCTAATCACCTACCAAAGTCCCTACCTCCCAATACCATCGCCTTGGGGTTAGGGTTTTAAGATATGAATTTCAGGGGGAATGTTTATAGCAATCATAATAATAGATATAACAATTGCCTTAATGACAATAGTACATTTATTAAGTGCTTATTGAATGCCTGGGACTCTTTCTTTTCGTTTCGTTTCTTTTCTTTTCTTTTCTTTTCTTTTCTTTTCTTTTCTTTTCTTTTCTTTTCTTTTCTTTTCTTTTCTTTCCTTCCTTCCTTCCTTCCTTCCTTCCTTCCTTCCTTCCTTCCTTTCTCTCTCTCTCTCTCTTTCTTTCTTTCTTTCCTTCTTTCCTTCCTTCTTTCTTTCTTAGACAGAGTTTCACTCTTGTTGCCCAAGCTGGAGTGCAATGATGCAATCTTGGCTCACAGCAACCTCCACCTCCCGGGTTCAAGCGATTCTCCCGCCTCAGCCTCCTGAGTAGCTGGGATTACAGGCACCCATCACCACACCTGGCTAATTTTTTGTATTTTCAGTAGAAACGGGGTTTCACCATAGTAAACAGACTGATCTCGAACTTCTGATCTTAGGTGATCCTCCCATCTCGGCCTCCCAAAGCACTGGGATTACAGGCGTGAGCCACCACGCCTGGCCATGCCTGGTACTGTTTCAAGTGCTTTGCAATATTGATTCAGATAATTTTCAAAACAACCCTGTAAGTGAGGTATATTATTATTCCATTTTACAGATGAGGAAGTTGAGGCCCAGTGAGATTAAATAACTTGCTCACAATTGTTCAGCTAGAGAGGAATTTTAAGAAAGGCATTCATTCTGTCCAGCTCCTTAACCACTACACTAAATCGCCTAGAACTATGAGCTGCAGTAGTGTAACTGGAGAAGGAATACTGGGAGTGGCCTTAGAAGTGAGGAAAATTTGCCTAGAGAACGTAATAGATAAGCTGAATTTATTTTTAAATTGAGATACAATTCACATAGCATAAATTTTACTATTTTAAAATATACAATCCAGTGTTTTTTAGTATATTCACAAGGTTGTGCAATCATTACCACTAGCTAGTTCTAGAACATTTTTATCACACCAAAAAGAAACCTCATTCCCATTAGCAGTCACTTACTATTCCCTCTTTCCCTCAGTTCCTGGCTAACAATCGACTTTCTATCTTTATGGATTTTCCTACCCTGGGCACTTCATATAAGTGGAATTCTAAAATATGCGGCATTTTGAGTTGGGTTTTCTTTTTTTTTCAGTATATTGTTTTCAAGATCCACCTCTGTGGAAGCATATATCACTATTCATTTTTTTTTTTTTTGATGAAAATACCATCTTTTGTTTATTCATTTATCAGTTAATGGACATTGTGGTTGTTTCCACTTTTTGACTACTGTGAATAATAATGCTGCTATGAACATTTGTATACAAGTTTTGGTGGGAACATTTATTTTCACTGTTCTTCAGGATATAACTAGGATCGAAATGTCAGGGTCATATGGTAACTCTATGTTTAACATGTTTAATAACTTCCGAAATGTTTTCCAAAAAGGCCACAGCATTTTCCATTCTCACCAGCAGTAATAAGAGTTCCAGTATGTTCACATCTTTACCCACACAAATTGTTGTCCTCCTTTTTTTATTATAGCCTTACCCGTGAGTATAAAATGGTCTCTTGTGGTTTTGATTTTAATTTTCCTAATGACTAATGATTTTGAGCATCCTTACAGGTGCTTATGGGCCATTTGCATATCTTCTTTGGATAAATCTATTCAAATTTCTTTCCGTTTTTAAAATTAGGTTATTTGTCTTTTTATTGTTGAGATGTAACAGTTTTTTAAATATATTTTGGATACTAAATTCTTACCAGACGTATGATTTGCAAAAACATCCCCCACCGCCCGCCGTGGGTTGTCTTTTCACTTTCTTGATGGTGTCCTTTGAAGTACGGAAGTTTTATAGTTTTACGATGTTCAATGTATGTGTGTGTTTGATTAGTTGCTTGCTGACTTATGCTTTAGTTGTTATACATAAAAAACCTAGTTGTTTTGTTACAGGTGTGAGCCACTGCACCCAGCCTATAACTTTCTGTAAGTTTCATTTTTGAATTATTCATTGCAAGCACATAGAAATGCATGTATTTTTGCATATTGATCTCGTATCCTAAAACTTGCTGAATTCTTTTTTTTTTTTTAATCTCTGATTTTTTTGTGTGTGGCTTTCTTAGGATTTTCTTTTCTTTTCTTTTCTTTTCTTTTCTTTTTTTTTTGTTTTGAGACGGAGTCTCACTCTCGCCCAGACTGGAGTGTAGTGGCGTGATCTCGGCTCACTGCAAGCTCCGCCTCCCAGGTTCACGCCATTCTCCTGCCTCAGCCTCCAGAGTAGGTGGGACTACAGGCGCCCGCCACCACGCCCGGCTAATTTTTTGTATTTTTTTTTAGTAGAGTCGGGGTTTCACTATGTCAGGTGGGGTTTAGTCAGACGGGGTTTCATCAAGTCAGGATGGTCTCGATTTCCTGACCTCATGATCCACCCGCCTCGGCCTCCCAGAGTGCTGGGATTACAGGCGTGAGCCATCGTGCCTGGCCAGGATTTTCTACGTGCAAGATCATGTCATCTGCAAATGAAAATAATTTTACTTCTTCCTTTTTAATCTGGATACATCTGAGTTTTAAAAACCTATCTGTTAATAGAACTTAACCTGAAGGATAAGCAGAGGAGAAATTCTAGTCAGAGTCCCAGAAATGTAAAATAATTTGCCTTCTTGTAACCAGACTAGTGCAAGATTATGAAGGCCTTATTTTGGGAAAGTATATGGCAAATAATGAGAATTACAAAGTAAACAAGGGGCAAAATTAGAGAGGACCTTATTACTAAGCATGGTAGTACTAAGGAAGCATTGATGCATTGTGAGCTGGATTAAAAAGTGATCAGATTATTGTTTTAGAAATTTCAGTATGGTATCCACATGGACAATTATTTGAAGGCAAAAATTCCTCCATAATGATTCCAAGTTTTCTGGTTTCTGCAACCTGGGGGATAATAGAGTCATTCAAAAATCTGTTTGATGGATTTGTAAACTTGTTTATAAATTACTTGGAATAAAAAATGTTAGAATGTATTTTCTGGGTTTAAAATAGTGTGAATCCAACGAGTGAAGGCCATTTCTACACTGAGTTATTTATAACAGAGAAAAGGAATAGCCTGGGGAGTAAACCCCCAGTTAATCCCCACCAACCTAGGTCATCAAGGTGTCAGGAAGACGATAGAACAATGCAGTGTAGCCTAACTGCACTCATCTTTTAAAATGAGTCATGGGATCAGAAAATACTAAAGTTGCAAAAACTGTTACCAGAAATTTACCCATCCTTTTCTCCTTTGTATATAATCTTTGAAAATTAATTTAACCCATCTCAAGCCATCAGACATGGTAAAATAAAGCCAATCTATTTCTATTCACACTTTATTAGGGTTCCTTCTATTATATAAAATTTGTAAACATGGTTCTTAAATAATGAACCTTGAAAATTGAACACTATGGACAAAGTAAATCCTGTAAGCAAACACAGTTTACATGACAGTAAACTGGGCACTTATTTAATAATATTCATAATGGTCATCTTGCTACATTGTAATATTGGTCATAAAATAAGGTCATTTCTACAAACAAGAGTAATTTGTAATTGTCAGAGTCAAGCAAGTTATTTCCTTGTTTAGTAAGAAGAAAGGATAGCCCTGTAAGAAACTGACAGACAATTCTGCTAAAACAAACTAGATTTGTTTCACTTTTCTCTTAATCTGTCTGATGTAGCTTTCTCTTATATTAGAAATATCCATTCCACTGGAGTATATTTTTTCTCTTTTTGGGTAAAAATCTTCCATGTGAGTTTGCCAGATTATTAAAGGTGAAGACATCTCTTTTTTTTAATATGTGGGGATAAAAATCAAGTTCTTATGTTAAAGGAGGAGGAAAAGCTTCCGTTAATAACCAGGTCCAAAGGCTGCCTCTAGGAGTTGTGTCACACTCAAAGGGGCATAAGCAGGACTACAGGATCAAGACAAAACCAAGGGTAACTACATCTTCAGTGCAATGCCATCAGATTGCTTTCCAAACACTAACAAGAGGGAAGTTTTATTGGAGATAATTATGTTGGAACAGAATTTAACATGGGGATGGATAACATTGGTAAGACATTGCACATTTCAGTGAATCGGAGGCTGCTGTGAAACTACTGAACTCCTGGACAAAAGGACCAGGGAGATGTTAGAATTTAGGAAAGGGAAAAAGAACTAAAAACTTTCTCTGATATTTCTGTTAGGCTCGTTCTGCTTCATTTCTTCTTTGAAACATAGATTATGATCACTATTCTTGCCATATTCAGCCCTATGTGTTACTTTCCTCATCCTGGAGGGGTGTTGAAGGAGACTAGGCAGAAGACAAAGGAAAAAGTGAACTAGGCACAGTGTGATAGATCTGTTGGGTAATGATGCTTGCGAGGGCCTAATTGTACTTGGCCATGTACTATTGACAAAGGTGTACGTTATTATTGAAAGCTTCCTCCCCTTCGTGTAACACACATACACGCACACACACACACAGACACACAAACGATCACACACAAAAATTCCTTCCCTCTTTTTATAAAAGTAAGTCTTTTGGTGCTAGATTTACTACTCTAAAGTGAAGTGAGCCAGTAGGAAAACTCCAAGCTAATGTAGAATGAAGAAAATCATTATTACCGCAAAACATTAGAAAGAGATACACATCAGGTCTGGACCCCAGTGGTATTAAGTAAGAAAAACGTATCTATTAAGAATATTTTGGGGTTACAGTGATCGAAAAACTGCGTAGTGGCTGCTTAAACCTATAGGAATTTATTTTCCTCACTTAATGAGAAGACTAGAAATAAGAAGTTTTGTTCACATTGATTTAGCGGCTCAGTAATATCAGTGCGGGCAGCTGTGGGAATCTTTTGGCCTTTCCCTTAAGGCTGTAAGATAAATACAGTGGCTCAATTGCACCTACTCTCTAGAAAAGTAGGAGAGAAGGATGTACTAGTCATGACTGTCATTTTATCACAAAAGCAGAAGCCTTCATTCATCCATGAAAACAAAAATGAAACAGACATTGGTAAGCATCTCATTGTATTTCCTCACCAGTCCTGAATAGAAAGAAGACAGGGAAGTGAGTGTTAAGTTTTTTCAATCTTTATAGTGGAGGCAGGCCTAAAAAATAAGGTTGGGATAGGTAGGTCTTAATGCGTCCAAACTAATGTGTCCCAAACAACAGAATGACTGAGGGGAGAATGTGAGCATGCCTGTGTCTGTCATCGTGGACTCCAAGCTCCCTAATGGGAGCATTCATTGGCATGTGTTGGGGGATGATAGTCTGTTCTCTGTGTGGCCTTACATAAGCAATGCCGTCGAAAGTTGTGTGTATTATAAAATCTTAAGATGCTGGGGTAGTAGGCAAGAGAGATAATACATAACCATGTTCATCATTAACTGGATGTTTAATGATGGGAAGTATGGTACACTGAGTGACAAGGGCCATACATTTCTTGTATATAATATCATCCACTCTAATATGCTCTATGAAATAGCACTCTATGGAAAACAGTGAAGAGAGCAAAAAAATACAGAAGTAAAATAACAAAAAAATTGAAAATTCCTGCGTTCCAAAGGCAACCACCAGTAACATTTTCATATATGCTTTTCCAGTCTATTCAATAAGCAAGCCATTTGTAGCCTACTTTTTAGCTTAGCAGCAGATCTAGAGCATATTAGGAGATTGATATTTATTCTTCTATAACAGATTATGCAATGGCTGCATAATCCTTCTATCATCTGAAGTTACCGTAATGAATTTGACCAATCCTTATTGGAGGATGTGAGGTTGTTTCCACTTGCCAATTGTCACAGTTTACTGTGGTTCAAGTTGTTATGCTCAATAATAACAATAAGTGATATTTATGAGCTATTTACTAACCAATGAGCACTGAGTAAATAAAGCGCTTTTCATGAATTATGTCATTTAACCTCTCAAAGAAGTCAATGAGACAAGTACTCTTATTATCCTTGCTCTGCCTGTGAGGAAACTGAGCCTTAGCAGCATAAGTAGTGTGCCCAAGCCATGTAACTCTATATTGAGTTCTACAAATAACAGCTATTACAATTAGGATCAACTCCGCATAGTAACAGGGATATCAGGGGAAACATCACTGAGTAGATGTCACTAGAACCTGGTCTCTGTTGCATAATAATGCCTGACCTGTTGTCTTTTGAAAATGGCATATTAAAGCTTGCTCAATATGAATTTTACTCCATCTATTTTAGAGGAATTTTCACCAGCTTTACAATAAGTGGGTATTACAGGATGGCTTCAAGACATAAGGAAACAAATCCAAATGAATTTTCAGCCTAGTTCATAGTGTAAGATGAGTGTAATGACAATCGTTAGTATTTAAGCTATTAGACTTTCAAAAAGAATGATGAGGCCGGGCACAGTGACGCACACCTGTAATCCCACTTTGGGAGGCCAAGGCGGGCGGATCACAAGGTCAGGAGTTCGAGACCAGCCTGACCAACATGGTGAAACCCTGCCTCTACTGAAAAAATACAAAAATTAGCTGGGTGTGGTGGTGCGTGCCTGTAATCCCACCTACTCAGGAGGCTGAGATAGGAGAATCACTTGAACCCAGGAGGCGGAGGTTGCAGTGAGCCGAGATGACACCATTGCACTACAGTCTGAGCGATGGAGCGAGACTCCGTGACCAAAAAAAAAAAAAAAAAAAAAAAAAAAGAATGATGAGAGGCTCTTCAATAGAGATAGGAGAACAGCTACAGCTACATGAAATGTGGTTAATTAGATTAATATCTCAAGTTGGTACACAGGGACATTACAATAATGTGCAGTATTCTGGCTCAGGAATCTCTTTTATCAGAAAACGTTGTTATGATTAAATGTCCATAAGGAATTAGCTAAAAAAACTTGATGATTAATAATAGTTCAGTTGTTCAAGAAAATATGATATCATGTGGGCGCCTGTAGTCCCAGCTACTCGGGAGGCTGAGGGAGGAGAATGGCATGAACCCAGCAGGCGGAGCTTGCAGTGAGCCGAGATGGCACCACTGCACTCCAGCCTGGGCGACAGAGCAAGACTCCGTTTCAAAATAAATAAATAAATAAATTTAAATTTCTAACAACAGCACAAAAAACAAAAACCAAAGTAAATAATCCGTCATATCTTGAAATTATCCAACTACCAATCTCTCTTAAATTCTCAGTGAATGTGCTTTTTAACAAATGATTTATTTCCTACCTGAAATTGTCAACAGCAGTTTACTAAAAAAAAAAAACTATGTCTGTTATTGCCACTATGGTTATATATAATACCTCAATGATATTTTTAGTTTTGAATATGTTTTGATATTATTTTATTTGATTTTTTATAATCCCAAGAGATAGGTATATTATCTGTCTATATTTTATAGAGATTTAAACTGATAACTAATAACTGAACCAAAGTTGCAAATCTAGCAATTAACAGTAGCAGAGTTAGAGTTTCTAAATTTCTGGACAAAACTCTTACATTAGTATACATTAGTTGACCCCCCCAAAAAATATTAAGGATCCTCTTAATTTCCAAAACACCGTAATAAATTTCCTCAGTTCTAACCTGTGTTAACATTTAAAGCTCAGTTTCCATTATCATAAACTTCAAGGGTCAAGTTCTTTTTTGTGGTGCTGGAATTTTGTTATATTTGTGTGTCTTTTGAAATAAAGGGGTCATGACTTCTGAGGTAGCATCAGTTTCTTACCAAGGACTACACACATATACTCTCATTAAGCCAGATATGTACTGTGTTTCTACTGTGTGGCAGAAACTGTTCTATATGCTGAAGATTCAACAATAAACACATCGGAACAATCTGTTCTCACGGAGTTTCTAAAACTTAGTGCCCCCAACCTTACAAATCCTACTTGTCTTTCGCCTTTCTGTCTCTGTTGAATGGTTCCTTCGTCACTCTTTCCAGACACTCAGTCCAGAAACATTTAAATTATCCTTCTTCATTCCGTATATCCATGAAGTCTCACTACGATATGCAATGGCAAAGATCTAAAGCTGGAATGGAAGGATGTGTAGGTTTTCTATAGGTAAGAGAACAGATAGAAAAGTAGAGAGCATAAAGGGTGTATTGGCTCTAATGTGCAAAATGTGTTTAGGAGGTGAAAAATAGCCCTAGGTGAATTCAAGGATAGGGACTTTTGAGAAGGTGGGTAAGGACTAAATACTAAGTGTTATACAAAGGAATTTGGACTTTATCTGGAAGGCAAGAGGAAGCAAATGAAACTTTCAACTGCTCTCTCGTGTCTCTTATGTCTAGTGGAGTTCCTGGCAAGGCAGACATGGCAGAAACATGTGTTGCCTGAATTAGCGAAGGACTGTGGGCTTTTTCGTTAGAACTAGGCTTTAGACAGACTGCTCTCATGGAAGGGTGAGACACAGATGAATCTGCATAACCAGTTATAATACTATTATAATAATTCAATGAAGACGAGGTAAGGGACTGATAAGGGAGGGGGCACATGGATCTTCTGATGACCGGAAGAACTTCAGCATGTTTCACTAGCCAACAGCTCAGCAGCAATGTTAAAAAGCAGCCCTATCGGCACAGCTGATAGTGATTTGCCCCATCAAGAGTCAGCAGACATTTATTAAAATTCCCCTGTTGGGTGTCTGTGAGCCCACTCTGGTTCAGGAGGCTGCCGGACAAGAAAGAGAGGAAGAGAAAAAGAGAGAAAGAAAAGAAAGGAAGGAAGGAAGGGAGGGAGGGAGGAAGGAAGAGGAGGGGAAGGGGAAGGGGAAGAAGAAGAAGGGGAAATTGACCTGTTAGCGGTCCCTCAAAATTTGTATGTTGAAGTTCTAAACCCCAGTACCTCAGAATGCGACTATATTTGGCGATGGGGCCTTTAACGAGGTAGTGAACAAAATGTGAATTTAATTAAGCTTTAACTGTTGTTTTTTTTATTACACCTTGATTAGAAAATATTCAACTACTAGGCCGGGGATGGTGGCTCATAGCTGTCATCCCAGCTCTTTGGGAGGCCAAGGTGGGTGAATCACGAGGTCAGAAGTTTGAGACCAGCCCAGCCAATATAGTGAAACCCCATCTCTACTTAAAAAAAAAAAAAAAAAAAAAAAAAAAAAAAAAAAAAAAAAAAAAAAAAAAAAAAAACAACCTTGGCCAGGCAAGGTGGCACGTGTCTGTAGTCCCAGCTACTCGGTAAGCTGAGGCAGGAGAATCGCTTGAAACTGGGAGGCAGAGGTTGCAGTGAGCCGAGATTGTGCCACTGCACTCTGACCTGGGCAGCAGAGCAGACTCCATCTCAAAAAAAAAAAAAAAGAAAGAAAGAAAAAAGAAAGAAAGAAAACGTTCAACTACTTATGTAGTATTAAATACCAATAATATTTTAAATTTTATGAAATTCATGCATGGGAACTCTTGATTCAAATTAGATTTTCTTTCAGTCTAAACCAATCTGTGAGGTTGTGATTTTACTCATTAAAGTTAAAATAAGGTCATAAAGGTGAAACCCTAATTCGGTATGGCTGATTTCCTTATAAAAAGAGAAAAAGACACCAGGGAGGCACTAGCACAGAGAAAAAGGCATGTGAGGTCAGTGAGAAAGTGGTCATCTACATAAGACAAAAAGAGAGGCCTTGAAACTAACCAAACCTGCTGACAGCTTGATCTTGGATGTCCAGCCTCTAGAACTGTGAGATAAATTTCTGTTGTTTAAGCCACCTGGTCTGTGATATTTTATTAGAGCAGCCCTAGCAATGTAACACATTTCCTATATGCAAAATGTCATTTCAGCAAACAGAACGTTTTTCCTTTTAAGTTCTAGTAACATCATCTAATGTCTTGGAATTGGGCTGAAAAAAAAATGTCTCTCTTAAACACTTTTTTCCAAAACTACTCTAGTCTTGATCCTATTTCTACTCCCATCCCTTATCCTCTTCCTCCTCCTCCTCCTAAAAACGCCTTCTGGGCCAGGCGCGGTGGCTCAAGCCTGTAATCCCAGCACTTTGGGAGGCCGAGACGGGTGGATCACGAGGTCAGGAGATCGAGACCATCCTGGCTAACACGGTGAAACCCCGTCTCTACTAAAAAATACAAAAAACTAGCCGGGCGAGGTGGCGGGCGCCTGTAGTCCCAGCTACTCGGGAGGCTGAGGCAGGAGAATGGCATAAACCCGGGAAGCAGAGCGAGACTCCGTCTCAAAAAAAAAAAAAAAAAAAAAAAAAAAAAAAAAAAAAAAAAAAAAACCTTCTGACTACCGTCTCTTTACTGCTGCATCCTCAGATGACCAAGGATAAACATGAGTAAAATTGCTACCTCATAGATTGGTTTAGACAGAAAGGAAATCAAATTTGAATCCAGAGTTCTTGCACGAATTTGAAAAAATTTAAAACATTATTGGTATTCAAGATTACATTATTAGTTGAACATTTTCTGATCAGGGTGTCAGAAAAAAAACAGTTAAGGCTTAATTAAATTAGTATTTTGTTAAGGACTCTCCAATCAAGGATGCCAGATAAATTGGTGAGTTGTTTCAATGCTGTGCATTAGTTAGGTGTTTTGTATTACATTTAAAAATCAATAATAAAGTTGTTTTCTGCATATTTAAGCACCCATCTTTTAAAAAAAGAGAGATAATATGGAAATTACACTGTTTAATTATTTGTGTTCAGAAAATTACAGAAGGTTTCTGAATCTTCAATGCAAAACTGACAATTCCAAAATGTATATAATTTTAAATTATTGTTACTATTATACATCAATAACACCCCATAAAATCAATCACCGATTTAAAAAAATGTCCCTGGATGCTTGCATCTCATCTCTGGATGACACCACCTTGACCATAAGAGCACAGAGTTATTCTATCAGAGAAGGGTAACACATCAGTCACATAGAGAAATATAGAAAGTTCTCTAGTTAGTTAATTCCATTCTCCTTTCTCTTTTTGCTCTTAGGGCTAAAGAATGATGGAATTCTAACTGAGAGGAAAATTAGCTCAGTGGGTAAACGCCATTCTTTAAAACACTGCTTTTATAAATCTTTGGCAAACTGATAGGACCCCATCAAGTAAAGCCAGGCACCACCTGCAGCAGTTGATCTAAAATTGATAATCTAATAGAGTGGGGCAGCAAGGAGGGCTTAGAGGAGGGAGGCATGGATGACAGTCTGCTCAAGTAACCTGCTCAGGCAATTAAAGGCATTGCTAGTTTGTCATTAATTTCTGTTGATGAAAAGAGTCAAACTCTGTAAAATATTTGAAGAGGTTTATTCTAAGTCAAATATGAGCGACCATGGCCCATGACACAGCCCTCAGGAGGGCCTGAGAACAGCTGCCCAAGGTGATTGAGGTGCAGCTTGGTTTTATACATTTTAGGGAGGCATGAGACATCAATCAAATACATTTAAGAAGTACATTGGTTTGGTTCAGAAAGGCAAGACAACTCAAAGTGGGGGCTTCCAGGCTATAGGTAAATTTAAACATTTTTTGGTTGACTATTGGTTGAGTTTGTCTAAAGACCTGGGATCAATAGAAAGGAAATGTTTAGGTTAAGATAAAAGATTGTGGAGACCAAGGTTCTTTTGAAGTCTTATAGTGGCTACCCTGCCCCCGCTTTGAGTTGTCCTGCCTTTCTGAACCAAACCAACATATTTCTTAAATGTATCTGATTGATCCATCCTGTTTAAATATGCGGTAATATATGACCAAAGTGTCATATTTGAAAATGTCAAAATAATGGTGCAAAATAAACATTTCTACAGAAAGACGTAGGATTGCTGTTCAGTAGGAAAGCAAGAAGAGGAACTAAGGTACTTAACTTAAATTTCATTGTGCATTGTTAAATTCCTTGTATGCCTTTGACAGTCTGCAGTGTTTTCAGATCCTTACTCTCTGTCTTTTAAGAATTTGTTAGCTCTCTAAAGAAAAATGATTCTGCATGATGAAACAGCATCCTGGTATTGGCCTCATATATTTTTACCTTAGTGGTTTATGATATCTAATTTTACACTGCAAACCACACATATAAGAAATTCTTCCCATATGAGAAACAATGGCACAATATTAACTTAAATAAGTCATCTCTGTGTAATACATTTTCATAAAGTATTTTCCATGTTTCTTGTTTCACTCAGAACAAAAGTTGGATCTTCATACTGCCACTACACATACCAGAGAGAACACAGCCATTTAATTTATTATTAGTTCTTTTCTTTAAGGTATTAGGCTGGGCCGGGCACAGTGGCTCACACCTGTAATCCCAGCACTTTGGAGGCCAAGGAGGGTGGATCATCTGAGGTCAGGAGTTCGAGACCAGCCTGGCCAACATGGTGAAACCCTGTCTCTACTAAAAATACACAAATTAGCCAGGTGTGGTGGCAGATGCCTGTAACCCCAGCTGCTTGGGAGGCTGGGGCAAGAGAATCATGTGAACCCAGGAGGTGGTGGTTGCAATGAGCCAAGATTGTGCCATTGCACTCCAGCCTGGGCAACAAGAGTGAAACTCCATCTCAAAACATAGCAATAACAACAAAAACAAAATATTAGGCTGGTGCAATACCAATCACTTTTGCACCAGCCTAATACCTTGCTCCATCACCAGGATGGTGCTGGAGGACTAAACTGGGTATGCCGTGGCTCCTTGTTTTCAGCTGACCCTCCTGTAATCAGCTTCTTTTGCTAGGATTCAATTCCCATAGTCTCCCTGTGGCTTCCAGCATCCCTGCACAGATCGCTCTTCCTCTGCCCCCTTGTCTCCAGGACTCCTGGAAAAGAGAATTTATCTGAGCTTCTTTTCAGTTGTTCCACAGATTTTAAGAATAATTTTTTAAGCGTATCAACCCTAGAAGGTCCAGACTTGTATCCAAAAAAGGGAGAGTTCGAGTCATCCCATTACCTAATAATTTTGGCCTCTTAGAATATGAGTAGACATGAGTGATCTCTATGGTGAAAAGTCCAGAAAATGTGTCAAAGTTTCCTTGTGGGATAATTCACTGGAAGCTCATCATGACCTTGTACCACCGCAGAATTCCATAGATCAAAGCTAACACAAAGCAGGTCTCTATGATAGTATTCAAAGGAATGACTTAGTGAAAATCTAAAAGAAAGACTTTAAAAGGCTTTTTTTTTTTTTTTTTTTTTAATTTTTCCTTTCTTGGAAAGATAGAGTGAATCTCTGTTTCATGTCATACTTAAAGAATAAACATGGCCGGGCTCAGTGGCTCACATCTGTAATCCCAGGACTTTGGGAGGCCAAGGCAGGTGGATCATGAGGTCAGGAGACAGAGACCATCCTGGCTAACATGGGCTAACACGGTGAAGCCCTGTCTCTACTAAAAAATACAAAAAATTAGCCGGGCATGGTGGCGGGCGCCTCTAGTCCCAGCTACTCGGGAGGCTGAGGCAGGAGAATGGCCTGAACCCGGGAGGTGGAACTTGCAGTGAGCCGAGATCACACCACTGCACTCCGGACTGGGAGAGAGAGCGAGACTCTGTCTCAAAAAAAAGCAGAACATGACTGCAAACTCACTGTGTGCCCACTCTGCGTACTCATTTTGTTTGACCTTTACAATAACCTCCTGTGTTTAGTATCCTTATTCTCATTTATAAATGAGGAACTGAAGCTTAAAGAGTTAAGAAGTGCTCCCAAGGCCACACAGTAAGTGGCAAAACCAGGATTCAGAGTCCATAACCTTAACCTATATCAGTATCACCAGTGCCATTAACATTTGAATCTGATTATGTTTCGAGAAGATTCATAGATTGACACCTTATTCTTATGACAGTGCCCTCTACTTATCCCTCATTCATAATGAATTAAGATAAGATTCCAAAAACAGAGGCATTCCAGATGACTCATATGACACAATGTAGATAATGCTTTTCACAATTTAATGTGCATACAAATCACCTGAGAATCTTATTAAATGCAAATTCTGATTCAGTAGCTCAAGAGTGAGTTAGAAGATTCTGTATTGCTAGCAAGCTACTGGGTGAGGCTGATGAGACCAATAAGTACCAATGTCCTTGTTACATTTTAAATAACAAGGACTTAAAGAGAAAGAGAAAACCAGTATGAGAAGACCTGAAAAAAAGAGTTTCAACTAAACAGCAATTGAGCTTTAACATTTTCTGCTTCCTAAACTTTTTCATGCTTATCTCACAGGACTGTTTTCTTTTCATGATTAAATTGGATAGTGCTTTGTAAAGCACTCACAAAGAAAACAAAATGGCTTATGTTGCTATCATTGTTAACACGAAGCTCAAACTTCTTCAGTTCAATGTCTCAAAGCCTACATAGATCTCATAAATATTGTTGCTATAAACACATTTATCAAATTGTCCTGCTCTGTTCTATGCACATGTGGTGCTGAGATTGTATTAAATTCAATGTGTTTGCTCAACCAGAGAATAGATAGAATCCATAACTTTCCTTACCCAGGAGGTCATTTTCAAAAGCTTCCTATGAAATTTTAGCCTGAGAGCACAATATTGCTTTCTCCGGATATCTTTTCTCAATTTTATATCCTTGGGTGCTTCTTTTTTTCTTTTTACGACCTGTGAGTGTTTTAACAACACTGTTTTCTTCAACTGATAAAGTCTGTCGATAGTGCTGGGCTCCTTCCCCACTTTCTCCAACTCTCACTAACTAGTAGCCTCAGGTGAGAAGGCCAGCAAGTATGAGCTGGCTCTGCTTTTCTGAACACCCTTGTCTCCCAGGGACAGATAGGTTTGCCAGGATCTGGCACTTCAGATAGCTTTAGTGGAGCGCTAATTGTTTTGGGAACCTTGAACAAGTCGTGATTTGTTTATGAAGAGAAGCCTGCTTCTCTTTCTCCTTTGAAATCCAACCAACAATGATGCATTCGTTAAACAGATATGTATTGAACAGTCAATGCTAGGCCTTGTGTGTGATGCTGGGGTCACAAAGATGAATGAAACATAGTTTATGGGGCGGCCTTAGTAATCCATCCTACCAGGTTAATGTACACACTCCATTAGTTTTTAGACTTCTGATCATCCCTGGGATTCCTTTCTTCCTTTATAAGTGATTCTTTTGAAGCTTACATATGACAGCACTTATAATGTGCCTTTCTCAATGTTTAGTTATAGCATATTTCTAAAATAGGTGGTCTTGGGTTTCCTAAGGAAAACCCTGAGATCCTTGGGGAAAGTATCGGAGCAGACTTAATGAGTCCTAAGCATCAGCAGATATTTGTAGAATGGAACTGAGTGATGCTAGCGTTTTCAGGATTAAAAATTTAGTTCCACTGTGCGTAGGATGAAGCCTAGTCAGAGTGAATTACACAGGGATCATGTTTTATTTGAAGAATATGTTCTTGGAGACCTCAAGTAGTTTAAGGTCTTAGTGGATTTTTCCGTAAGGCTAATAAGGATGGCCAGAGTTTATTTGCAAGCTTTAAGGGACATTACCTTAGCACAGTATACTAAAGAGCTCACCGTTCATTCAGCCAGCTTTGAAGTTATGAAATTCTTGACAAATGTAACAAAAACTTGTGTATCGCATTATTTTTAAGTTGCACATAGTATAAGACTTGACTATTTATACGGTCCTATTTCAATTTTGCATACAAAATGTGGCTTCACTTTGCATAACTCAAAAGAAACCTCTTAGGCAATATTTTGGTGTGGTCAAGATAGTGGTAAGAAGGTATCAGAAAACATCTACCAACTTGTCATGGCATTATTTTACTTCCTCAGGGCATAGCCCCTCAGCTGCTATGATAAATGTTAACAGTAGATTTTCCTGGCCCAATTTCTAATAAATAAAATGTTGAGCAGCAGGCAAAGCTGCCTGTTTGCAAGGATGATATTTCACATTGTGTGCCAATCTAAAGTATTAGTTACTAAAAATCAAATTAGCGGGGAGAGCTACTCATATCCTTGTTAGGGACATTGATTTGTTGTCCCTTATTTTTCTGTTGCGCTGATAGAGAATTTAGGGTTAAAGCATTAGGGATCTTTCTGCCCACACTGTTTTAATAAATACAATTTATCCTGAGCCCACATTGATATAATTTGTAGATAATATTGGCACATCAATATGTACAGTTAACAATATCCTAAGATTGATCATTACATTTGATAAGTTATAAATCTGCATTTATGTTATCATTTAACTGCCAAGAATATACAAAAATCTCTTTTGCAATAAGAAATAGAGATCTCCGTTTGAATCTTTAGCTATATGCTGAGGTTCCCTCAGATATTTTAGGAGAAGTTACCTAAATATCTGAGGTATTTGGTCAAGTTAAAAATAGAAACCATAAGCAGCTTTCAAAGTTGTTGTAAAAATGGGTGATAACATATGTAAAATGCCTAATACCCTGCTTAGTCAATAGCAAGTACAAAATAATTGGTAGTCACATTGAGAAAATTGTGTAGATAGATAGATGAGATAGAGATAGATACATAGATAGATAAGATATAGATAGATCAGTGAACATTAAGCACATCTTATAGTTTACACTTATTCAGTTTTTTTTTTTTTTTTTTTTTTTTTTTTTTTTATTGAGACTCTACTATGTCCCAGATACTTTGGTGCTAGATATAAAGCAGTAAAAGCACAAAAACCTCTGCCCTCAAGGAATTTACCATCTGGTGGAGAGAGGCCGGCAGCAAACATCTAACTAAATAAAGTGCATTGTGCATTAATAGTGATAGGTACTATGGAAAAGGCTCCCGAATGTCCTGATATACATGGGAAGTTACAGTTTATGCCAAGTGTCTGGATATCATTATTAATAGTATCCCTTTCATTCATTCTTAGTGGTGTTCCAGACTGGACAATAAGTCATGTGGTTAGCTCTGTCAGTTTGCTAGGGCTATGTTGTCTAGCCAAGGTTCTTAAAAGAAACAGAATAGACTATGTATACAAAGAGAGAAAGAGAAAGAGGTTGATTTGTTATGGGAATTGGCCCACATGATTATGAAGACCAAAAAGTCTCATGAGACGCCACCTGCAAGCTGGAGAACCAGGAAAGTCAGTGGCATAATCAAGTTGGAGTCTGAAAGGGGCGCTGGTGTAAGTTCTGGAGTCCAAAGTCCTGAGAACCAGGATGCTCAAGGGCAGGAGAAGATGGAAGCCCCAGCTGAGGAAGAGAAGGAACTTACCCTCCTATGCCTTCAGATTCCTGCCTTCAAAGGACTGGATGATGTCCACCCACACTGGTGAGGGTGGGTCTTCTTTGCTCAGTCTACTGATTTGAATGCTACTATCTTCTGCAAACACAGACACACCAAGAAATAATACTTGACCAGCTATCTGGGTATCCCTTAACTCAGTCAAGTTGACGTACAAAGTTCACCATCATAGGCTGCCATAACAAAATATCACAGACTGAATCGCTTAAGCAACACAAATTACTGGCCTCAAAGTTCTGGAGTCTGGACATCCAAGATCAGAACTCCTGACAGAACTGCTAGCAGCGTCTTTCCTTCTGAGGCCTCTCTCCTTGACCTTCAGGTGGCTGCCCTCTCATAGCATCCTCACCTGGCCTTTCCTCTGGGCTTGGACATCGCAGTATCTCTTTCTCTTTTAAGGACACCAATCATATTGGATTAGGGCCCCACTCTAATGGCCTCATTTTAACTTAATTACCTCTTTAAAAACATTATCTCCAAATATAATCTAAAGTACTGGGAGCTGGAACTTCACTAAATGCATGTGGTGGGGAGGGCCGGGGGGAGCGGGATACAATTTAGGCCATAACGTTAGCCAGCCTATGGGGTGAAAAAAAATGGGAATAGGAAGTCGTTTTGTGAGGACACGGTTTTAAGTAGGACTGTGAGAGAAGGCCTCACTGAGATGGTGGCACTGGAAAAAAGAACTGAAGGAGGTGAGGGAGAGATCTTGAAGATTTTTGAGAGGAGACATTTCAGACACAGTGACCAGCAAGTGGCAAGGCAAGAAATTAAGAGAGGAAAATAGGAGAGGAGACAGATGAGATTCAGGGGCAGCGGCGGTGGGGGGAGGGGGGGGTGTGCACATGTCATTGCTCATTACAGGGAATTTAGCTGTTAGTCTCAGTGACGTGGAAAGTCATCGGTTATTCAATAGACATGTGATTAATTGAAACAAAAACTGGATAATATTTATTTTTAGTTTAGTTCTTTGTGAATGCTCAGCCTCAACTGATATTTACCTAATATTAGCAATACAGAATCTAGAACATGCCAATTTCACACAAGTAGAAATCCACTCCATGGTAGTGTGTGGTGGACTAATTTGCCTGGGATGAGTGAGTTTGGCAGTAATTAAAAAAAAAAAAACAAAAAACTACCAGTACTAATGAGAAGGCACCATAAGTAGAGCCCCCTGTCTTACATTTTGGGGATTCTGTGTGTCTGCAGTAGGGAACGAATATATGGACGTGGCTTCGTTTTATTTTCTCTGGTGTTTTTGAAAATCTATTAACTGATGTGTATATTACTTTTCCAGAGCTGCTATAACAAATTTCCACAAACTGAATGAAAACAAGAGAAATGTATTGTCTCACAGTTTAGGAGGTCAGAAGTCTTCATCGTCTGCAGGGTAGGCTCTTTCTGGAGGCTCTGAGGGAGAACCTATTCTTGCCCCGCTCCTGGTCATTGCGGGAAATCCTTGGCATTTCTTGGCTCTTAGCTGGCTTCCCTTCAGTCTTTGCCTCTGTCCTCACATGGCCTCCTTCCCTCTCTGTGTGTCTGTCTTCTCCTTCCAGAAAGATACCAGTTACTGAGCATAGGGCGCATCCTAAACCAATATAACTTTATATGAACTAATGGCATTTGCAAAGATTCTATTTTCCAAATAAGGCCACATTCTGAAGTTCCAGATGAACATGAATTTTTGAAAGACACAATTCAAACCGGTTACAATGTCCATGTGTAAACAACCAGAGGAGGATAGAAAAGTTAAATTCCTACAAGGGCCAGGTAACTCCTGTAAATGAGTTAAGTGAATCAAGATGAATAGCACTTGACTTGTCTCTTAGTGTTGGGGTGTGATCGGCAACAGAGGAAACTGGCAAACCCAGCATGCATGTCCTGTGCGAGAGGGGCAGCTCCTTACCAGGCCCTGCCATATAGAAATGCAGACAGAAGGTTCCCAGATCGTCCAGTTCCTCCTCGGAAGCCAGAAATCCTACGTTTTAAGTGGAATATGTGTATTTTTAGTTGTTGGTTCAGTTAATTAAAAAAAAAAAAAATTGTGTGAGCTAAAAAGCTCCAACTCTAGCCCACCAGGAATCAGCTTGCAATATAAAAAATCTACAGTTCTTAAGAAAACCTATCTGGCATCATATTTTCCCAAAGCAGAACAGTGGTTCTGAGGTTTGGCCTCTCATTAGAATTACCTGATGCAGTTGGTCTGGAGCGATCAGGCATGGCTAATTTTTTAAAGCCACCTTGGTGATTCTGATGAGCAATCGTAGCGAAGTAATGGATATTCACAAGATTGTAAAGACTCTGCTTCTTTGACAATTCTATTTGATTTTCTTCCCAGGGGCCTGGCACTGGGTCTACCTTATAATATATCCAATAAATACTTATTGGTTACATTAATGAACAAATACTTTTGTTGAATATAAATACGTTGTTAAAAGATGAAAATTAAATACCGTGACCCGAAAGAACTCACGAAGGAAAGTACTATCTCACATTGAAAATTATAATGGATTATATGTTATTTCTTCTGGCATTTGAAGCATTTTGCAGAAACATTTACTTCATTCATCTCCCGACTTCCTTGAGATTAGTGTCATCTATTATTAGCCCCATTTTTCAGATGAAAAAAATTGGATCTCCTAGTGCAGCTTTCTCCTAAACCACATTATTATTTTTTAATACCACCAGGAATTTGATGGATGTCCTACTGCAAAGAGGTAGCATTTCTAGCAAAGGAATGAAAGACACCACGTTTTCAGGACTATATTCAAGACAAGATGGGTCAAGAAGCTTAACTGAAGAGGCAGAGAAGGAAATTAAAACCATGCCACAAAGTGAAACAAATTTTCTGTAGCTAAAAACTACACAATTAGACTCATCCAATAAGTGTTCCATTTTGTGGAGCCATTGTTAGTGCAGTATAGAAGTCAGAATGTCAGATCCAGGAGTTAGACAGATGAACAAGTGTTCACATTCCTGATACTGCCACTTACAAACTGTGTGCATCTCTACCTTCAATTCTTCTGCTCTAATTCGGCCTTCATAATGTTATCTGCCACAAGTGGGCCTCTTGTGAAGGTTAAATGGTATGATGCTTATAAAGTACTTGGCACATGGAAGGTTCTCTCTGTCTTATTATTGTTAGAGCATTACTTTTTAGACATTATTTGTCTGCATCTTTTCTTAGAGCAAAACCATGTTCAAGATGAAATTTAGAGGACTTTCTTGTTCTACTGCTTAATTCATTTCTTGTTCTATTGTTAATCCTTCCCCATTAGATTATAAATTTCACAAGAGCAAGGACTATGTTTGTTTTTGCCAGTGTCAAATAGGTGCTCAATCAATGTTATTGAATAAAGCATTACATGATGATATCACTCCTCTGCTAAAAAAAATCCTCCTCCATTTTCTCCTTATTTCACTCTGAGTAGAAGCCAAAGCTCTTAGAGCGGACTATGAGATTCTGCAGGATTTTATACTAAGAGAAAATAAATCGAATGAACAAAAGGAAACAACTGACTTTTTTTCCTGAAGGCAGTGGTCAGGTGATTGGCCAGTCATAAAATGAACAGAGTAGCCTAGACAATACCTAAGAATATATACTAGTTACTGTGGGTGACATTGGAGGAGAAGATTCATTATATAATGAACACTCCAACAAGAAAATGCACCTTGTAATCCCAAATCCTATTAAGAATTTGTAAATTTTATTTGTGGTCTCTTGCCATCAGAAGAATCAACCTTACTCAACTGTTGCTTGCTTTCTGATTTTAAAGGCATGATTGGCTTATCCCAAAGAAAACTTTGAAGTTAAATGCTTGATTGTTAAAAATGCTTCAACCCGGTGGCTCACACCTGTAATATCAGCACTTTGGGAGGTCGAGTTGTGCAGATCACTTGAGGTCAGGAGTTTGAGACCAGCCTGGCCAACATGGTGAAACCCCATCTCTACTAAAAATACAAAAATTAGCTCGGTGTGGTGGCGGGCACCTGTAATCCCAGCTACTTGGGAGGCTGAGGCAGGTGAATCACTTGAACCCAGGAGGCAGAGGTTGCAGTGAGCCAAGACCATGCCACTGTACTCCAGCCTGGGCAACAGAGTAAGACTCTGTAACACACACACAAAAGTAATAATAAATAAATAAATAAAACCTCAATTAAAAAATATAAAAATAAATATGGGTTATTTGTGTTAGCTTGAGGAAAAGAAATAGTACATTAGGTTTAGGTTACATTCAGAAAGATACTGCTGTCATTTTTGATAATTTCCTTTTTGTTTTGGGTGCTTACCTCATATACAGGTGAGATCAAAAAGGCAAGGTGTCTGGGTGTGGTGGTTCACACATGTAATCCCAGCACTTTGGGAAGCTGAGTGGGGAGAACTGTTTGAGCCCAGGAGTTTAAGACCAGCCTGGGCAACATCGCAAGACCCCATTTCTTAAAAAAAAAAAAAAAAAAAAAAAACACTGGGGCATGGTGGTGTGTGCCTGTAGTCTCAGCTACTTGGAAGGCTGAAGCAGGAGGATCACTTGAGCCCAGGAGTTCGAGGATGCGGTAAGCTGTGATCAAGCTGCTGCACTCCAGCCTGGGCGAAAGAGCAAGATTCTGTCTCAAAACAAACAAAAAAAGCAGAGGCTCGGTGATGTTGTCACTTTTCCGAAGTCTTACAAACAAAAAGTGGCAGCACTTAGATTCAAACGAGTTCTCCTGAACCCTAAAATTCCGAATCTTTCAATCATAAATGTTAGCTTTAATGTGCTTGCAAAAACATTTTTAGTTCCTATTTCACCTTCTCTATTAGCTATTTTCAAAACACCATTTTTAAAAATGAAATTGCATTATTTACATTGTTTACAGTGCAATGAAGTATTCACTTAGTCAATGACTGTACCTTAGTTTGTGAAACAGACCATACCGGTTGCTAATATTACATGACCATATAATTTACCATTTAAATAAGAACATTTTTGAACATGAAAAGGGGGTGCAAACTATGGGATGTTAGGACAACTCTCATAAACTGGCAGTGTCCTGGACAAACTAAGAGGTCTTGTCATCCTATTTATAAGGAACTCCAGATAATTTCCAAACCCAACACAAAGGATAGCCCTGTAGAAGTAGTTTTGGCAATTTGTTCAGAGGAGCAAGGGAAAATTGGGGTTCAATGATCAATCTTAAAAGATCCCAAGGAAAATTGATGCTTTTTCCATGTTGTTTTCTGCTAGTATTCTCTGGCTAGTTCTGCCAGTAGAGCAGAGAGGTGATATAAACAAACACACTTAGTAGCGGCTTTAGAAAGCATTACCGCTTTTGAACTTCCAGTTGTTTGCTAACATCTGCCTCAGATAACATGCAATATTATTCTGCACTCAGCTGACCAAAATTCTTCTCTAAATGTTTTGTGAAGGATACAGTCAACACCAAGTTAAAGAAGATTAAATAGGACCCTGCCTTGATTGAGAGAGAGACTGAATCAGGGGTAGAGACAGACAGAAACAGGGCAGAAAAAGAGAAAGGAGAGACACAAACAGAGATGTAGAACAGTGAGACAGAGAGAGACATCAAGCCAGAGAAACTCAGGGACAGAGAAGAGGGAGACAGAGAAACAAAGATAAAAGCAATGGCACAAAGACTAAGAAAGAGTGAGACAGAGACAGAGATAGCGAGATGG
This sequence comes from Rhinopithecus roxellana, assembly GCF_007565055.1. Taxonomy (NCBI): domain Eukaryota; kingdom Metazoa; phylum Chordata; class Mammalia; order Primates; family Cercopithecidae; genus Rhinopithecus; species Rhinopithecus roxellana. Next base: position 174,341,377 of record NC_044550.1, read on the forward strand.
AAAGGCTGGCAGAGAGAGTAGCATTAATTTTATGAGAAACAGGTAGCCACTCTAAATAGAGTCAAATTCACTCCATTTGCATTTGTCATCAGTAGATTGTTTTCAGCAAATTCAAGCACCTTCTAGCTGCCTTCTTTTGAAGCGATAGACAAACTAATTATTTTATAATCAAGCATAACAAAATAGGTCAATTAAGAAGGTCATTTTCTGCCTCCCAAGTTCAGAAAGTTACAAAATGAAATGTAGGTATTTTCCTCATATTCAGTCACGAACAATGTTGCTACTTTTCTTAAAAGTGAATGATTTGGGACTGACTGCAAGATCCAATAACAACTGCATGATTGGGCAGCAATTTTCTGCAAGAATTGTTACCAGCATATGAACCCCAAGTTATCTGGGGCCTTGTATTTTCAGGAATGAATTTGAAAATACTAAATGAATTCTGAGTGTATCTGTTTGTGTGTGTAGTCATGCTAGTATTTATGAACTGTAAGTCCACTTTAAAAATAGGCATCATAGTATTAGGTTGGGGCAAAAGTAATTGCGGTTTTTGCCATTATTTTCAACGGTAAAAATCACAATTACTTTTGCCCGAACCTAATGAATAAGTTCACATTCGCAACTACTACAAAAATATACTCCCTATTCCCAGCATCCATGACACTGGTAATGAATCAGCTTGTCACTGGTTCGAAGAAAAACACAGATGGGATCACAGTACCCCGGAAACTCCTGGTGATTTTGGTTTTGTTTTGTTTTTTGAGATGGAGTGTCACTCTATCTCACTGCAACCTCCACCTCCCGGGTTCAAGCAATTCTCCTTCCTCAACCTCCTGAGTAGCTGGGACTATGGGCATCCGCCACCATGCCTGGCTAATTTTTGTGTTTTTAGTAGATACGCAGTTTCAACATGTTGGCCAGGATGGTCTCAATCTCCTAACCATGTGATCAGTCCGCCGTGGCCTCCCAAAGTGCTAGGATTACAGGCATGAGCCACCTTGCTCAGCCCGATTTTTGTCGTAGTTATTGATTCATGGGAAGACACCAGGTCTGTGGAAACATTATTTGCCATTTTCTTCCACTAGACTTCCACAGGCTTAAAATCTCCGAAGAAAAACATTGTCTGTGTTTCAAAAGCACAAAATAGAAGCTGATCAGGACTGTGAATTAATGGAGTACGAGCCATTATTTCCAAGTCAACCCATGGGAAATAGAAGTTGTTGCTATCTGCTGTACCGCAAAAAGGAGGAAGATAAGAATAATTCTCATTATGGTGAAATTACCACTTTTATTGCCACTGTCAGTACTTGTTGAATTCATAATTCATGGCCCATCGCTCAGCACTGACACACGACATTGACATGTGATGGCATTTCTTGTATAACAGAAAAAGCAGCCAGTGAAGAATGAGCACTTGCATACACCACTACTGAGGTCTGCATGACCAGAAAAATGGAGCAATCAAGATGATGATGGCTGATGTGTTTTCAGTAACGTCAGGCATTGTGAGATAAAACCTTTTCAATCGGTAAAAACGAATGCATTTTCATTTAGTTTGAGCACATATTTACACACTTACTTTTTATTCTCTTTTTGTATTGTTTCATTTTATTGTCTTTGAAGTACTAGTATACTAGTAGTTTGGTTTGACTTCTAGATGCAGAGATATGGGAGTTGACTTAAGTTTGAATGATCTTTGAGCTCAGTGGTTTATGTAGCCAACTAATTTAAGATATTAATCTGCCCATTGTAGGTAGCAATAAACATTAACTTTAAATTAAAGTGATATGGATCACTCAAGAAATATATATTAGTACCTAATATATGTAATACACTGTATTATTGTTAATAATCGAAATAGGATAAGTTACCTTTTCATCTTATGTAGGTATTTTTGCACAAAATATCTCCAATGCAACCTTCCCTGGCCACCATATTTAAAAATATGTCTTTCCCCATCCTATTTCTTACCCGTATCCACCAACAGACATCTCTAAGCCCTATCCCTGCTTTCTCTCTGACATGCTTTATAATTTGCTATTTATTTTGTTATTTTTTCCTTCCTAACCATAGTGTAAGATTTGCTAAAATAGAAGTTTTTTGGCTGGCTCATTCAGTACATTATTGCCAGCATCTGAGACAGTTCCTAGCACATAGTTAGCACTCAACAAATGCTTTTAAATGAGTTAATTCATCAACAAACAGAATCCCCCCCTCAAGGAATTCGGGATTTAGTGACAGAAACTGACAAATAAATTCTGCAGTGTCATAGGTATTGTAATAGATGTGGATGGTTAGATTCTGAACAGCAGGGATTTTTTTTTCTATGTAACCACTGTATATTTATAGTTCTACAAAGAACATCATTTATAATGCTTATAATATATATGTTATAAAGAATGCTTTTTGGACAAATATTTATGAGATAAAAAGTAATTAATTTTTCATCTCTTTTTGTATTGCTTTGTTTTATGGTCTTTAAAGTATTATGTTAGTATACTAGTAGTTTGGTTTGACTTCTAGATGAAGAGATACAGGAGTTGACTTAATTTTGTTATTTTTTTTGAACTTCCAGTTTTTATTTTTTAAACATCATTTAACAAGAAAAACATTCAACCAAATCGAAACGAATTAGGTTGGATTAATTTACAATAAAATAATCAACTTATAATATCAGCCCTTCCATTTGGGAACAAGGAGGCCAATAGTTCCTATTTAAACAGCAGAATTGCACAATTATTTTTACCTATATTTGATGGCACAAAAAAATAAAATTCTTACAACTTCCACTGACACCCTCCCCGCCCTCCAGAGTAGAGTTCATACAATTGCATCTTAGGTCAGTACTCAGGCTTTTAAAAATCATCTTACAATTTGAAATATAATACAACTACTCTGGTAACAAGAATACTTTTAAAACAATTCTTATAGAAAACAATTAAAACAATTCTTATAGAAAACAAATACCTTAAATAATTGTGTGGTGCATTAGACTGCTCAAAGAAACAGCAAAGATAAAAAATAATGTACAAGAATTATAGTCCCTTGTTTATAGAAACCATCCAAATAAAATATTTTCCCTAATTTTCCTTGCTTCTTATAATTGATTAGCAGAGATGAATTACAAGAAGCAGAATGCACCATTTTTTGGTTCTTGGTTGTAGCTGCCAGCTTAGGAGTTCATGACTATAAATACAAAGCAAATATGATTATACTCACAAGTTCTGGAAGGGGAAAAAAACGCGGATATCTCTCAAGTGTTTCTCTATCCTTGCTTTCAAGTCATGACAAAAAAAATTCACAACAATTTAAAGGATGCTGAAAGACTAAACACGAGCCCACTAAAATAGAGATTAATTTTACCTATTATACTTCTATAGTAAGAATTGTAATAAGTATGATATTGTATTAAGTAACATTCTATAGCAAGCTGTGGGAGCAAATACTGCATTTAACAGATGCATTTACAAACCAGGCATGGTAGCCTTTAGACAGAACATCTTATTTTCACACTCTTGAACATGTAACCTTTAAAAAAAACCAAAAGGAATATATAATTTATGACAGCTAGCCAGGCACTTAATTTGGGGAAAGAGAAGGATTTTGAGGTAAACTAGAATTATTTTGACTTAATTTTGAATCCTCTCATTAGGCTCAGTGGTTTATGTAGGCAATTAATTTAAGATACGAATCGTTGTAGGTGGCAATAAATATTAACTTAATAAATTAATAAAAACAAAGAGTGGTTAGTCTCTGTGAGGGTAAATGTCCTACATACTAAGGCAGTTTGGAGATTGATTCACCTTCACCATCAATTTTCTTTTAGTATGATTGGCTGGGGAATTCAGTCCCACCCCCTCATTCTGTTGGTATCATCCTTAGTAGAGTGCCTTCACACACAGCTGTCTATTTAGGGGATGGCTTCGCACACCGTGAGGAAGCATAGATGTAAATTCTAAATGCATCTGCTAATTACAAGTAGCAAATCTGCACATACTGAGACAGTCATATAAGATATATAGTCTGATTTCATGCTTTCAGTAGATAGTGATTGAACGTTTTATGTAGTAAGCACTGTGCAACATACTGGGAATTCAGTAATGAATAAAAAATAAAATTTCTGATTTCATTACATGGTGGGGTATACATTTACTATCTTATGCATTTTCTACTCATCCCATCTACTTTTTGCCCCTCTATTCCTCTGCCCTGGCTTTCTTTTAAATTAATTAAATATTTTATGTATTCCATTTTAATTCCTCTACTGCAGTTTTGACTATACCTTCTTATATTATTTTTTACTGTTTCCCTTGTATCTAGAGATTTCAGCATGCCTCCTTCATTTATTGTAGACTATTTTGACTTCATATGGTACCACTTCATGTAAAATGTAAGCATCGTGCATTAAAATTCCATTGATCATTCCCCAATCTTCATGTTATTGTCAGAAATTTTACATCTACAAATGTAATAAACTCCACAATACTTTTTTGCTGTTTTACACAAAGAAAGTAGGAAAGGAAAACAGGACAATATATCTATTGACATATTTTCAATTTCCTGTGCTCTCTATTTCTACCTGTACAGTCAAGTTTCCATATTATGCCATTTAACCTCGGCCTGAGGACATTCCTTTAGCATTTCTTGGAATGCAAGGCTTTTAGCTATGAATTATCACAGGTTTATTTTATCTAAAAATATCTTTATTTCAGCTTCATTCTCAAAAACATACATAAAATTCTGGGTTGATAGTCTCTGTATTCCCCTGAGAACTTTAAGGATTCTATTCCACTGTTTTCTGGTGTTTTTGATGAAAAATTATTCTTACATTATATAACCCCTGTATGTACGGGTCCTTTTCTTCTCTTTTCTTTTTAAAGCCTTTTTTCATTTTTGATTTTCAGCATTTTGCCTACAGCTATGTGTGATTCTTCTTTTATTTATCTTCCTTTGGTTCAACAGGTTTCATCTGTGTTTTAAAACGCATATGGAATATTTTGGTCATTATTGCTTCAAAATTTTATCTCACCTGTCATTATGTTCTTTATACGTATGTTGGACTTCTTGATATGATGCACAGATGAGTAAAGATCTCTTTATTTTTAAATCTTTTTCTATTATTCAGATTTCTTCCTTTTCATCTCTATTCAAGCTCATAATCCTTTCTTCAGTAGCTCTCAGTCTACTCTTAAGTCCATCTAATGAAGTTTTCCTTTTAGAATTTTCTTTTTATTTATGGAATTTTCATTTAGTTCCCTTTTGTACTTTAATTTCTCTTCTGAATTTTTTATTTCTCTACTTATTATAACTATCTTTAACATCATTTCTTACAAATTACAACATCTGTGCTATCTAATGTCTGTTTTTATTGACTCCTCTTTTTTCCTGATTATGCGTCACATTTGTTCTGCTTTCTCACATGTCTAGTAATTTTTTTATAGTTCAAGAGATGTTATTAGGATACATCGTAAGGAGTTTGGATCATGTTACCTTCCTTTAAAATATATTGAATATTGTTTAGAAGCATTCCACAGTTCGGCAGCTCTTTTTGGTCTTTCTAGCTTTAGACCCATTCTTTGATAGGATTGGTCAACTTTAGTGATTACTTCAGTGATACACTGTGGCCCTTACTCTAGGAAATTATCCTTACTCCCAAAATGGTTTTTCTGAGTTCTCAGGGCAATGCCAGAGGTGCTCAGTGAAGGTTTTTTTGGAAGGCTGGCAGGGCTAGAACTCCAACACCTTGCAGCATTCCAGCTCTACATGGCTTGTGTTATTTCATTCCATTCTCAGGCCTGCCTGCTAAGCATTATAAAGCCTTACCCTGAGCATTTATATCCTAGCCCTTAGTCAATAACCCACATTTAATTTCACACAAATTTCCCACCCACCAGCTACCCGCAGAATACACACACATACGTCAATTCTCTCTTTGCCCTGGCCTACAAATTCCAGCCACTTCAGGAGCCTGGAACTCTAATCTCTGCCACTTCAGCTCAGTGACTGTGAGCTCCACCTCCCTGAACTATGGAAGGAACATGTCACGAGGCAGGGAGAGCCAGGGCAGTTGTGAAGCACATGTCTGGGGTTTTTCTTCTCTCAAGCATCACAGTTCTACATTGCTTATTGTTTGATTCTTGGAAAGAGTTGCCTCATGTAGCTTGTCCAGTTATATATTTCCTTACAGTGGTATAGAATATCCAGTAACAATGTGGTGATTCTTCAAGGATCTAGAACTAGAAATACCATTTGACCCAGCCATCCCATTACTGGATATATATCCAAAGGATTAGAAATCATGCTGCTATAAAGACACATGCACACGTATGTTTATTGCAGCACTATTCACAATAGCAAAGACTTGGAACCAACCCAGATGTCCATCAGTGACAGATTGGATTAAGAAAATGTGGCACATATACACCATGGAATACTATGAAGCCATAAAAAAGGATGAGTTCATGTCCTTTGTAGGGACATGGATGCAGCTGGAAACCATCATTCTCAGCAAACTAACACAGGAACAGAAAACCAAACACCGCATGTTCTCACTCATAGGTGGGAATTGAACAATGAGATCACTTGGACGCATGAAGGGGAACATCACACACTGGGGCCTATTGTTGGGAGGGGGTAGCGGGGAGGGATAGCATTAGGAGATATACCTAATGTTAATGACGAGTTAATGGGTGCAGCACACACCAACATGGCACATGTATACATATGTAACAAACTTGCACGTTGTGCACATGTACCCTAGAACTTAAAGTATAATCATAATAATAAAAGAATATCCAATAACATTTATTCTGTAAAGGCTAGAAGTAGACATCTTCCATCTTCCATTTCAGTAGGGAAGACGTGTTAAATATGTAATTGTATCATGAATTGTTTTAATTATACTTGCTGTGAAGGAGAAACATAGAAAACTATGGGCATCTATAGTAACTGTTCATAATCTAGTTTGGTTTGCCCTATAAGGTTTCCCTCAAAAGTGATCATTGAACTGAAATCTCAGGGATGAACAGGCATTAATTAGATGAAGAGAAAGTAAAGTTAAAGTTTAGATACAGATAACAGCATGTGAAAAGGATCCGAGACAGCCAGGAATATGGTATACTCAAATAAGTGAAACAAAATGAGTATCTAATATTTGTTTGGACTGCATTATGTGGCTGTCACTGTGCTAAATGCTTTATATATTATTTCATCTGATCCTAACTTTTTGAAGTTGATAGTGTAACCTGCCCTTTGGGTTCATTTTGCCTGCTGCCCAGATAGAGCTGATTTATGAAGACAAATAAATTGCAATAAAAAGTTTAATTCATACCGAGCCGGCTGAGCCAGAGACCCAGAGTTTTTAATTCCTCAAATCAGCCTCCTTGAAAATTCAGAGGCCAGGGTTTTTCAAGGATAGTTGGTGGACAATGGAAAGTGTGCTGCCGATTGGTTGGGGATGCAATCCTAGGGGTATGGAAAATGGTCCTCATTCTGAGTTGGCGTCTGGGTGGGGTCACAGGACTGGTTGGCAGGTCTGGGTGAAGCTGTTCATTGTCAGAAATGCAAAAACCTGAAAAGACATCTCAAAAAGCCAATCTTAGATTCTACAATAGTGATGTTATCTGCAGGAGTAATTGGGGAAGTTATGACTCTCATGACCTCGAGAATAACGGCTGGTAATAGCTTATGGCTACACCTTAGCAGAATTCAGGCTCCTCTCATCCTCCTAACCTGGTGGTCTTTCATTAGCTTTACAAAGGCAGTTTAGTTTTGGGGAAGGGCTATTATCATTTAAACTATAAGCTAAATTTCTCCCAAAGTTAGCTTGGGAAGCAGGAGAGGGAGGAGGTCCTTCTTCTCTTAGGCAAGTTGGAGACACAAGAGGGAAAGTTGGCCAGAGGAAGGTGTGTTTGAACTGAGTTTTAAAGGCCTCATGGGGCTGGGCACAGTAGCTCACGCCTGTAAACCTGGCACTTTGGCAGGCCAAGGTGGGTGGATCACTTGAGGTCAGGAGTTTGAAACCAGACTGTCTCTACTAAAAATGCAAAAATTAGCCAGTCATCATGGCATGCACCTGTAATCCCAGCTACTCACGAGGCTGAGGCAAGAGAATTGCTTGAACCTGGAGGTTGCAGTGAACTGAGATCGTGCCACTGCACTCTGGCCTGGGCAACAGAGTGAGACTCTGTTTCAAAATTTAAAAAAAAGACAGCACAGAAGTTGAGAATTGGTGAACAGCTGACAAGACTGAGGGAACAGCACATACCCTGGCACGGAGGTTTGAAATGGCATAAAGGGGAGGAGCAGAATGCCTGTGTGGGGAGCTAAAGTAAGACCCTCATGTCCTAGAGGAGTTTACAAAGGAGAGGGTAGTTAGATGGCTGCATCCTTCCAGAAATGGAAAACAGAAGCAAAATATAGGGTGTGTTTTATGTAAACCAGATTTATTTTACAAGTTTAAAAGAAGGGGAACATCACACAGAGGGGCCTGTCAGGGGTGGGGGTCAAGGGAAGGGAGATATTAAGGACGTTTATAAAATTTTTGTCACCGGACTCTACACACACATGTGGAGCTTAAAACCTAGATGACGGCTTGATAGGTGCAGCAAACCACCATGGCATATGTATGCCTATGTAACAAACCTGCACGTTCTGCACATGTATCCCAGAACTTAAAGGAAAATTAAAAGAAAGCTTACTTAGATATTAATCTAGGAAATGAATCAAGTCTTCTTTAGACATCCAAAGTGAATTTATTTTACTCATTTGCCAGACATTTATTGACCTTCTGTTACGTGCCAGACCCTCAATCAGCAGTTGAACAAGACATTTCATACCACATAGGTATTAAGAACAGAGGAGGGCCTGTTTTGTGAGTTCTAGCAAGAAGGGTGGTGTGGCCAATAGTGGATGGCCCAGAAAACAGGGAGAGTGGCTGCAAATGCTGTCAGAGACTCAGGCAGGGCCAGATCATACTTGCCATCCTTGATAGAAAAATAACATGAAGCTTTTAGAGGGCTTTTAATCAGAGGAATGATCTTATTTACATTGTGTATTTACTACTTCATTTTGTCATCCCACTCTACACACACACAAGAGTTTTAGCCCGTGGACACTGTTGGTGGGTACAAGAGGCCGAAAGGAAACTAAATCAGAAGGCCTGTGGTCAGGACTTTTTTATAATTCCAAGATAAGAATTAGAAAAGGAACAAGTCATACATTTGCCAGATTCATGTTATAAAGATGGTAGAACCTTGATTTAAATTGGTTTCTGTGCTGATGCTTTATATTTGACACCTTCCATGCTGATCTGGGGGAGGCTAGTTGCCTATTAACATGACATCCAACCGTCTGAGACCTCAGGGTGGGTAAATTGATGCTAACTTGGATAGTTGGCTCCTGACATCAAAAGTTGTTTCAGCAGTTTGCAAGCTCACCCATCCAACCGCTTTTGATTTTTCTTGAGTCCTCTCCAGGTATCTGCTGTCACACATACTGCTCTATTTCTGGGTTAATGTTTGACAAGCTTGCCTTGCTTCTTCCAGAATTACTGTGTTTGAAAAAGTTCCATTCATTAGTGTCCACATATAAAAACTGGGAACGATTGTCACATCTCTGGCCATATCAGTATATGCTAATGAAGCTGCATATTAAGGACATTTGTTTTCTCATTTTCAGGAAGGCAAAGGTACTAACAGGTGACTGTGGTGTGAATGACTGATGTGAAGTGTCTATCTGTGCTCTAATCAAAGATGGGGAGCAATAACAGAAAATTGTCATGTGGGCCCTTAGTGCTGGTTTGAATACTGAAATTTCAATCCAGTTAACTCTTCTAGTGATACTGGTTTTATCCCTAACCTAAGGGCCAAAAAAAAAAAAAAAAAAAAAAAAAAAACCACCAGATTTTTTTGATGGCTTTTTTTAATCTTTTGCCATTCAATAGATACATTTTGTGATTCTGCTTTCACTTGTTCATCATTACCTTCAAAACAATATTTAGAAATAAAAACAAAACTAAATGAGAAGAAAACAAACTTTCCTTTTTTTCCTTCCGGGGTCCCAACCCACTGCCTGTGATTGCCTGAGTGGATGGCTGCATCCCTGATCCTTCCTGCCTGGCTTCTCTGATAAACCCCGCAGCACGTCCCGTTTCTTTCTGCAGACAGCATTAACAGAACTGATCCTGTATCTTCTAGGTTTCCTCTACGCTCAGAACAGCACCAAGCGCAGCATTAAAGAGCGGCTCATGAAGCTCTTGCCCTGCTCAGCTGCCAAAACGTCGTCTCCTGCTATTCAAAGCAAGTTTGTTTTTTTGGTTTTTTTTTCCTCTGAAATTCTTGTTTTGTTTCTTTAGGCCTGCATGCATTGCAGTTCTCTGCTTCTACAAAGAATCAATATATTATATTCTACAAAAGCAACTCTATTGATGCATTCGTGTCTCCCTAAATACCCAGGAGAACATTTGGGCTATTAGGAGTCATTTTCCATTTGGCAGACTGACAGCACAGTCTTAGTGACAGGAGTCTGTCCTGCAAAACACTGGGACATTTTTGTTTGATGTGAGGGATGGGGACTAGACTCAAGTAACTGTAGGAATTCCTATTGCTTGCCTTGTTAGCAAAGCAGCTGGACACTTTAACCATATTACCTTGTTCATTGTTTGACTCTCATTGACTGGGTCTGTAATTTAGACACTGCCAAAATTCAGAAATATCACTAGATTAGAAAAAATATTACAAAGGGTCAAACATTTAAATAAATGTGACTTTTCTTCTTTGCTCATTCTCTCCTTGTATCAGTCAAGATTCTGTAGAAAAACAGAACCAACACATACGTGCATACACATAAACATATACCTATAATATACATACATACACATGCATATACACACACGTACATATGCGTATATACAAACATATGTAAAGAGATTTATTTGAAGGAATTGGCTCACACCATTAGGGGGGCTGGCATGTCTGAAATTCATAGAATATGCTGGCAGCTGGAAGCTCAGGAAGGATTTCTTTAGGAAGCCTCAACTGATTAGGTGAGGCGCACCTACATTATTCAGGGTAATCTATGCTTAACTTAATGTCAACTGATTATAGATGTTAAGCATATCGACAAAATACCTTCACAAGCAACACTTAGATTAGGGTTTGATTAAATAACTGTGTACTGTAGGCTAGCCAACTTGACAGGTAAGGTTAACCATCACATTCTCCATCTTCTCTTTCTCTCCAAATTTGTGGCATTCTTAAAGAGTAGAAAATAGAGGATATTTAAGGGAAGTCCTCAATTTATTTTATAAAGATGCTATATAACTTAGAATATACATTTACAAATATTCTCTGTGTACAAACATCCTTTATACACAACTTTTTTCAAGCATCAAACAACTCTTCGAATCAGAGAAGGTGGTATTCTTTGCTAGTGAGAAAATGGAACATTAAAAATCTAGGTGGAATTCCCTAGGTATTGGGGCTATAACCCACATCTCCACCTACTCTCTTTTTATAATGCTACAACATTTTGTAGGAACTCATAGATTCAATTAGTGATTTTAAAATATGAATGCCCTAAAATGTCATGGGTCTCCACAACACAAATGAGAAAATACGGAAAGAACCACAAACAACATGATACATTCAATGAAAAGTGCCAGAATAGAATAGCAATTTGTGTCAATGGCACTGACCAAAGGTGATATATCATCATAATAAGATTTAATTAATTCACTTATTCATTCAACAAATGTTTATTATATGTCACTGCCTACTTCTTGTGCTGGGAGATGGAGCAGTGAATAAAACAGATTAAAAACCAAACCAAAACAAAAAAAGCTCTTCTACCGGAGTTTACATTATATTCTGTGGGGAGAGGAGGCAGAACTAAATAACTTTTATTAGTAATAATCCCATGCACATACAAAAATTAAAATTACAGTTTAGATACAGTGCCCTGATTTTTTTTTCTTTCATTGCACACACACACACACCATCTCACAAATAAAACATAACATCATCAGCAACCTGGAAGACTATAATCTAGAAAAATGCCAGAGCCCTAATCCTACGTGATACTGAAGCTGCAGGTGTTTTTATTGCCACTATTCCTCAGAGATTGTTGGTTATTAGAGCCATCGCTTCTCTCCTTTCAGGTTGGAATCAAAATTGCCAATTTATCAGATATTTGCTGAAAATATAGTCATTGGTACCATGTAGACAGGTAAAATGTAACTTTCAAATGGATCTCTGTATTCACATAGAGAAGCAGAAAATTGTCATGTCTTGTTAGCACTCTTTGTGCACCAGTGTCTGATAAAGCCATGCCCCCAAATAAATGTGCACAGAGGATACAATGCAATTTTCAACTAACTGTGAGGGAATAGGATGTGTTGAGAGGGAAAAAAATAGAAAATACTAAAAAAGAGATCAGAATGACTTTAAGTACTAATGGGAATGTATAGAACTGGCTGATACTGAACCGATGCTAGACTTAGCTCATGATTTGTGGACCCCATAAGACTCCTGCCTTCTCCTCTTCATCTTTTGCCTTCTCCTCCAGGGTTGGAAAGGTGAATGGTTTATTTATCATGTTTGCAAAAGTCTCTCATGTTCAGGACAGTCAATCCGAAAAGTGCAAAGAAAGATAAGAACACACATGTCCACACCACACACACACAATCTGCTACCTTGAAGTAACTACAAATAACTAGTAATATCTTTTTTACCACCAATGTATATGTACTGATGATATCATATCGATACCAAATTTTTATTATTTCATTTACATGGTATACTTTCATAAATATCAACCCTGCTATTAAAACTTTTTGTAAAATCATTTTTAATGGTAAGCATAATACTACATTCCATAGCGCTAGTCTATTGTGTTTGACCCCATTCTCTGGCTTTGGATATTTAAATTTTTCCCCTTTTTACCTCCCACTCTCAGTATAAATAGCACTATGACAAATGACTCTGTGTATATAGCTATGCTTTTAAAATGACTTTCCCCTAAACTTTGAATTATTGGATAAAAGAACTGATTTATCAGAATGTAAGCTTCCCAATGTGTATTACAAAACTTTTACACAAATTGGCCTCTCAAATGTTTTTTAGCAAAGCATACATATTTCTTCCTGAGTTCTTTTGTTATTTAGGCATGATACTCTTAATATTTGGAAATTTTATACCTTTTATAGTCATGTGTTAAATACCGATTTAAACTATTCTGGTGTCTGTGCCTCAAATGAAAACATTAAAAGAAGCAGCATATGACAAAGATTTTCTGCATGAAGAACCGTAGACATTCTTAAATGTTTGAAAATTAAATGTATTTCTCATTTTTAAAATGTCAAAGGCAAAACTTATAAGTCCCAAACTACCGTGTTGAACCACATATCTTGACTTTGATGTTTGAGAAGACTGTCAGACAAATATCAAAAAGCACCACTGAGGCCGGGCGCGGTGGCTCAAGCCTGTAATCCCAGCACTTTGGGAGGCCGAGACGGGTGGATCACGAGGTCAGGAGATTGAGACCATCCTGGTCTACACAGTGAAACCCCGTCCCTACTAAAAAATACAAAAAACTAGCCGGGCGAGGTGGCGGGCGCCTGTAGTCCCAGCTACTTGGGAGGCTGAGGCAGGAGAATGGCGTAAACCCGGAAGGCAGAGCTTGCAGTGAGCCGAGATCGCGCCACTGCACTCCAGCCCGGGCAACAGAGCGAGACTCCGTCTCAAAAAAAAAAAAAAAAAAAAAAAAGCACCACTGTCTTGGAAAGGTACCAGGGATCAACACACATGACTTCAAAGACAGGAGGTGATGGATCTATGCCATAGCCAATGGCCTTCTCCCATCGAGCCACCTGACTGGTAGTTGAACAAGAGTAATAGATATGATCTAATGAGAATTAATTTAGGCCTTAGAATGTCTTCCACCTGACACTAATATCGCATCGACCAGGGTAAGAAATGAGACAGGGATAGAGGCAGCAATACCTGGGCTTTGAACAAAGAATTGTCTTGTTCACATTTTTGGCCTACCCCACTGTCCCCCAGCCAGCCAATTGCCCAGAGCTCTTTGAACCTTCATCTCAGGATGCGGATGAATGCACAGCCAGAGGTAGTATCCTAATCACTACCACTCTGTAGCACTCACTCTGAGCTTCTTACATCATTCATTGGCATCAAGAGCTGCCCAGTTGCTGAAGTTGGAATCTTCTCTCTGCTTAATGATCCCCCACCCACCATCTTAATGGCTACTAAACTCTGGTCAGTGTACTCTCTGAATATATTTTAATTTCACTTCTCCTTTATGTCTCTTGTGCTACAGCTCTGAGCCAGCTCAGACTTTCATGATCTCTTCCAAGAGCTATTGAAAGAGGCAAAGGGGGGCATTGTGGGTTTTAGCATCATCCTGGCATGTGTCTGAATTCCTGTTGTGCCTCTTACTAAACAAAATGCCTGTTTATCACTGTAAACTTATTTACATAAATTCTCTGCCTCTTAATTTCTTTATTTGGTCATTCATTCCACAATATTTTTAGAGACCATATAGGGCAGGCATGATACTAGACACTCACTTTCTAGTGAGGAGTGGAACACAGTTTACTACCTTCCTGGAGCTTATGCGGGAAGAGGGAGAATAAACAAGAAAACAAAGGTTATCTTGGGACATGATAAGTGTTATAGCAGAAGTAAACCTGTGGTGATATGATGCAAAGGGAATGTATGCAGGGGAGATATCTTGACTAGGTCAGAGAAAGCTTCATTGAGATGTCTTTTAAGACCTTAGAATAAAAGGAAGCCAGTAATGTGAAGGTCTGGAGAGAGTGTTCTAGAAGGAGGAAAGGGGCATGGTTTATTGGAGACAGACAAAGAAAGATGATTACGATTATCAGAAAATGGATTGTCATGGGAACTAAATAAGATAATCGATGCAAAGTATTTAGTATAGGAAATATCATAAGCATGAATCAATGACAAGGATGAACTCACTTGATGTTCCCGACCACCTTTTGAGGTAGGTACATAGAATGACTAAAAAACTGAGGCATCAAGAAACAAAACAAATGCCCCAGTTGGCAGACCTAGAATTCTGACTCCATAGCCTGCTGTTTTCATCACTTTAGCAGTCTGAGTGCACTGATGACCTCTGATATTGATTGAGGGAGCTCTTACAGGTCTGCAGTAGTTGCCGTTTTTCCTAATGTAAATCTTCAAATTGGGAAAAAAAAAAAACTGAAAACATTAGATCTGGCCTTTTGCCTGCAGGAGGGTAGGTTTTACCCAATTCACAATTGAGATAGCTGTGGCCTGAAAAGCTTGTAATGATTTGAGCAGAATCCCACACCTGAGAAGTTGAATAAACAAAACCCTATACCCAAAAGAACTTTACTCCAGTGATACCGATACACTTACTGTCTGATTGCAAGATATGAGACCATCATACTCATAGAAGAAGACTTACTGGAAAAATCCAAGGACAGGGAAAGACAATTTCACGTGGTTGGCACACAAGAAAGCCAACTGGACTAGATGGTTTCTAAAGAAATAGTCATCGCATTTTAAGTGATTTACAGAGTATTTTAAAAACAGTAGTAATAAAAATAGCCTACTATAAGGAATATAGGCTATTTCATATGTGAGGAAACTGAGGACTAGAGAAGGGAGATTATTTGCTCAAAATCACAAAGCTTCTGAAAAAATCTGAAATGACAAACTCAACTCCAAATCCAGTATTTTCCAACACTGAAATTCTACACTTCAATGTCAGTCAAGGTCCAGGAAGGAAACAAAAGGCATATTTAAATGGGGCACTGGGGGAGAGGTGAATGAAGGAACATTTTGCAAAGGTATGTGTAGGGTTTCTTGAGCCAATAAGGCTGTGAAACAGTGTTAGCAAGAGCAAAAGTTATCATTTCTAGGTTGCTGGTTACCAGAAGCTGGAAAAAGCCATAGCTTTAGCTGTAACAATAAGATAGGGCTCTAGTCCTTGGATGAGAAATGCAGCTATTGTCAACTCACCAAAGAGTGAGCCCAAATAATAAGTACCATAACCTCTCTCTTGTCCTCTTCTCCAGTGGCCAAACCCAATGGGAAGCCAGAAGGGCAAGGAGTCCAGATAATATTGTCCTCAAAGGTCAGACTTCCATTGAGAAAGAAGGAGGCTAAATGATGAAAGATGTTTTCCCGAGTCTGTAGATCTTAGGAGCCAGGTGTTGTGATCTACAGGATCAGTGACAATTCTTAGAGTCAGTCACACTTAGCGTCAGTCAGACTTAGAGTCACACTCCTCTTATAAGATTTCTTCCCAGGCTGGGCATGGTGGCTCACGCCTATAATCCCAGTACTTGGGGAGGCCGAGGTGGACAGATCATGAGGTCAAGAGATTGAGACCATCCTGGCCAACAGAGTGAAACCCTCTCTCTACTAAAAATACAAAAAAAAAAAAAAAAATAGCTGGGCATGGTGGTCCGCACCTGCAGTCCCAGCTATTTGGAAGCCTGAGGCAGGAGAATCACTTGAACCTGAGGGGCAGAAGTTGCAGTGAGCCGAGATCACACCACTGCACTCCAGCCTGGTGACAGAGGGAGACTCGGTCTCAAAAAAAAAAAAAAAAAAAGATTGCTTCCCAATTCCATGACATCTTGGAGGCTGGAGGCTGACAACTGGCTCATGAATGTACATTGATATTGAGTAGCTATTTATAGGATTAAGGAATTTAGGTCCTTTATGGATGACTTAGTGTCAAGAAATTCCTAGCTACTAAATTTTATGTCAGCACAAACATTTTTTAAAGAAATAATAAATGCTGTCAAGTCTCTGGTTATATCTCCTCATTGAATAACTCTGAGTAATTCACTTTATCTCTCTATGCCCCAGTTCTTTTACCAAAGAATAAAGTAGTCATGTTCCTTATTCATTCAATGGACATTATTTGACGAAAAAGGTACTTACTAGATAATGGTCAGGAAAAAATACAAAAGATAAGACATTCGACACGTGATTATCTGTGTATTTGTATGCGTTCACATTTTTATTTAAATTTGACTAATAACAACATCTACCTAGTACTATCTCAGTGACCTCATTCAATCAAAATAATTGATTCACTAAATTAGAGCTTCATTCCAGGGGTTTTTGTTTTTGATTTGAGCAGAAATGGGAGCATGAATATGACAAGGTTATTGTGAGACTAGACCACTCATCAATAAGCCACCATCAGTACATTGCCTTGCAAAACTGCAAAACACAATTTCCTAACCTTGTTTCAGGTTTTTGGCATCAAATATAGCATAACATTTTAGTGTGTTTTGTTTTTCCTGGTGGCACGTTGATCATAGAAATTTTTAGATGCTGCTGTTGGCAGAGAAACCATCAGCATTTGGCTGTTGGAGGATTTGTTTGCAAAAAGCAACTTGAACGGCCAATATGATGCCAATTAAAAATACAACAGTAACCTCCAGGATTTTTTTTTTTTAATGTTTAACCTCTGACAGTTAATTAATCTCACGCTAACTCCTTGGTGAATTTAGCTAAAGGTTCTGACCTAGGCATGTTGTCAGGAAAATCTGTGGAAGAACAGAGACATAACCCATGAATGTAAATTTAATATTCATGTATTTCTTAATAGAAAGCAGGTTCATTCAATTTCATTAAGCCCTAAAAGTGTTATGTTCAAAATCTCAGATGTGATTTTTATTTATTTAACAAACATTTAGCACTTACTATGTGCCTGGTACAGTTTTAAGTGGTTTGTACAGTGTAACTCATTATATCCTAAAAATAACTCTGTAAGATGGACATGATTATACCCATTTTACAGAATAAGAAACTGAGGCATGAGGGATTACTTAATTTGCCTGAATCACATCACCAGCAAGAGGTGTGGGAGTTGGGGGAGGGACTGAACACAGCAGTGGAGCTGCAGAGTCTCTGTGCTTTACCAGTTCTCTAGTTACGTTCAACGTTCTGGTCAGTTTTACAAAAAAATATGACTAGATCTTTTTCCACTTACCTGCTCAATGTGGGACCCTCATACACAGCACATATTGTGCAGGAAGTTGGTAGTAGCCCTTGAATGAGTTTTTTTCTTCTCTCTGGGCCTCTCACCATCCATGAATAAGAAATAGAGACTGTGCCCAAGTCTCTTTCCAGATCTAGCATTGCAGCAGCCATTGAGATGGCATTAATTATTCCTGGCTGTGACAAATGGTGGAGGTTTCAAAGCTAACACAGATTTCCTTCTTTTGTGGTATTTCACTGTCCATGACGGGCAGAACATGGGAAACATTAGAAACTCCATTTAACCCAGCTGTAATACCAATTGGCCCTATCGTTTAGATATTGGCTATATGTTTTACCTATTAGAATATTTGTTTCTTACATGTGTGTGGCCTTTGGCAAGTTTTAAAATTCTTTCTTTTGAATATCTCATTTCATTTTAATAAAACTCCTGTGATAATGGCAGATTACAAGGGTTATAATCTCCATCTTCCAAACTAAAAAAGGAGAGATGAAGTGGCTTGCCCAAAGTCACATAGATATTTAGTGAAAAATGGAAAATCGTGTTTTTGTTTTTCCTGGTCCATTATGTATCTACTAGAGGTCGTCATTAAATCATTCACAGGTGTTAGTATAGGAAAGGTAAAGGTAGGATTGTCAGGACAGCTGTTCTCTGTTGACAAATTTAATGAATTTCACTTCAATATGGCAGACATTTATGGAGCACTATTTGAAAAGCAATAGTTTCAGGCACAGGGGAACACACAGATCACTACATCTGAAGACTAACATTGTACTGAAATAAACAGACACATATGTAGATCACTAAGACACAACGAATACAAGTAAAGTGCTGTGAATGCTGTGAGAGGCAAAACTAGAGAGATATTAGAGTTAAAAAGTTGAAGGTGATAACTCTGGGATTAGCCTATTTGGTTCAAATCCTCATTCTGTGACTAATTAGTTATAGAAACTTTATTTAAGCTACTTATCCCTTCTGGGCCTCAATTTCCTCATCCATAAGGTAGAAATGATAGTAAATAATCTGTAAGTTTGTTCAAAGAATTAATGAGCATGTAAAGTGTTTAGAATAGCTACTGGCTAGTATGTGGTCAGTAAATGTTGACTGCTTTTGCTGTTATTCTCCTGCTGCTACGATGATCACAGCTATTGTAGTGATATAGGTGAAATTCAATCTCACCTAGGTGCATTTCACAGAGAGTTAATATTTCAGCAAGGGACTTTGGAGAAGAATCATTTCGTCAGAGGGAGAAAAAGGAGGAGCATTCTAGGTACTTCAAAAGACAAAGCTTAGACAGTCAGGAGGGGCAAGAAGTCTGAAAGAGAAGCAGCTAGCAAAGTGATCTGGGGCCAGATTTTGAAAACTTTCCTGGGCACTACGCTGCATTCACTCTGCAGAGAGGCAATGGGGATTTTAAGTGAGGTTTTTAAGTTAAGGAGTGATTTTTCATCTTGTCTGGCATTTGGGGATGGCTAGTCAGCCAAGAGTAGAGGGAGCTAGATATGAGCCAAATTTTAGAAGGCATGATGTGAACTTGAAGTTAGAAAAAAGACTAGCAAAGGATCAAGAACAATAATTGAAGACAAGAGACAGACAGGGTGTCAAAACTAATTACGAAACTTAGTGGGATATTGGTTTGAAACAATGAACCAACTGAAACTCACAGTGGTAACATAACACCAAAAATAAGTCAGAAGACAAATTGTTGAGAGAGAAAGAGAAAGAAGACAGGAAAATTAGTTGGAAACTGCTTAAAATGTCTATGCAAGACAGTGTCAATAGCTAACACTTAAGCATAATGCTATTTTAAGCCTGAACAATTACTCTTAATATTTACTGCAAGTCTATGAGGAAGGTACAATTATAATCTCCACTTAAAAAAGTAAACAAGGGAGGGGGCGGAGCAAGATGGCCGAATAGGAACAGCTCCAGTCTCCAACTCCCAGCGCGAGCGACACAGAACACCGGTGATTTCTGCATTTTCAACTGAGGTACTGGGGTCATCTCACTAGGGAGTGCCGGACAATCGGTGCTGGTCAGCTGCTACAGCCTGACCAGCGAGAGCTGAAGCAGAGCGAGGCATCGCCTCACCTGGAAGTGCAAGGGGGAAGGGAATCCGTTTTGCTAGCCAGGGGAACTGACACACAACACCTGGAAAATCGGGTAACTCCCACCCCAATAAGGCGCTTTAAGCAAAGAGGCACACCAGGAGAATACATCCCACGCCTGGCCGGGAGGGTCCCACACCCACGGAGCCTCCCTCACTGCTAACACAGCAGTCTGCGGCGATCTATCGGCAAGGCAGCAGCGAGGCTGGGGGAGGGGCGCCCGCCATTGCTGAGGCTTAAGTAGGTAAACAAAGCGGCTGGGAAGCTCGAATTGGGTGGAGCTCACAGCAGCTCAAGGAAGCCTGCCTGTCTCTGTAGACTCCACCTCTGGGGACAGCGCACAGCTGAAGACCAACAGGGGAAACAGCGGGGGCCGGTGCAGACGCGAACGACTCTGTCTGACAGCTTTGGGGAGAGCTGTGGATCGGCCGGTGCAGACGCGAACGACTCTGTCTGACAGCTTTGGGGAGAGTTGTGGATCTCCCAACTCGGAGGTTGAGATCTGAGAACGGACAGACTGCCTGCTCAGGTGTGTCCCTGACCCCGGAGTAGCCTAGCTGGGAGAAATCCCCCACTAAGGGCAGTCTGACACCCCACACCTCACAGGGTGGAGTACACCCCTGAGAGGAAACTTCCAAAGGAAGAATCAGACAGGTACACTCGCTGTTCAGCAATATTCTATCTTCGGCAACCTCTGCTGCTGATACCCAGGCAAACAGGGTCTGGAGTGGACCTCAAGCAATCTCCAACAGACCAACAGACAGTCCTTCTGACTGTCAGAAGGAAAACTATCAAACAGGAAGGACACCTATACCAAAACCCCATCAGTACGTCACCACCATCAAAGACCAGAGACAGATAAAACCACAAAGATGGGGAAGAAGCAGGGCAGAAAAGCTGGAAACTCAAAAAATAAGAGCGCATCTCCCCCTGCAAAGGAGCGCAGCCCATCGCCAGCAACGGATCAAAGCTGGTCAGAGAATGACTTTGACGAGAGGAGAGAAGAAGGCTTCAGTCCATCAAACTTCTCAGAGCTAAAGGAGGAATTACGTACCCAGCGCAAAGAAACTAAAAATCTTGAAAAAAGAGTGGAAGAATTGACAGCTAGACTAATTAATGCAGAGAAGATCATAAACGAAATGACAGAGATGAAAACCATGACACAAGAAATACGTGACAAATGCACAAGCTTCAGTAACCGACTCGATCAACTGGAAGAAAGAGTATCAGCGATTGAAGATCAAATGAATGAAATGAAGCGAGAAGAGAAACCAAAAGAAAAAAGAAAAAGAAATGAACAAAGCCTGCAAGAAGTATGGGATTACGTAAAAAGACCAAATCTACGTCTGATTGGGGTGCCTGAAAGTGAGGGGGAAAATGGAACCAAGTTGGAAAACACTCTTCAGGATATCATCCAGGAGAACTTCCCCAACCTAGTAGGGCAGGCCAACATTCAAATTCAGGAAATACAGAGAATGCCACAAAGATACTCCTCCAGAAGAGCAACTCCAAGACACATAATTGCCAGATTCACCAAAGTTGAAATGAAGGAAAAAATCTTAAGGTCAGCCAGAGAGAAAGGTCGGGTTACCCACAAAGGGAAGCCCATCAGACTAACAGCAGATCTCTCGGCAGAAGCTCTACAAGCCAGAAGAGAGTGGGCGCCAATATTCAACATTCTTAAAGAAAAGAATTTTAAACCCAGAATTTCATATCCAGCCAAACTAAGTTTCATAAGTGAAGGAGAAATAAAATCCTTTACAGATAAGCAAATGCTTAGAGATTTTGTCACCACCAGGCCTGCCTTACAAGAGACCCTGAAGGAAGCCCTAAACATGGAAAGGAACAACCGGTACCAGCCATTGCAAAAACATGCCAAAATGTAAAGACCATCGAGGCTAGGAAGAAACTGCATCAACTAACGAGCAAAATAACCAGTTAATATCATAATGGCAGGATCAAGTTCACACATAACAATATTAACCTTAAATGTTAATGGACTAAATGCTCCAATTAAAAGACACAGACTGGCAAACTGGATAAAGAGTCAAGACCCATCAGTCTGCTGTATTCAGGAGACCCATCTCACATGCAGAGACATACATAGGCTCAAAATAAAGGGATGGAGGAAGATCTACCAAGCAAATGGAGAACAAAGAAAAGCAGGGGTTGCAATCCTTGTCTCTGATAAAACAGACTTTAAACCATCAAAGATCAAAAGAGACAAAGAAGGCCATTACATAATGGTAAAGGGATCAATTCAACAGGAAGAGCTAACTCTCCTAAATATATATGCACCCAATACAGGGGCACCCAGATTCATAAAGCAAGTCCTTAGAGACTTACAAAGAGACTTAGACTCCCATACAATAATAATGGGAGACTTCAACACTCTGCTGTCAACATTAGAAAGATCAACGAGACAGAAAGTTAACAAGGATATCCAGGAATTGAACTCATCTCTGCACCAAGCGGACCTAATAGACATCTATAGAACTCTCCACCCCAAATCAACAGAATATACATTCTTCTCAGCACCACATCACACTTATTCCAAAATTGACCACATAATTGGAAGTAAAGCACTCCTCAGCAAATGTACAAGAACAGAAATTATAACAAACTGTCTCTCAGACCACAGTGCAATCAAACTAGAACTCAGGACTAAGAAACTCAATCAAAACCGCTCAACTACATGGAAACTGAACAACCTGCTCCTGAATGACTACTGGGTACATAACGAAATGAAAGCGGAAATAAAGATGTTCTTTGAAACCAATGAGAACAAAGATACAACATACCAGAATCTCTGGGAAACATTTAAAACAGTGTGTAGAGGGAAATTTATAGCACTAAATGCCCACAAGAGAAAGCAGGAAAGATCTAAAATTGACACTCTAACATCACAATTAAAAGAACTAGAGAGGCAAGAGCAAACACATTCAAAAGCTAGCAGAAGGCAAGAAATAACTAAGATCAGAGCAGAACTGAAGGAGATAGAGACACAAAAAACCCTCCAAAAAATCAATGAATCCAGGAGTTGGTTTTTTGAAAAGATCAACAAAATTGACAGACCGCTAGCAAGGCTAATAAAGAAGAAAAGAGAGAGGAATCAAATAGATGCAATAAAAAATGATAAAGGGGATATCACCACTGACCCCACAGAAATACAAACTACCATCAGAGAACACTATAAACGCCTCTATGCAAATCAACTAGAAAATCTAGAAGAAATGGATAATTTCCTGGACACTTACACTCTCCCAAGGCTAAACCAGGAAGAAGTTGAATCCCTGAATAGACCAATAGCAAGCTCTGAAATTGAGGCAACAATTTATAGCCTACCCACCAAAAAAAGTCCAGGACCAGATGGATTCACAGCTGAATTCTACCAGAGGTACAAGGAGGAGCTGGTACCATTCCTTCTGAAACTATTCCAATCAATAGAAAAAGAGGGAATCCTCCCTAACTCATTTTATGAGGCCAACATCATCCTGATACCAAAGCCTGGCAGAGACACAACAGAAAAAGAGAATTTTAGACCAATATCCCTGATGAACATTGATGCAAAAATTCTCAATAAAATACTGGCAAACCGGATTCAGCAGCACATCAAAAAGCTTATCCACCATGATCAAGTGGGCTTCATCCCCGGGATGCAAGGCTGGTTCAACATTCGCAAATCAATAAACGTAATCCAGCATATAAACAGAACCAAAGACAAGAACCACATGATTGTCTCAATAGATGCAGAAAAGGCTTTTGACAAAATTCAACAGCCCTTCATGCTAAAAACGCTCAATAAATTTGGTATTGATGGAACGTACCTCAAAATAATAAGAGCTGTTTATGACAAACCCACAGCTAATATCATTCTGAATGGGCAAAAACTGGAAAAATTCCCTTTGAAAACTGGCACAAGACAGGGATGCCCTCTCTCACCACTCCTATTCAACATAGTGTTGGAAGTTCTGGCTAGGGCAATCAGGCAAGAGAAAGAAATCAAGGGTATCCAGTTAGGAAAAGAAGAAGTCAAATTGTCCCTGTTTGCAGATGACATGATTGTATATTTAGAAAACCCCATCGTCTCAGCCCAAAATCTCCTTAAGCTGATAAGCAACTTCAGCAAAGTCTCAGGATACAAAATTAATGTGCAAAAATCACAAGCATTCTTATACACCAGTAACAGACAAGCAGAGAGCCAAATCAGGAATGAACTTCCATTCACAATTGCTTCAAAGAGAATAAAATACCTAGGAATCCAGCTTACAAGGGATGTAAAGGACCTCTTCAAGGAGAACTACAAACCACTGCTCAGTGAAATCAAAGAGGACACTAACAAATGGAAGAACATACCATGCTCATGGATAGGAAGAATCAATATCGTGAAAATGGCCATACTGCCCAAGGTAATTTATAGATTCAATGCCATCCCCATCAAGCTACCAATGAGATTCTTCACAGAATTGGAAAAAACTGCTTTAAAGTTCATATGGAACCAAAATAGAGCCCGCATTGCCAAGACAATCCTAAGTCAAAAGGACAAAGCTGGAGGCGTCACGCTACCTGACTTCAAACTATACTACAAGGCTACAGTAACCAAAACAGCATGGTACTGGTACCAAAACAGAGATATAGACCAATGGAACAGAACAGAGTCCTCAGAAATAATACCACACATCTACAGCCATCTGATCTTTGACAAACCTGAGAGAAACAAGAAATGGGGAAAGGATTCCCTATTTAATAAATGGTGCTGGGAAAACTGGCTAGCCATAAGTAGAAAGCTGAAACTGGATCCTTTCCTTACCCCTTATACGAAGATTAATTCAAGATGGATTAGAGACTTAAATGTTAGACCTAATACCATAAAAACCCTAGAAGAAAATCTAGGTAGTACCATTCAGGACATAGGCATGGGCAAGGACTTCATGTCTAAAACACCAAAAGCAACGGCAGCAAAAGCCAAAATTGACAAATGGGATCTAATTAAACTAAAGAGCTTTTGCACAGCAAAAGAAACTACCATCAGAGTGAACAGGCAACCTACAGAATGGGAGAAAATTTTTGCAACCTACTCATCTGACAAAGGGCTAATATCCAGAATCTACAAAGAACTCAAACAAATATACGAGAAAAAAACAAACAACCCCATCAAAAAGTGGGGAAAGGATATGAACAGACATTTCTCAAAAGAAGATATTCATACAGCCAACAGACACATGAAAAAATGCTCATCATCACTCGCCATCAGAGAAATGCAAATCAAAACCACAATGAGATACCATCTCACACCAGTTAAAATGGCAATCATTAAGAAGTCAGGAAACAACAGGTGTTGGAGAGGATGTGGAGAAATAGGAACACTTTTACACTGTTGGTGGGATTGTAAACTAGTTCAACCATTATGGAAAACAGTATGGCAATTCCTCAAGGATCTAGAACTAGATGTACCATATGACCCAGCCATCCCACTACTGGGTATATACCCAAAGGATTATAAATTATTCTACTACAAAGACACATGTACACATATGTTTATTGCGGCACTATTCACAATAGCAAAGACTTGGAATCAACCCAAATGTCCATCTGTGACAGACTGGATTAAGAAAATGTGGCACATATACACCATGGAATACTATGCAGCCATAAAAAAGGATGAGTTTGCGTCCTTTGTAGGGACATGGATGCAGCTGGAAACCATCATTCTTAGCAAACTATCACAAGAACAGAAAACCAAACACCGCATGTTCTCACTCATAGGTGGGAACTGAACAATGAGATCACTTGGACTTGGGAAGGGGAACATCACGCACTGGGGCCTATTATGGGGAGGGGGGAGGGGGGAGGGGGAGGGGGGGGGGGGGAGGGGGAGGGGGGGAGGGGGGAGGAGGGAGGGATTGCATTGGGTAGTTATACATGATATAAATGATGAATTGATGGGTGCTGACGAGTTGATGGGTGCAGCACACCAACATGGCATAAGTATACATATGTAACAAACCTGCACGTTATGCACATGTACCCTAGAACTTAAAGTATAATTAAAAAAAAAAAAAAAAGAAAAAAAAGAAAGATAGAAGAAAAAAAAAAAAAAAGTAAACAAGGAAATGAAATCACTCACCCAGCACCTAACAATTATGACACATCAAAGCAGGGATTTTTACCTTCAACAATGTAATACCAAAGCTTAGTGTCTTTACCACTAGACTGTCCTAAACATGGCAATCATGGTGGAAGGGAGAGGATAAATTTGAAACACATGGTGGAATTGTGTGTAATTGGAAATATTGAAAAACAGTTTGTGATATTGAGTGAAAGATAGGAAAGAGATGAAGTGACTCCACCAAAATGATAATGGTGAAATTTATCAAGATAAGATGCTTAGAGGGAAGGCCATGAAGGCCAGTTAAGGAGAGATGATAGTTTTATTTTAGACATCTTGGCTTTAAATGCTTCAATAACACAAATTCTTGAAACAAGCGTTAAACAAGTTTTGTTGTTGATTAGTGCATCTTTTGTTTTTTTCAGGTTACCTATATAAAGTCTTTTGCTTCCCACTTGATTTTTCCACTTTTGTTACTGTTCATTTGGGTCACAATGGGTGGAATGATGACTACTTACAAAACACTGTGTAGACTGTTAGATAAATGATAAATGAGAGCCTTCTTTGTTTTATGTAATACTTTCATGATGGTAACCAAGGTAGCTTCTCGTAGGAGCTATACAACCTATTTTTCATTTTCATTGGCCTAAGAAGTAATATTTGGGCTAAATGTGAGTCTGGTCAATGAGTCTGGTTTCTGCTGAAATGGGAACCTAATTCTCCAAAGAGCCTCAATTTTCTACTCCACCAGGTCTACAAAATACAGAGCATTGTTTTTCTATCTGCTTAGATTGTAGGGTTCAAGTTTAGCCTTCTTACCTTTCAAATTGCCTTTTGCCAAGGGTTTTGAAGCACCAAGTGTGATAGGCAACAATTCTTTACGGAAATATTGGTCCGTGTTTATTCGTAAGGTTTCATTAAAAAGGAGAAATAGAAGAACAAAAGATGAGTTCTGGAGATGAACTGACATATGAAACCTTATTCATCTTTCAGCAAACCATTCTCCTTTGAGGCTGTGGAGAAAAACAATCCCATAGCATATTATCGTGTTTTCAGACTCTGCTTCGAGGTGGACCTATTCTTCATTGAGTGTTCCTGAGGATATTTTAAAAATCACATTTATTTCAATGAAAATGTAAAATTAATGCTTTAGGTGAGCAGATGTTAGAAGGATCAGTGTCAAAATCATATCATTACAGAAAGCCTGTATGCGGATTCATTGCTATGATGCGCCACGCACTATAAAAAATTATTTAATACATTATTCTGCTTACCCTCCAGACTTACTGTTCAAGTGCCACTATTATTGCCAGTTTGCAGATGAAGAGATTAAAAACTTGAGGTTTTAAGTGACTTGTCCTAAATTACATAGCTACTAAATGGCAAAGCTGGGACTCAAGCCCAGGTTGTTTAATCAGTTGACAAATTTTTATCAATGCTGACTACATAGCACTACCACATTGGTGCCAGTGATGCAGCCATGAATAAGCCAGACATGGATCCAGCCCGCCATGATCTTATACTCTAATGGGAGAGATGGGGGCAGAGTCTGGACAGTACATTTTCATGCTTTGTTTTGCAAAGCATTTTTCCTGAGTTCTCTGAAATCACTTCCAACTCTTCTCACTTGATAATGTTGTGGGAGATTTTATGATGTTTTACCACACGACGGCCAAAGCTTGGTCACATCAAGATGAGTTTAGGCATCATTATTTGGATACGATATTTACATGCAAGCTGCCCCTGGACTAAGAGGAAAAAGAACTCAAAGAGAGACACTGTTTATCCATGGGCAAATGTTTGAAGACGTGAAGAATATGTAAAGACCATGTGGAAACTGTGTCTGTGTTGAATGAATGTTAAATACAGCCATGCTGCTTAGTTATTTTCTTGTTGGTGAATACCACCATGAACAGGAAGCTCTGTGACATGCCCCCAGGAGAGGAAACCCACAGGAAAGTAATTCTTAGAAACTGGTCATTTCTAGGCTGATCCTGCTTTGGGCTTTCCTACTCTGGAGTCCCTGCCACTCCCTGGCCCTTTTAGTTTTTTTAAAAATGTATTCCTTCATTCCATAAACGAAAGAATTACTGTTATATTTTCTGCCAACGTGCACCGCCTTAGTGATCACACTGGGTTTGATGGTCTTAATATTACTTGTATAGTGATGACTCTGACATTCACATCTTCAGCCAGACTGTGCTCATCAACTTCAGAACAATGTCTCCATCCAGTCACTTGACATTGCCACTCAGATGTCCAATTGGTAACTCTTCCATTAGAATTTCAGGCCCATGGGAGAAAGGATTTTGTTGTTTTTGTTCATTCTAGTGTCCATTGTACCTTGACCAATACCTGGGTCATAATAGGCACTCAATCGATATTTAATGAATAAATTGTCTCTAATGCCCAGGCCATACTAGGCATTAGTGGTAATAAGATAACCGAGATAGATCTCTTGCCTCTAAATGTTTATATCACAAAGGAAATGACAGATATTCAAAGAAGTCATTGATATATAAAGCCATCAGAACTGACAAGTGCACAGGGTGTGTGAATATCACAGGAGGTCTCTCCTCTGCAAAGCCCCTTCCCCACTGAAATGAGCCTTAGAGAATAGAGACAGAGTAGGTTGAGAAGGAAGAACGGCAGGTTCATTTAGAGGGGATAGAATAAGCAAAAACACAGAAGTTGACAATTTAGGCTTCATTCAGGGAATAGAAAACGATCCAGGATATTAAATCATAAGGTGTGTGGGAGGAAATGACAGACTATAAAGCTCAGTTATTGTCTCAAATTCTATTCCAAAAGATGGTCTTTATCCCCCTATCAATTCCAAACAGAAAGCGTATAAATGGTCCTCAGGGAGATGTGTTTTCTAGTGGGTCCCATGATTAGCAATGCAACGCAAATAGTGCTTGCAAAACGAAGCAGCTGGGTACAATTTGAGGGGCAAGGATTTTTTCAAAACAGAATTACCCTTGCCGTGTGTATTAGTTTGTTCTCACACTACTAGAAAGAACTACCTAAGACTAGGTGATTTATGAAGAAAAGAGGTTTAATTAACTCACAGTTGCACAGGCTGTAGAGGAAGCATGGTTGGGGAGGCCTCAGGAAACTTACAGTCATGATGGAAGGGTGAAGGGGCAGCAAGCAGCTTCTTCACATGGTGGAGTGGGAGAGATAGAGTGAAGGGGGCAGTGCTACACACTTTTAACAACTAGATCTCATGAGAACTCACTATCACAAGAACAACAAGTAAGAAATCCAACCCCATGATCCAGTCACCTCCCACCAGGTCCCTCCCCCAACACTGGGAATTACAATTCAACATGAGATCTGGGTGGGCACACAGAACCAAACCTTATCACTGTGTGTCTTTGGACAAGTTATTCAATTTCTCTGTATCTCAATGTACCCATCGAAAATGGGCAAAATCATACTCATCTCAAAGAACATTTTAATAATTCAGCGATGTAATAAGTATTTTAAACACTTTGTGCCAGCCACTATTTTACATGTTTTATTCACATTATTTTATTTCAACCTCCTGACAACATTTTATAGTAGGTCCCATTGCTCTTCCCCTTTTATTGATGAAGAAACTGAGGCATAGACTAAGCATTTTGCCCAAGGTCACACAGAGCTAACAAGAGTCAGAAAAATGATTCAAACTCAGAAAGTGCTGTGTTAGACGCCTCACTCCTAAATGTTCTAGAATAACACCTCAATTAGTATGTATGCAATAATTATTAGTAGTCATCATTACTGTCATTTATTATTACTGCCTGCCAGTAATTCAATCTCTTAAAACAACTTTAAGAAATTGATACAAATATTATTGCCAGTTTATAGATTTTAAAATTGAGGCTTGGAAAGGTTAAACACATTATCCAGTGCCAGAGTTGGGAAATAGACCCAAGAAGGAAAGCTCAGAGGAACTGAATAATTTGTCAGAATTAGCGCTCCCAGGCACTGTTCTGCTCCTAGTGTTGAAGGTAACGCTAGATATTACTGCAAATAATACTACTACTACTACACATTATATGAACAACAATATCATTAATTGAATGTTTACTATGTGCCAGACACATGTACCATCTCATTTAATGCCCACAGTTACCTTATTTTATAATATTAACTACTTTTTTTTTTTTTTTTTTTTTTTGTCTATTTCTATGACATTAAACATGTGGGGGAATTAAGGCCAAGGAGGAAACTAGCTTAAAAGTAGAAGGAATATAACAAAACCCAGATCACTGCTGAGTTTTCCTAATAGCTTTTTTAAACATAGATGGATAAATGTTTTAGTGCAGAATACTATTGTCATCACTAATATTAGCTGCAAATCATCCCCCTAATATACCACCAAAAATTTATTATAACTATGCTTATCCAAACTCTATTTAACTCACTAAGTAATCAATTCCATCTGTTTACTGCCTGCTTTCTAAAGCAACACAGTAACATCTTATGAATTAGGCATGACATTTTGCAAAAATACATTTTCCATATGTCTATCTCTTTACAATAATGTTCTTCTTTTTCAAATTCTATGTTAGATACAGTGGGTACATGTTCAGATTTGTTACATCAGAGTATTGCATCATGCTGAGGTTTGGAATTAGGATCCTGTCACCCTGGCAGAGAGCATAGTACCCAATAGGTAGTTTTTTAACGTCTGCCTGTCCCAGCAGTCTGTAGTGTCTGTCCCCATATTTATGTCCATGCGTGTTCAATGTTTAACTCCCACTTAGAAGTGAGAACACACAGTATTTGTTTTTCTAGTCCTATGTTAATTTGCTTGGGATTATGGCTTCCAGCCCCATTCATGTTGCTGCAAAGCACAAGATTTCCTTCTTTTTTATGGCTGCATAGTATTTCGTGGTGTCTGTGTACCTCATTTTCTTAATCCAATCTACCACCGATGGGCACCTGGGTTGATTCCACTTCTTTGCTATTGTGAATAGCACAGCAATGAACCTGTGAGTGCGTGTGTCTTTTTGGTAGAATTATTTGTTTTCTTTTGGGTGTGTACCCAGTAAGGAGATTGCTGGGTCAAATGGTAGCCCTGTTTTAAGTTCTTTGAGAAATCTCCAGACTGCTTTCCACAATGGCTGGACCAATTTACATTCCCACCATGTGGAAGAATTCCCTTTACTCTGCAGCATCACCAGCATCTGTTTTTGAACTTTCTAATAATAGCCACTCTGACTGGTATGAGATGGTATCTCATTGTCATTTTGATTTACATTTCTCTGATGGTTAGTAATGCTGAGCATTGTTTCATGTTTGTTGACCACCTCTGTGTCTTCTTTTGAGAAATGTTTATTCATGTGCTTTGCCCATTTTTAAAGGGGGTTATTTGTTTTTTGCTTGGTGATTTAAGTTCCCTACCGTATAGATTCTTGGTATTAGGCCTTTGTTGGGTACATCGTTTGTGAGTATCTTCTCCCATTCTGTAGGTTGTTTGCTCTGTTGATAGTTTCTTCCTCTGTGCAGCAGCTCTTGAGTTTAATTAGGTCCCACTTGTCTATTTTTGTTTTGTTACAATTGTTTTTGGGAACTTAGCCAAAAATTATTTGCCACAGTCGATGTTGAGAAAAGTATACCCTAGATTGTCTTCCAGGATTTTTATAGTTTGAGATTTGTATTGAAATCTTTAATCCATTTTGAGCTAACTTTTGTATACAGTGAAAGGTAGGGGTCCAGTTTCAATCTTCTGCGTATAGTTAGCCAGTTATCCCAGCTCCACTCATTGAAGAGGAAGTCCTTTCCTCATTGCTTGTCTTTGTCAGGCTTATCAAAGATCAGACGGTGGTAGGTGTGTGACTTTATTTCTGGGTTTTCTATTGTGTTTCATTGGTCTAGGTGTCTGTGTATATAGCAGTACCAAGCTCTTTTGGTTACTGTGGCTTTATAGTAGAGTTTAAAATCAGGTAGTGTGATATCTTGGGCTTTGTTTCTGTTTTACTTTTTCTTTTGCTTATAGGACTGCTTTGGCTATTCTGGCTGTTTTTTGGTTCCATATGAATTTTAGAATAGTTTTCTTCTATTTCTGTGAAGAATGTTCTTAGTAGTTTGACAAGAATAGTATTTAATCGATAAATTGCATTGGGCACTATGGTCATTTTTACAACACTGATACTTTCAATGTGCAAGCATGAAATGCTTTTCCATTTATTTGTGTCACTTTGATTTCTTTCAACAGTATTTTGTAGTACTCCTTGTAGAGATCTTTCACCTCCTTGGTGAGCTGTATTCCTATGTATTTTATTTTCTTTGTGAATACTGTAATTGAGATTGTGTTCTTGATTTCACTTTCAGCCTGGACATCGTTGGTGTGTAGAAATGCTACTGAGTTTTGTGCATTGATTTTTTATCCTGAAACTTTACTGAAGTTGTTTATCAATTCTTGTCGCCTTTTGAAAGGGTCTTTAGGATTTTCTAGGTATAGAGTCATATCATCAGTGAAGAGAGATAGCTTGACTTCTTCCTTTCCTATTTAAATGCCTTTTATTTCTTTCTCTCACCTGAATGCTCTGGCTAGGACTTCCAATACCATGTTGAATAAGAGTAGTGAGAGTGAGCATCCTTGTCATGTTCCAGTTCTCAGGGAGAATGGTTGGAGCTTTTGCCCATTTAGTATGATGTTGGCTGTGGGTTTGTCATAGATGGCTCTTATTATTTGGAGCTATGTTTTTTAGATGCCTAGTCTGGTGAGGGTTTTTATCGTAAAGGGATATTGGGTGTTACTGAAAGCTTTTTCTGTGTCTATTGAGATGATCATAATGTTCCTGCTTTTGATTCTGTTTATATAGTGAATCACATTTATTGATTTGCGTATGTTGAACCAATCTTTCATTCCAGGAACAAGGCCTACTTCATTGTGGTGTATTAACTTTTTGATGTGCTGCTGGATTCAATATGCTAGTATTTTCTTGAGGATTTTTGTGTCTATGTTCATGAGGGATATTAGTCTGAAATTTTCATTTTTGGTTGAGTCTCTGCCAGACTTTGGCATCAGGCTGATGCTGACTTCATAGAATGAGTTACGGAGGGGCTCCTCCTCCTTGATATTTTAGAGTAGTTTTAGTAGGAATGGTATCAGTTCTTAGTATGTCTGGTAGAATTCAGCTGTGAGTCCATCTGGTCCAGGGCTTTTTTTAGTTGGCAGGTTCTTTATTACTGACTCGATTTCAGAAGTTGTATAAACGTTTTGCAATGTTATTATATATATTTATGGTATACAACATGATGTTTTGATATACATATAGATGGTGACACAGTTACTATAATCAAGTAAAGTAACATATTCATTATCTCACATAGTTACCCATTTTTCATATGTAGCAAGAGTACCTAAAATATATTATTTTAGCAAAGATCTCAAATTCAATACAATATTAACTATAATTTTCATGTTGTAATTTAAGATCTCTAGACTTGTTCATCCTGTATGTTACTTTCTATACCTTGACTACATCTCCCTAGTTCCTCCCCACTTTAACCATTGTTTTATTCTCTGTCTCTGTGTATTCAACTTTTTTTTTAACTTTTAAATTCAGGGGTACATGTGCAGGTTTGTTACATAGGTAAACTTGTGTCACAGGGGTTCGTTGTACAGATTATTTTGTCTGGTCGTAAATACCCAGGTATGAATGAAACCTCCTTTGCAAAAGTTTAATTGAGGAAGTTATGACAGTGAAAAAGATCTCCATCTTGCTTCTAGCTTTAAGCTGTCCTTGTTCATTCCTGGGCGTAGGCTAAACTAATCTTGGGAAATAATTTAGTGTATGGTTTGAGTCTGAAACAAAATTGATAATAGCCCTTTCCTGAAAAGACTCCCTTCTTGTCTGGGGACCAATCTGCATTTACGGGACTAACAAATTAGCTACAAGATTGGAAATTAGAGGTCATGCACCCTCTGGCTGCAAGAGTCTGAACTTCCCCAAATTGCTCCTGGGGATCACATCATTATTGTCAAACCCAAGATCAGGGGTTGAGATATTTTGCAGACCCTGTACTCAGTAGATCAGCTGATACCACCTAGACCAATAATCTGACTCAACCATTTCTGAGATCCCACTCAGGAACAGAAGACAACAAAAAAAAACCCACTTCGAGCCCCCTATGATTCCATCTCCAACCTGACGAATCAGCACTCCCCACTTCCCGAGCCCCTACTCACCAAATTATCCTTAAAAACTCCCACCTCTGAATGCTCAGGGAGACTGCTTTGAGTAATAATAAAACTCTGGTCTCCCACAAAGCTGACTGCATGAATTATTTTTTCTCCATTGCAATTCCCCTGTCTTGATAAATTGGCTCTGTCTAGGCAGTGGGTAAGGTGAACCCACTTGGCAGTCACATTAAGCCTAGTACTGATTATTTTTCCTAATCCTCTTCCTCTTCCCACCCTCCACACTCCAGTAGGCCCCAGTGTCTCTTGTTCCCCTCTATGTATCCATGTTTTCTTATCTTTTAGCTCCCAATTATAAGTGAGAACATATGTTATTTGGTTGTCTGTTCCTGGATTAATTTGCTAAGGATGATGGCCTCCAGCTGCATCCATGTTTCTGCAAATGACATAATCTTGTTCTTTTTTATGTCTGCGTAGTATTCCATGGTATATATGCACCACATTTTCTTTATCCAGTCTACCATTGATGGGCATTTAGGTTGATTCCATGCCTTTGCTATTGTAAATAGTGTTGTAATAAATATACACATACATGTGCCTTATTATTAGATTTTTAGGGCAAATAGTAGAAAGTCTATCAAAGTTCATGAGACACTCCTTGGATAGGGCATTTTTAATTTAATAAAGTAATCTGGGCTTTCCTCATCTCTCTCCATGTACCATTGCTTTTTAAAACTTCTGTCTTTGCTCATAATCCCTCTCAGCTTTTGCCTTTCCTGACGAGAATATCAGTCTCTTCTGGTCTGTCTTTATGTGTAAATTCAGTTAAATTTCTTGTTTCCTTCCTTTGCCCCCTCAGCATTCCTATTGTAGATTTTCTGTCTGTGCATAATGACCGGCAATATAATTTTTGTTTTTCTCATTTACCAAAAATCAGTTAAGACCCTACCACCTAAAAAATAGTAACTCATCCAGGCACAGTGGCTGCTGTCTGTAATCCCAGCACTTTGGGAGGCCGAGGCAGGCGGATCACAAGGTCAGGAGTTTGAGACCAGCCTGGCCAACAAAGTGAAACCCCGTCTCTACTAAAAATACAAAAATTAGCCAGGTGTGGTGGCACATGCCTATAGTCCCAGCTACTTGGGAGGCTGAGGCGGGAGAATCGCTTGAACCCAGGAGGTGGAGGTTGCAATAAGCTGACACCACACCATTGCACTCCAGCCTGGGTGACAGAGTAAGACTCCTTCTCAAAATAATAATAATAATAATAATAATAATAATAACTCCTACCATAAGGGGCCATTCATGATGCTGTAGTAATAATATGGTTAATGCTGATAATAAGCATTCCAAGTAGGTGATTATTTTTTAAAATCTAAGCTTGTTGAAGAGTTATTTATGTTTACAAATAAGGTAGAGACAATCTATTTCATAAGTGCTGTGACAAATAGCTTCAGCTGTTCACCACTGGGTTGTTATATTTCATAAGTGATTGAATTCAATTATGAAATTGCAAAGCAATTCTCATTCTCCTGGAATGGAAATTGCAATGTCATTGCCAACAAGCACCTATAACAGAAGACGTTCAAACTAAATGGCCATTTTCCAAGCAGTGTTCATTTTCAATGTGATATACAAATATTAAATAAGATAAAGTACTAATTATAAATGGTTTTGTTCATTTTTTGGTGTTTGTTTGTTTTTGTATTTGGTTCTAACATACATTCAGGGCCAGGGTTGCAGAAATACATGTCAAACTAACTAAAACATCAGGATTCCAATTGCTCAGGATGGTCTGGGAAGGCCTAGGATGCCCGCAGTGTTTCAAAAGGATTGATTGCTCTCTACTTGCAGCCTGTGTGTGATCAGCTTGGAATTAATTGCGTCTATACTCTCCATGTGCACCTGAAAATAATTCTTGGTAGGTGACTGGGTGAATAGTAATAAAGATAGGAAAAGGCAAGGGAGTTCCCAGACCTCTGCATTCTTGCAATAAAGCGTTTAAAATTGTCAAAGCCTAAAGACTCGCTTACAGGGCCTGGCCCCAGTTTAAACTCTCTATCCAAGGAGGTCAAATGATGTAATAGGAAGAGGAAAGACAGGTTTGGGGCAGGTCCTGGCTCCCCCTGCCCACACTCATCAGCCGCACAGCTGTGCGGACTTCAGCACGTTCCCCCACCCAAGAAACTATTTCCTCAGCTGATTATCATGCCACCCTCTTTGAGCTTTGTGAGCAGTGGAATCGAGGCATGGAATGGTGAGTATATTGTCATCCCCCTACAAGTTTTTGCAGTAGAAAAGAAGGGCGGAAATAAATTAACAGTGCCATGAAAATTCGCTTTGGAAATCTTCCTCCAGGCAGCTTTTTCTTTGTCCTGACATATCAGACTTGAACATTAAACAAACAATAGCATCACCTCCTTATCCTAGATGTTCTCAGGAATAGTATTGAATGCTATGGTCAAGAATCTTTCAGCACTGGAAATCTTCCTCCAGTATCCACCACTGGACCAAGCTTCTAAATATCTAATAATATATATCATTAGAAAGTGGTCAACCTCATTATGACGTTATTGCCATATGGATCAACTCACTATTAGGCCAATTTAATAAAATGTAAACATTAGGAGTCATGGCTCAGAGGGTATTTTTATCAATGAGCTAAAGCAATATAAGTCAAGCAGGCTGAAGCTTTGTCTAGACAAATTAATTTCAGCTCAAATAGAATTTTAAAGTTACAATATTTATAATATCTTTAGAATGACAAATGGATACATCTATTTTTAAATAAGAGTCATGTTGTATTTAGAAATGGGGCCAGGTGCAGTGGTTCACACCTATAATCCCAGCACTTTGGGAGGCTGAGGCACGTGGATTACCTGTGGTTAATAGTTTGAGACCAGCCTAATCAACACAGTGAAACCCCATCTCTACTAAATACAAAAATTAGCCAGGTGTGGTGGGGGGGGGGGGGTTCCTCTAATTCCAGCTACTTGGGAGGCTGAGGCAGGAGAATTGCTTTAACCTGGAAGGCGGAGCGTGCAGTGAGTCGAGATTGCGCCACTGCACTCCAGTCTGAGCAACAAGAGTGAGACTCCATCTCAAGAAAAAAGAAGAAAAGCAAAAAAAAAAAAAAAAAAGAAATGGGACCTGCTGTAGATACACTCACTATTCTTGGAATGCTTCAAGTAGTTATTTATTTCACATTATCTTATGCAGCACCTTCAGTGTGCCAAATAAGATAATCCTTCCAATATTTTGGCAGGACCTAAGTAAAAGAACGAAGCCAACAGCCTCACAGTGCTTCATGCTTTATAGGCAAGGACTCGCCTCTGCGCACACGGCCTGAGTTCTGAATCAGCTTTCTCAAAATGTGACATTATTCTTCATAATATTATTTGGTTTCTGCATTAGAAGACTTGTTTCCAAAGCATGTCTTCAGAAGGTAGGACTCACACTCATGTTTGTTCGTAAAGCAAGATGTTCTGTAGTAGTGTTCTGGACAGCATGGTTTGACCTCAGAGTCAAATTTGCATAATTATGAGTTGAGCTGTACCAAGCTTCTATTGTATTTTAAGAGAAGTTGTGAGAAAGGGGAGAACGATGCCTATTTTTAAAACTCATTCTGTTGTTCCCAGATGATTTGAATTCCAATTTCTAGCCCAATTGTGTCATGGCCTGAGGGGACTGTTGAGTCAAACTTAGGACAACCTCGGCCCTGAGAGACTGAAATCTAAAGAACAAAGGACAAAAAGAGACAGCCAGGAAGCTCAAGGGTGTCTGGGTTTGGGAATTTGTTGTCTGATTAAAATTAAATTTGTTAGAAGCTACATGAATTAAAATACTATTTATATTTCGCTTATCTCTGGATGCAAATACACATTTGAATTGGCTCCTCTGCAAGATGACTGAGTGATGATATGTCGGCATGGCCTGGAGATGACTCCAGAGGCCAGAGTCCCGAGTCCCATCTGGTTCTGGTTTTTGTCTCAAACGAAACATTCATCTTTCCCAAATCTAAATTTCACAGGGGTAAAATGCAGAAAAACAACTTCCTGTGTTCCTTCCAGCTCTGAGATCCCATCACTTTGTACCTTATTCTAACATGTGTTTCTTATCAGCACAGCTTTGTCCGCTGGTCTGGTGATCTCCTGAAGGTGCCGGAGGCATATTTTCCCTGGAAAGAAATTGAGGCATTGGAGGCTCAGCAGCCAACTAGTTTGTGATTTAAAATCTTTTATCCCCTAGGATTTTGAACCGAGTAATTTAATTGTTGCCATCTCTTAAAATAGCATATTGACTAAGCTCATGGTCTTTGGTGTCAAAAAACCGGGGATTAAATCCCAGCCCTGTCATTTATAAGCTGTGTGACCTTGAGTAAGTTATTTAAGAAATGTGAGTCCCACTTTACTCCTTGTAAAATGAAGGCTACATGACTTCTTGTAAAATGTAGCTATCTCACTGAACTTCTGTCTGTATTAAAATGAGATAATATACAACCAGGCTTAGAGCAAAAGTTCTCCATAGGGTGATGGTTGCTATTGACATTCCCAGCACAGTGCTCAGTAACCTGGACTTTGGGCTGCTTGAAGACACCTGTCTTCACCTTGTTTGCTAACTAGCCGTTTGGCCAAGGGTTACTTGAGTTATGCCCAAGTTAGACTTTCCAAGCCTCAATTTTCTCATTTATAAAATAGGGATGATAATCCTTCTCTTGAAAGGTGTTGTGAAGATTAAATGACATAATTGGCTAGCAAACTGCCCAGCACTCACTGTGCAAACTTTGTGGATAACAAGACCTGCTCTTATCAGTGTTGTGTGTCATTTGAATATAGGTAGATATATTAGTTTGCTAGGGCTGCCGTAACAAAATGCCACAGACTGGTTGGCTTAAACAACAGAAATTTACTCTCTCACAGTTCTAAAGGCTGGAAGTTCAAGGTCCAGATACCAGCCATGCACCATCTTCCCACTCCGTCTTCACATGGCCTTTCTTCTGTGAGCCCAAAAAGACATTTGAGGTACCCCAACATTCCTGGTGTGTGTTCCTCTTCTTAAAAGGACACCAATCCTACAAGGCTTTTATGACCTTATGTATCCTTACCCTTTTTTGTTTTTGTTTTTTTGAGATGTATCGTCACTCTCGTTGCCCAGGCTAGAGTGCAGTAGTGAGATCTCGGCTCACTGCAGCCTCTGCCTCCCGGGTTGAAAGGATTCTTCTGCCTCAGCCTCCCAAGTAGCTGGGATTACAGGCACCCGCCACCACGCCTGCTTAATTTTTTGTCTTTTTAGTAGAGACGGGGGTTTTGCCCTGTTGGCCAGGCTGGTCTCAAACTCCTGACCTTGGTGATCCACCCACCTCAGCCTCCCAAAGTTCTGGGATTACAGGTGTGAGCCACCACTCCCAGCCTATCCTTAACTATCTTCTTAAAGGCCCTATCTCCAAATACAGGGTTAGACCTTCAACATATAAATTTGAGGAGGGACACAATTCAGTCCACCATAGAACCAGAAGTCAGCCTGCAGTAGATTAAGGGGAGAGCAAGAAAACAGATCTAATGAATATGGTTAACTTTTCTGAGGAGTTTGACAAAATAAGAGGGAAGAGAGGTTATCATTATTTATATCATTATTTCTGTTGGTATTGAAAAAGACTGGTGAAATGGGAAGAACATAAGCTGTAGCATCAAAGACCTGGGTGTAAATCCTGTCCCTGTGCATACATACGGAAACCCATATATATGCATAGGATATATATATATGTTTATATATATATATATGTTTATATATATGTGTTTATATATATATATATGTTTATATATATATGTTTATATATATATATGTTTATATATATATGTTATATGTTATATATATATGTTTATATATATATGTTTATATATATAGTTTTATATATATGTTATAGATATATGTATGTCTTATATTATATATGTTTCATAGATATATATGTTTTATATTATATGTTTATATCTATATATGTATATATATGTTTTTATATATTATATGTATAGAGAGCATATTGTCTATATGTATATGTTTAGATATATCTGATATCTATTTATAATATGATATTGCGAGATATTTTTATATATTGACGATCTATAGCTATATAGTATGGATATTGATATAGATTATTAGATATAGTATTAGTTATAGATAATTTAGTAATATTTATATATAGACTATATATATTGATATAGTATGATATATTATTTATATATATATTAATATGTATATATATTGATATATATTTATATATATCTATCTATTATATATTTGACTTCTGGTCCTGCATTTCTTCATATCCATGAGACCTCAGTCCCATGTCTGTGAACACATAAACAATTATACCTCACTCTGGGGTTATTGTGAGGATTAGGATTATGCCAATCAAGCACCTTGCCCATCTCCTGGGATACAACAGGGGCTCAATAAATGTTAGGCACTGGGTTAAAACCACCCAAAATGCAGGCTCTTACAAGGTGGCTGAGTCACAACGAGAATTCATAGTCCTACATGGGAATCATGCTGTGCTCCCCACAGTTTGCCTCCAGGAATCAGAGTTGACTGGGTTCAGTGGTGTTGCTTTTTTTTTGAGGCGAAGTCTCGCTCTGTTGCCCAGGCTGGAGCGCAGTGGTGCGATCTCGGCTCACTGCAAGCTCCGCCTCCTGGGTTCACGCCATTCTCCAGCCTCAGCCTCCTGAGTAGCTGGGACCACAGGCGCCCGCCACCACGCCCGGCTAATTTTTTTGTATTTTTAGTAGAGACGGGGTTTCACCGTGTTAGCCAGGATGGTAGTGGTGTTGCTTTTTTAACTTACCGTATGCTGGTGATTGCTGATTTCAGTTTTGTTTTTAGAGCCTGTCAGCTGCCTAGACATAGAAACAGCCCTTTGGCAGGTAGGAGTGATTAAGAAGTAACGTACCAGACTGCTGGAAAAGCAAGAGAGCCCACAGGCAGACACTTCAAGGGCTTTTTGTTGTTGTTGTTGTTGTTGTTGTTGTTGTTGTTGTTGTTGTTGTTTTCTTTTTTTTTAAATGCTGCATGTGATGATCATCCTATCATACACACTTAATTCAATTATACTGATCCTCCAGCCCTGTGTCTTTTGTCTCAGACTTTGCATCTGCAGAGAAGGAAACTCTGTTTGTAGCACAGCTCAGATTGCTGCCCAATACAAAGGCCCAGAAGTTAATCCGCTGTTTTGTTTCTTTCCTGTGTAGAGGGTCACTAGGTCTAGACAAGGTTATGTTATGATTGAAAGACTGCTCAGAAAATTTAATTAAAATCCCCTCTACTTTTGCTGTATTTCCCAACACAATGAATAGAGAACATAGTGATTCTGAAGAAGACATTTGAGGTCCACCAACGGGCCACAAGTTTCAGTTTGAAAATTATTTCCCTATAGGGCAGCAAATATTCAAGGGATTGGAGAGGATCAGAAAGTTGAGCGGGAATATCATTTACCAGATTATTCTTAAGTGACAAAGGAGTATCAGACTCCCTGTTAGGTTCAGAGGATAAACAAGACATGTAAGATATTGATCTTGTCTGCAAAAAAAACGCACAATGGAGAAAACAAACATGAGCAGATGGTGATGTTATGTTTTACATGCTAGACAAGAACCAGAGTGTAGGAACGATGACCAGGAGGTCATCAATTCTGCATAGTGGGGCAATCCAGAGAGACTTCAGAGATGAGGCACTTATCTTTAAATTGGATCACGAAAGATATATACATTTTAACATGTGGAAAAGGAAAGTGGAACATTTTAGGTTGAAGAAATTGCACTATAAATGATTCAAAAGAAGATTACATCAGACGTTCAAGAAAGCACACCCTTTCTATTTGATATTATCTATTTACATAAGGTCTGTTGCATGGTATTTACTCCTGCATTGGCAAATACAGTAATACAACATAGTTGAAGTCATTGGATCAATAGCAGTCTGAAAGCAACATTTTCCGTCATCTTTTCTATCTCAGGACCCATTGAATAGAATCAACCCATTTGTTCAAATGAATGAAGGAGAAAATTGAAGGAGCCCCATTTTGGCTTTTTTGATTTTCCCCATAAAGCCCAGATCAATTTGTTAATGCCTCGGTGCCTTTTTCCAGCTACTTTTAGCTCTTCCCACATACTTTAGGAGCACAGCTACTTACTTTCCCACCAATTTTATCCCTGTCTGCTCAGTTTATTCTTAGCTTTCTCATCTTTTCATGTCCTTTCCTGTTTTTTTCTTCATCAATCACTATTCTGAAGCTTTTCCATTTCACTCTTTCCAGATAAGTTATTATAATATAAAAAGTACAAAGCAAATGTTTGTTTTTATCTATTACTCATTTTCACAAATATAGCCACTCCAAGTGTTTGTTTTATCACCAAGATTGTTGTTGTTTTTTTTTTTGTTTTTTTTTTGGTAAACTTCTTGAGGGCAATAATTAAGATATGCTAAGATTAGGGTACCACTCACCTTCTCTTCTTTGCTAAGTGAGAGCTTTGGTCCCTCAATGTTCTCAGTGAGGCAGAGCAATAAGGAGGAGCAGATGTTAGCAAGAGGTAGCATTATTAGTGTCAAAAATGACTCGACTTTGGCAAAGAGGACTACATTTCCAACTAACCCATGGGACAAGGGATTGGGGTCCTAGTGGTCCTGGGACGAGAGGAGCTGACTGTTATCCTTAGATCCTTCTCTCTGAGTCTAGAATGTGTAGTCAAGAAGAAAGGATAGAAAAGGGAAGCCACGGCTTCATACTGAGCCTGGATGTTTTTATTCCTGCTAAGTTCTTCATCTGAGGTGTGGATTGGTTTACACAACAGAGAGAATTCCTGTAAGCCACCATCTGACCCTACATCAAAGGAGCTGGACTAAAGGATGATATTCTTTGAGACACAAGCACCTGAACCCTAATATGTTTCCAAATCTTTCAGACTTGTGCTTACATGACCCTACGGCAAATGTGCAGATATTACCAGATGTTACTTGGGCCAGAAAAGGTTTTGTGGACAAATACCTTTGGGGTCATTTGGATTATGCAAAGTTAAACAGGACTCTTTGTTACAGGTCTTCTCAAACCTATATTTTTTAATATTTTGTGACAAAATTATATTAAAGTTCACAGCATTTTCCAAACATCTATGGGCACGAAATTCCCTTTTGCATAAAACATCTTTGAGAAATTATAGTGTAAACATAATTCACAAAGCAAAGTACAATATTTTAAAGCTTATCTATACCTCTTGACTCTATTCACTACAAAATGGACCTAAATAGAACATCCCATAGGCCCCCGTCCATCCAGTATGTACCCATGAAACCAACTGGTTGCTGGTTACTTTACCCATGTCAGCACCTAATCTGAACATTTTATTTTGTAGCTCAAGTCAAAATATCTGATTTCTTTTTTCACTTTACTTGTAAAATGAGCAGATGTCCTTCAATTATTTTTTTC
This sequence comes from Rhinopithecus roxellana, assembly GCF_007565055.1. Taxonomy (NCBI): domain Eukaryota; kingdom Metazoa; phylum Chordata; class Mammalia; order Primates; family Cercopithecidae; genus Rhinopithecus; species Rhinopithecus roxellana. The sequence continues at coordinate 174,385,239 of NC_044550.1, forward strand.
TCTCATAAATTATTGGGGTACAGGTGGTATTTGGTTACATGAGTAAGTTCTTTAGTGGTGATTTGTGAGATTTTGGTGCACCCATCACCCATGTATACACTGCACCATATTTGTAGTCTTTTATCCCTCTCCTCTTTCCCATTCTTCCCCCCAGGTCCCCAGAGTCCATTGTATCATTCTTATGCTGTTGTGTCCTCATAGCTTAGCTCACACAAATCAGTGAGAACATATGATGTTTGTTTTTCCATTCCTGAGTTATGTCACTTAGAATAATCTCCAGTCTCATCCAGGTCACTCCAAACGCCATTAATTCATTCCTTTTTATGGCTGAGTAGTAGTCCATTATTTAAATATATCAGTTTCTTTATCCACTCGTTGATTGATGGGCATTTGGGTTGGTTCTGTGATTTTGCAATTGTGAATTGTGCTACTGTAAACATGCGTGTGCAAGTATCTTTTTTGAATAGTGACTTCTTTTGCTTTAGGTAGATACCCAGTAGTGGGATTGATAAATGGTAGTTCTACTTTTAGTTCTTTAAGGAATCTCCTCACTGTTTTCCATAATGGCTGTACTAGTTGACATTCCCACAAGCAATGTAGAAGTGTTCCCTGTTCACTGTATCCACACCAACATCTACTATTTTTTGATTATGGCCACTGTTACAGGAGTAAGGTGGTACTGCATTGTGGTTTTGATTTGCATTTCCCTGATCATTAGTGATGTTGAGCATTTTTTCATGTTTGTTGGTCATTTGTATATCTTCTTTAGAGAATTGTCCATTCATGTTCTTAACTTACTTTTTAATGGGATTGTTTGTTTTTTTTCTTACTGATTTGAGTTTATTGTATATTCTGGATATTATTCCCTTGTCAGATGTATAGATTGTGAAGATTTTCTCCCACTCTGTGCGTTGTCTGTTTACTCTGCTGACTATTCCTTTTGCCATGCAAAAGTTCTGTAGTTTAATGAGGTACCAGCTATTTATCTTTGTTTTTATTGCATTTGCTTTTGGATTCTTGGTCATGAGATCCTTGCCTAAGCCAGTATCTAGAAGAGTTTTTCCAATGTTATATTCTAGAAATTTTACAACATCTGGTTTTAGATTTAACTCCTTAATCCATCCTGAGTTGATTTGTGTATAGGTGAGAGAAGAAGACCCAGTTTCATTCTCCTACATGAGGCTAGTCAATTATCCCAGCACCATTGGTTGAAAGGGTATCTTTTCCCCCACTTTATGTTTTTGTTTGCTTTGTCAAAGATCAGTTGGCTTTAAGTATTTGGGTTTATTTCCAAATTCTCTATTCTGTTCCATTGGTCTATGTGCCAATTTTTATACCAGTACCATGCCATTTTGTTGACTATGACTTTATAGTATAATTTGAAATCAGGTAGTATGAGGCCTCCAGATTTGTTCTTTTTGCTTAGTCTTGCTTTGGCTATGAAGCTATGCAGGCTCTTTTTTGGTTCCACATGAATTTTAGAATTGTTTTTTCTAATTCTGGGAAGAATAATGGTGGTATTCTGATGGGGATTACATTGAATTTGTAGATTGCTTTTGGCAGTATAGTCATTTTCACAATATTTATTCTACCCATCCATGAGCATGGGATGTGTTTCCATTTGTTTGTGTCATTTATGATTTTTTTCAACAGTGTTTTGTAGTTTTCCTTGTAGAGGTCTTTTGACTCCTTTGTTAGGTATATTCCTAAGTATTTTATATTTTTGCAGCTATTATAAAGGAGTTGAGTTCTTGATTTGATTCTCTGTTTGGCCACTGTTAGTGTGTAGAAGAGCTACTGATTTTTGTACATTAATCTTCTATCCAGAAACTTTGCCGGATTCTTTTATCAGTTCTAGGAGCTTTCTGGAGAAGTCATTAGGATTTTCAAGGTAAACAATCATGTCATCAACAAACAATGAGAGTTTGACTTCCTCTTTACCAATTTGGATGCCCTTTCTTTCTCTTGTCTGATTGCTCTGGCTACGACTTCCAGTACTATGTTGAAGAGGAGTGGTGAGAGTGGGCATCCTTGTCTTGTTCCCATTCTCAGAGGGAATGCTTTCAACTTTTTCCCATTCAATATTATGTTGGCTGTGGGTGTGTCATAGATGGCTTTTATTACATTAAGGTATGTGCCTTCTATGCCAATTTTGCTGAGTTTTAATCATAAAGGAATGTTGGATTTTGTTGAATGGTTTTCAGCATCTACTGAGATGATCATGTGATTTTTGTTTTTAATTATGTTTATGTAGTGTATCACATTTATTGACTTGCGTATGTTAAACCATCCCTGCATTCCTGGTATGAAACCCACTTGATCATGGTGAATTATCTTTTTGATATGTTGTTGGATTTGGCTAGCTAGTATTTTGTTATGGATTTTAACATATATGTTCATCAAGGATATCAGTCTGTAGTGTGTAGTGTTCTCTTTTGGTTATGTCATTTGCTGGTTTTGTTATTAGGGTGACGCTGGCTTCATAGAATGAATTAGGGAGGTTTCCTTGTTTATCTCCTTATATCTTTCTTCAGATGTCCTTCAGTTCTGACAGTCTAAGGTTCTATTTTTGTTTGTCTGTTTGTTTGAGACATGGTCTCATGCTGTCACCCAGACTGGACTGCAGTGGTGCCATCACTGTTCACTGCAGCCTCAGCCTCCTGGGCTCAAGCAATCCCCCAACCTCAGCCTCCCAAGTAGCTGTGAAAAATATCTGATTTCAATGGACTCCTTAGAGAACATTAGCAGAGTCTATCTTGTAGTTGCATTATACATAGGGCACAAAACTGATTATTATTAAATGACAATTCCATTGTTTATGACTAGTGGTTGTTATATAGAAACAAATTCCAGGTTGGACTACTGGTGATCTTTTATGTTTTTCTAACTGCACCTTTAAAATGCTAGAGATGCTGGTGAGGTTGTAGAGAAAAAGGGAAACTTTTACACTGTTGGTGGGAGTGTGAATTAGTTCAACCATTGTGGAAGATAGTACAGTGATTCCTCAAAGACCTAGAGGCAGAAATACCATTTGACCCAGCAATCCCATTATAGGGTATATACCCAAAGGAATATAATTCATTCTATTATAAAGATACATGCATGCATATGTTCGTTGCAGCACTGTTCACAATTAGAAAGTCACAGAATCAACCTAAATGCCCACAAATGACAGACTGGAAAAAGAAAATGTGGTACATATACACCATGGAATACTATGCAGCCATAAAAAGGAGAGAGATCATTTTATTTGCAGGCACATAGATGGAGTTGGAAGCCATTATCTACAGCAAACTAATGCAGGAACAGAAAACCAAACACTGCATGTTCTCACTTGTAAGTGGGAGCTGATTGATGAGAACACATGGACACATTGCCAGGGAACAACACACACTGGGCACCTGTTGGGGGAGGGAGAGGATCAGGAAGAATAGCTAATAGATGCTGGGCTTCATACCTGGGCGATGGGATGATCTGTGCAACAAACCACTGTGGCACACCTTTATGTAAGAAACCTGCACATCCTGCACGTGTACCTCTGAACTTAAACGTTGGAAAAAATAAAGAAATACATGTTACTACACTGTTAGATTTATAGAGTAATGTATATTACTACTTAAACTTTTTATTTGAAGTAATCATATAATGCACTGATTATCTGAAATAAATTCCTGTGCTCTTTTTTGTTATCTTAAAAAAAATGCTAGAGTTGTAATATCTACATTAATGACAAGAATATGCAAAAGAAATCATGTACAAGTGTTTTAGCTTAATGCGCTTAAACTGGGAAATGTAAAGGCCCTATTGGCATTGTGAGGGTCCTTCCTCTGTGGACAATCACAGACACTAGCAGACATGTTCTTCTGTTTTCCTGTGTTGCTATGTGTAAGCCTCGGTGAGCAGCGGCTGGTCCTAAGACTCTTTCTTGTTTTCTTCCACAGACAGCGTGGAAGATGAACTGGAGATGGCCACCGTCAGGCATCGGCCTGAGGCCCTGGAGCTTCTGGAAGCCCAGAGCAAATTTACCAAGAAAGAGCTTCAGATCCTTTACAGAGGATTTAAGAATGTAAGAACTTTCTTTTTGACTTTACCTTCACACAGTTCCCGGAGGAACATTGAGACATGAGAGGAAAAGGGGGAAAATATCCCATTCTGTGAGAGCCCCATCATATGTGTATTTCATACTGATCCTTCCTAGATAGGAATATAATCAGTATCTGTGGACTTTGATCCTCTGTGGCACACCCATGCTGGTACACTGTAATTGCCCATTAAACAAAGAGAGTTTCTGAGAAAGGTTTATTCAATTCAGTTCTCGGTTGAAATATTTTCTCTTTGTCAACTATAATGACATAATTTCAATAAACCTCCATTGTTTCCTTAGTTTTTAAATACAGGCTGGTGCTTGACTTGAGTCTTGAATATAGATTGAGGTCTATCAAGGGATTCCATTCCTGGCATTGGAGGATAATTACTGTAAATTTCATAGTTGAAAAAACCATGCTGCCAATGTCTGTAAACCAGAGGTGTCTGTAGGTCATCACTGTACCTGGTTCTCTGCAATCCAGGTGTGCAGATGCCCCTCCCTCCTGGGTGAATCATCTCCAAAAGGGAATGAGAGTCCGGAAAAAACCCAGAGGGTGGGGTGACAGAAAGTGAGTGGATCCAGGCAGTATATGAGACACAGTCTCTTACTAGACACTTCGTATGTGCTAAGGGTTAAACTAGATGCTGCAGGTTATTCAAAAGTCAGAGAAGATACACTTGTATCCTTAAGGAGCTTATGGTCTGAACAGGGAGAGAAAACTTGTTGTCATGAATCTATTTGAAAACAGGTCATCCTTAAAGGCATCAAATGTTTATGTATCAAATAGCATATACACCCCAACATATAGTTTGTTCTTATACATATGGAAACCAAAGTAGCTACAGGCACCCCTGGAGATCCAAATTAAATTGCTTTGATCCTTTTTGAAACCCATCCCCTAAGATCCCCAGTTCCACGGCATGTAGAAGTCTGTGATGTCCAAGGATTTCTTCTAATTCCATCCTCTTCAGATCTGACCCCCCCGCCCCCAACAACTGCTGCCTTTGTCCAACCTTGTGCAGACCAGATAAGAATCTCTGCCTCTTCTTTGGGATCCACGACAACAATTTACTCAGAGAATTCATACCGGTAGTTGACACTGCAGAATATTTGTATAGGGTTTCCACATGCACACTGCACACAAGTTTCCACCATCTGTCTGAATGAATGGGGTCTGTCTTTCTCCCATTTCTGCTCCTCACCCCCTTCTCCTTGCCCTGGGCTTTCTAAGTTTTTCTCCCTCTATTATGCAGAGGAAGTTTGTTTCTCCTCCAAAACTTAATGATCTGCAAAGAGCTAGGACTTTGTGGTAATGGGGGCAGAGGAGATTATAATGGAGGTGAGTGCTCATCACACACACAGACCGCTGATTAAAAGGAATCTTGATGGGTAATCTATCAAGACAATACATATAAATAAACCTGCATAAAGAGAAAAGGGCTTTGACAACTAGGAAAGAGGATGAGTAGTTATGCCTATTCTGCAATGGCTCTGCTTCAGAGACAGCAGGCATTTGCAATGAAACAGTGGTACTGATGACTGGCAGTAGAAAAACAATGAGCAGCAAGGACAGAAAGGAAAGGAGGTGTAAAAGACCAATCTGGACTAAAAGTCAGTGCTCAGAGGAGGCGAATCACAGAATAAAACTTAAAATGTGTTCATGTGAACACCTAAACTTCTTTGCTCTGATTCAGACATCTAGTAATAAGTATACTTTTTTTTTTTCTTTTTAACATTGGATTGTACACCAGATACAAAATAGTTGTCGAACACAGGAGAACTGAATCCAATCTCCCAGCATCCCTGTATTCCTCGACTGCTGCTATGTTATTATTCCACTGCCATCCCGTAGGGTTTCTCTGTTTGGGGTCTGGCTGCCTTTCATTGCATTTGCTATAAATTGGAATCATGATTACTGCCATTATTAACCTTTGCAGCCAGCATCTCTGCAGCATGTCTAATACAAGTGCCACTTCACAATAAATTGCTAGGCTCCAAAGTCTGCATTCATTGCTTTATTTTATTTTTTGTGGCCCATATGTCTTTCTCTTCTTCCTTCTCTCTCCTTCCCCTCTTTTCCCAAACTCTTTTCTTTCCCCTTTTTTAATCCTTCTGACCCCACCTCTTATTTCTTCACTCCTCCTTTCTTTCTCTCCTTTTTTTTTTTTTGGTTTACCTCTTCTGTCTCTTCCCCTTGTGAATTATTGTCTCTTTTCAGCTCTTCCCCATTCTCCTCTTTCTCTATTTTTTTCTCTTCTCTGTCTTTATTGCTTTCTCTTTCTCCCATCTCACCCCACCCCAAGAGACAAATTTCCATCAGACCTGAATATACCAAAAGCCTATTTTATATACTTCTTTAAAAGAAAGGACTTTGCAGTTTGCTCAGAAAATATTAATAGACATCTCTGATAAATCAAACATGAGTGGCCTTTTAATTTTGATTTCCCCCTAGTCAAATGTACAGTTCTAATAAATGAACCCTAAGCATAGCAGAAATACACTAAGCAGGTCAACGGCACTTGGGTTTTATAGCATGGTAGTAAACTGAGGCAGCTTCCATCTGAGAAAGGAAACCAACTGCCTTGGTTCCCTGAACACCAATTACCCCAAAGCCCTTAAGATCACAAATTCATTTCCCTGGAATCAGTTGGGATACTCATTTTTAATGCAACTTTGAAAACTCTCCATACTTTGATTCAAAGGATAAACCATTCGTCAACATATTAAAATGGTCACACTTGTGTGAAAGTAGCTCAACATAGCTAGGCACCCCTGCAAGTAAATATGACCAGCATAACTCCACCATTTTTTTTCCCCATATGGTATCTCTGATACATCCCTTCACATTTTCAACATACATTGTTAATGTAAATTGGAAATGAGAGGAAGGGAAGATAGAGAAAGAAAAACCTCCTCCCTCACCCCATCTTACTCACTGAGGCGCCCACACATTTTTAGGTCTCTTGCCAGATGCTGAGTCTCCAAAGGTGAGCAGCTGATAGAGACAGAAGAATATAGTACACTGTCTACCTATAATGAGCCTCAGAATCACCTGAAGGGCTTGTCAAGACACAGATTCCTGGGCCCCATCTTGGAAGATTATGACTTAGTAGGGTTGGGATTGGGTCACAGAATTTGCATTTTTTTTTTTTTTTTTTTTTCACAAGTTCCCAGGTGATGCTGATGCTACTGGTCCAGAGACTATACTTTGAGAATCACTGGTTTTGTGCAGGTATCATAAGCTTTGGTGTCACTCAGCCTCAGGTCATGTTACTCATTTGGGCAGTTCCCTCTAACTCAGGAGACCGTGTGTCTTTGTCTATAAACTGGGATAATGATAACTAGATTGCACTTTTTTAAAGAAATAAATATAATAAACATGAAGTTCAATAAAAAGGAATTATTATAGTGTGGTCCCCAATGATCAACCTCAGCTGTATGTTCTGTCAAAGTGGGACAGTCATCGTTGGCCTACATACCTCCCAGGCAGTGTTTGGGTTTTGGACTACATAATTATGTATTAGGAAGGATGCAGAAAATGCAAACTATTATCTACAGCTCAGCAGTCTCAAACTTAAATGCATGTTGCAACCATCTGGGGAGCTTTACAAATTAAAAATAGTGGCTACTATGCTTGGTGATTCTGATGTAATTGCTCTAGGAAAAAGCTTCAGCATTAGGAATTATAAAGCTCTTCAAGTAATTATATTGTGCAGGCAAGGTTGAGAACCATTGAACTAGATATATAACATATACAAGGTACTTCTAGCACAAAAAGAAGTGACCTGTTAGTGATGAGCTCTATCATAGCAAATACCAATGACTAGGCTAGCTACATTGGAACCTCATGAAGTCTTTGGTGTGTATATGAAGTGCATGTGTGTTGTGTGTGGGTGTATGTGTGTGTGTAGCGGTTGGAGAGAGGTAACAGGTCTTATTTTTGAGGATTTTTATTCAGTTAACTCTGGGATGATGCTTAGGAATTTTTCTTTTTTTTTAATCTGAAGTCCTTAATTTATTAAAAATATTTTACATTACAACAGACAGTGAACAGAAAGCCACATTTGAGAACAAATGGTCAAAAGGTCACACAAATATCAATATACCTGTTTCATAATCTTGCTTTGCTGTACTCTTTCAAAACCAGTTATAGCTTCAGTTCAATTTTAGGTGGTTGTAAATGATATTTTTACAACTGGGGCATTAAGTTTTAATATAGTGATGCCAATGCCGCTTTGGCATTTTCTGCCATTAATTAATAATATATGGCCTATTCTTCCCATTTTTAAGGCACAGGATGAGTTGCAAATAGTTAGACCTCTGTGCTTCAGATACCTGGTTCCTTCTATGGAATCTTTCCCTGCTTCCTTTTTTTTCTTTGCTCTGGATTATAATAGGTAAAATTATCCATTAGAATCAAATATATCATTAAGGCATCACTTTAATACCTGCTAATGTCCTTTTGACATAAAATGTTATGTTACTCTCTATCTTTTGTATCTAAAATAGAAGGATGTTTATATTCATTTTCTATTGTCAGGTAACTATTTGCCAAATACTAAATGGATTTCTAAATCCATTTAGTAATGGATTTAGAAAGCATTCATTCATAGCATACTGTCTCAAGGATCAGGAGTTCAGAAATGACTTAGCTAAGTGCTCTGGTTGGAGTTTCATGAGGCCACAATTAGAATCATGATTGGGCTGCATTTCTTTCTGGATCGTGGATCCCTTTCTAAGCTCCTGTGGTTGTTGGCAGAATTCAATTCTTTGTGGTTGCACATATGAGATTCCCCTTGCTGGCTGTCAATGTGGGGCCACACAGCCCCTAGAGGCTACCTGCAGTCTGTTTCCACCTGGCCCTCTTGCAGGCTCCCTTGTAATATGGAAGCTGGCTTCTTCAAAGCCAGCAACATAGAGTCTCTCTAGTCCTATAACGGGTAGTACAATCATGGATGTGGCATCTCATCCCATCAACTCTGTGTGATGCATGCGCCTAATTGAAGAGACAACCTGAACAGGCAAAGTGTGAGCAATAAGGCTGTGTAGTCACCCAGGTACAAGTGGGCTGAGTCCAAAAAGGGAGTCAGCCCTTTTTGGGAGAGTGGAGGGTGGTGCGATTGGAGCTCATTTCATAGGTTAGGGTAAGCAGTGGAAAGTTACAGTTAGGGGCCATTTATTGCGGGCAGGGGAAGAAGGTTGCAAGATACATTATCACAAGGTGGGAGGGGTCATAGAGCACAGTGTCACGAGGTTGATTGATCAGTTAGGGTAGAGCATGCTACAATGGTAGAATGTTGCAAGGTTGCCTAATCAGCTAAGACAGGTACTAGCCGTTTTTCTTCTTTTGTGGTTTTCCTGTTGTCCTAGACTTACTGGCTCCAGGAGACCTTCTGGACATGTACATGTGGGTCACAGGGGTCACGAAGGCTTGACCATGGCACAGTGTGCTCAGGGGATCTCACGCTCTGCATATCTCAGCATTCAAGATGAGGAGAGTTTAAAAGGTGTGATTCACTGGGGGTCACATAGGGTGTATCCATCACAGTGGAGCTTGTGAGGAGGCAGCGATCCCTGTAGAGCAAAGCAGCTGAACGTGTTTTCAGTCACATCTCAAACGCAGTTAATCCCCACTCTCAGTGTTTGGCTTGTTATCCAGACACCCTCCTTGGGCATTTCATCAAGAACAGAACCATACTTTTTTTTTTTTATTAACTTTTTTTTTTTAATTTTATTATTATTTTCTTTTATTATACTTTAAGTTCTAGGGTACATGTGCATAACGTGCAGGTTTGTTACATATATATACTTGTGCCATGTTGGTGTGCTGCACCCATCAACTCGTCATTTACATCAAGTATAACTCTCAATGCAATCCCTCCCCCCTCCCCGTGATAGGCCCCGGTGTGTGATGTTCCCCTTCCCGAGTCCAAGTGATCTCAAAGGATATGAACAGACATTTCTCAAAAGAAGACATTCATACAGCCAACAGACACATGAAAAAATGCTCATCATCACTGGCCATCAGAGAAATGCAAATCAAAACCACAATGAGATACCATCTCACACCAGTTAGAATGGCAATCATTAAAAAGTCAGGAAACAACAGGTGCTGGAGAGGATGTAGAGAAATAGGAACACTTTTACACTGTTGGTGGGATTGTAAACTAGTTCAACCATTATGGAAAACAGTATGGCGATTCCTCAAGGATCTAGAACTAGAAGTACCACATGACCCAGCCATCCCACCACTCGGTATATACCCAAAGGATTATAAAGCATGCTGCTATAAAGACACATGCACACGTATGTTTATTGCGGCACTATTCACAATAGCAAAGACTTGGAATCAACCCAAATGTCCATTTTTCTATTTTGGGTAGAGACAGGATTTCACCATGTTGGCCAGGCTGGTCTCGAACTCCTGACCTCAGGTGATCCGCCTGCCTCCACCTCCCAAAGTGCTGGGATTACAAGCGTGAGCCACTGTGTCCAACCTTCTTTCAAATTTTAAACCATAAAATGTCATGCTAAACATTTTAAATCGTACAGAGGATTAGAGATTGAAATATCAAACTGTCCTAGGTACAGGAAACTTCTAGTAAGGTGGGATGAGAAGTTTCCTGTACCTAGGACAGTTTGATATTTCAACTTCTAATCCTCTGTATGATTTAAAATGTTTAGCATGACATTTTATAAGTTTAAAATGTGAAAGAAGGCTGTTAGTTTTCTCCTTTATTTTCAGAGGTATATTTTATGTGCATACATCTGTGTGGAGAGATTATTTTGACAAAAATGTTACCTTCATTTATGTAGTCACTTAGAAATCCAGGCTGGCCATGGTGGCTCACGCCTGAAATCCCAGCACTTTGGGAAGCCTAGGCGGGTGGATCACTTTAGGCCTGGAGTTGAAGACCAGCTTGACCAACATGGCAAAATCCCATCTCTACCAAAAATACAAAGATTAGCCAGGCATGGTGGTGTGCACCTGAAATCCCAGCTACTCAAGAGGTTGAGGCACAAGAATCCCTTGAACCTGGGAGGTGGAGGTTGCAGTGAGCCAAGATTGTGCCTCTGCACTCCAACCTGGGCGACAAAGTGAGACCCTGTCTCAAAGAAAAAAAAAAAGGTAAATCCAGTTGTCTTTCTGGGCTCCTCCCTCAGAACGTCCTGTTTGTAATTAATCTCCAAATTCAGCCAATTCTCCAGTCTTTGTGCCTCTCACACGCTGCTGTCACTGTCACCTCTCATCTGCATGTCTGCAATGGCCCAGACTCCTTGCCGACAGTCCTGTCTTCCTCTGAACCATTCTCCACTGTGCAACTGAAAAGGTGTTTCTAAACAACAAATAGAAACCAGTCAGTTCCTACTTAAAACCAATTGCTGGCTGCTGCTTTCTTTTTTTTTTTTCCTATGAGAAGAGAGACTCAATTGTCTTACACACTCACCCAACAAATATTTCTTGAACATCTACTATAAGTCAGATATTGGGTTAGATGCTGTCTATACTGCAGTGACTCAACTAGTCCATGATCAGCCAGACCTTGACCAACCAGCTTCTGCTGACTTTTCCCATCTCACCCCTCACTCTTCCCTATTTACTCTGCTCCAGCCAGAAGGAACTGCCTGCAGCTGAAGTGCACCCCTCTGAAGGGCCTTGACCTGGACTTTTTCTCCTGCGAGAAATGTTGCTTCCCACAACTCCCTTCTTCATCAGGACAATGCCTACACCTTCACCACATCTATACTTAAACTTCCTTTCAATATATTTTTCCATTATTTATTCTCTGAGTGCTGAGTTCACGCTCATCACTGTGAAAGGTATTTAGGATATACTGACAAAAAAAGACAGATAATTTTCCTTTAGAGTTTATATTCCATTGGGGGAAGATAGTGAAAAGAGGGGCAAAAAGCAAACGCATAGTTAAATAAGAAAATATCTAGTTGTGGTAGAAGTAGGATAACATTGCTACAAAGAAGTAGAGCAGGAAGCTTCTTTCGATGGGGCGGCTAGAGAAAGGGAAGTGGCATTGCATTATATCTACAATGTCAAGAAGGGCACAGCCATGAGAAGGTAGAAAAAGTACATTCTAGGCACAAACAGCAGCCTAAAACCGTGAGGCAAGAGTGAGCAAGAGTGACTGAAACCTGGAGCATCGTTTGTATTTTATTTTAAGGATAGTGGGGAACTACCAGTTTTTAAAAGTTCAGATATAAATAAAGCATTGATTTTTTTTTTTTTCTTTTTAAGGTGGCCCTGGAACGCTACTCTAAGCAAAACAGAGTGTAGGACATCAAAGTAAAATTGGAGACCCTCTAGAAAGCTGGTCCAAGAGATTAAGACAGAAAGGAGATGTGGCTTAGACCAGGATAGTAGCAAGTAGAGAAGGAGAGAAATGATGGGCTTGGATATATGGTGGAGGTTGAGCTGAGTGGATGTCGTGATGGTTTGGATCAAAAGGTGAGGGAAATTGAGGAGGACTCGGGGCTATCTTGAGAGTTTTGGGGTTGAAAGACTTATCTGTGGAAAAGCGTTCTCTGATTTCTCCTTAAGTAGGTTTGGAGACTCTGCTGTGTGCTCCCTTCATTGTGCTTATTTTGGGTTTCCTCTTCGCTTGTTGATTCCTCTCCTATTTTTTAAGCTTCCTGACAACAGGCGCTGCACCTTCTTTACTACAAAATTCTCAGCCCTTCAAACTGTGTCTTGTATATGACAGGTAATCAATAAATATGTGTGAACAAATGAATGACCCCAAACAAAAAGATTGGAGGCCGGCCCAATAAAATTGTTATCTTCTCTCACTTTCTTATTTTTAGTTCCTTCCACATCTACTGAGTAAAATTGAAGTGCTATTAATTTGCTTTTTTTGAAAAATAATCTAATAATAGGGGGAATGAAAGAGCATGGGTCCTTTAGTATAAGAACTACACACAGTAGTTTAACACCTTCTATGTGTTTTATCAAGTACTACTCAAAAATATTAAGAGCAATCTCAAATGATAACAAAGAACTTCCTTTGATTCCATTGCAAGACCCTCCATCTGGTAGATTGTTCATGTCCTGTGTTTGCCCATCAGATACTATTCTATCAAATGAGTAATGGGATTTCTGTGGTTTCAAAATCCCTTTCACTCTTGCAACATACTTCAAAGTTGAGAAGGAGATGGAGGTGTTGGTATCCAGCATGTCACCGTATGTATTAGACAGAATAGGATCAATACTGCAACATGCAGCTCCAGTATCTCAGTGGTTTAAGACAACAAATGTTTGTTTCGCTTTCATTTCCTAATCCTATGTGATTCAGTTGGGGACAGGATGGGGTTTCTGTTCAACTCATTTATGGAGGATACTTCTTCCATCTTGTGGTTCCACTATTGGCTATGGTGTCGGCTTCCTCCACTGGGTCATCTGCATCTGGTCCTCAGTTGAGAGCAGGAAGATGGTGTGGGGCATTTGGAGGGCCTATCTTGGACTAACGGACATTCCACCCATCAGAGATCAGTAATATGGTCCAACTTGATTTCAAGACAGGCTGAGAAATACAGTCTTCCTATGCACTCAGGTAGAAAATAAAATTTTGTTTTCTCCAAATGAGAGAATGATATGGAAGATAGATATGTTAGGGGTTCCCAAGGTTATCTCCCATTTTGATGATTTGCTAGGGAATGTACAAGACTCAATATACAATCACACAGTTATGATTTATTACAACAAAAGAAAGCAAAGCAAAATCTGCAAAGGGAAAAGGCACATGGGATAATGTTTGGAGGAAACCTGAGGCAAGCTTCCAAGAATTCTTTCTGAGTGAAGTCTCACAGGAAATGCTTAATTCCCCCAGCAATGAGTCATTGTGATAGCATTTATAAAATGTTGTCTAGCAAGGAAGCCATTAGACCTCCAGTACTTAGCAGGTATCTAAATTCCGGACTCCGAGAAGCAAAGCAGATGTTCAACATAAACCATATTGTTTGCATAAACAGTATAAGCACAGTGAGCCATTGGATTCAAAGAATGGTAGACACTCTCCCAAAATCCAAGTGGCCAGCCTTGCAAGCAGGCCTTTCTAAGGATAGTGATCTCACACCACACCTGTTATGTTAACTCGTTTCTGTGCAAAAATGGACATATGTCGAGGTAAAATTTAGAATGTAATTAGATTCCAGTTCTGGTTACCCTTGGGCAAGATAATCCCTGGGTTTCATATGTCACCTGCAAAATTGAATAACATCTCATAGATGCTTTGCAAAGACAATAAATGTAAAGCAAAAAGCACGGACCCTGTCTTATGACAACACTCAAAATGTAGCTGCTATTATTGTTATTGCTATTATCATTAACACTATTAGGACCACTGTTATCATGCCAGTACTCCGAATTGTGTTATAATCTAGTTCTTTCTTAAAGTTTCTTTTCCCCACTCTCACACTTTGATTCACATTATGTACATATATGTATATAAATTTGCTTTTTGAAAAATTATATATTTATATATCTTTATCCAATATAGATATACATTGTATACAATGTACATTGTATACAATATAGATATCTATTTGCTTTTTGAAAAATCTAATGATAGGGGAATCTAATATATTCTTATATCTCTATGTATAGATATATTCTTATATAGAGATAGATATTTATAGATATTTGCTTTTTGAAAAATTATGTATGACTATAGCTATAGATCTATATCTCTGTAGATATATATGCTGTATTCAAATTGGAATATAGTTGAATATGGGTGCATGCTAAGCACTGGATGTCTAATGACTTATTTGTTAGATAACATTTTATAAATTTTATCACAATGATAATGTTATACATATATTCCCACATATAAATTTGAGAGTTACCGCCCAGAAAAAGTTAGAAAACACAGATTTGTTCTTAGCCCTATGAAGAGTTGTCAGAGAACAAATCTGAAAATAGTGCCTTTATTGTGGTTACTTGTATTCTGTCCCTTGAGTTCCTCAAGAAAGTAACATTATCTTTCTCATAGTGATTCCCTCACTGGGATTTTGCAAAAATCAAAAGAGTTAGCATAATTTTTGATGTCTTAAAACATAACATAAAAAGGTAGGTAGTTTTTAAAAACAGCTTACGTAAAAGTAACCTCTAAATAATATAAAAATTCATTAAAAATCTTTCTAAAGAATTCGAGATTTTCTTTATTGATTCATCTGCAACAATCCTGTAAGAAAGCTCCCATTTTCTTTCTCTTTCAAGTCATAGTTGGTTTGGTCCAGGCTGATGTGGCAGCTCTGCTCCAGCAGGACGTCATTCAGGGACCCAGTTTCCTTCCAACACATTGTCCTGCTATCCCTTACTACCATCTGTATCCTGTATACTGGGTCACTGTCATGTTCAGATCCTGAGGGAAAGTGAGGTAGTCATAGTCCGGGGGTAAGTGACTCTTCATTTAAAGATGACGTGAAGAGTCTCGACATCACTTTTATTCACATTAAGGGCTTGAACTTAGTCACAAAGATCATCTAGCTACAGGGGAAGCTGGGAAATGTAGTTTCTGGCTAAACATCAGTGTATAAATATAAAAGGGGAAGTTGGATTTGGGGGAACAAACAGCATTCTGATAAAGTCAATAAAACTTGCCTCTACTGAATTTTTCTGGTTAATATTCCTAAAAGTTTCCTTAGATTCAGCTAATCCTCCTAAGACATTTTTTTTTGTTTTAGTCTGGGAGCAGTATGAACTGATGTATTTCAAACTCAAATATCACTTGAAGAACCAGTATTTAGAAATAATACTAAGACTCTGTCTTATGAACCCTTTGAGATTTTCTACTTCCCTTAGCACTGTACATCAGAACTGAGTACATAACAAATTCAAAAGCAGCTTCATCCAAAGAGGCTTGTTAATAGAACTTGTTGCACATAGAACCTAGTCTTCACCGCACAGACCCCATGCAAGGGTGGTAACTTTAACAGCATTACTCGTTTTTATTTTTTGAAAGAACTAATTGGTTCACAAAAATACATCACTAAGGCTGGGCATGGTGGCTCATACCTGTATTACCAACACTTTGAAACGCCGAGATGGGTGGATCACCTGAAGTCACAAGTTCAAGACCAACCTGGCCACCATGGCAAAACCCCGTCTCTACTAAAAATACAAAAACAAAAAAAATTAGCTGGGCATAGTGATGTATGCCTGTAGTCCCAGCTACTTGGGAGGCTGAGGCATAACAATTGCTTGAACCTAGGAGGTCGAGGTTGCAGTGAGCAAGACTGTGCCACTCTACTACCGCCTGGGTGACAGAGCGAGACTCCGTCTCAGAGGAAAAAATATATATATATGTATATAAATATATATCACTGAGAACTCAATACGTAATTTTTCAAGTTCAGTACATATTTTTTAAAGAGCCTGCTGTGCAACTTAGCTGTTTTGTGGCTAAAACTAAAATTAAATTCTAGGGCACCATTCATCACTGTACATTGCTGGCAGTAAACGTACTCCATAAAATCAGATCATTTTCTGCTTTTCACAATCCCCATTTAAATGTGTTCATTAATAGAAGTGTAACTGGCAATTATTCCAGTGATCCTGCAGGCATTCAAATCTTTATTAAAATAAAATATGTTGCCAAAGCTTTGGAAGTCTTTTCAATGCTATATTTGGGCTGAGTGTGTGAGACTCTAAGTCCTCTTAAATCTGTGTTGACTAATTTAATTTCAGGAAAATACAAGGGAGGAGAATGTGTCAAAAGAAAATGAGAAATAATCAGTTGTTTTCTTGTCTATTCACATTTTAGTAAATTATGCTGAACATCTGGTATTCCAACTCCCATAAAATTTTAGAAGATTGGGTCAAAACTTTTCATCTCAAGTTCCCTGTGGTTGTTAATTGTTTTCACAAACACATATTAAGCATTGAGGACCAACTGCTTACTGAATGCTTAATATATTCCAAAGACTTTGCTAGTATTGGATATATATTGATGCAAAACAGAATCGTTCTCACCTGATAGACACTAGAGTGTAGTGGAGGAAGGGGAAATTAATAAGCAAAGAATTACTTAAGGGCAAATTATGGTATATCCAATGGAAACAAAATAGGACAGAACTCTGTGAAAGAGACTCCTATGGATGCAGGAGACCTACAGAAACTATGACAATAAGTTTTATATGTCAACGAAGCTATACTAGGGTGCCCAGTTGTTTGGTCAAATACTAATCTGTTTTACTGTGAACGTATTTTGTAGATGTGATTAACATCTATAATCAGTTGACTTTAAGTAAATCAGATTACCTTTGATAATATGAGTGGGGTTCACTCAATCAATTGAAGGCCTTAAGAGCAAAAACTGAGGTTTCCCAGAGAAGCAGAAATTCTGCCTTGACTATAATGTAGAAATCCTGCCTGAGTTTCCAGCCTGCTCACCTGCCCTACAGATTTTGGACTTGCCATTCCCCATAATCACATTAGCCAATTCTTTAAAATAAATCTATAGATAGATGATAGATAGACATAGATCCAATCATCTCTCTTCTCTGGAGAAATCTGAGTGATATAGCACTTTCTGAAGTTGATATAGGCCTTTCTGAAGTTGAGGGTTTTTTAATGGCAGACCTAAGGAGAAAACCAGTAATGAAAGAAGCAAGGAAAAAGTTATTCCCAGTTGAAGACACAGCAAGTGCAAAACCCCTAAGGAAGGAAAGGGATTATTGTGTTTAAGAAACTGATGGAGGTTGGTGTGACCAAATCACCATGATTGAGGGAGAAGGTGTTATAAGATGAGACCAGCCAGGTAAGACATAGAGCAAGTCAAGCAGAGTCTTGCAGGCTGGATTTGACTCATTGTGTAATGTGAAATCATTAAAGGATTAAGTAGGATAATGACACAAGCTTATGTTTGTAAAACAAAACTCTATTTGGCAAATAATGGATTTGGTCATGGAGGGAAAATAAAGAAAGAATAGGTAAAGAAGATATTGCAGTAGGCTAGCCAAGTTATGATGGTACATTGGATTAGAAATTTTAATTGTTGAGATGTAAAGAAGTGAAAGGATTTAATCTATATTTTATAAATAAAAATGACAGAATAAATAGGTTGAATGTGGCTAGGAGGGAAAGAGCGACAATATAGATGATTCCAAGTTTTCTGACGTAAACAACTGGGCAGGTATTGTTACCATTTACTAAGATGCAGAAAACTGGAGGAAAACAATGTTGAGTGAGGTTGGGGGTATTGGGAATTAGTGATCAAAATTTGAATCTAGTCTTCTAAATTTTGATAAATTCTAGTGGTTGGATATATAATTTTATAGAGCTAAGAAGGGTGTTTGGGGCTGAAAATACATTTTTAAGGGTCACCAACATCTATGTAACATTTAAGGCCATGGGAATTGATGATTACTAACAACTGTAAGAAAAATAACAGTATTGAACACATATAATGAACCAACTCTGTCCAAAATACTTCAGGTATGATTAACCCTCTTTTTTCTTAGCAGCCCTGAGAAACAGGTTTTTTTTTGGGGGGTGGGGGGGGTTGTTTTCGTTTTTGTTTTTAATATAAAAGAAATGGGCAAGGAATGCTTAAGTGACCTCCCTGAGGTCACTGCCAGCGCTGGCAAGGCTGGAAATTGAACCAAAGTACTCTAGCTCCTAAGTACATACTTTTTTGACCACTAAGAATGACTTAGAAAAAAAGGATTTAGGCCTGGTTTGGGCGGACTCTAGCATTTAGAGGATTAGTAAAACTGGAAGAGATAGCAAAGGACACTGAAAAGAAGCAACCAGAGAGATGGAAAGAAAACCACGAGGATGTGGTATCACATAAACCCAAAGACAATAGTCCTTCAAAAAAACAGGCATTGAATACTAAGCAGACAAGCAAGATAAGGACAGACAGGTGACTGTATTAGCTAGGGCTCTTTAATGGTTTGCAAGAGAATCTTGACCTAATAGGAGAAAAAATGAAGTTCTTAAAAGAACCTAGGGAAGCTGAAAGAATTGAATGAAAACATTAGTACCAGGCCTTGTAAGAGAGAAGCACTTGAAAGGCTCCAGGTATTTTCTTGGAAGTAAACTAAGATGAGAGCCACAATATTCAGTAAATGACAACTATATATCTGACAAACACTTCACATTCTCTATGGCACAGCCCTCTTGGGCTTCTTTCAATTTCATGACACAAGTTCTCCCCAGAGAAATAACCAAATTCTGGCACCTGCAGAGAAGCAGAGGAGGATTGGGAAGCCCACAAAAACCTTGTCTTTGGGCGACCTTCTCTTCTTGCCCTTATGCCATGCTTTTCCAGCATTTCCCCAATACCTTTCCATCATGGTGCTAACAACCATCTCCTCCACTGGCTACTCTATATGCACATTTACTTTAAATCACTCATGGGGAAGAGCTTCTGGCCTCTTCTGGTCTTAGGACCTTTTGGTTCCTTCTCATGCTTCCAATGTCATTTTAAACATCATCTTCCCTAATCAGAGCTCTAGGTAGGTGAAACCGCTGCTGCGCCCAGTTTGTTCCTTACTTAGCATTTATCATCATCTCTAATAATTAAAGAATTTGTTTATTGTTTTCTGAGATAGGAGGTGAATGAGGGCAGAGTTGCTGCTGTCCGGCTCACCCACATATACCCAATACCCTGTACTTTTCCTGGCACACAGTTGCTTCTCAGTAGGCACTACTTGTTGCCTGGACAAGTGAATGTGTTCAAGACACCTCACTGAGGCCTCTCCCTAATTTCACTTAGGCAGGACCATGGGATCTCTGGGGGCCTCTGTGACTACATCTGGGTTTCAGGAAATTTCTGCTGATCCCAACTCTTACCAATAGAACCCACTTACTCTTCTCTGGAATCTCCGGTTTGTTTGGTTCTTGTTTTGGTCCTGGTTTCAGTCCTGGTCTCTGTTCCACCTTTTCAGGTGAATTCTGTGCAGGCCTAGACTCGGAATTCCCTCACAAGCTACCTGCTGTGTATTCTCGGATCCCGAGATCTGCAGCCCTGGGCTGGGCTCTTCCCCACTTTGCCACACTCCCAGTTTAGGGGTGCTTCTGTGGATTTGTTTCTCTGAAAAATACTTTGGAACAAAAATATATAAACATTTTAAAAATGTTTCTGCCTTCAAACACTTTACAAGCTATTTATAAAATAAACAGTCTGCAGGGCCCTTGGAAACTTTTTTGAAGGACATGTGTGAGTGTATTAACGGCACTGTGAGTGGGATAACAAACTAGCACCTTCAAGGAAAAAGTTAATATTGAGCCCATCTGACCAAGTCATTAACATATAAATTGTTTTGCATAAAGGACCAATTTGTATGGTATCAAATACCGTGTTAGAAAAGCAGGTGGAAATAGAGTTAATAAGTTATGAGAACCATCCAGTGAGAAGGCAAAGTTGGTGAACTGGGAGGGGACAAATATGACCCGTAAAGATTTTTTTTTTTAATTATTATTATTATTTGAGATGGAGTTTCACTCTGTCATCCAGACTGGAGTGCAGTGGCATGATCTCGACTCACTGCAATCTCCACCTCCTGGGTTTAAGCGATTCTGCTGCCTCAGCCTCTCGAGTAGCTGGGACTACACGCATGTGCCACCACACCCAGCTGATTTTTGTATTTTTAGTAGAGACGGGGTTTCACTAAGTTGATGATAAAGATTTTAATAATTATTGAAAGATTATAAACGAAAAAGAACAATGTCACCAAGTGAGGTATATTATTAATATGTTAACAAAGTTTTATGTCTAATGTGCACTGCACGTTACCATAAAATGCCTTCACTTGTAGTAGGTCATATCACTGCCGAAGCCATATGAAGAGAAATATTATCACTTTGTGGAAGAGGAAACAATAGGCTGCACATTTGTGAGACTGATCGGGTATCACAAGCTATTTGGTGACAGAACCTGGACCTAGTCATAGTTCTGTCTCTGTGTAGAGTTTTATGTTCCCATAGCAACCTCTATTCACCATGCAGAAAACTTTAAACAATATAATCTACAAATAATAAAGCATGCCTTTAAAACCACCGAACCCCAAAGGACCAGTTCACTAGAGCAGATAATGTTACCCCAGAAGACTAACTTGTTATCTTCCTTAAAATCCCTTCCTTCTGTCATTCAACGATCCTTGGTTAGCAAAAAGACATGTTTACAGTGAGCTAAAGCATCACCTACCAAATCTTTCACACTGAGGACCTTTTAAAAAAAAAAAAAAATCAAATAGGTCAACAAGGAAATAAGCAAAACCATTTTTTTCTAAAATGATTTTTCAGCCGTTATAGATAGACCAATATCCAACCTAATTTCTATTTTCATTCTTAATATATTCCCTATTGATCTTCAAGAAGTTCTGAAGGAAACTTGCATGAGACATGCATATAATATGACCAATAAAATATGCATTATAGATTCCACAACATTGAGAAAGGATAAAATTAAATTTACCAAAAATTAGGCCAAGGGAATTGCTGTAACTTGGCACCACAGTTTGTCTGTAACTTCTCAGAAGTCAAGTGTTCAGCTTTTCTTCGCATTGGCTTTGCATAAATGGGCCAATGACACTTTCTCCTATTTTTAAATTATTGTTAGTTCCTCCCAATGAAGTTCCTGAATACACCACTTCAACTCTAGGCAATTATCTAGTTATTTAGTCTTTCTGCTTTTTGAAATCATTATACCCTGCTTTGTCCCATAAAGAGACCATAAAATCTATTTGTTGAACTATCTAGAGAAAGGAAAAAAATAATAATCCAAACAGCAATTTAGTGCCTGTAACACGAAAGTAAATAGCATAATTTCTGCAGCTGAAATCCAAGTTAGATCTTCTCATCATAAATGTGGTCCAATATGGAGCTCTTCATGAAAAAAAAAAATAACAAACCATTTGAAATAAGTAAATTCTAAGAAAGGATATGATTAGTCCTTTTGTGATTTATTGTTACAGCTTGTGTTCTGTAATTATTTTAGTCGCCTGAGTTCCCATAAGTTGGCCACAGTCGTTGAAAGTGGGATGGGGATAGGCAAACTTGTGCTTCATGGAACTATTAATAATAGCAGATTAAACTTGTTTTAAGCGCCACACACAACAGAGCAATTTACTGCTTGTCAGCAGCAGAATCAAGGCACCATGTAATCTGTGCAATGAAGCAAATGCTAACAGTGTTTATCTGGTTTCTTTTGGGACTCCATAAAAAACCCCATATTAGTCTCCTCATGGAAGGCACGCCTATTACTGAGTATACTTTGTATTATCATTAATAAGTGTTACTGATTTATTGGACAGGTTACATTTATTGAAAACAATGAAGGCATGCAGTTAATAACCAGATTTTTCTAGTTAATTAGTTTTTTGTGTGTGTGACTAGGATATATTTTTTGGCTAATCATAGCACTTTCTGTTAGAGTTGGATGAACCTGGTCTTCAAGAAGTGTGGTCATGTCCTTCTCACTGTATGTTTGTACCCATGAGTCCTCTTTATATCTCTGAAGAGCCCCTGCATTGCCTCGTGATGTGCATCACTAGTGCCAGAGACTTGGGGAGGATGTGTGGTTCAATGCAAAGAGAATTGAGACTGAGAGCCACTTAATCCTGGATTCCAATCCCAGCTCTGACACTGAGTTTTACCTTGAAAAGCCTCCCTGGGCCTCAATTTCCTTATGCGTAAATGGAGATATTATTTTCCACTTCACAGTGTTGGTGTGGGGTCTAAAATGAATGAAATGTAAACAGATGATTATATGTGCTAGATCCTGATGCTCAATTGCTGAGTCCTTCCAGTGGAATAGATACACAAACAAAAATGTTTCCTGGTTACACTTTTTAGGTTTTATGGAAAAAGTAAATTATACAGTCAGAGCTCCCTTAAGATATCTTTGAGATCAACCAATCCCACTCTTTTCATATTTTACAGAGGCAAATACTAAAGTCTTGACTAGATGATAGATGTTTATCCTGAAGTAAAATAACTTACACATCTCTGCCTTCTCTGCTATTAGATCTTGTTGTCTGCCTCTCAATACAGATTTGTTTCTACTATTCCAAACTGCCTCTGGAATTCTAAGGCATCTTGTCCATACCATACAGCAAATCGTGAATCTTCAACCAGCAATTCACACATACTTACTGAGTTTCTGCAGAAGATGTAACTTCAATAAACACTTGGGAGAGGAATAGTAAACAAACTTGATTCTTTCTCTCAAGAAGTAAATAGGCCTGTAACTTGACTTATCTATTTCTCTACATGTTTTTTTTCTATATTATTGCTATAGACTCTGGACCATCTACTGTATGCATGTCATTTTTTGGCAAAGTAATTATAAAATACCAAAAAGTTTAGAAACTTCCCAAGGTCATATAGCTAATTAGTAGCTGAGACAGAATTATTATAGAAACTTTTGAATTCCCATCTCAAAATCACAGCCTAGGATTCCCATAAGAACATGCAGAAGGTATAAGAAAGAGAGAAAAATAAATCAAAAAGATCTTGGCCCTCAACAAAGGGAATTTTCAGCTCTTTTCCCAGACAGCTAGGTAGAACCAGAATTCATAGTTCTTCTTTGAGGTAGCAAGCTTGCCTTGAGGTTAGCAGTTGGTATTGGTCATTTAGGTTCTATATGAAGTTTTTGGATTACATGTAAAGGGATTTATAAGGTAGAGAAGCAGTCAAACACAGGGGTAAAGAACAAAGACTCTGGAGTTACACTGCCTGAGTAAATATCCTGATGCTGCTACTTATTGACTCATGTATATGAGGATACCCTGATGTCATTTAGCCTATGTATCTCAGTTCCTATTCAGAGATGACTCTGACCTTTTCGTCTAAAGCATTCAGAAGAATGGATTGACATTCTGAAACAGGAAAGGAGAACTGAGGGAGGATGATACTTGGAGAGGAAGATCAGGAGCCTCATCTTGTCTGGGGAGTTAGGATGCCTCTTAGACATCCAAGGAGAGTTATGGAGTAGGTAGTTAGATATATATAAATCTAGAGTTTAGAGGAGAGGTCCAGGCTGGGAAATAAATACTGATGACACCAACATCTATATCATATTTATTTCCATGAGACTGGATGAGATCACCAAAAGGACAAGTCACAGATATGGTCACATTGATGTTTAAGAAATATCACTCTGACAGAGCAGAGTGAGAGGAATGAGAGTAGTGAGCTTCAAACTTATTGCAGTGGTTCAAGCTAGTGATTATCAAGGATAATAAACAATAGTAGTAACCATGGTAATAACAGAAATGGATTGTACACAGAAATATAACTCCAGCTAAACTAAAAGTATATTATAGAAAAAAATCCTACAAGGACCAGGCCCCACCTCTTATTTTTGTGGCCTGAAAGCAAAGAAGGCAGATATTAGTTTATCGCTTAGAACGTGTGCTTCTGGGCTGGACGTGGTGGCTCACACCTATAATCCCAGCACTTGGGGAGGCCGAGGAGGGTAGATCATGAGGTCAGGAGATTGAGACCATCCTGGCTAACACAGTGAAAAGCCGTCTCTACTAAAAATACAAAAAATTAGCTGGGTGTGGTGGCAGGGCACCTGTAGTCCCAGCTGCTCAGCAGGCTGAGGCAGGAGAATGGTGTGAACCGGGGAGGCAGACCTTGCAGTGAGCCAAGATCGCGCCACTGCGCTCCAGCCTGGGCGACAGAGCGAGACTGTCTGAAAAAAAAAGAACTTGTACTTCTGGCCCCACTGCAGAAGACGGGACTCCCACCTTAAACTTAGAGAAGACACATTTCACAGTTGTTGAAAGATGAACCCCTGCCCGTTCACAATGGTTTAAAGATGGACCTCTGCCCATTTGTAGCATATCTTCTCTAATTTATATTAATGTTGCTTTGCCCTGCCTATGCCATCGCCAGCACAACTGATGTTCCACAGTGAAAAGCTAAAGAGAGTAACAAAAGAGGCCTTAATGAGGGGTTCTGACACTTTCTTTAGGGTATTTTCTCCTTTTCAGCAAGTCTGAACATCGGAAAAATCTGTCTTTCCTATTTCTCAGTACTCTCTTATTCTAAGAGCTTATGATTCTTTAGTCTTTGCATCCAGCATGCATACATCAAAAATCTTTTATGTGTGTAGGGATGCAGGTAGGGATGTGCATTTCTGTGTGAATATAAAAATGCAACAAACAATGTGCATAAGAAAATACAGAATGAAATGGAAACTGGAACACACTCTGCTTAGAAAACCGAGAGAATAACAGAGAATGAGTGAGTGACTCAACTTTGGAGAAGGCGTTGGAGTTCCCATTCCATTGCAGAGGATGGGATGAAACGGACAGCTTCAAATCCACCCTTCAATGTAGATGGTCACTATTGTATCTGAGTGTCAGGCTTCTGTATATGACTCAATATTATTCCCTTATAACAATGTGGACTGACCTTCTCATAGAATTAAACTGACATTTTACTTCCTGTAGCTTTTATTTATTTATTTATTTATTTATTTTTATTTTTTTAGAGTCTTGCTCTGTTGCCAGGCTGGAGTGCAGTGGCACAATCTCGGGTCACTGCAATCTCCAACTCCCTGGTTCAAGTGATTCTCCTGCCTCAGCCTCCCAAGCAGCTGGGATTACAGGCACACACTGCTAATTTTTGTATTTTTAGTAGTTTCACCACATTGGCCAGGATGGTCTCGATCTCCTGACCTTGTGATCCACCTGCCTTGCCCTCCCAAAGTGCTGGGATTACAGGCTTGAGCCAACGCACCTGGCCCCTATAGCTTTTTGAAGTTTTAGATTTGTGGACTTTCCAAAGGATGTACAGAATCTATTATGAAGGCATGAGGAAATTGTAGTTTCCAATTCTTTCCATTTCCCAATTATATAAGGAAAAATGAGAGAAAAATAGATATCCACAGTGGTCTCCAAGCCTATATATATACATCACAGTTGTATCAGAAGCCAGTGATACTGGCATTTTATTACTCTAACAGAGTAGCATAGTCTCACTAGCTGGGGATTTTTCTTGAGTCATTTTACATATCAGATTTAGTTCCATCAGGAGATGCATATGTGTTATTTTCTTTGTTTTTTTGGGGGGGGGGGTGGGTAATTTTGTGAATTCTAAATAGAAAGGTGTACCTGCAGCATGAAATTAATACAGCTTTGCTCTATGTACTTAAATAGACTTATGTGAAGGATGATTCTGTGTGAAAATATAAGCTCAGAATAATGACCGATGAATCTCCACATTGCCCATCTGTCCTGTCCCTCTCTCTCATGATCTCTGTACAGGGTTAGTGTTAGATGCTGAATTCTGCATCCTCAAAATTCATATGTTGAAGTCCCAACATCCAGTACCTCAGACTATAATCATATTTGGGAAAATGGTTTTAAAGAGGCAGTTAAGTTAAATAAGACCTTTAGGATGAGATCTAATCTAGTATGACTTGTGTCCTCATAAGAAGAGAAAGAGACAACAGGGATGTGCATTCCCAGAGAGACAGCCATGTGAAGAGGCAACAAGAGGCCAGCCATCTGCAAGTCAAGGGAAGAGACCTCACTGAAAACCAATCCTGTCCATGCCTTGCTCTTAGAACTGTGAGAAAATTAATTCCTGGTGTTTCAGCCACCCAGTCCGTGGTATTTTGTTATGGCAGTCCTAGCAAATTAATTCAGCTAGCATAGCTTTTCTCACAGCCTGGTGATCCCAAGAGTAGTTGAATTTCTTATTCATGGTAGCTGGCTTCTGAGAAGAAGGGGAATTCCACTAGTACTTAGAAAGCTAAGCCTGGAACTGGCATAACATTATTTCTGCTGTATTCTGTTGATCAAAGGCAGTCGCAAGTCTTCCCAGCTTCAAGAGAAGGGGAAACAGATCCCACCTTTTGATGTGGGATGTGGCAGCTTGTGCTTCCAGGGGGAGAAGAAGTTGATGGTGGCCCTCTTTGAAGATCATCTATCACAGGCTTTATTCAAGAGGAAGGGGCTTCTCTTTAACCCCTCTATTAAATAATATGTCCTTCTCACTTTTAGAAGACCTTGTTTCCTATCTCAGTGGGAACACTGATGCCATCTAATGTTACAAGCCACAAATTTCTGCCTCTCTGCTGAAAATTCTATCAATGATAGTATACGTTTCTTCTTTTGCTGTTTTCCTCCAAGCTCTCATTACAAAAATATTTCTTCTGGGTCAAAGTTAGTTAAGGCACCCGAGTACTAGAATATTCTTCATTCCTATACATTTTCCTAGAATGTTCTTCATTCCCATACATTTTCCTTTAGTCATCAATCTCTCTTTTGTATTTTTTTTTTTTTTTTTTTTTTTTTTGAGACAGGTCTCACTCAGTTGTCCAGGCTGGAGTGCAGTACAGTGGCACGATCATGTTGCCCTGTAGCCTTGACCTCCTGGACACAAGCATCCTCCTACCTTGGCCTCCTGAGTAGCTGGGACTACAAGAGTGTGCCACCATGCCTGACTAAATTTTGAACAACAAAAAATTTTTTTTTTAGAGATGGGGGTCTCACTAGGTTGCCCAGGCTAGTCTCAAACTCCTCGGCTTAAGCAATCCTCGCACCTCTGCCTCCCAAAGTGCTGGGACTACAGACGTGAGCCACAATGGCTGGAGTCTCTATCGTATCTTAAACTGCTCTCTTTCTATAAGCTCCTTCCTCTCAGCCAATAAATAGGCACATGCCTTTCCTGGTCCCAAAGTGTGGCCCATGTGGGCCCAGAGTCTCCCAAAGTATGCTCTACAGTAGTATTGCCAGTCTCCTCTTCTCCTCAAAATTTTTTGAAAGTGAGGTCTTGCAATTTCCACATCTTTACCTGGGATTAGTTTCTCAGCTCTCTACAGTATGGCTTCAACCCCTAAGACTCCACTGAACCTCTTCTGAATAAGAGGGTTTTCAAAAAAAAAGCCTCCTATTTCGAAAACATAATGGAAGTTTCTTAGTATTTATCTAATTGGACATTTCACAACATAAAATAGATACCTTCTACCCCAAAACTGTTGTCAACTCCCTTGGCTTCCGTGGTGTTCTTCCTATGTCTCTAATCCAGAATTCTTTCATTTTCAAGGGTTTTATTCCTACACACATTCTTTAAGCACTTCTCTTCCTGAGGGTTCTGTTCTTGACCAATTGTTCTCCGCAATTTGCGTTCTCCTAAGAAGAGCACACCCATGCTCATGACTCATCTCCCACCTCTGGTAATAAATCCCAAATTAGTATCTCCAGCCCACACCTCTCGCTTGAGCTGTGTGTCCCATTATCTGCTAGTCATGCCTGCCTAGCTCCGGCATAGACCTTTGAAATTCAGTACGTCCAAAACTAAACATTCTGTTGTCCATACCCCAAAGCTACATTTTCTTCCACATTCTCTGTCAGTTGGGGTTCATGATCCTCTACCCAGTTACACAGCCTAGAAATGTGGGATCATTCTTGACTCCTCCTTTTCCCTAGTAATTCAAATTCAATCAGCCATCAAGTTCTATGAGATTTTTTTCTACCACTTTCTCGGTTCTTTCTCTTCCTCTTAAGTCCAGTCCTACATGCCATAACTCATGCCTACATCATCTCTCTTATGAAATAGTTAGAAATGTTCCAATTATCTCCATACAACTATCTTCTGATCAATCTATTCCTCATCCCAACATCAGATCTTACAAACAAAACATAAAATTGACCAGGTCAATTCTTTATTGAAATTAATGATTTACTAACTCTATTTTCTGTCAGTAAGACCAAATTTCTCAAATCCTTGAGTCAAGGCCCTCCATCTGCTTCTGAAGTTTATCCTGGCAAACCACTGGGAAATACTATGAGATATTAGTGAGAGTTTAGGTTCAACATGCTGTAAAGAGTAAAATATCCCTCAGTTCACATTCTTATATTTTGCTTTAAAACACACTAAAATTTCCAGAGCATATGGGATCCAAAAATGAATAATTTTAAACAGAGAGTCTAACCACATTTAGGGTAAAAGATAATACTTAATTGTGTATTAGTAATTCTCCAAAACCAAGTTATCTGGGTTATCTAGGATATGTATTAAGTAGTAATAAAAAGAAAAAAAAAGCAATTGTGAGAAGCCAGTTACATGGGACAATCCTGTAATGTTACCTATTCTGAAACATTCTATCTCCAAAGTCATTATACCATGCAACTATAGGACTTTAAAAGGACCTCAAAAAACATAAATGTCAAAGAATCACATTTTTAAAAATTTTTTATTTATGTATTTATTTTTGAGACAGAGTCTCGCTCTGTTGCTAGTCTGGAGTGTAGTAGCGCAATTTTGGCTCACTGTAACCTCTGCCTCCAGGGTTCAAGTGATTTTTCTGCCTCAGCCTCCTGAATAGTTGAGACTACAGGCACGCGCCACCATGCCTGGCTAATTTTTGTATTTTTAGTAGAGATGAGTTTTCACCATGTTGGTCAGATGGTCTCGATCTCTTGACTTCATGATTTGCCCACCTCAGCCTCCCAAAGTGCTGGGATTACATGAGCTACCATGCCTGGCCTGAAGAATCACATTTTTAATTTTTATACATATTTGTCATTCTAAACCAGGCTAATTTTTGTGCCTGCTTGGCCTGAATATAATTTTAAGTAAATTAAATTTGCTTTAGAATACAATTTTATAACAAGAAAAAATAATTATGCCCATTATGAGGATGAGCAAAAAGTATATATAAATTATACACACACACACACACACACACACAAATGCCTCTGG
Source organism: Rhinopithecus roxellana (assembly GCF_007565055.1). Classification (NCBI taxonomy): domain Eukaryota; kingdom Metazoa; phylum Chordata; class Mammalia; order Primates; family Cercopithecidae; genus Rhinopithecus; species Rhinopithecus roxellana. Next base: position 174,415,010 of record NC_044550.1, read on the forward strand.
CATAACACTGTCTTTGTGCTAGACACTTAGGCATATCATATAGAGTGTGTAACTGTACAGTAATATTCAGAAATAGTGTTCAAATGTCATGTTAATACACACAACAACACTACGAGGTAGACACCATTATTACGAATTTTATAGATGAGGAAACTCAAACACAGAAGCTAATGGTGTTCCCTAAGAACACATAGCTAGGAGGTAGCAGTGCTGGGGTTCAAGGTTAAGTAGCTATCCCAGAAGCCATACTCTTAGCCACTATTCTATTCTACCTATACTCCCAAATTTTTTATTCGCTTTCCATTCCCACTCCTCCTACTCAATTTTAAGGCTTTGACTATTGCAATGTCTCCATTAGCTTCCTTATTTCTAGTCTCACCATTGTCATTCCATTCACTACACTTTGTCAACGTGATATATTTTTGTAAGTTCGGACTGCTATAAAAGAATATGATAGAGTGAGTGGCTTAAACAACAGTAATTTATTGATCACAGTTCTGGAAGCTGAGAAATCCAAGATCAAGTTTCCAGCGGATCCAGTGTCTGGTAAGAACCTGCTTCCTGGTTCAGATTGTTTGCTTCTCCTTGTAGCCTCACATGGCGAACAGCAGAGAGAGAAAGCAAGCTTTCTTGTGTCTTTTTATAACTGCACTAATCCCATTCATGAGGGCTACACTCTCATGACCTATGCGCTCCCAAAGGTCCCACTTCCTAATCCCAGTACATAGGGGGTTAGAATTTCAACCTATGACTGTTAAGGGACGCAAACACTCTTTCACTCCATAACATGATCATCATAAATAGCAACGCTATTGATACCAACTCTACTTACATTCTTCAATGGCTCCCTATCCTTTTATTTAAATAAAACTTAATTTCATTTGCATTATATACAAGAACCTTCAGGATTTGGCTTTTTCCCATATTCCACTCTCATGCCCTGTCACACTCTGTTTCACTTTCTATGCACCAGTCATACAGGACATAGTATCCATTTTTCAGTCTGTTCCTGCTGCTATAACAAAATACTTTAGACTGGGTAAACCATAACTTATTTCTATTGTTTATAAATTACCCAGTCTAAAGTATTTTGTTATAGCAGCAGGAATAGACTATACCGTTCTAGAGGCTGTGAAGTACAAGATCAAAGCACTGGCAGATCAAGTGTCTGGTAAGGGCTGCTCTCTATCTATTTTTAAGAAGGTACCTTGTTGCTGCATCCTCCAGAGGGGACAAATTATGTGTCATCCCATGGCAGAAGACTTGGAAGGGAAAAAAGGCCTAGGGCACTCCTTTCAACCTCTTTTGTAAGAGTAGAACCCTATTCCTGAGGGTGGAGCACTCATGACTTAATCACTTCTCAGAAGGTGCCACCTCTTAATACCAACAGTCTGGGTATTAGGTTCAACATACAAATTTTGGAGGAACATATATATTCAAACAATAGCATTCCACCCTTGACCCCCTGAAAATTCATGTTCTTCTCACATGCAAAATGCATTTTTTTCTTTGTATCCCAGTAGCCTCAAAGATCATAACTTGTTCCAGCAACAACTCAAAAGTCTAAAGCTGAGAGTCTCTTTTTCATAAAATGACTCCTTTTCCTCTGGGTAGATACCCAGTAGTGGGATTGCTGGATTGAATGGTAGTTCTACCGTAGGTTCTCTAAGCAAACTTCATATTGTTTTCCACAGTGGTTATGCTAGTTTACATTCCCATCAGCTGTGTAAAAGTATTCCCTTTTCACCACATCCAAATCAACCAATATCTATTGTTTTTTGACTTCTTAATTATGGCCATTCTTGCAAAAGTAAGATAGTATCTCACTGTGGTTTTAGTTTGCATTTCCCTGATAATTTACGATGTTGAGTATGTTTCCATATGTGTGTTGGCCATTTGCTTGTATATTTTCTTTTGAGAATTGTCTATTCATGTCCTTTGCCTGCTTTTTGATGGGATATTTACTTTTTTCTTGTTGATTTGAGTTTCTTATAGATTCTGGATATTAGTCCTTTATTGGATGTATAGTTTCCAAATATTTTCTCCTGCTCTGTGGATTTCCTGTTTACTCTGCTGATAATTTCTTTTGCTGTGTAAAAGCTTTTTAGTTTATTTAGGTCCCATTTATTTCTTTTTTGTTGCATTTGATTTGGGGGTCTTAGTCATGAATTCTGTATGAAAAGACACATGCGCACACATGTTTGTAGCAGCACAATTTGCAATTGCAAAGATGTGGAACCATAAGTGCCCGTGAAACGACAAGTGGATAAAGAAAATGTGATACACACACACACACACACACACACCATGAAATACTACTCAGCCCTAAAATGGAATGAAATAATGTCTTTTGCAGCAACTTGAATGGAGCTGGAGGCCATTTTTCTGGGTAAAGTAACTCAGAAATGGCAAACCAAATATTATATGTTCTCCCTTATAAATGGGAGCTAAGTTATGAGGAGGCAAAGGCATAAAAGTGATATAATGGACTTTGGGGACTTGTGGGGAAAGGGTGGGAGGGGGTGAGAGATAAAAGGCTACATATTGGGTACAGTGAACACTGCTCAGGTAACAGGTACACCAAAATCTCAGAAATCACCACTAAAGAGCTTACCTGTGAAACAACAAACCACCTGTGCCTCAAACACTATTCAAGTAAAAAATAAAGCCCAGAGTCTCATGTAAATATTATCTAACTCGGATATGGATGAGACTCAAGGTACAATTCATTCTGAAGCAAATTGTTCTCCAGCTGTGAACCTGTGACATCCAGCAACTTAAATGCTCCCAAAATACAAGGGTGGAACAAGCACAGGGCAGGTATTTCCATCACAAAGGGAGAAATAGGAAAGAAGAAAGGGGTAATAAGTCACAAGGAAATGAAAAACCCAACAAGGCAAACGAAATTCACCCCTGAGGCATGACAGTAATCTTCTTTGACTCCATGTCCTGCCTTCTTGACATACTGAGTGGGGGTTGGGACCAAAAACCCAGGGAAGACCCATCCATGGCTTAGTTGGGCACAGCCCTCACAGCAGCTCTTATGGGTAGAAGACTCCATAGCTCTATCAGGCATTACCCTAGTAGAGGCTCTGTGTGGTGGCCCCACCACTGCGGCAGTTCTCTGCTTGGGCTGTGAGGCTCTCCAAGGCATCCTTTGAAACCTAGGTGGAGGTAGCTATGCCTCCACAGCTTGTGCACTCTGCACCTGCAGTTAGCACCAGGTGGGTGCTGCCAAGATTTACTGCCTGGGCTTTCTGGAGCAGTATCCTGCATTAAACCTGTACCTGTCTGAGCCATGCTGGAGCAGCCAAGGAACACTGCACTGGAATGGGTGGAGCAGAAATTGAGTTGGCGCTGGGCAGTAAGCCTCAAGGTCCCACAGGGACCTTGGCCCCCCTCCTTTGAACCCATTCTGCTCTCAGGACCCTGGCATTCTGGGCCTGCGATGGGAGGAGCAGCCTCCAAGTTCTCCAAAATGCCTTCAGGGTCATTCTTCCATTGTCTTGCTGAATAGCATCTGGCTTCCTTCTATCCACACTAGTCTTATCAAACATCACTTGATCACACCCTGGTGTTCCTGCTGAACACACTTTTTTATTCTTTACAACCTGGCCAGGCTGGGAATTTTCCAAATCTTTTAAGTTCTTTTTCCCTTTTGAGTATAAATTGCATCTTTAATTTGTTTCTCTCACACACAGTTTTCTATATGCAGTCAAGAGAAGCTGTGCCATACCCTCAATATTTTGCTTAGAGATTTCTTCCACCAAATATTCTAGTTCATTGCTCACAGCTTCTGAGTAAGCACTAAGACACAGACAATTCAGCCAAGCTCTTTGCCACTTTACACAGGATGGCTTTTTATCCGGTTTACAATCCCTTGTTCCTCATTTCCATCTAAGGCCTCATCAGAATTGCCTTTACCATCCATATTTGTACCAGCATTCTGATCACAACGACTTAAGTAGTCTGTAAGATTAAGGCTTCCCCTACAGCTGTTCTTTTCCGAGTTCTCACCAGAATTGCCTTAATGCTTTATTCACAGGAATAGAGAATTTTTCTAGCATTTGGTTCCAAAATCTACCAGCCTCTCTGCATTACCCTGTTCCACAATTTTCTGTATTTGTCACAGCGACACCCCACTGCTTGGTACCAGCAGTTCCTGCTGCTATAACAAAATACCTGATACTAGGTAACTTATCAATAATGGAAATGTATTTGTCACAGTTCTGGAGGCTGGCAAGTCCAAGATCAAGGCTCTGACATTCAGTGTCTGGTAAGGGCTTGCTCTCTGCTTCCAAGGTGGCACTTTGGAAGTGCATCCTCCAGAGGGGATGAATGCTGTGTCCTCACATGGTGGAAGAGCAAAAGGTCCTAGGGTGCTTCCTTCAACCTCTCCTGTAAGAGCACTAATCCCATTCATGAGGCGAAGCGCTCGTGACGTAATCACTTCCCAAAAGGCCACATCTCTTAATATTATCAAATTGATTATTTGGGTCCAACATACGAATTTTGGAGGGACACATCCATTCAAACTATAACAACCCATCCTTCTCCAAGCATATGCTGTGTTCTTTCGCCAGCTTTGTAATTTGATTCTTCTACCTTAGGAACTCCTTTTATTATTCCAAGTCTCAGACATCTCTGAAATCCCCCCTGCCCTCCCCGAGCCTACCAGACCATTTTTGCCTCTCTCTTATGCCATAGTTGCATCGAACAATTGGTTTGTTTTATTCATTTCCCTATCATACTGTGGGCGCAGGTGTTGTATCCCTTCATCTTTGGGTCTTCAGTCTTCAATGAATTTGAACGGAAAATGAGTAGAGCAGCATAGTATAGTTTGTGTGCTAGCTCTGTTAGTTACAGTTTCTGTGCTAGCTCTGTCAGTTATTAACAGTGTAATTTTGTTATCTCATCTGTAAAATGAGATAATGATAGTGTTTGTGTATATCATAAGTTCTTTGTGAGGATTAAATGAGATCATGTGAGGATTAAATGAGATAACATAAGGCCGGGTGCTGTGGCTCACACCTGTAATCCCAGTGCTTTGGGAGTTCGAAACCAGCCTGACATATCAGGGGAAACAGCCCCCAATAATTCAAGGTGAGTCCTTTTCTATTTTTCCTAAGTGTCAGCCAGTCTGAGAAATAAGGGAAAGAGTACAAAACAGAGAAATGTTTAAGCTGGGTATGTGGGGCATCATGGAACCTGCCCCCCAAGCCGCAAAACCAGTAAGTTTTTTATTAGTGAGTTTCAAAGGGGAGGGAGTGTACAAATAGGGTGTGGGTCACAGAGATCACATGCTTTAAGGGCAACGAAGATCACAAGGCAGGAAAGTGAGGGCGAGATCACAAGGTCAGAGTGAAACTAGAATCACTAATGAACTTCCATGTCCTGCTGTGTATGCATTGTCATTGATAAACATTTTAACAGGGTCAAGAGCAGAGAACTGGTCTGACTAGAATTTGCCAGGCTGGAATTTCCTAATCCTAGCAAGCCTGGGAGTGCTACAGTAGACTAGGGCGTGTTTCATCCCTATCTACAACTGCATAAAGGCAGACACTCCCAGGGTGGCCATTTCAGAGGCCTCCCCTGGAAATGCATGCTTTTCCCAGGGCTGTTAATTATTAATATTCCTTACTGGGGAAAAGAATTCAGCGATATTTCTCTTACCCATTTTTGGTAATAAGAGAAATATGACTCTGTCCTGCCTGTCCCACAGGCAGCCAGACTTTAAGGTATCTCCCTTGTTCCCTGAAATCACGTTATCCTGTTCTTAAGGTGCCCAGAGTTCATATTTGTTCAAACACACATGCTCTACAAACAATTTGTTGCAGTTAACACAATCATCACAGGGTCCTGAGGCGACATACATCCTCAGCTTACAAAGATGAGGGATTAAGAGATTAAAGTAAAGACAGGCATAAGAAATCACAAGAGTATTAATTGGGGAAGTGATAAATGTCCATGAAATCTTCACAATTTATGTTCAGAGATTGCAGTAAAGACTGGTGTAAGAAATTATAGAAGTATTAATTTGGGGAACTAATACATGTCCATGAAATCTTCACAATTTATGTTCTGCCATGGCTTCAGCTGGTCCCTCCGTTCAGGGTCCCTCACTTCCCGCAAC